>NC_060141.1:56169968-57419968 GCF_021461385.2 Schistocerca piceifrons | reverse complement strand
CAGATCAGCTTTCTCTCGGGCGTGACAATCATTCGGCTAGAATCCCACCTGCCACGGCAGTCAGAAAAATGGAAGCTCATATCCTGCCCTAAAACAGAAACTACGGGTTTTGCCGATAGTGCAGTAATTCAGTCGGAAACGGCAGACGACCTGGAAGAGCAGTCGTACGGAATGAATAATTGAGGCGGCGACGGCAGAGGACCTGGAACAACAGTTGAATGGAATGAATAGCGTCTTGAAGCGAGGTTATTAACTAGGCGTCGTCAGAAGTAACAAATAGGTCAACGAAATACAGTCGTATTCCATCATACGATGCAGAGGGAATTAGGAAATGTGACACCAAAAATAGTAGACTGCGTTTACTAATCGGGTACCAAAATAAATGACGTTGGCAGAAGCAAAGTGTAGACGGCCAAAAGCAAAAACTTTTCTGAAAATTATTGTTTATTCGAGTCAGAAACAAAGACAATAGATAGTTATTACCATTAAAAGCAAATGAAAGAAATAGTAATCAAGTTACTCTGCCGTTGAAAATCTTGCTACTTCTACACATCTACATCTACGTGGCCAGAATGAAATTTTCACTCGGCAGCTGAGTGTGCGCTGATATGAAACTTCAAAAATGTGTGTGTGAAATCTTATGGGACTTAAGTTCCTAAGCTTACACACTACTTAACCTAAATTATTCTAAGGACAAACACACTCACCCATGCCGGAGGGAGGACTCGAACCTCCGCCGAGACCAGCCGCACAGTCCGTGACTGCAGCGCATGAGACTGCTCGGCTAATCCCGCGCGGCTATGAAACCTCCTGACAGATTAAAACTAGATTACATCTACGTGCATACTCAGCAAGCCAGCGTACGGTACGTGGCGGGGTATACTCTGAACGACTACTTGTCATTTCCCTCCTTGTTCCACTCGCAAACAGACTGAGGGAAAAACGAGTGTTTATACGCCTCCGTATGAGCCGTAATTTCTCGTACCTTATCTTCGTGGTCCTTACGCGGCATGTATGTTGGCGACAGAAGAATCGTTCCGCAGTCAGCTTCAAAGGCCGGTTCTCTAAATTTTCTCAATAAACGTCTCAATGAACGTCGCCTTCCCTCCAGGGATTCCCATTTGAGTTACAGAATCATCTCCGTAACACTAGCGTGTTGTTCGAATCTACCAGTAAAAAATCTAGCAGCCCACCTCTGAATTGCACCGATGTCCTCCTCCATCCTGACGTGACTTGAATCCCGAACACTCGAGCAGTAATCGAGAAAAGGTCGCACTAGCGCCCTGTATGCAGTCCCCTTTACAGATGAACCATACTTTCCTAAAATTCTCACAACAAACTGAAGTTGTGAATTTGCTTGTACCAACAGAATATTCACATGCCCGTTTCATTTCATATCGCTTTTCAGCGTTACCCCTAGATATTTAAACTACGTGACTGTGTCAAGCACGACAATACTAATGCTACACACGGACATTACAGGTTTGTTTTTTCTACTCATTCGCATTAACTTAAATTTTTCTACATTTAGGGCTAGTTGCCACCAAAAATTTTGTGTAAGCTGTTTTTATTATCCCGCTGTCACTCATCTTCAAGACCTTCCCGAGTACCGTATCATCTCATCATCCGCAAACACCCACAGATAGCTGCCCATCCTGTCCGCGAGACAGTTTATGTATGTAGGAGACAACAGCAGTCTTAACACACTTCCGTAGGGCGCTCCTGACCATTCCCTTGTCTCTGATGAGCACTCACCGGCCGGCCGTTGTGACCGAGTGGTTCTAGGCGCTTCAGTCCGGAACCGCGCTGCTGCTACGGTCGCAGGTTCGAATCCTGCCTCGGGCATGGAAGTGTGTGATGTCCTTAGGTTAGTTAGGTTTAAGTAGTTCTAAGTCTAGGGGACTGATGACCTCAGACGTTAAGTCCCATAGTGGTTAGAGCCATTAGAAACATTTGAGCACTCGTCGTCCAGAACAACGTACTGGTTTCTATTATTTAATAAGTGTTCGAGTCTCTCACATATCTGAGAACGTATTGCTTACGCTTGTACCTTGATTAACAGTCTGCAGTGGGGTACTGTATCAAATGATTTTCGGAAATCTAGAAATGTGGATACTGCCTGTTGCCCTCCGTCCATAGCTCGTAGTAAATCATGTGAGAGAAAATGTGCACAGTGTCAAAGGTAGAAGCTCTTCTTCTGTGCAAGATGCTCCATGTTCTGTGGTTATCTCCAGTCACAATTGGAGATATCCACAGGAAAGTGCCGTTTCTGGAGGTTAACTGTAGATCTTCCAACTCTAGGATGAAGACGGAACAGCCACTGGTCGTGTCCTACTTGATATATTTGACTAATTTAGCTCATCGGACGCGGGCGTCCTCGGATATGCATTGCTCTGGAGCCAACACGTACGAGGTTTCAACTTTAAAGCACCGCTAGGCACCATCGCCATCACAAGTTCATGTGAGTTGGGTCTTCAGTGTTTATTGCAAAACTCATTGGCCGGGTATGATGCAGCCCACATCATTCCGTGTTGATGGTGCCAAGCGATGCTTTACACACCTTACCTGTAAGTGCCACAGCAATGAATATCTGAGCATGCTATGATCTGACAATGCGAGATTAGTCAAATAAATCAAATAGTACGCGACCTGTGGCTGTTTATCTGCAGAGTAAGAATAATATTGTGATATCGGGTAGAAACTAGAGGGTTTGCAATTCTTGGCGGATAGCTCTATGGAAGTGGAACAGGACACGCAACGAGAAGTTTTCGTCGGGCGATTTTGAGGCCTAGGATTAATGCTGCCGCATGTTTCTGTGCCTATCGCCGTAGGATCTTTCTGATTCACAGTCGAAGTGCTTCGATGCTCTGACCTCAACCCTGCATCCTCGAACTCTGCAACCCATGTGTTGACAATGTGACAAGATGGTACTCGATCAGCCGGCTGTTGTGGCCGAGAGGTTCTAGGCGCTTTTGTCCGGAACCGCGCTGCTGCTACCATCGTAGGTTCGAATCCTGCCTCGGGCATGGATGTGTGTGATATCCTTAGGTTAGTTAGGTTTAAGTAGTTCTAAGTCAAGCGGACTGATGACCTCACATTTTAAGACCCTTAGCGCTTAGAGCCATTTGAACCATTTGGTACTCGATCATGATGTCCTAAATTGTAATGACGACGAATTTCCCGTTGTTGTTGACTGATCGACCTCTGCATGATTACTAAATGGCGCACAGAAAGTAGCCAATCTCACCTTTCCACCACCTCCTGAGGAGTGCCACAATTATTTTATTTTTAAAGTTTCCGTTTCTCTGTGCGACCATCACAATTGAAATTGTGTTGTATTGTAAAATAATGAGGGCTGCAGCTAATAGTGCCCATATAGGCGATCTTGTGCATCGTGTATTTAGTCTGACCATCCTCAGCCCCCTCCTCTCACTCGCTCTCTCTCTCTCTCTCTCTCTCTCTCTCTCTGTCTATCTATCTATCTATCTCTGTCTCTCCCCCCCCTCTCTCTCTCTCTTCTCCCCCCCCCCCTCTCTCTCTCTCTCAGACACCGCTCTCCCCTCCCCCTCCCCCCCCCCCCCCGCCACACACCCGCAAACTCTTAAGTTGGTGCCTTTATTTAATGGTGAAACGTCATAGATACAAAACCTCCCAAAGCGACGTATCATTCCTCTTATAAATCGAGTAGATAAAACATTTCCATGCTAGAGGCCCTACGCCTTATGTTCATCAGCACAGCATCTGAAGATGGTTTTTGATTGGCATACCACGTAAAAACGGTAGCTGTATGAATATCTCGGTGTAGAACGTGAGCATCATCAAGATGTACGGTTATGCCCTACAGTTACCAGAGGCGCCAGACCACCTTGTCCTTGCTAAATAGCTCAAGAACATGTGCGTATTGTGAGGATGACATGACTTAATCGTTTAAAGCGAGAAGAAGCCAGCTGATAATAATAGTAGCATACAGCTGAAACTCATCATAGCTATCAAGTTAGTAAAATTAAATTATCATAACAGTAAAATGTCTTCATTTTCGCTAAGAGAACAATATCCCTTGTTCAGTATTCTGAGACTGTTGGCGCTGAAAAGTTAAGAACTGTGGCACTGAAAAGTTAAGAACTGTATGTCACAAGATTGTCCAGTACGAAAGCGTGACTATTAAATAACAGTAACAATAGTTAAGTTTTCTTTTATTGTTCTGATAATGCTACAGAACTACTGCTTTGCAACGCCAAAAATTTGTATTAATACATAAGTTTTAAAATATGAGAAAAGTAAAGTGTTAACATTGTTTTTAAAATTATCAAGATGATGTCCGCATAGCTATGGTTTTTTTTAAAAAAAAAGTGTTTTTTTTTCAATGAATACTTTTAAAATCTCACAAGTCTAAACGGGAAAGACCTTTCCGGGAAGGGATTATTTGAGGAAGTGGAGGTTGAGTTATTCTGACAGTTTAATGTGTGGAGCAGGACGGTTGACGTTTCGGAAAGGGTGTGACGTAAGAGTGTGGGTAGCAGGGAAACTTGAGCCTTGGGAGAGGTGTAACTAGAATAGTGGTCAGATCATGTGTACGAAGAGGAAATAGTACGAGAGGATGAGATGGGAAGGGGGAGGCGTGATGTGGGGGAAGATAGGTAGTGGCTTCGACTGGTTAGACTCAGCAGCAAGGACGGATTTCATTGTCTAACAGAGGGAATCTGTTGAAATTGTGTAAAGAGAGGCCGTACAGATTACGTAGGTAAAGAGTTGTTTCGGCGTGTTGGCAGCACATCGGGATCGGAGAACAGAAGGGAGGACAGTGAGATTGTTGAAGTAGAGTTTGTGGCATGTGAGGGATATAGAGAGGTGTTCGGTGCGTGTGAGGAAGGAGGGGAAACTGGAGAGCTGCTGAAGGATTCGTGTGGGGGAGGGTAAACAGATGGAGAAATCAAGGTGGAGTCCCCGGCGATGAAGGATTTGGAGAGAGTGATAGAAATTTGGTGGAGTAGATAGCCTTGTTATTCTGGCATTGCAGAGAACGATACGTATCACGCCTCTGGAGGTGTGGAGGTCGGCGGAGGGATTTACATCTACATCTACATATATACTCCCCTAGCCACCAAGAGGTGTGTGGCGGAGGGCACTATTAGCGCCAAAGTCATATTCTCCCCCCCCCCCCCCCCCCCCCCGCCCCGCTCTGTTCCACTCGCGGATCGCGCGAGGGGAAAAAAGAATGTCTGAACGCCTCAGTACGAGCTCTATTTTCGCGTATCTGTGAATGGTGATCATTGCGCGATTCGAAAGTTGGTGATAATAATATATGCTCTACATCCTCGGTGAAGATTGGATTTCGGAATTAGCCCCTTCTGTTTAGCGCGCCGTCTATGTGCAAGGGTGTCCCACTTCAATCTTTCTATGAGATTTGTAACGCTCTCGCGATGGCTAAATGTACCAGTCACGAATCTTGCCGCTCTTCTTTCGACCTTCTCAATCTCTTGAATCAGACCCAACTCGTAAGGGTCCCATACAGACGAACAATACTCCAAGAGCGGACGAACTAACGTATTGTAAACTATTTCCTTTGTTGAGGGACTGCATCGCTTCAGGATTCTACCAATAAACCGCAATCTAGAGTTCGCGTTACCCGTTACTTGTGTAATCTGATCATTCCATTTAAGATCATTTCGAATAGTCACACCCAGATACTTGACTGATGTTAGTGCTTCGAAAGACTGGGCATTTATTTTGTACTGGTACAATAATGGGGATTTTCGCCTTGTTATACGCATTAAGTTACACTTACTAATGTTGAGGGATAACTGCCAGTCATTACACCACGCATTTATTTTCTGCAAATCCTCTTTGATTTATTCACAACTTTCGTGTGATACTACTTCCCTGTAGACTATAGCATCATCGGCAGTCTAATGCCGCTGTCAATACCATCAACCAGATCGTTTATGTAACTCGTAAAAAGCAGAGGACCTATTACGCTGCCCTGGGGCACACCTGAAGTTACGCTTGTTTCTGTTGAAGTCGCCCCGTTCAGGACGACTTACTGCTCTCTGTCTGTTAGAAAACTTTCTATCCAACCGCGTATTTCATCGGATAGACAGTAAGCGCGCACGTTTTGGAGCAAGCGACAGTGCGGAACTCAGTCGAAGGCCTTTCGAAAGTCGAGAAATATGGCATCAACCTGGGAGCCGGAATCTAGAGACTGTTGTACATCATGCACAATGTTCGGCCGATGAGTAAGCTTGGTCTGTTCTGGGCTTTCTGTTGGCTAGTATATAGCAATTCCGTGTGACTCAACGGCCGGGCAAACATAGACGGCAGTCATTGATGTACGGACGAAGGTTAGGCAGAATTTTCATGTGTCAGTTTATTCTGTATGACACTCGTAAACGCTTAGGGAAAAGTTACGGAGAGGAAAGATACTGGGTGTCAGGTCCATAATTATTGCATGCTTCTCTGAATGGGTTTGCCTTGAGGAGCCACTTGTTGCAGCAGGAGGTGAAATGGCTGAAGAATGCGACAGGAGCTGGTGTGCACAACAAACACGAGTTGTCGCGCTGACATGCTGGAAGACGCGAGGGCGGGGTGGTGGCTGTTGCTGGGGACGGACGGGGACAGCTCGCACGCTGCCCCGGTGCAGCAGTAATAACGGCGCGACACCTGCGGGCTGGCGGGTCGCTCCTGCGCGCTTCTCGCTTTCTAGACGGCCTGTCTCCGCGACGCGTTTCTTCTTCCGCCCGGTATGGACGCCGGTCGCCGTGACTCACTCGCCGGCCCGCCGCTCTCCCGCGCCGACCGGTAAGCGTGCTTCTGCGTGGCCCTCGTTCCGCACACCCCACTGCACTTCGTCACGCGGAGCCCCGACACTTCCGTATCAGGAAGCATTTGCGGGAAAGGACATCTCACCTTCCTTTCGTGCAGTCCTCCGGGCCTCTATCCTTCACTGTCGTGCAAGAGTAAGTGTCAAAGGGTACGCCTGAAGAAATACCACACTACTGGCCATTCAAATTGCTACACCACGAATATGACGTGCTACAGACGCGAAATTTAACCGACAGGAAGAAGATGCTGTGATATGCAAATGATTAGCTTTTCAGAGCATTCACACAACGTTGGCGACGGTGGCGACACCTACAACGTGCTGACATAAGGAAAGTTTCCAACCGATTTCTCATACAAAAGCAGCAGTTGACCGGCGTTGCCTGGTGACACGTTGTTGTGATGCCTCGTGTAAGGAGGAGAAATGCGTACCATCACGTTTCCGACTTTGATAAAGATCGGATTGTAGACTATCGCGATTGCGGTTTATCGTATCGCGACATTGCTGCTCGCGTTGGTCGAGATCCAATGACTTAGCAGAATATGGAATCGGTGGGTTCAGGAGGGTAATACGGAACGCCGTGCTGTATACCAACGGCTTCGTATCACTAGTAGTTGAGATGACAGGCATCTTATCCGCATGGCTGTAACGGATCGTGCAGCCACGTCTCGATCCCTGAGTTGACAGATGGGGACGTTTACAAGACAACAACCATCTGCACGAATAGTTCGACGACGTTTGCAGGAGACGGACTATCAGCTCGGAGACCACGGCCGCGGTTACCCTTGACGCTGCATCACAGACAGGATGCCTGCGATGGTGTACTCAACGACGAACCTGGGTGCATGAATGGCAAAACGTCATTTTTTCGGATGAATCCAGGTTCTGTTTACAGCATCGCGATGGTCGCATCCGTGTTTGGCGACATCGCGGTGAATGCGCATCGGAAGCGTGTATTCGCCATCGCCATACTGGCGTATCACCCGGCGTGATGGTATGGGGTGCCATCGGTTACACGTCTCGGTCACCTCTTGTTCGCATTGACGGCACTTTGAACAGTGGACGTTACATTTCAGATGTGTTGCGACCCGTGGCTTTACCCTTCATTCGATCCCTGCGAAACCCTACATTTCAGCAGGATAATGCACGACCGCATGTTGCAGGTCCTGTACGGGCCTTTCTGGATACAGAAAATGTTCGACTGCTGCCCTGGCCAACACATTCTTCAGATCTCTCACCAACTGAAACCGTTTGGTCAGTGGTGGCCGAGCAACTGGCTCGTCACAATACGCCAGGCACTACTCTTGATGAACTGTGGTATCGTGTTGAAGCTGCATGGGCAGCTGTACCTGTACACGCCAACCAAGCTCTGTTTGACTCGATGCCCAGGCGTGTCAGGTCCGTTATTACGGCCAGAGGTGGTTGTTCTGGGTACTGATTTCTCAGGATCTATGCACCCAAATTGCGTGAAAATGTAATCACATGTTAGTTCTAATATAATATATCTGTCCAATGATTACCCGTTTATCATCTGCATTTCTTCTTGGTGTAGCAATTTTAATGGCCAGTAGTGTAGGTTAGTGGCAGCTGCATTAAGGTACCTAGGAGTGGTGAGCAAAACTGCAGTGACATAGAGAGATTAAAGTAGGTAAATAACTATTGGGAGACGTTAGTTCTTGCAGAAAAGCTAAGATTATACTGTCAAAAGATGGAGAAAGCTGAAATATCAGTGGAAAGATTGTTATTACTCACTTGTTCTGTGTTTTCTGTGCTCTTTGACACTCTACACGAAGTTCGTTGTTCTCAGATAGATATATAGATGGATAGAGAGATATTCAGCGATCACAGGCCGTGCAGACCACGCGCTGCTTCCACAAACTGCCTCCATTCCTTCCTGTTTTGTGCCCGGGTCCTCCAGGTGTCTTCACCTACCAGGGCTGCTAGGTCCTTCGACAGGTCGTCCATCCAGCGCTGCCTTGGTCGTCCAACGGGGCGTTTGGTTTCCCCGCTAGTGCCGTCTTCGCCTGTCTTCCATCTGGCATACGGGCTACATGGCCCACCCATTGTATTCCTTTGCTCTTTATTTTCTGTAGGATAGTTGGTTGTCGCATCAGAAGGTAGATTTCCTCGTTTTTCCTCCTCCTGCATTCTCCGTTATCTAAAACTGGTCCCCATATCTTCCTCATTACGCTTCTTTCAAATATTAATAGTTTTTCCTTTTCTCACTTAGTCATGCTCAATGTTTCTTAACCGTACATTACTGATGGGCATATCACTGTCTCTCTGAGGGAATGCATGCATTTCATTCCCACTGCTATTCTTTCCTTTATGTCCATTTGTATTTTGTTGTCCGTGGTAAACCAAGATCCCAAGTATTTGAACTGGTCTGCTCTCTTGAACCTCTTGCCCTCTATGTCGAGAAATTCTACCTGCTCTTGTCTTCTTCCTAATTGCATGAACCCAGTTTTGCCTCGATTCACTTTGAGCCCTACCTTCTGTGCAGAATTGTCCATTTTCTGGTACATTTCTTTCTACTCGTACTTTGATTCACTTAATAGTACTATGTCATATGCATATGCGAGACAGTTGAAGTTACCTTCCATCTCTACTCCAGCCCACTCCTGTTGCCTACACTCTTTTATTGCTTTCTCTAGGATGACATTGAACAGAACACATGAGGGAGCATCCCCTTGTCTGAGGCCTGTCTCAATCTCGAATGTTTCTGATGTGGCTCCTCGGAACCGTACTGCTGCCTTTGACCCTTTCATACAAGCTTGCTCCGTTCTCACTAGCTTCTCAGGGATTCTGAAGTCCCGCATTGGATTGTATAGGCTATTCCTGTGGATGCTGTCATATGCACGTTGAAAATCGACGAACAGGCTGCAGATAATCAAATTCCCAATGTTCTTCTCAGATAACGCAATAAAAATCCATAGCGCGGCTAAGGCGAAGCAGGAAATAAACTGTGATGTACATCAGCAAATGGTCTCAAATTTTTATAAAAAAGGAAAAAAAGCATTTTATATAATGTTATAGGCCTGATCCGTTGGAGATATATTTTACAATTCTCGTAGGTGAAGCTGCTCACATGTACGTAGCAGCTCCGTATTGAGTCTGCAGTTTTATTCGCAGCTCGAGTCCTCTTACTTTCTCTGAATTCGATCTTCGGCAAAGATCAAGAGCGAGTTCAAGGGTGTGACTCGGCACGACGGAACTGGCCCGAGGCACATTTGAAACGCAGGACAATCGGCACATTAGCATACTGGACGTCTGTGTGAAGTGCACGGCCACCCGCTGTGCGCCCCCAGACGTACCCGCCTGACACAAAGCGTCGTTACTTGCTTCGCGAGCTTCCGTTTCTGCTTTCCATAGTTTCATAACTACCCCGTTCCCCTCTTTTCTCCCAGTCTACCTTTCGCGCTGTCTCTGTGTCAAAATTATCGCACAGCAATGTCGACGAAGTCTTTAGTATCAGGCAACATAGGTCTTTAAAACTGCTCGATTTTGGTCTTTCTCATTGACAAAGAATGGCTTCTTACTTGACTTCATGTGTGCCTTCCTGCTGGAACAAATTTGTTGGTCCGGTGTTTCCACTTACTTGCGGTTGTGTTGCGACTTTCGCACCTTCGAGAATGGTATTTTCTTGATCCTCACACAGACGCTGATGAAATTAATTATCCATCATTGAAATAAGTTTCGAAAATTACACTATTGAAATTCACGCCATCAAGACTAATTACACACATCAAAAAAAGATTTGCATCACCTCGATTCCGAGAGTTCCGGAACCTTTACAGAAAAATTGGAATAGAGATCAACATAAAAGTCATTTCCGCCCTTTTTATTGCTCATGAAAACCACACATTTACATGTTGTACCACCATATAGCGAGACCTTCAGAAGTGGTGGTACAGATTGCCGTACACACCGGTACCTCTAATACCCAGTAGCAGGCCCTCTTGAATTGATACATGCTGTATTCGTCGTGGCATACTATCCACAAGTTCATCAAGGCACTGTTGGTCAAGATTGCCCTATTCCTCAATGGTGATTCGGCGTAGATCCCTCACAGTGGTTAGTGGGTCACGTCGTCCATAAACAGGCCTTTTCAGTGTATCCCAGCCAGGTTCGATAGACTTCATGTCTGGAAAACATGCTGGCCACTCTAGTCGAGCGATGTTGTTATCCTGAAGGAAGTCATTCACAAGATGTGGACTCCAGTATGCTGCGGATATAGTTGCACTATCGGTCGGAGGATGGCATTCACGTATGGTACAGCCGCTACGGCGCCTTCCATGACCACCAGCGGCGTACGTCGGCCCCACATAATGCCACCCAAAAAAAGCAGGGAACCTCCACCTTGCAGCACTCGCTGGGCAGTGTGTCTAAGGTGTTCAGTCTGACCGCGTTGCCTCCAAACACGTCTCCGACAGTTGTCTGGTTGAAGGCACATGCGACCACTCATCGGTAAAGAGAACGTGATGCCAATCCTGAGCGGTCCATTCGGCATGTTGCTGGGCCCATCTGTACCGCGTCGTGGTTGCAAAGATAGACCTCGCCATGGACGTCGGGAGTGAAGTTGCGCATCATGCAGACTATTGCGCACAGTTTGAGTCGTAACACGACGTCCTGTGGGTGCAGGAAAAGTATTATTCAGACTGGTGGCGTTGCTGTCAGGGTTCCTTCGAGGCATAATCCGTAGGTAGCGGTCATCGCCTGCAATAGTAGCCCTTGGGCGGCCTGAGCGAGGCATGTCATCGACAGTTCCTGTCTCTCTGTATCTCCTCTATTACCGAGCAATATCGCTTTGGTTCACTCTGAGACGCCTGGACACTTCCCTTTTTGAGAGTCCTTCCTGGCACAAAGTAAAAATACGGACCCGACCGAGTCGCGGTATTGACCGCCTAGGCATGGTTGAACTACAGGCAACACGAGCCGTGTACCTCCTCCCTGGTGGAATGACTGGAACTGATCGGCTCTCGGACCCCCTCTGTGTAATAGGCGCTACTCATGCATGGTTGTTCACACCTTTGGCGGGGTTTCAGATTATTCAAATTGCTCTAAGCTCTATGGGACTTAACGTCTGAAGTCAGCAGTCCCCTACAACTCAGAACTACTTAAATCCAACTAACCTAAGGACATCACACACATCCATGCCCGAGGTAGGATTCGAAACTGCGACCGTAGCAGCAGCGCGGTTCCGGACTGAAGCGCCAAGAACCGCTCGGTCATAGTGGCCGGTTGGGCGGATTGAGTGAATCTCTGAACAGTCAAAAGGACTGTGTCTGTGATACAATATCCACAGTCAACGTCTATCTTCAGAAGTTCTGGGAACCGGGGAGATACAAAACTGTTTTTGATGTGTATGTTTTGCTTATCTCGAGCACAGTTCACAATAATGTTATTGCAGCTACTGCACATGTGTACGCAAGTCCGTTGCTATTTACAGCGCTTGCTAATCACAGTTAGTCAGTGTCTCAATAATTTTATGATATGCTCATTAAAATGCAGTATACGCCCCATAAAATGCTCTGCCTGGCAACCAACATTATCGACAGCACACAACAAAGTATGTAAAGTAATTGATCCCGTCTGTTGTAATCATTTAACTCGCCATTATTATGCAGACACCAGATATTCATTCAATTTCTGTTTTTAAATTTTTTATCTTAATATACTCGACTAAACTGGTGTCGTTTAGGTAATTATATAAAGATTTCTAAACCTTGTTTCTACGTCCACTTGGGCATCTGGATTCGATGCGTTTCTTATGCCGCTTCCGACCAAGTTCTTGAACCTTTTTTTTAATTTTACTGAAATGATGTATTGTAATCCTTGGAATATACATCTGCGTAGCGCTCACCTCGGGCATAGCTAGTTGGAATACTGGTGTCGGAAGAAACTTCCACAGCCAATATTTGGCCGCTATAGTGGTGACGAAAGGCCCCTGATCACCAGACTTGGCGTTACTGTCCAGGATTCAGTTCGAAAACTCTCCGCAATGTCTCGTGAAGTGAAGGCGTGCGACGTTTGATGGTGATCGGTCCGTCGGATGGGGACTCCTTGCTATTGGAGAGAAATAAGCTACCTGCCGGCACAGGGTTTCAACCCCTCCCTTCTCCCATCATCATACAATACAAACACGATACCACACGTTCGATAAATACACTTAGATACAGGCCTCAGACGCAAGAACAGGGGATCATTGTGTGCGGATGAGTAATATCTTTCTAATTAAGGGGCTAGTCCTACCCTTCGAGGTCTACCAGCGAACACTGCCACACGATTCTTTTTAGCTTTTTTTTCTTTGAAATAAAAACATCGCTATAATTACAGAGAAATGTTCGACCATTATCATTCATTTTCGCAAGGGATTTGGTAAACATATCGATATTTGGCTGTGTTTTCCAGATGTAGTTGTTTAAATGCATTATTGCAAATATTTATATATGGTACGAGTCTACTTCATTCTGTTCCCTGCTTAGCTGCAAGGAATGGAAGGTATAGTCTCGGGTATGCCTCTTATGACAGATCAAAACTAACTACAAAGGCTCTGTAAGAAAGTACGCGACAGTGTGGCAGAGGGGAGAGAATGTGAGCGGAAGAAGATATTCGCAATTCTCAATGAAAATGTTCGCGACACCTTCGATTTCAAAGTGTCACATGGTCACTACAACTGTAGGACCGAGAGAGTTCTTTGTAATATTTTAACGTAAATAGCTGAGAATTATAATATGAATTAAAAGACCTGACTAGCTGGTAGATAAAGAGAACGTAATGAACAACTACTTTCTTGAAACAGAAGGTAACATGAGCCAGAGATAGTTGGTATATCTCAAAACTCCGAACATAAGTCACCATTTTGATGCAATGGTAGTAAATAGACGAGAACCATAAGGAAATACGAGCAAACAAAATTCATATCGATTGAAACTGTCTAATTAGTGATGCAAAAAGCAGGTTTCTCTCTTCAAATTAACTGTCAGGCCTTGCGAAATCACTGAATGTCGAACACAGTAGTTCAGGCAGGCAGTAACTGAGGAAGGAGCCGCTTATGGTCTTCTTAACGGAACGATCCCAGTCTCCGTATAAAATGATTGTTGTTAACCAACGAAAACGTGTATTAATGTTCGTGGAATACGCGCTCCAACCATTCCCTCAAACCAAACTAGTGTTTTATCACTACGCAAGTTAATTAGACGGGCTGAATTCGACACTGACAGGAAGTGCTGATTAGAATGGAAGAGTTATTACGAAGTCATTTCCTTGAAGCCGAATTTCGCTATTTCGAAGAATGTGCTGTTTTACTTGTGTGTTACTATGGACGCCTTTTGTATTATCTATTAACACGCAGGGCTCGCTTAAATTTTCTTATTTTCATTCTTTGTATTCAGTATTCTTGGTAGGAAGCTTTCTGACGCCTTTAGCCTCGTAGCCATGTACTGAGAACGTAGTAAAAAAGAACGTCGTTGTTCGCATTCTGTTGTCTGCCCCCGTGCAATGCCGGCGCACTTGTGCATTTGTTCTCGCGAATGTAAAACATTTAAGTGTTATCGGAATCCAAAGAAATCAGACTAAGGCAGAATCCCCATTCTTTCTTCAACTGAGTATGTCGTGATTAGTGTTTGTACGGAGTAGCGTTGTGTTTCTGTTTTCAGGAATCATTGTGAAAATATAGGAACTGAGAGACCATTGGCAAATAGCCCAATCGTCCCGAATAGCATGTGATTTCCCTAAATCGCTTCAGGCAAATGCCGGGATGGTTCCTTTGACAGGACACGCCCGGCCTCCTTCCCCATCCTTTCCTAATCCGATGAGACCTACGACCTCGCTGTTTGCTCTCTTCCCCTAAATCAGTCCAATCCAATCCGAATAGCATCCGACGGACAGATCTTTAACACTATCACATACTAAGATTTTAAACTTGGCTGCGCTTCAGCAACTATGCGTGCAAAAGCTTCAGTGACTTTGAAATAACAGCCAACCAGTTGCAAAGCACAGGTTTACTAAACCTAGACCGTGGTTCCGACAGTTTTAAAATTGTCATTTTCAGAAGAAACTGTTCAAAAATGGTTCAAATGGCTCTGAGCACTGTGGGACTTAACTACTGAGGTCATCAGTCCCCTAGAACTTAGACCTACTTAAACCTAACTAACCTACGAACATCACACACATCCATGCCCGAGGCAGGATTCGAACCTGCGACCGTAGCGGTCGCGCGATTTCAGACTGTAGCGCCTAGAACCGCTCGGTCACACCGGCCGGCGAAGATACTGTACGTAGAATCACACATATCTACACCCTGTCTGGGAGTCATTGGTTCTGCCTGGTACATGTGGTTGACACGCAGTGTATTGGTGCGACAAGTACTACATATACAACTCATATATAGATAAAATGTGATTCTATGTACAGTACCCTCCACCACACACCGTCAGGTGGCTTGCGGAGTATGGATGTAGATGTAGAAAACACTCCTACAACTGTCGAAACCATCGTCAAGGTTTAATAAACCTGTATTTTACAGCTGATGGGCTGTTATTTCCAATCCATTGAATTTATGACGCAGGCTACCCTCATTCTGTGACATACTGCGGAAGTAGATATGATTTAATCCTGGATATGAACGTCCAGTTTGTTAGAAACTGTAAGCTATCAGCTCTTAGCCCTTGCTGGCCAGAAATTGAAGACTGAATTTTTTTTTTTATTTTTTATTTTTTTCAATCATAAAGATTCGAACCAGCTACGTCTGTATCGAAAGCAATCCTGTTTTCAGAGGCAAGTGTTAATAGCTATTCTGGGTTCAGTACCTGTGTTTAAACGAGCAGTGGGCATCTTATTTGAGCATCCCCGCTGCGTGAAGCAGTTTTTGCCCTTCGCGGAATCGTTTCTGGCGCAGAACCTTTTCCTGGCGCTGGAGGGGACGCGGTGAAAGGACAGCTGTCCTCACAGCTCGACTTTCTCCCTCCCAGCGCCGCCACTTCCCCCTCCCCCTCCCCCTGCGCCTGCTGCCACAACCGGTGGCACTTCTCCGTGGGAATCTATATACGTGCGCTGCGTGCCTGCGTGTGGAGCTGCCGCTCCGTGACCTTGACCTCGCCGAGCTGCCGACCCCGATTCCGCAGAGCAGCCAGCTGAGTCCGCAGAGGCATCGCCTTGCGCGGGCGGCGGCGGTGGGGGGCGGAGGAGAAAGGGAGAAGAGGTGCCGGTGGTGGGTGGACGTGCAGGTGGTGGTGGTGGTGGTGGTGGAGGCGGTGGAGGTGGTGGTGTTTACCAACAATGCGCTCGCCGCGCGGCGCCGGACTCTCTCCGCTCAGTGATGCTGCGGCCGCGACCGGGCGAGAGACAGCCCTGCAGGGATGGTGCACAACGACTTCCTGTCCGACCTCCCGAGGGAGCATGAGTTCCAGCGGGTGAGTCACGCACGGCGCGTGCTGATGCTCGGCTCTCCGTTGTTCCTCCGGCGCCGCGTGGAGTCGTCGGAGCCTCGAACAGTGTGCTCAACTCTCCTCAGCCCATCCAGCGACAGACGATGGGCGTCGTGAAATATTGCTGCATTGCTGTGATCACTCCCTACGTAAACTCTGTTTGTTGTGGTAGTGCTTGTATGTCTCGTGTGGTGAATGAATCGTTTCTTTACTGACAGGTAGGTTCTCCCGGTCAAGGTACGGGATACTGGCGATGACTCTTGCTAACGTTCGTACGAAATATTATCGACGCGTCACTCGTACAACTGGTAAATAGAATGAAAAATGTTCGGTTCTAGGCACTGCGGTCTGGAACCACGCGACCGCTACGGTCGCAGGTTCGAATCCTCCCTCGGGCATGGATGTGTGTGATGTCCTTAGGTTAGTTAGGTTTAAGTAGTTCTAAGTTCTAGGGGACTGATGACCACAGATGTTAAGTCCCATAGTGCTCAGAGTCATTTGAACCATTTTGAAAAATGTTCAGGATTTGAATTTTACACTTCTTTTTCGAGATGGCACATACACACCGGATTGTGCAGTCACTGGGACAGTGTTAGTCCTTACAAAACAGGTATTGAACTCCCCTTGAACAGCGTAGTGCAAATTGTATTTTTTAACACTCCGCTCCTTGTGCTCACTCATTCGCCGTGAGTCAGAGATCCTATAAAGAAGGAGAATCTCCAGGAATGGGGAACGAGTGAAGGTATACATTAGCAAAAGAGAAGAAATTATCAGAAACTACATATACGCACTGTGTAAACTACCACTAAAGAGCTTAATAGTATTTGTTCGTGTGTCATCTAAACATAACCAAATAAAATATCAACAAATCCACTGCTTCAGAGAAAGCTGCTCTTTCCTCAGTTGCGGTAATTTAATATTTACGTGAGTACACAGATATATTTCGAAAAAAGATTATTAGGAAATGAACCACTGGTAATCTCCTATAATTCCATATTGCGCCAACTTCTGAACTGTTATAGTATGCTCCACACAAACGAACGTTGTTTCTCAAATCAAAGAGGATATCTACCGTAGAGGACCCCTCACACATCCTGCGTCTGATAGTTTTCTCTCTCTAATCATTTCAGTTTTTTCCTGACATTAATCTGTTCAAGTAGTATTTATTATGAATTCGAACAGTATACAGTTGAAAATTTTTGTCGCTAAATACATTGACCGCAAGAAACTGATTTACCGTTTTCCTGAACGTTTTTAGATTATTCTTGTGTTACTGAGTTCTCCTAAACGATGTACTTATGACAGAAGCTGCTATCGATGATTACAATACCCAAATATAAATATTAATGACAGAAATCAATAATTTTCGAATTAATATAATATAGTGAAATAGATTTGAAATGGTGAAAAACGGAAAACCAACTGAGCATGAATATGTCTTGATATGCACAGAGCCGGCCGCTGTGTCCGAGCGGTCCTAGGCGCTTCAGTCCGGAACCGCGCTGCTGCAACGGTCGCAGGTTCGAATCCTGCCTCGAGCATGGATGTGTGTCATTTCCTTAGGTTAGTTAGGTTTAAGTAGTTCTAGGTCTAGGGGACTGATGACCTCAGATGTTAAGTCCCGTAGTGCTTAGAGCCATTTGAACCATTTTGATATGCACAGACGCTACACCCCTACAAGGGAGATAACATTTGGAGTGACATCATGTAAGAAACAGTTATGTAGATGGTATAACCAACTGGTTTCCAATCCAAAGACTTGATCTGCGAAGTGTAACACCGCTTTAATCTCTCAGGTAAAGCTAGTATGCAAAGCCATAACTATGGTTTAATAGTTGATACATACAGAGAAAATCGATGGATCTTGAATAGAGCCCAATTTTAACAACAGCCCGGTAGTCACATCAGTAACACTTGCCTAACTTTTGCATAGAAAAGTTTGCACCATTATCGGTTCTCTTTTCAATAGGCTTTGTTCAGATGTGATAATATGAGAGATAAATACGAAGTTTTTAAAATCTTCCTTATGGCACATTCCTTTCGTTATTTACAGGGATTTCTCGGCGTTGTTTTGAGCTTACCTTTTCAACAGCGTACTCATGACCTGAGCGCCGGCCGGTGTGGCCGAGCGGTTCTAGGCGCTTCAGTCTGGAACCGCACGACCGCTACGATCGCAGGTTTGAATCCTGCCTCGGGCATGGATGTGTTTGATGTCCTTAGGTTAGTTAGGGTTAAGACGTTCTAGGGAACTGATGACCTCAGCTGTTAAGTCTCATAGTGCTCAGAGCTATTTGAACCATTTTGGCCTGAGCTAGAGGGGAAGTGGGAGGGGAGGAATTCATGTTAATTTTCCGGTGACTGACAAAACAGTTTTGACAATTTAGGACAAATGTCTCTATTTACACGTGCAGCTACTAGTCACTACCGCACTAGCCATTACGTGTTTGCTTTTCTTCAAACAGACGCTGAACTGACGCGTATATCTGTCTGGAGGGGCTAGATTTACACATTTTCGTCGGGATTTTATAAATGATGGAGTGTCTCATTTCATGACCGAGGTGCTATAGCTCACATCGTCTCGCGGGAAGTGAGAAAAGTAGGTGAATGACCAAATAAAGAAGAGTAAGGCGAGGTGCCGATAAATTACACGGCTGATATTCCAGGCGTAAGAACAAACTCAGAGTACGGTCTGCTCCAACAAACGCAAGCAAGCAAGCAAACCGCTAGCCCAACACGTTTGCCGTGAGCCGTTCCGCAGAGCGACGCGCGCCGACCGTTAACAAGTGTGCCGCACCGCCGACGTTCTGAGGTGGCTTTCCGCGCCGTCACCCATTCGTTTTCCGCCCGCTGCCCGCCTCATTAATTAGTCGGAGTCGTCCGCCGTGCGAGGCGCGCAAACAGACGGCGCGAGCCGCGGGAAACACGCTGGCCAGGGCCCGCGCAGCGGCCACACTTTTTGTCACAAGGCGCTTCACCGAGCCGGGGTCTTCTTTTTGCGTACTGCCATCCGCGACCAGCTCTGCTTGCATTTCGAGTAACACCAAGCCACCTCTCTTCACTACCTGAGTATCTCAAAGTTGCCTCTTGCACTGGTGAATGTTTCTCAGTCTGGCACTGAATAATTGTGTTCCAGGTAAAAATTCTCTCTCATCAATGCGCAGTGTCTAGCACACATTCCGTGAATAGAATCCACTCTTTAATGTGTGACATCTACACCTACAGATATACTCCGCAAGCCACCATTTGGTGCGTCGCAGAGGGTACCACGTACCACTACTACATTACTGGCCATTACAATTGCCACAACAAGAAGAAATGCAGATGATAAACGGGCATTCATTTGACAAATATACTATACTAGAACTGACATGTGATTACATTTTCACGCAATGTGGGTGCATAGATCCTGAGAAATCAGTACCCGGAACAACCACCTCTGGCCGTAATAACGGCCTTCATACGCCTGGGCATTGAGTCAAACAGAGCTTGGATGGCGTGTACAGGTACAGCTGACCATGCAGCTTCAACACGATACCACAGTTCATCAAGAGTAGTGACTGGCGTATTGTGACGAGCCAGTTGCTCGGCCAGCGTTGACCAGACGTTTTCAATTGGTGAGAGATCTGGAGAAAGTGCTGGCCACGGCAGCAGTCGAACATTTTCTGCATCCAGAAAGGCCCGTACAGGACATGCAACACCCGGTCGTGCATTATCCTGCTGAAATGTAGTGCTTCGCAGGGATCTAATGAGGGGTAGAGCCACGGGTCGTAAATGTAACGTCCACTGTTCAAAGTGGCGTCAAAGCGAACAAGAGGTGACCGAGACGTGTAACCGATGGCACCCCATACCATCACGCCGGGTTATACGCCAGTATGGCGATGACGAATACTCGCTTCCGATGTGCGTTCACCGCGATGTCGCCAAACACGGATGCGACCATCATGATGCTGTAAACAGAACCTGGATTCATCCACAAAAATGACGCTTTGCCATTCGTGCACCCCGGTTCGTCGTTGAGTACACCATCGCAGGCGCTCCTGTCTGTGATGCAGCGTCAAGGGTAACCGCAGCCACGGTCTCCGAGATGATAGTCCATACTGCTACAAACGTCGTCGAACTGTTCGTGCAGATGGTTGTTGTCTTGCCTTGCAAACGACCTCATGTGTTGACTCAGGGATCGAGACGTGGCTGCACGATCCGTTAAAGCCATGCGGATAAGATGCCTGTCATCTCGACTGCTAGTGATACGAGGCCATTGGGATCCAACACGGCGTTCCGTATTACCCTCCTGAACCCACCGATTCCATAGTCTGCTAACAGTCACTGGATCTCGACTAACGCGAGCAGCAATGTCGCGATACGATAAACCGCAATCGCGATAAGCTACAATCCGACCTTAATCAAAGTCGGAAACGTGATGGTACGCATTTCTCCTCCTTACACGAGGCATCACAACAACGTTTCACCAGGCAACGCCGGTCAACTGCTGTTTGTGTATGAGAAATCGGTTGGAAGCTTACCTCATGTCAGCACGTTGTAGGTGTCGCCACCGGCGCCAACCTTGTGTGAATGGTCTGAAAAGCTAATCATTTGCATATCACAGCATCTTCTTCCTGTCGGTTAAATTTCCCGTCTGTAGCACATCATCTTCGTGGTGTAGCAATTTTAATGGCCAGTAGTGTAGGAACTTCCATTCCTGTTCCACTTGCAAATAGAGCGAGGGGGCAAGGACTGTCTATAGGCTTTCGTAAGAGCCCCAATTTCTCTCACCTTACTTCTGTGACTCTTACGCGAACTCTACCTTGGTGGCGGTGGAATCGATCGTTCTGCTGGCAGTTTCAAATGCCGGTTCTCTAAAATTTCTCAATAGTGTTCCCTGAAAAAAAAAAACGTCGACTTCCCTCTAGGGATTCCTATCTCTGTAATATTTGCGTGTTGTTGAAACCTACCGGTAACAGATCTAGCAGCCTGCCTCTGAATTGCTTCGATGTCTTCCTTTAAGCCGACTTACTGCCGATCCCAAACACTCGAGCAGTACTCAAGAATGGGTCGCACTAGTATCCTGTATGCAGTCTCCTTTACAGATGAACCACACTTCCCTCGAATTCTCCCAATAAACCGAAGTCGACCATTCGCCTTCCATACTACAGTCTTCAGCTGCTCCTTCCATCTCATATCGCTTTGCAAAGCTACACACAGATATTTAATCGACGTGACTGTATCAAGCTTTACACTAATAATGCTGTAGTCAAACATTACGTTTGTTTTTCCTACTCTTCTGCGAGATGACCTGGGGGAGTCGCTGCTATAACGTTGAGACTCTAGCTAAAAATGGGGGAAAGATGCGAATACAAGAACTCAAAGAGTTCTCTTAGCTTCTCTCACCTCAGTTCTCAACAATCCAACCTACACGTGGTGACCCCGTTAAGCTGAGCAACCGAGTGGAAGGTTGGGGTAATCAACCCCAGCGGGAAACTGGGTCAGCGAGCCGACATGATATGGAGGACAGTGGAAGGCAACGGAAAACCACCACTGGAATTACTTCCCTAGACGTTCATGGGATGGACCTCTTTGTACAATATTCCGGAGGTAAAGATTCCCCTCAATCGGATCTCCGGGAGGGGAATACGACGAGGACTCCAGAGATTAGGGCAAAGGGGAAGGAAGGAAGGAGAAGAAGGAAGATTTTGTGTTTATTGATCTTGAAAAGGCTTGTGACTGTGTCAAGTGGGACAAACTGATGGAAATTCTAAGGAAACATGGATCTGACTGGAGGGACAGACGGCTAATTAGAAATTTATATTTGAACCAGAGAGCAAGAGTAAGAATAGGAGGTGTGATGAATGAAGAAATAGAACTGGGAAGAGGTGTAAGACAAGGTTGTTGTTTATCGCCAACACTGTTCAATATGTATCTGGAGGAAATTATTACAGAAAGTTTTGATGGAAGGAGAGAGCTTATATAGGGGGTCGGAGGGTGGAATGTATAAGATTTGCAGACGACATGGTTGTGATGGCAGAGAGTGCAAGAGAGAGGGAACAAATATTAGATGATCTAAACACAAAATTAGAAGAATATGGAGTGAAGATTAACTAGAAGAAAACGGAAAGCGTGGTAACTGGAGGAAAGGGGAGAAAATGCCGTATGAAAATAGAGGGAGAGGAAATAGAGCAAGTGAATAACTTCAATTATTTGGAAAGTGTAATAATGGATGATATGTATTGCTCAACAGAAATTAGGAAAAGAATAGCAATGGCAAAATAAGAATTCAAGAGGAAACATAAATTACTTTTTGGACCACTAAACAAAGATTTGAGGAAAAGACTTGCCAAATGTTACATCCTGAGCGTTGCACTATATGGTTCGGAGACCTGGACATTGAGGAAGAAAGATAAGATTGGAGGCAGTAGTGATTTGGACATGAAGAAGAATGGAAAAAGTGAAATGGGAAGACCGAGTAGGGAATGAAGAAGTATTAAGAAGATTTGGAGAAGAAAGAAACATGCTGAAAGTTATCAGTAAGAGAAAACGGAACTGGATTGGACATTGTTTGAGGAGGGACCGTTTATTGGAGGAAGGAATAGAAGGAATGGTGGAGGGAAAAAGGGGAAGAGGAAAAAGAAGATATCAAATGCTGGACAGTATAAAAGGAGACAAATATTCAGAAATGAAAAGACAAAAGTGGAAGAGGCTTACCCCATGACAAGACCTGCCGTAATCTGCTACTACTACTACTACTACTACATTAACTTACATTTTTCTGCATTTAAAGCAAGCCGCCATTCATCACACCAGCTAGAAATTTTGTCTACGTCATCTTGTATCCTCCTATAGCCACACAATGACGACTCCTTCCAGTACACCACATCAGCATCACGAAATAGCCGTACATTGCTGCTCAGCCTGTCCGCCTGATCATTTATACGTACAGAAAGTAATAGCCGTCCTACCACACTTTCCTGCAGCGCTACTGACAATAACCTTGTCTCTGGTGAACACTTGCCGATGAGGACAATGTGCTGGTTTCTATTACTTCGAGCCACTCACATATCTGGGAACCTATTCCGTATGCTCATACCTTCGTTAACAGTCGGCAGTGGAGCACCGTGTCAAATGCGTTTCGGAAATCTACGAATATGAAATCTACCTATTGCCCTTCATCCATCGTTTGCAGGCTACCATGTGAGAAAGGGGCAGACTAAGTGACTTGCAAGGCCCGTGAAAATCGATGAGATTGTTGTTGTTGTTGAGGTCTTCAGTCCGAAGACTGCTTTGACGGAGCCCTCTCCACGCTAGACTACCCTGTGGAAGCCTCTTCATCTCTTCATAACTACTGCACTCTACAACCACTTGAACTTGCTTGCTCTGTTCAATCCGGCTTCGGTCTCCCTCTACACTTTGTGCCCTTCAGATTTCTTTCCATTGCCGAACTGATGGTTCGGTGATTCCTCAGGACGTGCCTGTCTATCTATCCCTTCTTTTAGTCAAGTTTTGTCATAAATTTATTTATCCCTCAATTCTGTTCAGTGCTACTTCATTAGTTAGCTGATCGTCTGTATCATGCTGTAGCGCCACATTTCAAATGTTCCTATTCTCTCAGATGTTACTGTTTTCCCGTCTTAAATTTACTGCAGCTTACTCTAACCGTGCTTTTCATCAGACACGTTTCGCTTTCCGTTACAAAGCATCTCCAGTGGTCTTTGCAATTTGTTGCTCCTTTCTGCTTGTTCTGAAGTCGACAACTTCCTCATTCACTGTTAGCGACGGTTCATGTTGAAAATAACGTGGTTGTACTTCCACCTAGCTATTTGTCGGCATTTAGGATTCCGCTTTTTCTTTTTCAGCGTTTGTATTTTTTGTACTCCACTTTTGTAAATCTTCACAAAAGTCGTTTTCATAGAAATATTACTTTAGCTGCACCTGTTTCGCACGCAGTGTAGTGTTTTTTATACTCTATTATTGTCTGAGCTCGTTTTACCAGCGTTGCACTTCCGTAGAAGGCTACTCTCCAGACAAATACGGGGTTTTTGCATTTTACATCTTCTGTGTTTCGAACATCATCAGTTATTTCGCTCTACGGAACTGACCTACTGCTTTAACTTTGTCACTCCAAATCTAACTTCCTCACAGTCGCGTGATTTAATTTATGTACGTTCCATTTCCTTTGTTTTACGTTTGTTGATGTTCATCTTATAAAATCTTTTCAAGATATTGTCCATTCCATTCAGATCTTCAGATCTTCCGACTTTTTGCCGTCTCTCGCTGATCTGCAATATCATCGGCAAACTTCAAAGTGCTAATCCCACGCCACTTCATCCCGCATCCAGTGACGCCACTGGCTGAGAGGGGGGGAGGCGGGATGACACGGCGGTCGGTCGGTAACGATGACACCGCCCACCCCCCCCTCCCTCCCCTCACACCACCCAGGGCTTGTGACATTTAATTCCCTTTCCAAATATCATCTTGATGTCTTGCATGGGGTTTGCTCAGTGAACGAACTGAATAACACCGAGGATAGGCTAGATCCCTGACTCACTGCCTTCTCCACTAGAGCTTCCCTTCCATGTCCTTCGACTCTTATAGCTGAAGTCTGGTTTCTGTACAAGTTGTACATAATTTTGCACTCCCTGTATTTAATGCCTGGTACCTTTACAATTATTGGAGCTACCTATTTTCTTCACAGATACTAAACTTTTTCCAGCCACAAATACTTTTCGATATGAGAATGTGTGGTAATTAGTGGATGCCGAAACAGTGTGAATGTTCCAACAAATACCACTTCAGAACCTTCATTTTTTGCCGTTCCCAGTGTAAGCTTGCACGCAGATTATGTTCCGAAAAGAACGAGATCTTCTTCTTCCGAGCCCGCATCTCGTGGTCGTGCGGTAGCGTTCTCGCTTCCCACGCCCGGGTTCCCGGGTTCGATTCCCGGCGGGGTCAGGGATTTTCTCTGCCTCGTGATGGCTGGGTGTTGTGTGCTGTCCTTAGGTTAGTTAGGTTTAAGTAGTTCCAAGTTCTAGGCGACTGATGACCTCAGCAGTTGAGTCGCATAGTGCTCAGAGCCATTTTTTTTCTTCTTCTTCCGCAGTTGTAGCGTCTTATCGTCAATTTTTCCGTTCAGTTTGTCCTCACGATTTACCTGGTATTCACAGTTTATTGGTTTAAACTCATTAAGACGAACCCCTTTTAATTCCAAATTAAATCGTCTTCTCCTTTTTACTGCTGAACCAACGGCTTTCCCCCGCTTCCTTGAGTGCTGCTTCGTTTTGGCGCGTAGTGCTAGACACACGATTCATCAGCAGTAACAAACCGCCAAATGGAATTGACTGTATTCTGTTTAAAAAGAGAAACTGATTTTCGTATTCGCTTTAGAGCGGCATTCAACAAATGCAGAGTCTACCTTGCAGACAGGTCCTCGCAGTTAATTCTTCATACAAAATGTTTGGTAGTTTCATCTGATACGTCTATGGCGTTAATTATTTCATACACCTTTAATCGGTATCCGCCAAAGTTCATACTATGCGCTCTGTTAGTGTTTTTATCTGTGGTTGCAGTGTTGGATGATTATCCACGAGAATCATACTCATGAGAAGTGTGCCCACGTCTGAAGACTTTGTGTTTTCTAACTTCTGAAAATGAAGGAGCAACCCCTTTCTGTACTTTGATCGAATTTCAGTGGATGAAAGAATGTTATGGCGGCGCGCTATTAACTTTAATCCACCATAACTTCTGTTTCCCGTTTCGAATTATCTCTAACCCGACAAAGCGTTTAACTGAAAAGGTTGCGTTAGGCTGTCGTGCCACAACTTGAGCCATTACTGATCGGATATTAAGTCGAAGAAAGTGCAGTGTTATAGAAGGAGGGAAGAGAGGATGAAATCTAGAGTCATTTCAGTTTCTTCCTCAGAAAACAAAGGCGAGAAGCCTTACATAGTTTGTGAAGCTAAAGATGTGCTGTCCTTATGTACTGCGTATTAGTAAAATAAGTCGGTCTTTCGTAGCTGATGAATACTGTTTTCGAGAGGTCGGTCATGATGCATATTGATAAACACATCTTCCAGCTCTACTTGATAATTATCAGGTAAACTACCGAAACTCGTAAAGAATACTCCAGAAGCAGGATGAAAGACTAAAGCCATACCATATATGCAAGCCAGGGTAGCGTTAACCTTTCGTTGTGCCACAAAGCTAAACACAGTGAAGATTAACCCGTACATGCATGATTTTTTATTTCAGGTTGTAAAAACTATCACGTTTAGTTTATAGTGCCTACATTACGAAAAAAAATATTGAAAATTTTTTTAATTAAATTAATAAAGCATTATTGTTGACAATCGCTACAAACACAAAAACAGACCTAATTTCAAATCTGTCGTAAAAACACCCTAATTAACTGTCTGCACCATATCTACTTACGTTTTCAAAATAAAAAGTATGTTTCAGACCCACAATCAGTGCACAAACGCCAAAAAAACGTCTCTACTTTCCGCCAAAACACACGCGGTGTAGTACATCCACACAGCTGATTGTCGAACTCGTTCAGTTTATTCCGCCATTTACGCTCGCTATGAAGAACCACTAGCAGCTTAGCAGCTGCAGTAGAGTGTATACACTTAACTACTTAAAGAATTTGTTACAAAATGTTGCTGAGTATAGGATACATCAAAGAAATGAAGTCTGTAGCTGATCAGCTACACTATGCATTAAAGCGGGCTCGTCCAAACTGTGCGGCCAGCGCCCCGGGCGAATTCGTATGTTGCCGCAGTGGCCGAGCCGCGCCGCTTAGCTGGCCGTGCGGACCGCCCGAACGCCAGCCGGCAGATATATTTGTTCGCCCGTTTTCCCTTCGGTCAGAGGACGTCTCACAAGTGCTTCAACTATAGCTGATTGACCTCCACTGTCATATCGGCCTGAAGGACCGCTTTCTTATGTGTAAAACTTTGGATGACTTTTACAGCTGTCTTCCACGGGAGAAATATCCTCTTTTGCACAAGCACGCGGCCAAAGTTCTCTCAATGTTTTGTACCACGTATATTTTTGAGCGCTTTTTCTCTCTTTCAAAGCTTGCTAAAACTAAGAATCGTTCATTCCGTGGCGATAAAAATTTGACCAATTCTTTGAAGTTAGCAGTCTCACGGAATATTGTACCAAGCCTAGACAAAATCGTTTCCTCGAAAAGGAAAAAGTGTTAAATGTTAATCGTCTTCTTTAACAATCTTGACTGTAAGAATTTAAGAGCTTTATGACCTTAATTCTAGTTTAATAAGTTTTCAAACTTGGTCAGTTCAAATTATTACGCGCAAAACAGCAAACTAAGGATACGATTTCTAAACTCTGAAAAGGGATACAAAAAATTGTAGCACGAAGTATAACAAAAAATAATTACTTGCAACTTCTAACAGTAAGTATGAGACTATATCCCTTACATAAAATTAATTCTAAAACAGAATATTTTGTTTACGTTAGATCTGACCGCGGGACAAAAATGGTTCAAATGGCTCTGAGCACTATGGGACTTAGCTGCTGCGGTCATGAGTCCCCTAGAACTTGCAACTACTTGAACCTAACTAACCTAAAGACATGACACACATTCATGCCCGAGGCAGGAGTCGAACCTGCGACCGTAGCGGTCGCGCGGTTCCAAACTCTAGCGCCTAGAACCGCTCGGCCACAACGGCCGGCTGACCGCGGGGCAGTCCAGCGCACAGCAGTGGTGTGCTGTCTCACTCGCTCTGCAGCTCTCTCTCTCTCTCTCTCTCTCTCGCTCACTCCTATGCCGACACTAGCGACACACGGTCGTGGGCGGGCCGCTGAACTACAGTGCCTTGCGGGGCGCGGGCGCAATTCTTGGATGAGCCTGCATTAAAGGGTTAAAACTCCACATGCGCGTGAATACGATTTCCGTCTACGAAAGGATCATTACTGCAATGAATGGTGTGCAGCGTCTACAACTGAATGATATGGCTGCTCGCAGGCATCACCAAAACCTTAAGCGTAGAGCTGAAATCGTGAAACATGTAACATTTTACTTCAAGCCTAGACATGAATCCGCCTTCTTGCGTACACGCTGGTCCCGTAAGAGAGCCAGACGGTACTGGCGGAGTATGTCGGACAGCCACTTATGAGAGAACAGCGGCCGCGACCCGGCAGCCACGACCCCTGGGACGTACGTAGCCGTCTCCCACGCGACCGCGCCAGGATTTCCCCCGCCCCGTGGTCGTGCTCGTGCGGTTGCGGGCTGGAGGCGCGGCCCTGGCGGTAGAGCACGGTAATTGGACGGGCCGAGGCTCTCCAGCGTCACCGTAACGACCCACTGCGCCGATGACCGCCACCCCGGGGGCGCCCTACGGCACCTGCCCCGCGGAAAACGGCGCTCCTGCTCCCCGTTACACCACACGCGCCCGGAAGTTTCCATGCTGGCGGTGACTGTACCGGGAACCAGTGCGCAGCGTTTCTTTGTAGCTCTTGTGGGACGCAGCAGAATCCACCTAGCATTGCCCGCAGCTCGTGGTCGTGCGGTAGCGTTCTCGCTTCCCACGCCCGGGTTCCCGGGTTCGATTCCCGGCGGGGTCAGGGATTTTCTCTGCCTCGTGATGGCTGGGTGTTGTGTGATGTCCTTAGGTAGTTAGGTTTAAGTAGTTCTAAGTTCTAGGGGACTGATGACCATAGATGTTAAGTCCCATAGTGCTCAGAGCCATTTTGAACCACCTAGCATTACAGGTCTGCCGACAACGGGACATAAAGTACCCGACGTTCTTAAGGGATAAATGTACGCAAAGTGATTGCCTTAAAGCCCAACCGACAAAGATGATAACAATGGTAAGGCACTGCACTCCCATTATGGAGACGGAGGTTCAATTCCCTGTCCGGCCACATACATTTAGGTTTTGCGTGGTTTTCCCACATCGCTTGAGCCAAGTGCCGGGATGACTGCTATGAAAAGGGCATTACCGATTCCATTCCCCATCCTTCTCTCAGCTGAGGCGGTGCTCCTTTACTAATGACCTCGTCATCAGCGGGACGATAAATCTTCATCTTCCATCCTTGTTTGCAGTCCTATTCATAACACCGAATTCGACGTCTAAACCGGCCGGTGTGGCCGAGCAGTTCTAAGCGCTACAGCCTGGAACCGCGCGACCGCTACGGTGGCAGGTTCGAATACTGCCTCGGGCGTGGATGTGTGTGGTGTCCTTAGGTTAGTTAGGTTTAAGTAGCTCTAAGTTCTAGGGGACTGATGACCTCAGATGTTAAGTCCCATAGTGCTCAGAGCCATTTCGACGTCTAACGATCTGACACACGAGCTGAACGACCCAAATATAATTTAAATAGCTGTATATTAATGGTGAGCATATCGACTGATCGGTCAGAACCACCTACCTAATAGCCGGTATTCCCACATTTGCCACGGATAATACTGGCGACGCGTCGTGGCAGGGAAGCGGTGAGACCTAGGTAGGTCGCTGCAGGGAGCTGGCACCACCTCTACACACACACAGGTCACCTAACTCCAGTAAATTCCAGGGAGGGGGCCACGTTCAGTATCGTCCTGGATGTGTTCAATGGGGTTCAGATCTAGCAGGTTGGGGGGGCCAGCATGTCAACTGTGTAACTCGCCGCTGTGTTCCTCGAACCACTCTATCGCACTCCTGCTATTGTGACTTGACGCATAATCTTGTTGGAATACGCCACTGTCGTCGGGAAACATGACCCTAATGAAGAGGTGTGTGCGATACTCCTTGGCCGTCATAGTGCGTTACACGAGCTCCACTGGACCCATAGATGTCCATGTGAATGTTCCCCACAGTGTAATGGAGCCGCCGCCAGCTTGTCTCCTTACGCAGTACACTCGTTTCCCTGGAAGACGACGGATTCGTGCCGTCCCATCGGCATGATGAAAAACGTACAGTGATTCATCTACATCTACATCTACATTTATACTCCGCAAGCCACCCAACGGTGTGTGGCGGAGGGCCCTTTACGTGCCACTGTCATTACCTCCCTTTCCTGTTCCAGTCGCGTATGGTTCGCGGGAAGAACGACTGTCTGAAAGCCTCCGTGCGCGCTCTAATCTCTCTAATTTTACATTCGTGATCTCCTCGGGTGGTATAAGCAGGGGGAAGCAATATATTCGATACCTCATCCAGAAACGCACCCTCTCGAAACCTGGCGAGCAAGCTACACCGCGATGCAGAGCGCCTCTCTTGCAGAGTCTGCCACTTGATTTCGTTAAACATCTCCTTAACGCAATCACGGTTACCAAATAACCCTGTGACGAAACGCGCCGCTCTTCTTTGGATCTTCTCTACCTCCTCCGTCAACCCGATCTGGTACGGATCCCACACTGATGACCAATACTCAAGTATAGGTCGAACGAGTGTTTTGTAGCCACCTCCTTTGTTGATGGACTACATTTTCTAAGGACTCTCCCAATGGATCTCAACCTGGTACCCGCCTTACCAACAATTAATTTTATATGATCATTCCACATCAAATCGTTCCGCACGCATACTCCCAAATATTTTACAGAAGTAACTGCTACCAGTGTTTGTTCCGCTATCATATAATCATACAATAAAGGATCCTTCTTTCTATGTATTCGCAATACATCACATTTGTCTACGTTAAGGGTCAGTTGCCACTCCCTGCACCAAGTGCCTATCCGCTGCAGATCTTCCTGCATTTTGCTACAATTTTCTAATGCTGCAACTTCACTGTATACTACAGTATCATCCGCGAAAAGCCGCATGGGACTTCCGACACTATCTACTAGGTCATTTATATATATTGTGGAAAGCAATGGTCCCATAACACTCCCCTGTGGCACGCCAGAGGTTACTTTAACGTCTGTAGACGCCTCATCAGACCATGCAACGCTCTGCCACTGCGCCAGCGTCCAAAGGCAATTTCAGTCACAGTTGTCAATGTCGTGGTGTTCACTGGCACACGCAAGGATCGTCGGCTGCGGAGGCCCACTGTTAGGAGTGTTCTGTGTACTCTCTGTTGAGACGTACTTGTACTCTGTCTAGCAATAAAGTATGTTAGTATCGCCACAGTTCACGTCCTGTCCTGTTTCACCAGTCTGCCCACCCTTCGACGCCCGACATCTATAATAAGCCCGCCCAAGCCCATGGCGTCTGGACGTGGTTTCACCAGGTATTGAAGACACTCATCATAGCACTCCTCGAACACCCGATAACTCATCCATTTCCCGTCAGACTTCAGGCTGAAAAAAGATCTCCTGTTCTTCCTTCAGGAAAGTGCTCTATTGCAAATATATTTCAAACATCAAGTCTTCAGTAAAACGTTGTTCGTGTCGGGAAGTCGCATGCAAGAAATCTGAAAATGAGCAGTTTTCTTCGCTAATGAAAATGGTTTTCAAGGCTCTGTTTACGTTTTCTCCGAAGTCAGCATCATTCGTGTAGGTAGTGTATACTGACCTCGAGAAAACCGAGGAAGTCACAGAAGCACGAAACCTATCAGCACAGTGACAACAAGAAGTCCAAACGCCCAGTAATACCGACAAAGGGCATTATTCTGTTGCAGGATAACTCCCTCCCACATGTTGCCATGGTTGTTTCGATTACGCTGCAGACGTTTCGCTGATAAGCTCTTACACATCCTCTATACAGTTCCAATCTCGCCCCATGCGGTTTCCATGTTTTTGGAGGCCTGGCGAAAGACATTCTGGCCGTCATTTGCTTCGGATGAGGAGGTGCACTCCTGGGTACAATCTTGGTCCTGTAGACAGCCGCAAACATTTTTCCATCAGGGTATTGACCGTCTTCTCTCACGTTGGGATGAATGTTATCAACAGTTATGGCCATTACTTTTGAAATAATAAGCAGTTTACTTACTTTTTTTCAAACAGCTTGCAGGAATACAGTCTGGTAATATTTAAAATTGTGTACACCAGGAGAAACTCAGGTCTCACACAGTTTACTTACTTTTTTCCATCTGTCTCGTTTTAACATTGCTATCATTTATATTTGTAAAACTACGTGTCAGACACTCGCATAATAAGAGACGGTTTTCATTAAAGTGCTATCCCGTTTAGTGTAATTGGGATTTTTGCGTATCTCGACAAAATTTTATTAGAAGTTGGGTTTTCAACAAGAGACTCCAAACAATCCCGCCTAAATTAGAATACCTTGTCGCAGCTCTTGTTCCGCGATGGCTGTTAATTCTTCCGGCGCTATACTGTTCGCGGGGAAGTTGGCTTGCTACATTCAGTCACACTGTTGAATGAGGTACCGACCTGTGAAGCTTCGTCAGCTGCTAGCACTTCTCATACTTTCGATAGGTCTATAACTTTAGCCCATGAGCATCCTGCTAGCTTCATTGACACTTGTTCCCAGGCGGTGTATGTCAAATTCCGTTCTTAAACTAGAAGCTTTTCCGTTTTTTGCACTTGCCTCAACGATTTGTCCTTACCTCCGGCACCTGTCGTGCGTGTCTTCTACGACGCCAGGTTCCTTCAGGGTGATCTAGGCATGCTTAACACACGAGAGCGTGAAGTACGAGAGGCTCTGCAGGCATAGCGGCCGGCAGCGGCGGCGAATTTCCACGTGGCTGCCGCCCGGGCTCGCGAGGGCGTGGCGGCGCGGCCGACCCCAATCACGGCTGAGAGCTGCGGCCGTGAAACAGCAGGGCCCGGTCTGGCCACCGCGTCCGTCTCCTCGCTTTCCACCTCCGCAAATGCGAGCGACTGGCTCCCTGGGCTCCCTTCTGCGAGCTCTCGGTCTTCTGTGCGGAATTTCTATACGCTTCCCATTGCCTTGCCGACCGTTAGTGGGGTGAACCAGAGTTAAATCACAATTCCTGCAACGAAGAATAAAAAAAAAGAAACACTGACAACGGAAAAACAGTATTGGTTAAAAACAATCTTGGTTGCAATTTTAGTTTTTTTTATTTTTCAACGACGCGTTTCGCCTTATTTAGGCATCTTCAGGTTATCTTTTCTAGATGGGCGCGAGAGGCACCAATATCTGCATAACGCGTTCCCGTTCACAGGAGCGAGTAACAGAGTAAGATGGGGGCTCAGGTAGTAAGCATAATGCACCACAGCGTGAAGCTTAATACAGTACTGGCACACGACGCAGTGGCGCATTATGTATACGATACTACCTGAGCCCCCATCTTACTCTGTTACTCGCTCTTGTGAACGGGAACGCGTTATGCAGACATTGGTGCCTCTCGCGCCCATCTAGAAAAGATAACCTGACGATGCCTAAATAAGGCGAAACGCGTCGTTGAAAAATAAAAAAAAAATAAAATTGCAACCAAGACTGTTTTTAACCAATACTAAAAATGGTTCAAATGGCTCTGATCACTATGGGACTCAACTGCTGTGGTCATAAGTCCCCTAGAACTTAGAACTACTTAAACCTAACTAACCTAAGGACATCACACACATCCATGCCCGAGGCAGGATTCGAACCTGCGACCGTAGCGGTCGTGCGGTTCCAGACTGTAGCGCCTTTAACCGCTCGGCCACTCCGGCCGGCTTTAACCAATACTGTTAAGCACTGGTTTGCTGTATGCCACGTATGATTGGAAGAACGGAAAAACACATTACGTACGGATTTCCAGCAACCAGTCTGAACTGAATCTTGCAGCTTTGGCTGTATCTACATGATGACAGTTATTGAACTATATAGAGTAAAATCGTCATAACTTCTGAACGGCTTGCGTTAGGACGTTCAAAGTACACGGTTGGCCACGGTGCATGCTGGGAATTAGTATGCTCAAACACACGCGCCTTGTTGTTGTCGGTCATTTACTGGCGAAAATGTCGGGATTCGGCGGATTTGGGGGATTGAGACTCCGCATTTCGCAATCGAATAGTCTCTTCATCCTCAACGGGTGACTGTGTGGTGTGCAAAGTCCAGTCATGAAATAATCGGTGTGATTTTCCTTGAGGGTACTGTGTTTACCGAACGATACTTGAAGGTTTTGGAAGATGAAAATGGAAATGCCGTGTGGCTACGGCCTCCTGTCGGGTAGGCCGTTCGCCTGGCGCAAGTCCTTCGAGTTGACGCCACTTGCGTGTCGATGGGGATGAAATGATGATGATTACGACAACACCCAGTCCCTGAGCGGAGAAAATCTTCGACCCAGCCGCGAATCGAACCCGGGTCGTTACGTACGACATTCCGTCGTGCTGACCATTCAGCTTCCAGGGGCGGACTTTTGGAAGATGATGATGGTGTTTCGTTTGTGGGGAGCTTAACTCCGCGGTCATCAGCGCCCGCACAAAGTCCCAATTTTTACACAGTCCAAGTTTTGCACAATCCGATCTAGTCATTGTCATAATGATGATAATGAAATGATAAGTACAAAATACAAAGTGAGCCTGATTTTACGGTTTCTCAAGATTACGTCCTGATGAAGACAACCATGGAGGTGTCGAAACCTAGCTGAGTGTACCTAGATGAGTGTATTTGCAACCGGTTGGCTGAACAGACCTGTGTTGAAATTGAACAGATATGTCATCTCTGTTGATATTGCGTATATCTTTCAGTTACCTTCTCTAGTATATTGTACCACTTCTTTCTCCGTATGGTCAAAGTTTCATCGATGTATGTTACTTGGCAGTGACAAGTCATGCGAAAGTTACTTTCTTCCTTTAAGTTTTGCACACCAGTGTATTTTTTCCTTGAAACCTAAGTCCACAGTTGTTAGTAGTTTTCTTTTTAATTTTTTGTTACTAGATACCACCTCCAGCTGTAAGTTTTTTGTTTATTTTCATACTATTACACAATTTCGACTTGAGGACATTTTCAAGTTCACTAGCAAAATCTTTTTCTATAAAAACAATATTGGTTGTGCTGCATATCAATTTGTAGTTAAAGACAAAAGGAATAATTGAATTACGCTAGCTGAAATATCTCATTTGTTAGCTGTATGTTCAACTGGCGCCACCTGTATGGCCATCCCAGCCGGCCGGAATGGCCGAGCGGTTCTAGGCGCTTCAGTCTGGAACCGCGCTGCTGCTACCGTCGCAGGTTCGAATCCTGCCTCGGGCATGGATGTGTGTGATGTCCTTAGGTTAGTTAGGTTTAAGTAGTTCTAAGTTCTAGGGGACTGATGACCTCAGATGTTAAGTCCCATAGTTCTCAGAGCCATTTATGGCCATCCCAATATTCGCCCTTACCTTTTTTCATGTAATTTGATTTATAGCTTCAGCAACCCACAAGACAGAAAAAGAAACTTGATTCGTTCTGGACTATAAGTGCTCTGATTCCCGTTTGCGAAATGGACCTGCAGTGAAAAGAAATACCAATCCCAGAAAAAAAATACCATATAGTTGCAAGGCATTTCAACATACTAATAATATGGGTTGGATAAGTTACAACATGGCCGTCGCTCTGGCGTGAAATCAGTGAAGAAGGAGACTGACAGATGCATCATTTCTAAAGAATAGATTGCTTCTGAGATTGGTATATGAGCTTAGACAACATTATTTTAACTGAATGTTGAAGTTAAGAGCAGAAAAATTGCGCTCTCAGTATTTTTACAGCTGCAACAAATTAGACTGTTCAAATGGCTCTGAGCACTATGGGACTCAACTGCTGAGGTCATTAGTCCCCTAGAACTTAGAACTAGTTAAACCTAACTAACCTAAGGACATCACAAACATCCATGCCCGAGGCAGGATTCGAACCTGCGACCGTAGCGGTCTTGCGGTTCCAGACTGCAGCGCCTTTAACCGCACGGCCACTTCGGCCGGCTAATTAGACTGTTCCTTACCAAGGATACGTCACAGCACTGATGTTTCGATTGGAATACAAATCCTTTCGCATCATTCATGACACCAAAAACTAAGACATGATGATTGAAAAAACGAAAACTTATGTTTCAGCAGGACCATAAATTAAAGGGGTAAACATGAAGGTTAGATAGCCAAGGTGCGGAAATGAAGATAGGCATCACAAGAGAAAAAATCTGTAACCAATGGCGGCAAACCTGTAACGTCGTGTTAAGGGGATTTCTATAATAAAAATACAGTGTTGTGTGTCTAACATAAAATAGAAGGATCTGGTTAACGTGGACAAGCGTAGTGTGAAAGTGCGATGCAGTCGATGCTCATTCGCTTGGGAGACACTGCGTCTGTTCCTGCAAAACGAAAACGTGCGAGCGGTAAGGCAGGTGCTTGATGGTCGTTATTCTTGTACACCCTGTCCAGTTGTGGCGTGAGAAAATCTCGATATGCCGGAAATCACCTTGCAAGTAGTAAAAGGCCGAGAAGAGGGAGTAGACGGAAGAAATTAGCTGCACCCTTCTGTCGTATCGTGTCTGGGATCCCGCGACATTTCACCTGTCGGCAGGTGATGGCGTGGCGCGGAACCGGTAGAGCGCTCTGTGGGATCGGGCCGAGGTGTGATGGGTGAAAGTGGCGGCCGCGACCGCCGTAGTATCGGCCATCTCGGTGGGACCCTACGGCTGCCCGCAGATTCGCTGGAGGCTTCGTGGCTAACTGCCGGCACGTGGGCCGCTCGTCTGCATGGCGGCCACGGCTGGAGGGAGCGAGTGGGATGCTCAGCACTGGCCACGGACAGATACACCTCTAGGGTGTTTAGGGGAGCCCTAACATCGTCAACAACACATATGTTAGGTATCTTTCCAAACAGTGAGGAAATAGCTTTTTGTAGATCCGCACTGTGTGGTGTTGCATATAAGCAGCAATCTTTAAATTCCTTTGCTTAACCCACGAAGTTTGTAGTTTTGCTCTCCAGTGCAAGTACTTGTTACAACCAGCAGTCTGGTTTGATCGGTCCGCCGCGAATTCATATCGTGTGCCAACCTCTTCATCTCAGAGTAAAGCTGGATGCATTACAGTCTCTGTCTTTCTCTACAGTTTTTGCCCTCTACGGCTCCCTCTAGTACTGTGGAAGTTATTCCCTGATGTCTTAGCCGGTCGGAGTGACCGAGCGGTTCTAGGCGCCACTGTCTGGAACCACGCAACCGCTACGGTCACAGGTTCGAATCCTGCCTCGGGCATGGATGTGTGTGATGTCCTTAGGTTAGTTAGGTTTAAGTAGTTCTAAGTTCTAAGGGACTGATGACCTCAGAAGTTAAGTCCCATAGTGCTCAGAGCCATTTGATTTCATTCGAAAAGACCAATTCTGCTAGCGGCGTTAAATCATTCAAAAATGCAAATTTCATTTCGCTAAAATGCGTAAGTGATCAAGAGAGAACTTCAGCAGAAAATGCGCACGGCGGAAATCTTCGGTTGTTTCTTGGCCATAATATACAATACTCATAGGAGAAGGTGGAAAATTAAACAGGCACTCTCAATCGCCTGGGATATGGTGGAGAAGCTGCATCCCAATTTCCGCCTGAAACGATTTACGACTACTGCTGATAATTCTATTAGTACGACGAGACAGTCATCTGAACTTAATTTTTGGGTAGCTACTTTGTCTCCTGGTTTTGTTTTAACCTACCACATTCCAAATGACTATTTTGCTTGCGATTTTGATTTCCGTCTTTTCCGTTACACGTGCCGGGAGTGTTTGGAAACGAGAATCAAAATTAATTCTAACCTTTGAGTACGAACAGAAAGTTGCTGCAGCACCTTCTCCGACTTCACTTAGACTCGTTAAGTCCCATTCGCTAGACCGGCAACAACTGAATTTCCTGCTCTGTGAGGGAGTCTGAAAGTTAAATTTCCTTATACGAAAATTAAAGTACTAAATAAAGAAAGAAAGAATGAAAGACGATAAGAATATACAGAAGATCTACACAAATGAAACGAATTTGAAGACAATATTATGGAACGAGATGGAGAAGCATATGAAGAGGAGGTGGGATATATGATACTGCGGCATCTGAGCCCGACTGCAGAACGATTCTACTGCGGCCAACGCACATTTGGCGTAAGGACCATGAAGATAAGAAGCGAGGAATTATGGCTCATAAGGAAGCTTTTAGACTGTCATTTTTCTTCCGCTCTATTTGCGAGTGGAACAGGAAAGGAAGTGAGTAGTAGTGGTACAGGGTACCTCCTCCATGCACCGGACGGTCGTTCGCGGAGTATGTATGTCGATGTCGCTGCTTCGCTCGCATAGACTGTATGGTCTGCACATTTTTTTTTCTTTAATTGAATTTTTGTGTTTTTTTCACAAATTGATAACGTCGTGTGAACCAAAGATCTACGGACATTGGCTACAACTGCTGCATCTGCTCTGTCGCCTTACAATTCCGTTTGCCCTCTATACGTGGCGCCAAGATAGTCGTTTAGTCATCTAGCTGATTGTCAGTGTGCGTAACGTTTGAGAACCTACGTCACCTGCACCACGATAAGTTGGATGCCATTGAGAACTCACCAGGCAGCTCGTTATTTCTGCGCGTCCTTCCAGTGCCCCCTATCTCGCTAACTACCTCCAGCGACAACGGCGAAGGCGTGGTGAACACAGCAATTTTCTGCGAAAGTTGGGTTGTTACTTGCGTCCCACTAATATTGGCAGTCACGATGATCCAGTTACGGTGTCGCCGTGACCATTGATTGGGAGCGTGAGTATCAGTCATTGGCAGTGAGCAGGTGCACCACAAGTAGAGCCAATTGCGTGGGAAGGCATCCCATTACGGCGTGTGGCTTTAGAAACTCCGCCGGGCCGCTGTGTCCACGCCAGACAATCGTTCCAGCTTGGCTGCCTCCGGCGGCGGGCAACCTGTCACTGCTTTTCGTTTTGTTCGTTTCGTGGGCCCCTCCCCGCGTGTCCATTTGTCTACTTTTCACCTTATTTCCATATTACTGAGAGGCCTTTCTGCACTGGCGCGTATCGTTTGGCGATTAGAAAGCGATACTCGCGTAAATTGCCGTCTTATCTTTGCGCTGCCACTTTCACCACTGTCTACGTCCCAGAGGCGCGTGCATTGTCTGCTTGCAGAAATAAGACTTTCTGGTATTTCTGCATATTCCAGTCGGGCGTTACCCGTCGAGCCTCCGTGGTTCGGAAACGCCTGTTGGCAATGGACAGTAATAGCTCCACCTTACCTCAAAAGTGGAAAGTCCTCGTGCGTATAAAGCCCATTGCTAAGAAGCCTGCGCGTAAGAGGAATGCGGTAGTAAATTGGGTGTGCATTGTGTTGTTGTATAGAGCAGAACAGCATGCCCCATTCTAAATAAACCGAGCGAGGTGGCGCAGTGGTTAGACACTGGACTCGCATTCGGGAGGACGACGGTTCAATCCGGCGTCCGGCCATCCTGATTTAGGTTTTCCGTGATTTCCCTAAATCGCTCCAGGAAAATGTTGGGATGGTTCCTTTCAAAGGGCACGGCCGACTTCCTTCCCCGTCCTTCCCTAATCCGATGAGACCGATGACCTCGCTGTCTAGTCTCCTTCCCCAAGCAACCCAAACCAACCATTCTAAAAACATCATCGTTAATGCAGTTACGTCAACATTGTGCGACTGATTTGTTTATATGCAAACGATGTAAATCTTTTAAATCATTACATGTTTTCTGCGTACTAATACTTCCGGGATAATAAAACAAAGTCTTCATTTGTGCCGCCATGAACTGGTCGCTTGTTACTGTGCAAGCAACAGCTGAAACGCGATGTTTTTTCCTTCACGCCACATATCTTATCTTATTTAGTTAAAACTTCGTGCCACGAGGGAGGGTTTCTTGTCTGTTTCTTGCATATAATGTCTGCATGCACGTTTCTCCAGAATTTTCGCATTTGATGATGATGATGCTGTAAATTAAAAAAAAAAATGTTCAAATGTGTGTGAAATCCTTTGGGACTTAACTGCTAAGGTCATCAGTTCCTAAGCTTACACACTACTTAACCTAAATTATCCTAAGGACAAACACACACACCTATGCCCGAGGGAGGACTCGAACCTCCGCCGGGACCAGTCGCACAGTCCATGACTGCAGCGCCCTAGACCGCTCGGCTAATCCCACGCGTCTGTGAATAAAAAAGCTTGCAATAATACTACAGTCAAGGTAAACATAAGGAAGAACATCTCCACAGACAAGTTTTAAGTAAGATGCTACGTGCATGGTGACAAAAAAAACGCATTTTAGTACTTGAGTACACAGTTGTCACTACTAATAACTTATTGACCAAATGGAAACGGCATATGGAATAACATAAAATATTTACAATGAAACGTGCACATCAAGAAATGCATAAATGATGTATTACCACGCATTAGTGAAAACAGAATGCCCCAACACAATTGAATGCCTATACTCAGTTTAAATTAGAAAAATTAGAAATATTAGGCAAATTATGAGCAAAATTTTAGATCCAATAAGAAGCAAATAAGCATTAAAAATTGAGACGTAATGAAGTACAGCAAGGCCCAGAACAAAATTAGAGGAAAAGTGACGACATAAGACGGATATTTTTTGGACATTTATAAAGGATGAATGTTACAGGCTATGTCGGGGGAAAAATTAACAACAAGCTAGATCCAAGAAATTAAAAAATAAAAATTAGAAACACAGAGTAGAAAATCAAACGAAACAACGCGGTGGGTTACATAGTCACGTACAAATGTTATTAATGTCTACACCTTAAATATTCCTTCTGATGTAGTTGCCCTACATACCACTCGTCTGATGAAAATCAGATCGTGAGAAGGAATAAACAAGTCAAATTTAAGCAACATCAGTTTTCAAAACGACACAGGGACAAAGTTTCGCCATGTTTCATTTATATTTCGGAAGCACTTATCAAATGGGTTTATTTGAAGAATGGTGTCTCAGTCGATAGGTAACCGATAACAGCATGGTGACAAGAAAGGAGAATTTACCAAGATCGGTCAAACATTTTCAGACAAGGCGCTTCCTCGTGTTGGTAGTAAACAAGGAGACAAAATTACATAACAGGTCTTATTCCATGTTTTCATCTACTCTTTATTTAAAACCAGATTTTTCCTCTTCATTTTCTTTTCGTCATTGCCCTTTTACCCGAACTACGACTCTTCTTATGGACCGTTAAAGGAATTAAATATGAAGAATCCTTTTTACCTTAGTTACACTTTTCAATCAAATATCCATTATGTATCATCAGAGTCATTCACATTTTAATTTAAGGGTTCCGTGTGATTTATTTTTACAGAGGACCATAACAAACACTGAAATGTATCACCGGAGTGCCATATTGGTATGCTGAAGTCCTGAAAGTTCCATAGCGCATAGCTGTTCACATACTGCGAGAATCGGTGCCTCTCTGGCCATACAGCTAACAAGCAGACGCTCACGTAATCCTATATTCCGCTGATTAGAGACCTCTGGTACATCATTAGGACCTCATTAGCCTTCCGCTAATGAATAATATTAACTCTGATCCCTCTCTGCTTTCCTGTTTCTGGTGCTAAACGGGCAACGGTTGTTTTGTTGTTCTCTGTTTCTGTGATGGATCTCGACCTCAGCTGTCTACCTCACTTCCATGTAGTCAAGCGATGCTTATGCCTCGGCGACAAAAATATGAGAACGTCCTCTGCACTGAGTTATGCAGTATCAATAACGTGGTAGACGTTCTTCTGAAGGTCAAAGAGAATAACTTCACTGTGTCCTTAGTATATCTGCCACAGCTTGGAGAAAAGATTTTATTCGTGTCACAAAACAAGATATTTGCTTATGCTTACTATGAAATCACTGCCCTGCAGTACCCCAATTTCCTGTTAATTGAACAGAAAATTGAGCGAAATCACCGCTAGATGCAGAACAATTTGGTTCAGCTGACATATATGAGACACAATACAGGTAGAAAAACGTCACTATCTCTTAGTAGTTATGTATACGAAGTGGAATTTCGCATTATTGTCCTGTTATTGTGTGGAGAGATTTAACACTGCCTCCTTCGGATCGATGAACGATGTCGTCAATGTTTTTAAGCTAACGGTAACATTTAAAGCTTTTACGAAACACATTTGAGTAAGTGCAGTCTGTTCATTTGAACCATTTTGCTATTGTGTTACTTTGATCTTCGTGTCAGTTTTTGGTACGAAGTCAGAGTTGATACTAATTAGACGGATGTCAGATTCTGTCTGCACTCTTCTTAAGTCAGAAAAATGTGTAAGGATGAGGCGATTCGAACAAAGGATTAAAACGAGGACGGAAAATCTTGAATGCGTTTGTCGTTCTCCAATGCGTAGAGAATTCGTCTGCCCAGTTATACGTATGCGTTCTTCTATGTAAAGGATAAATTTGCAGAATTACGGAACGAGAATTAGTGTACTTTCCTCAACCGTTTCTGAATTTCTGAGTTCGTGTCCGCCAGTTGGAACTCAGGACGACTGGATATCCTGTACTTCTCGAACAGCACCAGCAACCCCGCATAGCTTAGATTAACGTCCACACGAGACGAACGACTAAGCATCAACAGTCTCACGTACTTTCTCTTCAGAAGACGATGCGGAAAGGCTCGGTACAGACTGGAAATTAGGAAGAACACGTGTTAACATTTCGTCTTATGCTGATTAAATCCTGAAAGTTAAAGTATCTTCCGGCGCCAAAATTCGAACTGCCATCACGACACTGCCATTAATGTTTAATCTTGTGCAGTAATTATGTACTAGAAGTCTTGGATCTGATCTATGATAAAAAATTTCGTCTGTCTTATAGTGATATATTCCAGGTAAAACTGTCTGAAAGTTTGGCCTCAGAATTGACCATAGCAAATTCTGCATTGCAGTTACCATTATTACTGAAATAATTATTTGATTTCCCTTTAATTGTTCGATCATTTGAAGTGATTCCTTTTTACAGTGTATTGAAAAGTAAATTTTTTATTGTCAGTGGCAAATTAACTTTTTCCTCATGACAACTAAATGTGAGTGCCGTTGCATCACGTTAAGTAACCTCATATGCGAAATGTTTTGCATTGCAAAACCTGCACTCTAAATTCATCAACCAGCAATTATAGCTTTCAAATCTGTTGGGAATTACGTTCTGTTTATATTTAAATATCTCTTTCAAATCAACAAAAGAATTACCACCATCCATGTCCACACTATTCCTGTTACTTTGTCGACGCAAATATCGTGTTTCTATAGCTCTTTGTCTTTCAGTCCGAGCCGTTAGCGTTCGTCTTCGAGGCATAGCATAAAACAAATACAGTTTCCGTACAATAAGGGAAGTCGTAACTATTCAACCAACAGCCTTGCCGCAGTACGAACACCGATTCCCGTCAGATCACCGATGTTAACCGCTGTTGGGATTGGCTAGCACGTGGATGGGTGACCGTTCGGTCTGCCAAGCGCTGTTGGCAGGTGGGACGCACTCAGCCCTTGGGAAGTCAATTGAGGAGCTACTTGACTGAGAAGTAGCGGCTCCGGTCACGAAAAACTTACAACTGTCGGGAGGGCGGTGTGCTGACCACATGTCTCTCCATGTCCACATCCGGTGACGCCTGTGGGCTGAGGATGACACGGCGGTCAGTTGGTACCGTTGGGCCATCAAGGGCTGTACGGATGGAGTTTAGTTTTTAGTCTAGTAGCTATTCAAATTGAAGAAACGGAAAATTAGAAACTTAGGATTTTGTGGTAATGGCGGGAAATGAACACAAAGTTACCTTCCGTTTGCTCTTAGACAAAAGTAAGCGAAAAAACGACGTTTTTTCCAAGGCTGACGACACAAAAAATCTAGCTGTTGTAATGTTATATATGTAGGATATGCGTGTGTTACTGAAAATGAACCATCTGCAACATCTAAACAGGAACGTCCCTAGAATGCGATTTCACGAAATGTTAGAGTCGTGCGGCATTTCTAACGTAACACCTGATCGGGACGCGGAGTAGAGGCTGACAGCAGTGTGAGGGACAGTGAAAAACTTTTCTCACGTTTGTATATCCACTTCCTTCTCATAACGGGGTTCGTACACACACAATTTTTTGCACACATTTGTCGCAAAATACCCTTCATTATACACTAAAGCACCATAGAAACTGCCGGCCGCTGTGGACGAGCGGTTCTAGGCGCTTCAGTCAGGAACCACACTGCTGCTACGGTCGCAGGGTCGAATCCTGCCTCGGGCATAGATGTGCGTGATGTCCTTAGGTTAGTTAGGTTTAAGTAGTTCTAAGTCTAGGAGACTGATGAACTCAGATGTAAAGTCCCATAGTGCTCAGAGCCGTTTGAACCATTTTGAACCATAGAAACTGATATAGGCTTGCGTACTGAAATACAGAATTATGTAAACAGGCAGAATACCGCATTACGGTCGGCAACGCCTTTATAAGACAACAAGTGTGTGGCGCACCTCTTAGATCTGTTACTGCTGCTACAATGGCGGGTTATCAAGATTTAAGTGAGTCTGAACGTGGTGTTATAGTCGCCGCACGAGCCATGGGACACAGCATCTCCGAGGTAGAAGTGGGAATTTTCCTGTACGACCGTTTCACTAGTGTACCGTGAATATCAGGAATCCGGTAAAATATCGAATCTCCGACATCGCAACGACCGGAAAAAGATCCTGCCAGAACTGGACTAAGGATGACTGAAGAGGATCGTGCAACGAGACAGAAGTGCAAACCTTCATCAAATTGCAGCAGATTTCAATGCTGGGCCATAAACAAGTGTCAGCGTGCGAACCATTCAACGAAACATAATCGATGTGGGCTTTCGCAGCCGAAGGCCCACTGGTGTACCCTTGATGACTGCATGACACAAAGCTTTACGCCTCGCCTGTGCCCGTCAACACCGACATTGGACTGTTGATAACAGGAAACATGTTGCCTGGTCGGACAATTCTGGTTTCAAATTGTATCGAGCGGATGTACGTGTACAGGTATGGAGACAAGCTCATGAATCCATGGACCCTGCATTTCAACAGGGACTGTTGAATCTGCTGTAGGCTCTGTGATGGTGTGGGGCGTGTGCATTTGGAGATTTGCGACCACTGATACGTCTAGATACGACTCTGACAGCTGACACGTACAGTAAGCGTCCTGTCAAATTTACCTGCATTCATTCATGTCCATTGTGCGTACCGACGGACTTGTATAGTTACAGAAGGACAATGGGACACCCCATACGTCCATGATTGCTACAGAGTGGCTCCAGGAACAGTCTTCTGAATTTAATCACTTATGCTGGCCACCAGAGTCCATAGACATGAACATTATTGAGCACACCTGGGATGTCTTGCAACGTGCTTGTTCAGAAGAGATTGCCATCCGCTCGTACTCTCACGGATTTATGGACAGCCCTGCAGCATTCATTGTGTTAGTTTCCTCCAGCACTACTTCAGACGTCAGTGGAGTCCTTGCCACGTCGTGTTGCGGGACTTTTGAGACCTCGCCGGGGCCTTACACTGTATTAGGCAAGTGCACCAGTTTCTTTGGCTCTTCAGTGTATAAGTTTCGTTGTCCTCATTGTGTAGTAATATTAAAAATTGATACTGCAGTTTTTTATGTTCACGTATTAATATTACGATTGTTGCCATTTGCTGCTCGATGAATTGTATACGGAGGATTCCGTAATACGCTGTCGTCTGGCAGCAGGTGGAAGATGTGTGTTGCTACAAGTAAATGCTACCGGAAAATTACGCACCCGGCGAAACAGGTAGTTGCGGCGCTATTAGGGATAACAGCTGTTTGCGGCTTGCGCCTGTCCTCTGTTCTGCTCTGCTCTCCGTCTGCGAACTTAACCCAGTGCCTCGGAGATCCGTCACGGTCAGTAGTAGCAGCCTGTGGCCGCGTAATTGGTACGTTTCACTGGCGGGAGCCGGCGCAGCGATGAGCACTAATCGCGGCCGGGATGCCGGCACGCAATGCCCAGCCAGCCGCCACCGACCACTGTGGACCTGCCCCGCAACTAAGTGCTCCGCCGGGAAAAAGGCCTCACCTGACAGCGCGCCATCACTGCCAGCGAAATTTCTACAATCGCCCCAGTTTTTAAATCTGGCACAGAACTGCCTTCATTGCCTCGACTCCTAGAGACCTCTTTGTGCACCTGACATCTACTTTGTGCAGGAAGATCCGGCGTCCAGTGACACACTGTCTTCTGCTTAGCTGACATGCGGATATGAAAATGGCGTTAGTGTAATGGCTTGGGGATTCCGTCCTCCGATTTATGATGCTGACGTAGGGAGTTATAAAGGTTGGGGATTTTTTGTGCTGAACGATGACTGTAGTATCCAGAATGAAATTGTCACTCTGCAGCGGAGTGTGCGCTGATATGAAACTTCCTGACAGATTAAAACTGTGTGCCGGACGGAGACTCGAACTCGGGATCTTTGCCTTTCATGGGCAAGTGCTCTACCAACTGAGCTACTCAAGCACGACTCACGCCCCGTCCTCACAGCTCTACTTCTGCCAGTACCTCGTCTCCTACCTTCCAAACTTCACAGAAGCTCTCTTGCGAACCTTTGGTAACCAGCACTCCTGAAAGAAAGGATATTGCGGAGACATGGCTTACCCACAGCCTGGGGGATGTTTCCAGAATGAGATTTTAACTCTGCAGCGGAGTGTGCGCTGATACGAAACTTCTTGACAGATTAGTTTCAATGTTGACAGATTAGTTTTAATCTGTCAGGAAGTTTCATATCATCGCACACTCCGCTGCAGAGTGAAAATCTCATTCTGGAAACATCCCCAGGCTGTGGCTAAGCCATGTCTCCGCAATATCCTTTCTTCCAGGAGTGCTAGTTCTGCAAGGTTCGCAGGAGAGCTTCTGTAAAGTTTGGAAGGTAGGAGACGAGGTACTGGCAGAAGTAAAGCTGTGAGGACGGGTCGTGAGTCGTGCTTGGGTAGCTCAGTTGGTAGAGCACTTGCCAGTGGAAGGTAAAGCTCCCGAGTTCGAGTCTCGGTCCGGCACACAGTTTTAATACGTCAGGAAGATGCGATGGCTTTAGTGTTTATCGTCTGAACTGACGATGGATGGTGATGATGGGTGTGTTATGATGGGGGTGTTCTTCTTCTCCGAGTGAGCACATGAGCTGAAATTGTGAGTTATGGCATGCTTTGCAGAATGAGGTGGATTTTTGTTTATGATTTGATATATGGTAGGATGTCCCAGTATTACTCGAATCTCTTCGTTGGTGGTAAATCTTGGCACGTCTCAGACGATGCGAAGTGCCCTTGACTCGCTAGATTTTGGTTAGCTTGGTGTTTTCCGTCATGCTCTATACTTCAGAGCTATACAGTAGAACTGGCAGGATGACAGTTTTCCAGATACGTAATTTGGCATCTTGGTTCAAATGACTCTGAGCGTTATGGGACTTAACATCTGAGGTCATCAGTCCCCTAGAACTTAGAACTACTTAAACCTAACTAAGCTAAGGACATCACACACATCCATGCCCGAGGCAGGATTCGAACCTGCGACCGTAGCGGTCACGCGGCTCCAGACTGTAGCGCCTAGAACCACTCGGCCACTCCGGCCGGCCGAGGAATGTTTCGTGGAAGTTTGGCCGTACCTTTTTGTAACACCCTGTATTGAAAAAGTTGTTTTTGTCATTTAACTCCAAGGAAGGGCAGTGGGAAGAATAGTTCCCACCTTGATGTGTGACCTCACTTTCACAGTTGGAGCAAATTTGATGTTCTGTATGATAAATATACCTATCTGTTAACTACTGTCTGCTCTCCATTCATTAAAAAAAACTGCTCAGTAATTTTGCCCACGAAAGGGCTAAGACAAACAGATAGAATCCAGGCAGTCAGCTGTGTTACTACACGCGATCGCCGGCGATACGTGTGTTTGCTTGGAAATTACTAGCTGTCAGCGATCGATCGCTGCGATCTACGCGCACACGTTGCGTCTGCGGACAGATCGTGCGACCTGGTGACTGGTCGCTGCGGTCTGTTGCTGCTGTGTGGGGCTCTCAGTACAGAGCAATCCGTGCCCGCATCCCGCAGCTGGGAACACACGCGCTCGCTGGGCGTGGCCCGCGCCGTACCGGCTGTGTGCGGATGCCAGCGCGCGCTTCCTGTCCTCTCCACTCCCCACTCTCCAGTCTCCCCCGCTGGGCTGCTTTGCCCTCCTGTCGCGCCGTGTTGGGGCCGCTCGTTAGCGGCTGTTTGCAGACCGCGCGGCGCGGCGCGACACACGTGCTGCGGTGCGGCCCTTATCGTCGCCACGGAAGGAAGCGAGCGAACGACCGCTGCCTGCTCGCCAGTGGGTTCCGGCGCTCGCCGCATTCCGCTGCCTGTCCGCCAACCAATTAGCGTCGCATTCCGGCCGGAGAGGCGGATGGCAGCCCGGAACTAGCGTCGGCCCGTCTCCAGGATTTGGGCCAGCGGCTGGCTAGGCCATCCACAGCCGCCGCGCCTGTTTCTCGGGACGTGGGAATACGACTCAGACGCAACTTTAATCACCACCTACCGATATTGACACATTTGTTGCACTAGGTGGAAGTTACTACCTAGGGGAAGCCATTAATAAAACACTGTACCCATAACAGGGCAGTCTCTGTTTTCTACGTGATAGCAGCTGTGTTGTTTCATCGTTTTAGAAGATAAGTGGGTATACGAAGTAAAAAGTTGAGAATTACTGGAAAGAACGGTAGTGGGAAGACATCTTCCCAATCTCCCGAAAATAAACGACATCTTAGTAAGACGTGTACCATTGCCCACGACATCTTTATGTATGATACTTCCTGGCTGATGAAAACTGTGTGCTGGACCGAGAATCGAACTCGGGACCCTTGCCTTTGGCTGGCAAGTGATCAACCAGGCCGGCCGGTGTGGCCGAGCGGTTCTAGGCGCTTCAGTCTTGAACCGCGCGACCGCTACGGTCCCAGGTTCGAATCCTGCCTCGGGCATGGATGTGCGTGTTGTCCTTAGGTTAGTTAGGTTTAAGTAGTCCTAAGTTCTAGGGGACTGATGACCTCAGCTGTTAAGTCCCATAGTGCTCAGAGCCATTTGAACCATCTGATCAACCAGCTGACCACCCAGGCACGACTCACGTCCTGCCATCGCTGCTTTACTTCCGCCAGTATCTCTCCCAGGGATGCTAGTACCGCAAGTTTCGCAGAAAAACTTCTGTGATGTTTGAAGTTTGGAAAGTAGGAGATGAGGTGCTTCTTTCTTTCTTTCCCCTTCTTTTCCTTTTTTTTCTTTTTTTTTACATCTAATGTTACCTACAGGTCTGTTAACCACCATAGAAAAACAAAAAAAAATGTTCAAATGTGTGCGAAACCTTATGGGACTTAACTACTAAGGTCATCAGTCCCTAAGCTTACAAAATACTTAACCTAAATTATCCTAAGGACAAACACACACACCCATGCCCGGGGAGGACTCGAACCTGCGCCGGGACCAGCCGCACAGTCCATGACTGCAGCGCCTAAGACCGCTCGGCTAATCCCGCGCGGCTACAAAAACAGACCACTAATAGCAACTACTGCAAACTTTACTTAAAATTTTTGATACAATAGTTAGCTGAAGTACAATTTCTCTACATTTTACATTAAACTGCCACTCAGCAAGCCCATCAAAGACACCACTACCCGTCCCCACTACGAGGAACTGGGCGGAACCCCACTGTCAGCTCAACCACTGCCTTTACTTCTAAATTTAACTAAGTACCACTCAGTAATTACATTTATACGACAAACTAACTACTGATACTCTCTACATATACTACTCACAACCTGAGCACCTTGTTTGACCCGGTCACATCCGCGTGGAGGACTAAGTGGCAAGTCATCATCTTTAACCTCTCCGTTGACTTCTCCCAGACCTTGACTTCACGAGTTAGGAAAGTCTGCCAACACTTACAGTCCTCAACCTTCTGCGTCTTCTGTGTCATAACCATCCTACCAATGATCGACCTAGGTTAAAAGTCACAGAAGGCGGGTGTCTCACTGTAGACTTAGAAAACTTAGCCTCTTGTTTGCTGCCAATGTGTGCCCACCGGCACACAAAGCTTTTTTCTCCTAATTTTCGTCACGCCTTATTTGTTGTCTTGAATATAAAAGCTGAGCGTGAGCGAAAATGATATCTACTGCGTTGTTTAAATTTTTGCTCTGACCAACTTTACTGAGTAACTGATAGATAGTCATGAGGGATGAGCTATAGGCGGAACTAACTTTGTAAGGGTGGCCAGTGAGAGGTGCTTGAGCAGCTCAGTTGGTACATCACTTGCCTGCGGCATGCAAAGGTCCCGAGTTCGAGTCTCGCTCCGGCACTCAGATTTAGTCTGCCAGGAAGTTTCATATCAGCGCACAATCACCTGCAGACTAAAAAATGCATTCTGGTTTACATATATACATCACAACCCACTTTTTGGTATATGGTGGAGGGCACTTTGTATACCACTCTCATTTCACCTCTTATCCTGTTCTAACAGCGAATGATGCGTGGCAAGAATAACTATTGGTAAGCCTTCGTGTGAGCTCGAATCTGTCCGATTTTACTTTCACGGCCTTTTCGTGAAATTTTCGTAGAATTAAGCAAGATGTATTTGAGTAGGTTTTTTTCCGCGTAATGATTCATGGTAGTCTCCACGGGCTTGCTACCGTATCCAAAAAGCAATGCAATGTAATCGATTAAACGGCGTGCTGCCTGTCCCGCTCATTCGCCAGCAGCAACGTCTCTCCTGAAGATGGCGGACAGGTGGATCGCCGAAACATCGAGTTGGATTTAGGACCGACAGCAGACCACAGGAGACTACCAAGGAAGCAAGTGACTTTTCTGGCAACATACGCTCTCGGAATTTTAACAGTAAACTGCAACGCCTCTCTTGTAACGTCTGCGGCTCGAGGTGAATCAGCATCTCCGTGACGCTTTCGCGCCTATGGACGCGCCTGCTCTTCTCTGGATGCTCTCTAATTCCTCCACTAATCCCATCTGAAACGGGTGCGTGACTGGGGAGTAATACTCAAGTACAGTTCGCAGGAGGGTTTTGTAAGCTAACGCTCTGGTGGGTGATTTGCACTTCCTGAGGACTCTTCAAATGGATCTCTGCCTAGTACGCGCCTTCCCTAAAATTAGTTTCATGTGATCGTTCCACGTTAAATCGCTCCGTATGCATACTACTAGGTACGTAACGGATGTGACAGTTTCCAGATTTCAGACTCGTGTGCTCGTGCAATAACGAATACTTTCGCATATTTATGAGAAATACGTTACCTTTCTTTGCGTTGAAAGTGAACTGCCTGTCCCTCTACGAAGTGCCGATCTTCTAAGGGTTTCCGTGCATTGCTCTACAATTTTTAAGTGTTGTGCCCTGCAACAGTTAACTTGGTACTGTTACAAATAGTAGATTGTGGAGGTAATTAAAAAAACCTGTTACATGACTTATACAGGACGCTTGTTTTAGCTAAGATATGTGTAGATCTGTATATTGAGCAAGCAATAAAGGAAACAAAAGAAAAGTTCGGAGTAGGTATTAAAATCCATGGAAAAGAAATAAAAACTTTGAGGTTCGCCGATGACATTGTAATTCTGTCAGAGACAGCAAAGGACTTGGAAGAGCAATTGAATGGAATGGACAGTGTCTTGAAAGGAGGGTATAAGATGAACATCAACAAAAGCAAAACGAGGATAATGGAATGTAGTCGAATTAAGTCGGGTGATGCTGAGGGAATTAGATTAGGAAATGAGACACTTAAAGTAGTAAAGGAGTTTTGCTATTTGGGGAGCAAAATAACTGATGATGGTCGAAGTAGAGAGGATATAAAATGTAGACTGGCAATGGCAAGGAAAGCGTTTCTTAAGAAGAAAAATTTGTTAACATCCAGTATAGATTTAAGCGTCAGGAAGTCGTTTCTCAAAGTATTTGTATGGAGTGTAGTCATGTATGGAAGTGAAACGTGGACGATAGATAGCTTAGACAAGAAGAGATAGAAGCTTTCGAAATGTGGTGCTACAGAAGAATGCTGAAGATTAGATGGGTAGATCACATAACTAATGAGGAGGTATTGAATAGAATTTGGGAGAGGAGGAGCTTGTGGCACAACTTGACTAGAAGAAGGGATCGGTTGGTAGGACATGTTCTGAGACATCGAGGAATCACCAATTTAGTATTGGAGGGCAACGTGGAGGGTAAAAATCGTAGAGGGAGACCAAGAGATGAATACACTAAGCAGATTCAGAAGGATGTAGGTTGCAGTAGGTACTGGGAGATGAAAAAGCTTGCACAGGATAGAGTAGCATGGAGAGCTGCATCAAACCAGTCTCAGGACTGAAGACCACAACAACAACAACAACGTGTAGATACAAATATTACCACTGGACAGGAAAAGATGAACAACAGCGTTAAAATAAGGGAAATACTGACGATCAACAATGGTAAACAGCTTTTTCTACAAAATACATGTTGGCTATGCCTATGTAAAACACCTTCACTGGTATCCTTCTTCGTATTTTATTTAGCATGCAGCTGTCTTTGTCTTAGTGCATTATTTACGACTGGTATTTTTAAAAGGTGTGTTTGTATGTTCTCTGTCTGACCGCAGTCCAGAAGTAAAGATAACAACGCAAAATAGCAGTTTCTCGATTTTCCTGCTTCTTTCACAATAAGAGCTCGTGTTACCTGATAAAAAAATCGTCATAGGAATCCCTCGAGAGATATATTTCACTTTTCACGAGCATGATAACAAGTGACAATGCATAACTCTGATTAACAACTTCTTATTTTCGGTACATTTCCTGGCGCTATGCCTCTTTCAGTAGCAGAAAACCTTATCTCACTGTAAATTTGTCACCTGTCTCTGTGGACGAGTGCTCTTACACGCGTCACAAGGCCATGCTGATCTAACACGAGGTGCATCGTGTGCTCCGTTTGTCTGCAGATCGTGTGTGATTTTGCCTTCTGACTGTTTGTGTCCTGTGTGAATCGGGAACCAGTACGGTGTTCGTATGTAAGAAATCATGTGAAAACCACACCCGGGCTAGACGGTATACCAGACCTGCAATTGCTTAGAGAACACACGAATTCTGTAAGTATTGTAAATTTGATCCACAGCTTGTAAATCAAGCTTACCTGCAGATTTATTTGTTTAGCCAAAAGTAAGGTGAAATTACGTACGCCAAAATTCAAAATAATACGAAAATAACGTTGCCTAGTCGTTATTCTTAGGTCACGATTGAGTGACGTTTGAATCATTTTACAACTGTGTTAGAAGAGCTCCCAAAAGTTCCCGAAGCTAATGCAGTCCTCCTGCAGCCGAGTACTTCGTTAACGACGAGGCTGTTCGAAAAGTAAGGAACGATAGGTCGCGAAATGGAAACCACAGTGAAAATCAAAACTGTTTTATTTGCAACGGTTAGCTACACCTTCCAGCTACTTCTCTACACACTTGTCGCTCAGACTTAAGACATCTGTCGTAGCGTTGTACCAACTTTTCATTTCCCTCGTAACAGAAGACAGCCGTCAGTGCTTTTAGACAATTTTCTGCTCTGGAATGCAGCTCGTTGTCTGTGTCAAAATATTGTATTCATAGCCAGCGATTCATTTGAGCAGAGATGAACCTCAGGGGTAGCCAATTACGGGCTATATTGTGGGTGATCAAATACTTCCCATCGAAAACGCTGCAGGAGCATCTTCAATGCCCCTTGCAGAGTGCGGCCGAGAATTGTCGTGTAGAACGAACCGCATGACAGCTATGTTATGCGGATTGCATAGCTTCAGGCGAAATCTTTCACCAGGCCCTCATACTTGTCGGGAGACGCTAATTTCTAGCCATCTTTACGTTCTCACTGTGAGCTCTGGAGTGAAAAGGGCGACATGATGCGATTGACGGGCGTGCTAGACATAGTGCCCAACGCATCTGTACAAAGCTTCATCCGATTTTCTGTGTGGTTTTCATTTCGCGACCGATCGTTCTTTACTTTTCGAATAACTCTCGTACAATAACAGACTACGTCAAGTAACACTCGACAAGTACTATGAAGGGATCTGCTAAAACAGTTAGAAGCTAGATCAGTCCCAAACAAGATATGTAAGACGTCTCCTCTTCATCAAACAAATATGATACGCGTATAACCCGAATTTTCATGGTCTCCTCTGCAAGTGATTACCCCGCAAGTTTCTACACCAAACAGCGAGAATCGCAAGTTCATCCCAACGATTTGTGCTGTGTTCTTCTGTAACGAGGGGTACCTTCATCACTATTTCACGGTGTACGCATTGCTACAGAGCAACCGTCGTGTAAAACTGAACCACAGGAGGATGATTTTTAGAAGGATTTTCACACCAACATTCACAAACGCTTTGATGGTATTCAAGTTATACGCCAAATAAGTTATTCAAAAATATTCATAGCTTGTTTTGCATTTCAAACAGAGTTGCCCTTTGCATTAGCATGGGTAACACTATTTCGTGTCCGTAGTGGCACGCAGCAGATTAACAGAAGGGTGTTTGCCGGAAGGAGACAGTGCGACATCGTCCAATTAGTCACTTCAATTTTTTTAAATCACAGTTTTTCACAATTACCAACGCAACAGGTGGGCTTATTATGAAGTCAACTGTGGCTGTGGCGTTGACATTGATATGCAGTAGGTTTCATCTCACTGTCACTAAGGAAGACTACGTGAGTTTTAAAAACACAAGCCCTGTTGTTCCCCTGTAGTACCTACACTAGCTTAATTCATAACAAATGGACTCCGTGTTGACAGAAAGTTCAGTAATAAGGAAGAAATGAGTCCGTACCCATAACTAACCTTGACTGAACGAGCACACTGTAGACAAAATATGACAACTAATCGAATCGAGTGTTTTCGTTACTGGGTAGAAAATGGAATACATTTGTAATCAAGCGCATTGAAAATCTAACGACGCTATTGGCAGCTGTATTGAGCAATAAGCTATAGGTTATTGAGCAGTACGATTAAGCCAAGGAGCGCAATCGCAGGACGTGAAACGTCCTAAAACAACATCTATCTGGAGGCACCGGGTTGTCAATGTAACAAGTATGGAAGTACTAGCACTCTTCTTTGTCAAATGAGAATCATCATGTCCATTATGAACTTTAAATATTTTATAGGTAATAAGCCACCAGAAACATTTTTGTTATTTCCTACTAATCTGCACCGTCCGTCTCCAGTTTTCACTAGCTCTCATCCAATAAACCATGTCTGCACCTCATGCTCTGCCGTGCTTCCTTGCCGTCCATTGGACACGTTTCTGTGAGGGTCTTGTAGCCTCCGTTCTTTGGACAAGGGCGAATTGAGCAGATCCTGTGACGATCAGCAACTTCCTGTAGTACATTTTTCTGTGATACACCCAACTCACGTCATGGGAACAATGTGCTAAAGACAGCAAGTAATAAACGAAAAAAAATATGTTGAACAGATATTTTTAAAAAAAAATTGTTTGTTTAGTTTTCTTTCACGAGTACAGTGACACTTTATCACAGAATACATCATAAAACATACTGATCTTATTGAAAGAAAACAAAATTGCGTTTGCAATGTTAATAGCAAATATTACTACCGTGAGTACACGAAAATTACAATATCATAGGAAGTCAAAGTAGCGTATCTCTGATACTGATGCTGCGGAAGGAAATTGTCACATGCATGTGTACTGCACAGTAAAAAGCGTCTTGCTTTCCATTATTTGGTAAAACTACCAATCCTAACTATTTCTTCCCTTTACATTTACGAAATTGTAATCTCAAAAGAATGGTTCAACTGGCTCTGAGCAGTATGGGACTTAACATCTGAGGTCATCAGTCCACCAGAACATACAACTACTTAAACCTAACTAACCTAAGGACATCACACACATCCATGCCCGAGGCAGGATTCGAACCCGCGACCGTAGCGGTCACGCGGTTCCAGACTGAAGCGCCTAGAACCGATCGGCCACTGCGGCCGGCGATCTGCTTACACCTGCGAGTCAAATACATTTTGTTTTCTAGCAGCGATGTACTCTTTTCGAAACAGTAAGAAAAGCAGTCAACTTAAAACCGTGACAGTTCACAGTAGAACCCTGTGAGTAAGAAGTATCAGCCGTAGATACACATTTTATCATTACTGGCTTCGGATTTTTTTAAATCTGTTACGAACTTTTATGGCGATGCCAATATATGTCTTTAATTTTTTGGCGCTGATAGATAAAAAAATAAGTTATGTAACGTCCAGTAAACATATTTAATTTTTTTTTTTAAATTTGAGTAATCATACTGGAAATGGTCTTAAATTTCATGCATATGCAGGGTGTAATTGGTACAATGCACACAATTTTATATAATTTTATCTGTGGTACCCTGATATGTGTACACATCAGTGAGTTGGTTATTTTTCTATGTGCTGAATAGTTTTCCTTCAAAACCGTTACATAATTTACTACCTGATATTTTCTGCACGGTCATAATTGCACCACTAAGTGAACTGCCCCTGTTAGTATAGACTAACCACTTTTCGTCCACGCATACACATTTCAACACCTGAGCTGCTGCCCAGGGGAAAATAGGTAAAATGGCTTGTCGCAAATGACGAAAATACTGGTGTAATGTTGTTCAGAACGCCGTTCTGTCCCCAGTATAAATATTTTCACTTACACCTGTTATACTCTGTATAATTTGGCAGAAACTTACGTGGTAAATGTTCCTGAGCGACGCAATCGTCGAATATATCTATTGTAGGTTTTCAAATTTTGCTGTGTTCGTGCGTGCACTGTGTATTAACTAATTATCGGATTAACAAGTATCATTCTAAAATTAGTAGCTGTATTACAGTTATAATCCAAACATTTAACGAGCACAAAGCAAGCTACTATCTTGAAAAGCTGAGGTGCCATAAAAGTATATATTTAAAAAAAGGTAAAGTGTAAATTTAAACAAACTTTTCTGCGGCATATTTAAGGCTATTTGCTGTTTTCCAGATATAATTCTTGTAACTGTACAAAAGTCACGCTTCTCAACATATTTGTTCTCGAAAAGCAATAATCAAGTTTTGCATTGCGAATAGAGGCACAGGTGCTGTTGAACCACATGAAAGGGGGGGTGCCATAGCCGTCCCTTACTGCTCACGATGACGTATCTAGTGTTAAACTGTCTCACTTTTCTTGCAGTCTCTTCCATGGGCAGACACTATCATTCATGTCATCCGTCTATTCTGTGAAGTGTATTATTAAATGTTTGTTTCCCACTCCTTCATTATACGCTGATCTCGCGCCCGCATTACATTCACACGTGTGTCGGCTGCAGGTACTGTCGTGGCTGTGCCAGAAGGGGGAGGAGACGCTACGCCGACACTCCCAGCTGGCCACCAGCCTGCCCGCCATCAAGGAGCAGGAGAACGACTTCGAGAAGTTCTACTTCATCTCCATGGTGAGTACTCTCTGACAGCAAGTTCTTATCTATACAGCTACAGTTTTACCTTTAACTGATGAAACGCTGCGGCGCAGGTGAATACTTCCCCAATCTTAATTTTCATGTGACACACTTAATAGCACCCAGCCGTTTATTTCGTCTCATGCAACATATGAAGACAGAGTATTTTCTATCGGTACGTCTTTAAATTAGTGCTAGAAATCTTCACTAGCATTGTGCTATAATTAACGCTGAACTGAAAACCTTATTAATAGTTTTTCGGTACGAATGAGAAGTAGTATTTCCTGCTAATTAAAAGAATATATAACATCTTTGGAAAACTACTTCTCATAACTGAGATAGAACATGTGAATCGGATGTTTACAGTCACTTCTTAAAACGGCCAGTTATTCGATCCGACACAACCTTATTAGGAAAAGAAAATAAGAAGTTTGTGGCTAAGCATTAGTCGTGTGACGGAAACATATAACTGTAGATATAAATTTGTATCAGTTCTTTTTCATTCAATTAAAGTGGCTTTCGTCACAGAAAATGCTCCGTCGAATTGAATTCTGTGAACTCCTCTTTCCTCTAAGCGATTCTGTGTGAAAGAAGATGACAGAATTTCCAAGGAATTTCGAGAATTATCGCCAACATAATTTCCCGTCGTTTTTCTGTCCGCTTTATAAAAGCAAAATACATCACCTCCTCCGCAACCCTTTTTGTAAAGAATCGTTCTAGGTAACCACTGGGAGTTATGGGAAAGAAAATAAAATGTCAAACAAATGCTATTTATCCCCGTTATCACATCTTTACTACTGTTGTTTTGTAGTTTCGTAGTTTATTCTTCCACTGCTTTGAAACAACAAGCTGCTTCATACAAATGATCTACGAAATATAAACTGTGTATCACCCCAGAAATTTCACGGACTTTGTTCTCTGACATCCACTATTAAGTTACTATTTAGAAGTAGATTAGTATCTTTTTTTTATAAAATCCTATTGCATATTTTTCAGTGACATAGAAGTATAACAACAGCTAACTGCTTCATCTACGTTTTTTTATCCCTCCAGAAGGCGTTACTTTTATTCTGTCGCCCAAACTTTTGAAGTGTCACAGAGTATTATTTCTATTTTGCATAAAGAAACCGGAAGAAGAGGAGTATTATTTCTATTTTGCATAAAGAAACCGGAAGAAGAGGCGAAGTGCGCCTACGGCATGGCTGATTTCCATCCGCAGCCGTGTCCATTCCGAGTCTGTGTCCCATCTCTAATGACCTCGGTGTCCACGAAACCTTAAACTTTAACGTTCTTTCTCTTTTTCTTGTACACTAAGTCAGACATTACTACTTAAGTGGCTTTAGAAACATCGTACATTTCCTCTAATTGCGTGTCATGTACTGAATCATACCATAACGCAGAAAATGAAAAGGACCGTTATGTCACACAGCAGCCGTTGCGGTGACTAGCGTATCAAATAAGTCAACTGTGCAGTAAGATAGTTGTGCTGAAGAAGATTGAGCTCTCATGGACAGTCAGTTTTCATTTGCCTCTGCTGGCTTCGCCTGCGCGACCGCTACCCGCGCAACACATACGTTCGTTGAGTAAAGGGAATCACAGGCGCAGAGTTCTTTATCTGTACGTAGTTGCAACAGTTTATTTCTTTACAGTCTTTCGGAACTATATTTCAATCACTGGCGGCAATGTATGGCACAGTAGACAAGTTTGCCGATTACGCAAGCGGGACACAGAAACATTGGTACGTTTCTTTTATTTTTTGATGGTCCAGAGATCTCTAAACAACTTACACTCACGATGTTGTACATTACTGCAGCTCTGCTTCGGCGTAGTCTAATGCGCATCATTATCCATTTACGTAGTGTTGCCTGTAAAGTCACCTACATCGTTTCTAAAGCTTAATGTACCCACTACACAAAATTTGACCACGATACAGAAGAGCGACTATAATGTCTGTGGTGTCCGAGACTTACTGTGCAAGGCATTTTTCTCGAGAGTTGTCATTTTCACACTGAAGAAAATTTGCTCAAAACTGAAAACAACGAGTTCGATTGCACATTTGTTCACCGGAATATGGTACAATGTTAGTTCCGTTGAAATGATCTCTCAAAAGTGAACACATTTTGTCTTGAAAATGGTTTGTTTTTGGTAGGAGACAAGATTTTGATATTTAATCAGAATACCGTCATTCTTGGGCCGACGTGGTGACAAGAAACAGATCTTCTGTGGGCTAACAAATGGAGTACAAAAATCTATACTAATTTTATAGAGAAAAAATAAATTTCCGTTATTGTTCCCAATGTGAGTAACATAAGAAAAAAATTAATTTTTTAAGACTCCGTAGCTCAATAGGCAGAAATTGAACTTTTGTAAGACCACTCTGCTGTGCGTATATCTGCCCTTCTCTTAAGACCCATTTTTCTCAGGGACACGGAAAAGCATCCAGCTGAAATTTATGTCAAATACTAACGTCTACAATCGCTTGGCTGTACAAAAAATTTAAGCTTCTAAGTCAGTGTCGTCAGAAAATACGACTATTTATATCACATATTTTGATATTCGCAAAATCACTCATCAAATCCTATAGATGAACTAACTATACATATACATAATTAAGATTGTACGCAACCGTCAGAGCGTGAGTGCTAGTTGCACTATTTTTTAAAATACAAAGTAGTTCTTTTGTTACAAATCATCATAAACAGCTCATTTTTCCTTAACAGCTCATTTTTCCTTCCTAGTCAGCGGTACTTCAGACAAAAGTTGTCCTGCCGGTGGACTGACTTAAGTAAGGTAGAATTTTAGAGGACGTATCGAATTTACAGTGTATGAACAGCATCCTACAAAGAAAATAAAATCAAAGCACGGAATCGGGAAGCCTGTCAGTCACTGTCAGCTGCAGAAGCTCTTCAGGGTACCAAAAACTGGAAAAGGACGGAAGTTTCAAAGAAGTGGGTGAATTGCATTATTGCATTATACTGTCGGAGTAAAATGTGTTCTACCTTACTAGTTAATAAAAAAGATGTTAGAAACCATAGCATTTCTCACTGCGAAAATAGTAATAAGAATTTTCATGAAAAACACGAGTTCTAAAATATTTACGTATATCATCTCAATAATGAAAAACTGTTGTATAAAAACGTCCGTTATCCTGAACGAATTTTTCACTCTGCAGTGGAGAGCGCGTTGATATAAAACTTCCTGGCTGATTAAAACTGTGTGCACACATTTTTAATCTGCCAGGGAGATCCATATACATTATCCTTCCCTTCCTGTTTCTTTTGTTAAGAGTTGTTTACGCACCAGCACCAGCAATATTATATGTATTGTATCAGCGAACCTACGCAACATCGAAAAAAAAGAAATGTCAAACAAAAGAATTATTTATTATTCAGAGTTCTGTGCAGCGATATTAATACTACGCTGTGTTTCCCATTAAAACTTGTGAAGCAGACGTCATTACTTCCAGCTTCTCCCAGATTCCAGGCAATGTGAGCTTCACCACTGAACTTGTACCTTAATATCTGAACGCACGACTCGCATGCGGCAGAAGTGTGGTTCAAATTCCTGTCAAACTGCCCCGGCCTAGGTTTTCCGTCGTCCGCTTAAATCAAGTGAGACGTATTCCGACTGTGCCTTTGAGAAAGACACAGCCGACTGTCCCTTTCAATCTCCGTTTAATCGGAGCTGTGCTGCGTCTGCAGTGACGTCGTCGACGAACCGATAAAGCCTAACCTCCCTTCCTGTCCGTGCTTACAGGTTTTTGCCGAAACCTCTTTTTGCCCGAAAGATCTCGGACGCTCCGTTTTCGAAGGAAAAGGATCGGCGCTGTAAGCTTGGAGTGCCATTTATAGAGGAACTCGTGATCCGATTGACTTTCAACAGCGAATGCTACGGCAAACGTGATGTATCCGCGTGTTCGGACTGGTGGCCGGCGACGCGCGCGACACGTGCGAGGAGTCCACGTGGCAGGGAGAGCACGTGGCAGTGAGTGCACAGCGCTGACACGTGAGTCGGCAGCGGAATAAATGGTGCCGCCGTTCTCACAGCGCCGTCACGGACTGTGGGCGTACGAAACCGGAACAGGTCTCGTGCGCGGGAAATGTAGAGCCCTGTACTTCACCATCTTTCATTTCAACGTGAATACGTTGTCCTGGCGCTGAGGAGTTGAATAAGGCTTCAGTAGAGAATCACATTTTGTATATGGATACATATTTCTCGGAACTCTTGACGCGTCAGATTTTTTCGTAGTCTCAGGTTTCCAGCGTTCCAGTCTCTGTCTGGCACGTACTTTTAACCTGCCAGGAATTTTCAAGATTTTAGTTTTATCAAACGTAATCTTATGTTTCTTTGTGAGGCTGTGTTTCGCAACATTTTTGATCGTACTCGCGATATTTTATGGGCTTCGGTCCTCTGAGCAGCGTTCTGAAGTCGTAAGTACAGCCTGGCATGTAGCTGCTACCGTTTCACAAGGACTTTCATAAATTCAAGGCGCTCTGAGAAGAAGAGTATCTTATTGGTGCAGCATCTATGTAATTTTTACTTGTTGTAGACCCGAAGAAAGGAAGGAGTGATACAGCAAGGAAGGAAGGAAGTTTAACGTCCCATCGACAGAGTGCAGTAGGCTAAACATCTTGTAGTGAATGACTAGCTGCGTGTTTTCATTTCATAGAGACCATTTTTTTTAATATCTCGTTCAATATAGCCGTTCTTCCGGAACTCCTTTTTCATATATTTGACCGCGGATTCCAGGTGGTCCTCGAAAGAAACAGTTTTAGCTAACCGTATCAGTGTATTTGGCTGGATGATGAAAGGTTTGCGCACTGAGATGTACGTCACTATGAGTTGGCCTTCCGCTAAACAGTGTGGCCGAGACGCCTAATTGATTTTCGTTGAAGGAAAACATCTAAAAATTGTAATTTTCCTTCTCTCTCCACATCGGCGCTCAACTTGATATTGATGACCATACCATTCATATAATCAATGAACTAGTGAAGAGACTCCGTCCCGTGAGTCAAGATAAAGAAAGCGTTGTCAGCATATCCAAAGAAGTAGGATGAACGCTTCTTCTTCGAAATCCTCCTTAAAGAAATCAGACACTGCCCCGAGAATATGGAGAACCAATGTTATTACTTCCGTTTCCGTGACCTTGTGACATTTCGATAACATAATTCGGCCAACTAAATACGAAAGTATAACACGGCCAATTACTACGATAGGTAACTTCTGACGATGGCGACAGATCAAGTCGTTGAAAGGTGGAATTTACTTACAAATCTCACGAAGTAAGAATTCCCTGAAATATTTCTCCAAGCATATCACCGAAAAAATTATTTTGTAGGTAATGTCTAAAGTTGTGTTTTGGTGCCACATCTTTTATGTGGTGGTGGTAGTAAGTTCCTATGGGACCGAACTGCTGAGGTCATTGGACCCTACGCTTACACGCTACGTAATCTAACTTAATTACGCTAAGGACAGCACACACACACACACACACACACACACACACACACACACACCCATGGCCGAGGAAGGACTCGAACCTCCGACTGGATGAGCCGCGCGAACCGTGGCAAGGCGCCACAGACCTTGCGGCTACCCCACGCGGGCGTCTTTTATGTCAAATTCTCCCGATCCCACATATCGGCCCTCTTGCGGAGGCCTTATTCCATGCAGTGTGTGCAGCCTGTGATGCAAATTTGAGAAGAGTATTTTTCGCATTTATCGGCGTAGATATTCATGATTGGCTGTAGATTGACGTTGCCGTGATTTGTGCAAGCGTTCATCGATGTATAATAGTGGAAAACATGTGAGGAACGGTTGGTGAAGAGATGTGCGGAGGAAAGTGGAAGTGTGCCACGTTACTCTGCAGCCAGTGTCCTCTTGCTCTGCTTGTCAGTGCTTATTCTATAGGACGTGTAACGTTTGGCGTTTATTTTCTCATTAGAATAGGCTTAGTAAATGCACTTGGCCACTGTGTTTTTTATTATGGGTGTAATAAAACAAACATGACAAGTATTACGTTAAGAAGCTACATCCATAGTTTCCGGAATGTACAAATTGTCAGCAACAGAAACAGTGGTCCAAGGTGGGGCTCGCCGCAGCGTTGGCAGTTGCCACGGTAAGCAGCGGCTGGAGTGTGTGGCGTGGCACAGAGACAGGGAACACACTGGTACAGCCACAAAGTATTCGCCGTCCCTCCTCGCGCAGAAAGCATGAAACTGACAACTTCTGACTTGCACACCACTATAGTGGCTGGATGGTGCAGCGTGAGTGAGTTAACAAACTATAAAAATCATTTTTCGCGTCGTAAACAAAAAATTCAAGCATTTCCTATCTTAAATAACGATCCTAAAAAACCTGACGATGACTTTTACTAATCGTACCGCTACATTTCGTAAAACTTTATCATCAAGAAAGCGGTTTCGAATTATTTTACAAACATTTCCATTGCTTGTTTGTCCAGTCCGAACCGTTGTCACACCATTGGCCACAATTATGGAAGTTTCTTGCGCCTGTCTGTAAATATTGTTGTATATATGGGTGTCTACGTAACAATTTTTCGATAACGCCCTTGAAACCACGTTAAATTTGTAATTTTTACTTATATAGGGGACCAATTTACCGATACGATGCTATATTGGGGACGTCGAGTAATGTGTGGAAAGGTAATTATCGAAATTTGCAACGGATTGCGAGCAGGTATCAGTAACTCAGTGACTACATATCTACAGTGACGCGGGCGTTCGAGAAACGGGGATATTTTCGTGGGAGTCGAAAGGCTAGTCATCATTCCTGCTCTCTTATAGGACTGCGGAAGATGATCCCGTACGACATATACCACTATTATGTATTTACAACTAACGTTCATCATTTGTTTAGGAATGATATACAGACACGATATTTCTTGTATTACAGACCCGCTCTCAGCAGACGCACCAATACGAACAACAACTACAGCACATGATCACTTTTAATTTGCATTTTATTCCTTTCGTGAATGAACATGACAGGGTCTTCGATGCATCTTTATCTCTCAGATATTTTTAGTAAGATGCCAGCGAACTGGAATTGGAACCAGAATTTTCGCGCTGGGATTATTTAGAAGGCGTTTCCTATCTCGGCATTTGCTTTACAACCTAGGAAAAACTCACGATAAGAATGTATGGAACACAGGACATGCATTACTCTTTTATTTTCATGTGTGCCTGATGAAAATGTGGAATCCTGTTGCGTGTATGTGTTCTGTTAGCGTGTGTAAGATCTTAAAATCGATGTTTCGCAGTACACCAGACCCATTTAAACCCGTATTTATATATTTCTTAAGTTCAGTCACCGTGAACAGATATAAATTATTCCATTTTTGAGCCACTTATTGTTGATGTTGTTTCGAATATACATATTTACAGACATTTGTTTCGGAAAGCTTTCTTATTTGGATACAATGAATAACTTGATAAACAATAGTCGAGTAATGGGTAAGTTGCTACAGAATCGTGAATCAGGATGAATGGTTACGGTGTTCGAAAAAATTCGTAACTGTGTTATCTTCATGATATAGAAATTGTCGCATGTCTGTGTCAGCATTGTGTGGGCGCATATTATCGACTAACGGTGTGACGTTTATTTATAAGTATTAGAATAAAAATTAAGGTTTGTTGTAGGGGCGAAGAAAATTCAATAATTTTTGTAAAGCAGGCAGACTATGAATCACATAACTGTAAACTTGTGCTTAAACATACTCAGAAGTTGAGGTAAACAGTTAAGGCTACGATAAATTAGGGAGCTGGGAAATAAATTTACAAGCAGACGATGGAGGGACCGCCCCCGTTTCCATAAACAATATGGTCCACTTATTAATTCGAAGCTTTTTGTCAACACACATCTCCAATGAATATGCTGAACGGTCAGAAAGCGAAAAAAATAAACGCACGTTCTGGAAACAACTTCGGAAACATTGGATCAGCAAACTCTTGTCATGAATATGCATAGCACTATAAAATCAACCGGCGCTGGTTTTCTCTTTTGTTTTATTTTCTCTATTCCTCTTTTTTAAAACGCTGTTCACCTTTAACCCTAGTTGTGTTGCTGAAACAGAAACCACTCCAAACTATTGCAACAAATCGCAGAACAGTACTATCTATTTTTCATATAATTCTTTCTAAAACAGGTATGTCTCCTTCTCAAATTTCTTTCCTTGTGAAATATAATCTTCTGTGAAATTTACTCAAGAGAAATTTTTTCTCGTTTCTAAGCTCGCGATATTCGAAGAACGAATTGTTTCTCAATCCATTTATGGATGCTCCAGCAATGTGTGAAACTCCTTTCTCCAATGCGTAGCATTTATACCTACCTATTAGAGTAAGAATTCAGTGAAAATAAATTGGCATCCCCCTGAAACCAGTGATTTGTTTTTTCTTACTTATTTCATGTGTCGATCGATTTACGAAGAATGCTGTTGAAGAAAAGGCTGAAAGATCTCTAGAAAGTGTTCCCCTTACTGTAACTGTGTATGCAACCCGCTACGCCACTGCGCATATAAGGCTGCCCGCCGTTCGGCGTAGTAAACTGCCGTTCAATCGCCACATGTATAACCGAGATTATTATGGTCGTCATCAGGATTGTTGTCATCGGAATTATGCTGTATGTTGCGTAATTGGTCTGAAAGAAGAATATTTCCAGTAGTTAAGTCAACATCAGTGTTCTCGCTTTTACTTTAACCTCTTCCTTACCATCACTTCATTGCTTGACGACCACCTTTGAAGCGGAATTCGTCCGAAAGGCTCTAAATTTACACAACTTAGCTCCCTAGTTTCTTTTTTTTTTCAGTATCGAGACAGCGAGAGTGCAATTCCGGAGGGAGTGGCGCCGAAACTGTGCCACAGACTTCAAGGCAATGCAACCGCATTAACCGAACTGTGAAGCGTATTGCTTCCTTACAGGCGCAGTAATACTTCAGCGCTTGTGCCCATTTGTTTCACTCGGCGAGTCTGTAGATGAACAAATGTCGCGGCTGATCTTTTACGCGCGTAGCACCTCTTGTCGTCACGCCAGGAAATAATATATTCCCCTTGAACAGGTACAATAAGTTACAGTTAATGCCATATTTTATGACATACGATTATTACATCGCAAACTCAAATACTTGCTGTACAGGGTGTCTCTAACCTTTTGGGTCAAACTGGGACAGGTGATAATGGGTCCACAATCGATTATATTGAGACGAGGAGCGAGTGGTCGGAAATGCGTATTTGTTGTGTTATGGACGTAGACTGCGTACACTTCATGATAACAACGTAACTCGTGGTAATAAGTGGCGACCGCCAGTCTCAATGCATACATGACAATGACACATTAAGTTCTTTCGCACTCTCTCAAAGATCCCCCATAGATCCCCCGGAGTTTCAGCGAACCAACGTCTTGACGTAACGACAGAGGAAAAAGTCGAGAGTCACTCTGGCCATGAGACAGGACTTACCCTTCCAATTCAACGATCAGGGAACGTGTTGTTCAGGAGCTCGATATTAACACCGAAGTGGGCTGGTAGACCGTCGTGTTTAAATTAAACAAAATTATGTGTCAATTTCCGTTCGTGATGCAGAAGCTGCAGCTGAAGTAAAGGGTGGGGAAAATGTATTAGGCACTGAAAGTAATTGCAATAAGACTGACGCGGGATTGACCCTTCCTAAGGAACAAGAGGACTCACAGAAGATGAACAACTGTATGGGTATTTTATGCAAGTGGAAGCAAGAGCAGACACCACCGTGTCAACGTACTCACGGGTGCAGGGGCAGTGAAATCTTCTGGTCACCGCGCTCGTCTGATCTCTCTCCTTGTGTGTGGGGAAAATTGAAGGCTCAGGTGTACTCACATAACACTCACACACTAGAAGAGATGCAGCAGAACACTTTAAACACTACTGCTGCTATCCCGCAGGCGCAGCTGCTAAATGTATCTCACTGTTTGAAAAATCGAGCACAGCGCCGCTTTGACGTCACTGCTGGCCATTTTCATCATCTCCTATGATAATCAGCAACAATCCCAATCCGTCAGTGTGTTGTAGACATATTCCGGGGGAATTTTATTTTGCCCACATTATATACAATTAAATACCACGTTTTGAAAAGCACTGCAATGGAAACTATTATTTCATCACGATAACTTGTATTACTAACAAAAAAACAAACTCAAGATTTCAGTTATTTTATGGAAAATTTATTTATAGCTTTGCTGTCCTTGAGGTGGACTGGATGACCCACGACAGGGAAATTTGTGCCTTTCTGAGAAGTTAAGTGCTTCTCCAAGATAGCTGTTTGATTAATTGTGTTTTACCCTTCCGTGTATTTCAATGAAGTGCAGTGATATCACGGTCACATTTTTGGCCTATATCTCCATTATTAACTAAGCTTTGACATTCAGCTCATCAGGCTGCTCAATGTCCTAACTCAGCGACTTCCCCAAAGCTGCACTTTCTCCACAACTACTCCGTAACTAGCAGTAGATCTGTGATTTTCTTGGTCCCATTCGGGAACACACCAGTGAGTCATTGTAGGAGTTAATAGCAGTATTGAGCTAAAGAGGAGCACTACATTTTAACACATTTTTTAAATGTAAATTTTATTTTAAATATCCAGACTGATAGACAGAGGACGATAAACTGTTCAACGAATACAAAGTGGCGAGCCTCAGTTGCGAGTACTATTATTCAGAAGATATTTTTAAGGTAACGTTAACATTGAAGCTTTGTCCGGAACACATTTCAAAACGTGTATCTTGCTAATTTCGCCATTTTGGTATTACAAGATTTTTTTAGTCTGTCTTTGGTTTTCTTATAAAGTTTTTGGTACGAAACAAGAGCCGATACTATGTAAAGGAGTGTAAGAGTTCGTTTGTACTTCTCTCAAGCAACTGAACAAAGAGTTCAAACGAAAATCAAAACCATTCGACTCATTTATCGCAGAGGACTTTTCTGTCCAAATACACTGAATAGCCAAAGAAACTGGTACACCCACCTTATAACGTGTAGGACCCCCGCGCCGCGACGTGGTATGGACTCGAGTAATGTCTGAAGTAGAGCTGGAGCGAATAGACACCATGAATCCTGCGGGGCTGTCCATAAATCCGTAACACTACGAAGGGTTGGAGATGTCTTCAATCAACACGTTGCAAGGCATCACAGATATGCTCAACATTGTTCATGTCTGGGGAGTTTGCTGGCCAGCAGAAGTGTTTAAACTCAGAAAAGTGTGGGGTGTCGCATTGTCCTGCTGGAATTGCCCAACCCGTCAGAATGCACAATGCACATGAATGGATGCAGGTAATCAGACCGTATGCTTACGTACGTGTCACTTGTCAGAGTCGTATCTAGATGCATGAGAAGTCCCACACCACTCCAACTGCACACGGCCCACACCATTACAGAGCCTCCATCAGCTTGAACAGTTCCCTGCTGATATGTAGGGCCCATGGATTCATGAGGTTGTCTCCATACAAGTACACGTCCATCAGCTCGATACAATTTGAAAAGAGACTCGTCCAACCAGGCAACATGTTTCCTGTCATGAACAGTCCAATGTACGGGTTGAAGGGTCCAGGCGAGGCGTAAAGCTTTGAGTCGTGCAGTCGTCAGGGGTACAGGAGTGGGCCTTCGGCTCCGAAAGCCCACATCGATGCTGTTTCGTTGAATGGTTCTCAGGCTGATACTGGTTGATGGCCTAGCATTGAAATCTGCAGCAATTTGCGGAAGGGTTGCACTTCTGTCACGCTGAACGATTCTCTTCAGTCGTCGTTGGTCCCGTCCTTGCAGGATCTTTTTCCCGCCGCAGCGATGTCGGAGATTTCATGTTTTACTGTATTCCTGAAATTCATGGTGCACTCGTGAAATGGTCGTACGGGAAAATACCCACTTCATCGCAATCTCGGAGATGCTCTGTCCCATCGCTCGTGCGCCGACTGTAACACATAGTTCAAACTCACTTAAATGTTGACACCCTGCCATAGTAGCAGCAGTAACCTTTCTTTCGTGCTCCAATACGTATATAAGCACTATTTCACCTGAAGGAGGAATTGTGGAATTCAAATAGGTGAATTGGTGGACTCTAAGTCGATCTTCCTTGAATTTTGGAGTTGCCATTAACACTCCCCCCCCCCCCCATTTATGGACTCATCTGCCATCCGCCATGAACTACTCAAAATGGAATGCGTGATAAATGCTGAGTGTTATCGTGTTCGTAGGAATTCGTCGATCGGAGCTGGATTACGCAAGGCACGCACAGAGGCGCCGACCCCTGGCCAGTGCAGAGATAAACACGTCGGACGAACCGCGCGTCCCGAGGGCCATAATTCAATCCCGCGCCATTACGACGGCGCCACCGAATCAATCAGACTCGCTTGACATCCCAGGATGGGTTCAAGGCGGAACCAAACGTACTCGTAACGTAGTTTTCCAATCTGTGCTCTTTACTGCAATAACAGCACCGGTCCAAAGTGCGGGCGCAAATATATGGCATTGGCTGTAACACAAATCCTTGTTAGTGTCCTAAATCCAGCAGCACTGTTCAAGCACAACAGTCTTATTTGTTATCCCAAAATTTACGACGTTACGCTCACAAAAATTTTTTCGACCGTGCGGTGACCGTGTTTGAGGTCTTTAGTTTTTCATGGCTTAGCAAATATTATTCTGTTGTTAGCTACCACAGTAGTGGATCTTACTGAAGTATATTCACTGTAAAGGACAGTGTGTACTCCGGCTACATAATTTTCAAAGGAAGATCACGAAATAATTCATGCCATTTCTTTCTTTTCAATGGGCGACATCCGTACTTTTTATTGCTGCAACATTATTTCAAATCCTACGTCAGTTATTGCAGTGCTGATTAAAATGGTTCAAATGGCTCTGAGCACTATGCGACTTAACTTCTGAGATCATCAGTCGCCTAGAACTTAGAACTACTTAAACCTAACTAACCTAAGGACAGCACACACATCCATGCCCGAGGCAGGATTCGAACCTGCGACCGTCGCGGTCGCTCGGCTCCAGACTGCAGCGCCTAGAACCGCACGGCCATTCCGGCCGGCGCAGTGCTGATTACATTTAAAACCTAGTTCTATGTTGACTGCCTGCAACGTGTTTCATCGACTCTACTTACTTTGAAGGCATTTTTAAAATATCCTAACCGAAACATGGCATGTCACCTCGGGGATCGACAACGAAACAATTGCAGCAACTTGTTCTGTACATTTTTAGTGTATGTATTATTTCTAGCAGCGGGAACTATACAGACTACGCTAATAGGGAAGCAAGATGTCGATGTTGAGGTCATTAGAGACAGTGCATTAGCTCCTTTGCACGAGGATGTGGAAAAGAAGCTGCCGTGGCCCTCTCAAGGAACAACCCTGGCATTCGCCTGAAGTGGTTTAGGGAAACCGCCGAAAGTCAATATCAGGAATTTATTCTCAATTCCACACAACTAAAAGTTCGGTGTGATCACTGGCCACCACGGCAGGTTAAATGTTTATGTACTATAGCTTACTTTGTGCTACAACTGAAATCCAAAAAGAGGAGATATGAATATACGGATTAAAAATGGTTCAAATGGCTCTGAGCACTATGGGACTTAACATCTATGGTCATCAGCCCCTAGAACTTAGAACTACTTAAACCTAACTAACCTAAGGACAACACCCAGTCATCACGAGGCAGAGAAAATCCCTGACCCCGCCGGGAATCGAACCCTATGCGGATTAAATGTCCTCGTATGTGTACATTTAGATAACATTACATCTTTCTCTAAATTAACGTAAAAAATCAGTAATTTGGATACTTTAGAAGCGGACTGAAGCCGAGACGGAAGTGATCTGAAAGTTTCCAAATCCATATCCGGTAATAAATAAAAATATTTAGTTGAGAAACATTCACTGTTGCAAGCATTTACATTGCGTTAAATAATAATTTCGCCATTCCACTTTCATTTGATTTCCTTCTGGATACACTATGCAATTTCGGCTTCGTAACCATTTACGTAATTTACACACACATCTTAGCATTAGTGCTTCATTAAAGCATTGCTGTTTACGCCATGAAACGTCGTACTGGGTATACTGTCAACAGAAAACATAACGCTGTGCGGTTCGTAGCATACGCCAAGTACATTAATTTTTTGTTTGACCATATAGGGGTTAATGTCACTTGTGTGATAGGTCACAGTACAAAATGAGTGAATCATGTTGTGATTACTTTTAATGAAGAAGCGAAGATAATTCTGCAATGACACTAAAACTAAAGTACATATTGGGCGTTTAGGTCTTCAACAGCGATATTGGGAACAGGATATGTCGTGTTTGAACCTTACTCGTCGCCACAGGTTGACGAATAGAAAATAGGATATTTTTTCTTTTGCTAAATGACGGCAGTAACAAATGTAATTCACGTAAATGAGATAAACATATTAAGCAGTAAGTCATACGCTATGTCAATTGCAGAATCACTTGCAAATGGCTACCAATCCAAAACTGCAGTGATGTATCCAAAAGAAAATCAGATAACGGCCAAATAGGAAAAATCTTGTCGTTCAGATATTCTACATGACTGTGAATCCTAATAATAAGGAAACGATTTACGTTATGATATAGGGAAGTCAACTTCTTTCTCATTTCAAAAAAGAGTGGCTAATTTCCACAGTTTCTGTTTTTGTGTAACGATGATATCAGGCAAAATGAAGGCAAAACCACAACAAAATCTTGAGCTTCCTGTCGAAACGCATTTTTCTGTCAGTGACGGATTGCTATAAAACATTAAAAAAATAAAGAAATAAAATGAAATAAAATAAAATAAAGGGAGAGAGAGTATTCCGAGGACAAGATGAGAATGCAGAAAAATAGTTTAACTGCACTTTCCCGAGTTGCTTTTCTAAAACGAAATTAGAGTGTGGCTACCTGTTTACCGGTTTAGGGGGAATTACAGACACAATTTACGGGTTACCATCAGCCACAATTACTTTTCTCTTTCTTACTCCCCTGTACACACATACGAGCCAACAAATACAGTGCACCGGTGTTATTCATCGTATTAGAACGCTGAAAAATGAGTGTCTCAGAGCGTACGGTTTTTTCCCCTCGTTAGAATGAAAGTGTAGGTAATTGCGGAGGTGAGAAAATGCTAGCTTGGAGCTACATTACGTGGTACATCCGGTCGTTGGAGGCGTGAACACGGCTCGAAATGTCTCTCGCTCATTACCCGACACTGCAATCTACTCTGCAGTGGTTTCCTCGTGGCTACAAAATGATACTTTCGCTTCCAGAAATGAATTTGAGTTATTACTCTAAATGCACGTTCCACTCAGTTCTCCGATTATTCACGGTATTTGTTTTTAATACCGAGCAATTCTTCTATCATATGAAATGAAGGTGTGCCTCCCTTCCGGTGGAAGTATCCTCTTACAGTTATGGCTTCGGATCGTAGAGAACTCTGTCTGTTAGGAACACCGAATATGTTGCAATACCGCAGGGAGTTTGTGCATAATGTCTGAGTGTTTCACAGCCTCATATGAACCAAACTTTGATCTAAAGCGACATATGCTGATGCGCACCAGAGCGAAAGAGAGAGCTAAATTATTATATTTCCCAAAATTTGTTAAAATTTCTTGGCAGTAAATTTTTGTATTAATAAAGATTCGCGACAAATCTAACATAACAGTTTTTATCATTGCTATATATCGAGCGAGGTGGCGTATTGGTTAACACTCTGGACTCGCATTCGGGAGGTCGATGGTTCAAACCTTCGTCCGACAGTCCAGATTTAGATTTTTCGTGATTTCCCTAAGTATCGAATGTCCATTTCCGGAATGGCTCCTTTCAAAGAGCACGGCCGATTTTCTTTGTTTCCTCTCTTCTGTTGCCGAGCATGTGCGCCATCTGTAATGACAAAAGCACACGCTATGCTAAGTATAAGGCCGATGTATGCGCAGCTTTAGCTGCATGATTCGGTTCACTTTTTTGTAGTACACGGGAAATTCAGTTGTTACAAATGCTGCTGTTTAGTATCTCTAATTTACTTCCCAAAACCAGTTTAAACAATTTATCACCATAGTACAGAGGAAATATTCTGCAAGAAGAAGTTAAAACCAATTTATGTTGATTAAAAAATGGGTATTCTTTTGCATACAAAATGTGGTATTGCCGTTTTTTTCAAATTCCCTCACTTAATAGATTCTAAGACAAAAGAAACGACGTCGCACCACGAATGAATTATCTGAATGGGATAGAAATCGGTAGATGTGATGTACATGTACAGAAAAACGAATGATTACAATTTCAGAAAAACTGTGTGTTTTATTCCAGAGAAAGAGCTTCACAAATTGAGCAAGTGAATAACACGTTGTTACACCTTCGCCTTTATGCAAGCAGTTACTCGGCTTGGCACTGAGCGATAGCATTGTTGGATGTCCTCCTGAGTGACATCGTGCCTGATTCTGTCCAACTGGCGCGCTGGACCGTCAAATTCGCGAGTCGCTTGGAGGGCCATGACCATAATGCTCCAAACGTTCTCAGTTGGGGAGGGATTCGCCGATCCTGTTGGCCAAGGTGGGGTTTGGCAAGCACGAAGACAATCAGTAGAAACTCTGGCCGTGTGCGGGCGGGTATTATCTTGCTGAAATGTGAGCCGAGGATGGTATGCCACGAAGGCCAACAAAACGGGGTGCAGGATATCGTCAGAGTAGCGCCGTGTTGTACGGGTGCCGCCGACGACAACCAAAGAGGTTGGGCTATGAAAATAAATGCCACCCCAGACCATCACCACTCGTGGGTGTAGGACCGTAAGGTGAGCGACCGTCAGGTTGGTACCCCACCGCTCTCCGGGGCGTCTCCAGACATGTTTACGCTGCTCATCGGCGCTCATTTGGGAAGGGGACTCATCACTGAACATAATGCTACTCCATTCAATGAGATTCCAGGCCGAAGACGTGTCTGGAAACGCCGCGGACGGCGGTGGGGTACCAACAACCAGGAGTGATGCTGTGGGCTGCCGTTTCTTCTCGTGGCAGGACCCATTGGTTGTCATCGGCGGCACCCTTACAGCACAGCGGTGCGTCTATGATACCCTACACCCCGTTTTGTTGCCCTGCTTGGCAGGCCATCCTGGGCTTAAATTCTACCAAATTCTGCCTCAGAAACGCATCCAACAATTCTGTCAATCAGTGACAAGCCGAATAACTGCTTACATAAGAGCCAGAGGTGATCCAACTCGTTACAGTTTTGTTCAATTTGCGAAGCTCTTGCTGTCTAATCAATCATCCAGTTTTCCTGAAACTGTTCGTTTGTCTGTACATGTACATAACACCTACCGATTTCCGTCCCATTCGATTAATTCCTTCGTGGTGTGTCGGTTTAATCCAAAAGACGGGGTTTAGTTCCCGTTTGCTGTTAGGATTTTTCTTGCACTTGCAGCTTTTTCCACCTCTCCCAATGACTGTTAAGTATTACAGATGCCTCGTCGCCCCGCGGTTCTTGGTCCAAGTTAAACTGTAGGTCACCAAGTAATTGTCTCTGGTTGTTGATGTTGTGGTCTTCAGTCCAGAGACTGGTTTGATGCAGCTCTCCATGCTACTCTACCTGTGCAAGGTTCTTCATCTCCCAGTACCTACTGCAGCCTACATCCTTCTGAATCTGTTTAGTGTATTCATCTCTTGGTCTCCCTCTACGATTTCTACCCTCCACGCTGCCCTCCAATACTAAATTGGTGATCCCTTGATGCCTCAGAATATGCCCTACCAACCGATCCCTTCTTCTAGTCAAGTTGTGCCACAAATTCTTCTTCTCTCCAATTCTATTGAATACCTGCTCATTAGTTATGTGGTCTACCTATCTAATCTTCAGCATTCTTCTGTAGCACCACATTTCGAAAGTTTCGATTCTCTTCTTGTCTAAACTATTTATCGTCCAGGTTTCACTTCCGTACATGGCTACACTCCATACAAATACTTTGAGAAACGACTTCCTGACGCTTAAATCTATACTCGATGTTAACAAATTTTTCTTCTTAAGAAACGCTTTCCTTGCCATTGCCAGTCTACATTTTATATCCTCTCTACTTCGACCATCATCAGTTATTTTGCTCCCCAAATAGCAAAACTCCTTTACTACTTTAAGTGTCTCATTTCTTAATCTAATTCCCTCAGCGTCACCTGACTTAATTCGACTACATTCCATTATCCTCGTTTTGCTTTTGTTGATGTTCATCTTATACCCTCCTTTCAAGACACTGTCCATTCCGTCTGCGGTATTCAGTTCAAAGGTCGGAGGAAGGCATAATACTTTGATTAGGACCATGCCAAGCAGAGCATTGCAGCACTCAAATCAACCCTGGAGGGCAGCTTTTTGTTCCTTGCAAACGTTGCGTAACAGGCCTTTAGAGTGTTCGAAATCGTTTGCCCTCAGACCTTCACGTAATTCAGACGGGCGTGGTCAGTGATTTTTGTATGCTTGCGCCGTGCGAGGGATTGCGAGTCGTCATTGTTGCGCAAAGCGATGGAAGGCTCGGCTTTTGTGCCGTCAGTACTGTTTCCCGGAGGCGGGTGTTCGTGACAGGAAAGAGGACGCTGGCTGCCGACGTAACGCGGCAAGTAGTCAGAGAGTGCCAGGACCCGCGCTGGGCAGCTACCACGGCGCAGCGCACCCCGCATCCCATTTTCTCGCGACTCGCTGCTTGCCAGGCTCTTACAGTTCGTTCCGCATAGCACTCTAAACTGTGACTCGCTGCCTTGGAGGCATCATTTCAACCTGAAATACGCAAGGAAATCCTTAATTTATGCCAACTTTCCCACACTCTAAACACAGCCCTATGCTCACGACACATTCGCAATCAATCTTTTAGAGTAAGCAATTGGCGCTTAGCGACAGGGTTAGTCAGTGAGATCCTTAATCATCGTTGCAGAGATGCGGGGAAGCGATAAAGTTTGTTGGTCTTTGAGCAGCAGTGGATGGGGTAGTCGTTTTAATAATCGTGAATCACTTTTTATAATGATATTGCATATATTGTGGTATTACGTTTCAAAAAATGGGTTCAAATGGCTCTAAGCACTATGGGACTTCTGAGAGTAACAATCCCTTATACTTAGAACTAATTAAAACTAACTAACCTAAGGACATCACACACATCCATGACCGAGACAGGATTCGAACCTGCGACCGTGGCAACAGCGCGGTTTCGGACTGAAGCACCTAGAACCGCTCGGACACAGCGGCTGGCTATTACGTTTCAAGAGCGACAGAGAGCATAATTCATGTACAGGGTATTAAAAAAAATTCCAAATTTCGTGTGGTGGTAGTACGGAACAAAACAAGGGAACAATGTTGAGTAAACATGATCTCTACAATCCATGCGTTAAGAGATAATAACACTTGTTTATCTTCGTTACTGTGAAACACATCTGTTCTGTTGCAAGCTCTTTGCTATTACCGACGACCTACAAAATACAGTAAAAAACGAGGACACATTCCTTTGTTATTGTCCATGGATACAGCATGCAGAAAACATTTTTTAGGGTTGTTACCCTAAACGATGTTCACAGTTCTGGGTAATTGAAGCAGATACATTAGTTCTAATGTATCTAAATTCTATATTGATAAGCTTGTGAAATGTGGTTTTGTCTTTGCACTTATCAGGAAGCTAATTATTCGCCAGAGGACATGGTCCATTAACAATGACCACAAATTCAAGTCTTATATAATAGCAAGAAGATTACATTACAAGCCCTGCTGTCTGACAGTAAGACAGTAATGTGTTTTCATGTGTTTATTGCATACCCTAGGCCGTTCGTGGTAGCAAAGAGCTTACAGTAGAAAGTAAGGGGTGTAAGCGCACATATTTTTGTATGTGGTGCCATAACATGTACACACATCAGTCTTTTGCTTGCTTTTTCTCTGCATCGAAAGTCATCCACCGACGATACTTTCCTGTACACTTCATCATCATCATCATCGGCGAACAGCCGCAGATTGTTGTTCAAAGTATCAATCAGGAAACCGATATCCCCAACACAAATGTTTCCCTTAAGTGTGCGACGCAAATGCGCAGATCAGTCCATTGTAAAGGACGGTCAGTTTTCTTGACCCATCGCTGTTCGTGCTGTATCTATGATGACATCGTGGTCGACGGAACATTGAAAGCTACTTTGCTGCCGCTGACTCGTATCGATCTCCAGCTGCTGCAGAAAGTGCCACCTTCAGGCAGGAGTCACTTCGGAAGCGACGCTATCCTCGCGCTTATTAAACTTGTTCCCGCTGTATTACTGCGGACGGAAACCGCAGAAGTCACTTTTTGTGTGAGACCCGTTGCGGGAAAGCGCGAGTGTCTGTGTGAGTAACTCACTCGCCTGTCTGCGGTCGCCGCGAAAGCGTTAATCGGAGCCGCCCCCGGCTTTCACGGCCGCCGTAATGAGCGCCCGTACAGCAGGGGTGGCAAGAGGCCCTCTCGCCGCACGGGGTCAAGGTCGGCCGCCCGCTGCCGCCGCGCCGCGCCTCCTAGCGCCTGTTCCGCCGCTGCCGAGTTGACGCCTGCAGCTAGGCAACCGTATGAACACATTTGCGAAGCGGGTTGCTGTCGCGCCTTCCCGACGACTTGAGCGAGCTGCCTGCTCGTGTTGACGTCTGCTACGTCACAGACAGTGTACATATGGAGCACATCTAGTGTGAATTAAAAAGGCGCAGACATACTCTTTCCACTGATGTCTGTTTTCTGTATATCTTGTAGTTTTCACGCAGTCCTCTTCTGAAAGCGCCGGGGGTACTTACTACTAACCCTGCAGAAATTATTCCACGCATAACTTTTTAAAACCTGCAAACAGTTCTTTTACGTTTTTAACAACGAAAGACTATAATCTAGAGCTGGTTATCATACCTAGTTACTTCAGAGCTTCCGATATATTGCACTCTGACCTGTGATCTACCTTAAGAGACTGTGAGGAAATGATTGAGGCGGTCATTTGACTAAAGTCAGTGAACGGACACTGACATTTGTAATATTCCTACCGTATCATACGGAGTATCATATACAATGAAGTGTATACAGGGTGATCAGAATCAAGTCAAAATCCTTGTTATTGTTGCCGGGTAGCTTGTGCTGAGACATAACTGTTAAGAGAAAAGGATTCTATAATTTTCGCCGTTCCCCAGTTAATTAACATTGAAGTTAGCCAATTAGACCGTGGCGCGCGCAAATTCAAGACGCCCGCCAAATACAATTAGTGTTAGTTGTTCTCATAGCTTAGATGATTGCGCGCGAGACTGCTCAGCCTTTGGCTCGCGTTCGATCCTTACTACAGTCCGATGTCCAGTTTTTGTATCGCTCTCTTCTTCCGTTTTAGAAAACCAAACAAAGAACACGTATGGTGACACCGCCTCTGGCAGGCCGCTTGAATTTGCGCGCACAACAGCCTGATTGGCTATCTTCAATGTTAAATAACTCGAAACGGCGCAACGTATCGAATTTCTTTCTTAAAAATTATTTCTCATCACAGCCTACCTTTCAACAGCCTTACAACCTTTTCAGACTGTTTCTGACGACCCTGCACAGATTTTGGGATTCTTCTTGCCAAAAGTGTCTTATTTGTCGCTTTTATTACACTAGAAATCGGAAAATATTTAATCTAGATACGTCAAAACAAAATTCGTCAGTTTTTTTGCAAGAGTGAAGGCTGAAAAAAAAAATAAACAGGGATATGACAGGATCCATCATTCGCAGCAAAAGCCCGCTAAACATACGCCCTAAAATGTAAGCCCAGAGCTATGAGCATTTGTTTATCTTCGATAATGTGACACACATATCTTCTACTGAACAAGTGCTCTTTGCTCTTAACATATGGACTTACGACCCATGTATACTATACAATTTTTTTCTCTTTTTTGGTCCATATTACCTCCTCCCAAAACAGGTAAAGCTAAGAGCTTCCAGTAGAAGATATTTGTTTCAGATTATCGAAGCTGAAGGAATGCTTACAGCTCTTAAGGTACGCATTTTAGATCCCATGTTTACTAGACTTCTTTGCTTCGAATGATGATTCCTGTCACATCCCTGAATATTGACAATTTCTCCTGGGACACTATAGGTTTTTACACTTGCTTACTGATCAAAAATACATAAGATAATAGGTGCACGTATATGAGACAGATTATACAACTGAAAGCAATGATGTAGTTGACAGCAAGGAACCTTAAACTTGATTCAGTGATAATCCTTGACTTAAAAATGGTCCTTTGATCGAAACTAGTTGTTTGCGAATAAATGTAATTTACAGCAGCACTGCTATTTTCGTGATGCCTTTCTTCAAATACGGTAAGTCGTGAAGTTCTGTTTACAGATAACATCTCATCTTCATACGTTACGATACCTCCGACATCGGGAAAAAAAATTGTCCGTCATGATGACGCATAAGGACTAACCTGTAGCACTCATGAAACTCCAGTACGAAACCGCAAAGACTGTTCGCAAACAGTCTGCGTGGTCGGAGATCATGAGGATGCAGTTGGCAGACTTCACTCGATTTGTAGTGGAGTAAGATGACACATTGAACCAATGTGAACGAAATTGCACAAGGCAAGACCAGATTATAGGCGAGAATGAGTGCGACGTGTGCTCGGAAATGGCAATGTGGGTCACCTAAGACAACCAAGTGCCAGGATGGTTGTCTTGCCTGAAGTACCTGCAGACATCTAATCAACACGATACGTGCAATGGATTGAACTAGGCATAAGTTCCCCGTCAGAATGTGTATCGTCCGCTTCCAAACTGCTTCGCCGGCCTGTGTGGCCGAGTGGTTCTAGACGCTACTGTCTGGAACCGTGCGACCGCTACGGTCGCAGGTTCGAATCCTGCCTCGGGCATGGATGTGTGTGGTGTCCTTAGATTGGTTAGGTTTAAGTAGTTCTAAGTTCTAGGGGAATGATGACCGCAGAAGTTAAGTTCCATAGTGCTCAGAGCCATTTGAACCATTTTTTGAACCAAACTGCTTCGTGCTCTCAGTGACCCGTAAGAGGAAATTCATCTCATATTAAAACATCGCATTCCGCGGTGAATGTCGTGTCTTGCCCACCGGGAGAGTACCCAGGGACTGTGGGGTAGCGTTCACTTCACGGAAGAGTCGTGGTGTTATTAGGAGACTGATTTCTGTGTCGTAGGACCCTTGGAGCCCTGCCAACATCGTGTAAAGTGCCCTATAAGATTGCGTAGTTTCTCCTTCCGGAGATGCATCGTGCTGAGACCCGTTAAGCCACTATGTGTTACTTTTAATTGTACTGCGACAGACGCGGTCTGTGGCGAAGATAACCTGCGATATGCATGTCGCTCATACGGACTTGGGCTCCATACGATGGCTGTTTATGCCCGAGCATCGGGATTCATCTGGTGAAATAGTTTATGCAACGTGAAGCCATCACATCGCCCCTAGAGTGAACGTTTTCAAATCGTGGATACATGCTACTCGGACTTCTTCCTGTTTCTGATTTGCCTGCAAACTCAAGTTTGAAACTGCTCCCTGTGTCATCATCGTCAGATCTGTCGTAGTTGTCTGCAATATGTCGGAAATTGGAAATTTGTGGGGAGGTCCTATGGGACCAAAATGCTGAGGTTATCGGTCTCTAAGCTTACACACTATTTAATCTAACTCACACACACACGCATGACCGAGGGAGGACTCGAACCTCCGACGGGGGGAGCTTCGCGGACCGTGACAAGATGTCTGAGACCGGGCGGCTACCTCGCGCGGTGGATTATATCGTGGAAGCGTCACAAAGTCAAGGAACTTCCGTATGTTACGAGAGATCATATCGATGATGGTGAAGTACAGCAGTAGCGATGCTGATTCCGTTAGGTTGTAGATAACTGAGTTTACTTCTTCGCAGCCCTTCAAGCATCGAGTGCCCGTTTCCGCGCACCACTGAGGGCGTAAACACTGTCAGGATTAAAGCTGTTGTTGCACCGTCTGATCTCAACGACTCCTTTGACGAGAGAATTCCTGTCTGGTGATGCATGTTACATCATGTAGTCTCATCAGATATACTCGTATCTTCGAGGCGTCTATGCGACATAGTTGGGCCAACGAAATACGAAAGTACCAGGCAGCCTAATAATACAATAGATAATTTTTGTCGATGACAAGAGCACAGGTCCTTGAAAGCTTGAGTTTACAAATATTCCGTAAAGTATTCATCCGAGAATGCCGCCGCGAAAAACTACGTTTCCTCAAATGTTTACCAACGGCTATTCATCATTTCTCATTTTGTTACCTGTAGTATTTTTATCTTGTGATACATTTTCGTCTTATTTACTCGTTTCCGTACATTGCGGACGTAAAACTTGTTTTATGTTCTTTGTTAAGCCTATGTAACTTCGTATCACGGTACACTCAAACTAATTGTCAAAACAGACTGTAATATAACATTTCCAGTGTTGACATGGACGTATGGACACGTCCCGAAAGCCAGCGAATGACCACCAGAGGATGCTTGTTCTGCAATGAGAAGCTTTACTGAAAGCAGAGTTTTTTCTTTCAATTTAGTTTTCACTGTATTACATTCAGAGGCGACTTCATTTTCTAAGAGAAATCACTCCTGGTGCTGATAATGGGGCGGATTTAAATTTTAGGGAGTACCTGTAAAATGGCAGGCAATTGTTATCGTCTATGAAATGTTGTTCCCTATGATAATACTCTGTTACCTTTATGAGTAAAACTGGTAGCTTCAAGGTTTTAAAATGCTGCATCTGCGATCTCAGTCCGACGTTTTTTTGCTCTTGGGGGGACATAAGGCTCCGTGAGAGAGAAACAGGTGACTGTTACTTTACACACCCGTCGATCGTGGTCTGCCACAGAATATCTCTCTCTTAACTAAGCGGTTCCACCATGTAACAGAGAATTGTTTGTGCAGTTATTTCGGATGTCCAAGTAGACTATCGGTCTAGTGGTACTTCAAGAGAATTGTTTTCTATACCATCTTGTGGAGCGACGATCTTTTGAAGGAACATTTAATTCTCGCGTGGTACTGAGGAGATCTCAGTTACGTGGACGTCGCCCGCAACTTGACGTTCCATTTGTATGCGGACGCGGCCAGCCTCGTAGGCAATTGTCCAGCTTCGGCGCGAGCCGGAATCGCGGCGGTGCGGCCGGCTTTCTCGCGCCTCGATGTTCCTCCTGCGACACCGACCACCACTACTGCAGCCGGCGCGCTTCCGGTGCTATAGTGCGGAAGCCGCAGCCGCCCTGATAGCAGGCACGCTTTCTACGCGGCTTTTGTAGGTGACCGCGCGCCCCGCACCGTGTCACCGAGCTACTTCGTGTAGCAGGCGACTTCGAAAGCGATTGCCCCGTACGGGGATAAGCAACTTAGTGACGAACTGCAGGAAGATCTACAAACACTGAAGAGCCGAAGAAACTGGTGCGCCTGCCTAATATCGTGTAAGGCCCCGCGAGCAAGTAGAAGGGCCACAACACTACGTGACATTGACTCGACTAACGTGTGAAGTAGTGCTGGATGGAACTGACACCATGAATCCTGCAGGGCTGCCATAAATCCGCAAGAGTACGAGAGGGTGGGGATCTCTTCTGAACAGCACGTTGCAAGGCATCCCAGATATGCTCAGTAATGCTGATGTCTGGGGAGTTTGGCGGCCAGCGCAAGTATTCAAACTCGAAAGAGTGTTCCTGAAGCCACTCTGTAGCAATTCTAGAGGTGTGGGATGTCGCATTTCCCTACTGGAATTGCTCAAGTCCGACGGAATGCACAATGGACATGAGTGGATGCATGCGATCAGACAGGATGTTTACGTACGTGTCATCTGTCAGAGTCGTATCTAGATGTATCAGGGGTCCTATATCACTCCAACTGCGCACTCCCCACACCATTATAGAGCTTCCACCAGCTTGAACAGTCCGTTGCTGACATGCTTGTTGATGGCCCAGTATCAAAATCTGCAGCAGTTTGCGGAATGGTTGCAGTTCTGTCACGCTGAACGATTTTATACAGTCGTCGGTGGTCCCGTTCTTGCAGGATCTTTTTCCGGCCGCAGCGATGTCGGAGATTTAATGTTTTACCGTATTCCTGGTATTCACGGTACACTCTTGAAATGGTCATAAGGAAAATCGCCACTTCATCGCTACCTCGGAGGTGCTGTGTCCCATCTCTCGTGCGCCGACTATAACACCACGTTCAGACTCACTTAAATCTTGATACCCTGCCATTGTAGCAGCAGTAACCGATCTAACAACTGCACCACACACTCGTTGTCTTATATATGCGTTGCCGACCGCGCCTCCATATTCTGTCTGTTTAGATATCTCTGTATGTGAATACGCATGTCTATACCAGTTTCTTTGGCGCTACGGTGTAGATCAGAATTATGGCTTGCGACAGGTGAACCAGTCTATTTAGCTAGTGAATTAGTGTCGATCTTGATGTGTGCTTTCATGTTTTCGCGCCGATGTGACTTACCCATTAAATTTCGGGCGTGCTGCTGCATAACTTGCATTTCTTCTCCTAGTATTTCGGCCGTATTTGTTTCGAGTGAACCGACAGACTGACGCCGCAGCACTTTTTCGTGCTTTTAAACCCGCGGACCGCGCCACTGTGCTTGCAGACGTTGATCGGTGGTAAAGCTGTATGCAGTATGCGGTCGAGCTATCCTGGGATATCGACGTATCATTATGAACTACTCTGCAACGACATCTTTGCATGTTTGTTAAAGGAAGCGCCGGGTTCCTTGATTTGTACAAGATGTAACCGCTGTCTCTATCTAAACAAATTTCATTACATTTGTCACCACCGTGTCCGAAAAAGATAAAGTTGACGATAGAATTTCGACAGTTTCGCACTGCATAGAACAGTGGCTCCCAACCTGGATGAAATTATCCGCTGTGGAGTGAAATGAAATTATTTTAAGGGTCAACTAAAAAGGTTCGATTGTGTCTCAGTAACTAAACTATATTTCAAAGATCATTTTTATTCTCATAAATATTGTTTGACTAATACTGATTACATAAAATAATTACTTCCTTTCAAATACCAGCATCCATGAAACTTCCTGGCTGATTAAAACTGTGTGCCGGACCGAGACTCGAACTCGGGAAAGGCAAAGGTTCCGAGTTCGAATCTCGGATCGGCACACAATTTCAATCTGCGAGGAAGTTTCATATCAGCTCATAATTCGCTGCAGAGTGAAAGTTTCATTTGCCCAATAGCATTAATGCGTGACAAGATGCAATGTAGGTTAGAGCTTGTGAAAGGAATGTATGAATAACAGGTTACCGTATCCATTCCCTACAAACATACTTTGTGCTTTGTATGGTACATTCATGAAAGAAAAAATGAGGCAGACACATAACACGTCCTAAATATCTCATCAAAATCTCTTCTCCAAGTTGTACGAACTTCCTTCAGTAGACCAGAAACTGCTTCATTATTCACTTTGAAACAGATAAACTAACATCTGGAATTAACATCGCAACACAACAGTAACTACGTAATGGATACTCTAGTGATGCATACAGTATTATTATTATTATTATTATTATTATTATTACTGTAGTGGGACACAAAGTATTGGGAACATGAAGTGTATCAGTTTTTGCCAGTTCAGGGATAAGACTCCAGTAGTCAAGTGATTTTGAAATACTAAGTGTAGCTAATGGGTTTTAACTTGTTTGATTTCAAATGAGCGTACAGGGTGCGGGTGAAGCAATTGTCAAATAGTTCGAATGGCTCTGAGGTCATCAGTCCCCTAGACTTAGAACTACTTAAACCTAACTAACCTAAGGACATCACACACATCCATGCGCGAGGCAGGATTCGAACCTGCGACCATAGCAGCAGCACGGTTCCCGACTGGAGAAGCAATTGTCGCTAGGGACTGAAGTGGTGGAGAGAAGGCGTATTTTGTGACAAATGTCTACCCTCTCTGTGGATAAATACCTTTTCTAGAAAACGGTCGTAGTTGGCACTCGCAGTACACTGAGAAATGCTTCATCACTCATTCTATCATATACACTACTCGAACCCAGAACACAAAAAAACAATAGCGTACAAGAATTAGAAATGTGAAGGTAGATTCTTGACTTTGATGGCAATGGAAATCAAACCGAGGAACTGAATGGACTTGGAGAATGATTTATGGTGTGTACTGGCTGAGAACAAACTAAGTATAAAAAAAATTGTTAGGAATAAGCAGCAACTAGTTGCTTCACTGACTGATTAGCTCTTGGTTTAATAAAACATCTACAAAAAGTAACCGTCATTTATACTTCGTCATTTTAAAAATAAAATTGTACAATAAAATTCGTTTTTGTTCTGAAGTTTAGATATATGCTAATGTATCTAACTGTGGGAGGGAGGGGGGAGGGGGCTACTAGCTAACATCTTATTGCATTCAAGGATAATAGTCCAAGACAGGTGGTAACCACTGGCATAGAGTGGACAGTGCTCTGCAACAGTCGGTTTATTGCGGTGTAAGAACCGGGTGTAGCTAAGATGTTCCGTGCATCTTTCATGGACTGCACGATTAGTCCGGTGTACGACAGGCCACACTCGCAGAGGATCTTGTAAACCCCAGCCTTGCCGAGCATCAGGTCAAAGTGCTGCTGGCTTCGCCATCCACCTCAGATACATGCAGTGCAAGATAATGCGTTAGTTACTTCATGACGCCACGTCGCAAGGGGGTGAGGCAGTAATGACAGAGACTGACGAGGAAGTGTTCCGTGGCTTGCGAAGCCTACAGCCTCACAGAGGCGTCCGCCGGCACGCACCCACGCTTTCCCTGATCCGCCGTTACCGACCGCCTGTATCGCGCGCAATCATCGACAGCGGGTGCTTTCGCCGGGTCAGCGCAGCGGGTGGCGACCCGTCCGCGTGTTGTTCTGCGGACACTTGTGCGCCTCCCTCTGCGGCTTTCCCGGAGAAAGCCGCGCCTTTATCTGCCGCCCATAGCTGCCAGCCACGCAAGGCGCGGGTCAATCCATTACCCGCTGCCGCAGATATCTGCGTCTGCCCTCTAGAAACCACGTTTCGCCTTCGGCGGCTGTTGAACTCACCGTCAGGCGATGTTCTACAGGAGTTGGCCTTTCCAGATTACAGATGCCTTGAAAGGCAATACCGGGATTTGTATGAGGGCATTTGTCGGCTCTAGCAGGTGTGTCGTGTGAATTGCTAACAGACGCTCTGGAAGCCTTGATAATAATCGGATTTAAATTGGAACATCCTGGCGGATTAAAACTGTGTGCCGGACCGAGACTCGAACTTGGAACCTTTGCCTTTCGCGGGCAAGTGCTCTAGTGCTCTACCGGTACGGCACACAGTTTTAATCTGCTAGGAAGTTTCATATCAGCGCACACTCCGCTGTAGAGTGAAAATTTAATTCTAGAAACATCCCCCACGCTGTGGCTAAGCAATGCCTCCGCAGTATCCATTCTTCCAGGAGTGCTACTTCTGCAAGGTTCGCAGGAGAGCTTCTGTGAAGTTTGGAAGGTGGAAGACGAGGTACTGGCGGAATTAAAGCTGTGAGGACGGGGCGTGAGTCGTGCTTGGGTAGCTCATTTGGTAGAGCACTTGCCCCCGAAAGGCCAAGGTCCCGAGTTCGAGAGTCGGTCCGGCACACAATTTTAATCTGCCAGGAAGTTTCATATCAGCGCACACTCCGCTGTAGAGTGAAAATTTCATTACAGATTTAAATTAGTTAGCGCCTGACGTTTAACATCCAGACTTAAAACGTTGTCGCGGCAAGCAGTGTCTACAGCGAGCAGCCACAGCGCAATGCTTTAAGCGACGACAAAATGGCTCTGAGCACTATGGGACTTAACTTCTGAGGTCATCAGTCCCCTAGAACTTAGAACTACTTAAACCTAACTAACCTAAGGACATCACACACATCCATGCCCGAGGCAGGATTCGAACCTGCGACCGTAGCGGTCACGCGGTTCCAGATATAGTGCCTAGAACCGCTCGGCCACTCCGGCCGGCCCAGCGACGACAGAAAATCGCCTTAAAGTCTCTACGTCCTACAAGAAGGACATAAAAATCTGAAGCTTTCTCACGGAATAGATCTCTATAGACTCTCTAATCAAGTTAAAAATCTGTTATTAAATTAAATTAAGTTCGAATTTAGGTTAATTATCTTAAACAGGTGAAACTATCAACTCATACTTTGAAAACTATTGAACTCACTGAACTTCTTCTTATTCTCATAATTATCTTGCTCAGCAACAGTTGTTTCTGAAGATGTGTATAGCATTCGTTTGTTGACAACAGGTTTTACAAAATATAGCTGGCCTGAAAAATACTTTATGCTTTTCAAAATAGGCAGGACAACTTGTGTCATCCACATCAGATGCGGTCGATGTAAATTGGGCTGCATTAAATACTTTCCGGAACAGTTTCCACAGTTGTGTAATCGTGCGCCAAGTCCCGTTCAACAAGGCGTGCTGCCGTTTTTTCGGTCCCTTAAAAAGATGCCTTGGAGGGTCGAACGAGAACGTGCAGCACGCACTTACGGACTTCTTGACGCAGCAGGACGACACAATGTTTCACCTAACGGGAATTTTCAACCTGGTCCGTCGGTGGGATGGTTCCCCAATGCTCACGGCGATTTTGCCTGATTAGCGTAGCGATTATGGACTATACGGCCTTCGCAAACTTTTTGATCGTCCCTTCTATTTTGCCCACCCAACATACGATTCGCAAAACGGCATTTGTTTGCAATTCTGTCTATATTTAACCCTAAAAAGTGAAATTTAATATCTTTACCTGCTACAAAAATCACGTAAAAGTTATGTAGCTCACACGTGGTATAGATCACAGCAGTGTCTCTAAGAACGTCAAAACTTTCTTATTAATTTTGATGATGACCGGAGTTAGGTGTTTTTTGAAATGGGTGAAACTGTAGCGCTCAAAAATCGTGCTGTCTGATAACTGGCAGACACAACATTTTGCCTAAGGGAGGTAGTCACGCAGTGGGAGCCGACAATGCCAGCGGCCCATTGGTGTATCACTGGCGGTAACGGTCTAACCATCTAGTTGTCAAATGCCAGCCACGTTAAATCTTATTACAGTTCCCGCTTATTTACAACCCTTTCCCAATTCTGCACAATAGATTCACCCCTAAGTTACGAAGAGGAATTCTGGTGGTGGGTTTTCTTTTCCTTTTCGCAAAATGGAGAGGCAGTTGTGCGTCAATATCCCTGGCTGCCGCGTGGAGGTGCCGGGATCAATTGTTGGAGGACGGCGGACAACGAGCGCTTCCGATTTTAGAAGCCGATATTATCGCCCGGAGATCCATATGCTGATCACACATTGATCTCCAGTACTGCCTTTTAATGACGTTAATGATGAGGCAGCAGTCGGTCATCACTGCCACATGGACCCCAGCAAGCAATCCCAGAGCAACGTTTTCAAATACAGAAGTGCTTTAGATGTAACGACACCGTAAACGGCAGTCATAGCTGTTGCTATACATGTTACTCATGGTGGTAGCCGATCGTAAGGGGACAACAAAAATATAAAGACTCAGCTGCACCGAACGTGCCGTCACTAGTCATTAGATCTGAACAGTCGCCGTTAATGACACAGTCTCGATCATAACTCTGGAGGAATGTCGCAAGACGGGTGGACGTGCACAGTACTCCGTAGGTCATTAACAACAAAGTTTTCGCCATCTCCTACATATGAAATCTTCAAATTCAGTCGTGCTTCTGAAGGAAAGGAAATTTCTTGTAAGGGCGAACAATTTTTAAAAGCTTTTTCTTAGCTTTGCTACTACAGGCTGAAAAATACCTAATAAATTAATTTGGCTTTGGGAGGTCGCGGTATTGATTTGAATATTGGTTTATTTCCTCGAAGATTGTAAACATACAGATACGTGTAACGGCGAAGAAATATAATTCTACAATTAATTTCTGAGAGCGAATTCACTTCGCTTAACGACGCCTTTTAACCTTCTCGCGTATCAGGACCGATATGATAGAGAACCCTGTCGATTGGTTTTACGTCGTTGACACGACGTAGGTACTGACGTTTCCAAATGAAAGAAAAACTAACATCTCTCCGGTCTCTATTGAATTAAATCCTAACCCATAGATGTAGAAATTAGCGGAGACAACATGCGAAATATATTTCTGTGAAACGCAAATCTTGTTGTGTATGATTCAATCACGTAGCTTCTTTTTAGAAGGAATGGGCGATGGGGACACTCTGACATCTTTACATCTTCTTTTTAGACGAGAAACAGTAGCGATAACTCGAATAGCTTTTAAACTTTCCATAGTATAAAATTTTACCATTTATGAAATATATATAATATTTTCCTATGTAGATATGCCAGGCGGTGTTAAAAGACGTAGCCGGCCGGAGTGGCCGAGTGGTTCTAGGCGCTACAGTCTGGAACCGCGTGACCGCTACGGTAGCAGGCTCGAATCCTGCCTCGGGCATGGATGTGTGTGATGTCATTAGGTTAGTTAGGTTTAAGTAGTTCTAAGTTCTAGGGGACTGATGACCACAGCAGTTAAGTCCCATAGTGCTCAGAGCCATTTGATTTTAAAAGATGTAGTTAAGTGACTAGTGTTTCAAGAATAAATTCTGTTGAGGTTCTGGTTTGGTAGTGTCAAACAAGATTTGTCCCCTCTAAACATTTACATTAACTGTCCCGTATTTCTAGAGTCTGACATTGTTAGTTGATGAGTAACACATGTTGCTGTTTCCTGCTCTTCGGGTAGGTTGGAGTTCTTCGAAGATCGGAACAGCACAAAATGTAAACAGAGCTCTGTATACAGGGGCAGTGTCTAGAGATAATACACTTCATCAGGCTGTTACTGAACGAGCAGTCCCTTTTTCTCGCCGTCACTTAAGATGCTGTTGAGATTTCTGGAAGCCTCTCGAGTTGTCGACTGCCACTGGTATATGGAAACAGACCCTCTTTTACGAAATAATACCTACGCTCCGAACAGTGCATCTCTGTTTGAAGTTCGTACGTGCAAGATCGCATGTGGAGCAGTGATCTTCCTGTCGTCACGGACTCTGGTACCCGTTAGAGCCGCAAACTTTCACAGCTGGCCGCTACCGTGGTTGCTTCTTGTTCATACGGCATGTACAGAATCTAATTATATGATAATAGCGTAGTAATTACGAGTTTTCACATTCTCCGCGTTCCGTTTGTTAGGCATCCGTACTTTCGTCGCACTGCACGCTTCTCTCAACAGCCCAGAAGATAGAGATGTTGAGTAGAACATGCAATTTTCATGCTTCTTCTTATTACTGCGAGTCGCAGTTGTTTCGGTTAATTCTTACCCTCCTGTCCACAAATCAGCACGTATTTAGAAAGTATCGCTCGTGCGAAATTCAACTTGCGCTTTTCTCGTACGATATCTTGCGAACCATGGATGAAGAGCACCAGACAGATTTGATGGTCGTAGAGTTCATGAAAGTGTTTGACACACTGCCCCACTGGAGACCGTTAAAGAGGGTCCAAGCATTCGGAATTGGTTCCCAGATATGTGAGTGGCTCGAAGGCTTCGTAAGGAGTGGAACCCAGCCCATTGTCGTGGACAGCGAGTGTTCATCAGAGACAAAGGTATCGTCAGGAGTGCGCCAGGGAAGTGTGATAGGACCGACCTTGTTCTCTATATACATAAACAATATGGCAGCCATGGTCAGCGATACTCTGCGGCTGTTTGCTGACGGTGCTGCAGTGTACAGAGAAAGTTTCGTCATTGATTGAATGTAGGAAGATGTAGGATGAGTTAGACAAAATTTCTAAGTGTGATGAATGGCAGCTTGGTCTGTAAGTAAAAAAAAGTAAGTTAAGGCATATGAGCAGGAATAAGAATCTTACGGTACTATTACGAAATGGATTCGCATTCTGCGACTCCGGACTGATGACACCTGTTTGTAACGCATGAAAATTTGTTGTGGAGCGGGATTCGAACCCAGATTTCCCGCTTTTCGCGAGCGGTCGCCTTACCACTTCAGCTATCCAGACACGCCTTCAGGACCGATCCGAACTTCCATATAACACGGACTCGTTCGTGTTTGAAGAGTGTCTGTGCCTTCACACTACAACGTACTTCAGACATGCATGCGTGACGCTGTTCTGACGATTCTATAGAAAGAGACATTGTAACAATCAATGATGTGTGTTTGCATCGGCGGCCTAAAATGACTATAAATTTTTTTTTCTCTCACGAAATGTGGGAACACATGTGTCGTCGACCCCGTGACTTGGAGAAGTTTGGATCTGTCCTGGGGGCGTGCCCGGATAGCCGAAGTAATGCAGCAACGTAGTTCAGCGTATTCGGTCAGAGGGTTAGCCGCCCTCTGTAATAAAAAACTGAGTGAATGAATCATCGGTGAACATGAACGGGTGTCGTGGGACGTCCACCCCGAATAAATGCAACGAAAAATAACGAACAAAATGAGATTTAAGAAAATTATGTATGCTTGCCTTGACAGGCTAAAATGAAGATAAAATGTTTGTCTCTCCCTATGCAGGAATCACGAAATGTGCGAACGTAAGTGTTGTCGACTCCGTGACATATGGAAAAGTCTGGGTCGGTCTGAGGGCGTGCTCGGATATCTGAAGTAATTAAGGCGACCGCTGCGATAATCGGGAACTCTGGGTTCTAGTGGGTCGGGCATGAGTTTCCGTCTGTCACAAACAGCTGACGTCAATCCAGATTCACAAATTGAGCATCCATTTCGTAATATTTACCAGAGCTGTAATCGTCAGAACAGTGTCTGTTCCTTGAGTCATGCACACAGCCCTTAAACACAGACATTGTAAACGCCAATGTAAAACAATCCCACAATGTTCGAATACAGCGTTAGTATTGTGATACTTAACACAGCCACGTCGTTTAAATGTCTAGGTGTAAAGTTGCAAAGCGGTACAAAATGTAACAAGCACATAAGGACGGTTTACTGGGAGAATTATAGGAAAGTGTAAAGTGTAGCTCGTCTGTCAATGAAGCTGCTTTCGAAGACAAGTACTTTCGAGTGTTTGGAATTGCCATAGATAGTATTTAAAAAAAAGGCTTCAAAGCAATTCATAGGCGAGCTACTAGATCTGTTGATCCACAAGCAGGTATTACGGGGATGCTTCGTGAACTCGAATGGAAATCGCAGGAGGAAAGAGGACGATCTTTTCGCGAAACGCTGCTGAAAAAATCTGTATTGACAGTTGGCACAGCTGGTGTGAAGACAGTCGTATTTCCCCAGCTCCGTTTCCGGGTGTAACAGGAAAGTGATTGGTAGAAGCCGGCCATTGTGGCCGAGAGACTGTAAGCGCTTAAGTCTGGATCCGCGCGACTGCTACGTTCGCAGGTTCGAATCCTGCCTTGGGCATGGATGTGTGTGATGTCCTTAGGTTAGTTACGGGGGGGGGGGGGGGGGGTTGTTTGGGGAAAGAGACCAGACAGCGAGGTCATCAATGTCATCTGATTAGGGAAGGATGGGCAACGAAGTCGGCCGTGCCCTTTAAAGGAACCATCCCGGCATTGATGGCCGGACGCGGGATTGAACCGTCGTCCTCCCGAATGCGAGTCCAGTGTCTAACCACTGCGCCACCTCGCTCGGTTTCGGTTAGTTAGGTTTAAGTAGTTCTAAGTTCTAGGGGACTGATGACCTCAGACGTTAAGTCCGTGCTCAGAGCCATTTGATTTTTGATTGGTAGAAGTGATATTCAAAAAATGGTTGAAATGGCTGTAAGCACATGTGAGGTCATCAGTCCCCTAGACGTAGAACTATTCAAACCTAACTAACCTAAGGATATCACACACATCCATACCCGAGGCAGGATTCGAACCTGCGACCGTAGCAGCAGCGTGGTTCCGGACTGAAGCGCGTAGAACTGCTCAGCCACAGTGGCCGGCGAAGTGATATTAGGTAACCTCCACCGTGCACCGTACGGTGGCTTGCAGGGTATGTGTACGGATGTAGACCCGGTGGCGTGAAATGTAACTAATTGTCCCATTACACAATGAATGGACAGGACGTCGGGCGGAAGTGATTGCGCTGGCGGAGTGTAAATGAGCTACGGCGCGGATAACAAAGTCTGTGACCGCCGAGCGCCGCGGGGGCGGAGTCCGTGCTGCAGCGGCGCGGCTTGGCGCCTCCCGCTCCCTGATCAATACGGGAACACCGTGCGCGCCGCCCGCGGGCCGTGGGGCGTGGGACGACCCGTGACCGCCCGCTCTGTCCACGTCCCACACATGCGGACCACGTACTGGACACTGCCGCGAGCCGTTCCTTAAGCCGTCGGCACACGGACCGTGCATCCGAACGTTGAGCGTTGAGCGTGCCGAGTTTCTGACGTCATAGCGTGGAATAGCAAGTTCGGGAGTCTTTCCCGACGTGCAGTGCAATATCTGGCATGTCAGATATTCTGAGCGTGCGTCTGAGCGTTGACCAATGAGATGGTACAACGCCACCTACGTCACACGCACGCCGTCTGCCTTCAGTACAGAGTTGTGAGGCGCCATATTGGCATTCATTTCAAGCCTATATGTATATATGCCGTTTCTGAGCACCAGCATGTTGAGAATCACTGGAAAACCCGTTGTTTAGTTGTGTGATTCGATCCAATAAATTAAAGAGAAACATCATATTCGAAGCCAAAGAATTATTGTAACTTGCGGTTTATGAGAGTAGGCTATTTGAAGGCAGCGACACACTGAAGATCCACCCAAAACGCACTGTTCTTGGTACAATTTGTTATAATTAAATTTCAGTTACTAACATAATTACCTACATTAGCGTTTTCCCCAATGACTAAGATAATATGACTCAGTGCAGAGGTACTGTTCATTTAGCATGCCGGCACGGTAGCTCAGCGTGTTCGGTCAGAGGGTTAGCAGCCCTCTGTAATAAAAAAAACTGAGCTACTCGATCAACAACGAACTTAAACGGCCCGGGCGGCCGGCTGCTCAGCTCTAGTTGATGCATGCCGGCACGGTAGCTCAGCGTGTTCGTTCAGAGAGCCGGTTGGCCTCTGTAATAAAAAACTGAGTGGAAGGATCAACCACCGAACTTGACCGGATGTCATGTGACGTCCGTAACGACCAAGCACAACGATCAACAACGAACAAAAATTAAAAAAAAAAAAAAAATACGGATGTCTTACGACGTCCGCCCCGAGCAGATGCAACGAACAAAAGCGAACAAAATGAGATTTTTTTCCTTAAAAAAAAAAGCGTAGTGAGTAGCGTCTCTGTCCAGTAATGGTTATTTGTTGGGGCGGTAGTTCGCGTCGTAACACTTCCAAGTTTTTTTTTTCTTAACTTCCGCGCTTTTATTAGATTCTGATACTTTATTATTAGTTTAATATAAACATATACTATAATATTTGATGTTATGTAAATATAAGTTCACCTTTTTTTTTTTTTTTGAGGGGTGTCTTTGTCCGATTGGCTTAATCTACAGGACAGCTTGCGCTACTTGTATAAAGATAGTTTGCTCCTTTTACGCTTCGTAATTCACATGTTGCAAAGATTCTGCTACTGGGTAGGAACAGTGATCAAGTTAGACTGACTTTGGGGTTATACTAAAATGTGGGAATGATGAAATACTGTTTATCTTATGCGGAGAAGTATTTCAAATTTGTACCACACTGTTTGTAATGGAACTTTTATGAGCCTCTGTCCTTATTGATTGGACATGGTACTTTCCTTTTCGTGGACGATGAAGGAAATGTGCGTTTTAATAGAGTTAACGTGGGAATTTTACGCACGCCCGTTGAGTAAACAGTGTGATTTACGGACTAGAAACATCCCTCAACTGCCGCTGGAGTGCGTTGCGATCGGGTATACCACATTGGGGCCCGCGTACCATATGCACAAGTCGCGTCGTTCCTGAGCGTTCAGCAGCGCGTTGAACTTGGCACGTTCAACGTTAACGTTCGACAGCACGGTCCGTGTGCCGACGGCTTTAGCGGTATTCTTCATTACCCCAACGCTCGGCTCACCGGACAATATAACAGTAATAAACATCACCTTAAAAGACCGCATTGGTCGCTTAGGAGCGGTGTTTGTATGTCGTGTGTCCTTCGACCACTAACATACCTCGCGGCAGTGAAGTGGTGTGAAGGTGTCACTCGGTTGTATGGAATCAGTGCTATGAAAAGCATCAGCTTGGAGACGGGGCATGCCGGCCGTTGTGGCCGAGCGGTTCTAGGCGCTTCAGTCCGGAACCGCGCTGCTGCTGCGGTCGCAGGTTCGAATCCTGCCTCGGGCATGGGTGTGTGTGATGTCCTTCTTTAGGTTTAAGTGGTTCTAAATTCTAGGGGACTGATGACCTCAGAAGTTTAGTCGCACAGTGCTCAGAGCCATTTGAACCATTCTGTAAGGACCGACATGTAAGCAAGACAGAAGGGTGGCATTCGTGTCTTTCCGACGTGCTTGCGGTAAATACGGGAAGGTGGACAACACCTTTATTACCAAATGTGTCCAAGCAGGACCAAGTGCTGTTATTCTTTTCTTAGTGCCGAAGGACCCATCGAAAAGTGAAGAATATGCATCCGGCAGAATGTCTGTCGAAAGCTACCGTTGGTGAGTGGTTCTCCAAGGGGTGTTGCTGCTACATAATAACGCAAATGTCGTAACGCGAGAGTTACGCCAACCCAAGTGGGAGAGAGCCGTGCAGCCGCCCAACAGACCTGATCTCTTCCCATGCGATTATGACGCATTCGCTGCCTTAAAAAAGGCGTTGAAGGGCCGACGATTGCTGTCGGACGAGGGTGTGCCGCAGACAGTTACGGTCTTCTTCATGAATCAGAACACGGTGTTTTATCAAATGGCTCTTAGCACTATGGGACTTAACATCTGAGGTCATCAGTCCCCTGGAACTTAGAACTACTTAAACCTAACTAACCTAAGGACATCACACACATCCATGCCCGAGGCAGGATTCGAACCTGCGACCGTAGCAGTCGCGCGGTTCCGGACTGAAGCGCCTAGAACCACATGGCCACCGCAGCCGGCGTGTTTTATCACACGGGTATCTTCAACCTGATGTTCCGGTGGGATGATTATCTAAATGCCCACTGAGATTTTGCCTCATTGGCATACAGATTCTTCGAAATGAAAATTTTTGATCGCCCCTTATACAGTTCAGATGCGAAACACGAGTAGTATTTATTCTTATATACAAGATAAATAACATTTTCTGTCGTGGTTTTATTTCTGTGATAACGATACATCCTACGTGTTAGTACAGCCCCAGAAGTCTCATGTGCTGTAGGTAAATAACTCGATTGTAACTGCAGACGTAAATGAATTTGAAGTAGTTCATTTAGGATCTCTTCCTTTTCACAGTCAAATTAAGGCGAAAAAAAACCCTCATGGTGGTCGTGTTAGAGTGTGTACCTGTAAGTAATATTACGTGAAGAGGAGAATCGACTGTCAAAACGTGTTTAATGCATTGAAAGATTAATTAAAATTTGACTGATTAGAGAAATACGCATTGTCAGAGTGAAGTAATGTTTTATACGTCTGTATTGGATACTGAATAACGCGAACAAGTGTAGCGGCGTGAGATTGCATCTGGCGCCGGTCCGTTTCACCTGCCAGGGCCCCCCTCTGGAAGTATGTGAAGGCCGCGGAGTCGGCACGCCAGCTAAATGGCAGCAGCTACTGAGAGACTCACCTGCTACGTGCAGGCACAGCCCGAACCGTAGCTGGCTGATAACGCAGCTGTACACAGATCTGGTTATGGTTGACATGGTTTTGTCCGAGTCGTTGCATTGGCTCTTCGTATAGATTCCCATTTACAGCTCTCTGGAAACTAGTTCATGTCACCGAGTGAGACGAGTCAACCAAACTTGTACGTAAAGCAGTGCATCGATGTAGACTGTGAGGCTGGTGTCTGACCACGAAAAAGTCTGGTAGTATCAAGTGTGAGCAGAACGCAAAACTCGAGTCAAATCGCAGAATTTTTTTTTTTTTAAGTTCGCTTGTTTTGGGTGTTTTGCTGTAAAGGGGCAGTCACATGAAAACGATGCAGATAGAAAAAAGTGAACTGCTTGATATTTAAAAAGTAGTCGCCGCAACTATAAATATATTTATTCCATTGTGAGACAAAGTGGACGATGTCATCACGGAAATTGTTTTCGGTCGCCTACGGAATCATGATTGTAGACAGACGTGCACCTCGTCGTCGGAAGAAAATCCACGGCTTCGATTTTCTTTCTTCAGGGCTCTAAAAAAGTGTAAGTCGCGAGGGGAAACACCGGGGCCGTATGAAGGATGTGTAAGAAGGATGTGTAAAGGCTTCCCAGCGGAAGTTCTGCAGTTTACTCGAAACAACCTTGGCAACTGTGGGCGGGACCACGAAGAGTTGCACGCCTGGGTAAATCATGGTTCCGTTGGTAACCGCAAATATTTTTCCATGAAAGCGTCGACCGTCTTGTCTCGCCGTGGGACAACTGTATTAGCTGTTACGGTTATTAACTGATTACTTTTGAAATACTAAACAGTTTACTTACGTTTTTCATCTGTCTCGTTTTCATTTGACAGCCTCTTATAGAATGAGTAATGTAGCAGGTTCTTGTCCTATCCAATAGTGGCATCCGACTTTGTCTTGTTAGCAACAGTTCACGAACAGTGGTTTTACGTAACACTGGATTTTCATGATATACTATTGTGCCTTGGTGAATAATTATAAAACCGCGATGTGCTAAAACACTCATAGCGCTCAAAGATGATAGTCATCCACGTTCTAACAGTATTGGCGACAAGTCACTAAACAAACGACTTACAAAAAATTGTAGAAAAGCAGCTATCACGCTAATAGTATGTGGGAGAAACTTAAGGAAATGTAGTTCATCCACGAAATAAGTGGCTTCCGCAACACTTGTTAGACGGATTCTGGAGTACTGTTCATCGGTATGGGGCCCTTACCAATTTGTTTTAACAAGACATTGAGAGAGAGAGAGAGAGAGAGAAGATACAAAGGAGGAGAGTGGCGAAGTTCGTCACTGGATCCTTCCATCGGCGCGAATGTCGTAACGGAGATGCTCAACAAACTACAGGAAGGAAGATTTGTTGTTTAAGATTCCATGTACAACGAAGTCATTTAGAGACGGAGCACAAGTTCGGGTTACGAACGGATCGGGAACAAAATCAGCCGTGTTAGTAAACATCCCGGCATTTACCTGGAGCGATTTTGGAGAAATCACGGAAAACTCGGAATCTGAATGGCCGGACGGGGATTTGAAACGTCGTCCTCCCGAATGCGAGTCCAACGTGCTAACAACAACGCTACCTTCCTCGGTAACAAACTACAGTGGCAAACGCTAAAAGAGTGGCTTTGTGCATCACAGGAAAGCTTTATTATGGAAGTTCCGAGAGTGTATGTTCCAAGAAGAGTCGGCGTTTCGTCCTCACTTCCTCCCAGATATGCCTCGGTAAATGACCAAGACGGGAAAAGTAGGGACATTAGGACACATGCGGGGCTTTGCTGACAATATTCCTTCACACGTACTATTCGTGAATGTGCTAGGGAAAGAAAGTGATACCACTAGTACCCCCGCCACAGACAGTAAGGTGGTTCAAAAAAATGGCTCTGAGCACCATGGGACTTAACTGGCTGGCTGGCTCTGAACACTATGGGACTTAACATCTGTGGTCATCAGTCCCCTAGAACTTAGAACTACTTAAACCTAACTAACCTAAGGACATCACACACATCTATCCCCGAGGCAGGATCGAACCTGCGACCGTAGCGGTCACGCGGTTCCAAACTGACGCGCTTAGAACCGCACGGCCACACCGGCCGGCCCCGTAAGGTGGCTTGCTGATTATAGACGAAGAAACACAATCGAAATGATCAGCTGTCCATGAGTCCCAGTTATAAATAAGGCCATTTGGGATCTGACCACGTAGTACACCAAATAATCCTCCTGTCAGATATATATCGTCCACGATTTAATTTTGTACATTGTCCAAGTAGAACGTACCACAAACGTGGTTTTCTGCAAGTATGCTCATCCTTGTCGTTTCCGATTTATTTGAGTAAATAACGTAGAAGGTAAAGTTCCGCGTCCTGGCCCTGACGGGACAACCAAGTCCGACTGACCATCATGTCATCCTCTGCCAGTGGCGTCGCTGGACGCAGATTGCGGGGCAAGAGGTCGTCGCACCGCCCTCCGGGTCGTTGTGTCGGATTTCTCGATCTTGGAACCGTTACTTATCGGCCAAGTAGCTCCTCAGTTAGCCTCAACAGGCTGAGTGCACCCCGTACCAGTGCTTCCGCCAAATGAAAACCCTTGGCAGTACCGGGAATCGAACCAGGGTCCGACGCATGGCAGTCAGCCGCACTAACCACTCAGTTACAGAGGCGGATGAGTGAAACTTTACCGACGTGTGAATTGTCGCCACGTACCCGCTATATCCCAACTGAGGTCAGTGGTCTCTCGAAATACAGATTCAACTTACGCAGTCGTACCTAGATCACTTTTATTACCATGGAGCTCTTGGAATTTACCCTGCGTACAGGAGGCAGCCTCATAGCTTTGTCTTTACGTCACTGCATTCGACCGGCGGCAGAAGTGATTTGGCGGGTGAACAGGCAGAGAGTCACAACCACCGCTACAACCAGGACCGCTGCGAAAGTCTGGCGCAGTGCATTTAGTGTGAGGTCGCTGCCCTGGCCACAACGGCGAAACTGACGTCAAGGACGATTCACGCAATATGGAGGATATCGGAGCGTCTAACACTGTGTGGTATTACGAAATGGTGAGTCATCGTCGTTATTTTTCTGTCTTTGGCCGTCCTGAAAGCAGTTTAAATACGTAAGTGTGCTAATTAGGTTCGCAAATAATTGTGGTAGTACAACGTGCGCGTCAGCCTGGCGATTAGAAAGCCATCTGAGAGCGGAAAGATTGAATGTGCCATAGTTTCATACTGAGATGACACGTGAGATTAATTTTGATACTTCTCGACAGCAGTGCGGACTATGTTTGCATGAGAAACGTAACTAACATGCTTATTTTCTGTTCCGCGTGCGTGCCTTCACTCATTTAAGCGAGATACGTAGATACGTTGGGTGCTCCAGTAGCCATGCAGTTCTAAGCCTCAGAGTGCTGCCGTTGCATCGCCGCCGTTGCCCTTGGCAGTAACGCCCGCATTTCATGGACTTCCCGTCACACTACAGGCGTTCCGTCATACGCGCAAATAGCCTTACGTCCTCTGCGGTTCTGTACTCTGTATCCCACAGCGCCGGAGACCGCAACAGCTGCACTGTCTTGTATGGAAAAAAGGCTTGCGAAGTTTCTCACAGCTGCAGTTCTTCCTTTATCGGTGTAACTCAATAAAGTTTAGCACGACGGCATGCAGGGAATAGGTACATAGAGAATAGACAGTTCGCTGTGGTCATTAAGGGGCTCCGGAACGCCCTATACTTGCAATGTTAAAATAACGCTTATAAATTACATCTTTCCTCACAAAGTATTTGAGGTAGGAAGTTGAACTTTTTACAGATTATTTATTGGAATATGGGCTACAACTTAACACAGGGATTTTACAAAATTTTAGTTCAGTTATTAAAGATGATTTTTTTTCAATTGTAATGAAAATTCACAAAATTTTTTTGCAATTTTTTATTTATATAATCAAAAATATACAGTTTTTTTGGAAAAAGGCTGTGTTAAATTATGCAGAAGGTACTGTGTAACATTTACTGAAAGTTTGAAACAAGTATGTTTGGAAGATCCTTAGAAAACATGTAATTAGTATGAGAAAATAAAAGTTTAGGGAATCGAGCGACAAAGATTGGATTAACTTTTTAGTGCATTCCAGGTCCATAGGATGGATTATCTTCATCCTCTGCAAACTCCTGTTCCAGCTTCCTCTTGTTCCTCCTCCTGTTTACTCTTGCTTGTATTTCTAGACTCTTTACAGCCCTGTCTGCAGCCCGAAGGCGTTCCTTGTCTAAAGCAAGCATCGCTCGTTGTTGTGTTCGTAGATTTTGCTACCATTTTCTTCAGTTGCAGTTACTGCAACACTGTTCCAAAAGGTGGTCATGTATGAACACTTATCACATTTCAGTTGTATTTCACTAGCAAGTCCTACGTGCTTTATTATGGAGAGTTCCAGACCAACTTCACTACAATGAATACATCTTACACAGTTTGAAAAAATTCCTTTGAGAACCGACATATCAAATATTTCACTCACATCCGATTCGCCCATAAAACATTCATAGTTTTCACTCATTGAACCAAGCTTCTTCTGTGAAGTATTTTCTTTCCCACTTTGACTGCTATGGGCAGGTGTACTTGAGAGGTTAGGTTCACTCACTTGGTTATCGTCTTTATTGTTTACAGTAATAACACATACCTTTGGCTTTCCAACATTTCTCCTTTTCTTAAAAGCCTTCAGAGGATTACTAATAACTTTACTTTTACTCATTATTATACTTCAACAAAACAGAGACTCAAGAAACAGAATTAATTACGAATATTTTCGAGATAACGACAGAGTAAATAAACATGAAACAATCGACAATCACACCAGCGATATATATTGAACCATCACAGGTTAGCCACAACACATACTTTATCTCACATCACTAAAATGTACCTGATGAACACGGACGTTAATAATAACACCGTTTGACAGCAGTTTAACAGCGCCACAGTGGGTCACGCCCATGTAGAACACAATTCAAAAAAAATTTAAAAATAGTTGTAGTCTTCGGAATTGAATAAATTATATATCTATTAAAAGGTAATAGTCTGCAGATTCAGAAAACGCAAAAAAGTAAAAATTGAACTTTTCATGATTTTGAGCCTTTCCGGAGCCCCTTAATAGTGCAGAGTTTCCGATACTCAAGAAAAATTCATTTCTGGTTTGTCTTTTTCTCTCATTCCGATATCTTGCACGTCGTAACCAGCATACGTCGGTCTAAAATCGATACTTTTATGTGTTCGACCTGTTTCGCACAGTGTCGGGGAAAGAAAAAAAAAAACATTGAGTGGAAGTCGCATTTACAGTGATACGTACAATGGGAGAGTAATCGGTTGTGGCCTCATCGAAGGCTCTACATGCCTGCCGGAAATCATTTATTGATGTCCGCCCCTTGTAGCTGAGTAGTTAGCCGGCACTGTAGCTCAGCGTGTTCGGTCAGAGGGTTGGCTGCCCTCTGTAATAAAAAAAACTGAGTTAATGGATCAATAGCGAACTTCAGCGGGTGTCAGGTGACGTCCACCACGAACAATTGAAACGAACAATGACGAACAAAATGAGATTTTAAAAAAAGTGGTCAGCGCGTCGGAACGTCATACCTAACGGCCCGGGTTCCATTCCAGGCTGGATCAGAGATTTTCTCCGCTCAGGGAGTGAGTGTTGTGTTGTTCTTATCATCATCATCTTTTCCCCACCGACACGCAAGTCGCCGACGTGGCGTCAACTCGAAAGATTTGCACCAGGTGAACGGTCGACCCGACGGGGTCCCTAGCCACACGGCATTTCCATTTCCATTTATTGATACCACAGAAAACATCAGGTTACCCGAGCGTGTATCTGAATCTCTCTGCCTCGTAACCGCTTTTCCGCGTCGTTCTGTAAAACACCAGAGTTTGTTTTCATTTTGTCAGCTTAATTGAAGTGACAGCACACTGGCGTAAGTGCGGTTCTAGGCGCTTCAGTCTGGAACCGCGTGACCGCTACGGTCGCAGGTTCGAATCCTGCCTCGGGCATGGATGTGTGTGATGTCCTTAGGTTAGTTAGGTTTAAGTAGTTCTACGTTCTAGGGGACTGATGACCACAGATGTTAAGTCCCATAGTACTCAGAGCCATTTTTTTATACTGGCGTTAACAAGTGAATCTGAATTCTAAGCAAGTGGCACAGTTCCACGTCAAACGGATTTGTCAAAGCTTCTAACAAGTAAAGGGTCCAAAGTAAAATTGTGCCTACAGAAAAACCTCGACTTCATTGAAGAGATATTTATGAGACTATAGTGCTGGTGGATGATCTGTAGCTATCAGTTAATAATAATGGGGCATTGGATGAGCATTTTATCTGAAACACCGATATGCACATAAAAATGCGGTTAGTGTAATTGGTGCAAACTAGATTAGAGCGAATCCGCCTTACAGATGGCTATTACGTTTATCTCTGTTTTTAAATTACGATGTGGGTACCACCAGACCGTTGTAGTTCCGTCCGTGACAGAGACATTCCTTCGCCGTTGTGCCGCTACTGTCCGCAAACATTGCTTCTCGGAACCGTTATTGCGCTAGACCTGTGTTTCCATCAGCACATCTCATGACGCACCGTCCTGAAACGTGCCATTTCATGGCTCAAGGCTACAAGTGGCAACTGTGTACCACGGAACACACTGTCTGCAAACACCGGTGTTGTCGAATGACGAACTAGTATATACAGTCAGTTCCACAGGAAATTGTACGCCGTTATCTGTATGAAATAAAAGACACTATTATAAATATATATTTACATGAAAATACATGTTATTACTAATTGCGCAATCACCTAATAGGTAATCCAATAGCCGCCTTATTCGATTCTTGGCACCTTAGCCTTCTCTCCGGTAAATCATCCACTTTCCAAATGGCTCTGAGCACTATGGGACTTAACATCTGTGGTCATCAGTCCCCTAGAACTTAGAACTACTTAAACCTAACTAACCTAAGGACATCACACACATCCATGCCCGAGGCAGGATTCGAACCTGCGACCGTAGCAGTCGCGCGGTTCCGGACTGCGCGCCTAGAACCGCGAGACCACCGCGGCCGGCCATCCACTTTCCAACCTCTAAATATCGTTTGACCCACTTCGCAACGAATTTCTTTGACTTCCTAAGAATTTTAGCAGCAGCTCCACATAAATGATTGGTCCCTTTGGATGATTTACAAACAACACTGCACTCATTTTAAACTGGAACCGACAAAGCAAAACATTCAAGTCTGTCACTGTTTATCTGTACACTGTGCAAAAGCGCACTGAGTACAGATTCGAGACCACTGCCAGAGATGTCACTGCGGACGTTGCATTTAAAATTATGGCGTACACTTTCTTGTGGAACTGACTGTGTCTGTACATTTTTGCTTCGAAGCGTCTTCCCACTGTGTGTAATTAAATGTTCTTTTATCAGTTCTACCAGTTTATAATAATCGAATAATAATTTCATAAATAATCGCTTATTTGATACAATACTGTCACAGGCCTTATTAGATAACCCCCCCCCCCCCCCCCCCCCGTCGGAGATTCGAATCCTGCCTCGGGCATGGGTGGGTGTGTGTTGTCCTTAGCATAAAAGTTAGATTAAGTAGTGCGTAGGCTTACGGTCCGATGACCTCAGCAGTTTGGTCCCATAACACCTTACCACAAAAAAATTAATAGGTTACCCAATAAAATATTACACAGTATGTAACCAAGAATGAACGGCTCAGTAGCGAAATAATTCTTCCGTCTACGAAGAAAGATTACACAGGATGGGCAAAACGAGGGAGATATCAAAAGGACATCGGAGCAGGTGAAGAAAGCTTTCTTCAATGAAAGAGTTTTACTCGTATCAGACAGGACAAGAAAATTCGTAAGAAGATGCTGATAGAGTATGTCGGTAGTAGAGCATTACAGAAAAGTGAAACGTGGATAACTAGGAATTCATACAAGGAGACACTGGAAGCATTTGAAACGTGGTGCTATCTAAGAATGTTGAAAGTACGGAGTGAAGAAATGCTAAAAGAAATCTGTGTAAGATCCTTACCAAAAGAAGGAACAGGTTAGTGGGGCTCCTGGTACAGCATCCAGGGCTAGTTAGCATCTTTGAAAACTGTGTAACCTGTCAGTCCAAAAAGTTTCGAGACTTGATTAATAAAAAATACGTAACATTGTCCGATACACGCGTCACATTGGCCTGAATGTCAGATATGTTGCCAAAGCGTTGATCCTTCATGTGAATTTCTGCACTTTGTTGTTTTGTGGTACTTTCGTATTGATAACACGAAGACTCATAGTCCTTGATGACTTTTTCAGAGAAGAATTATGCGCATTTTTATTTAAGTAATGAGAGCTGCACCACTTACTTATTTTTTGTTGCTTAGCGCAACACGTTTCGAGAGTTAACTTTAATTTTGAGATGCATTTGCTTACATGAATGTGTTTGTATGTGTGACTTTCTAACGCAGAAAATGACACCTGCTTAAATCACCAAACTTAGTCATGTAAACGACCGCACAAATTCACTTGAAAATGATAATAAATTCTCGAAACGCGTTGTTCTAAGCATCAAAAAATAAGTAACTGGTCCAGTTTTCAGTGTTTAAATCATCACTGATATAGCTGTATATTTTCCCCAGTCATCTGATATGGTCTAGCGGTTCAGGCGCTCAATCCGGAACCGCGCGGCTACTACGGTCGCAGGTTCGAATCCTGCCTCGGGCATGGATGTGTGTGATGTCCTTAGGTTAGTTAGGTTAAGTAGTTCTAAGTTCTAGGGGACTGATGACCACAGATGTTAAGTCCCTTAGTGCTCAGAGCCATTTGAACCATCGTCTGATATGATGAACGAAATTAAGTTATCCGCATTTTGCATTTCGTTTCAATCAAATCACGGCAGGCGCCCGTTACTTTCGTTCGGGAATCAAGGTTCGCGGGGCTATCTTTGCACACTCTTTCTTCCTGAAAACGTGCTTGAGAACGTCTTGAACGTTTCATTTAAGGACGTTCCCCCATTGCGATTTGTGACACAAAATCGTTCACGCACTACGGCCGCACATCCACTGCCTAACAGCACCTCCTCACGACTGACAGGTCGAACACACGTCTTGTTTACAGTTGCTTGTTCAGGCTGCACATTAGTTACCGCGCTGACATCCCTTATACGCCAGGAATGAAATCGGTCTCGGAAATTTTTGGACAGACTGTGTATGTTACAATTGTCGGAATTGCTTCTATAAAATACGAGAATTGCCCAGAAAGTAATCATCGCATTTTTTCTTCAACAACTCGTTATTGAACATAATGAGAACTACATACACGAAAGAATGGTGTTTTATCTACACACCCTATTTTTCCACGTAACCTCCATCCCGTTCTACGGCCTTCCTTCAGCGAGAAACAAGCGTGCGTATGCTCTATCGGTACCTGTCCTTGTCCTGGTGGAGGAGCCAGTACTTCGCTATTTGAATCACCTCCTCATCGTCCTCAAAATGTCTTTCACGAATGCGTCTGTCCTCCCGAATGACAACATCGGCTCGCTGCAACATGTCAGATGTGACAGCCGTGGATGGTCTCTCCGACTGCTGCAAATCGTGGAGCTCCGCCGAACCGCCTCCTGGTGGTGACCTCACCCTCCATGCCCAACGACTAACTGTACTTCTATCGACAGCAGATGCTACATAGACTTTACACAGGCGTTTGTGAATATTCCCCACAGTTTCTTTCTCTGCAGTGAGAAATTCAATGACGGCAAGTTGCTTCTAACGTAAATCACCTACAGACGCCATTTTGAAACTCTAAAATGGTTCAAATGGCTCTGAGCACTATGGGACTTAACTTCTGAGGTCATCAGTCCCCTAGAACTTAGAACTACTTAAACCTAACTAACCTAAGGATATCACACACATCCATGCCCGAGGCAGGATTCGAACCTGCGATTGTAGCAATCGCGCGGTTCCGTGTTGAAGCGCCTAGAACCGCTCGGCCACCGCGGCCGGCCATTTTGAAACTGTCCTGCAACTACGCTATCTGTCAGAAGTGATGGAAAGTTGGCGCGCTCACTCTGGAGACTTCAGATAACAAATAGGTAACGTTTCGCATTCGTAGCATTGCTTGCGGATGAGAACAAAAATGAGGTGCATTACTTTCTGAAGAGCCCTCGTATCATATGCAAAAGAAATCAACAAAATTGACAGATAAGTGTTTCTGGAGCCGGCCGGAGTGGCCGAGCGATTCTACGCGCTTCAGTCTGGAACCGCGCGACCGCTACGGTCGCAGGTTCGAATCCTGCCTCGGGTATGGATGTGTGTGATGTCCTTAGGTTAGTTAGATTTAAGTACGGGGGCAGTTCAATAAGTAATGCAACACATTTTTTTTCTCGGCCAATTTTGGTTGAAAATACCGAAAATTTCTTGTGGAATATTTTCAAACATTCCCGCTTCGTCTCGTATAGTTTCATTGACTTCCGACAGGTGGCAACGCTGTACGGAGCTGTTAAAATGGCGTCTGTAACGGATGTGCGTTGCAAACAACGGGCAGTGATCGAGTTTCTTTTGGCGGAAAACCAGGGCATCTCAGATATTCATAGGCGCTTGCAGAATGTCTACGGTGATCTGACAGTGGACAAAAGTACGGTGAGTCGTTGGGCAAAGCGTGTGTCATCATCGCCACAAGGTCAAGCAAGATTGTCTGATCTCCCGCTTGCGGGCCGGCCGTGCACAGCTGTGACTCCTGCAATGGCGGAGCGTGCGAACACACTCGTTCGAGATGATCGACGGATCACCATCAAACAACTCAGTGCTCAACTTGACATCTCTGTTGGTAGTGCTGTCACAATTGTTCACCAGTTGGGATATTCAAAGGTTTGTTCCCGCTGGGTCCCTCGTTGTCTAACCGAACACCATAAAGAGCAAAGGAGAACCATCTGTGCGGAATTGCTTGCTCGTCATGTGGCTGAGGGTGACAATTTCTTGTCAAAGATTGTTACAGGCGATGAAACATGGGTTCATCACTTCGAACCTGAAACAAAACGGCAATCAATGGAGTGGCGCCACACCCACTCCCCTACAAAGAAAAAGTTTAAAGCCATTCCCTCAGCCGGTAAAGTCATGGTTACAGTCTTCTGGGACGCTGAAGGGGTTATTCTGTTCGATGTCCTTCCCCATGGTCAAACGATCAACTCTGAAGTGTATTGTGCTACTCTTCAGAAATTGAAGAAACGACTTCAGCGTGTTCGTAGGCACAAAAATCTGAACGAACTTCTCCTTCTTCATGACAACGCAAGACCTCACACAAGTCTTCGCACCCGAGAGGAGCTCACAAAACTTCAGTGGACTGTTCTTCCTCATGCACCCTACAGCCCCGATCTCGCACCGTCGGATTTCCATATGTTTGGCCCAATGAAGGACGCAATCCGTGGGAGGCACTAAGCGGATGATGAAGAAGTTATTGATGCAGTACGACGTTGGCTCCGACATCGACCAGTGGAATGGTACCGTGCAGGCATACAGGCCCTCATTTCAAGGCGGCGTAAGGCCGTAGCATTGAATGGAGATTACGTTGAAAAATAGTGTTGTGTAGCTAAAAGATTGGCGAATAACCTGGTGTATTTCAATGCTGAATAAAACAACCCCTGTTTCAGAAAAAAAATGTGTTGCATTACTTATTGAACTGCCCTCGTAGTTCTAAGTTCTAGGGAACTGATGACCTCAGATGTTGAGTCCCATAGTGCTCAGAGCCATTTGAACCATTTAAGCGTTTCTGACGTGGAGGTCCATACATAACAGATGTAGCCCTGACGACGAAGCTTGACTTTTAAACGCTCGTTGACGAAGTGAATACGCTATAGAGACAGTAGATAGGTTTCCGTTATTAAGTATTCCATTTATTTCACTGCCTCGTATTGCCAAGAACAGCCACCATGACTACCGTGAAGTTGCTAACCTTTTTTTTTTTTTACTTTTTCTGCCATTAACGCATCTTAACTCACGTGCCACCAGGCACTTTGCAGTAATCGCCGGTAATAACCGCGTAATGTGAGTGCCGTCAATGCCAAGAGCCGTCGTACCTGCCATACATTCACGTGTCCCGCGGTGTGTTGTTTTTGTTTACGAAAGGCCATTGACCGCGCGGCGCCGGCACAGTACTCCCCTACCTGTTGCGCCTACCGGCTGCGTAGACGGTGGCTGCAGCCGCGGGGGTGCGTTTCCGGTCGCCCATTAGCGGAGAACGGCGCGTGGCGGCGCCCGCCGCAGAACAGACTCGCAGCAATACGCGAGCCGCTTTCTGTGTGTCAGAGTGCGACGCGAGCTATGTACAGGGTGTTTCAAAAATGACCGGTATATTTGAAACGGCATTAAAAACTAAACGAGCAGCGATAGAAATACACCGTTTGTTGCAATATGCTTGGGACAACAGTACATTTTCAGGCAGACAAACTTTCGAAATTACAGTAGTTACAATTTTCAACAACAGATGGCGCTGCAAGTGATGTGAAAGATATAGAAGACAACGCAGTCTGTGGGTGCGCCATTCTGTACGTCGTCTTTCTGCTGTAAGCGTGTGCTGTTCACAACGTGCAAGTGTGCTGTAGACAACATGGTTTATTCCTTAGAACAGAGGATTTTTCTGGTGTTGGAATTCCACCGCCTAGAACACAGTGTTGTTGCAACAAGACGAAGTTTTCAACGGAGGTTTAATGTAACCAAAGGACCGAAAAGCGATACAATAAAGGATCTGTTTGAAGAATTTCAACGGACTGGGAACGTGACGGATGAACGTGCTGGAAAGGTAGGGCGACCGCATACGGCAACCACAGAGGGCGACGCGCAGCTAGTGCAGCAGGTGATCCAACAGCGGCCTCGGGTTTCCGTTCGCCGTGTTGCAGCTGCGGTCCAAATGACGCCAACGTCCACGTATCGTCTCATGCGCCAGAGTTTACACCTCTATCCGTACAAAATTCAAACGCGGCAACCCCTCAGCGCCGCTACCATTGCTGCACGACAGACATTCGCTAACGATATAGTGCACAGGATTGATGACGGCGATATGCATGTGGGCAGCATGTGGTTTACTGACGAAGCTTATTTTTACCTGGACGGCTTCGTCAATAAACAGAACTGGCGCATATGGGGAACCGAAAAGCCCCATGTTCCAATCCCATCGTCCCTGCATCCTCAAAAAGTACTGGTCTGGGCCGCCGTTTCTTCCAAAGGAATCATTGGCCCATTTTTCAGATCCGAAACGATTACTGCATCACGCTATCTGGACATTCTTCGTGAATTTGTGGCGGTACAAACTGCCTTAGACGACACTGCGAACACCTCGTGGTTTATGCAAGATGGTGCCCGGCCACATCGCACGGCCGACGTCTTTAATTTCCTGAATGAATATTTCGATGATCGTGTGATTGCTTTGGGCTATCCGAAACATACAGGAGGCGGCGTGGATTGGCCTCCCTATTCGCCAGACATGAACCCCTGTGACTTCTTTCTGTGGGGACACTTGAAAGACCAGGTGTACCGCCAGAATCCAGAAACAATTGAACAGCTGAAGCAGTACATCTCATCTGCATGTGAAGCCATTCCGCCAGCCACGTTGTCAAAGGTTTCGGGTAATTTCATTCAGAGACTACGCCATATCATTGCTACGCATGGTGGATATGTGGAAAATATCGTACTATAGAGTTTCCCAGACCGCAGCGCCATCTGTTGTTGAAAATTGTAACTAGTGTAATTTCGAAAGTTTGTCCGCCTGAAAATGTACTGTTGTCCCAAGCATATTGGAACAAACGGTGTATTTCTATCGCTGTTCGTTTAGTTTTTATTGCCGTTTCAAATATACCGGTCATTTTTGAAACACCCTGTATGAGAGTCTGGTGGAGCTCCTGGCTTTACTGTTCGCAATGTCTAGTCTGCCCAAGCTAATGAGGACAATACTCGTACAGTGGACGTTTAGTTTTCCTCAGGACTTTGATTAACGCTCTCGCGGCCAGATAAGACTTTCACTCGCTGCAGTAGTAAGACCGCAACGAAAAGATTTACAAGTGTGGCACAGAGGAATATTTACATCGATGTTTGTTTTCATTATGTTATGTAAGTACACGTACCAACTTGATCTGCAGAATAATTTTGTACGTGTTGATTTTTAAACTAACTGTATTGGGTATGCTTAGTTTAGATGCAAAATGGCCTATTATCGCTGCATAATCTGGAGTAATATGAGCACAAAAAACTAAAAACATTACATACAAAATAGGAGTAAAAAGCGTACTTGAATATGAGTCAGTATTTTGGGAAATACGAAAAAAAGAAAAATGATACGGAAATGGACTACTGGAAACTGGAGTCTGCAGAACAAAAATGAAGATACCATAAAAAATGATCGGCGTGGAAGGGACTACAAATAACAGTGTAAGACCATCGTGTCTGCCTGTCTGTCTGTTTTAACAGGATAACCTCGAAAACTGTTGGACGAATTTTCAACGGGTTTTCCTAGGGAACTGGAACTCAGCTTGGGGCAAAGTACAGGCTTTATTTCATCTAAATCGGATCACGAAAAAAAGATATCGTGATTTAAAGTTTTGTCTAAAACCGTCATGTCTGTCTACCTGCCTGTCTGAACATGCTAATCTCAAAAACTTACATGGATATAAGTATACAGTTCTCGCAATACCGGCCACGACCGTCTTCTTCTGTGCTGATGCACACATATTACCCCAACTCTTACGGGACTCGGTAAGAATGTCTTCCACGAATAATGTGTTGGGTAGGGACACTACGAATGTAGTGTGTGGACGTACAAGGTGAGAATGTGGCTCTCGCGGGAGGCGTGCGCGAGGTAGTCCCTGCAGTCGCGCTATCCTCTGTGCCCTCGGAGACTCAGATGGATAAAGCGTCTGCCATGTAAGCAGGAGATCCCGGGTTCGAGTTCCGGTGGGAGCACACATTTTCACCTGTCCTTGTTGATATATATCAACGCCCGTCAGCAGCTGAAGGTATTAACATATAATTCTAATTTCATCTAAAAGCTGGGCTGCTGCTAACTAAGGGTTTAAGGAGACTGAACAACGAAGGTCATCAGTCGCCTGTTCACCCCTCCTCTCCCTTCCCTTAGAGGACGGAATCAGTGTACCCCATCAGTCTGCTTCTAGTATACTGTCTGCTGCAAGTGTGAGAAAGAGTTCTCAATGTTTGCGTACCGTGTGCCTGAGACGGGACGTGGGTGCCAACCCGGTATTCGCCCTAGTGGGACGTGGGAAATTGGTCAAAAACCACATGCAGATTGGCTGGCACACCAGCCCTCGGGCAGATTCGAAACGGGGCCGGCGCGAATTCGCGTCCTAAACGCAGGCCCCTTAACGCACACGGCTATCCATTCCAGGCAGGCCCTAGAAGTTGGATGACAGATGTCAAGAAAGCCGTGGGTCCCAAGAGAGGCACTGGGAAGATTATGCAAATTGTATAAAAGCTGAGAAGCTGGCTGTAAATAACTAATATACGAGTACATAACATTCCAAAACTAGTTCGTCCACATTTGGTGCAGTTTGGAAATACTTTCGATCTTCAGTTTCAAGACTCGACTGGAACTTAGGGGGTTATACAAGGTGCGCTACATACGTAATGCGACCAAATTCATAAAAAATCATTTATTAAATATTTTCGTACAAATAATCAAAGATTTTCAAAATAGCATCCTCTTGCGTCGATACACTTCTGGAGGCGGTGTTTCCATGCCTGGAAGGCATCCTAGAATGCCTTTTCCGGAATGTCCTTTAGAGCTGATGTAACATGCACCTGGATGCTTTCAACCGTGTCCCAATGTTTTCCTTTCATGACTCCTTTTAACCGAAGAAACGCCTACCGCGGTGGTCTCGCGGTTCTAGGCGCTCAGTCCGGAGCTGCGCGACTGCTACGGTCGCAGGTTCGAATCCTGCCTCGGGCATGGATGTGTGTGATGTCCTTAGGTTAGTTAGGTTTAAGTAGTTCTAAGTTCTAGGGGACTGATGACCACTGATGTTAAGTCCCATAGTGCTCAGAGCCATTTGAACCATTTTAACCGAGGAAACAAAAAAAGTCAGCGGGAGCCAGGTCAGGACTGTAGGTAGGCTGGGGAACCAATGAGGTCTCGGTCCTGGCCAGGAAGTCGGTGATGTCGCTTCGGCAGCGCGAGACCCTCCTTTTCAGTCTCAGGAAGTCTCAGGAAGTAGGAGTTCACTGTAGTCCCGGTCCCGGTGGTGGACACTGCCTCTGACGTCAAAGAAGACAATGAGCATGGTTTTGATCCTGGACTTGCTCATGCGTGTCGTCTTGGGACGGGGCGACGATGGGGTGTGCCGCTCTGAACTCTCAGGGTCGTACTCAAAAATCCACGACTCATCACCAGTGATAACAGAGTTTAAAAAATGATCATTTTTGTGGTGTCACCGCCAGACACCACACTTACTAGGTGGTAGTCTTTAAATCGGCCGCGGTCCGTTAGAATACGTCGGACCCGCGTGTCGCCACTATCAGTGATTGCAGACCGAGCGCCGCCACATGGCAGGTCTAGTCTAGAGACTCCCTAGGACTCCCCAGTTGTACAGCCGACTTTGCTAGCGATGCTTCACTGTCTACATACGCTCTCATTCGCCGAGACGACAGTTTAGCATAGCCTTCAGCTACGTCATTTGCTACGACCTAGCAAGGCGCCATATTCAGTTACTACGAATGTATTCTGAACAGATAATATTGTGAATCATGTACCGTCAAGAGCGACGTTCATCATAAATGGATTAAAGTTAAGTATCAAACTAATTACGTCCGCTTTCTGAATTCTAATTCCTTGTCATGTTCCAGACCTCACGTCAGCATAGTTCTTCCCTCCTCACGCCAGCCTGCGTGAGCTAAAATGCGTGCATTTCGGCCTCCATTCGTAACACGGTGTCGGCTCTTCTGCCAACACAACAATTTTCATACATTTCTCGGCATTAAAGCACTCGCATGTGCTTGTGTTCGTCGGTCAACACTTTTGGGACGAGTTTGGCACACACCTTTCTTATGTTCAAATTGTTGTGACTTGGCAAGACAGCCAAGCCACTAGGAGAGGAAGCCGAAAGGCACGCGTTTAAGCTCACGCCGGCTGGCGTGAGGTCTGGAACAGTTAAAGGAATAGAGACTAGCAAAAAGGTACGTAGCTTCTGGAATACTTAACTTTAATCCATAATTGGTGAACATCGGTCTGACGGTACATGCATCACAAGATAAATAGCAAATGATAATGGCGCCTTGCTAGGTCGTAGCAAATGACGTAGCTGAAGGCTATGCTAACTATCGTCTCGGCAAATGAGAGCGTAATTTGTCAGTGAACCACCGCTAGCAAAGTCGGCTGTACAACTGGGACGAGTGCTAGGAAGTCTCTCTAGACCTGCCGTGTGGCGGCGCTCGGTCTGCAATCACTGACAGTGGCGACACGCGGGTCCGACGTATACTAACGGACCGCGGCCGATTTAAAGGCTACCACCTAGCAAGTGTGGTGTCTGGCGGTGACACCACACAAATCTTCGGTCACAATGCCGAAAACGGTTGTTTTTGACTTGTTTAGAGTTTGTGCTATCAATTGGAGGCTAAGCCGTTTGTCAGAGTTCAAACAATCGCGCACGCGCGTCACATTTTCGTCGACTCGTGTGGTTGATGGCCGTCCACTGCGAGGTTCGTCGGTGATCTCCTCTCGCCCCTCCATGAACGACTTGTGCCATCGGAAAACTTGTGATTTGGACAAGAAATCATTCGCAAAGGCATTCTGAAGTAATGGGAACGGTTTAGTGGCGGACTTCCCAAGTTAAACGCAAAATTTCATAGCGTATCGTTGCTCTATAGAATGGTCCATTGTGCCGTGTTACATAAACTCAAAACGGGGTTGACGGAAACGCACGTCGTCACTTTCCGGCAGCTCGCAGCCGAATGAGACAAAGAGAATTTTGAAGCTAACACCCCCCCTCCACTTAGCCCAGCCGGTTGCAACACGCTGTGGTGTACCGGTGCGTCAGAAAAATAGTTGGTCGCATTACTTATGGTACGCACTTTGTAAAACGAAAAATGTCGTAGGAGCCACAACGCTGAACTTTTTGTGTTAATCATGGCAGTAACAATAATAGATTGTAAGTGGTATTGTGCAATCTGGGGAGACATTGCCTAACAGACCCAACGGTTTAGGATCGCAGATTTTCCCGCCTGAAACTTAAAGGGTCGGAAGAGAACGGCATCAGCAGCAGAGGTAGTTGACTTCCACTCCTACTTGATGAAAGACCGCCGAGGCCCCAGTCTGTGTCGGAACTTCTTGCCGCTCTGTCACAATGCAGGAGTACAGAGCACAGAACTATTGATAGGGACCGTTGCAGAGAGGAACAAGTTCTGTTTTTTGGCACAAAAGACATAGAACTGTTGACTAGACAGGTATAGGGACGGCGCATGGGTCCTCCGCGACCGCTGTTGGTCGCTGAGCCTGCTCGCCGGGCTGCGGTGGACTGTGTGCACGCCGGAGCGCGGCTGTCGCTGGCCGCGGCTTTTTAATTGTGCGCCGCGCGCAAACAGTGGCCGGTAATTGGCGGCTGCCGTAATTGCCGCGGCGGTCGCTTCCGCCTGGCCGGCGCCGGAGAGCGGGGGTTCGCTGTCCTCGCCTGGACCTGGACCTGGATCTGGGATGGCCGGCGTCCGTTACATCTCATTACGGGCGCGGCCACCCCCGCTGTCTAGCGGCAACCACGGCCGACGAGTGGCAGGCGTCGCAGATGGAGGGAGACTACAGTTTGTTACCATATCTCCACGGCGGCCGGAGTGGCCGAGCGGTACTAGGCGCTACAGTCTGGAACGGCGCGACCGCTACGGTCGCAGGTTCGAATCCTGCCTCGGGCACGGATGTGTGTGATGTCCTTAGGTTAGTTAGGTTTAAGTAGTTCTCTAAGTTCTAGGGGACTAATGACCTCAGAAGTTAAGTCCCATAGTGCTCAGAGCCATTTGAACCATATCTCCACTCCCATACCGCGTGGTATCCTTTCCAATACTAGCCGCACATTATGCCGGTCCTGCAGGGCAGCTAAGATGTCAGGCGTTACCAACTTCTTCCGCCCCCAACGCTGCCCCTACCGGACAGACTGACAATAAAGCGAGTTAATGTCGCATTGTCATCCAGTTCTAGGCTATAGCTTCAGATATCTAGATTATCGAGAAGTTAATTTAAAATCAGTTTCCAGTTTTTTCTGAACAGACAGATAGGTAAGAAAGCTATCTAATAAAAACGTATTAAAAATAAAATGAGGAAACAAACAAGATTGAAATTTTATAAGAAAGTTGCGGTTCCTGTGTCTGTTTATGGAAGTGCACCTTCTAACAATACCACCACTTGCAAAGTAGGTTAGAAATCAGATTAATAATGTTGCTCACGCAGCATATGTTCGCTTTATCGGGCAACAAAAAGTTATTGACTGTGAATGGTATCGTAAGAATGGAACTAATGAAGTCACTGTAAAAAAGTCATTAATTTTGGCACTTATTTTGAATGCATTCCCACGTAGATTTCGTCGAAGTTGTTATGGCTCATCTTGTTAATTATAGGGTGACTCCACTTTGACTGCTAGAAGGTCTAGATCTGTATTTTAGCAATATTTGAAGACCTAACAAATGCGCTTTTCACGACATTCTTAGTGATCAAACAATCCCAGATCAGAACAGTGGTATGGTAGAAATAATTTTTGACTTGGTGTTCACGATCCAAATTTTTATTGAACTTCTTGTAAATTCACATATACTTCTTCTTAATTGTCACATCGTCAAGAAAACAGTTTTGTATCAATCTTCATATATTTAATTTCCACTTTAACCAAACACAAGACTTGACTGTTCTTTTACAGCCGGCCGGGGAGACCGAGCGGTTCTAGACGCTATAATCTGGAACCGCGCGACCGCTACGGTCGCAGGTTCAAATCCTGCCTCGGACGTGGATGTGTGTGATGTCCTTAGGTTAGTTAGGTTTAAGTAGTTCTAAGTTCTAGGGGACTGATGACCTCAGAAATTAAATCCTATAGCGCTCAGAGCCATTTGAACCATTTGTTCTTCGACAAAGCGAAATAACAACTTAACTTCTGGAAAGTGAAACAAAGACTGCTCTGTGCGCATTCGCGCCAAAACGGTTACAAGTAAGTCAAAGATTATGACAGTCTCACAGAAATGAATACACACAAGAACCATATCACTGTAATATATCGATACATCGGAGTACCTATACATTAATAAAACCAAATGTGAATATTGTCACAAAAATATGTCTGTTACTTCGCAGAAAAGTAGTACGATATTACTGGTATCGAGAACTGGAGTTGGAGTGCCGCAGTGGTAACGTAAATAAAGAACCATTACAAAATGGTTCAAATGGCTCTGAGCACTATGGGACTTAACAGCTGTGGTCATCAGTCCCCTAGAACTTAGAACTACTTAAACCTAACTAACCTAAGGACATCACACACATCCATGCCCGAGGCAGGATTCGAACCGGCGACCGTAGCAGTCACGCGGTTCCGGACTGCGCGCCTAGAACCGCGAGACCACCGCGGCCGGCGAACCATTACAACCTCAGCTGTAAATAAAAGCCAAGTAAGTCGGATGCAACCATCAGAGATCAGATTTCTAAGAGCAGTAAAGGGATGCACAAGAGATGACAGATTTTGAAATTCGGGATCACGGAACAATTTAGGATACTTAATATTCTCAATAAAGTACAATAAAAAAGGCGAAATTGGAACGAATATCTAGAAAGATTAAGTGGAGAAATATTAGCTATCCAGATAAGTTTTGTTTAACCCAGTTGGGAGGAGAAGTCAAGGAAGCCCCAGGAAGCGACAGGTACCGCAACAAGTGGAAAAAAGAGAGAGAAAAAGAGAGAGAGACAGAGAGGGAGAGAGACCTATTACTTGATGTGAGGATAATGATAACAATGGCAGCTAGTGCGTGGATTCGCAATTACCCGGATTATATTATGAGCACAAGTCTGCAGAATATTATAATACGAACGTGTAAGTGAGGGGAATGTCGTTTCTTCGCCGCTTAAGTTCCGGAAGTCAGACCATTTTGCAATTCTTTTCCGAGTAGCGTCGAGGTTCTTACCCTTGAAGATTCCGCTTAATCAACTGCCCGTGGTTCACCCGTCCTACTTGTGTTCGAACAAACTTCGGCAACAAAATCACCAGTGTACCTCAACGATTGAATGTGTTGGCTGTAGTAAATGACAAGGCGCGTATTACACTGGAGAAAAGCACTCCGTCTTCAGGCCGCAAGTGGCCCACCGGGACCATCCGACCGCCGTATAATCCTCGGTGGAGGATGCTGATAGGAGGGGTGTGGGGTCAGCACACTGCTCTCCCGGTCGTAAGATGGTATTCTTGACGGAAGCCGCTACTATTCGGTCGAGTAGCTCCTCAATTCGCATCACGAGGCTGAGTGCACCCCGAAAAATGGCAACAGCGCATGGCGGCCTGGATGGTCACCTATCCAAGTTCCGACCACGCCCGACAGCGCTTAACTTCGGTGATCTCACGGGAACCGGTGTATCCGTACATTGGGGAAGATATTTGCCAAATATGTTTTATATAATCTTTGACGACGTACTGGCATACTTTTATTACATCGCTGTGTATTATAAAAGTCCGCCTCTGTAACCGACTGGTCAGTGCGGGTGACCACCTTTGGAAGGACCTGGGTTCGATTCCCGGTACTGCGGAGTACATAGACAGAGAGGGCATGGAAAAGGACATGAACTAAGAAAATATTGGAATAAATAAATACCTGGGCAAGCCAGGGAGCCAGTTCCTAGCTTTTATAAAATATTTGTCGAAGAACTTTGACTGTCTAATAGAGGCCTAACGCACATGAGTGTCATTTTGAGGTATTCTATGTTATACTCGTTTGTTTGTCAGATTCAAAGACAAGAACGTAAATGCAAATGGTTCAAATGGCTCTGAGCACTATGGGACTTAGCCGACCGTGGTGGCCGAGCGGTTCTAGACGCTTCAGTCCGGAACCGCGCTGCTGCTACGGTCGCAGGTTCGAATCCTGCCTCGGGCATGGATGTGTGTGACGTCCTTAGGTTAGTTAGGTTTAAGTAGTTCTAAGTTCTAGGGGACTGATGACCTCAGATGTTCAAAATGGTTCAAATGGCTCTGAGCACTATGGGACTTAACATCTGAGGTCATCAGTCCCCTAGAACTTAGAACTACTCAAACCTAACTAACCTAAGAACATCACACACATCCACGCCCGAGGTAGGATTCGAACCAGCGACCGTAGCGGTCGCACGGTCGCGCAGTTCCAGACTGAAGCGCCTAGAACCGCTCGTCCACACCGGCCGGCACATAAATGCAGTAAGACAAAACAGTTAACATATTAGAGATATTCCTGGCGATACGAATAGTAGTAGTCGTTACCAGCATGTGGTGCATTCAAAAGCATAACAAATAATGTGATCAGTCTAATTCCTCCGAAATTTAGCATTAGCAACATCTTCTGTCGACCCCTTCAGTTCCGCTCACATGGTACACTTGCGAAACGAGCTTCATTGTGACCCTAGGTCGCGTTACGGTGGTAACGTAAGGGTAACTTGAATACTAGGCGATGCCTTCCTAGCTGTCATCAGTTCTGGTAGAGGATCAGTGACGAGTAAATCTACACACACACCCTGTTGACACGTTACGCGGATCGTGCCAGTCACTTAGAGGACTGTGGATTAGCGGAGGCACGTTACAGTTGCACATCTAGCACCCCGCCCACAGGACGCTGTCCAAGGCCGACAGCTCCACGCAAAAGGGACCACATAGAGAGAGAGAGAGAGAGAGAGAGAGAGACGCTGTTTGGCGAGCCTGCTCGTGCGTGCTCTGCTCGTGGGAATGCGCGCGTGTCCGGGAGCGCAGCCGTGGCCTCTTGTTCATGAAAGCGAGTCGGGAACTGCCTACCAAGTAGCTGAAACTCTATACCACCGTCCACTGAAAGAAGTTAAATGACCAAGTATTCCATGCCCGAGTGCCCTATCGAGAGTCGTTATCTGCATTTTTTCACAAGCAGAGAAAAACATCTACGTAGCGAATGGGGTGGCACGCCAGTCAAGACCCAATAAATGTTCGGGGTGGACGTGGTTAAAATATTTTTTATTTATTTATTTATTTAACCTGATCAGATTAGGGCCATCAGGCCCTCTCTTACATCGGACCAGTGTTCCACACATGCAGCATTTCACACATCAGAGTTACATCATGAACATAGTTTAAATGAGAAAATTAGCTTACTCTAGTGACAATATGAATAAAGTAGTGACTAAGACCTAATAAAGTAAATGCGGAAGTATTTTTACAACAGCTGCTATACATACAGATTATGAGAAAAGCAATAACAATAACAGTAAAACAAAAAATCAAATAATAATGATAAACATGACTAAGACCTAATAAAGTAAATGCTGGCAGTATTTTTACATCAGGTGCTATACATACAGATTATGGTGAAAGCAATAATAATAACAGTAAAAAAAATCAAATAATAATGACAAACATGAGAAAGATTGGCAATAGTAATGAAGGTTTGTGCAGATGTATATTAATATTTTGGTGTGTAAAGTAGATGTTTACTAGTGTAGCGAGTTTTGGGTAAGGGAGGTTTAAGGAGGGGGAGAGAGGGAAGTAATGAGGTGAAGTGCACTCATGTACAGAGGAAGGCATTACTGTTGCTTAAGTAGATACGTCATTAACTGTTTTTTGAAGCCGGTCATGTTTTTAAGTTCTCTAACATAACGAGGGAGGTTATTCCAGAGTCGGGTTCCCGCTACTGTAAAGGACTTGGAGAAGGTGACTGAGCGATGCAGTGGAACGGAGAGGATTCTATTATGATGGGAACGTGTGTTTCTGTCATGTTGTTCCGACATGAGTGTTAGGGACGAGGAGAGATATGAGGGACAGTGTACATTTATAAGGCAGTAGATGAGACAGAGTGTATGGAAATCTCTGCGTTTGTCTGCACGCAGCCAGGACAATTTTGCATATGCTGGTGAAATGTGATCAAAAAGTCGAACGTCACAGATATATCCGACGCAGGCATACGTTCTAGACGTCGGGAATTTTCCTGAGAGAGGCCTTGTAGGATAATATCGCTGTAGTCAATGATTGGGTGTATAAGCGTTTGTACTAATTTCTTTTTCAGATCGAAAGGGAAGAGTTTTTTATATTTTTGTAGGACATGAAGGGATGCTGATGCTTTTTTGCACACTGCAGTTACGTGCTCTGTCCAATTTAAATTTTCATCTATTATTACTCCCAAACTCTTTGCTGAGGGCGAGAAGTTAATATTTGTTCCATTTAGGATAAGAGGTGGTGCGGATTCCCGATGTTTTGGGTAATTTGAAGGGTTATTTCACTAATGTCATGGACGATACAAAAATGTATGGAAGTCGCAGGTTGTGCTGTGACTGCTTTCTTTAATTACGCGTTTCGATTTACACATCATTATCAAATTAATCATGGTTTGGGTGAACACGTCATATATACGTATGGAGTCATCTATCTTATTCATAAGACAATGCAAAATGATGAAGAGTTGAGCTTAATTTAGCCGGCCGTTGTGACCGAGCTGTTCTAGGCGCTTCAGTCTGGAACCGCGCGACCGCTACGGTCGCAGGTTCGAATCCTGCCTCGGGCACGGATGTGTGTGGTGTCCTTAGGTTAGTTAGGTTTAACTAGTTCTAAGTTCTAGGAGACTGATGACCTCAGATGTTAAGTCCCATAGTTCTCAGAGACATTTGAAGCATTTTTGACCTTAATTTTTTCACCCGGTTTCCTCCTGAATGGCGGGAAGATTCCATAAACAGATCAAGGTCACTTGTTATGCCCTTCTATCTCCCGTTAGTAAGCGTTCCAACTTCATTGACCTTTACGTCGACGAGACGCGAAACTGCAACCACCCTTCCCTTAGGATTTTCTTTTTCTGTTTGTTCCCGCGGTATTCGGAGCTGCCCCTGGATTCAAAAGTCATTTGGCAGAGAAAGTTCAGAAGTATTTCTTGGTCTAATTCGTACCTCCGACGGACACGTCAAATTATAACAAACACACCGACCAAGGTGGCGCAGTGGTTAGCACACGGGACTAGCTTTTGGGAGGACGTCGGTTCAAATCCGCGTCCGGTCATCCTGATTTAGGTTTTACGTGATTCCCCTAAATCGCTTCAGGCAAAGGCCGGAATGGTTCCTTTGAAACAGCACGGCCGATTCCCTTCCCCATCCTTCCCTAATCCGAGCTCCTGTGGCGTCTATAATTACCCTGATGTCGACGGGACGTTAAACACTAATCTCCTCAAGTACATTCATTCTGACAACCAACCAGCTTCGAAATCTCCATCAGCCACTGCAGCGACATCATAGATCGTCGCAGAATGCCAGGAAGCCCTTATGAAGCTAGTGGAAAGCAACAGGGTGAACATGCTGTTAGTCCTTGCTCACTCAGGTACTACTGGTAAGGAACAAGCTAATAGGGCAGTGCCAAGGACCCCATTTGTTGTCCTTGGATCTGTCGTAACTACCAATCAGGAGATGTGATACAATCTAAACTATGTAGCTGGATCAAACTTTGGACTTAGACCCAAAAAGAAAAACATGGCAAGTTAATGAGGCCGAAACCATTATTAAAGAGAATTTCTGTTCAAATGTCTGTGAAATCTTATGGGACTTAACTGCAAAGGTCATCTGTCCCTAAGCTTACACACTACTTAACCTAAATTATCCTAAGGACAAACACACACACACCCATGCCCGAGGGAGGACTCGAACCTCCGCCGGGACCAGCCGCACAGTCCATGACTGCAGCGACTGAGACTGCTCGGCTAATCCCGCGCGGCGTAATTTCTGCAATCCTGCACTTGAATAGGAGGCGGATTAAAGTCATGGTAAGTTTACTGACTGACCATGGGAACGTCACGAGACATTTATAAACGATGAGAGTTGAGAAAGAAGCCCATAAATGTAGACTGTGTGGTCTGGGATGTGAAACAGCGCCACATTTTATCTTCCAGTGCGAACCACTTGAGACCGAAAGACACAAAATATTTGGGCCACTAATTCCTGACGAGACCTAGCAAAGGGTCTCCTACTTCTCTTCAAGGGTACCACAATGACAGGGAGAGAAACCGCACAATAAATTAATTTCTGTGGCAGAACTACTTTTCTTTTGACTGTGTTAGACAAAATGTCCTTTAGAGGATATGCGACCATGCTTGGCACCACACTTGTCTTGGTCACGGCCACTTCGGCCGGCTACTATATAACTCGTGTAGCTAACATTTACATGAGATGTTTGAAGATACAGCGGTATGTTGAGCCATCAAGATAGTCATGGATAGCAATGTTTAACAAAATAGGAAGAGATCAGGAATTTTAGTTACGACAATCTGTTGGGAACAATCACATGTGCCGCCAGGATGCCGCTCACAGATTAAAATGAAGTGCGGTACAAACATACCCCATATACTTCAAGAATATGTAAATAATTGTTTCTATTATTTTTTAATTTTATAGATGTCCCTTTTCTTGCTATATTCAACTAGTACTAGACTCCCACAAAAAGACAGTTCTGCAGTACTTAAAAGTTCAGACTAACGTCATACCCATTAAAAACAGTTGAATAAATATTTACAGAAATAATATCATGAATTAAAAAAACATTTACACTTTAACATACCACAATTTTTACGGACTGGATGCTGCTAATCAGTATTAAATGCCTGTATACTGTTAGTAGCTAAGCGATAGCCATAGCTGCAGATGTTTACCCTGTAACATGCTGTATGGCATGAGCCGCTTGGGGCACTGATGCTAAGGAGGAATGTTAATAATTGACTACATACTGAGTGTCGATTAAGTGATGCAAATCAGTTTATTGCGTCATTTTTCAGAAAAGTTGTCTCCTTAATTTTTTTTTTTAACTACGGACGCGTCAGAAGTAGTGCAAAATAAAAGGAGTATTTTGGCGACCGAAACAAGAGTAATTTATTAGTGACTGTTGTTTTACGTACGGAACTAAATCGAATCAAATCAACTGGCTTAATGTGGCTGTCACTCATTCTTACTCAGTCTTCAGCCCGCCCCATCACTCACGAATTCGGACGAACACACCTGGCTGACCTCGGATTTGATCGCAAGTGTGGGACACACGGTCCTCTAGCGTGCACGTTGTCTGTGGATCTAGAATACAGCAACACCGTTAAATGGTCCCATGGCCAGAAATGTAAGGGATTATGGTCAGCTGAACTGGATGGCCGTGTTATCGGATCCCCTAGACCAACTCATAACTTATAAAACGTTCTGTTACATACTGTCGTACGTGGAGTAGAAAATGGGGTGGTTCCTCAGTTTTCTTTCTGCAAGGGTAACGTTCTCCAGTAGCGCGGGCAGTTTTTAGTAAAAGGCGCCTGTTAGTTTGTCCCACAAAGCGTTCATGACAGGTGCCTGTAGATTTCCTCCCTTGGCTAAAGCGTAGCAAATACCGTATCTACCATTTCCAGCGTCGAATAGTAAGAATCGACTGCACTGGTTTCGTTGTTCACAATTCACGTAATCACTAATATTGCAATTTTGTCATATGATGACATGATGAAGACCGTGGCTGTTATTTGAAGACAAATGTTGATGGTGTTGGGACAGCAACCAGCCACAAATTTACTTTCAGTTCTATTATTCAAAGGGTACCGTTACCGGTTTCGAATCGTTGTGATTCATCTTCAGACGGTTTACACGCTTTCCTGATGACATGTGGTGTGTTTTTTACAGATTAATTGTCATAAACTATAAATAATACATAATTATAAGCACGCCACACACAGATGGTTGCGTTACAGACTTTCGTTGCATGTGACTTACGTGAAATGTCGGTTTGTAGTGTTTCTTTTCACAACATTCGTCGTTCGCTGCTCGTGGTCGTGCGGTAGCGTTCTCGTTTCCCACGCCCGGGTTCCCGGGTTCGATTCCCGGCGGGTTCAGGGATTTTCTCTGCCTCGTGATGACTGGGTGTTGTGTGATGTCCTTAGGTTAGTTAGGTTTAAGTAGTTCTAAGTTCTAGGGGACTGATGACCATAGATGTTAAGTCCCATAGTGCTCAGAGCCATTTGAGCCATAACATTCGTCCAACAGATGTGAACACATTCCCACTGCATTCCCATTGTCGACACGTAAATTTTTCTCACTGAACACTGTAGATTTTTCACTGAGAAGATGTCTACCACGCACCACATGTTTTGATACATACAAAGAGCTTACAAACATATGAGTATCAAAGATGTTATGATATATCGTAACATTTGAAGATGTCCTATGTTTGGAAAGGATCATATATTCACTTACGCAACTGAAATTCCTTTTACACTAGTACAGAGACATTGATTTTCTGAGTTGATACTGTTACATTAATTATAAAGTTAATTTTTTTTAGTACTGTATAGGTAAAATAGTACATTATTTAATGACATTTAGCATCAGGAGAATTATAGTAACATATAAATTTGTTACTTGATCAGCAGAAAGATTTCCAACCTCTTGATCTGCAGATAGATTTCCAACCTCCAAAGCAAATAATTTTATATGCCTATCTGCAGATCAAGTAGCAAATTTATATGTTACTATGATTGCGCGTCGATGGGGATGAAATGATGATGATTAAGACAACACAACACCCAGTCCCTGAGCGTAGAAAATCTCCGACCCAGCCGGGAATCGAATCCAGGCCCTGACGATTGACATTCTGTAGCGCTGACCACTCAGCTACCGGTGGCGGACAATACAGAGAGAAAGACAAGTAGTAAGAAATAAACCATGAACGCCACTAGTAAGACAGCCGACGCCAGTCAGTACTCACTGTTCGAGTTACAAATAAAATGATCCCTATCTCAACATTGTCAACAACAAAAAAAGTTCAAATTGTGAAATCTTATGGGACTTAACTGCTAAGGTCATCAGTCCCTAAGCTTACACACTACTTAACCTAAATAATCCTAAGGACAAACACACACACCCATACCCAAGAGAGGACTGGAACCTCCGCCGGAACCAGCCGCACAGTTCATGACTGCAGCGCCTTTGACCGCTCGGCTAATCCCGCCCTGCTCAACATTGTCCGGTACTATCACCTGTAAGTATATCGGTTACTTTTTTTTTCCTTTTTTTTTTAATATGCTGTATCAAGTAACATTTCCGATAGTTAGTTACAGAGTGCAGATGCGGCTAAGTACAGCACAGGCGCCAGTCGCCGGCCCGTCGTATGCAGATGAGGCCGCCGGCACGGCTGTTAGGGCGGCGCGCGTGCCGTTTTGCTACGCACTCGACTCGCATCACGCAACAGAGCGTCATCAAGTTAGCGCGGTCGCCGTACCGAATGCGCCGTAAATTGGGACTCCGGCCCTTATTCAGCATCCGTCACGCGAATCCTCCGTGAAAATGGAAAGAGTGGCCACTCCCGTAAAGTCAGCACCACGCCCAGGACTGTTTCCTACCGCACGTAGTACAAAGTCAGTCCCCGTCATTCTTACGTCACGCATTTGAGGTTGGGCGTCCTAAGTGCGAGAGAAAAGGAATCCATGTTTTCGCTGTAGATGCAACAGTACCAGAAACTTCCTGGCAGATTAAAACTGTGTGCCCGACCGAGACTCGAACTCGGGACCTTTGCCTTTCGCGGGCAATTGCTCTACCACTGAGCTACCGAAGCACGACTCACGCCCGGTACCCACAGCTTTACTTCTGCCAGTATCTCGTCTCCTACCTTCCAAACTTTACAGAAGCTCTCCTGCGAACCTTGCAGAACTAGCACTCCTGAAAGAAAGGATATTGCGGAGACATGGCTTAGCCACAGCCTGGGGGATTTTTCCAGAATGAGATTTTCACTCTGCAGCGGAGTGTGTGCTGATATGAAACTTCCTGGCAGATTAAAACTGTGTGCCCGACCGAGACTCGAACTCGGGACCTTTGCCTATCGCGGGCAAGTGCTCTACCACTGAGCTACCGAGCTTCTGTAAAGTTTGGAAGGTAGGAGACGAGATACTGGCAGAAGTAAAGCTGTGGGTACCGGGCGTGAGTCGTGCTTCGGTAGCTCAGTGGTAGAGCACTTGCCCGCGAAAGGCAAAGGTCCCGAGTTCGAGTCTCGGTCGGGCACACAGTTTTAATCTGCCAGGAAGTTTCATATCAGCGCACACTCCGCTGCAGAGTGAAAATCTCATTCTGGAAACAGTACCAGAGTTTCCGTCCGTTTATGTTGTTCGCAGACGGCCTGGCGAACATTTCAGATGGTATTTCTGGTAGGGGTATATTACTGTCATACACTGAAGATCCAAAGAAACTGGTACACCTGCCTAATATAGTGTAGGGCTCCCGCAAGCACGCAGAAGTACCGCAACACGACGTGACATGGACTCGACTAATGTCTGGAGTAGTGCTGGAGGGAACTGATACCATGAATCCTGCAGCGCTGTCCATAAATCCGTAAGAGTACGAGGTGGTGGAGATCTCTTCTGAACAGCGCGTTGGAAGGCACCCCGGTTATGCTCAATAATGTTCATGTCTGGGGAGTTTGGTGGCCAGCGGAAGTGTTTAAACTCAGAAAAGTATTTCTGGAGCCACTCTATAACAATTCTGGACGTGTGGGGTGTAGCATTGTCCTGCTGGAATTGCCCAAGTCTGTCGGAATTCATAATGGACATTAATGGAAGCAGGTGATCACACAGGGTGCTTACGTACGTGTCACCTGTCAGAGAGGTATCTAGATGTATCAGGCGTCCCACGTCACTCCAACTGCACACACCTCACACCACAAGTAGTTCTAAGTTCTAGCGGACTGATGACCTCAGATGTTAAGTCCCATAGTGCTCAGAGCCATTTGAACCATTTTGTGCCATTTAAGGGAATGGGGTCAATAACAGAAATATTAATCTTTAACTCTGTATTCTAATATATATATATATATATATATATATATATATATATATATATATATATATATATATATATACGAGGTTTGTCCGGAAAATACGTATAAAAGTTGAATAATGTCTTTATGTTACAAGTTGCAGTCACCGCCAGGTGGGACTACTGCTGTAATCAATCCTATCAACGCTCAGTTCGAGTCAGAGCACTCTGCGTGAAGGTGGGAGTATGCGGCAGCTTGTTGACAGTTACCCTTTTTCACCTGCCGTCGGCATGGAGCTCTCTCTGATTGAAGAACAGCGCGTCGACATCAAGTTTCTTGCAAAGCTAGGCAAGAATGGCCATGAGATTTTTGAGTGTTTGAAACAGGTTTACGGAGACAATTCTCTGAAGGAACCAACCGTGAACAAGTGATTAAAAAGTTTCCGGGATGGCCGAGAAGTGAACGATGACCCTCGCCCAGGACACCCGTCGACATCGAGTTCCGATGCAAATGTTGAACGAATTCGGGCTTGTGTTCTTAAAGACCGTAGATTGACTGTCAGAATGATTGCTGACGAGCTGTTAATCCCCAAAAGAATCGTTCACGAAATCCTGACACAAAAACTTGAAATGAAGAAACTGTGTGCGAGAAACGTACCGAAGCTCTTGACGCCAGAACAGAAAGCAAAGAGGGTTGAGTGCTGTGAGGATTGGTTGAAAGCAGAGGAACGAGGGGACTTTCTCAACCGAGTCATCACTGGAGACGAGTCCTGGTTTTACGAATTCGATGTGGAGCTCAAATCTGAAAGCAAGGAATGGAAACTAGCAGGAGAACCGAGAACAAAAAAGTCGCGAAAATCAAGGTCCAATGTGAAGACAATGTTGATTGTTTTCTTTGATTCTAGGGGCATTGTTCACAAGGAATTTGTCCCTCCCGGCCAGAGAGTGAACGGAAACTTTTACGTTGAAGTTCTGACACGTCTCAGAGCTCGTGTGGCCCGAGTTCGACCTGAGTTGGCAAAAGGGGGCAAGTGGATCTTTCATCACGACGATGCGCCCGCTCACACGTCGCTCGTTGGGCGCGAGTTTTTGGCCCGAAGCTCAATCACCGTGACAGACCACCCGCCTTATTCCCCTAGTCATCAACAGCCCAACGTCGGTGTTGACGGGCCCAAGCGAGGCAACATGGACCAGTTTAAAAACAACGGTGACATTCATGATTATAATACCAGAAAAAAGAAAGACACTATCCTTTGCTCAACCTATCTTTGGCACAGAAAGGGGTAAAATATGCTGCTATCAAAATTTTCAACAAATTACCAAATGAAATAAGATGTCTGACAGACAGATGTAATATCTTCAAAAATAGTGCTTAGTGGTGTTTTATGCCAGAAGGGTGGTAATACTGTAGTACGAGGTGATTTGCAAGTGTTCAGGATATCTTATTGTAAGACTTTATGTTTGTCTTTCACACACATACCGAATGACAGAGAGTAAACGTTAACTGTCGTATGTCTGTTTCGATGAATTTATTTAATTTATTTGAAATTGTACCGAATGTTTGTAATCTTACACTACAATGTACCACGAACCATCTCAAGTGTCTACCAGAACGTTTCCACTGTTGATAACATTGCTGAAAGTCTTCAGTTGTGATGTTGTTCAGTTGCCGTGTCGTTTCCGCCTTGATGGCTTCCACATCTCCCAAGTGCCGCCCTCGAAGCGTCTCAGGGCGAGTACTTTGAAGGAGACCATATTGTAATACCTGAATAATTGTAAAATAAAGTTATTATTCAACTTTTATACGTATATTCCGGACAAACATCGTATATATATATATATATATATATATATATATATATATATATATATATATATATCTTAAAAAAATTTGTTTCATATGTGCATTTCTTGTGCGCTTGACACGTTCCACATCATAACGTTTCTCTCTTCATTTCACGTATTTTCAAAAACTGTCTGGTTACTTGAGTAACTGAGGAAAGAGTGCGCAGTTCTCGACACGTTCTTTTCCAGACAGATATGGCTCTTTCACATGCTTTCGGTGTCTTTTTAATAGCAAAGCCGCAGTGTATCAGTCGTTTCCGAAGTGCAGAGGCATTATGATGTCCATCCCGCCCAAGGTTCAAATACATTCTAAGCACCTCGGTAGAAAAGATTCTAACCTAATCAAACGCTCTTGATCCGGCCACAAACTGACGAAGGAGATCGGATGCAATGTGACCCAGCTCTGGACCGATGATTCGGGCGACCTCTGACAAACGTCGATTAACTGCTCTGATCCGGCAGGTTCCGACCTCACAATTAGCAAATTTCAAGTCTATGTCTATGAATAGTATCGCTGCAGTTCTTTTCTTTCTTTTGCTTGTGCCTTTTTTCCCGCAGATACGCATGGTCGGCATGGTTAATCGGATGTGGCCACCCCTGGCCGGATGCCCTTCCTGCCGCCACCCCGTAGCCCCCGGGACGAAATCAGTGTACCCCAAGTGTCTGCGACTAGTGTAATCCATGGAAGAGTGCGAAAGTGTTTAGATGTCTGCGAGGCGTGTAACTGAGGCGGGACGTGGGAACCAGCCCGGTATTCACCTAGGGAGATGTGGAAAACCGCCTAAACACCACATCCAGGCTAGCCGGCACACCGGCCCTCGTCGTTAATCCGCCGGGCGGATTTGATCCGGGGCCAGCGCGCCTACCCGAGTCCAGGAAGCAGCGCATTAGCGCTCTCGGCTGACCTGGCGGGTCAATAATTTCGCTGCAGTTAAGATATGAAAAGTAAGCTGTTCCCTTTGAAATATGTATACCTCAAAAAAGATTACATGTTTTAGGCTGGCTAGTGAGAACTCAGTTGGCGATGTTAGGAACTCGCTAAAATGTTAGATCAAAATGAGGAATAGTTTATTAAACGTAAAAGGCGTGTGGAATCTAGCAAAGCAGGCGTCTAACGGGAGCACGGCGTTCGTCTGCCCTGACTTCAATACGGAAGTGACGCTAACCACTAGCGAAGTAATTGAAACGTTCATGTATTCTGAAACTGTTAATTGTCATTAGAATTAATTTGTGGCAAGTGCAACACTTACTGATGTCTTATGCTTGCCAGGGGCGTGGCAGCAATTACACGTTTTTCGTTCTCTCTAATAATTATTTCGCTATATTACGGTCCGTGTTCCACGACTAGAGGTACGTAGAAAATAAACGAAAACGAGAAGAGTAACGGCGTCCTAACGGCTGAGTAAATCTTGAGTAATCAAAGCCCTGACCGCATATATGTCGCCCCTGCGTTCTCCATTGTATTAATTAATGAAGTACACCGATTGTTAATCAGCGCTCTTTCGTGGTTTAGGCGTCTAAGTGAATTGCTTGCGGCGGCATCCTTGACGCTGAATTACGCGCGCCTCCGTACGCCTTTAATAACGAGGCAGCGGACGAATTAAGCTCGGCGGTTCGAGCACTTGGCTACTCACCTCTCTCTCCTAAACCCGTCTGCCCATCGCCGCGTTGCAGATATTTATGTGAGAGGCGGCGTAATGGCGCGGGCAGGAACTGGTCGAGAGTGGGATCCCCCTCTCGCAGTCGTACCACAACCAGCAGACGGAGCCAAATGAATTTGCATCCGCCGGCAGGCACCGTGTAAGACGGTGAGGTGACGACAACACTGCCGACGTAAAAACTCCCTCAGATTTTACTGCTGGGTGCTACTGCCAACGCTACAAACCTCTGTCGCCTGCTACCATCCTTGCTACAACTACAAACCGTCGTCTTATTTTTGTGTGCAGCTTATCTCAAGTATCTCTAGTACTGGTACAAATACAACAAAATGGGAAAAAATGCCTTTTATTTTTTTTTCTATCCTCAGTCGGCAGCGTTACATAATTTTCTACATTCTTCATGGCATGCCACAATACAGCATTCAGCTGAAGTACTGTTCTGCTCAAAGAGACGAAAAATCGCTTCTTACTAGCATGTCAGCTCCCTGTCCCTGCAAATACAGGGCTTCTCAAAAAGTTGATGCGATTTCAGAAAACTATATCTTCTACGTAACTGAAGACATAAACCTGGGGTAAATTTCAACTTACGTAGAGGACTACCAGCCTTTATTTTCGAAACAGCAATACGACTTTACATAGATTTACGTTTTACATGCTTGAACATACGACCGTAGGTACTTTTTACAATTCAAGCCGTTGGTGCAATGACCAAGCAAGTCACGTTTACGTAATTTGGAGTAAAACACAAAAATCAGTCCACAAATTGGAAAAATTCGTTAGATCTCACATCTCCGACTTTGGTCCATCATGAAACGAAGTGAATGTCAAAGAATACGTGCCACTTTTCCGTGTGAATGTCAGTGTTGCGCTATTGACAAGTAGTCATCGTTTCGGCGGATTCCGACACAGTAAGTCGGCTTACCTGTGCAAACAGCACTTCTTAGAACATCACTTGCCGGGGTGGATCTGTCTCCCGGTTTTCGGGGAAAGATCGGATCGGCCAACCTTAAAACGAACCGGAAATATCCACGTAAGTAGACACTAACCGTCACTTACAAGTGGACCATATGGTAGCCGGATTTTTGTATTTTTATCTTTTTACGGAGTTCAGAAATTCAAATATCAATGTGCAAAAGCAGCTCGACGCAACTCTGAAAAATTCTCGATTAAATCGACTTTGAAGTTTTCTGATCATCTTTAATATGCTAAGGCAAGGACCATTTGTCTCGACAGGTCGCGGGTTCGCTTCCCAACCTTCCCGGGATTTTAAACATGGGTACATGTTACATGAACATTCCCATGGAGCGTAAAATACTTAAGAACAAGAAAGAATTTAATTTGTAATGTTCTTTTTTAATTTAAACCGTCTTAGATCTGTAGTTAAGAATATACGTTTACAACGGAAACTGAATTTTTGTGTACGATATGTAATTATAAATAAGACGACGTGCATTTTTCATAAAAATAGCAGTTAGATATATATTAATTAGCGTACGAGTATATTCGATGACTATTATAATTAAGTGGCATAGATAATCGAAGTGAACGGAAAAAACCCGAAAAAATAATGACCGAAACGAGTCTTGAACCAGCGATCTCGAGAGTTAGTGATTTTTTTCATCTATATGTATTTTAAACTTCACGGAATTGCTAGTAGGACAGATACTCCCCGTCCTATAGCCACACGGCCTGTCGCGAGGAAATGACCTTGCGTTAGCGTATTAAAGACATTCAGAAAACAACAGAGTCGATTTTATTGAAAATTTTGGAGAGTTTCATTGAATTATTTTGGGGGATTAATATTTGAGTTCTGAACTTCACGTACCATGAACATAAAAAGAAATTACAAAAATCCGATTGGCTTGTGATCCCTCGTTTGGCCTATTAATTAGATAGCTATTGTGATGTTTGCATTTTTTTGTCTTTCCTACGTTTTGAATTAAAACGAAATAACTTTGTCGCTTGACAAAATATCTTCACATCACACTGTGAATAATCATCAGTGCCCATCATTTCGATTGTTCTCGACCGACTATTTCTCCTAACTCTTCATCCTCCCCAAGCTCCATTGTGCCAAAATGCTGAAACGTTGTGCCTAACAGTTAACCTCCAGAGGCGATAATATAGCAAAATTTTGCAGACTTTAACCCAATAATTTAGTGAACATGTTCCAATAATGAAACGTTTGATACACGCCGTTGTATTGGAGACTCGACTGTTGAGCAAATACCGACGTTGAAACTGAAATAAGCCACAGTTTCTTCCAATCTGCTGAAGTGGCGGAAGTCATTCCTTCCCAGGCTCCAGAATTCCACAGTCTATGGTTGCGGAAGGCATTTCATGTTCACTGATCAATACGATTTCTCCGTCTCGTCTCTTTACATTGTGTGAAGAAAGATTTTGCTCAGGTTCACTTAAGCACTCAATTTCCATCAGCCGTTTTACGAGTACAAAACATTAATATTCTTATTCTTTGTCTAAATGGATGTATTGCTTTGGAAATCCATTTAGGTTATGTAATAGTTTTTTATGGCACGTTACTTTAATTGTGAGTTAAATTTAACGAAATTAACCGTCTCGTTTATGTCACTGGAAGTAAAAGGACACTTGTTTGTCAACATCATTGCAGTCATCTGATGCACAGTTAAAGTTGATAGACGTTTGCATCCGAAATACGCTATGGAGGCCAGTTGCACGTGTTTTCCAAACGAAACAGAGCAGTCCACTCCATAAAAGTAAACAACAGATCTCAGTCGGTATACACGACGTTGCGAAGTAGAAGGCAAGTGAAATGAAGAGGTAAAAGAAGTGTGACGAGAGAGAATTGGAGAATTTACATATCACACTTTTTACTCTGTGTTTAAGTTAAATACATCAATAACAAATATATTTTGCCGTAATGCTTAGGGCGCTTGCTTACTGCGATATGTACAACGCCGAACTGCAAAAAGGAAGAAAAACTTGTCATGTATTTGTAGCCGTCCCTTGTTGACAGTGTAACATTATTTCGCAGGGCTCAGTTGGATAACTGTGCCTCATTTTACTCTCGGAGATTTCTTTTAAATAATTAACAAGCAAGATGTGTGTCAGTCTCATGTTTGTTTAACGACAATCAAGGACATGTGGAATATTGTAGCCGTAATACTTGGACACAAATGATAAACAAAGAACTGTAATCAAAATACAGAGATGACGTCCCATTCCTCGTTCAGTGAAAAGAGAGTGAGACAGCGACAGGAAAATGAAAAGGGAGACGTGACGATGGGGAAACGGCTGACAGGCAGCAAGGAGAAGGGGAAATATGCCCCCAAGTTGCTGAGCCGGGTGCTTCCGGCTCTTTTATGCATGACGGCAGCTTCAATGTTATCTAAATAATCCCCTTTCACTCTTCATCTCCCCACCACAATTATTTGTGACCCTACCATGGCAGGTAGAACAGTAAAGACATGTATTTCCACATCTAGACATTTGCATGGCATTATCACTTCCTTTTACTCGCTTTTGGCGGTTCATTATTGAGAAACGCAGACAGAAAGGAAGTAATTACCATTCCGAGATATTTCCTGGGCAATTTATGTAGGTCTGGTAGCCGCAGCACTGATACTACTATGTACCAGGGAGAAGAAGACATAGTAAATGGAAATTCATGTACTGTGACAGCTATCTTGGACCGTCAATGCTGTCAAATGAGGAGTTCCAGTGTAAGAAAGACGTTTGTTTGTGTTTGCTGGAAGTGAGAAAGCGTACGCTTATACCGTGTCCAATCTAAGGACGTTGTTCCAAAAATTTAAATTTTATGGCACCTTGATTCTGATATTCTGCACTAAGTCGGTAGTCACGCAAATGGCAACAGGTTCTTTCAACATTATGTTGACAACAGCTGTTTGCTAAATCGCGTAGGCAGCAGTTGCTTGCAGTCATTAGAAGTTCATGGTTCACTACGCAATACTGTATTTGATAAAATGCATTGTAATTACATTCCACCAGAGCTGCTTTTTTGATACAGGGTGTAAATGGTACAAATGCAGATATTTTTGTATGTGGTATCTTAATATGTACACACATCAGCGTGTTATTTGCTTTTTCATGCTTTTGTTACACGTACTTGGAGGTACTAATCAACCTAAAAACATGCGAATTGTAATAGCTGTAATTATAACCCAGAAAATGACGTAAATAGTGATATAATATTCTTCAGTATAGAGTCCTCAACTACCAATAGAAATATCTGCACTTATACCCGCTACACCTCGTATACCTTTCTTTTTGCTACCTGCTTCGAGGATGGCTAACTTTCAAGCAGTACTAAATATAATTAAACTTTTGTCAGTAATATATATTATTTGCCCTTCATAGAGAAGAGTGATGGTAATCTCTAAGATTATTGTCACATTCATATGCAGTGCCAGCTCTGAATATCTCGTCATACATAAAACATCAGCGAATCAATGGACTCGCGTTCGGATTTTTCTTGAATGGTAAGTCAAAAAGACAAAAGATGAAATTTCATGCGTGAACTGCCAACACTAAGCTCTTGAATAGGCCAAGTCAATAATAAGAGATATCACTGTATGTTTATACTAGATGATTTACTGCAGTCTGATCCAGTACCTAAAGTCTTGAATGACGAAGTGTCTGCGCATTTTAGCGCGGTGGGTTTAATTTGTAAATTCACGCCCCTACAGGGAGCTTAATTTGAATCAAACCCGAAAGTAAACGGATTGTCGTCTCCTTCATATTGTTCCCCAGCTAGAGAGCTTTGCTCTCGCAGACTTAGCTTGTTTAATTCTAGATATTAGTTCACCTTGCCTTGTTCTACGTTTCTCTATACCCTTTTCTTAGGGGATCCACTTTGAGCATCAGAGCACACCTAACCAACTCAGCACTTTCTTTTATGTATTTACCTTCAGTTTTTATGTTCTTAATACTATTAGTAATTACCTTTCCGGTTCTAGGCGCTACAGCCTGGAACCGCGCCGCCGCTACGGTCGCCGGTTCGAATCCTGCCTCAGGTATTGATGTGTGTGATGTCCTTAGGTTGGTTAGGTTTAAGTAGTTCTAAGTTCTAGGCGACTGATGACCTCAGAAGTTAAGTCGCATAGTGCTCAGAGCCATATGAATCATTTAAATTACCTTTCCTGTTTGCCTGTTGCTCAGATTGTTTTATTTACTTACACTGAGGTGAAGAGAAAATCTAAGTACTTTATTTTTCATTCAGTGGAAAAACATTCGAACTGCATGTTCATATACCAGCGAATGTCACGGTCAGTTCGCATTGCGCATCCAGTAAGCAGTAATCGTTCCATTGTCCGAGATCGTCTGCAGTATTTGAAATTGCGCTCATCATGAGTTTCACGACGACTGGCACCTGCACCCTAAGGTGAAAGATTTATGACGTCTCTGGACTTCCTTCAGCGTTACCCCATGAAAGGCAAAGATATCCTAAGCCGCATCATCGCGGTTGTTGCGACATGGGTCCCTCATTTCACATCTGCAACAAAGACAGTGTGTATCAAATGAAACTCCGTTTCGCCACTGCGGAAGGAATGCAGAGTTGCACTATCAGCTTGGAACGTGACGGTCACCGTTTTCTTCGACTGAGGAGGAGCTGTGCACACAGAGTTTATGGCAACAGTCACAACCATTGATGCCGATTTGTGCAACACTGAATTTTCTGCACATTCCCATAAAGGCCAAGCAGAGTGCAGAATTAAGCGAAGGCATTGTTCTCATGCACGACAATGCAACACCGCCTGCAGCACGCACAATGCAAGCTTCATGTCAGCCTTTTCTATGGGAGGTTTAGAAGCATCCACCACATAGTCCAGATCTTACACCATGCGATTTTCATCTTTTCAGCAAGATGGAAGAATATCTAGGGGGAAAGACATTTTCCAGCGATGAGGATGTTCACACAATCTTCCTCGAATGGCTCCGTTGTTGAGGAACTGGTGATTGGCAAAACATTATGACCAATGTTTACAGATACTTGGTAGCTATGGTGAAAAATAGTGTCATGTATTGCGTCACTTTGAAGTGTAGTGCAGCATTCAATAAAAGTTACTTGGCCTGCCGTAATTGTGCTGGCGTAAGCTGTCTCCAGCACACTGGTCGGCAAAGAGGTTGTAAGAAGATCGATAATAGGCGCTGAATCAAGCGCGCGTATAATGAGAGTGGTCAAAGACAGACTTGAAAGCAACGCGCCGCCAACGCCCTCTGGACCGCCGGTATTTAGATCGCCGCCACGGACCGGAGGGACCAGTCAGTCACAGACATTCAGCTCAGTCGCAGACGGAGTCGCAGTCTCTAGCTCAGAGTCAATTGGGACCTAGCGATCAGAGTAGTGTACATAGTGGGAATTGCACTGTGGACTGTTACAGAAGAGCTTGTACCACAACACATGGACTACCAAGTAGCTTTCGTTTCTAGTAAATAAAGAACCCTGTTAAAACATGTGTGCAGTTGTGTTACAGAAAAAAACCGAGACTCGAACTCGGGACCTATACCTTTTGCGGGCAAGTGCTCTACCATCTGAGCTACCCAAGCACGACTCACGCCCCGTCCTCACAGCATTACTTCTGCCAGTTTTAATCTGCTGGGAAGTTTCATATCAGCGCACACTCCGCTGCAGGGTGAAAATCTCGTTCTGGAAACATAGTCTCCTTGCTTCCCATGGTACAAGACTCTACAGTGCGACGACACAAAAATAATAATGTGTAACTTAGCTTTTGAAGTCCCCTCGTAGCAAGTCATAATCTTCGTTCCTCCCTCTCTGTTACGAACTCAGCTTCGCAAACAGTATACCGTGTCATATGCCCTCTTAAGTCTGTAAGTCAGAGAGTCTTCACTGGCAGCGCCGCCTCATGCCGCAGAGGCAACCATCTACGCAATCAAAGAGCACAGTGCTCCCCACTAAATTGCGTTTCCGTTCGGTTCTTTTCCACAGAAGACCTGCGAGTCTCCCTTCCAATTTCCATGTAAGTGCTCCTTGTGTGCCCTGGGGAGCTGGACTTTACGATTTCTAACAAGCCGCTTCAGACGCGCCAGCTCGAGGCACGCCGGCAAAAGAGATCGCCATTGCGTAGCAGCTCTTTGGACGTCCCCCGGTGAAAGGAGGAAGCCTGCAAGGTCGGGACAGATGGCAGGCTCATGCGTAACTGGCAGGTTGCCTGCTGGGCTGACCTTGCGACTTCAAGTGCAAAAAAAATGCCGTTCTTTTCTGTTACCTGCGGGTAAAAAAGAAAGCAACACACACCGCCTTTGCGTGGGAATGCGACGGAGCTGGCCGCCAGAAATAAACGCGGCTGAAGAAGCATGAAGCCGGATATTCGTGATACGTCCTTACAATATTGTGGGAGCTCCAGAACAACTCTAGAATAAGCAGAGAATGGGATAACTCTTTGTACCTAAAACATTCATTGAACCACAGAATGAATCAAGGATTACAATATCGCTTTTACTCCGGGCAAAAAATAGTACTTTATGTCCGAATTGTGAAGCTGTAGCTAAGTTCTGCATTTATGTCTTGTATTGCTTCACTACGTGAGACGTTTCATGTGCCAGTGATCACCTCAATTCGTTATATTATCCGTTGCCTTTTCGCCGTACCGTTTTCTCTGAATTTTTTAATCAATGTAGATCGATTTTTGCGTTACTCTATTGTAATTAACCATATCAGAATTCAAAAATTATGTTTGACTATAAAAAATCATAAATATATATGGTAGACGAGCTTCGAGGAACATAGATGATGGTACTTTATTGCCAGTGGTACGGCAACCAGCAGTGTCACAATACTCATCGCCTACTAAATATGAGGGCTTGCTCAAAAGTAATGTCTCCGAAATTTTTATGTGAAAACTCTTCAATCTTTTTTAAATAAAACAAACGTCATTGACAACCTACATCTTTATTCTTCGTGTCTAATAATGGAGTATAGATTTAAGTGTCAGGAAGTCTTTTCTGACAGTGTTTGTGTGGAGTGTAGCCATGTATTGATGTGAAGCACGGACGATAAACAGTTTAGACAAGAAGAGAATAGAAGCTTTTGAAATGTGGTGCTACAGGATAATGCTGAAAATTAGGTGGGCAGATCACGTAACCAATGAGGAGGTACTGAATAGAATTGGGGAGAAGAGGAATTTGTGGCACAACTTGACTAGGAGAAGGGATCGGTTGGTAGGACACGTTCTGAGGCATCAAGAGATCACCAATTTAGTACTGGAGGGTAAAAATCGTAGAGGGAGACCAAGGGATGAATACGCTAAGCATATTCAGAAGGATGTAGGTTGCAGTAGTTACTCGGAGATGAAGAGGCTAGCGCAGGATAGAGTACCATGGAGAGCTGCATCAAACCAGTCTCTCGACTGAAGACCACAACAACAGCAAGAATTTTGTCAATTCTTTCTCTTTTTAGGTAACAATGCACAAGTGTAGAGGTGCAGACCAAACAAGAGACACAGCAAATAAGTACGAAATTGAGACTTGTATTGAATTTTGAATTCGCCGGACTAGACATAGAGAAGAGGGGAAGGAGGAAGGAAGAAGAAAAGCGCTATGGAGAAATTTATTTGGAACTGAAGACTTTAATTGGGAATTGAAAAGTTTGCTTCCGGAGATGCTGTATCGTACTCGCCTGTTCACCAAATGGACATGCGAACTCTTTGAGTATTATGGGAATGCGGCCGGGTGATGTCGTCGACAATCGCTGATACTTTCGACAGGAGCACACCCTGCCATTTTCGAGGCAAAACTGCAGCCCTGAAAATGGCATGGTGTGTGCCTGTCGAAATATTAGCGGTTGTCCGGTTGCATTCCAGTAAGTTATTTGCGTATTGTGTACGAGTATATCGGGAAAAACTCCGGTCTCTATGAATATTCACTTACAGTGTGCTTTATTCACCTCTCCAGCAGAGGGATACGAGTGAACAACATCTAAGACACGCTGGGATAGGGCATCTGATTTAGTGGTGAAAAGAACTATAGTGCCTGCAGGGACATAGAGGGTATAAGCAAAATAATGTGAACAGTGTTAATAATGGGATTGTTGTGTTTGACGGTCAAGAACGGAGGTAAGGCACGTGTTCTAGTGGACTGTGCGTGTTCAGTACGGCCTAAGCAACAGTGCAGGCTGTTAAAGAGTAGTGCACACTTCGTATTTGCATTCAGAGGCCGAGGTCGACGTGCAATGAAAGACCTAACAGAGTTCCAAAGAGGGTAGATTGTGGGGGCCCAATTAGCTGGAGCATCAGTAACCAAGAGAGCCAACTTATTGAATGTTTCAAGAGCAACTGTTTCAACAGTCATGACAGCCTACACAAAACATGGAAAGACATCAACGGGTAAACGCAATAGTGGGCGCAAATCAAAACTAAATGACAGAGATCGTCGTACGCTAACAGGACTTGTGTCAAAATAACACGAAGGTACGGTGGCTAAAGTGACTGCAGAGCTCAATAGCCATCTTCGAGACCCCGCGTCTATCGACACTGTCCGCCAATAACTCCATAAAGCGAATATTCATGGGCGAGCTGCTGTACCGAAACCATTACTGACGACAGAGGAGTAAAACTTGGTGTCAGGAGCATAAATCCTGGTCGGCTGATCAGTAGAAACACGTCATATGCTCCGACCAGTCACCTTTTTCTTTATTTCCAGCATCAGGCCGGCTTTACGTCTGGAGAAGGCCAAAAGAAGCCTACAGTCCTGATTGCTTGATTCCAATGGCCAAGCATAGAGATGGAAGTGCGATGGTGTGAGTACCTGCTGGTCCCATCATTACTCTCAAAGGCCGTGTTACAACCGACTATTGTGTGAACATTTTAGGTGATAGAAATGTTGTTCCCCAACAATGATGCACGTTCCCCCAGACAGGACGGTACAATCGTGGTGTGAGGTGCACGCAGCTGAGCTGCAGCGACTTCCCTAGCCAGCACAGTCCGTCTGACTTGAACATTATGGAACCCTTGTGGGCGGTATTGGAGCGCAGAATCCGGAGCAGATTTACGCCTCCCTCGTCACTATAGCAGTTCGAAGAGATCGAAGACTGACATAACATTCCACTGGGGACTGTGCTATCGTTGTTGTTGTGGTCTTCAGTCCTGAGACTGGTTTGATGCAGCTCTCCATGCTACTTTATCCTGTGCAAGCTTCTTCATCTCCCAGCTGCAACCTACATCCTTCTGAATCTGATTAGTGTATTCATCAGCCGCTACGGTCGAAGGTTCGAATCCTGCCTCGGGCATGGATGTGTGTGATGTCATTAGGTTAGTTAGGTTTAAGTAGTTCTAAGTTCTAGGGGACTGATGACCTCAGATGTTAAGTCCCATAGTGCTGAGAGCCATTTGAACCAGTGTATTCATCTCTTGTTCCGCGATTTTTACCCTCCGCGCTGCCCTCCAATACTAAATTGGTGATCCCTCGATGCCTCAGAACATGCCCTACCAACCGATCCCTTCTTCTAGTCAAGTTGTGCCTCAAATTTCTCTTCTCCCCAATTCTTTTCAATACCTCCTCATTAGTTACATGATCTACCCATCTAATCTTCAGCATTCTTCTATAGCACCACATTTCGAAAGCTTCTATTCTCTTCTTGTCTAAACTATTTATCGTCCACGTTTCACTTCCATACGGATACTTCGAGAAACGACTTCCTGACACTTGAACCTATACTCGATGTTAACAAATTTCTCTTCTTCAGAAACGCTTTCCTTGCCATTGGCAGTCTACATTTTATATCTTCTCTACTTCGACCATCATCAGTCATTTTGCTCCCCAAATAGCAAAACTCCTTTACTACTTTAAGTGTCTCATTTCCTAATCTAATTCCCCCAGCATCACCCGACTTAATTCGACTACATTCCATTATCCTCGTTTTGCTTTTGTTGATGTTCATCTTATATCCTCCTTTCAAGACAGTGTCCATTCCGTTCAACCGCTCTTCCAAGTCCTTGCTGTCTCTGACAGAATTACAATGTCATCGGCTAACCTCAAAGTTTTTCTTTCTTCTCCATGGATTTTAAGACCTACTCTAAATTTTTCTTTTGTTTCCTTTACTGCTTGCTCAATATACAGATTGAATAACATTGGGGAGAGGCTACAACCCTGTCTCACTCCCTTCCCTATCACTACCTCCCTTTCATGCCCCTCGACTCTTGTTACTGCCATCTGCTTTCTGTACAAATTGTAAATAGCCTTTCGCTCCCTGTATTTTACCCCTGCCACCTTCAGAATTTGAAAGACAGTATTCCAGTCAACATTGTCAAAAGCTTTCTCTAAGTCTACAAATGCTAGAAACGTAGGTTTTCCTTTTCTTAATCTATTTTCTATGATAAGTCGTAGGGTCAGTATTGCCTCACGTGTTCCAACATTTCTACGAAATCCAAACTGATCTTCCCCGAGGTCGGCTTCTACCAGTTTTTCCATTCGTCTGTAAAGAATTCGTGTTAGTATTTTGCAGCAGTGCATTATGAAACTAATAGTTCGGTAATTTTCACATCTGTCAACACCTGCTTTCTTTGCGATTGGAATTGTTATATTCTTCTTGAATGTATGTATTATATGCCAGTATTCCAAGAAGAAAAGCAGCGGTATTATGGGCAAATTGGGATCCAATCCCTTATTAATAAACCATTCCGAAGTAAGTACAGGTGTTGACGTTATTTTGCCTGTCCCCTGAATTTGCCCCGTATGGAGCGAGCGGTGGTTAGTTTGTATGCAGAGTAGAGTCGGTGTCGGTTTGGGTTCCGCTCGAGAAGTCGCACTGGCGCTGCGGCTCTCATTCACCGGTTCACCACCATCTCGCCACTCTCCCGCAGGCATCCCAAGGACGTCGGCTGGATAAGCGTGCGGACTCGGAGCGCGCCAGCAGCAACAAGGTCGGGTCGCTCTGATGGCAGACCAGACCACGGCAACCGCGAAAGGCGCGACCGCGAATGTTGAACAACCCGCCCGACGACCGGCGCGCCTCGTCAGTGCTCACGGCTTAAGGGCTCTGTGAGAATGGAAACCAAGGGTAGAGTGCGTACCAGATAACTAAACCGTAAAGTGAGAGAGTGTTTAAGAAGGGCAGTAGGAGTAATCCATCGAACTACAGACCTATATCATTGACGTCGGTTTGCGGTGGGGTCTTGGAGCATATATTGTATTCAAACATTATGAATCACCTCGAAGGGAACGATCTATTGATACGTAATCAGCATGGTTTCAGAAAACATCGTTCTTGTGCAACGGAGCTAGCTCTTTATCCGCACGAAGTAATGGCCGCTATCGACAGGGGATCTCAAGTTGATTCCGTATTTCTAGATTTCCGGAAAGCTTTTGACACCCTCACAAGCGACTTCTAATCAAGCTGCTGGCCTATGGGACATCGTCTCAGTTGACTGGATTCGTTATTTCCTGTCAGGAAGGTCGCAGTTCGTAGTAATGGACGGCAAATCATCGAGTAAAATTGAGGTGATATCAGGTGTTCCCCAGGGAAGCGTCCTGGAACCTCTGCTGTTCCTGATCCATATAAATGACCTGGGTGACAATCTGAGCAGTTCTCTTATGTTGTTCGCAGATGATGCTGTAATTTACCGTCTAGTAAGGTCATCCGAAGACCAGTATCAGTTGCAAAGCGATTTAGAAAAGATTGCTGTATGGTGTGGCAGGTGGCAGTTGACGCTAAATAACGAAAAGTGTGAGGTGATCCACATGAGTTCCAAAAGAAATCCGTTGGAATTCGATTACTGCCAAGCACTTAAATGTGAACTGCAGAGTAATCATGTAGATGTAGAAGCTAACAGATTATGAAAATATCCCGAATAAGCCCCAGTACAGAAAAGCTGTCCTGAAAATGCTGATAGGTTAATCCAACAGCAAAACGATGGGAGTATTTTCACGCATACTGGTTGGTTCTAAGAGAAACTTCCTAGCAGATTAAAACTGTGTGCCTGACCGGGACTCGAACCCGGAACCTTGATCTTACCAACTTAGCAGTCCAGCCGTGACTCACGACCCCCACACACAGTTCTACTTTCGTCAGTACCTCTCTTTTGTACTTTCCAAACTTTACAGAACTTCTCATACCTATCTTGCGAGACTAACACTTCCTGCCTTCCTTGCTCGCAAGGAATTCAGTAGAACTTTTATGTACGCATATTGGTTTAGAGAACGCAGAGGAAGAAGCGAAGCGTCTTTGGCCTTCCGCACATGCAATTGAAGGGAAAGATGGATGCGACTAGAACAACTTATCTTACCAGAATCAGATTTTCGCTCTGCAGCGGAGTGTGCGCTGATATGAAACTTCCTGGCAGATTAAAACTGTGTGCCGGGCCGAGACTCGAACTCGGGACCTTTGCCTGTGAGGACGGGGCGTAAGTCGTGCTTCGGTATCTCAGTTGGTAGAGCACTTGCCCGCGAAAGGCAAAGCTCCCGAGTTCGAGTCTCGGCCCGGCACACAGTTTTAACCAACTTATCTTACCTTCATTGACTTTGAAAAAGCTTTACTTTTGAGAATGTGAACTGTGAACTATTCTTGAGAACTACGAAGAAAGTACTAGGGGAGTGGGTGGATAGAAGAATCATGAATCAGAACGAAAGCACAAAAGTAAATATCAGAAAGATAGAGAAAAAGGCCACACTTAGAGAAGGTGTTCGACAGTGATATCTCATATCTTTGTATTTATTTAATGTGTTCGGCTACGAAACTATTCATTTCATGAACGAGAAGACAAAGGGAAAAGAAGCCAATGATTAAAGCATACATTGTATCAAGTTGATGACATTGTAGTAGTTGCAGATTCAGAAAAAGAAATGAATGCTGTAAGTCCTGTCAGACTCTCCTAAACTACGGAAATTAAAAGTGGACAAACAGAACACGAAAGTAACAGTAGTATGGAAAAAGGTGGAAGAAATTAAGACCACTAAAAAGTTGGTAAGGTCAGAATTGATCAGGTGAAACAATTTTGCTATAATCATAGAGAATAATAGATGCTTAATGGAAGTGAAATTGCCGAAATACGTATTTATAACTAAGAAAAACATTTTAACCATCACACATCATCCGTATGAACTACACTGCTGTGAAATTGGAAAAGAATGGACATGAAGCTACTGAAATGTGGGTATAGCAGAAAATGACAAGGACGGACCGTGTGAAAAGAAAAACCGAACCTCTTACTCGTAATGTAAGTCAGCGAAAAGAGAAGATTATTAAAGGATGTGGAAGAACCAAAAAAAATATTGGACATGTCATCAAACACAAAACTTATCATCATTAATATCTGTGAAGGGAAAGTGTTGGGAAAGAAAGGAAGAGGAGGGCCAAGGATGAAGTATTTGGAAGAGATGGAGAAGAGCATCGGATGTGGCAAGTTACATGGAGCTGAAACGAACAGCTGGTGTTAGAAGAGAGTGCTTACACCGACACGGCATTAGCCTTCCGAATTTGTATGTCTTCATTTCCCTCATCTTATTATCATGCCCGTTACGAGACAAAGATAAACTGTAGAGCATTGGGCCACCTTACATTGTATATGAAATGCTGGCCTAAAATTGTCGCCGCGAAAATGAGGGTTTCTTCTTTTCAAAGACTCGCAACAGCGTGCGCACTAACGTTTGTCAAATATTCTGGTAACTTTCTCTTCTCCCTCATTTCCGTCACAAATTATTCCTTCTGAATTTGATTTTAAAAAAGAAAATGCTTCTATGAAACTCTCGTTTTAAAATGACTGTTTCTGTTGAGAATCAATAATACGGTAATTTAGACATCCCCGAATACGGCACGTGCTTTCTGCACAACACATTGTTCGCAAACGGCACGTGCGACCGTAATGTTGCAAATCTGATCAACTCGCTACATACAGAACACAAACTGGCATCACGTTTCAGTTTTAATACTGCTCACCGATGGCGCTTGCGAAACAAACGCCTTGGTTCTTTTCAGCGAAAACGATATTGCTTCACAGCAATAGCTGCCACACTGATGAGGTCTCAAGAACCAGAAATCAGGAGTTAGTTACAAGGATCTAATTATGTTACGCGAAATGGAGGATCCATATCGATAAAACAAGCGAGTATTGCAGAAGATTCAGTACTTATTTGCACGCGCAACTTAATGGAGGAATCAGGAAGACAACCAGAAGACTTTCACAGCAAGTAAGAGCCTGTGATTACAGCTCGTCCCGTTTTGTAATTCGCTGTGGACATACGCCGTATTTTCTTTCCGGTAGCGTTTTCACGAGAGATAAGCATAAATTTCTTGTTAGATAATCTCTTACAGACGGAGTAATAAAAAATTAATAAATAAGTACAACACAGATAGCAATTGTCAACATATTTCTCCATGCCTGCTTAATGTGTGGTCTCACGGCAGCGGAAAGAATGGGCTGGTAAATAACGCAGCACAAACGCGACTCACTGGAAACTAAAGCTGCTTTTTTTATTTGTGAAGAACTCTCATTTGTTAATTTTCTCTATTTTACTTTATCACGTGCCTGGATGAAAAAACAAAGCCAGATTTATAGGTTCTGTAAGGAAAATATATTTGCAGTTTCCTGAGAAAACGTACGCGTCAATTATTTTCAAGAAAATTGCTAATCTGCGATTTCCGTAAAATTGTCACACATATAGCTTTCGGATGTACGTCTTCCTCTAATTAACTCTACATCAAATTTAGATACGTACCACATAATTTAGACGCTCAGCGATCTCAGTTCTGTACATGTCACGGAACGGCGTGGACTATGAAACGATTGTAAATTATTCCCTCCTATCAGAAACAGGTCAGAGACAAAGCCTGTAACATCAGATTTGCCCATCGATAGCGTATCTGATAGTCGTTTCTAATGCTCCCAGTGTATGTGGATTTCCAAAAAAATTACGAAGTATATCAAACCACGTCCTCAGTGAAAAGAAGTCGTACAATTAGTGCATTTATAGTCAGTGAATTGGCCCCTAGAAATAAAACCGAGTGAGAGCCAATTGATCTGTTTCACTGCTGTTGTGAAAGCGTTCAGAAGCTACGGTACCTTCAGGGGTACCGAATCGAATTGCGTCACCAGGTTATTTGCGACATTACGGAAGACTCGACTTCCTGTCTGACCTGCCACTGACGCAGTAATTATACAAGTAATTGCCCGGCTTAATTTTACAGCTTCTGCTGCAGTTATGCGACGAAAGTGAAGCCGAAGTACTTAGAAAGTCCAGTATCTTCCGTACGGAGAGCATTCGGAAATTAATTATTATTATTCGTATACCTGTTTAGATTAATTATCGTTTTCTTCTTTTAGCTACGCACATTTCGTCTTTGACTGCTGTTAATTTCACTCTTGGGCATCAAACACACACACACACACACACACACACACACACACATACACACACACACACACACACACACACACACACACTTCTGTCTTTAGTTCAATCTCCGTGTGGACGGACCATAATGGTACACATTTACAACCAACACTTTCACCTGCGGTAGAACTCGAACGCACGAGCTCCACTCTTCGAACCAACAGCTCTGCACGGAGAATGTTGAACTGCATCATTCATTAATCCTCTGTGGATCGTCGTGGAAGTCGTTACTACCTTCTGACGTTTCTGCTCTCTTACAGAGAACCACATCATGTGCGAATAACTTCGGACGCATGTGCCAAATCATTTGCATACACCGTAAACAGTAACGATCCTGAAACTTCCTGGCGGATTAAAACTGTGTGCCAGACCGAAACTCGCACTCAGGACCTTTGTCTTTAGCAGGCAATTGCTCCACCGACTGAGCTACCCAAGCACGACTCACGACCCGCCCTCAGAGCTTCATTTCTGCCAGTACCTCGTCTCCTACCTTCGAAACCTCATTCTAGTAACGATCCTGTCACACTTCCTTGGAGTACTGCGGAAATTACCTTTACATCTGTCGATTTTGTTCCGTTAAGAGCGACGTGTTGAGTTCTGTCTGCAAGGAAGTTTTGAGTCCAAACACAACTCTGGTGCGATACTCGGTAAGCTAATTTTCACGGCATTAATTGTAGTGCCGATGTCCTCAGCACTGTGGACCTGATGCAGTAAAAGAGCGAGCTGAGTTTCGCAGTGTCTCTGTTGTGGAGTCCATGTTGATTTCTCTAGAGGAGATTTTCGTTCACCAAAAACGTCATAATACACAACGATATAGGCCTTTAATTATGTGCACCTGTCCTACGACCCTTCCTCGACAAATAGTGCATGATACAAGAATGCGTTTCCTGGAACTCAGTACACCTAGCTGAAGGCAAACATTGCCTGTGACGACCTTATAACAATACCGCCACTAACAGTTACTTAGTTCAAAATTTATCACGTCGCGCACTCAAAGTATGATCTTTTTATTGTGTAACTAAAAGGTCTTTAATGTGGCAGGTATTGCTACATCAATTGATTACAGTCACTGAAGAAATTTAACAGTAATATCATCTTGCATTTGCAATCCAACGACGATCTCGCTCTGGCTTTGGCTCGTAATTAAAAATGTTGTCTAGGTAGCATGACTGTCGCTGTTGGTGCGAAAGGCACGCGGATGTTAACTACGCCGACTTGACGAACTTACGATGACAATCTTTCAGTATTAATTTGATGATTTATGTTCTTCACTGCAATGTGCTTCATACTTTTTTAAACAATGCTCACTTGAAAATAATTTTTGACACTCACTTTTCACAAAAATTCACATTTATTAAACTTTTTATACTTTCGCATGTTCAAAAGATTATTTTATCATACAATTTCGCAGCCGTTACTGCTCTTAATAAAATTCACAACATTTTTCATTGTCCACAACCCAGACTCATCTTTTCATTTTCAACACAAAGTCAAGACTGTTCATATTCAACACAAAAACTTGACTATCCTGTACGCTTCCGCGCCATAATACACAAGGCAGCATCAAAGATAACAATAAGTTCAAAGATATTCACACTAGATATTATATCGATTTCAACGTCTCAAAATATCGACTTACATACATATAAAAAAAAAATTTCAGTAGAGTGAAAAGTATGAGACATTACGTAGAAAAATATTCATTAATCTACTGTATCAAAAATAGGGTTGGCGGGTGGTCATGGTTTCACAAATAAATAACCATTACAACCTGGTGGTCTGTCGCGGCCATCTGGTAGAGACCATTGGACGAGTGAGCCACTTGTGCTGAATGCGTGTCGTTTCGAAAGTGGCAGAGCGGGAGTGGCAGGCGGGATCGCACGCACGGCAGACACGCGTGTCGTCACCCGCGGCCGTACGCAGGAATGCCGCCGCCTTTGTGCGTGCCGCGCGCTGACCCGGTGACACGGCGCTAGCCGGACCTGCCCAGTCTGCGGGGCGCGGCGACTCGCCAAGGTGGCGAGGCGCCCTCCAGCGGCCAGCTACACCGTGCACAGTGCGCGGGTGTGCCGGGCCCCAGCCAGTCTCGACCAGTCTTGATGGCGTCAGTAGCTGGTTTGCTGTGAACTGTTTCAAACGGCCGAGGAACCCAGGTGCACCAAACAATCCTGTCGAGAACACGCCGATTACAGGCGCCTGCCGAGGTGGATGTATTCACTGTCCCATGCAGTTGCGGAACGGGCAAAAACAGTTAAAAATCAAGTTCCACCGATCAAATTATGTTACGCGAAAAATGGCTGGATATTGGTACTTCTTTCGTAATTGACACCATGTATCAGGAGCCGCGATCTCATTTGTTACACTACTGGCCATTGAAATTGCTACAACACGAAAATGACGTGCTACAGACGCGAAATTTAAGCGAAGGGAGAAGATGCTGTGATATGCAAATGATTAGCTTTTCAGAGCATTCACACAATGTTGGCGCCGGTGGAGACACCTACAACGTGCTGACATCAGGAAAGTTTCCAACCGATTTCTCATACACAAACAGTAGCTGACCGGCGTTGCATGGTGAAACGTTGTTGTGATGCCTCGTGTAAGGAGGAGAAATGCGTACCATCACGTTTCCGACTTTGATAAAGGTCGGATTGTAGCCTATCACGATTGCCGTTTATCGTATCGCGACATTGCTGCCCGCGTTGGTCGAGATCCAATGACTGTTAGCAGAATATGGAATCGGTGGGTCAGGAGGGTAATACTGAACGCCGTGCTGGATCCCAACGGCCTCGTATCACTAGCAGTCGAGATGACAGCCATCTTATCCGCATGGCTGTAACGAATTGTGCAGCCACGTCTCGATCCCTGAGTGAACACATGGGGACGTTAGCAAGGCAAAAACCATCTGCACGAACAGTTCGATGACGACGTTTGCAGCAGCATGGACTATCAGCTCGGAGACCGTGGCTGCGGTTACCCTTGACGCTGCATCACAGACAGGAGTCCCTGCGATGGTATACTCAACGACGAACCCGGGTGCACGAATGGCAAAACGTCATTTTTTCGGATGAATCCAGGTTGTGTTTACAACATCATGATGGTCGCATCCGTGTTTGGCGACATCGCGGTGAACGCATATAGCAAGTGTGTATTCGTCATCGCCAAAATGGTGTATCAACCGGCGTGATGGTATAGGGTGCCATTGGTTACACGTCTCGGTCACCTCTTGTTCGTATTGACGGCACTTTGAACAGTGGACGTTACATTTCAGATGTGTTACAACCCGTGGCTCTACCCTTCATTCGATCCCAGCGAAACCCTACATTTCCGCAGGATAACGCACGACCGCATGTTGCAGGTCCTGTCTGGATACAGAAAATGTTCGCCTGCTGCCCTGGCTCACACATTCTCCAGATCTCTCACCAACTGAAAACGTCGGGTCAATGATGGCGGAGCAACTGGCTCGTCACAATACGCCAGTCACTACTCTTGATGAACCGTGGTATGGTGTTGAAGCTGCATGGGCAGCTGTACCTGTACACGCCAGCCAAGCTCTGTTTGTCTCAATGCCCACGTGTATCTAGGGAGTTATTACGGCCAGAGGTGGTTGTCCTGGGTACTGATACCTCAGGATCTATGCACAAAAAAAAAAAAAAACTGGTTCAAATGACTCTGAGCACTATGGGACTCAACTTCTGTGGTCATCAGTCCCCTAGAACTTAGAACTACTTAAACCTAACTAACCTAAGGACATCACACACACCCACGCCCAAGGCAGGATTCGAACCTGCGACCGTAGCAGCAGCGCGGCTCCGGACTGGAGCGCCTAGAACCGCGCGGCCACCGCGGCCGGCGATCTATGCACCCAAATTGCGTGAAAATGTAATCACATATCAGTTCTAGTATAATATATTTCTCCAATGAATACCTGTTTATCATCTGCATTTCTTCTTGGTGTAGCAATTTTAATGGCCAGTAGAGTATAACTAATGAGCAGACACCGTCTGGATCGCTATTTCTTTAACAATGACTACCTCGGGTACCCTGCCAACGGTCTCGCCGCAGTGGTAACACCGGTTTCCCCTCAGATCACCCAAGTGTCGGGCTGGGCTAGCACTTGGATGGGTGACCATCCGGTCTGCCGAATGCTGTTGGCAAGCGGGATGCACTCAGCCCTTGTGAGGCACACTGAGGAGCTACTTGATTGAGAAGTAGCGGCTCCGGTCTCGTAAACTGACATACGGCCGGGAGAGCGGTGTGCTGAGCACACACGCCTCCATATCCGCCTCCAGTGACGCCTGCGGCCTGAGGGGTGAGGATGACACGGCGGCCGATCGGTACTGCTGGGCCTTCGTGGCCTGTTCGAGTTTACTTGTATCAGGTGTTCCCGGCTTCGCTCAGGAAGTTGATATGACTTTGTGTGGTAAGTGGAATAAAAGGATAGACTTTAAAATATAAGAGGTAAAAAAACATCGAAAACATATTCTATTTACAATACCTGTTACAGTTAGAGGCAAAAAAATTTATTTAAATCGTTTTCTATTTACAATATTCGTTTATAAACAGGGTTTTTCATTTTGTTGTCTGGGGTATATATGTACAAAAAATGGTTCAAATGGCTCCAAGCACTATGGGACATAACACCTGAGGTCATCAGTCCCCTAGACTTAGAAGTACTTAAACCTAACTAACCTAAGGACATCACACATATCCATGCCCGAGGCAGAATTCGAATCTGCGACCGTAGCAGCAGCGCGGTTGCGGACTGAAGTGCCTAGAACCGCTCGGTCACAGCGGCCGGCTTATATATGTACAGTTTTGTTTCTTATTTCATACTCGAAAGCAAGCTACGTACATTTGACCATCAGAGAAGCAGGAGTGTTTGAGGTTGATGCCGCAATATTTTGAAGTTTGTCCTTGCACTTTGTTAATTGTAAATCTGTAGACTAAGTTGATTGGAAATTGTTCTCGGTTTCTCCACTTCCCACGGTGCTCATTCTCATTGGAAACCTGAACGTGCTTCGCGCTCTTCGTCTGTTTCGTTTTTTCGCTGCTCTTTTGTTTGTGCTCTTTTGCTTCTGAACTGGAAAGATCTCCTCCTCTTTTGCGTTTGGGCATTGTCTAAAATATAATTAAAATCAACTTTTTATTAACAAATACACTAAGTACACTTTGCACACTTTATTTTCAATTTATATTCAGTCGTTGTACCACTTTGACTACTCACACTTCATGTTTGTTTTTATTCACTCACTGCACTGGTTTGTGGGGGAGTCCCTTCATCACTGATAAGAAACTGACGTTTGTACCAACGACGGGTGTAATGAGTAGACCCACCAGTAGACGTACCAAAAAGGCTTCGACTGGTCCACAATGTTTCAGTACGTTCCACAACATTCGAGAGTGTTCTATAATATGTCACCAATGATCGGGGATCTTCCGGGCTGTTCCCAAACATTCTGAAATCATTCCGCATAATCCAGACTATTCCCTAACACTCCAGAATATCTCGGACCATTGTGGAACATTCCTGGAACGTTCTGTAACTTTATGGAATGCTCTTGAATGTTCTGGAACGTTTTTGAGTACTCTCGAATGTTCTGGGATGGTCTAGAAATGTCAAGTGTGCGAAACTTCCCGGTCCTTATATCTTCAAAAGCACACCCTTCAGATGTAAACAGGATCCTTCTTCATGGATGGGACGTAGAGGGCGACCACATAAGTTTACTCCTCTGATCTTATCAGGACTCGTTTCTGAGTTTTAGCAGACGCACATTGTGCAGTTATTTTTGTAATACGTATTGATTACCGGTTTCGATCATCTCCAGACCTGGCGCCGCAAGGCACTGTTTATCAACAGCAGTATGAATGACAAAACGCGTGTTTTACTTCACTCATACCACTGTTGACACCTAGCAGCGCCAGATCTGAAGATAACCTTCTGGGCAGATGGAAACTGGTAAACATTAATAAAAGAAACAGTGATCCAGGCGATAGTTGTTCACTCACTGGCACTTTTATTGCTACCATTTATTTCGCAGTCCTGGGGAAAAAAGAGAAACTACAGGAAACATTTACTCCGAAAAATACGCTCAAAACATCCTAAGGCAGCTGTATCACGTAAAACAAAGTTCAGGAAAACTATTTCCAGGTTGAGATTTATTGGGACAATCTTAAAATGGTTCAAATGGCTCTGAGCACTATGGTACTTAACTACTGAAGTCATCAGTCCCCTAGAACTTAGAACTACTTAAACCTAACTAACCTAAGGACATCACACACATCCATGCCCCAGGCAGGATTCGAACCTGCGACCGTAGCAGTCGCGCGGTTCCAGACTGTAGCGCCTAGAACCGCTCGGCCACTCCGCCCGGCGGGACAATCTTAAAGAAATGTAATTCATCCACGAAAGAAGCAGCCTACACACGACTTGTTCCACCGATTCTTGACTATGACTCTTCAGCCTGCGACATTTACCAGTTTAGACTACTAGAAGAGACGGAGAAGATCCAACGAAGAGCCGCTCCTTTCGTCAAGGGATTGCATAGTCTGCGCCGGGCGTTACGAAGATCCTCAACTAATTCCAATGGTAGACGTTACAAGACAGTTACGCATCACGGAGACGTTTTAGTATTGAAATTCCAAGACCGTATATTTCAAGAAGAGTCAGTAGGCATATTATTTCTTTCCACATACGTCCCACGAAATGGGCACAACGAGAAACTCAGAGGAATTGAAGTACATACAAGAGATCTTCCCAAGTGCCATTCGCCAGTGGAACAGGGAGAAGGAAAAAATATGGCGGTAACATACGAGTACTTCGTAAGCCTCCTTGGGCTGTTTTAGAAGTAGACAAACTTGAAAGATTTACGGAACTGTACACTTGCAAGATCGGCAGCCTTTGGGACCGTCTTACATTAAAGAGGAGCTTATTCGCAATACAGCCTTCACCTTCGTGAATGTCATTCCACTTCTAGAATTCCCCCATGAATAAAACGATATGGAATCAACTGTCCTATCTCTACTGTCCGAAACCTCTCCCATGCGTACCGTCCACGTCACACTTAGAATGATTTACGAAATCACTACCCACAGGCCTTCCTTCGCCCAATATTTTTACGTGTCGCCATCAGTGTAACAGTAACCGGCTACTTCTTCGCGGGAGCCGCCAGTCAGTCGAAACCTATTAACGTCCCAGAAGCCTGCATAGTCACTGAAACAAATGAACCGGCAATTCCCGGTAGCACGGTAACTTATCGCTGCTGACCCTTCTACTGTAAGGTTCGCCACAACAGACACACTCAGCCTTGTCGCAGTAGAGCGAACGTAACGACTGTCGTGTCGCAGTATCAAGTGTAGCGACTCGATAAAACGATACCGTACAATGCACTGAACCCCAAACATACGCCCAAAATTAGCATTTATTGAGGCCGCCCCGCGATGCAATGAGAGCCTTCACATGGCGACACATGAACTCAGAGAGGCGTTTAATAAGCCTGTCGGATAAGGCATTACAAATACACTTTGCCCGAACGCAAGGCTATGTTGACTGCTGAATGAGAACGAAGAGTCATCCTCCGACCGATCAGATCCCGGGTATGTTGAATGGACAACGTACCAAGTGGATGGACCAGACCAGGGAACATGCGGTGTCTTTTCTACACAGGAGAGTCTTTAACATTCCTTAGATTATGTGGACTGACATTGTTCTGGACGATAACTTCAAACTGCGACCTACAGAGGCGCATGACGCCACTCTCGTTGCTTCTGTCATGCCAAGGTGTTTCAGTACTCAAAAGGAAGCTCTCATTACCTTGTGGAATGTATAGGACGTTGACGGCACATTTCCTACTCCACTGCTTGGATGACTAATCATATAATTTCCTGCTGCCGATATATTCTGCATGAACGACAGTGTCGGAGCCGTAAGTCTCCTACGGCATGCCGGTCTTATTTTTTTTTTTTTTTTTTTTTTTTTTTCCAGTAAACCATATTCAAGAAGGTCAGTCACTCTTTCCTGAGCAGAATCCCTAATTTGGTCACATGGCGGCATCTGACGTCAACGAAGTATAATGATGTGTCGTGCAGCGCTTCTTGCTGCCAGGTAACGACACAGTTTTCATCTCTGATCTAATCAAACAGCCGTCCTGCAATTTGAAACGTCCACACATCTTTGAAAGTCTTTTACTTCCATGCTTCCTTTGCGATTTACATTTTTATTTTATGATGAACAACTTCTTCCACACAGAAAAGCAAAACCGAAGATCAAATCGCAGCACCAATAGCCAACGGTATATTCACATCTTGCGGGAATTTTGTCGACGTATTGAGGATTCTAATTAGAGATCTGACGAAATTACATGCAGCTGTTTTACTTGGACCGCTATCAACGTGTGAAACTTCCGATGCCATCCACGTAGTAACAGTGCAGAGAGCAACTACAAAATTTATGGAAGAGGAGGAGAAATATAAAAAATTACTACCTTATGTTTAATTTCGAAAGGAACGGAAAGAATATTTTGCTTTATTATCATCTGGACAGCCTGTGTACGTACAGTTTGCGTAATTTCCCTGTTTCACTTACAGAAGAATAATACAGGCCACAATAAGAATGACGTAAAGTAGACACGTTTTGTAACGTTCACTGTTTGCTCGGATCAGAACCGAAGTAACTTTCTCTCTGCCACGAACAATAACTGTTCGCCACTCCCGAATTAAATGTTATCATTTCACGTTCTCCATATGCACTGTCGTAATAATAAATCTGGAGTGAAGGGAAAACCTCTGAAAAGGTGCGCTAATTTTTTTCCGGCAGTGTATTTTCGCTGGTGACAGCTTTATGAGTACCATGTGAAGTTGGAGGAAGAAAAAGATTCCTTCTCCTGCTCAAGTGCGTCAACCTAGCGCCCAATCTAACGCCGAGAGTTGACGACTAGGTCGCCGACAGCACTGCCCTGTGCTCTCACTGCACGCGACTCTGGTGAGAGATCTGCAGAAAGTTTTCCAAATTATCCCGCAGCACTTTGGCGAGTGGTTTGGTGTAGGGGCAATGTTCGCCACCGATCTCCTCCCGACAAATTCCAGAGAAAATTGTTTAGCGCCGTTGGGATTCCAATCGACTCTCTCCCTACCGAGTGTCTCGGCGTGTCTGCGGCTTGCCGACCGCAGACCGCCAGGTGGGTTCCCAGAGAGTGACACGTGAAATGCCAGAGTTACGCCGAACATTTTTAGTTCTTACAGTGTCCAGTTACTTTCTGTGAAACGAAAGGAGTAGTTAAGCTTGTTGAGTGAGCCGTACCACATCACAGTCTTGAACATAGCTGTTAGCAGCAACTGTATGTTTCCAGTTAATAAAGTACACAGTCACCTGCGGATTTTCATTTATTTTTAGACTTTACCCGGATACCGTTACCGTTACGGGCATCTTCTTTAGTAGAACAAAGAGTTACATTAAAAAAAATTAACGACAACAAGTGATATCTTGCTCTCAATTATGAATATAAGGTGATAAAAATTCATAAATAGCAAATAAAAATTACTACTTACTTGGATTACATTGCGTAAAACATGTTACATCCACCACGAACTGAGGGCCTTAAGTCACATACAGACAATATAATTAACAGTCCTTTGAATTTTGAGGGAAAAACAGGTATAGCAATTGAACAGACAAACGTCATCTATTCACGTAACAACTAGCTGCAGCGCTTACATAGACTAGCATAGAGTGCGCCACATATTTCGGGCTGATGCCGTACTATACGTTCACTTACATAATATTTAACTTTTCTTGCAGCGATATAACGTCGTAAGACTGAAACGTCCCCTTTGAACAATTATACAGGACTGAGCTTAAACTAACACACAATATTTTTAGCGCAACGCAATCTGACTTTCAAAAATCCCTATAAAAAAATGGACCTGACTAACATTAACCTATACCTTTCACAAATCACTTACCTCACAAAAATCTTCATTACTCGAACTACTGCAATACAGCGAGCGCCACTACTGCCAGCTAAATAAAAGATTCAAACTACGGTTCAAATGGCTCTGAGCACTATGGGACTTAACATCTTAGGTCATCAGTCCCCTAGAACTTAGAACTACTTAAACCTAACTAACCTAAAGACACCACACACATCCATGCCCGAGGCAGGATTCGAACCTGCGACCGTAGCAGTCCCGCGGTTCCGAACTGCAGCGCCTAGAACCGCTAGACCACCGCGGCCGGCCTCAAACTACGGAAGGCACTAACTACTGATAGGCATAGTTAGCAAATGAAAGATTTTAATAGAGAATAAACAATGTATTTACCTTAATAATCATAATATACATAGCAGTTCATGCCATCCAGTATTACAAATTTCAAAACTCCGCCATCTCTCTCCCCACATCCACCACTGCTGGCAGCTCACCTCCAACTGCGCAACGCTACGCGCTGGTCACATTCAGCTGCCCAACACTACAATGGCAGACAACAATGCAAACTAGCCACAGACTGCACACAGCACAGACAGTGATTTTCATGCAGAGCGCTACGTGGCGATACTAATAAGAAAACATAAACAGCCTACTTACAAGACATTCAATGTATCAAATCACATTATTCTTGTTCTTATTACAGGAGTTTTGTCGATGTTAGCAAAAAGTAGTTCTAAGTGTAGGGGACTGATGACCTCAGATGTTAAGTCCCATAGTGCTTAGAGCCATTTGGACCATTTGAACCCAAATCACGTTATTCATCGCGTAATTAATAAAATTGTCTTAGAGTCACGTAATAACTTAAATCTTCTCCTTTTTCTTGACCTTTATCCCGCTTATCCTCATGGCATCGGTCTGTTAATTTGTGGATATGACAACGTTAGTGATAGACTAACTGTACACGCCATCCGTCTGCTGCGTCTAGTATTATCCCATGTGATAGTGTGCGAACGTTTTCGAAATGTTTACGAATTGTATAACTGAGGCCGAACGTGTTACCAGACCGATATTCACCTAGTCGGAATTGGGGAGCACACGTCGCTTCATGCGATACAAACTACTTGAAGGCCGGCCGGTGTGGCAGTGCGGTTCTAGGCGCTTCAGTCTGGAACCGCGTGACAGCTACGGTCGCAGGTTCGAATCCTGCCTCGGGCATCGATGTGTGTGGTGTCCTTAGGTTGGTTAGGTTTAAGTAGTTCTAAGTTCTAGGGGACTGATGACCACAGATGTTAAGTCCCATAGTGCTCAGAGCCATTTGAACCATTTTTGAAACTACTTGAAAGCAAAGTCGCATTTTTCCTAGACAAAAGTCCACATCTCAAAACTTACGTAAACTCATAACGCCTAAAACAAATTATAATCGTAAATAAAAAGAAAAATGAGTCTAAAATTTAATAAATTTTGCATCAGAACTATATACTGTTCAAAAATGGTTCAAATGGCTCTGAGCGCTATGAGACTTAAACATCCGTGGTCATCAGTCCCCTAGAACTTAGAACTACTTAAACCTAACTAACCTAAGGACATCACACACATCCATGCCCGAGGCAGGATTCGAACCTGCGACCGCAGCAGTCGCGCGGTTCCGGACTGAGCGCCTTAACCGCGAGACCACCGCGGCCGGCAATACTGTCCAAGTGGTTTCATTTAAGTAATATTCATGAAAACAGTAGCCCAGGCTCAAATTTACGATACAATAACTTAGATATACTTACTTTCACTGTCAATGATGTCCTCAATATGGCCAGTTCAACAAAAACGGCATGTTAGAACGTCACAATTTCCTACAGTTACGTAGCACAATCTCCGCACCGACTGTTGCTTGGACCGGCTACTGCTGCAATGCAGTACATTCGTAGGAAGTACCTCAACGTACCACTAGATGTCATTGTCTTGAAATGGCGTCGGTGGTTTCATACGAGAAGCTCTAGTACTTCAAAAATATAAATATATTAAAATGCTGGTTCAACGCAGAAACCACTAGGGCTTTTGATAAAACGTGTTCACCGCAACAAAGCTTTAAAGGTCTTCTTGCTCTCCACAACGTTCGTACGTAAACCAAAGAATATGAATGACCCAATATTTCAGTACAATTTCCATTTACAGATGGTGTTTTGGTGGCCTCTGACGATATTGACGTGTCCTCTTAGCCAACAACAGATCTGAACAAGCACTGAACTACGATGGTGATGGAAGCTGAAGAAATGAATTAAAATTTGTGCCATGGCCGGGACTTAAAACCAGGTCTCGTTGTACATATTTGAATTCATTTCTTCAGCTTCATCATTATCATAGATAAAGATGAGACTCAAATGTTCCGAAGAAAATTTAATTTTATGTACACTGAACTTTTAGACAAATCGTGCACCTATTTACATTAAAGAACTGGTACTCCTTTTGTCTTATGACAGCCTCCTCTCTTAGGAGGTCTTACTTGTTGTCAGACACCTAAAGCACGTTTGAGTAATGACAGCGCATATGAGTTGAAATCAAGTAAAGTATGCATATGATTTTCTGTCTTTGCAACAATGTCACCCTTAAGCGCACTCCGCATTCGAGTATCCTTTATGAACATTATGTCGCAGCATTCGAGTGCACACGCAGAACAGTCATGTTGTTTCAAATACGAGTAGTTACTGCTACATTTCACTGTATCTTACTGAAAAGAGCAATAGGAAATTGCAGATTCAGCAACACAAGTACACTCTTCATTCTAGTGGCACTAGTCACACATAATCTCGAGACAGTCTCTGTGGAGAACAGAATACGACAGACAGTTAGTAATATTCGCACGAACTACCGCCCTCCATGCACCGTGAAAAGTCTTGGGAAAGCAACGTGTAAATGAAGTTGTAGTGACCTCTGTAGCATAGCACTGTAGTGCGATTGGTTCCTCACTGCCTGCAACAGTTAGACATGTGAGTTCGAGAGCTGGTTGGACACACAATTTTAATTAATAATCTGCTTCGCGGTGTTCTACCGAGTTATTTTCATTTTCTGCGTGATGTTTTGACAAGCGACCCAGCCGCCTTCTTTAGACGCTTTGAGTTTTGCTGTTATGTACACTCGCTGCGTGGACTCCAGCCAGACTGTCAACTATATTGTTGATCTCACGCCGCTATTTATAGCCAAATTCGACTATGAAACATTATACCGCAAATATTACGGAAATGGAAAGTGCTTTTGGTGCGCAATTTTCACACAGTGGATTGGTAGTCAGGACCTCGTACTATTAATCAATAAACGCATTGTAATAATACTTAGATATTGTATTTTTTGTGCAAACATACACTTCATAAATGGAAGAATCTAGTGCGAGTCATTTACGAGATGTCGCATTTTGAAAAGTTTCCATACGGGTGCTTTTTTGTGCAGTTTAACCTGCGTAGTTGCTTGGACGATGTTGTTAGGTTTGCTTATAGTGTTCTTGTGTGTTCTTTGAGTGCATTGCGATTTTCTAATCAGATGTTGTATGACAGTCCAACGATTTATCCTATACAATCACCAAGAAGGGCAAGTTCTCGCAGTTGATACACATAAAATAGAGTATAAATATATAATCTTACTAATCAAGGTGGAGTCTTTTCAGTTCAATTTTATTTGTCAATTTAGCCACTTACGCGCCATATTTTGTTGTATTCTTTGCTTAAGGAATATTAATTAGGTCAGCAATTTTAACAGTTATCATGTATATACCAACCTACATTTCTAGCATTTGTAGACTTAGAGAAAGCTTTTGACAATGTTGAGTGGAATGCTCTCTTTCAAATTCTGAAGGTGGCAGGGGTAAAATACAGGGAGCGAATTGACAATGTTGAGTGGAATGCTCTCTTTCAAATTCTGAAGGTGGCAGGGGTAAAATACAGGGAGCGAAAGGCTATTTCACAATTTGTACAGAAACCAGATGGCAGTTATAAGAGTCGAGGGTTCAAATTGTTCTGAGCACTATGGGACCTAACATCTTAGGTCATCAGTCCCCTAGAACTACTTAAACCTAACTAACCTAAGGACATCACACACATCCATGCCCGAGGCAGGATTCGAACCTGCGACCGTTGCAGTCCCGCGGTTCCGGACAGCAGCGCCTAGAACCGCACGGCCACCACGGCCGGCAAGAGTCGAGGGACGAGAGAGGGAAGCAGTGGTTGGGAAGGGAGTGAGACAGGGCTGTAGCCTCTCCCCGATGTTATTCAATCTGTATATTGAGCAAGCAGTGAAGGAAACAAAAGAAAAATTCGGAGTAGGTATTAAAACCCATGGAGAAGAAATAAATACTTTGAGGTTCGCCGATGACATTGTAATTCCGTCAGAGGCAGCAAAGGACTTGGAAGAGCAGTTGAACGGAATGGACTGTGTCTTGAAAGGAGGGTATAAGATGAACAACAACAAAAGCAAAACAAGGATAGTGGAATGTAGTCGAATTAAGTCGGGTGTTGCTTTGGGGATTAGATTAGGAAATGAGACACTTAAAATAGTAAAGGAGTTTTGCTATTTGGGGAGCAAAATAACTGATGATGGTCGAAGTAGAGAGGATATAAAATGTAGACTGGCAATGGCAAGGAAAGCGCTTCTGAAGAAGAGAAATTTGTTAACATCGAGTATAGATTTAAGTGTCAGGAAGTCGTTTCTGAAAGTATGTGTATGGAGTGTAGCCATGTATGGAAGTGAAACGTGGACGATAAATAGTGTAGACAAAAAGAGAATAGAAGTTTTCGAAATGTGGCGCTACAGAAGAATGCTGAAGATTAGATGGGTAAATCACATAACTAATGAGGAGGTATTGCATAGAATTGGGGAAAAGAGGAGGTTGTGGCACAACTTGACCAGAAGAAGGGATCGGTTGGTAGGACATGTTCTGAGGCATCAAGGGATCACCAATTTAGTACTGGAGGGCAGCTTGGAGGGTAAAAATTGTAAAGGGAGACCAAGAGATGATTACACTAAACAGATTCAGAAGGTACATGGGAGATGAAGAAGCTTGCACAGTATAGAGTAGCATGGAGAGCTGCATCAAACCAGTCTCAGGACTGAAGACCACAACAACAACATGTATATGCTATAAAATGACTGTTTCGATATCGCTTCGGTAGAAGAGGCGTTCAAATGATCTAAGCAACAAATAACAGTCAGTTTTAACACATCACCAAACTTTGTGTTATGATCTCGTCTAGCATGTTCTCCATGGAATTCAACTCCGATGTAAGATTTGTGGTCATCGGTCTAAATCTCGTTATTTATCACGTAATTAATAACACGCTGTTGAGCAGGGCTTCCCAACCATTTCAGCTGGTGGACCCCTTCTATAGTCGAAAATCCATGGCGGACCCCTAGTCAGTCAAGAGCACAGTAACTTTAAATTTCAGAGCTGCACTGACAAAGCAAGTTTAACATTTAATTATGCTTGGGGGCCGCATACGTGCCAGCGAGCGCTGTGATTGGTCGACAAAGCTCGCTCCGCGCATGCGTAAAAGGTTTCAGCGTGAGTACCGCCGTAAGCCGACGCACAAACTACCCCCGTATTGTTGCGAAACAGTCGATCAGAGAAGCCGCGTTCTTCGGCGCTAACCTGTGTATACGTTCTCACTTAGGAACCGCAAAGGCTGCTTGGGAATACGATTTGAAGTAAAAGTTCACATGTTTTTCACACGAAAAAAAAAGGGATGAATTTGATTTTCACATTTTTATTCAATAATTTTACTCATTATTTTACACGATTTGGTGAAGGGTGGCCGCTTGGACCCCCTAGAAAGAGCCGGCGGACCCCTAAGGGGTAGCTGTAGAGCCCTGCTGTAGAGTCACGTAATGATTTAAATCTTCTTTTTTTCGTGGCATTTATGCCGTAGATCTTGCATGGGGGCTTAATTATATATTTAATGCAAATATTTTTAATTTTTTAGTAGTTGTCGGTCCGATTACGAACTCTCGTAAACGGTTGGCGCTGACTAGTTTTTAGTACGCAATCTGACTGCATAGAATAACAACAAGGAATGAAAAGAAATTTCCGTTAACAGAATTAATTAATTAAGTCCCCAGCAACTATAAAACCTACGAAACCAAAGCACAAGTGTAACTGTTCTTTGTGTGGAAGTGTGATTCAACGTACACATCTGGCACGGTTCTTCTTCAATAAGACAAGAAATTTTAAATACCATTTATACTGAAGTAATTTAAAAAAATAGAAATACTATAATTGCGTAAGGAAACCAGAATTACACTCTAATACAAGAACACAAGCCAGATGCTTTGTTGACTGAACCTGTAATGAGGCATTATTTAAGACACTGAAATAATAAAAAGAAAAGGGAATTTTTTTACCTTCATATATATTGACTAAAAGCACTCTGATCATTACAATATCTCCATTCGAACAACATCTGCTGTCTAGCCCATCAAACAAATGCATAAAACATGGATCAAGCACTCCCTACTACAACATCTCAACACCGACTCACTACTACCACATCTCAACAAGCACTCTCCACCACGACTTCTCGACAAGAACTGCCAGTGGAGGCGGCTGAATGATACTCTTTGGCGCAATCTCTGGCGCTGTGGCTCAGTGTAGCCACCTTTCAATCTTCACGGCGTCGCCATATTAATTTGCGGACTTGATAACGTTAGTGACAGGCCAACTGTATACTCCATCCGTCTGCATTTCGTGTTTTGAAAGCGTGCATACGTCTTAGAAATGCTCGCGAATCGTCTAACCGAGGCGGAACGTGGGTACCACCCCGATATTTATAGAGTCAGACGTGGGAAACCGCGTAAAAGCCACGTCCAGCTTGGTTGGCCCTCCGCCGGGCGGATTCGATCCGGGGCCAGGGCGCTCTCCCAATCCCGGGAGCGGCGTGCTAACGCTCGCGGCTATCCGGGCGGGTCACGTGATAACCCCAGCAATATCGCACAGTATTTTTGTAGAGTAATACTGACCGTCTAGAGGGCGCTTTCAGATTCCCGCCTGGCGCAAGACGGTCGCCGTCTGTAGTGTATAAGTGGCAACAGGTGCAGCAGCCGTCATGCGGGACCTCCATAATGTAATACTGTGACCTCTGGATGAGTCCCCAGGGCAGACAGCACGCACGCAGCCGCTTCCCACGCGCATCGCCGTCCCCGGGGACCCAGCCGCGCTGCACAAAGCCTCCGCACGCGACAAATCAGTCCTTTGTACTGCCCACCACACTCGTGTCCCACTCCAGGCGACTACACAGCAGATGCGGCCGTCTAATCCCTTGTGGTGGCCCCCACGCCTGCCAATATCGTCTGGAATTTATTGCGGCCGAAATAACGCGCTCACTCCAGATTAGTTCCGCGGTGGATGTGTAACACCTAATCCGTTTAACGTCGGTATGTCATCGCAGAGGGATCAATATTAACGGGAGAGAAAGCGAGGAGCACTGACTTACCATCAGTCACAAACAACTGAAACGCACATTAATGCATGTAAACGATTGCAGCTGTAGACAATTTTAGCACTCCGAAGTTTGTATTGAAGAACCGGAAAAAATAACCGTGCCGAAGAATTAATGGTAACAAGAAATCTGTATTAAAACTGTTATTACTACAATTAGACAGTACTTCAGTGTAAAGGCCGGCATATTAATAAGCGTGTAAATGTAAAAATGATTTCTGGAGCTTCCTTGGCGTTGTTGATGCAACTTATGTTTCGGCATGACCTAATGGTTCGATGAGACTTTTATGTGCACATTATTACGAGAAGTGACCAAGTCGTCTTTGTCAAGTGTTGAACGCGACGATTTTAGACCAGCTCTTGTATGGACACGAAACAATGTCCAGAAAAATGATGTAATGTAGGGACGAATCTTTACATGTGACAAGATAATGACCTTTACTAATACGAAATTTTGTAAGAGACGCAGCTGTGTAGCAGTGCGTATGAAATGCGAGGAACAGTCAGCCCACGTATATCTCCTAAGACTGAACTAATAAAAGTTCGTTCATCCCTTCCCCCCATCCTAAATACAGTGTAGCATAAAAGCTGACATCCAGACTTCCAGACGCTAGACAGTCAGATCGGTACCACTGTATGTATATCGACAGAGCATCGATTAACACTCCGATATATTTTGTGCTACGTGCTGTGGTCCGAGAGAACGTGCGTAAACGGTAAACAATAAGTAACACCTGACCCAAGGAGCACAGAAAAAGTGTAATTGTATCTGAAGAGAAGAGCTCTCGCGGGGAAGTCGGCAGTGCCTTAGTTTGTCGTACCAAAGGTCCCGGGTTCGAGCGCTGGTTATGCCAGGGGCAGAAGAGATATTCTAACGGTGAGGACGTTCATACATCGGTTGTCGAGTGGCTCCATGACCAAGAAGCGGATTTCTATTGTCGAGAAACTGAACTAGATGTAGAATGTTCCGGCCGTTGTTTAAAAAGACTTGGTGACTACATTGCAAAAAAGTTCCATTTCTCTGTGTCATTCTGAACTGTAGTGCCGTATTCAAAAAAAATGCTTGGCCTTTCATAATACTGACTTACTTTTTGGAGGCCCCACGTGTATTTCAGTTCGTTGATTTCTGTAAAGTAAATGGAAATCACAAAACTAATAATCACTCAAAATTTTATTTTGTTGCATGCAATAAAATTTAATTCGACGTTTTGTTTACTTCACCATCACAGAGCGCACAATTTTTTTTCTTCATTGTGCCTATTCTCGGATCCACTGAAAAAAATTACAACACATTTTACTGTCCGTCTAAATCGCAGATATTACTAACAATATGACAGGTTTCGCTTACACGAAAATAAAATCTGCAGTATTTTCGAAAAGTTTGAGATTAGAAGTAATACTATGGTTCAAATGGCTCTGAGCACTATGGGACTTAACTGCTGACGTCATCAGTCCCCTAGAAGTTAGAACTACTTAAACCTAAGTAACCTAAGGACATCACACACATCCATGCCCGAGGCAGGATTCGAACCTGCGACCTAAGCAGTCGCGCGCGGTTCCAGACTGTAGCGCCTAGAACCGCTCGGCCAATCCGGCCGGCAGTAATACTATGGGCTAAGTCATTAATGCATAACACAACAGTTAGTGTCCTAAAACTTAGCATGGGTATTACTTCTAGCCGACATACGCCAACCTGAAGATGTTTCTATGGCACCGAAAGCGATCATAATGTTCGTAATGTACACAATGTAGGCGGATAATAAAATTTGCCCTGTCATTCATAGTGGCTGCTCTCCAAAACGGACGAGGTATTAATTTTTGAAAAAGTTATGTTGTAAAGTAACACTTCCTAAGACCATGTACACAAAAATACATGTTTGTCGGTAATGTAACTTTTCCGAAGTTGGTCAACGTAATGGCGTGAAACTAGTAATCGTTCGTAAAAAAGCGACCGTGACTGTGACACAGACGAAACGCATTTGCTTTCAGTCGCTGTCTATGGTTCAAATGGCTCAGAGCACTATGGGACTTAACATCTTAGGTCACCAGTCCCCTAGAACTTAAAACTACTTAAACCTAACTAACCTAAGGACATCACATACTTCCATGCCTGAGGTAGGATTCGAACCTGCGATCGTAGCAGTCGCGCGGTTCCAGACTGAAGCGCCTAGAACCGGTCGGTCACAGCGGCCAGCCCTGTCTCTGTCACGGAATATTATGTCAGTGTTTACCGAAAAAGTTATAAAACTTAAAGTGCTGAGCACGTGACGCAACTTAAATAAAACACGGAAACAGTCTGAAAGTCTGCGAGCAGCACCCGACTCCAGTGATCACCCCCAACACGCTAGGTCGAAAGATCGAGCTAGTAACGCCATGCACTGAAATGTATGCCATTGTCTTGGTGGACGATATTATAATCCATTGCGCCGACAAAAATGACGTACGTAAGCGTTGGTGATGTATGGCTGTCTTAGTTCCACCTGGAAAGATACTGAGCTCTGTGTTTCCACCTACACATTTGATACTAAAACAGCCCTTTCCGGAAGCTTCCGTTTCACGGATGTTTGATTAATGATAACAGATTATAGCTACTCGACAAATAGAAACACATCTGCTGTACATGCCGGGATCATGTGTGGAGAGGACGGTCCTCCATTGATTCCTAGTACAGTGTACATACTAGTGTGACGAACGCATACGTTCCCTAGCGTAGGGGACTCGTGAACGATAACACACAACTGGCCGCCTCGTGTCCACATACATCATTTCGGCGCCGCCTTCTGCGCACAACACTCAGCGATATCGGCCTTCCGGCTGCTGGAGGAAGGATAGGGCCACCGGGCTATTCCATCGACTACGTATCAGCAGATACCGGCACTAGTGGTATTCAAAAGCAGCGCAGATCGCGAAAACTCGATAAAACCCCAGATCCCAACGGAGCCCCTAATTAGTTCAACACAGCGTTTGCGAAAGAAAATGTTCCTTTCTTGAACAAAATTTGCGGTCGATCTTTTCACTGGAGAAAATTTTCCCGTGCTTGGAAAAGACCGGATGGCGTCTCCATTAACAAAAAAGGAAGTATGACTGATCCACTGAACTACCGTGCTATATAGTTCACATCTATTTGCAGCGGAATCCTAGAACATATTCAGAGCTCGAGCATAATGACCTTGCAGGAACATGATGACGTACTTCGTGGAAATCAAGATGGGTTCCGAATGTTCAGATGTGTGTGAATTCCTAAGGGACCAAGCTGCTGAGGTCATCGGTCCCTAGACTTACACACTACGTAAACTAACTTATGCTGAGAACAACACACACACCCATGCCCCAGGGAGGACTCGAACCTCCGGCGGGAGGAGCGCGCAGTCTGTGACATGACACATGGATTCCGAAAAGATCGATCATGCGAAACTCAGCTCACGGTGTAACACACAAAATCCTCAGTGCCATGGATACAGGAAACAGAAACATGAATTCTAAAATGCATACGTTAAGAGTTTTGATCACTTGTTCATGGCCAGCCGGAGTGGCCGTGCGGTTCTAGGCGCTACAGTCTGGAGCCGAGCGACCGCTACGGTCGCAGGTTCGAATCCTGCCTCGGGTATGGTAGTGTGTGATGTCCTTAGGTTAGTTAGGTTTAAGTAGTTCTATGTTCTAGGTGACTGATGACCTCAGAAGTTAAGTAGCATAGTGCTCAGAGCCATTTGAACCATTTTTGGTCCCATACTGCTCAGAGCCAAAATTCAAATATAATTAAAAACATGGAGGTACACAGTAAGGGGCAACATCATATACTAACACAGTCTGGAATAAACGACATGACAGCAAGTTGCCCGCCGCTGTGGCCGAGCGGTTCTAGGCCTATCAGTCTGGAACCGCACTGCTGCCACAGTCGCAGGTTCGAATGATGCCTCGGGCGTGGATGTGTGTTATGCCTTTAGGTTAGTTAGGTTTAAGTAATTCTAAGTCTAGGGGATTGATGACCTCAGATGATTAAGTCCCATAGTGCTTAGAACCATTTGAACCATTTTTTTTTTTTTTTTTTTTTTACACCAAGTATTTGTTGACTAGCTGTGCCGTGAATAACGACACGCAAGTAGGTATTAGAACGTTCGGCGGCACCTTACGTCTAGGTGTCAGAGATTAGCGTCATTTAGGCTTTTCGGCAAGGACCTGAGCCGAGTCTTTGTTTTGAGCAGAACAACAATGTAATCAACTTTCGCTAGTATTCTCCCTGAGTTATTCCACGTTGGTTTTTTCGATTCATACCCAGTTTAGAATAGCTGGAGTAGTTGGGAAATAAAAGACCTTGCACATCACGTAAGACTGCTCAGGCGTTCGAGCGCCGGCGACGTCCGCCGCTGAGTCAGAGCGGGCGGTCTCCGCGAAAGAACCCGCGTAAGCGGTATTTATATACACCGGCCGCCCGCACCGCGGCACAGGGGACCGCGCTGTGCTCCGGTGGCGGCTTCTCGGTAGTCGGTGGCGCACAGACACACACACACACACACACACACACACACGCACACGCACACGCACACACAGTAGGCCCACGCGCCGCCACACGTCTCACAGCGCTGCGCCTTATCTACACCGGCGGCAGATGACAAAGCCGGCCGCAGCTTCCGCACCGCACGGCGACCGTACGCCGGGTTTCTCGCTGCACAGGCAGCCGCGGCGGGCGCACAAAAGCACCTCTGTTGCAGCGACTCGCACTACTTTGCGGAAGGCGGAAGTCACCAGAGGATGGCGTTCTTTGCCGAGCTCCTAAAACACACACACACACACCTGCTCCTGTCCGCGCAATAATGACGCAGTTTTGGGCTCCTGTTATGTGCTTGTACTTTGAACACATACTGTTCACCGCGCTCAGTTGTTGCGCAATCGTCGACGTGGACTGAAAACTGTCCCTATTTTTCACACTAGGGAACTCACTTCTTTAAACTTTTTAAGTTGGTGTTTTGTGTACATATCATCCAAACAGCACATTACTATACGAGTGACGTATTGCCTGTTGGCTTTTGTCTCGAGATCTTGGGCCTACGTTTGTTTAACAGCTTTTCTGACGTTTCGCTTGGCATTGTCAGAGGTTCACCAGTCACAGATGCAAATATCGACAAAAGTAAAACGAGATTAATAGAATATAACCGAAACAAATCAGAAGATGCAGAGGGAATTACGTAGATCAGGAAATGAAATGCTGGAAGTAGTGGGTGCGTTTTGCTATTTGAGGAGGAAAGTAACTGACGATGGGAAACGAATGACGATATGAAATGGAGACTGGCCGTAGGAAAAAAAAATTTGTCTGATAAAGAGAAATTTTATAATATCGAATTAAAATTATTACGAATTCTTTTTTTGAAGATATTTCTCCAGAGCGTGGCTTCCTACGGAAGGGAAACGTGGACAATAGTACAAAATCAAATGTATGCTACAGAAGGAAACTGAAACTTAAATGGGAAGAACAGATACTACTGAATGTAATCGTAGAGAAAGCACGTTTATGGTACAATTTGACTAAATGAAGGGTTCGATTCATAGGACATATCCTGAGGCATCCACGAATCGTCAATTTGGTAATGGAGGGGGGGGGGGGGGAGGGGAGATTGTGGAGGTAGCGTAAGCCTTGACTACATAAAACGGTTTCAAATGCATGCAGCTTGCATTAGTGACGCAGGGATTAAGAGGCTTGCACAGCATAGCTGCATCAGATTGAACACACAACAGAACCACCAACAACAACAGCAATAACAATAACAACTGATCATAGAAAAATGTGTGGCCGTGCGGTTCTAGGCGCTTCAGTCCGGAACCGCGTGACCGCTATGGTCACAGGTTCGAATCCTGCCTCGGGCATGGATGTGTGTGATGTCCTTAGGTTAGTTAGGTTTAAGTAGTTCTAAGTTCTAGGGGACTGAAGACCACAGATGTTAAGTCCCATATTGCTCAGAGCCATTTGAACCATTTTGAAAAATGTGTAACTTTGCCATAGCGACATAAAACATGAAAATACCTGGCAAATGATTCTTTCAGATTATTCATGGAAGAAAGATGAAGAATGGTACAAAAGCACAAATTTGTTCTGATAGTGATATTGCTCCAGAATCTTTTGGTTATTGGATGGTTTCTGTGGGGTAGAGATTAAGCAGTGTGTAGGCATAGCTCTACCGTCTGTTAGTCCATGGGATGGTACAGACACCCTCCACGAGCATCCTCTCAATTTGTAATCACGTAAAAAGTCAGTGACGATTTTACAAACTGTTGTATCCTCTGATATGAGGGGAGAGGTCGTACAGCTAGAAAATAGCTTTTCCAAGCTGCATAGTCTCTAGCGACGTAGTCATTTCAGAATATCTCTTATGTGAAAAGAACAGTTCATTTAAATCATCTTCTGACGCTGAACCGTACGAAGAAGATGGGGAATCCGTGGTATTTCTTGTTTACAGACAGTTGGGGAAGTTCCCGCGAACCGCCATATTCTGGGAGGAGCATGTTACACATTATAACGCTGGCGGCTTGCTTCATTGAGAGTCAGTGTCTCATATCATACTTACGCTTCGTACTTTTAAAATATATAGCTTATCCGAGATGTTTGGAAAGCACACAGAGTAGCAGAATAATCTGCTGAGGATCATCAGCGTAGCCGGCCGCTGCGGTCCACTTCTCCGCCTACCTTTGGCGAACGTGCAGAAACATGCTAGACGGCAGTTGTGTGTCGAACGAAGTCACTGGGGATAGGAATGGCATCAGATACTGTTTTTGGACCAGCCGCATTTTGTTTCGCCGCAGAAAGGGGGAGCGGGATCGCAGTGACTGCATTCGCACAAGACGCACAGCACCAACTCAGAGCCTCATGGCGTGGGGTGCTATTGGGTACAACCAAAAATCGCAGTTGGTATGCGTCCAGGGCACTGTGAGTGTGACCTACGTGAATGACATCCTGCGACCTGTAGCACACCCTTTCTGGACGACATCTCAGACGCCATTTTCCAGCAAAACAATGCATGGCCACATGTTGCTGCGACGTCCTAGACGCCATTTTTCAGCAAGACAGTGCAAGACCACATGTTGCTGCGACATCCCAGTCACCATTTTTCAGCAAACCAATGCATGGCCACATGTTGTTGCGACATCCCAGTCGCCATTTTTCAGCAAGACAATGCATGACCACATGTTGCTGCGACATCCCAGACGCCATTTTTCAGCAAGACAGTGCATGACCACATGTTGCTGCGACGTCCCAGTCGCCATCTTTCAGCAAACCAATGCATGTCCACATGTTGATGCGGCATCCCAGTCGCCATTTTTCAGCAAACCAATGCATGTCCACATGTTTCTGCGACACCCCAGACGCCATTTTTCAGCAAGACAATGCATGGCCACATGTTGTTGCGACATCCCAGTCGCCATTTTTCAGCAAACCAGTGCATGTCCACATGTTGCTGCGACATCCCAGACGCCATTTTTCAGCAAAACAATGCATGACCACATGTTGATGCGGCATCCCAGTCGCCATCTTTCAGCAAATCAATGCATGTCCACATGTTGATGCGGCATCCCAGTCGCCATTTTTCAGCAAACCAATGCATGACCACATGTTGCCGCGACGTCCCAGTCGCCATCTTTCAGCAAACCAATGCATGTGCACATGTTGCTGCGACATCCCAGACGCCATTTTTCAGCAAGACAATGCATGTCCATATGTTGCTGCGACATCCCAGACGCCATTTTTCAGCAAGACAATGCATGGCCACATGTTGCTGCGACATCCCAGACGCCATTTTTCAGCAAGACAGTGCATGGCCACATGCTGCTGCGTGAACACGTGCTTTCTCGGTGTTACAGGATATCAGCTTTCTGTTCTACCGCATCAGATCACTAGACTTGTCGCTAGTCGAAAATGTGTGGGGTATGGAAAAGCGACGGGTGCAGAGTTCTGACCCAGTGCCAACCATCACACATAAACTTTGGAACTAATTGAGTGCAGCATGGATGAGTATACCACTGGCCGCCATTAGCGCCTTATACGCGTCGATGCCATCGCGCATGGTACAAGTTACCACGGCCCATGGCGGGCCCTGTGCTTACTAGGCAACAGGACATATGCTGAACCGTGACGACTGAAATGCTAATCGTTTCTGCACAACATACTAATGTACACATCCTGTGAATATGAATGTCCTATCTCCAGTCGTTCGAAGTGATCTGTTTCCTCTGAACACGAGTGTATATATTACGCTTATTTCGAAGAAGGGCAACCACGTGAAGATGATCTTGGCATAAAGCAAATAATAATGCTTATACACCTAATTTAGAATGAAAATATTGTTTTTATAAACTCAACTTTGTATCCATGTTCTGTTGAGAACAGTGATTGCGTTCGTGTGTGTGTGTGTGTGTGTGTGTGTGTGTGTGTGTGTGGAGAATTGGGAGGAACAGAACAAAAGGAGCATTACACAGGCGCTGGCTGCAAGACGGGAAGCACGCGGCTATCTGATGAGCACAAGGCTGGTTAGCGAGCGGGCGTGTGCAAACACGGCGATCTCGGAAGTTCGTCACAATGCTGCCTGGCCTCTTGTACCTTCCGTTGCCGCGTCACGCCTGCGTCTACAGAAGGGACCAGGCTCGGAGAAAACAGCAAGTGAGCTAAGTTTCGGTGAATGAAAAACAGTAGAGACGGCGGAATGTGACGGTTCCCATACAAGGGAACGAGCTGAGACACCTTTTGTTTGCAATGCGCATTCCGTACTGAAAACTCAAACTTTTTTTTTTTTTTTGTCTATACCAAGCAGTTTGTGCCCGTGTAATGATTTATTAAAGTAAAAGTTGAGGAATCGCTGTCGACTAAATGATATTTAATGCATCAACTAAATCTTTTTTCTTTCTTTTCAGGTGAGTACCACTTTTCGCACGCTTATGAAGCTACAGTACCACAGCAAGTAAAGGTAAGGATTGCAGCGCCACATATTTTTAATAATTTGTAACTAAACAAACAGCCAAACAGTCGGAAACCGCCATAAATTAACTCGATGGTTCATACTTCTCGTCGTCTAATGGGAACCTCGTAACTAATCTATGAAATCTTACGCCAGGCAGTATAAAACCTCTCAGTATCCCAATCCAAGATCTCAGTATCCCAGCCGGCCGGAGTGGCCAAGCGGTTAAAGGCGCTACAGTCTGGAACCGCGCGACTGCTACGGTCGCAGGTTCGAATCCTGCCTCGGGCATGGATGTGTGTGATGTCCTTAGGTTAGTTAGGTTTAAGTAGTTCTAAGTTCTAGGGGACTGATGACCATAGAAGTTAAGTCCCATAGTGCACAGAGCCATTTGAACCATTTTTTCAGTATCCCAATCTGGCCAAAAGATTTTGGACTGCGTGGGTGTTGTAACAATCTTAGATGACAACAAGAGAAGGCTTAATATTAGCATTATCAGAAGTCCCGTATAATGATAATGAGGTCCCATACTCCGAGGGGCGTAGGGAACGATGCGGGAGACCCGCACCGCCGACTAGGCAAAGTCCTGGCGGAGGTGGTTTCCCACTGCCTTCCTCCGACCGTAATGGGGATGAATGATGATGATGAAGACGTCACAACAACGCCCTGTATCTCGAGGCCGGCAAAATCCCTGGCCCCACCGGGAATCGAACCCGGGACCCCGTGCGCGGGAAGCGAGAACGCTACCGCAAGATAACGAGCTGCGGACGTATAATGAGAAAGGAATTTAGTACTTCTGGTATATACAGGGCTATTACAAATGATTGAAGCGATTTCATAAGTTCACTGTAGCTCCATTCATTGACATATGGTCACGACACACTACAGATACGTAGAAAAACTCATAAAGTTTTGTTCGGCCGAAGCCGCACTTCACGTTTCTGCCGCCAGGGCGCTCGAGAGCGCAGTGAGACAAAATGGCGACAGGAGCCGAGAAAGCGTATGTCGTGCTTGAAATGCACTCACATCAGTCAGTCATAACAGTGCAACGACACTTCAAGACAAAGTTCAACAAAGATCCACCAACTGCTAACTCCATTCGGCGATGGTACGCGCAGTTTAAAGCTTCTGGATGCCTCTGTAGGGGGAAATCAACGGGTCGGCCTGCAGTGAGCGAAGAAACGGTTGGACGCGTGCGGGCAAGTTTCACGCGTAGCCCGCGGAAGTCGACGAATAAAGCAAGCAGGGAGCTAAACGTACCACAGCCGACGGTTTGGAAAAATCTTACGGAAAAGGCTAAAGCAGAAGCCTTACCGTTTACAATTGCTACAAGCCCTGACACCCGATGACAAAGTCAAACGCTTTGAATTTTCGGCGCGGTTGCAACAGCTCATGGAAGAGGATGCGTTCAGTGCGAAACTTGTTTTCAGTGATGAAGCAACATTTTTTCTTAATGGTGAAGTGAACAGACACAATGTGCAAATCTGGGTGGTAGAGAATCCTCACGCATTCTTGCAGCAAATTCGCAATTCACCAAAAGTTAACGTGTTTTGTGCAATCTCACGGTTTAGAGTTTACGGCCCCTTTTCTTCTGCGAAAAAAAACGTTACAGGACACGTGTATCTGGACATGCTGGAAAATTGGCTCATGCCACAACTGGAGACCGACAGCGCCGACTTCATCTTTCAACAGGATGGTGCTCCACCACACTTCCATCATGATGTTCGGCATTTCTTAAACAGGAGATTGGAAAACCGATGGATCGGTCGTGGTGGAGATCATGATCAGCAATTCATGTCATGGCCTCCACGCTCTCCCGACTTAACCCCATGTGATTTCTTTCTGTGGGGTTATGTGAAAGATTCAGTGTTTAAACCTCCTCTACGAAGAAACGTGCCAGAAGTGCGAGCTCGCATCAACGGTGCTTTCGAACTCATTGATGGGGACATGCTGCGCCGAGTGTGGGAGGAACTTGATTATCGGCTTGATGTCTGCCGAATCACTAAAGGGGCACATATCGAACATTTGTGAATGCCAAAAAAAAACTTTTTGAGTTTTTGTATGTGTGTGCAAAGCATTGTGAAAATATCTCAAATAATAAAGTTATTGTAGAGCTGTGAAATCGCTTCAATCATTTGTGATAACCCTGTATTGTGCATAAGGCGCCAGCATTTTCATAATTAATGCCGCATTTTGCGTACCTTGCCGCTAAGTCTTTCTGTTCGATCTTTTCAATCTATCTTTCTAAGAGAATTAGGTGTTTATAAAATGCCTCAAAAGCTACAGATACGGACTGGCACTGAGTCGAGTTATCATCCGTTATGAGTTACTTCGTATCCACTGATATCCCAGACGTCCTCTACAATCTTCCACGTATTACAGTTCTCAGCGATCCTGGATGTTTTCTAATACCACGTATCACTTTGCAAAGGCGCCCGGCCAGTTTGCCTCGCCTTATGGCAGTCCATAAAATTGGGTACATTCTCCGCAAATCGACTGTCGCTACAGATTTGCAGTGGAAGGTTCACCACACATGCGTCCTGCCAGTAAGAAGATATAGGCTCTAAACAATTACACACTAAGCAGGGCAAACCGACACCGGGTCTGTCAAATTGCAACAGCCGAAACAGTGTGTGGAGTGAATCTGATAGACAGGACCAAGAATGAAGCGGTAAGGAGGAGAACGGAGGCGTACGACGCTTTCTACATCTACATCCATACTTCGCAAGCCACATAACGGTGTGTGTCGGAGAGTACCTTGAGTACCTCTATCGGTTCTCCTTTCTATTCCATTCTCGAATTGTTCGTGGAAAGAAAGATTGTCGGTATGCCTCTGTGTGGGCTCTAATCTCTCTGATTTTATCCTCATGCTCTCTTCGCGAGATATACGTAGGAAGGAGCAATATACTGCTTGACTCCTCGGTGAAGGTATGTTCTCGAAATTTCAACAAAAGTCCGTACCGACCTACTGAGCGTCTCTCTTGCAGAGCCTTCCACTGGAGTTTATCTATCATCTCCGTAACGCTTTCGCGATTACTAAATGATCCTGTAACGAAGCGCGCTGCTTTCCGTTGGATCTTCTCTATCTCTTCTATCAACCCTATCTGGTACGATCCCACACTGGTGAGCAGTATTCAAGCAATGAGCGAACAAGTGTACTGTAACCTACTTCCTTTGTTTTCGGACTGCATTTCCTTAGGATTCTTCCAATGAATCTCAGTCTGGAATCTTCTTTACCGACGATTAATTTTATATGGTCATTCCATTTTAAATCACTCCTAATGCCTACTCCCAGATAATCAGATAATTTATGGAATTCCTTGCTTCCAGTTGCTGACCTGCTATATTGTAGCTAAACGACGAAGGATCTTTTTTTCTGTGTATTCGCAGCACATTAAACTTGTCTACATTGAGATTCAATTGCCATTCCCTGCACCATGTGTCAATTCGTTGCAGATCCTCCTGCATTTCAGTACAATTTTCCATTGTTACAACCTTTCGATATACTACAGCATCATGCGCATCCAGCGGACAGCGAGACTGAAATGGCGTTGGGCAGCAGAAGGGGCCAGACACAACATCAAATGGACCAAAACACTAATGCAGTGACGTTCGAGGGAGTCAAAGGGAAGTTCTGGCGACACGTGGGTAAAAACTGGATCCAGACCGCTCAGCAAAAGATCCAGACGGAGGTCTGCGTCTAAGAGTGGACATTTGAAGGCTGAAGCAGGAGAAAAAGGAGTTTGGAAATTCACGACCAGAATGTGTATTAGTACTATAAGGGATGGGGTAAGGAATCAATGTTATCTATGTCAAGCTGGCGTGATGAGTTATTAAACCTAATCCTCCAGAGTACAAGTTGAAGATAAAAGAGGGTGACAAGCTATTCCAGCCAGTATAGAATCCTGCGAGCACTAGTTCCGTAGAACCGACTTATCAGCGTGCGTCCAGCCGGTAAGCATTCTTCCGGCACGGCACTTCCTCGACTGTCACGCTCCATTTTCCGCCCGCCTCTCACCGCGACCATTGTCCGCCCGAAAACTCTTATCTGCTGTGCCGGTCTCGCCCGCGAGTCGCGCACAACGCCGCGTTACGAGCGCCAGGTAATACCTTTCGTTTCACTTTCGTCGTAGCCAGCCAGCATCCTTTACACAGCCGCAGCCGGCAGCTCTCGGCCACGGATCACACATACACACACACACACACACACACACACACGTCAACGTCAACGAAGCGCGATCCCACCAGCGGGTGCTTTTCTGAGACATTGCAAGTTCAAAACAACCGTCCAGCAATGTGCCCGGTAATAGATCTAGTGTGTGGACATGGAAAGGAGGGGAAGGTCGAGAGGGGAGGGGAAACGGGAGGAAAATCGTTAACTTTAACGGCCCGCTTGTATACACTCGTTATTACATGCCTGTCCCATATCGCACACGTGGCCCCAGCGCGGTGTGCCGGATTTGTGGGTGCAGATTAAAACACCCGCGACTGGCGACCATATCCCTTATCTGTGTCCGTATACTCAATCAACAGAATGGGGACTATGCTGCCGTCCCCACAACGACTGGGCCGTTGCCACATAGCCCTAAGATACTGTATTTCACAAAGCCTTTCGCTTCGAACGATTCAGTTGGTATCAACAGTACCTACGATCTTACAGCAGTCAGTCACATTTTACTTTTACTCTCACTATGCGTTTCAGAGGGTTAAACATTCATCATCAGGTGGATTAATGTCATCGAATAAGATATGCGTACGTTGTGTATACGGCTTTTGGGTAACTGTATGGCAACAGCAACAGATGAGAGATAACAAAACACTATTATCCCGCGTCTGGCCATCTTGATTTAGGTTTTCTGTAATTTCCCTAAATCGCTCCAGGCAAATGCCGGGATGGTTCCTTTGAAAGGGGACGGCCGACTTCCTTTCCTGTCCTTCCCTAATCCGATGAGACCGATGACCTAGCTGTTTGGTCTGTTCTCCCAAACAACCCAACCCAAAACACTATTTTAGTAAAAGCCTAAAGTTTTGTGGAGGTCTTTGATTGCAAAGACCGGCAGTAATAAAAATGTAAATACATCCAGTGTTCTCAGGCTCCCTTTCATGTTATGTTCACATCACCTGCAACGTCAATTACACTTTTTTATGCACTGTAGTGAGCGAAGTTGACGTATTAGAAGCCAGCAAGTGCATCATTTAAAATAACAATGTTGTGAAATGTGAACACTGACAAATTTATATAACATTTTTAAACACCGTTATCACATTATTGCGTTTATATTGTGTGTGCGTGTGTGTATGTGTGTGTGTGTTTGTGTGTATGAGAGAGGGGGGGGGGGGGGGAGGTCACAGAGAGATAGAGAGAGCGCAGTTAGAAGTAAGGCAATAAGGCAGAGCTGTGCTTGTTAAGAATACGGATCTTTTTTGCAATAGGCGTATGACTCATGCCACAAAAGTTGTACATAAATAATGACATACGAATTCTAGTTCTAGATGTGGAGCGTTTTGTGTGGAGCTAAAGTTAGTGGCTCATGTACCAGTTAGTGGGTGCATTAAAACTTACATCTGTTACGTAACAAATGGTTCAGGTAACATATTGATTATGTTTCAGATACTATAAACAGAAGATAGACAGACTCTGTGGATGACAAGGGACTTAGACTGTTAGTGTGTGGGTGGGTTTGTTGGATTTTGTGAGTCGATCGGACAATTTCTTCTTTACAAACGCCGCGCGGGATTAGCAGAGCGGTCTCAGGTGCTGCAGTCATAGACCATGTGGCTGGTCCTGGCGGAGGTTCGAGTCCTCCCTCGGGCATGGGTGTGTGTGTTTGTCCTTAGGATAATATAGGTTAAGTAGTGTGTAAGCTTAAGGACTGATGACCTTAGCAGTTAAGTCCCATAAGATTTCACACACATTTGAACTTTTTTTTTCTTTACAAACTGTTATGAAAATTTACAAATAGCTAACTAATTACTTATAATCCTACAAGCGGCTTCGGCAGTGGTCATTTAACGAGATCTATTGTATGAGAAGGACGACGTAGCGTATGGCCTGTTTCTGCGCCTGAAGTTTTGTCACCTAATGCTAAAGACATTTAGCGGTTGTAAAAACTCACATAGCAGACGAATCGTTACATAGATAAACATGCCTTGGACCACAACCTAATGCAAGAAAAAAAAAAACAAATTTTATAAAGGACACAAATACCGGCCATGGAAGTGTGCATCGTGGGATCAGTCGTCATTTAGCCGCTTCTCACTGGCTGAAGTGTATGTTACGTACCGCTCGCTTAGCACACTATTCGATATTTGTCCTGCGCCTATCTGCTGGAAACAGTCAGAAGTGGCCCGCAATGGGTCATCGTAATAAAATAAAGTTTCTAAAAGTGTTGGTGCCTGATTCAATCTTTAACAGAAAAACAGCCACCGAGTTAATCAACATCCGGTATGGATCAAACAATATAGTTTCATGAAGTTCCGATAGATGGCGGCGCTATATCAAGACTTCAAAATGGCGTCTGTAACGGAGGTGCGCTCCAGGCAGAGAGTTTCTTTTGGCGGAAAACCAGAACATCGCAGATATTCATACACGCTTGCAGAACGTCTACGGAGACCTGGCAGTGAACAAAAGCACGGTGAGTCGTTGGTCGAGACTTCTGTCAACATCGCAACAAGATCGCGTAAACCTGTTCGATCTCTCGCATGCCGACCGGCCGCACGCAGCCGTGACTCCTGAAATGTTGGAACGTGCAGACACTCTCATTGGAGGTGATCGACAGATCACAATCAAACATCTGCCTGCTCAAGTGGACGCCTGTGTTCTTAGTGCTGACATTCACTACTTGGGGAACTCGAAGGTGTATGGCCGCTGACTTCAAAAAAATGTTCAAATGTGTGTGAAATCTTATGGGACTTAACTGCTAAGTTCATCAGTCCCTAAGCTGACACACTACTTAACCTAAATTATCCTAAGGACAAACACTCACACCCATGCCCGAGAAAGGACTCGAACCTCCGCCGGGACCAGCCGCACGGTCCATGACTGCAGCCGCTGGTTTCCTCGCCGCCTAAGAGAAGAGCAGAAAGGCCAACGAAGGACCATGTGCTTGAGCGTTGCGAGGCTGCTTCGAGACAATTATTGTCGAACATCGTCACTTCGAACCGGAAACAAAAACGGCAATGTGTGAATTGGCGTCACACCACCTCTCCTTAGAAGAAAAAGTTCAAAGCCGCACCCTCAGCCGGTGGTCATGGCGACCGTCTTCTGAGACTCTGAAAGGTTTATTCTGTTTGATGTTGTCCCTGTGTTCGTCGTCACAAAAATTCAAACGGACTTCTTCTCCATGACAACGCAAACCTGCACACCCAGGAGGAGCTCACAAAACTGAATTGGAAAGTTCTTTCTCAACCACGATACTGCCCCGATCTCACACCTTCCGATTTCCGTCTGTTTGGCGCAACGAAGGACGCACTCAGCGGGAAGCAGTACATGGATGATGGGCTGGTTGTTGTTGCCGCAAGACTTTGGCTCCGACGTCAACCAGTGGAGTGATAACATGCGGTCATACAGGCCCTCACAGAGAGGTAGAGTAAGGCCGTCACACTGAACGGAGATTATGCTCAAAAATAGGGTTTCGTAGGCAAAAGAGTGGGGAATAATACGGTGTATTGGAATTCTGAGTAAAACCAACCTGCTTGCAGAAAAGAAAAATATGTTGCATTACTTTTTGAACGCCACTTGTACGAAATTAGAATATGTCAAAACGTAACAATTAACTTAGTTTTATCTGTATGTACGTATCTGTGAACATTGAATTATGGATATCTAATAACTGCGTCAATGATCGTATGAGTTGTAAGAAAAAATTTGTTAGCCTTCCAGCATACATTTAGGTTTTTCTGGGCATTTGCGAAGTTACACTTGACATCAAAAGACTGTCATACTAATGAGAATCTTATTGCATTACAAAAGTTGTAAAAATGTTTTACAAATTTATTAACTAAGTGTTCTTTATTGATGTCGTAACATTGGTACAGACTAAAAGCAGTTTGTCAATAGTTTTTTGTCCTCCATTACATGTGCACTGTGCGTCTTTAGTTATTTTGAACTGTTTATAAAAGGCTTTCAGATTTCCGTGGCTTCTTAACAACGTGTGGGATCCGTACCAGGTCGGGTTGACAGAGGAGATAGAGTAGATCCAAAGAAGAGCGGCGCGTTTCGTCACAGGGTTATTTGGCAACCGTGATAGAGTTACGGAGATGTTTAGCAAACTCAAGTGGCAGACTCTGCAAGAGAGGCGCTCTGCATCGCGGTTTATCTTGTTGTCCAGGTTTTGAGAGGGTACGTTTCTGGATGAGGTATCGAATATATTGCTTCTCCCTACTTATACTTCCCGAGTAGATCACAAATGTAAAATTAGAGAGATTCGAGCGCGCACGGAGGCTTTTCGGCAGTCGTTCTTCCCACGAACCATACGCGACTGGAACAGGAAAGGGAGGTAATGACAGTGGCACGCAAAGTGCCCTTCGCCACATACCGTTGGGTGGTTTGCGGAGTATAAGTGTAGATGTAGATGTAGATGTTTGTTAAGGTGTGCTTTTAAGTAGTGCTTCTGCTTGTAGTGAAAAACGTTCCACCTACGCTGAGAGTAATGTTGTGGGTACCAGGTGGCTGACAGAGCAGGGCGGCAGCAAATAGCAGAGGAGGCGGTGCCGGCGTTGCGTTACGAGGTTGTCATCCCGCAGGCCCGCGGACAGCTTCGGTTTGCAATTATTAGCTTTCACCGGGCACGCACTGGGCGCGATTGAGCAAGGCGCCGGCAGCTCGCGGCTTCGAAACGAGAACAGGACGGAGCAGGCTGCGTTCCTCCGCCACCGCGAATTCCCCCGTCCTTCTGGCCGGCAGCGGGCACTGCCTCCGCTATCGGCCACTCGCCGCTCCGCCTCTGTCGATAACAGAGTTTACACACCTCCGCACTCACAGATAGATTCCGCTGTATCAACCCGTCCGTAGCACTACCGGAGCGCTCCACGACGGCAAGTAACTGCATCTTTCGCCCTGCTGTGAAACAAAAATCTTGTCAGCCATGAAAGACACCGCGCTGTTACCGTGTAACACCGCTTGCGGTTTCGATAAATGCCTAAATTCGGCAAACAATAGAGTCCACATGTCCACTCAATCACTCCAGTCTAGCTGAAGCGACTCGTTGATGATTAGGTCCCGTACAGTTACCAAACTGCGGAGTTGTTGATTGCTACGTTCCATTTGCTGCTCCAAATAGTCCCGTACGTTTCCTGTAGAACTGAGATCGGGGATCCAGTAGCCATTCGAGGTGCGGCAGGGTGCCTGAGTGTGCATCGAAACAGGAATATAGACATGCAGCCCTGTGAACACCTCCGTTATCGTCTTGGGAGTGTCCACAGCACAGTCGTCATGAACATTTAGAAGAAAAGTTCACCGAGAATGTTGAAATAAACCTCCTGATTCATGAAACTCCCTGGCAGCTTAAAACCGTGTGCCTAACCGAGACTCGAACTCGGGACCTTTGCCCTTCGCGGACAAGTGCTCTACCGACTGAGTTACCCAAGCACAACTCACGCCCCGTCCTGACAGCTTTACTTCCGCCAGTATCTCATCTCCTACCTTCCAAACTCCACAAAAGCTCTCCTGCGCTACTTGCAAGACTAGCACTACTGGAAAAAAGGATACTGCGGTGACATGGGTTAGCCACAGCCTGAGGCATGGTTTCGGAGTGAAATTTCCACTCTACAGCGGATGTGTGCTGATACGAAACTACCTGGCAGATTAAGCCTGTGTGCCGGACCGAAACTCGTATTCAGGACATAGAGAGCACTTCCCAGTGAATGGCAAAGGTCCCGAATTCGAATCCCGGTCCGCCACAAAGTTTTAATCTACCAGGTAGTTTCATATCAGCGCACACTCTCCTGCAGAGTGAAAATTTCATTCTGGAAACATCTTGGTTCATGTTCACGGTAACCTAAATGAGTGGCCCCAGATCATGGCGCGGAAAACATCCCCAAATTATTATAGAATCACCACCAGCCTACACTACTCTCTCTACGCACCGTGGTATGAACATCTCATTTAGTCGTCGGAGTTCTCTGTGCTCGACGTCATTTGAGACAAGGCAAAATGGAGCACGCTACATACCACCAGTCAGTTACTGTCCAGTTTCTATGGTTGGCCCATTCAAGACTTGCAGCTTTATATTTCGCTGTGAACATTAGGCGAGGTACCAGACTCTGCACGTGCATTACGTGTAGCATCCTTCGCAATGTTCGCTCAGAAACTCGTTGAGATGTACCTCCATTCACAGGCAGCAGTAATCCAGTGCCACTGACAATCGTTGACTCTGGTCCCTGTAGGTTCGTATCTTTTTATGATCCACGTTTTTACCGCCTGGTACGTGACTGGGAGTGGTACGCCATTCCTTGTGGACACGTTGTCAATCACCAACGAACTGCGTAACTTAATTCACGGTGTGGTCATGGGCTCAGCCAAACAAGACAGCTGCTTTCTGTCATTGTGTCATGTCTCCACATCGACACTGATTTCACCCAAGCGACAGGTACTTCACTACCATGACTTGCTTCAGCAGTGGAGGGTGACAGGACCGTATGGTACTGGTCTGCTCCACGTATAGTACTCCAAAGCAACCTCTGTGCTCTTTTAACGAGGTGAGGAACAAGTTGTCTACATACTACGGTGTGTGGCGGAGGGTATCCTGTACCACTACTAGTTATTTCCTTTCCTGTTCCGAAAGAAAGAGGGAAAGGTAAAAATGAATGTCTGTATGTCTCTGCCTGAAACCCAATTTCTCGTGTCTTATCTTCATGGTGCGTATGTGAAATGCATGTTGGTGGCAGTAGAATCTTTCTGCAGCCAGTTGCAAATGCTGCTTCCTTTCTGTACAGAGATTCCCAGTTCCCTAACCATCTCCGTAATACTTGCAGTAAGAAATCTAGCAGACCTCCTCTGCCATACTTTTCTAAAATTCTCCGAAGTCGTCTATTCCCCTTCCCTACCACAATTCTCACATCCTCGTTCGACTTCATATTGCTTTGTAACGTTACGCCTAAGTATTTAAACTCCGTAACTGTGACAAACAGGACACTACAAATGCTGTATCCGAACATTACGGTGTTATTTTTTCCCACTCATCCGCATTAACTCAGATTTTTTTTTTCATTTAGAGCTATCTACCATTCATCACACCAACAAGAAACCGTGTCTAAGTCATCCTGTATGCCGGCCGCAGTGGCCGAGCGGTTGTAGTGCTTCTACTACGGTTGCAGGTTCGAATCCTGCCTCGGGCATAGGTGTGTGTGATGTCCTTAGTTAGGTTTAAGTAGTTCTAAGTTCTAGGGGACTGATGACCTCGGATGTTAAGCCCCATAGTTCTCAGAGCCATTTGAACCATTTGATCATCCTGTGTCCTCCCATGGTGACCTAAATTCGACAGCTACCCTTACACGATAGCGCCAGATTGCTGCCCACCCTGTCCGCCAGATGATGTAGGGATGTAGAAAATAATATCACTCCTATCACACTTTCCTGAGGCACTCGTAACGATACCTTTGTATGTGATAAACGCTCGTGGTCAGGGACAACATACTCGATTCTATTACTTAAGAAGTTTTCGAGCCACTCGCGTAACTGGGAACCACTTCAATAAGCTCGTGCTTTCGTTAACGGTCTGCAGTGGTGCACGGGAAACTTAGAAATACGGAATTGCCCTCCATCCATAGTTCGCAGTATATCATGTGAGAAAAGGGCAAGCTGAGTTTCACACAAGCGATACTTTCCGAAACTGTGCCGATTCGTGGGCATTAACTTTTCGCTCTATACGAAATGTATGATAGTCAAACTCAGAATATGTTCTACGATTCTGCATAAATTCGATGTTGAGGATATTGGTCTGTAATTTTGTTGCGGGTCCGTTCTTTTACCCTTCTTATCTACAGGAGGCAACTGCACTTCTTCCAGTGGCTTGTCTGGTGAGCTTACGTCAAAAGCGCAAACACTTCGATATTTAATACTGAATGCATCTAAAGGTGTCTGACTCTTGTCGGTCTCTAAACACCATTGATGAATACCAGCTCTTCTATTTCGTATGCCGCTACGGTGTTCTGAATACTGCAAACATGAAATGAATGCAAAATTTCCCAGCTGCACTGGAGGAACAGACACGCAATCATTGTTCGACAGTAGTCTCGAAGACTGAGAGGATGCGCCAGAGGAGAGTGAGCAATGACACATCCTTAAAATGAAAGGATGACGTGTACACTGAGCTTCTGAAGTGTCGGGCGTCTGAAAAGTTGCTTCTAGCCGGCAGCGTATTTCCTAGACTCCTCTTGACTGCAATACACGCGACAAAGTTATGTAAACATCGAGAGAAAAGCATACTTGAACGTAAATGCAGGTGTTAGCCAAGCGTGCAGGTTGCGCTATTGTATTTGACCACGAACAGCATCTGTGCAGTGTTACAGCATCTGTGCAATGTTTTCAGTATGTTGCAATTGTGAGTCGCATTCACAACAGTCTTCTGTGTAGTAGTGACTGCATTATGTGGGAGCTAAGTGAATTCGAACGTGGGCAAACTGCTGTTGCTCTTACGGTGGATGCTTCTGTAACGAAGCTAAGTGACTTGGTTTTCGTGTGTCAAGAGGCACCTTGTCGAAGGTTTACATCACATACAGGGAACGCCGGAAAACGTGATCCGTTAAGTCATGGCGCGGATGAAAGTGTGTGTTGAGTTACCATCACTGAAGAGGACTGTGACAAAAATAAGAGGACGGCAGGTGCAGAAGACACTGCAGAATTTAATGTCGCACTCGCGACCATTGTTAGCACCAGAACAACACGAAATGAGCTGCATAAGCAGGGCAATGCAGGGCGAGATGGAATTCCAAAACTACTCATCAGTGATGTACACTACTGGCCATTAAAATTGCTACACCAAGAAGAAATGAAGATGATAAACGGGTATTCATTGGACAAATATATTATACTACAACTGACATGTGATTACATTTTCATGCAATTTGAGTGCATAGATCCTGAGAAATCAATACCCAGAACAACCAACTTTGGACATAATATAATAACGGCCTTGATACGCCTGGGCATTGAGTCAAACAGAGCTTGGATGGCGTGTACAGGTACAGCTGCTCATGCAACGTCAACACGATAGCACAGTTCATCAAGAGTAGTGACTGGCGTATTGTCACGAGCCAGTTTCTCGGCCACCATTGACCAGCCGTTTCCAGTTGGTGAGTGATCTGGAGAATCTGCTGGCCAGGGCAACAGTCGAACATTTTCTGTATCCAGAAAGACCCGTACAGGACCTGCAACATGCGGTCGTGCATTATCCTGCTGAAATGTAGGGTTTCGCAGGGCTCGAATGAAGGGTAGAGCCACGGGTCGTAACACATCTGAAATGTAACGTCCACTGTTCCAAGTGCCCTCAGTGCGAACAGTGACCGAGGCGTGTAACCAATGGCACCCCATACCATCACGCCGGGTGATACGCCAGTATGGCGATGACGAATACACGCTTCCAATGTGCGTTCATCGCGATGTCGCCAAACACGGATGCGACCATCATGATGCTGTAAACAGAACCTGGATTCATCCGAAAAAATGACGTTTTGCCATTCGTGCACCCAGGTTTGTCGTTGAGTACACCATCGCAGGCGCTCCTGTCTGTGATGCAGCGTCAAGCGTATCCGCAGCCACGGTCTCCGAGCTGATAGTCCATGCTGCTGCAAACGTCGTCGAACTGTTCTTGCAGATGGTTGTTGTCTTGCAAACGTCCCCATCTATTGACTCAGGGATCGAGGCGTGGCTGCGCGAAACGTTACAGCCATGCGGATAAGATGCCTGTCATCTCGACTGCTAGTGATGCGAGGCCGTTGGGATCCAGCACGGCGTTCCGTATTACCCTCCTGAACCCACCGATTCCATATTCTGCTAACAGTCATTGGATCTCCACCAACGCGAGCAGCAATGTCGCGATACGATAAACCGCAATCGCGATAGGCCACAATCCGACCTTTATCAAAGTCGGAAACTTGATGGTACGCATTTCTCCTCTTTACACGAGGCATCACAACAACGTTTCACCAGCCAACGCCGGTCAACTGCTGTTTGTGTATGAGAAATCGGTTGGAAACTTTGCTCGTGTCAGCACGTTGTAGGTGTCGCCACCGGCGCCAACTTTGTGTGAATGCTCCGAAAAGCTAATCATTTTCATATCACAGCATCTTCTTCCTGTCGGTTAAATTTCGTGTCTGTAGCACGTCATCTACGTGCTGTAGCAATTTTAATGGCCAGTAGTGTAAATGCACGATACAGGAAAACGTGATGCCGAAGTTATAAAACTTAGATTGTGGGCAATGGAAAAAAGCCATTTGGTCGGATGGATTTTGTTTCAGATCATTTCAACTTCTGACCATGTTTACTTCGCAAGAGTGAAAAATGGCAGCAAGTTCGGTGATGTTTTGGGCAGCAATATCGTGGTATTCCATGGGCCCCGGGGTTACTAGGTCGCAGTACTTCCTAGGATTATGTGACCATTTTGGCTCATCATGTCCATCCCATGGTACCGTGTTTGTTTTCAAGTGGTGGTGATGTGTTTCAAGACGACAGGGCTCCTGTTGACACGCTTCTCATTGTCCAGATTTGGTTTTGTGAGTATGAGGACGAATTGACGCGTCTCTGCCCCCAAAGTCACCACATACCAATATTATGGAGCATTTGTTGTCTACTTTGGAGAGAAGGCGGCGTTATTGCTATCCACCCTCGTCGTCTTTAGCTGAACTTGCCACTATTTTGCAGGAACAGTGGTATACGATTGTCTTGCAAACCATAGAGGAACTGTAATTATCCATTTAGAACGACTGGTAGCTGCTTTGGAATACGGTGGTTTACAGTATTACGCAGTACTGAGTATCTTCAGTGTGAAAAGCTGAAGCAGTAAGCTGATCATCGCCTCTTTTCAGCAGTGATACCCAAGGTCCCTGGATATCCAAGGTCCCTGGCGTGAACCCAATGCACCTCAATAAGGAAAGCGTGGCGGCAAGGTTGCTTAAATGTCACGCCACCGAGCAAGGAGTAACATCTGCACCGACCTTGGAGCACGATTTTGCTGCTGCTACGAATGCAGCACTGATTACGGGAAACAGTGTATGCTAGCTAAGCACGTTCTCAAGAGTACCAACGCACGTTTTCTCGGCACGTACAGCGGATGGATGAAGACATGAAAAAACGAAAAACATATTACCATGCGTAATACGGTGTAGGAAAACCGTCGGCACTCAAAACGGCTTCCTGTCCTCTCGGAATGGATAAATGCAGGTCCTCTATGCTTTTCAATGGAACAGTGTGAAATAGTGGTAAGTTCAGGTAATGACGACTGAAGTGCGTAGAGCTCACGCACCCATCTCGCCAAAGTAGAGGAAAAAGGCTCAATAATAATGTGCATGTTATTTTAAATTGCGTGCCACCGCAGCCAAGCTTCCACATTTTGAAAGAAGTAATCCGCACTGGCTGTCGAATACTTTTTATTAACAGTCACGACCTGTTTCGCGCTACTGAAAGACGCATCCTCAGGTGATACAGATTTTTTTTGATAGGTCATCGCCGAAAGATAACTGCCTCAGAGCCAGTCTCCATCGCCGGCCGCGATGACCGAGCGGCTCTAGGCGCTTCAGTTCGGAACCGAGCGACTGCTACGGTCGCAGGTTCGAATCCTGCCTCGGGCATGGATGTGTGTGATGTCCTTAGGTTAGTCAGGTTTAAGTAGTACTAAGTTCTAGGGGACTGATGACCTCAGATGAAAAGTCCCATAGTGCTGAGAGCCATTTGAACCATTTTTGAACCACTCGCCATTATTCACGTCCCGTTGTAAGCAAATAGCGTTATTCCTTATTTAAAACAAGGGGGGTAGAGGAACCGCGCTGCAAGTAGCAACTTTAGATCTAGTGATTGTGGTGGCCAAAGGAGATGCGGTAATTCATTCTCTTACTCACAACACTAGCCCTGGACGATGTGAGCTGTTCGAACAGGGGCCCTTGTCTTGGATAACAGTATCACAAACGGGGAACACACATTGTACCATAGGATAGACCTGATCAGCCAAAATGGTCACATAATCTGCGGCAGTAACTCGAAATTGGAGAAACCATGTGGCCCACGGAATACGACGTCATTGCTGCCAAAGCATCATCGAAACCCTTGCCATATGTCATACTTGGCAGCAAGCATTCAGCATCGTAGACTTGGAATGGCGCACGCCAGACGTAAACTCGAGCAGAAGTTACGAATAGCGTGAAACAAGGCTCAACCGACCAAATGACTTCCTTCCATTTCTGCATCGCCCATGTTTATGACGTCAACATAAAATTTTCCTGTTACGGACATTTGCGTCGCTCATAAATGGTTCTGAAATTCCAGCTCGCCCTTCAGTTTCCCGCTTGTGGAGCTCCCTTCGTGTTGTTTTCATTCTGATAGGGTTCTGGAGTGTGACGTTCAGTTCTACAGTGACATTTGGTATTATCGTTCTACTTTTCGTGATAAACTTCTACAATGCGCTTTAATTTTCGATACGCTGCCTCTTGAAACACACTTCAGCTAGCTTCATCTACATCTACGTGATTACTCTGCTATTCACAATAAAGTGCCTGGCAGAGGGTTCAATGAACCACCTTCATGCTGTCTCTCTACCGTTCCACTCTCGAACGGCACGCGGGGGAACGAGCACCTAAATTTTTCCGTGCGAGCCCTGATTTCTCTTATTTTGTCGTGATGATCATTTCTCCCTATGTAGGTGGGTGCCAACAGAATGTTTTCGCAATCGGAGGAGAAAACTGAAATTTCATGAGAAGATCCCGTCGCAACGAAAAACGCCTTTGTTTTAATGATTGCCACTCCAATTCACGTATCATGTCTGTGACACTTTCTTCCCTATTTCGCTATAACACAAAACGAGCTGCGCTTCTTTGTACTTTTTCGATGTCATCCGTCAGTCCTACACGATGCGGATCCCACACCGCACAGCAGTACTCCAGAATAGGGCGGACAAGCGTAGTGTAAGCAGCCTCTTTGTTAGACCTTCTAACAACCCTACCACAACAAAGGTCAAAAATTAATTATGATTGTAGTGTTGCTCACGCTGCTAAATATTGCATTTTCGGGCAATAACAAAGTTATATTATGTGGAAGGTGTCATTAGAGCACAGTTAATAAAGTCATTTCTTGAAATAATGGATAAACTAGGCACTCATCTTTTCGTGTTTCCCACGCTGGTCTCGTTGTGAACTCATGGCTCAAACGTCGAAAATATAGGTAGTGATGATTCCAAGCTCGGATGCAAAGAGGCCTAGGTGTTATTCTGCGATATTCAAAAGTTTTATAGATGTGTTTCATAAACCATGCTTGAAGATCAAACTTTTGCAAGTTAGGACAATGGTGATGTAAAAAAGTAATCAGCACTCCGAATTTAAGTTACACTTCTTTTTTATTACTTTTGTTGCAATATTACGTAACTCGTTCCAAAACATCACAATATAATACATACTTGAAAATATCTTCCTCACTGTTAAATTTCACATTTCATAAACTGACTACAGTTTGCGTCTTTTTAACATGACGACCAAAGCTTGACTCTATAATAACCGCTTACGCGCCCACAAATCAGAGTTACAAGTACGTCAAAGATCATAGTGACAAAAGAAAGAATACACATAAGAATAATATCATTGCAATATATACATATCGATGTATCGAAGTACCTCTACATTAATTAAATCAAATCTGAATGTTGTCACAGAAATATGTTAACTATTTTACAGAAACACAGTAGAATACTGCTGGTATCGAGAGGTTTGCCGTAATGGTTACGTAATTCAAGTACCATTACAACCTGTTGCACCTTCTAAGTATTCTGCCAATGAATCGCAGTCTTTGGTTTGCTCTTCCCCCAATATCACCTATGTGATCGTTCCAATTTAGGTTATTTGTGATTGTAATCCCTAAGTTACGGAAGCACCCCACGTTCGAGCACCAACAATTTGCACACGTTCGAAATCGCTTAGCTCCAGCATAATGCACTCAGGACACTGTTAACCACGGCTGACATCTGCCATGTACTGAGGATCCTGAACGGGTGTGAGGGTACCTACGTCTAAGTTACTCATGTTGCTCTGTTTTGGAATATTTATTGCGTCTTCTTCGGTTAAGGGCTTTTCGGAAAAGCATGTTTAGTATCTCCGCTTTAGTCGCACTGTCGTCGGAAACATTACCGTTGCTGTCGCGCAGAGGGAGGCGGAAGAAACATTCTAGTACCGGCAGAGTAATATCGCGTGCGTACGGTGGCTGAAAAAGTTACTCGGCCGAGCAAGTGGCTACGGGCCTCGCGGTTAGTTCGGTGCGGCGCGGCGCGCGCACGGCGCCGGCGGCGAGGAGAGTGGCGCGTAGGAGGGGTTGCCTAGCGGGCAGGCGCTCCGCTCCCCGCAGCGCCAGCGCAGCGCAGGAGGCCGGCAGTCGCGCAGTGGGTGCCGCGCGGTGCGGACGTGTGTACCGAGTGCTCGCAGTGGTCGCCCGTGTCCGTGTGGGCCGCGATGTGAACTGGCGATGGAAGCAGTGCCCGCCGACGACGATGGCTGCGTGCGCCTCGTGGCCGTCCGCAGCCTGCCCGGCGCCGACGTCAAGTCGGTGGCGGTGGCGACCGCCTCCCCCGAGCACGGGGGCGGCTGCTGCCCCCGTGTCCAGCAGCGCAGGGAGCGCGACCTGCAGAGGATGGCCCGCCGGCGCAGCTCGATGGCGAGGGCGGCGTCCGTACCACGGCTCAGGGTGAGTCTCGGTGCACCACAAACGCCTTGCAGACGTGGAAGCAAATTACGTGAACGCAAAGTGACCTGCAGCGGTCGCCGTTGCACATACGTAACTTAATTACATGTTTTTATGGGCCAGAAATAGTCTATTAACTTTCTGAAGCGTTTTGCATTTATAGAAAAGCCACTATATTGCTTCCTCTTACCGCGAGGATGCCTTGAACGAAGATTAGAGAGAGACTGGAGATGACATGTAGGCGTGTCAACAATTGCTCTTCCCGCCCACCATTCGAGACTGGAAGAAGTGACAATCGTAGACGAACCACCCTCCACCACTCAGCTTTCGAGGTGTACATCTTTATGTTATTGACAACTCTGCAGCGGCGCTTGCTCATGGTGCACAAAAGAGTCTACTGTTCGTATTTGTCAATGACGACTATTGAAAAGACAGATGTGAAGTCTTTCTTTGAATTCAGTAGTAGATACCAAAGTATTTGCCGTTTAAACATCCTTGCTTATTTGTGCGCTCGAAAGAGAGCGTCGAATAATCAGAACAGATGAAAGACCCCTTTTTTCCGTGTACGATTTTTACCAACATCAGCGAGTGCTAAATTTTTGACTTGCGCTTTCTACCGAAGACAATGATGAGATATTTTGTATCATGAGCTTTTGAAGGTGGTCAGTGGCTGAAATGCGTCAGGAAATTGATAAAATATGCGTGATCTATACATACAAGAAGTTAAATAAGTTTTCCAGATGCGTCTCAATGCTGTAGTAATCTACATGGAAGGACACTTGCGTGCGTGACTCTCACATTTTCCATATCTTGCTGGTGTTTAGCACTGATCACTCCGTCTCCAGAAAGCGAAAAGAGCTGTGACGCACCAAACAGTGTAGTGTCACTCGTTTTCGTCGCTCCGTTCTCGTAGAGTTAATTCAAAGTGGTTTCAATCGTTTGGTCCTCTTTCACTGCGTCAGGCATATGCCCTAATACTTGCAGTCGGAGAGGCTGGCCCACAATATTTGCGGATTACACATGTCGCGTGGCCACACCCACTAAACGGATATTCGAAACTTTTAAAAGAGAAAACGTTTGCGACCGTAGATATTGGCTCTTCCACATAAGCAGTGAACTACGTGTACTAAGTTCATTATTACTTCACTAACACATTTGCACATAATGGCCCATACACTGTACTGCCCTTCGCTAGCACAGTGCCTGCGTGACCAGTCCATAGGACTCATTTCATAATAAGACATAAAATTTCTCCGCCCTGAGAGAGTGTTTATTTCTTTTGCGTTTATTTGTTGTTGCTAACCAGTTTCATACATCCATTCAGATTGTCTGCTACTAACTAAGAACCTAAACTCCTCCCGAACAGGCCATGAAGGCCCATCGGTACCGACCGGCCGCCGTGTCATCCTCATCCCATAGGCGTCACTGGATGCCTATATGGAGGGTCATGTGGTCGGCCCACCGCTCTCCCGGTCGTATGCCATTTTCGGAGACCGGAGTCACTACTTCTCAATCAAGTAGCTCCTCAGTTTGCCTCACAAGGGCTGAGTACACCCCGCTTGCCAACAGCGCTCAGCAGACCAGATGGTCACCCATCCAAGTGCTAGCCCAGCCCGACAGCGCTTAACTTCGGTGATCTGACGGAAACCGGTGTTACCACTGCGGCATGGCCGTTGGCCAGATTGTCTGCAGCTATTTTTATTAAGACCCCAAAAAGCTTCACCCACATAAATACACACTGTACATTATGTTAGCCGAAAAACACGACGTTGTCCTTTATATTAGCCGAAAAACACGGCATTGTCCAGGTAGTCATTTTGCCAATTTGCTGTTAGAAACAAAAATAGAAAATGTGTTTTGTTTTTAGTATAATATCGAAAAAAACCAGTTACATGTATTCTTGAAAACACCTTCGAAATTGTGAAGCAATCGTAAAAGAAATATGCATAATGTACAAATGTATATTTATAGTATTCCGGGGAGTTTGTTTATGCTGGGCACAGCTGCTTCGCAGTTTTGTAAACGTCTCTATGGCAATGCCTCTTCAAAGCTCTATAGACAGTTATTGTTTTCGTCTAAAACCGTTTGCGCTTTGCAGAAAGGGCTGCCAGGTGTCAGGGATTTCCTTAAGTTGACTCGACTGTAGAAGTGTTAGAAGTGAAGAGTAAATGTATTAAAACTTCATGCATTTTTTCACTCATCTCAATGTTTATGGCGTCATATCTGCTGAACTATGAGATGCAGGTGTTTCAAAATGGTTCAAATGGCTCTGAGCACTATGGGACTCAACTGCTGAGGTCATTAGTCCCCTAGAACTTAGAACTAGTTAAACCTAACTAACCTAAGGACATCACAAACATCCATGCCCGAGGCAGGATTCGAACCTGCGACCGTAGCGGTCTTGCGGTTCCAGACTGCAGCGCCTTTAACCGCACGGCCACAGGTGTTTCTTACACCCACGGCGAGTGTTACCTGACAGTAAGGAATATGTGTAACAAGTTTGGTTGAAATCGGTTCAGTGGCTTAGGATGAGCTGTGGAAAATACGTAAATACATTTTTATAATCTATATGGGTTATTTTCCTGTCAGTTTCAGTCATATTCACTGGGTATTATTGAATAGTTAATAACGAAAATATACGAGCGTTAATCTGCAACGCGAAAAGTTCACACATTTTTAAGGTTCGATTTTGTGATAGACATCTGCCCTGCATACGTAATCCACACAGACTTACGACCACACCCGATGAATTACCTGGATCATGTTGCTAAATGAATTATTGTTGTTTGGGAGACGTGATACTGGATGACGGAAACTGAATGTTAACAACGCGACGAACAGGACATCTGATGGAAAATTTCGAGCACAAGCTTTGAACAAGCGAAATAATTGCAATGCTTAATCGACTTAGGTTATAAAATGACTTCGGCGCACATGTCCGTAAATTCTCCTATTCGACTACTGCAAAACAACAGGCCTGAATATGAGAAATTAACTTATTTTTCACCTATATTTCTATCCTCACACTCAAAAAAAATGGTTCAAATGGCTCTGAGCACTATGGGACTTAACAGCTGTGGTCATCAGTCCCCTAGAACTTAGAACTACTTAAACATAACTAACCTAAGAATATCACACACATCCACATCCTCACACTCCGCCTAACGTGGCAGTAGTACCATTTGCCGTAAACTAACACCTCTTCTCTTAACAGCGGGCCGCGCGGTGTAGCCGTGCGGTCTTAGGTGTCTTGTGACGGTCCGCGCGGCTCTCCCCGTCGGAGGTTCGAGTCCTCCCTCGGGCATGGGTGAGTGTGTTGTCCTTAGCGTATGTTAGTTTAAGTTAGATTAAGTAGGGTCTAAGCTTACGGGACGATGGCCTAAGCAGTTTGGTCCCATGAGATCTTACCACATTTCTAACAGCGGAATTATTGTACGTTGCCTTTCAAGAGGCATCCTTGTAATGGTGGCTCAAGTATTGAAAACAGTTACAGATACTCGCCGTTGAGACTTAGGTTTCATGCCACAGTAGAATTTTAACAAAATGTCATTGATTCAGAACGCTCCTTGACAACACAAATATATCATCAACACTGTTGCGCATTTATTGGTGCTATCGCATCTTCTTTTTAAGTTTTTGACTTGCGTTGTTTCGTTGTTTTTACAGAATTTTGTTAGTTTACTTCTTCACGAAACTGAACTGATAGCGACTTCTGAAAATATATTTCCGTTTGACAAAGCGTTCGTTTGAGAGTCCTCTGGAGGGACGGGTGGAGGAAAGCAACAAATAAATGGCCTTAATCGCCTTTCGCCTCGAGGCACGACAAGGAAGTTTACTCCGAGCGAAAATGTTTATCTTTGACGTCCGCACTGAGTGCAGTTTAACGAGCAAAGTTCCAGCGCCGCTCTCTAAATACAAGAAATACTTTTCTCGATTCGGCTTTCCACTGGGAGAATTCCGATTGTTCCGCTGAATGCTCCGAGAGTTCGCAGCAGGGGGCGCGGCGAAAGCTGTAGCCGGCTGGAAAGCAGATACCGACAGAAGACCGGGCAGGGGCGGTCTCTTCTTTCAGCGGCGGTCCCGCGAGAATGGAAAGCAGGAGGCGCGTCGGTCCGCATCCGGCGTCGGCGTCGACGTCGGATTCCAGACACACTTACGTGTGCGGAGTGAAGGGCGTCCGTGATCTGCCATCGCGAAGGCCCCGGGGTCGTCGCCGTGGCAACGGCGAAGCGCGGCTGGCGAGCTCCCAGCGACTGCACGCGCCCGCAGGGCCGTCCCCGAGCAAACCCTGAGGCACCGTCCGAATTAGCGCCGGGGTGTTTTGATGGGACGTGCATCAGGTGCTAAACTCGGCCGTCACCGCACGCGCCGCTCTAGTTCTGGGAACTCGGAGGATGATGTTATATAAACGCTCTGACAAGTTTCTAGATGAAAATATCGCGCGCGCGAGCCCGTCCGTGAACATTCGCTCCACCTTGACCTTCAATCTTTTTCCCTTGCGAACTGTTGACGAGCTTTACTTTGCTCCCTGTTTTTGCGTTTCTTTCTTGTGACCGCTTTATCGGTCCAGGATTGTTTTACCAAGAAGGAAAGTCCCAGTTCTGAGGCGACAGAGGCCTGCCTTTCGCCCTCGCTCGCCTGCTACAGTCAACGAAACGATGGACACAAAATTTGTGAAACCGAAACAGGTAGATGACTAATATACGTAAAACCATGACAACTACTACTTTATCTTCGCTGTGTACGAGGGTCGCTCCAAAAGAAATGCACACCATTTTTGTAAAAATACAGTTTTCATTCTGCATGTATGAAAGTTTTACAGTGTGTAGATACATCCTTCCTGCTTGTTTTCAAACTTAGTTCAAACTGTTCCCGTGAGTGGCGCCCTCACAGCATGTCTTCAAGATGGCTGCTACACTTGACGTTCGTCAGTAGCAACGTGCTGTCATAGAATTCCTGTGCTGTGAAAATGAGACAGTGGGAAACATCCACAAGAGGTTGAAAAAGGGGTATGGAGATGCTGCTGTCAATCACAGTACAGTTAGTCGGTGGGCAATCAGGTTACGTGATGAAAACGGGCACGGCAATTCTGAGGATTGTCCTCGCAGCGGCAGGCCTCGTGCTGCACACACTCCAGACAATGTGCAGAGAGTTAACGAATTGGTGACTGCTGACAGACGCATCACAGTGAACGAATTGTCACGCTACGTTGGGATAGAGGAAGGAAGTGTTTGCAGAATGCTGAAAGTATTGGCGTTAAAAAAGGTTTGTGCCAGGTGGGTTCCCAGGATGTTGACAGTGGCTCAGAAAGAAACAAGAAAAACGGTATGCAGGAAACTTTTGGAACAGTACGAGAAGGTGGAGATGAATTTCTTGGAAGAATTGTGACAGGTGATGAAACATGGCTCCATCATTTTTCACCAGAGACGAAGAGGCAATCAATGGAGTGGCATCATGCAAATTTACCCAAGAAAAAAAAATCAAAACCACACCTTCTGCTGGAAAAGTTATGGCTACGGTGTTTTTCGATTCCGAAAGACTCTTGCTTGTGGACGTCATGCCAAGTGGAACCACCATAAATTCTGATGCATATGTGACGACACTGAAGAAACTTCAAGTTCGACTGAGTCATATTCGACCACATCGGCAAAAGCAGGGTGTTTTGCTGTTGCACGACAATGCACGGCCACATGTCAGTCAAGAAACCGTGGAAGCGATCACAAAACTCGGGTGGACAACACTGAAACACCCGCATTACAGTCCTGACCTGGCTCCATGTGACTATCGATCATCTCTTTGGGAAACTGAAAGACTCTCTTGGTGGAACAAGGTTTGAAGATGATGACTCCCTTGTGCACGCTGCCAAACAGTGGCTCCAACAGGTTGGTCCAGAATTTTACCGTGCGGGTATACAGACGTTGATTCCAAGATGGCGTAAGGCAGTTGAGAGTGATGGAAATTATGTGGAGAAATGAAAATATTGTTCCTAAAGGATGTATCTACACAAAAAAAAAATGGTTCAAATGGCTCTGAGCACTATGGGACTCAACTGCTGTGGTCATAAGTCCCCTAGAACTTAGAACTACTTAAACCTAACTAACCTAAGGACATCACACACATCCATGCCCGAGGCAGGATTCGAACCTGCGACCGTAGCGGTCGTGCGGTTCCAGACTGTAGCGCCTTTAACCGCTCGGCCACTCCGGCCGGCTGTATCTACACACTGTAAAACTTTCAAACATGTAGAATAAAAGATGGATTATAAAAAATAGTGTGCTTTTCTTTCGGAGAAACCCTCGTATCTTAGTATCCGTTCCCCGTTTTGCTGTCTGGTTACAACAATACACAGACTTTCTCTTCCAGTCTCCACCCTTCCATACCCCGCCGTGTCGTTCATGCAGCTCTTTTTATCTGTGTTTCATCTCCCCATCCCTGCTGGCTGTGGTAGCCAGGGGCAGCGCAAGATCATTTCCAGCCGCAGTGTGCGATGTTGGGGTACTCCTCTCTATTTGATTTGCAGACAGGGGGCAGCACGGGGGAGGTGCAGACATTCCCAACTTTGGCCTGAGAGTCAGGGGAAACAGCTGCAGAAACCATTTCGTAAACGCGTCTGTCTCGCAGTTTTGGACGGCGTATTCAGAGCCACAGATAGTATACTCTACACTAGATACGTGAGAAAAGATGGCAGATCGCGGATGCTGATTTCGATTTCATCAAAGATGTCTAAACATCGATGACCGATAATAATCGACCTGTTAAAAATGGCTCTGAGCGCTATGCGACTTAACTTCTGAGCTCATCAGTCGCCTAGAACTTAGAACTAATTACTAATTAAACCTAACTAACCTAAGGACATCACACACATCCATGCCCGAGGCAGGATTCGAACCTGCGACCGTAGCGGTCGCCCGGCTCAATCGACCCGTTAACATCGTTGCTAAATAATGAATTTATATCATGAGGTGTACAAATATGTAACACTTATTAATCAGTAAATACAGCGACAATTAACATTACGTATTGCATAAGTTTTTGTCTACAGACTGTAATGCTTTTTATTACATTTTGGTAGTACCAGTAATGATACACCTATAAACCAATTCTTTCTGCTCACTCCGCATTGCACGTAACACGGAATTCTCCTCCAGTTTTGTGATGCCTTCCGAAACAATATAAACGTCAAATAATGAAAAATATCTACCGTTAACAAGCCGCTGATTTCGTTCGTCGGCGAGTGGGACATTGCTATACTGTTGTACCATTTGGTAATAGCCTTTAATGTTAACACAGATCTCGGGAAAATGGAAAAGAGTGCCGAAAGTGTTTATAATTCGTAGTAAGTAGCTTTCAAAATAACAAACGAAAAGTGTAAAATTATTTGAGAACTGATAGACTACAAACATTGTGAATATATTGATTTCCTGTAAGTGCTTAAATTTAGGTGCATTAAATGTAATCTTACGTATCACGAACGGGAAATGTACGTTCATAAAAATGTACTTGCATAATTTGCGGTATCATTCGTAATAGTTAAAAGAAATAATCCAGACAGTACGAGCGTACAGTATTTCACATCACGAAAGCATGAAATGGATGAACAGTGAAAGGCATTAGTCCACTCTTAATTACAAAAATAGACTTTGTTCGTTCCTTCAAAAATATTGCCCACCCCACTCTATGGCAACGTTTGACAAGTCGCATTTTTGTTGCGCTGGTGTTGCTATTAGATATGTTCTGAAAAAAGATTGTTTTGAATAACGAAAAAATTATTGACTGTGGTGAAAACTAGCGGTTTTTTTGTCTATTTTCAGCGTCGGCGGTCGATATCTTGTCTTTAATATCGATGTTACAGTATTACAGAAACTTTAACATCGATATTTTGTGAATATTGCAATGATCATCGAACATCCATTCTGTCTTCTGTTTCGATCCTAGTACCTGTAAGCAATGCAAAAAAGTAGGATCCAACTAGTTCAAAGGATACTTGTACCCAATATTAATTATTGCATAAGGTGGCCTATCTGTGGGACAGCGAATGTTAGAAATATGAAAATATAGCGGTATTGACAACTGGTCTTGTTTCGTCATTACTGTGCATCAGAACGAAGTAATATTGGGGCTTAACACTGCGTCAACGAGATGTCATTATAGAAGGTCACTAAGGTCGGATTGGGCAAATGTAGGAAAGGAAATCGGCCCGCTTTAAACAATTTGGGGCAATCGTGGAGAAGTTGACTCTGGATGTTCGTCCTCCAGAAACATGCACAGTGACTTACCACTGAGGCGTCACACTCGGTTTGCGCATCAAATAAAAGCAGTGAGCGCTCCTTGCGATTTCTGAAATGTTGTGCTACTTTGGATACAAAGTCTCTGCACGCTGATGCCTTCTTTCAGAGCCTATTATTGCTATTTCAGTATTCCTACAAGGGTACTTAAAGATAAGAATCTACAAAATGAAATCTGCAATCATAACAGAAAGATTCATCGTGTTTTGGCCGAGCAGCATGGTTACACGAGCGAAGAGTGTACTTGTATGAGGAAAAGCGTATAGATCTCCGTTCGGGCACCTGATTTACTTTTTTCTATGTTTTTCTTTAATCACTTTATACAAAAAGCCGCTTGAACAAGAACCCGTTGGTTTTTAATTTCCCTTCCTACTGATACATTCGACTATAAATTAGCCTCTAACCGTTCTTTGTGTTTTTCACGTACCCTTCCCTAAATTCAGTTCACGTATGAGAAAAATCTCATTAGAAACAGAGAGTGTCACAGGTGAAATCTATTCATATAAAGTACTTTACCCATGCATGTTTCCGCGATTTCTTAGAGCACTTAATAGTGCTAACTGTCTTCTGCATGTCAGCTGATGTTTCACTACAGTTTGTCATGTGCAGATTTGTTGTTGGTGTTCGTGTTTTCTATAGCGTCAAAACTCTTATGAAGTGTTCAAAAATGTTCAAATGTGTGTGAAATCTTATGGGACGTACCTGCTAAGGTCATCAGTCCCTAAGCTTACACACTACTTAACCTAAATTATCCTAAGGACAAACACACACACCCATGCCCGAGAGAGGACTCGAACCTCCGCCAGGACCAGCCGCACAGTCCATGGCTGCAGCGCCCCTGACCGCTCGGCTAATCCTGCGCGGCCCTTATGAACTGTGTTGGCAACATACAGTTCATAGAGTTTTTACGAAGTAGGGACCAAAACTATCAACAACAAAATCTGCGGATGACGTATTGAAACATCAGCTGACATACAGAAGGGAGAGCGAGATGAACAACAAGAAGTGATGTTAAGTACGTTAGAGGGTAACCGTGTGTTGAACATCACCAAAAAATATGTGGGTGAAGAGAAACAAACAAGAAATTGTTTTTTTGCTCAAGGCAGAGCCATCAAAGCATATTAGTTATTGCTGAAGTAAGCTGTGACACAGGCAGCAAGCTTGTCAACACCATAATCATCTCTATATGAGTTCTGCTGACCTAGTAATGGCTGCTGTCGGCTAATTTTACAGAGCACTTCGTAAACAATGACCAAGACACCGTTTCACTGGCAGATTCTAGTTAGCTTTGCAGTCGTATAATTTATTTTAAGGCGCTATTCGACGTTATTTGTGCTCTCGGGACGCAGGAAGGGGGCTTCAGTCTGTGTATCTTCTGGCGCTATGCAGCCTTGGCGCGAGGGGAGACGTTCAAAGAAAGCGGCCCCTCAAGGCTAGCCACAAGGGAGGGACGCGTCCGCATTTTATCCCTCCCTGACGCCCTCATCACGTCGAGGGGTCGCGCGCACTGTCTTACTTCCCGGGGAGATCCGGCCTATTACTCTGCTATCACTGCCCGCTACGTCTTAGCACCATCTGTATCACCTAAAATGGAAAGTTGATGTTCTCCTTGTGATAAACATCGCCATGTTAGCTACAGTGAGTCATAACATTCGAGTTGCTATAAAGCAGTGGATTGTGCCTTGCCTTAACATTTTGATAAACCTACTGCTTCGTAGTGCCTTTTACCACACTTTCATTCTCAGTACACGCTCACCAGACAAAATCTTAAGACATCTAGGCATCCCCTTATAAAAGAGCACACTGGTCGATTCCGAGCGTCTGAAGTTGACCTGATACCAGGCAACCATGTGAGTAGGAATGCAATGTGTGTTCTGGACCTAATTTGCACTTATGAGGTACTGGAATATGCGATACCACTGACTTCTAGCAGGGTCTGGAGACGAATGTCACGTCTCGTCAATGACAATCACTTTAAAACCTGACAGGGATTGCGGCTGTTGGTGAATGCTGGCCCATCTGAACTAGTTTTCAAGTGAAAATTGCGAAAGGGATTGCATATAATCGGCATCTGAAATCGGGTACTATGCAAAAGGCATTGCTCACAATGGCAGACAGAGCTTATCCCCCTTCGTGTGTAATGATGGCCCTTGGAAGCGTTTAAACCACAGTGTCGAGGTTGTAGTCTAGGCTGAACGAGGTTCTGTGGGTGTTTCCGTAGTATGACTTGGATCGACTCATTCAAGTTACCGTGAGCATAAGCCAGGCTGTTCATTTCAACATTCTCTGCAACCAAGTTTTGCCCTTTGTTCTACGTATTCGTGTCGAGTATACTGTGGGCGCTCCAAGGTGACACATCTGTGCTCTCAGGGATGACGCAAGCATACGTGCCTGCTAAATCAGCTGATGTCAGCCCATAGAAAATCTCTACTAGTGCTGGACGGAGGGTGAAACGTAGCGATCAACATGCCAGTAGTGTCGTACTCTCTACGGAATCTAGTAATCGATCAGTGGCTTCAGCTTGTTGCTGTACCTACATTTAAGCACTTACAGGAATACCTCGGATCATGTGAAAAAACGCACTAAAAGATTTCTAAATAGTTCAAAGAAGACAGGATGATTCGTGAGGCGTTCGTCAGGAAGTATACGTGTTTACTGCATTCAGGCACTGAACGGGACTGTAGGAAAGCCGTCGCTCATCATCGGAATGCCTCTCTGCGTAAACAAATCGCAAACAAGATCACATATAAGTAGTACTAACACCACTGCATTGTAACACAAATGTAAAAGTTCGATTTATGATGGAAACTTTTCCTGATGTTGAAAGAATCAAATTATTAAGTTTCGTACGCGATAATTAAAGAATGAAGCCTGATATACGTTGAAACATGTGGACAGTAAGACAGAAGACATTCGTGTGACGTAGCGAATAGCCGAAGTAGAGAAGATATAATAACACTGACAATACCAAGGACAGCTTTTCTGGAAAAAACAAATTTCTAACATCTCCGGCCGCTGTGGCCGAGCGGTTCTAGGCGCTTCTGTCCGGAACCGCGCTGCTGCTACGGTCACAGGTTCGAATCCTGCCTCGGGCATGGATGTGTGTGATGTCCTTAGGTTAGTTAGGTTTAAGTAGTTCTAAGTTCTAGGGGACTGATGACCTTAGAAGTTAAGTCCCATAGTGCTCAGAGCCATTTGAACCATTTTGAAATTGTCAATGTTTAATTCAGATTTTACTCGAAAATTATTGACTTGTAACGTGAAACAGAGAGATGTTGCAGAAAAGTTAAGAAAAAATACAGATTTATTATATAGCTCGAGGAAACGCAATTTCCTCAACAAAAAGGTAAAACTTAAAAAAAAACGCAAATCATGTCTTCAGTACTTCGTCGAACATGTATAAAACGTGTTTCTGTTATTCATAAACAACTTTCACATTTATCAATAATACCAGGAAACTCTTGCCGTCAATCATAGAGAAGAATGTTCTGTTGAATACAAAGTTGCAACAATAATTACGTGTATATATACGTATTTTTGTCTGTCTGTGCATGTAAACTGTATGTGCCTTAAAAGTAACTGCTTTAGTTGTATGAAAGCGCAGAAGTTACGCGACCAACTAACTTTTATTATTTACAAAATGTAGTTTATACACTGTAAGGATACAAAATCCACAATGGACTAACACTGAATAATGTACGGTTATAATTATGTGCAAAACAAACAACAAAGCAAACAAAAAAACAAAGAGAAGTCGTCGTCTCCCATTTTCTCTTTTACATATTCATTTATGTTTCTTTCTCTACCAATGCAACCTGTACTGCCGGTAATCCTACCATTTTACAATGTCATTTATATAGTCTACCAAATCTACCGAACCGTAGTTTTGGTAGAGTGCAACTCTAACTGTGCCTCGCCATTACAAGAGACATGGAGCGGAACAAACGGGGACAAACGGAATGTGGACCAAGCCAGCCAGCGACCGCCACGAGTCTAGTTATATCACGGAAAGCACAGCTCATGTTACGTCGTGTTTACGTAACAGTTGAGAAAGGAGCGGTAAAGTACGTGAGCCGTGAGCTTTCCATGCAGGCACTTCCGACAACAGCGTGTCCAATTACTGTCCTTGGTGATAGTACACGGCAACTTCGTGCGTGCACAAGCAGAAAATCATAGCCATAGCGCTGACACGTCGCCCAGGCTTCCGACTTTCCCCGCTGCTGCTCATAATGATACTGGAATCACCACACAAACGACACCCGGGGGCTGTCTCAGGCAGCCAAAAACACCTGCTGTTGTGACGACTGGCACATCACTGGAAAATTTCCTCAGCTTTTCATTTGCTTCGTATGAAGAAACGAGCCCAAACTCCTTTGTGTTCTTAAGCCTCCAATACTGAAAAATTATGTGTCTGTTATCTCACATGGCACGTATGAATAGAATAATATTTCTGTTTTGTCCTTCGCTTCTTGTGTCCTAAAAGACACATTTCGCACAATTTCGTATTTACAAATTGTATGACCACAGATTCTCCCCTCTGAAACCGATCAAAATTATGGGTTTAGCTCACTTCCTCCTATACTTTATCATGTGCAAACTTTCTCTCGTTTGTACCAACACTTCCCCTCGTTTGTACCAACACTTCCGATAACATAGAGCCAATACACATAGTTACTTCCGTATCTGTAAACACGAGCCTTTCGAAACGGACAAATAACGGTTCTTCGATATAACCGAGGGACTATCTCTCATATGGAGTATTATAATTATTATTATTAAGAGTTTATCTTCTCTATACGTAAGACATTAAAAGCTAATATCTGAGTGGAATGCCGGCCGGAGTGGCCGAGCGGTTCTAGGCGCTTCAGTCTGGAACCGAGCGACCGCCGCGGTCGCAGGTTCGAATCCTGCCTCGGGCATGGATGTTTGTGATGTCCTTAGGTTAGTTGGGTTTAAGTAGTTCTAAGTTCTAGGGGACTGATGACCGCAGATGTTAAGTCCCATAGTGCTCAGGGCCATTTGAACCATCTGAGTGGAATTTGTCAAAAAATGAGTAAAAAGTTACAAATACGACCAACATGAAAACATCAGAAGACACAAACTGGAAATTACGATTTCAAGTTATGATAGTTCCATTTTCGAAGCTTACCTATTAATCGACACCTGAAACGATCTGAATGTGGAAACGAGAAATGCTGTCAAACTTCGTGTCGTGGACACGAGTATGCACACCAGCATTTCCAAGAAATGTCGTAGCGATTTTTGGAAGAACTACGTTTTAAGAGAAGTTACGCAATAACCAACACTGCCAAAGTTAAACATATAATTTTCATTCCGACAAGAGATTTCATGGAGGCCTGTTGAGTGCACTGTTTTATTATATGCTCCACTTGAGAGGAGAAAGATCAGGGAATTACTCCATTCGCCCTGGATTCGTTCAGATGGAAAGAGCAGATATTTTGCTATTTCGCAGGTACCATATACACTGTATAAATACTAAGATAAAAGTTTCAAACTACGAAGATACGTTGCCTTACCCGAACACAGTTGCTCTTTACATGAAAATGCAGAAATTACGTAATGTCTGAATGTGACGCTAAAAATCTTTTAACAGGAACGAACAGGCGGCACAGTTATGGGTGGAGAGTGTTAGCGTATCTCCTCGCAGCAAGGCAACTTCGTCTGTCGCCGCAGAGTGAAAGCGCCCACAGCTTCAAATTCCTCAGTGATGAGCCCTCCGTGTCTGCCTTCTCTACAGATGACACCTGACACTGTGGTGAAAGTATTGCAGCTTAAAACAGTCTGCCAAATGTCAGTTTAGGATTACGACGGCTTCACCTCTAATAAAACATGATACTGTAGCAACGCAGATGTTTAGTGTTAACCTTAAACGATCAGCAAACACTGAATAGCGCAAACTACAGTTCTGTTAGCATTGAACCTAATCCATAGAATGTGTTAGTCTCCACTTTGAGAAACAGGATATTCCAGAAGTTTACAATACCGTCCCTCGTAAAGGTACGTACGGAATCTCGTGCTTCATGATACGAGTAAAATGGCATTTAATTGTCTCATGAATTTCTGAACGAGTGTTCACTGCACAGCATTTCTCGTAAACTGTCTCCCAAATTTCCATTCCCCCTTCCCCTCTGCATCTACATCTACATCTACCTCTATATATATTCTCCGCAAGCCACCATACGGTGCACGCCGGAGAGTACCACCTACCATTGCTAGTCATTTCCTTTCCTGTAGAGCAACGGAAGAACCACTGTCTATAAGGCACGAGCCCTAATTTCTCTCGTCTTCGTGGTCCTTACGGAAAATGAACGTCGGCGAGAGTACAATCGACCTTCAGTCGGCCTCAAATGCCGATCTTTAAATTTCCGCAATATTGCCTTCCCTCTAGTGATTCTCATTTGGCTTCACGAAGCGTTTCCGTAATACTTCCTTCTTGATCGAACCTACCAGGAAACAAACCTTGCAGAACGCTTCTGAACTGCTTCAATGTCTCCCTTTAATCCTACCTGATGGGGACCCCAACCGCTAGAGCAGTACTCAAGTATCGGTCGCACCTGCGTGCTTTATAGTTGAGCTACACTTTCCCAGAATTCTCCGAATCAAACGAAATCGAGCATTCGCCTTCCCGACTAACAACCTGACGAGCTCATTCCATTTCCTGTCGCTTTGCAACGTTACGCCTACATATTTTATCTATATGACTGTGTCATGCAGCATATTACCATTCGAAAGTTACAGGATTGGTTTTCCAACTTATCCGCGTAAGCTTACATTTATATACATTTAGAGCAGGCTGCCATTCATCACACCAACTAGAAATTCCGTCTAAGTTATCTTGTATTCTCTAAAATGGTTCAAATGGCTCTGAGCACTATGGGACTTAACATCTGAGGTCATCAGTCCCCTAGAACTTAGAACTACTTAAACCTAGCTAACCTAAGAACATCACACACATCCATGCCCGAGGCAGGATTCGAACCTGCGACCGTAGCGGTCGCGCGGTTCTAGATTGAAGCGCCTAGAACAGCTCGGCCACAACGGCCGGCTTGTATTCTCTCCCCTGAATATTTGGTATCAATAGCTCTGAAAGTAGCAGGAAGTTAACCCAAGAGGCAAAAACCGCACCATGAATGACCAACTGTTCCACAGTCACGTAACATTTACAAATTGGGTGATTAACTTGTGACTGTTATGAAGGGGCCCACAACTGGATATCGATAAATTTGACACACACTTCTCTGTGGTTTATGTTCGATATAACCTTTAGTGTAATTATGACAGCAACATTAATGTATTTGTAGCTGAAAATAGGTTAGTAGCCAAAATTTAAATCAAACGAGCATAAACACATGTAAATTATTACAGATTTTCGCCGAGTGCTAGCAGTTAAGTAGTGAAGTCAAAATCTGTCTTTGTTTGTTGATTAGAATGTATCGGAAATATGATTTTCTCTTTCCCAGAGGATTTCATATGTTTATTATCCTATAATCCATCATCCGTAGGATGATGTTATGTGGTTTTGTATATTACTCTAGTCAATTCTTATAAGTCCAAAACAGTTCTTTTCTTATTGATAACAATGATATTATCGCTCACTGTACTTAATTACTACGTTAGTTTCCGTTTTTCTGGACTTTGGTTACAGTAATTCCGTATATATTTCTAGTTCTTACTATGTATTCTGAAAATGTACAATCAAATTTCGATAAATGGTGCAATGATTTCTACCAAAGCAAGTAAATACGCTACTACAATTAGTTACGAACGTTGCTTCTTGGTTTATTGGATATGAATCTACAACTCAGAAAATATTCGCGCTCAGATCACTAGCATGGTGGTAATTATTCTCTTTTCTTCATCTCCAAGCAGTGCAACTTCCTTCATTCCGATTATGTCAGTGAACACTCGGGTCAACAATTATCCCCGATAGTTTATCAGTTTTTCTAGATTCACTACGTAGTCTGCGTGTCTGTCTGGATCATATCTCGTGGGGATTTATGCTCCGAAATAAATCAACAGCACACAGTTGTTGTTACTGAAGAGAGCGCGGCCTCAAGTTACATCACAGACATGGGTGGAGCCTTGATCTGTGTGTCTGCATCGTGCTGCCTGTCAGGTTTCTACGCCTGCCACACCTTATGCAGACTTCATAAGCGCAGAAAGCGACCATTATACTGATATCGAGAGTGGATCTCCGGGAGGGGCGTTGACTAATTGGCAGCAGATGCCGAAGCGCAGCGGACAGCTCGCCCTGAATGCCCATCTCACAAGACGCATCGCCACAACATATATTAGAGTCAAGTGGGCCGACGTCAAGGCGATCGCAAGTGTGATAAATGTGTCCCAGATCGTACCGGCTTTGCACTGGACTATTTCACCTAATATTCCTCTGTACATTAGCAGCAAGAGCTCGATTTCTGAATAAAATTTGTGTTGCAATACTTTTTGTCATGGCGTCACAGTATTTTCTGCGTCACTGCTGAATTCAAATTGTACTGGAGAGAACGACATAAACTTGAGCCTTAAGTGATTGATTGTTTTGAAAACTGGTTGTCTTATAGCATATGTTCGATTTGCGACGCCAGGTGTGTTGTCGCTAGTCAAGCTTGCTGTTTGCACATTGAAGGTTGCCGGCCGGTGTGGCCGAGTGGTTCTAGGCGCTTCAGTCTGGAACCACACGACCGCTAAGGTCGCAGGTTCGAATCCTGCCTCGGGCATTGATGTGTGTGATTTCCTCAGGGTAGTTAGGTTTAAGTAGTTCTAAGTTCTAGGGGGCTGATGACCTCAGAAGTTGTCCCATAGTGGTCAGAGCCAATTTAACCATTTGAACATTTAAGGTTCTGTACCCCCAATTTTAATTCGTCTTATTTCTGTGGTAAATGTGAAGAAATAATATGGAATTGCCCTATTCCAGTCTGCTGTTAGATATCTCTTTGTGTAAAGTATTAAAAGGTTCTGCTCGACTGCTTCTCAGGTACATTGGGCAGCATAATGCCAAATTTCCTATGAGCTTTCAAATTTTTTGAATCTGCTATGTATTCTGTTTCCTCTTTTACGAACAGTATTTCTATAATTTGCAGATTTTGTTTCGATAGAGTCAGTACTTTTATGACATCCACGGGTATAACAGGTTACTAAATGCATCGATGCAGTTCAGGACTCACTTGCAGACAACTCATTAAGAATGATGTTAAGCATTATAGTTAGTTAACCATGATATATTGCATTTCGTGAGACCTCTGACACCAAATATATTTCTTTAGTCGTTCTTCGGTGGATGGTCGGGAAATACGAGAGTTGGAACTTTAATGCTGGCAACTATTTATTTACAGATCGTCAGAATAGATACGTGTTTCAAAGTTTTACTGACCTTCAGAGTAGTCACCAGCATTGCGTATAACCCGTTGCCAGCGATAGGGAAGTCGTAGGATACTCTTAGCAGTGCCAGTTGTGTAGACAGTTCGAGCGGCGCGGTCTATTGCCCGACGAATTTGTAGCAGTTCTGAAGAGAATGCCATGAAGTGTTTCCTTGAGTTTACAAATCGAGTTGAAATCACGACGGCTTAAGTCAGGGGAGTGCAGTAGGTGGTATAGCACTTAGCAGCCCCATCACTCAAACAAATCAGTAACAGCTTGCACTGTACGTCATTGAGCATTGTTCTTGTTGTGGTCTTCAGTCCTGAGACTGGTTTGATGCAGCTCTCCATGCTACCCTATCCTGTGCAAGTTTCTACATCTCTCAGTACCTACTGCAACCTACATCCTTCTGAATCTGTTTAGTGTATTCATCTCTTGGTCTCCCTCTACGATTTTTAACCTCCACGCTGCCCTCCAATGCTAAATTTGTGATCCCTTGATGCCTCAGAACATATCCTACCAACCGGTCCCATCTTCTCGTCAAGTTGTGCCACCAACTCCTCTTCTCCCCAATTCTATTCAATACCTCCTCATTAGTTATGTGATCAACCCATCTAATCTTCAGCATTCTTCTGTAGCACCACATTTCGAAAGCTTCTATTCTCTTCCTGTCCAAATTATTTATTGTCCATGTTTCACTTCCATACATGGCTACACTCCATACAAATACTTTCAGAAACGACTTCCTGACACTTAAATCTATACTCGATGTTAACAAATTTCTCTTCCTCAGAAAGGCATTCCTTGCCATTGCCAGTCTACATTTTATATCTTCTCTACTTCGACCATCATCAGTTATTTTGCTCCCCAGATAGCAAAACTCCTTCACTACTTTAAGTATCTCATTTCCTAATCTAATTCCCTCAGCATCACCCGACTTAATTCGACTACATTCCATTATCCTCGTTTCGCTTTTGTTGGTGTTCATCTTATATCCTCCTTTCAAGACACTGTCCATTCCATTCAACTGCTCTTCCAAGTCCTTTGCTGTCTCTGACAGAATTACAATGTCATCGGCGAACCTCAGAGTTTTTATTTCTTCTCCATGGATTTTAATACCTACTCCGAATTTTTCTTTTGTTTCCTTTACTGATTGCTCAATATACAGATTGAATAACATCGGGGAGAGGTTACAACCCTGTCTTACTCCCTTCCCAACCACTGCTTTCCTTTCGTGCCCCTCGACTCTTATAACTGCCATCTGATTTCTGTACAAATTGTAAATGGCCTTTCGCTCCCTGTGTTTTACCCCTGCCACCTTTAGAATTTGAAAGAGAGTATTCCAGTCAACATTGTCAAAAGCTTTCTCCAAGTCTACAAATGCTAGAAACGTCGTACATGTATCAGCGAATTATAGCGCATTTAGAGTTTTATTTCTTTACAAAGTTACTCACAGCTTCCGCTACATATTCTTAATGACAGAAGAGTGTTCATGAAATCCTGAAAGACTAGTACATTATAACTTTGCTCTTCCTGTTTCGGTTCTGACACGAAGAGTATGACTCATTGTTTGTTTCGCGAACTAGCTGAACCTCTGCCCAACAGTTCCCGTACCCTTTGTGTCAGTATTGTTGATTCATATCCTACACCATTTGTGTATATATGCTGCTGTTATTTTCTTTTGCACGGACGAACTACTGCGTAAAGAGATTTTCATACTAGCCGAGGAGAGATTGGGTAAACAAACCATGAAATGTATAAAACCATGAAATGTATAAAACCTTTCGTATTGTGGAGCTCAAGTTCATTGCTCGCTAGGACGAGATCGTTCTGTTTCCAGTGGTGTGATCGAGTTATTAGTAACTTCGAGTTTTTTTTTGAGTACCCGTTTGCTGTGTCTTTCTAGGCAGGTTCTCGACTGGGAGTGGATACGGTTGTCATCCAGGCTGGAGGGGATTGGGGCGACAACAACAGGACACGTTTGCTTTTCTTCTCGCACGAAGAGTGAAGGATTCTTTTTTTTTTCACATCTCCGCCTTCACCTGGACGCCTTCCCATTTCGTCTGTCGTTACTAGTTTCGTGCACATCCTTATTAACATTTCGTGGTACGCACAAGCCAGTGTCAGTACTATGTCAGTAACAGTTCGATATTTCAGGGCATGCCGTACTATTTGTCAAGCGACTGAAGTCGCAGTTCTGTTGTCAAATATGGCGTACAACAGAAACTGGCGCAGCGCAGTGTAGATGGACTGTCCCGTTGCGTCGTGGCTCGTCTAGAGCCATACTACCTGCAGTACTGTTCCGTGGAGCTTTCAGTGTGAACTGGAACTGAGAACACGTGCCTGCAAACAAAGACAAAATTAATTAAGTAATTGTATTTTTTCCAGGTGATACTTAAAACTGTACTGTACCGCTTCGTACATTATCGAGGAATCAAAGTTAGGGAGGGACAAAAAAATTTGTTCGTCTGGGTGTACACAGTTAATTGCACGTGTGGCGGCCGAATGTTTGCTTCCGGTTCGGTGGCCACGGGTGCGCTCTGTGGGCGAAGGGCGGAAGCCGATGTGTGTCTTCTTGAGTGCCCACGAGGGACAACCCGACGCTTTTCGTTGGCTTCCGCTGCTAGCTCGCGCTTCCTTTGCCGTTCGCCTCCTACGCATTGTCTTAACGTTTTGTTGTTCCGTGGCTCCTGCCAGATTGCTACGTCACGCGCAGCTCCACTGTTTCGGGCTGCTGTCATTATATTTTTATCCGCCTGTCATTCATGTGGCCTGTCTCATCTATTAACAGGGTTCCACAGCTGCATAAATAAAAGTGACGATAAATATTCTGTGTAGTGCAGCTTGGCACTCGTTATTTTTTGTAGAATTAATTCATAACACCCTCCTTAATGGTTCATTACCGAAGGGACATTTAAGTTTAAGGTTGCTCTCTCCTCCCCACTCCCATCTGTTTGTTAGGAAAGGGCGTTACAATTAGCCGTCTATTATTTATATTTTTTGCGACACTCAGCCTCTTTCGCTGCTGTGGACGTGTATCTCCAGGCTAACAGTTATTCAACTATATGAAATAAAATAGTCATAACTTCTGAACGGTTGGCGTCAGGACGTTCAAACTGCACGGTTGGCCGCGGGGCATCATGGGAATTAGTACGTAAATATGGTTTGGTTCAACGATGAAGCCCACTTTCATTTTGATGGGTTCGTAATAAGCAAAATTGGCGCGTTTGGGGCACTGGGAATACGTATTTCGAGATCGCGAAGTCTCTTCACCCAAAACGGGTGATTGTGTGGTGTGCAGCGTCCAGTCACGGAATAATCGGTGCGATATTCCTTGATGGCACGGTGACCACGGACTGTACGTGAAGGTTTTGGAAGACAAGTTCATCCCCATTATCCAGAGTTGCCCTGATTTTCGCGAGATGTGGTTCGTGGAAGACGGAACTCGACCCCATCGAAGCAGAAGAGTGTTTTATGTCCTGGAGGAGCACTTTGGGGAACGTATTCTGGCTCTGGGTACCCAGGGGCTACTGGCATGGGTCTTTGTTGGCCGCCATATTCTCCGGATCTGCACACATGCGACTCCTTTTTGTGGGGCTAACATTTACATGTTGAATAAAGTGTGTGCACGCCGTAATTTGTAACTAATTTACATTTTTTTCATATAGTTCAATAATTGTCACCCTGCAGTATGAGGCACTGTGTTCTCATTAGTCAGTGTGCGTGGCTCACTGCTCCGAAAACTCGTTCCTGCAGACTCAGAAAAGATGTTGCGCTCTTTCAACTTCCAGAGTTATACCAGAAATCAGTGTTGGCTGTCTTTAAGCAGGAAAACTTTTGATGTCCTGAAGGACTGCTTTGGGGGCCCATGCGACTCCTTTTTGTGGGGCTATGTTAAAGACAAGTTGTACAGCAATAACCCCAGAACCATTGCTGAGCTGAAAACAGCCATTCAGGATGTCATCGGACAGTATCGATGATCCGACACGTGAGCGGGTCATGCAGGATTTCGCTATTCGTCTGCGCCACATCATCGCCAATGATGGCAGGCATCTCGAACATGTCATAATCTAAATCCGAATGTCTGTAGTGACGTTTACATGTTGAATAAAGTCTATACACGCCACAGTTTGTAACTAATTCACTTTTTTTTCATGTAGTCCAATAATTAACACGCTACATGTCCCACTATGTCGTTTCGCAGGTGCTGTGGACGAGTATATGCGCGCTGTTCGCGTTTTCCTACAGTGTTACGGGCGTCTGCATGCCTCGCGAGCCGCCGACCTCTCACCGCTGCGACGCGTTATTTCCATATCTCGATGGACAAAAAAATGTCGAGTACTTATCGTACAATATATGTGCCTCATGGGGTGCTACAATTTGGAAAAAAAAACCGCGTTTCGATATCTTGAATCGGTTATGAGATATGACGACTGTTACGACCACAAAGTTAGCGACGCGCAAAAACGTGAATGGACGCGTAGGGCGCGATCATCCATCGGATATAAAACCCAATAACTCGAGAACGAAGTGAGATATCGTTCTGCTCGCAGCTTTAAATAAAATTTCGATATCCTATTTACATTCGATTCGCTGCAAAGTGTCAGCTAAAGTCAGTCATACGCAAAATTTACTCCATGGCTTCTTACCTCAGTAAAAATCTTTAAAATTTCGTGGAATGTTTTAATTAATCCTATGCAGCGCAGTTAGTATGACGGATAGCGAAAAGAAGTTCCTTTCTTTATCGAGAGAAGATATCAGACTGTAAGATGTGTAAAAATCAAAGATTTTTGGTCGAATTCTTTTCGAAAAATCGGATAAAAAGTGTTTCATATAAGCCGGAACGCCGTGCCTCGGAACAGGCACTAGCATCTGGACCGAACGCTAAAGAGAAGACGCCCTCAGCACGGAATGGAAAGAGCACTTCTGTAGCAGCGAAAGGGTTAATATGGCGCCGGTTCGCAAAGGCATTTATCTGCATGCTGTTTTAGTAGCTATGGGTCAGTCGCACTCTGATTCTGATACGGTTGCCTCTGGCAGTTTGCACGTCATTATGTAATCTGGGTCGAGGAACTACAGCAACGACGATATGTGTAATATAGATAAAGGCGTAATAGTGATGAATGTAAATGAGAGAAATTTTGTCTCACCCTTGAACATCTATATCTGTAAAATGAAAATAGTCACAACAGGGACAAACTTTTTTTTTTTTTTTTTTTTTTTTGAGGTAATCGAATCCTCTCTGTTTTAGACAATCTTCAGACCTCATGCAATGATGGTACGCAGTGACGGTGAACGGAAGAGGCGCTTCGACTCCACGAACGCTAACTGCAATTACCATCATGGTATGAGTTCTGAAGATGGTCTAAAACAGACCGAAACCGGTAACTAAAAAAGAAAAAAGTTTCTTGCGTGTGACTGTTTATGTTCAGTAAAAAAACCGCTGTTCTCCGAGGGAAATGTTCTCAAAAATTACTTATCTGCATCTACGTTCTGCAAACAAGCTGACGAAGTTTAGCGGAGGGTACTTCTGCTTACCAAAATCTGATCCCCTTGTCTCTGTCCTACTCGGGAATGGCGAGTGGGAAGAATGGTCGTTGGTAGATCTCTGTATTAGTTCTAACTTCTCGAGTTGTCTTGTTGTGTTCATTTCACAAGACGTAAGTGCGAGGACTCTTCCCAGGACGCACTCTCTCGGAATTTCAATACTAAATCTGCCCACGATGCACAACGCCCCTCTTGTGATGTCTGCTACAGAAGTTTGTTGGGCATGTCAGTAATTCTCTCGCGCCGACTAAAGGTCGGGGAAACGCGCCGCTCCTCATTGGAGGTTCTCTACCTTTTCTATTAAGCCAGTCCAGTAAGGTTCCCAGACTGATAAACGATCATCATCAGTTATCTGCTATATTAGCAGGTCCTTTGCCTCTCCATTTTCTGCGATCCTTTGCTTCCTTCTTAAGGCTGCTGTGTGTTGTACCGTCCATCATGTCATCCAGTATCTGGAATCTCTTCCTTCCCCGCTTCCTTTTCCCTTCTACATAACCTTCTAAAACTGTTTTTATCAGTCCGTCATTCTTTCTTAATATATGCCCAATCCAATTTCTTTTTCTTCTCTTTATTACATCTAGTAACTGTCTTTTCTCTCCCACTCTTCTCAGTACCTCTTCATTTTTTACTCTGTCCATCCAACTTATTCTTTCCATCCTCCGCCATGTCCAGGTCTCAAAAGCGTCCAGCCTTTCTCTGTCTTTCTTCCTCATAGTGCATGTTTCAGCGCCATATAGAAGAACACTCCATACAAGACATTTTATGAGTCTCTTTCTGAGTTCTCTGTCCAGACCGTTGCAGAAAATTCTCCTTTTCCTATTAAACGCCTCTTTTGCCATTGCTATCTTTGTTTTAATTTCTGTGGTGCACTTCGAGTCGATGTCTATCCTGCTTCCAAGATACTTAAAATTTTGCACCTGTTCTATTGTTTCTCCATTCAGCATAATTTTTATTTACTTACTTCCTCCTAGTGCCAATACTTTTGTTTTATTGATAAACGATACTCAGGAATAAATCGAATAGTTGTTTTGTAGCCGCGCGGGATTAGCCAAGCGGTCTAAGGCGCTGCAGTCATGGACAGTGCGGTTGGTCCCGGCGGAGGTTCGAGTCCTCCCGCGGGCATGGGTGTGTGTGTTTGACCTTAGGATAATTTAGGTTAAGTAGTGTGTAAGCTTAGGGACTGATGACCTTAGCAGTAAAGTCCCATAAGATTTCACACACATTTGAACATTTTTTGGGTTGTTTTGTACCCCGGTTATTTCGTGGGTGAGCTACGTATGCTTAAGACTCTTTGTAAGAATCTGTCTTTCATCTCATTTTCCCACTATTTGTTTTATGTGGTGATTATATTTTAACAGCGCTGCGGACGATTACCCCTAGATATTTTACGATAGCAGTAGTGTCCTTGTACGGTAGCGGGTTTTGTCTCTCATGTATGCCAAATATGTTACATTTATTTACGTTGAAAGTCAGCAGCTAGTCCTTCGACCGTACATCAACCTACTCAAGGTCTTCCTGCAGATCGCTATAGTCTTCTGACGTCACTCCCTTCTTATAGAGCAGTACCGACAGTTGTCGTTCGTCCACACCGGTCTAAACATTAGTAGAAGATCGGGAAGAAGCTGTCAATAAAATTCTTCTGGGTTAGAGGCCGCACTGTCATCTATAAAATTCCGACGTTTCGGCTACTGTTGCAAGACGCCTTCCTCATGGTGTATTGCTGTCTGTTCGATGTGTACCTCTTGCCACACAATACATCGTTGCTCGTAGAGTACAGAGGTAAATGAAGACATTCAGACGTTGAAATGGATTCAGGTAGCAGCAGAATTCGTTTCGCGTAACAGGTAACACACGCGGGAACACACGCTTAACAATACGCCGGCCGGAAGTGTGGGAGCTGTTCCCACGAGTTGCGCCTGTGCCCTCGTAAATTGAAGGCTGACAGCTCGCCGTTGCGCCGTTGATCCGCGCCACTAGCGAGAGACGCGACACCGACGCCAAGGAAGGCTGTAATCTGCAACGCGAGACGCGAAGCGCACAGTGTGTGTGTGTGTGCCCACTCGAGCTGATGGATTGCGCTGCAACCTGATCGCAGTACGGGCAGCCGAGTGAGTCGTACAGTCTGTGGCGCTCCCTCCGGAAGGCAGGGCGCCTGGAAGCTGTCACGGCTTTAACTGCCCGCGCCCCCACCCACACCCACACCCACACCGACGCTCACACTTGAGCGGCGCCCGTTCCATTGTCCGAGCATCCGGCCGGCCGCAGGGCGACACGCTGGCTGGCCGCGCCGTCTCCGCTCTACCTGCTGTCCGTCACCTCACGCCGCCCCCGCCCGGTTACGCACCCAGCGGTACGTGGCCGGCCGTGTCACCAACAGCGCGTCACGAGCCATTACCACGACTCTGGTACGCTGTAGCCAACTCTTACAGCAGTAAAAATATCTAAATCTACATCTACATCTACATTGATACTCCGCAAGCCACCCAACGGTGTGTGGCGGAGGGCACTTTACGTGCCACTGTCATTACCTCCCTTTCCTGTTCCAGTCGCGTGTGGTTCGCGGGAAGAACGACTGTCTGAAAGCCTCCGTGCGCGCTCTAATCTCTCTAATTTTACATTCGTGATCTCCTCGGGAGGTATAAGTAGGGGGAAGCAATATATTCGATACCTCATCCAGAAACGCACCCTCTCGAAACCTGGCGAGCAAGCTACACCGCGATGCAGAGCGCCTCTCTTGCAGAGTCTGCCACTTGAGTTTATTAAACATCTCCGTAACGCTATCACGGTTACCAAATAACCCTGTGACGAAACGCGCCGCTCTTCTTTGGATCTTCTCTATCTCCTCCGTCAGACCGATCTGGTACGGATCCCACACTGATGAGCAATACTCAAGTATAGGTCGAACGAGTGTTTTGTAAGCCACCTCCTTTGTTGATGGACTACATTTTCTAAGCACTCTCCCAATGAATCTCAACCTGGTACCCGCCTTACCAACAATTAATTTTATATGATCATTCCACTTCAAATCGTTCCGCACGCATACTCCCAGATATTTTACAGAAGTAACTGCTACCAGTGTTTGTTCCGCTATCATATAATCATTCAGTAAAGGATCCTTCTTTCTATGTATTCGCAATATCGCCGACCTTCTCTCTATTCCGTAACACGTGACTCTGCTATCAGTATCCGAAGATGATAACTGCTCGGTGCAACGACTAGCAGCTCGCCCTCAACATAACCAAATTGAATTTTGTTATTGTTTTTGTTGTTGCTGTTGTTCAAAATTGGTTCTAATGGCTCTGAGCACTATGGGACTCAACATCTGAGGTCATCAGTCCCCTAGATCTTAGATCTACTTAAACCTAACTGACCTAAGGATATCACACACATCCATGCCCGAGGCAGGATTCGAACCTGCGACCGTAGTGTTGTTGTTGTGATGGTGGTCTTCAGTCTGAGGACTGGTCTGGTGCAGCTCTCCACGCACGTTCATACTGTGCAAGTCTCTCCATATGTCCATCGCTACCGCAAACTGCATTTGTTTGGACCTGCTTACCGCTTTCCCTCTGCATTTTTTCTCTCTCACACTTCCTTCCATTACCAAAGTCATGATTGTTTGATGCCTCGCCATTTATCCTAACATACGCTCTTTTCTTGTAGTCGACTTGAACCGCAAATTTCTTTCTTCCTCGATTTCGATTCTGTAACTCCTCATTAGTTAATTCGACCTCCCCAGTTAAATTTCAACTTTCTTCTGGAGCACCACATTTCAAAAGCTTATATTCTTTCCTTGTCTGAACTGCTTATCGTCCACGTCTCATTTCCGTTCAAATGGTTCAAATGGCTCTGAGCACTATGGGACTTAACTTCTGAGGTCAGCCGGCTGGAGTGGCCGTGCGGTTCTAGGCGCTACAGTCTGCAATCACGCGACTGCTACGGTCGCAGGTTCGAATCCTGCCTCGGGCATGGGTGTGTGTGTGTGATGTCCTTAGGGCCGGCCGGTGTGGCCGAGCGGTTCTAGGCGCTACAGTCTGGAACCGCGCGACCGCTACGGTCGCAGGTTTGAATCCTGCCTCTGGCATGGATGTGTGTGATGTCCTTAGGTTAGTTAGGTTTAATTAGTTCTAAGTTCTAGGCGACTGATGACCTCAGCAGTTAAGTCGCACAGTGCTCAGAGCCATTTGAACCATTTTTTTATGTCCTTGGGTTAGTTAAGTTTAAGTAGTTCTATGTTCTAGGGGACTGATGACGTTAGATGTTAAGTCCCATAGTTCCAAAATGGCTGTGAGCACTATGGGACTTAACTTCTGAGGTCATCAGTCCCCTAGAACTTAGACCTACTTAAACCTAACTAATCTAAAGACATCACACACAACCATGCCCGAGGCAGGATTCGAACCTGCTACCGTAGCGGTCGCGCGGTTCCAGACTGTAGCGTCTAGAACCGCTCGGCCACCACGGCCGGCTCATTTCCGTACAATGTAAAACTTCAGACATATACCTTTGAAAACAAAAATCTTTACTAACACTTAAGTTACTTTATATTCGTATTGAAGAAATTTCTCTTTTGCAGAAACACTTTTCTTGCTATAGCCAGTCTGCTGCGTATATCCCGTGTACTTCAGCCACCTTCAGTTACCTTGTTTCCCAAAGAGCGAAACTCATCGATCACTTCTAGTGTCTCATTTCATAATCTAATTTTGTATGCACCATCCGATTTAATTCAATTACATTTTAGTATCCTTGTTTTACTTTCCTTGAGATTCGCATTATAACGTCTTTTCGAGACACTATCCATTGGATTCAGTTCCTTCTCCAAGTCCTTTCCCATCGACGAACTGAAAACTTTTTACTTCTTCTACTTGAACTTTTACTCCGTCTCCATATTTCTCTTTGGTTTCCTTTACTGCTTGCTAAATATAGACTGAATGACTCGCTCCTCGACTACTGCTTCCCTTTCATGTTCTTCGACTCTTATAGTTCATCTACAATTACATCCACATGGTTACTCTGCAATTCACACTTAAATGCCTGGCAGAGGGTTCATGGAACCATTTTCATACTACTTCTCTGCCATTCCACTTGCGAATGGCGCGTGGGAAAAGGGAACACCTAAATCTTTCCGATCGAGCTCTGATTTCTCTTATTTTATTGCAGTGTTGTTTATGTAGAAGTTGGAGATACGTTCGCTAACCGTGTGTTTTATCCCTACTACTTTGTGAATTTCAAAGACAGTATTACAGTAAAAATTGTCAAGCGCATTCTCTAAATCTACAAAACTTCAGTTTATGTTCTAAGATAAATTGTATTATCACTATTACCTCGAGTGTGCCTATACTTCTTCGTAACTCAAAGTGATCTCCCTCGAGGTCGGCTTCTACCAGTTTTTTTTTCGCATTCTTCTGTAAACACTTTGTGTAACCTTCGTAAAAAAGACGAAAGGAACCGATATTGTTTACAAAATACTTACATTTACCTATCAATCGCTGAACTCCTTTGCGGACCCCAAACATTTTGAGGTTTATGTTGGAGCGCCTCGAGGTGAAACAACCATACCAACATCTGAGAGGAAGGCGGATGCCAGACTCAAATTTATTCGTTGTTCTCTGTAGAAGGATGTCGGTAATGCTCGTCTGGCCGAATCCCCAGGATTCTTAAGTCTAGAGGGCCTGCCATGTTAATTAATGGCAGGAACAGGGAAGCTTCGAATAGGAACTGAGCGATTTGTCACGGGTATCTTTACCCAACACGAGAGCGTCACCAAGCGTTTATTGAGAACTGCAACTATAGAGATGTCCTATCACGGAAAGACCTAAGGAGATGATGTTACTTCTCCGCCATGAATTTAGAGCACCGACAAATACTTAAAATAGATCTCTCGTAATAAGAAATACGGCAGAATGGAGGAAGCCCAGGTGTACTGAAGGCGTAGCGATCTTCGTACCTTTCACATCCTATTCGGAAATGCGAACGGAAGGGTATAAAGTAATATTGCTACAGCACCTTTCCTCCTCTGCATATCGTACGGACCTCTGAAAATACAAATGTATATGATCTCTGTCACGACTTACCGAGCGGTCCTCACACTGAAATGTTATTCGTGGCACTATTGAATTCTTGTACACTAACAACATTATGGCAAACTGTAGTACCGCAACTGAAATAAATTTTCGTCCCTCTTCATCTTCCGTCGATGTGAAAATATTTAATACCTTGATAGTTTATCATTGGGGATCGTACAATTCGTCAACATTGACGTTAGTAGCAGGTCACGAAGCAGGAAGCTAATTTCGTTACACTAGTGAGAACACAGCTATATCCATAAAATTCGAGAACGTAAAGTGTAGCTAAAAACCGTTCCCTACACAATGGCCCCTCTTCATCTCTCGATCGTATCCACTCCCTTTTACTAATCCATCTTGCATATGTTCCGTATGATGTGTAAACTGTATAAGTGCCACGTATGGAACAGAGATGCTGGCCAGCAGCTGATGATCATGTTAATGGATTCAGTATAGGTATGTGTGTGTGTGTGTGTGTGAGAGAGAGAGAGAGAGAGAGAGAGAGAGAGAGAGAGAGAGAGAAAGAAAGAAAGGGTGAGAAAGTATGTTGTTGGGATCTTACTGATCCAGAAGTACGAAGCTGACAGAACCAGAAGAGACTAACAACACTATAATGCCAACACAGCGATCGGTTACACATTAGCTGACTGAGTGAATCGATGTAGGCCTGGTCGTGGTAACAATGCCGGATATCGCATATCTCTAGACGAGGCCGGCCGTACTATGATAATTAGATCAAGACTCTACGCTGTCGACAGGCGTTGATATACATCAACGGGGACAGTTGAAAATGTCTGCTCCGACCGGGACTCGAACCCGGGATCCCTGCTTACATTGCAGACGCTCTATCCATGTGAGCCGCCGAGGGCACAGAGGATAGAGCGACTGCAGGGACTTATCCTTTGTACGCTTCCCGTGAGACCCACATTCCCAACTTAATGTCCACACACTACATTCGTAGTGCCCCTGCCCATTACACTCATTACTGGCGGCAGACAATCTTACCGAGTCCCGTAAGACTTCGGGCAATGCGTGTGTATCCGCACAGAAGAAGGTCAATGCCCGGTTAGCCTTAACTGTATGAAGATACCATCCAGAATGAGATTTTCACTCTGCAGCCGAGTGTGCGCTGATATGAAACTTCCTGGCAGATTAAAACTGTGCGCCGGACCGAGACTCGAGCTCGGGACCTTTGCCTTTCGCGGGCAAGTTTGGAAGGTAGGAGACGAGCTACTGGCGGAAGTAAAGTTGTGAGGACGGGGCGTGAGTCGTGCTTGGGTAGCTCAGTGGTAGAGCACTTGCTCGTGAAAGGCAAAGGTCCCGAGTTCGAGTCTCGGTTCGGCGCACAGTTTTAATCTGCCAGGAAGTTTCAACAGATACCATCATCATATAGAGGCCGTACTACTTCTGACGAATCTATAGTGCTGTTATTAACTGGAGTGTACATCATTATTATCGCCATAGGGTGGTTTAGTAAGAACGAAAGCGTTGCGGTGGAAAAGCTCAGCAAACTTCGGGTGCAGATGCTACAATACATAAGTTGTGCGTCAGCAGAGCTTTGCTGTCGAGCACCGAGAGCGCGCGTTCCAAGAAGAATCGGGCAGCGTAGAGTACTTCCTCTCACGTAAGTCTCGTGAGACTTCCACAGCGTAAAAAAAAAGAGACAAAGAGACAGAGAATTAGCTCAGAGCTTATGTGGAGGCTAACGGAAACTCATTCTTCACGCGCGCGATAGTCGAGTTAAAGAGAGGGGGAGAGAAAATTTTATATGTACCAGAAATGTCCTCCGCTACACACCGTATGGAGGCTTGTGCAGATATAGATCTTTGCTTGAAAAATCTGGTCCACCATACACGTACTAGATAGGGGCTTCCAGCAAGAGCGCTATGACGGCGGCGCTATTTCGGCCCGAGGTTTCGCTTTCGGTTTCGACGCTGGCTAGTGAACGCCGCCCATCGCCAACCGGTTCGGCAGGCGCTGCGTCCCCCCCCCCCCCCCCCCCCCCCGCCCCTAATCCACCTGGCAGCTGGCGCGGTACGCAGCTGATTTCCCTGTGCGTGCGGCCTCGCCACCTCGCAGCTATACGGAAGCTTTTTTGTGCCGCAGGCTGCGATACACGTCACGGGCGACCCTCCCGGAATGCGGCATGCCGGGGGAGCGTCCTTCCCCGTCTGCTGTTAAAGACCCCGATGCCCTCGTGGATTCCTTTCCTCTTGGCACTTACCGTTCCCTTCCTTTGTCCGTAATTGATTCGACACTCGCACAGAACGAGGGAGCACGAGCTGGATAACACGGCAGGGGTCGACAAAGACAGGTACGTGTAACACAAGTTGGGTATGTTCGGTGTATCTAGATCTACATGGATACTCTGCAAATCACATTTAAGTGCCTGGCAGAGGGTTCATCGAGACGTGCAAGATTTCGCACAAGATAAATAGAAAAGAAGCATCACAACTGTTGTAAACTAGTAGCCATTAATAAATACACGTAGAAACAAAACTCGGCCGTGATTAGGGGATGTGAATGAAAATACACTGTCCAGTCACATTAATGGATTGTATTGTTTTGAGGGAAGAGTCCAAACAGCGAGGTCATCGGTTTCATCGGATTAGGGAAGGAAGTCGGCCGTGCCCTTTCAAAGGAACCATCCCGGCATTTGCCTGGAGCGATTGCCTGGAGCGATTTTAGGGAAATCACGGAAAACCTAAATCAGGATGGCCGGACGCGGGATTGAACCGTCGCTCTCTTGAGTGCGAGTCCAGCATGCTAACCACTGCGCCACCTCGCTCGGTCACATTAATGTGACCACCCGTTAAAAGCCTGCGTAACGTGGAGGAAGAGTATCAGCGTGCTTCTGGAAGGCACCGACAGAGATGTGAAACCATGCCGACTATAATGTCATGGCAGCTGCACCAGGTTTCTCGTTTGAGGTCCGCCTGCTTAGCTGGATGATAACGTGCTCCCCTCCCATGCAAGGGGGACCGGGTTCGATTCCCGACCGCGTTGGAGATTTTCTCCGATGAGGGACTGGGTGTTGTGTTGTGCTCATCATCATTTCATCTTCATTCCCGGCGCGCAATGTGGCGCCAACTTCCTCGGTTGGGGCCTCCCGGCCAACGATGCCAAACGCTCATTTCCACTTGTTTTTCTCGTTTGAGGATCCACGGCGCAAACAGTCCGATCGAGGTGATAACAGAGGTACTTAGTTGAGTTTACGCCCGGACAGTTTGGTGACCAGAGACGTGCGGTAAGCTCACCCTGTTCCTCTTGGAAACACGCATGTACACAGCTAGTCGTGTGTCATGTTGCATTGTCCTGCTGGTAGATACCATGGTGCCGAGGAAAAACAAACTGCATGTAGGTGTGACATGGTCCCGAAGGACGCGTGCATACTTGTGTTGATCCATTCCAGAATTACGAGATCACCCAGGTAATGCCACGAAATCATTCCCCAGACCACAATGCCCCCACCTCCGGTCTGGACCCTTCCGACGATTGTTGATTGTTTGGAGAAACATCATCACTGCTACAGTCTGCATAAACCAGTTACGTTGGACACTGACCCATCGTCTATACGGATGTTTACAAAGTTAGCCGTCTCGGAAATGCTTCCATCCTCCGGCCGAAAGCCAGCTAAGGCCTGAAGATGGTGCACTGAAGCAACGAAACTGTTAGCCACGCAATAAATGACATCATAAGGAAGGCTGTAGGTGTCTCCTTTCCTTACATTGTTGAAAGGTGTTTGATTTCAGACGTTTCACGCTATACACGCCAACGAGCATCTATCCAATGAAGCATAAAACGCTCGGCCATACCGGCCGGCAACTCATCCCATTAAAATAATAAAAGATTTTCGTACACACTAATAACAACATCGATGTTTCAGAGGCATTCAATGTAATAAGCCTCGTTCTGTCGTGTATTCGTCGTGTATTCGCACCGTAGAACTCGGCGCCGATCTCGTGACGTGTGCAGGGGTGAAACGAAGGTGGCCCTAGATTCCTTTCCTCGTGTGGCCCGCCTTCCCTAAGGGAGCAAAAAACTGCGCGACGCCCCCCAAGGCGTGTCGAAGACAGGGCTGAGCCGGACTCACCCCCACGTTAGCCGCTCCCCCGGCGAGCGGTGGATTATTAAGGGAGCGCCACCCCGCTATATTACTCGCAGCGACCGGCGGGTTATGAGACGCGCCCGCGGCCGCAGCGGGGTGGAAGGTGCGCCGCGTCGCAGGCGAGACGCCGCCGACGCGGATGGCTCCCGTCACCTGGCCTCGCGTGACGCCGCTACCCGCTGGAATGCGCCGCTGATCCGCTTTCTCTTTCAGACACACGTAGCGCTGCGCTGACAACTGCGGGCTGCGCTGCTCGCTAAGCCGCAGTAGGCGTTGAGGACCCTGCCAGTGACAACGTATGTGTTCTGGTTCTTGATATTCGATACCTGTTAAAGAGGCTCATACGAAGTCCGCTACTTCTACCTGCCCAGCACCCGAACTCCACAACTTGCCCGAAACTGCCCTTACCGTGAGTACTGGCACTGTGTGATTAGCAACAGACCTGCGATTTTCTCTTGGCCACTCCCTAGCTCCCCGCGAACCATTACTAAAACGTTGTGTAGAAGTATTATATTTTTATTACAAAATTTACGAAAAGGTAAACTACACAGATTGTTCAAATGAAAAGGCACGAAACGTCGCAACAACCAAACCGGTTGAAATTTTCGTATGCTGCGTAGGGATTACCGTAGTGTGACATCTATGCAATGGAAGCCACCTCGCCACCCCCACCCCCACCCCCCAAAAAAAGCTGTACCTTCAGCAGACATGGTGATGCTCACCGCCTTTTCGAGGTCCGATATCCGATACTCATCGAATTCCTAGAGCACGGAGAAACCATTAACAGTGACGTATAGTGCGACACACTCTTAGCCTACGCAAGTTGTAAGGTGCCTCTTACGTGAGGAAGACATTTTTACCAATTTTAATAAATTATTGTCTCTCATTGATGTATTCACGATAGTTAGGAAGTGCTGTAGTCCGTAGCCGGCCAGGAGTCGGAGAGCATTTCCCACGCTGGCTGGCTAGGTGACGAAGCGACCATATGTCGCGCGTAGTGGGGTGGGGCTCGGCGCTGGACCGTAGCAACAAGCGTCAGCCTGGGAAATATACATGACGGGAAGTACCGCCATCTTCGCGCCAAAGTCTCCGATTTTGTTTATTTATATTTAATAATTAGTCATTTAAGACAACATGAATACTAGGAGGAGCCTCTGGATGTTTAAAACTATTTATCATAATTTTGCCTCGTTAGACCCGTGGTCTAGGGGTAGCGTCTTTGATTCATAATCAAAACGTCTTCGGTCCCGCGTTCGATCCCCGGGGCCACTGCCTAAATTTTGATAAATAATCAGCATTGGTGGCCGAAGACTTCCGGCATAAGAAGTCAGCCTCATTCTGCCAACGGCCTTGTCAAAGAGGGCGGGGCGGAGAAGCGGATAGAGGTTCAGGGCACTCTCTTGTCCTAGGGGTGGGAAATTACCCCTAAAGGCGGAAGAATCAGCAATGATCAACGACATGAGGATGCAGAAGGCAATGGAAACCACTGCATTAAAGACACGTAACGTGTATCCACAGGACATGTGGCCTGTAATTGAAGAAGTGTCATGATGATCTCTCCATTGGCAAAAGATTCCGGATCTCCGGGAGGGGACTGCCAAGGGGGAGGTTACCGTGAGAAAAAGATTGAATAATCAACGAAAGGACAACGTTCTACGAGTCGGGGCGAGGAATGTCAGAAGCTTGAACGTGGTAGAGAAACTAGAAAATCTGAAATGGCTCAATCTAGTTATAGTAGGGGTCAGTGAAGTGAAGTGGAAGGAAGACAAGGATTCCTGGTCAGATGAGTATCAGGTAATATCAACAGCAGCAGAAAATGGTATAACAGGTGTAGGATTCGTTATGAATAGGAAGGTAGGGCAGAGGGTGTGTTACTGTGAACAGTTCAGTGACCGGGTTGTTCTAATCAGAATCGACAGCAGACCAACACCGACAACGATAGTTCAGGTATACATGCCGACGTCGCAAGTTGAAGATGAACAGATAGAGAAAGTGTATGAGGATATTGAAAGGGTAATGCAGTATGTAAAGGGGGACGAAAATCTAATAGTCATGGGCGACTGGAATGCAGTTGTAGGGGAAGGAGTAGAAGAAAAGGTTACGGGAGAATATGGGCTTGGGACAAGGAATGAAAGAGGAGAAAGACTAATTGAGTTCTGTAACAAGTTTCAGCTAGTAATAGCGAATACCCTGTTCAAGAATCACAAGAGGAGGAGGTATACTTGGAAAAGGCCGGGAGTTACGGGAAGATTTCAATTAGATTACATCATGGTCAGACAGAGATTCCGAAATCAGATATTGGATTGTAAGGCGTACCCAGGAGCAGATATAGACTCAGATCACAATATATTAGTGATGAAGAGTAGGCTGAAGTTCAAGACATTAGTCAGGAAGAATCAATACGCAAAGAAGTGGGATACGGAAGTACTAAGGAATGACGAGATACGTTTGAAGTTCTCTAACGCTATAGATACAGCAATAAGAAATAGCGCAGTATGCAGTACAGTTGAAGAGGAATGGACATCTCTAAAAAGGGCAATCACAGAAGTTGGGAAGGAAAACATAGGTAAAAAGAAGGTAGCTGCGAAGAAACCATGGGTAACAGAAGAAATACTTCAGTTGATTGATGAAAGGAGGCAGTACAAACATGTCCCGGGAAAATCGGGAATACAGAAATACAAGTCGCTGAGGAATGAAATAAACAGGAAGTGCAGGGAAGCTAAGACGAAATGGTTGCAGGAAAAATGTGAAGACATCGAAAAAGATATGATTGTCGGAAGGACAGACTCAGCATACAGGAAATTCAAAACAACCTTTCGTGACATTAAAAGCAACGGTGGTAACATTAAGAGTGCAACGGGAATTCCACTGTTAAATGCAGAGGAGAGAGCAGATAGGTGGAAAGAATACATTGAAAGCCTCTATGAGGGTGAAGATTTGTCTGATGTGATAGAAGAAGAAACAGGAGTCGATTTAGAAGAGATAGGGGATCCAGTATTAGTCTTGTTCGATGGTAGCCATGCTCTCGGTTATGAGTAGTTTGTGACATGAGTGTTTCATTATTGATCTAATAGGAATAAAAGTGATACTACGGCATTCTGAATGTTAATTTCGAGTAAATAGGTACCCCAAAGTTGATCGACAGCAATTTCAGATGATTAGCTTCCACCGACAGAGACATCCAATGCGCCAGTAAAGAATCTGTACGGGACGACATTAACGAGAGCTGCACCGCGCACAGGTACGAGGAAATCCGACGACACGACCCACCAAGGCGGTTCAGGGAAGTTCCGACTTACACTCGCAAATTCCGGGCGGAAATGCTGACCAGTCATGGTGTACGTCACATATACCACCCTCTACGGACTCGCGGCTAAGCTAATAACACTATCAGTTCAGAAGCGAGGGGATCTTGCAAAAGTCCGTCAGGAGCAAACGGCCTGGGCTGCTCACGGAGGGAGCGATTATGTTCGACGGTAACCAGAGTCCATACGTCTCGTCCATGCGCCTCCAGGGTCACGCGAAATGTAATGACCAAGTTCAAGTGGGAGGAGTTCGAGCTCCTGCCCTACAGCTGTGGCCGAGCGGTTCTAGGCGCTTCAGTCCGGAACAGCGCGACTGCTACGGTCGCAGGTTCGAATCCTGACTCAGGCATGGATGTGTGTGATGTCCTTAGGTTAGTTAGGTTTAAGTAGTTCTAAGTCTAGGGGACTGATGACCTCAGATGTTAAGTCCCATAGTGTTTAGAGCCATTTGAACATGCCCTACAGCCCGTTTGGCTCACTAAAAAAAGAAAAAAATCTCGAAGCGAAATACTTCAGCTTGGACGACGAACTGAGGCATACAGTGGTGAAGTACCTCCTGATGTAGCCGCAGGAATTCTGCGAACAAGGAATCCTTCAACTCGTGAAATAGTGAAATAGTTGCGATCAGGCCTCTGGTGATTACTTTTGAATAAAGTCTTCACTTATACCCAAAGTCTTGTTTCGTACCTTTTCTTTTGGACACCCGTCGCATTACCTTAGCCCTTTCAGATCTGAATTTTCTTTCGTGGCGTTATGTACGGTCTATGCAACCAACTGAAGGCAGCTCTGTTATTCCCATACGCGTTTCGCTTCTTTTATTTGGGGAGCATCATCAGTGGCTTGTAATACATGTTTCCTTTTATACATACAATAAACGTGTTTGTGGATCATACAATATGCTGCTATATTACATTTTGTCGTGTCATTCTCTTGTTTTTTTTTTAGGTTAAAATCAACTTTTGTAGCGCAAAATTCACAAAAAAAATGTGTGTGTGAATTTCTAAGGGACTAAACTACTGAGGTCATCGGTCCCTAGACTTACACACAACTTAAACTAACTTGTGCTAATAACAACACACACACACACACACACACACACACACACCAATGCCCGAGGGAGGACTCGAACCTCCGGCGGGAGGGGCCGCGCAGTCCGTGACAGGGCGCCTCAAACCGCGCGGCCACTCCGCGCGGCACATTAGCTAAATCCACGTAATTAAAGTTATTACACGACTGTTGAACTAACATATGGAGAAGGGGCAATATTTTCACACCTGTTTACCTATGCGCTGCTGTTTATGTTGAGCCTGGAGAAGGACTGAGTCGATATTTCTGTAGAAGGCATCACTCACACACAACCGCATGGCCGACATCTTATCTATTACTCATTGATCCGGTAGGAAGATCCACAATTTTTGTCGTCTCCGTGTACTCGTTTCACGAACCGTGCCTGACGAATACACGTGCGGGTGTGTTTCCTCCTTTGCTGGCGCGTTATCAGCCAAACAAACAGCCACTGTAGCTGTGCACATGTTGACGTTTGGGATCTGCAGTATCTGGCTGTGTACCTAAATCAGTGATAAGTGTAATCTTGATAACAAAGCGACAACACTGCCGTATCTGTGCTATAATACCAGAGAGATCGACTAACGACAAAAAACATGGCCGTCGGCCGACCACTCTGCTTGTTTCACTGGCCTGTGAAGATAAATTACCACGGACGGAAATCTCCCAGTGCCCTTAACAAATCCCCCGTAGCTCTACATCGAGAAGCTATTTTCACTCTTAGCCTTTGGGCAGACGGTGGAAAATAACGCATTGCCTTACCCTGTCTGATCTAAAATGTCGTTTACGCACAAAGGTCTCTTAAAAAACAGCATGCGCGCTTTGCTTTATTGTCAAGAGCACGGAAAGAATGATTCTAATTGAGATTTAGCAATAGCCTAAAAATCCTTTGTTTCTTGTGACATCAATGGCCGAAAATCCATTTAAATCTTCTTAGGCGCATATTTCCAGGCGACAGGCCACGCTAAGCCTATTGGATGTGTATTCTGCGTCAGAGATTTCTCCGCGCGCTGGAGCCTTTGATGTCAGAACGGAAGCTTGCTCAGCTTCGCTTTCAACGCCGGCCGCCTCCTTCAGCGGCACCGATTGTGAGACGGGCGAACGACAGACACTCACTCCTGGCTCATAAATTCCTTGACACGGGCGCTTCTTCGGCTTCCGCCTGCGCCTCGTTTACATCCGCTTTCCACTGCTTTCTGAACACGATTCGTTTAGTGTTTGACGACTCATCTGAAAGACATAAAATACGAACACCCGCAGTTCCGGCTGGACGTCCTTGTGATTGTACAATAATTAATATATCCTTCGACATTTACAAACATCAGAATGATTTTAGCGCCTGTAATGCATCAAGCAATACTGTACCAATTTTGTGTTTGTTGTCAGGTCATTGCTAGGAGTAAACATCACCACTGAGCGAATTCCCAAAGAAGCGGAAAGTTATGGCTTCTTATACTGTGAAATGTTGCAGTTCAGATGCCACGTAACATACCTTGATTTATATTTACAATTCTTCCCCACGTCACTCTAGGTGTGATCTGTGATTGATTAAACTCCGCTAAATAGTAGGTAAATTTTTTAATCGTACTTTTTCTGCTGTGTTAGTCACCTGACTACTAATCGATAAATTCCGAGCACTGCCCCAAGTTAGTCCGTGGGAATTTTATGACGCCCTCTCTTGATATCTGCCTCTGCCCGTAATTTTTCTTTCTTGAGTCGTATTGTGGTTTTAATTCGAAATAATACGATAATCACTTCGCAACTGGTAAGGTGATGGGCTAAAAATTCAGAGACTATAAAGGGTCTCATCCTGTAGGACTATGAGTAATGCACGACTATGGCTATCAAAGAAACCCCAATTTGACGATAGCTTACTAATTTCAAATTGTCGATTCATATTTATTTGGTACGTATTTACCTACCGAAGCAGCGAGCGCATAAGGTCCTTATCAGTTCTTAAATAGTAAAATACATCTATTCAGAGCTTTCTGGGATAAACACATCACGGATATGGAACAAAATGTCGGTAATTATAGTGGCGTGTGCGATGTCCTTAGGTTAGTTAGGTTTAAGTAGTTCTAAGTTCTAGGGGACTGATGACCTCAGCAGTTAAGTCCCATAGTGCTCAGAGCCATTTGAACCATTTCTGAACAGTGTATGGACTGAGAGCAGTTCGAAGAAAAACGAAAGTAATGAGAAGTAGCAGAAATGAGAACAGGGAGAAACTTAGCATCAGGAATGATGGTCACGAAGTAGATGAAGTTAAGGAATTCTGCTACCTGGGTAGCAAAATAACCAATGACGAACGGAGCAAGGAGGACATCAAAAGCAGACTAGCCCTGGAAAAAAGTGCATTTCTGGCCAAGAGAAGTCTACTAGTACCAAACATAGGCCTCAATTTGAAGAAGAAATTCTTGAGAATGTGCGTCTGTAGCACAGCATTGTATGACTGTGGGAAAACTAGAACAGGAGAGAATCGAAGCATTTGAGACGTGGTGCAACAGTTGAATGTTGAAAATTAGGAGGACTGATAAGGTAAGGAATGAGAAGGTTCTGCGCAGAACCGGAGAGGAAAGGAATTATGGAAAAAACTGACAAGGAGAAGGGTCAGGATGATAGGACATTTGTTAAGACATCAAGGAATGACTTCCATGGTATCAGAGGGAGCTGTAGAGGGAAAAAACTGTATAGGAAGACAGAGATTGGAATAGATACAGCAAATAACTGAGGACGTAGGTTGCAAGTGCTACTCTGAGATGAAGAGGTTGGTACAAGAGAGGAACTCGTGGCGGGCCGCATCAAACCAGTCTGAAGACTGATAACCCGCCCAAAATAAACTAACCGCTGCTCCGGCTCGCTCAGCTAGGTTCGCTCGGAAAAACAAGGCATGAACGGAGCTGTTTCTCATTTCAGCTGGAGGTAAGTAGAGATCTGGTCCACGAACCGCTAGACATACGACACGACGAACGAATGAGCGAGTGCCACCAGTGGATCTCAGAGCGGCGAGAAGAGCAGTCATCCTCGGTACGCAGGCTGGAGTCTTGGAGAAAGCTGGAGCGTTACTGGCGCTGGCTGGCGCGCTCCAGATGCCCCCGCCAGATAGGCGTCGCCCGCGGCCATTGCGTAACCAGTCTGCCACGGCGCGGCCGGCCCAACTTGCTCAGGAATGCATCGCCTCCGCTACCAGCGCGGCATTCTGGAGCCCGCCTCCCGACCACAGGCTGCCGGCATTCCACTGTTCGGCGTAGCGCCGCTGCTGGTGCGCGTAGTGCTTGAAGCATACGCTAGAGGCGCATTCCTGTTGCCGTCTATTACCGTATGTGGAGTGCGCTGGAGTAGACGGAACTTTTTCCGCGCTGTCTCTACCAGCGCATCGACCTGTTGCGAGTTCCCGACCTTCCTTGTTCGCCGTGTGAGGGATCGTGGGACTGGGGACCGGATATTCACGTAAAATCTCAGGGTTTCGTCGCTATCATCATGCACGATGAGGTTATACTGTCTGATAAAAAAAGTGAAGCACTTTCGCCAGAGTTTCAGTTCTCTGTGGCAGGTAGAACGGTCACCAGAGTGCGTTAGTGTGTTCGAGTTTTGTGTTCTTACCAGCCCTCGTAAGAGTCATACCTTGATTGATCAGTCTGAAGGACACGGACATGCTGCGTACTCGTGTGAGATAGTGTTATCAGCACCTGCCAAAGTTCGAAAGGAAGCTCATTTAACCTGCTGGTCGACTCGTGCAGTATCGAGATTTGTGGGCTATTCGGATGTGAAATGTGCGGAAGCATGAGGGCGTACATAATCGTCGTCAAGGTTCCGGCCAACCGCACGTCTGCCTAACACAAGGAAAGATCGCCGTATTGCGCACCAGGCACATCCTAACCCATTCACATCTGCGCCTGCTGTCCGAGGACAACCAATGGATTCACTGCAACATTCTATGTGATACTGAACCATTGGTCAGAGACTAGCAGCAGTCGAACTAGGGAACTGGTGCCACACGGTGGCTGCCTTAACACCACCACACAAATGGCTGGGATTGGAGTGGTACCGATGAATGTCGTCGCATTGTGTTCAGCACTGAATCTTTGTTTTGCACTGCCTCGGATGCCCATCGTCGACGAGCATGGTGGCGAACTGGGGAGAAGTACCAGTCTTCCAACGTTTTGAATGTTTCGGAAACGCACAGCGCTTCTATTCCTGGCGTTATACAGTGTGGAGCCATCAGGCATGATTTCAGGTCATATCTAGTTGTGCTTGAATGGTGGCGAATAGGTGTGTCGCAGACATCGTGCGTCCTCGTGCTACCTATTATGCGACAGTATCGGGATGCCATTTTTCAACAGGACAATGCTTGCTCTGTCTGCGAGACGTTGAAATTCACCCACAGCAGCGAGATCGCCAGATCTGTTTCCGATAGAACATGCGTGGGACTAGCTCAGACATCAATTCCTCCTCAGAGCCAGTATCGAAGATATCAATGACCACTTACAACACTTGTTAGCCAGCTTGGCTCAGGAGAAGACACAACGGCTTTATGGCACGCTTCACAAGGGAATCACTGCATGCATCCAGGTCAGAGGGGCGCAGCGTCATACTGATAAGCGGACTCCTGTTGCCATGTTTCTTTTTTTAAAATTAGACTCAGTTTTGAAATTACGGATATCACAGTGGCCCTACATGCTTTCTCTACCACCAAAGTTTCATTTCCTTTCCTCCTCCTCTTTGGGTGCTTGACTTTTTTGCAGGCTGTTTATTTTGAACATTGCGGTGTGCAGCAAATCTTTTTGTAATTTATGATACTTGGGCGGCTTCCATACCAGGCCGCGCGACTGCTACGGTCGCAGGTTCGAATCCTGCCTCGGGCATAGTGCTCAGAGCCATTTGAGCCATTTTCCATACCAGGTGCCTTATGTGTAGCTGTTATCATGCAGAACTCGCATCTGTTTGTACTCATATATGCCTTCTATAGAAACAATCCCTGAACGATAATGCATTAAACGTGTCGCGGCCTCTTCCCCGTGAATCAGATGTTATGACCTGAAAAGCTCATCTGTCTTCCCAGAGAAACAGCAGTAAACAATATATCTTTACAAACTAGCTGTGAGACCGAATAGTGTGTCTGAACATTTTCCTTGCTGCTGGACAAACAGATTGGTGCTCCGTTGTATTGGATTCGTATGTGCTGAGCCAGTTCAAGCCCCGGTGATGGCAGAAAATTTCAACGCCAATATTTGGCTGCCAAGAGGTGATGGTATACAGTTGCTGATCATCAGACTGTGCAACAATATCCTGCGTTAAGTTATAATCGTCTCCACATGTCACCTTGACTGAGGGCATGCTACACTGTTAATGTTCTGTCCTTCGGATGAGGATTTTAAGCACGGCGGCTCCTTGATGTTATACTAACAACGCAATCCATGTCTCGGCATCAAGTTTCACCCTCTCTGTCATGTATGAGCATCATCAACAACAACACGACCCAACACTATACGCAGTCTCATTACAGTCCTTTCCATGCGCCAGCTATGCATAAGACATGTAACCCCCAAATAGTCAAAGTTAGGTTAACGACTTGCAGCTGGCCGTGATTCATCAGCTCACAATGACACAATGACCTGTCAGGGAAGTCACTTGGAGGAGAGAACAACGTAACATCCACTTTGAAGTCAGAAACGGCACACCATCTTGATGTACAGTGACGCGCGATTGAGTCACATGTTCCCTTGCTGAATAAACAGTCCAGACATTCATCTTAAGCAATTCAAGAAAATAACGGAAAATGTGGTTCAGGATGGAATTTTTGTATTGATTCCAGCCCACTAATTGAGCGCCGGTTGACTATCTGTGAAACTCTAGATTACAGAGATTTGAAACTGCACTACGAAAGGCAGAATACTTCCTGTAGTTACGTTGACTCCTTGTTTGATGAAAACGGAGCAAAAATATTAAGTGGGAATAGCTAGGTTCAATCGGGTTGGAGTAACTGGAGACAATTTCCACGCACATTGTATGACTAAAAAATTTTGGTTCTAGTAAAACCTGTTGGACAAGCTGTAATTAAATACATTAACACATGTCCATCCATAGTCCTATAAACAGTACGGTTCTGACTTGTAGAAACGAGAACGATAAGATGAATTTTTGGTTTATGACTGTATAAAATCGTAAATAAGATTACCATATCGGCGGGGAATGTAGCTGAAATGCAAAGAACAATTCAGTCAAAAAAATGGTTCAAATGGCTCTGAGCACTATGGGACTCAACTGCTGAGGTCATTAGTCCCCTAGAACTTAGAACTAGTTAAACCTAACTAACCTAAGGACATCACAAACATCCATGCCCGAGGCAGGATTCGAACCTGCGACCGTAGTGGTCTTGCGGTTCCAGACTGCAGCGCCTTTAACCGCACGGCCACTTCGGCCGGCCAATTCAGTCACAACTGATGTAGTACACACATTTAAAATGCAGAGATGGTAATTTACTCAAAAATAGAATAAATAGAAGGGAGAAGAGGTAATAGAACGTGAAAGATTGTGTACTACAGTAATACAAGCGAGGACAGATCTGCGTTTTTGTTAAAAATATGTTAAAAATGACGTAATTCTTCCAGCTGTATTAAGGTATTGGTTTATTGGTAACTAGTTTCGATGTTGTTACGTCATCTTCAGGTCCATACTTGTTGACAGTAACCGTATGTGTCTAACACTAGTAGTCAGTGGTGAGATAGGCGTGTTCCATGCGGAAGGCAGGCAGTAACTGATATCAGTTGGAGGAATTACACGTCATTTTTAACATATATTATACCAGCTGACGTCCCAAGTCGTCCGTTTTAATTATGGATATACGAAGATATCTGTGTTTGTCGTATTTGTATATAAATTAGTTAGTGTGTATATAGACAGTTGCCTTCACGCTTATCTATGTGTGAACTGAAATTATTCTCAAAGAGCCAGAATCTGCAACTGCAAAATATCCTCCTTTTCTATCTCATGTCTAGTTATTAGCTAGAATCGGAAGTTTGAGATCACGTTTCATGTTTGTCCGAGTGATAAATAGTATGCAGTGCCTCTTTCCTTTATGCAGATCAGTCTCAAGCGTATATCTGCATTGCGTCGATGGCAGTCATTATTGCGTACCCAGTGCAGTATCTGTGTCGTTATAGATGACAGGACGGAGGGGAGTGAAGCCGTGTGCCAGTGGTAAACTACCTCCCCTCGAATAGCACCAAGGGGAGGGCGCCGAGCCTACATCCCATCCGACGGGCAGATTAGCATCAATGGTGTGACATCCCCTACATCCAGGAGACATTATGAAGCGGTTGGGGACTAAATCCTGGGTATTGACACCTGATCTGGTGACAATATACTGTCACACATCCCTTCTTCTCATATCGCTATTTTCTACCACCAAGATTCGAACCTGTTACTTCCGAGTTGAGCGGCATCGCACCAAACTACACTAAAGTCGTGTGCTACCACATTAGTACTTTTCCTTAGTGGAAGTTCCTGAAGTGACATTTTGTATTAACGTCAGAGCACGAGTTTCGACGACAAGTCGCTAATACTGCGACTGAAGCAGCTTCAATTCGATTACTGCTGCGAGTGGGGCTTCCGAATGTCATCGTGTAACCTGTGCGTAGAAGACTGCTGAGTGCACGAGAGGTTTCCTCCTGTGGAGGTCAGAGGTGGCGTGCCACATCGAGCAAGACGGAAGTGACGCACTCTCGCAGCAACAAAATGTACTGTCGCGGGTAGAGGGCAGCTGCCGCCACTTGCCCATTGATGGGGCGCCGGCTGCCGGGTGGTTTGCTGTGTGCCGCGAAAGGCGGCGCGAGGCCGGTGTAACGGAGGAATGTCGCTTACCTGCCGTGATGCAAGGCAGCCGTCTGACGTCGCTGTGGTGACGTCACGGCCTCGGTCACTCGGTGACGTTTCAAGGAATTTCCTGTACGCGCACGTATGCACTTTTTGTTGGAGGTATAAGGTTCCGCTTTAGCAGCCACTCCCTGCAATTTCGTACTTATACGGTACAATCCCATTGATCCTACAATAAAACGTCGGATCTCTAGCCTGAGGACATCTTTGGAAACGAATGGTCAGTCTTTCCTTCAGTAGACGTAAGACAGCAAATACTGGCGACAAAGTTAAAATCTAAATACCGGGTGGTTATAATTAACGTGGCGTGGTTTGTAATTATCATGTGACACCATGCAGAACCCATTTACACTGGAAAAAATTGGTTCCAGTTCTGGCCATCAGGTGCAAATCTGGCGCTGTACAGCATCTCGCGGACGTCTCCGGTGCTCATATTAAACAAATTGTGTAACTGGCGGTTAGTAATAGAATCAACATTAAGCCCATTTCACTTGTTTGACTTTTTCTGCCCACGTTCCGTTCCTAATCCATTACATATGGAAATATTTCTGTACGTCTTTCTTGCATTTACAGCGCCAGAGTTGCACCTGGTGGCCAAAATGCAACTATTTTGTCAGTGTAAATCGATACCGCATAAACGCATTAGAATATCTACCAAGTTTAGTTGCCATAGGATAATTACAACCCACACTGGACCTCTGTGAGTAGTTGCACTTTAATGATAACCATCCAGCATAATAATAAGAAGAAGAAGAAATAGAAATTAAAAACGCGTAGGTGAATGTATTGAACGAAGCACTTCAGAGAACGAAATGTTCGCATCAGGCTTGAACATACATATATTCGTCAGAATTCAGCTTCTTCTTGTAGGCAATGTAAATGGCTTATCTGGAACAAGGATCCCGGAACTTTAGCATGTATATATATATATATATATATATATATATATATATATATATATATATATATCATGGTGACCCGCAACGAAAAAACAAATTCGCTGGGGAATGGAAGCCAAAGAGAGAATTATTTTGAGGAAAATCTTAGCCCCACTGAAAGAAATGGTGATTATAGGAGACAAGATGTGCGTCCAGAAGATAACTGACTTGATGCCTAGGGCAAGATTTGACTTCCAAGGCTAAGTGGCATGAAGGCAGCCAGCAGGCTTCGTGCACTGGAATTCTACTTGTTGCACTGATAAGAAAGTGAAGTTAATCTAAAGCTTGAGACTCCCGGTTGTTCACTTCGTTGGTAATTACTCCTCTGCTTGCTAATTATTGGCTGTTTCTTAGTTACCATTATGTGATAGTCGAATGCGTGGATTCCATTAAAAACAATGGACTGAGATGTTGCTGTTAGTTTGTTACATCTTTCGACGAAACCTCATTTGAATCGCAGTAACATATTGCCACGTTATTCGAATAAAACTTCAACGTACATCAAAGCTTCAATCTTGGAGAAGATTCCATACTTGCGAATTATTCTTCAGTATCAATTAGTATAGTTCACCCGTCGCGCGACCATAATATTCAGTATGCTACTCGGTTACCATTCGTCTGCTTTCTACGACCGCTTCGCCGCGTCCGTCCGCATCTGTGGACTCCTCTTAAACGACTCTTGTGCTGGCGCGCGCTCAGAACTAAGCAACCGCAAAACTCATTGTTGGGCGTAGAGATGCTTAAGCACAGGTTGTCGCAGCCCACAGAGCTTTGTTGCTGTATCGATCGAGATGCAGCAACTGTGACTTCACGTGCTGCAACAATTCTCTTCCCTAAAAAAAAAAGATTAACTATATTTTTCCCCTTTTGCAGTGATCATTTGGGTTGCTTATGGCAGGTCGTCGATCACATTGAGGTATGTGTGCAGTACAGGATTCGAAGTGGCAGTTTTGTGAATTAACATTTTCAGTGTATTTGGTAAACGTCTACATTGCATATAGATGAGGCTGAGCATGCTTATGGGCAATTTCCCAGCAACTGGTGCTCCAGCCACTGAATATTTAGAACCACTTGAAAGTTGCAGACTCTGTGGAAATTTAATCCCCGGCGGATAGATGACACGAAAACTGGAAAGTGAATCGTGCTCTGTGTCGGCTGGAGCATCAGGTGGCCAGGAAAGGCGAACATCTGGGCCACGGCACGGGGCATGCGGGCCTCGCATGCGGGCGCTGGGAAAGTCACACGCACGCCTCCTCTCCCTATATCCAGTGTCCAAGCACCTGCCCGCCCTAGTGTAGTGTCGAGGGGAAGGCGTTCTGCGGCATGGAACCGATACTGGAGGAAAATCCCTTCCCTCGGATTCTACAATTAGCTAACTCCAGTAACTACTACACCGTACATCGAATACCTTCTTGAAATTCGGAAGCTCATTTAATTAACTCTTAGATACATATCGGTCTTTGCGAGTACATAGCACCTGGTGTATGTGAATCAAGTGGAGAACATTGGTTCACTTACGTTGGGAACTGTCCTTTGTCTACGAAAGAGATTGTTTATGAAGCACAGTACGAATTATATTAGAACACTGCTCTAGTATGTGAGATCCACAAATCTGATTCGATTAACATGGTCTGTTGAGAGCATTCAAATAAGAGCAGTGGAAATGGTGAGATATTTGTCACACGCAAGTACTACACGTACAAGATGAGAAACAAGCACATAGTGATGACGTCGAGACAGCGCTTATCACATTTGTTGAACCGATGTTCAGGAAAATGGAAACATTATATGCGTGTCTACATTCCGCTTTCTTAGGTATGGTGAAGAGAAAACTAGACGTACTATAGGTCGCAATAAGGCGTATAAAAAGTCAGAACTTCACAATAAGAAGAACTCTCTGAGGTTTGGAGTGATGTAGTCGTTTAATAACCATTTTCATCTGTTCACAGCTGACAGGTTTCTATCATCTCTTGTCATCTTCAGAGCGCCGTTCAATAAACAGCATGCTGTAACATCACACAGTTACACAGGTGGTGTGTTGTTGCAGTCTCTTGACACCAGATGAAATGTTATGTCGGTCACGAATTTCTCCTTTGATAATATGTCAGTTTTTCATAGGTCTTTTTTCATATGCTTGATGATACCGGTTTAACTGCCTGAATTTCTTGTAGTAAAAATACAGAACTCCAGGGATTTTATTTTTTGTAGGACTCTAATTCAATAAAGTCAAATAATAACAGTTTGAAAAAAATTCAGCACTGATGTGGCTTCTGTTGTTGGTATACCTTGGTTTTACACTGCATGAGGAGATACCATGACTCTGCACAGTATTTCCTCGCGGCAAAGTTCACAAAACGCCCATGACTTAGTAACCAAATACAAGAAAAGTTTTCACTGGGGTAGTTTGGAAGAGAACGTACACAGTTCACAGACACAACTGTGCAGCAGGAAGAACTTCTGGTCACAAAGCTAAAACCAATGTGATAACTGTCAAATTGTGAAACTGGGGCAAATTCTATGACAGGAGGACAAGATTAAAAAGAAGAAGGAGGAGGAGGAGAATGCATTTTTATGTATAAAACCAAGCAAGTTGCCAGGTGAAGTTGCCTTTCAAATGAAAGGGAATACATTTGTTTCAGGAAGACATAATGTATTGCAGCCTGCAGAAAAAGGCTGTTTGCTTGATATAGAGAAATATAAAAATAACGTAGTTGCTCATCATTCCAAAAAACAGTTATTTTGTGTTATTCAGTGAAGAGCCAACAATATGGAAAACGTCGAGTATGCATCATTTCCTCTGTATGACTTAAAAGTTGTATACGTTATACAGAGTGTAATGGGTATGATTGCAGATATTTCTATTGGTTACTGAGAATGGTGTACTGAACAACATTACATCAGTATTCTCGTCATTTGCAGACTAATAATTATAACTATTAGGTGTAGTGTGTTTTGGATTGGTTATTATCTCCAAGTAAATGTAGCAAGAGACAGCCATTAATGCTTATTTTGCCCTGTGCAGCAGGTCAGATGTTGAAATGTGGATACATGGGAGCAAAATGGTTGCTCTATACTGACAGACGTAATCCACATAATGATGTACACTATGTGATCAAAAGTATCCGGACACCTGGCTGAAAATGACTTACAAGTTCGTGGCGCCCTCCATCGGTAATGCTGGAATTCAGTATGGCGTTGGCCCACCCTTATCGCTGATGACAGCTTCCACTCTCGCAGGCATACGTTCAAGGTTTCTTGGGAATAACAGGCCATTCTTCACGGTGTGCTGCACTGAGGAAAGGTATCGATGTCGGTCGGTGAGGCCTGGCACGAAGTCGGCGTTCCGAAACATCCCTAAGGTGTTCTATAGTAATCAGGTTTGGACTCTGTGCAGGCCAGTCCATTACAGGGATGTTATTGTCATGTAACCACTCCGCCACAGGCCGTGCATTAAGAACAGGTGCTCGATTGTGTTGAAAGATGCAGTCGCCATCTCCGAATTGCTCTTCAACAGTGGGAAGCAAGATGGTGCTTAAAACATCAATGGAGCCCTGTGCTGTGATAGTACCACGCAAAATAACAAGGGGTACAAGCCCCCTCCATGAAAAACACTAATACCTCCGAATTTTGCTGTTGGCACTACATACGCTGGCAGATGACATTCACCCGGCATTCGCCATACCCACCCGCGCTGCTGCTACGGTCGCAGGTTCGAATCCTGTCACGGGTCTGGATGTGAGTGATGTCCTTAGGTTAGTTAGGTTTAAGTAGTTCTAAGTCTAGGGGACTGATGACCTCAGATATTAAGTCCCATAGCGGTCAGAGCCATTTGAGCCATACTCACACCCTGCCATCGGATCGCCACATTGTATACCGTGATTCGTCTCGTCACACACCCCTTTTTGCACTATTCAATCGTCCAATGTTTACGCTCCTTACACCAAGCGAGGCGTCGTTTGGCATTTAGCGGCGTGATGCGTGGCTTATGAGTAGCCGCTCGACCATGAAATCCAAGTTTTCTCACCTCTCGCCTAACTGTCATAGTACTTGCAATGGATCCTGATGCAGTTTGGAATTCCTGTGTGATGATCTGGATAGATGTGTGCCTATTACACATTACGACCGTCTTCAACTGTCGGCGGTCTCTGTCAATCAACAGACGAGGTCGGCCTGTATGCCTTTGTGCTGTATGTGTCCTTTCATGTTTCCACTTCACTATCACATCGGAAACAGCGGATCTAGGGATGTTTAGAAGTGTAGGAATATCGCGTACAGACGTATGATACAAGTGACGGCCAATCACGTGACCACGTTCGAAGTCCGTGAGATCCGCGGAGCGCCCCATTCTGCTCTCTCATGATGTCTAATGACTATTGAGGTCGCTGGTATGGAGTATGATTTTGGGGGTGTCCGGTACTTTTGATCACATAGTGTAGATTGCAAAGTATTTGATGCGTCTGTGGGAAGACTGTTCGAAACAAGGAAAAAGCAAACAAGAATCTGGTGTGTGGACGCGTGGGCACAAAACGGTTAGTCTATACTGACAGACGTAGTCCACTTAGTGGTACAGTTACGGCCATGCAGAGTACATCAAGTCGTAAAGTTTGTGACGTGTTTGTAGGAAGAAAAAATGGTTCAAATGGCACTGAGCACTATGGGACTCAACTGCTGAGGTCATTAGTCCCCTAGAACTTAGAACTAGTTAAACCTAACTAACCTAAGGACATCACAAACGTCCATGCCCGAGGCAGGATTCGAACCTGCGACCGTAGCGGTCTTGTAGGAAGACTATTGGAGGCAGACAAAAAACAACTAACACACTAATGTATGTCCATATTAAGGTAACACATATAAAAATATCCGGACTTATACCCCATACACCCTGTATAAATGCCGTTTGGTAAGGGATTGAGCGCAGATATTGTGATCATTGCTACCTTAATATGTCCCCACTTCAGTGCGTTAGTTGTCTTTACTCTGTATACAACAGTGTCGCTGCAAAAAGTGACATAATTTAGTACCTGATGTTTTCTGTACGATCGTAACTGGACCATGAGTCGACTTTGCGTGTCAGTATAGACTAACGATTTTGCATCCCTGCGTCCAAGCTTCAACACGTGACCTGCCGCCCAGGGAAAATGAAGCATTAATGGCTTGGTCTCGCCACATGTACTTGGAGGTACTATGTGACGAGCGCCTCCCTTCGGGTAGACCGTCAGCCGGGTGCAAGTCTTTCTATTTGATGCCACTTCGGCGACTTGCGAGTCGATGGGGATGAAAACTCGGAGGTACTGTTGTTGTTGTTGTGGTCTTCAGTCCTGAGACTGGTTGGATGCAGCTCTCCATGCTACTCTATCCTGTGCAAGCTTCTTCATCTCCCAGTACCTACTGCAACCTACATCCTTCTGAATCTGCTTAGTGTATTCATCTCTTGGTCTCCCTCTACGATTTTTACCCTCCACGCTGCCCTTCAATGCTAAATTTGTGATCCCTTGATGCCTCAAAACATGTCCTACCAACCGATCCCTTCTTCTAGTCAAGTTGTGCCACAAACTTCTCTTCTCCCCAATCCTATTCAATACCTCCTCATTAGTTACGTGATCTACCCACCTTATCTTCAGCATTCTTCTGTTGCACCACATTTCGAAAGCTTCTATTCTCTTCTTGTCCAAACTGGTTATCGTCCATGTTTCACTTCCATACATGGCTACACTCCATACAAATACTTTCAGAAACGACTTCCTGACACTTAAATCTATACTCGATGTTAACAAATTTCTCTTCTTCAGAAACGATTTCCTTGCCATTGCCAGTCTACATTTTATATCCTCTCTACTTCGACCATCATCAGTTATTTTACTCCCTAAATAGCAAAACTCCTTTACTACTTTAAGTGTCTCATTTCCTAATCCAATCCCCTCAGCATCACCCGATTTAATTTGACTACATTCCATTATCCTCATTTTGCTTTTGTTGATGTTCATCTTATATCCTCCTTTCAAGACACTGTCCATTCCGTTCAACTGCTCTTCCAAGTCCTTTGCTGTCTCTGACAGAATTACAATGTCATCGGCGAACCTCAAAGTTTTTACTTCTTCTCCATGAATTTTAATACCTACTCCGAATTTTTCTTTTGTTTCCTTTACTGCTTGCTCAATATACAGATTGAATAACATCGGGGAGAGACTACAACCCTGTCTCACTCCTTTCCCAACCTCTGCTTCCCTTTCATGCCCCTCGACTCTTATAACTGCCATCTGGTTTCTGTACAAATTGTAAATAGCCTTTCGCTCCCTGTATTTTACCCCTGTCAACTTCAGAATTTGAAAGAGAGTATTCCAGTTAACGTTGTCAAAAGCTTTCTCTAAGGTTACAAATGCTAGAAACGTAGGTTTGCCTTTTCTTAATCTTTCTTCTAAGATAAGTCGTAAGGTTAGTATTGCCTCACGTGTTCCAACATTTCTACGGAATCCAAACTGATCTTCCCCGAGGTCCGCTTCTACCAGTTTTTCCATTCGTCTGTAAAGAATTCGCGTTAGTATTTTGCAGCTGTGACTTATTAAACTGATAGTTCGGTAATTTTCACATCTGTCATCACCTGCTTTCTTTGGGATTCGAATTATTATATTCTTCTTGAAGTCTGTGGGTATTTCGCCTGTCTCATACATCTTGCTCACCAGATGGTAGAGTTTTGTCATGACTGGCTCTCCCAAGGCCATCAGTAGTTCTAATGGAATGTTGTCGGAGGTACTAACCAACCTAAAAACATACTGCTTCTAATAGCTTGAATTACGTCTGCAAATGATGTAAATACTGCTGTAATAATGTTCAGTACACCGTCCTCAGTCAACAATAAAAATATTAGCTTTTTTTACCCTAGTACCGAGTATCGGTGCTGAATGGGAGGAGGCGTCTATCTCATCAGCACTGTGTGCGCTGATTCAGGGGAAGTGCTACCACCCCGCAAGCCTGCTGGCGTTGTTACGACACGGGAGGACCGGCTGGCAGTGCCCAACGTGGGGTATGGACCTCAGCTGGTGCAGCTGGCAAGACAAGCCGCAGTGGCAGGCAGGTGGCCAGCGGCTGCCGGCGCCTCCGCGATCGATGCCGGCCCGTCTGCACAGTGGCGCCCACTGACCCATTTTCGTGCTCCGCCGCGTGACGCGCTCCGTCCTGTACGCACACCCTGCTGCCGGCCCTTTGATGGAGAGCCTGTACGTCCAGCCGCTGGACTGGACTTACAAGGGGAGGCCGCCAATTGTGAAATTCAGATTCGATTCATATTGCGCATAAGAAAAGCTCATGGCCAGAGGTGTACTGTGGCAAAGCACCAAGATGCACTTCTCAGCCGTTGTCGAGAAAATCGACAGTTAAAAGCAACCGTTGCGGTGAAATACTCTCTACGATTAGTATATTCTACAGTGTCGTGGTGCAGCGGTAAGCCCTCGGGTTCGTAATCTGAAGGTCGCCGGATCGAATCTCGCGCCATGCAATTTTTTTTTAGTATTTGTTTTTTATAATTCAAATGTATATGTATATATATATATATATATAATTCCCGGCAATCAGTTGCAACAATTATGCATATAATAAGTTGTTGAAAGTCGTTTGTCGTGGAAAAACTGGCGACTTCGAACATCATTATGTTTTCCGCAAACAAAGTTGTATTTCACAAATGTTATTGTCTTCATAAGGTTAACCACGTATAGTTAACGGAAGACGTAGAAACGATATTCCGAAACGAATACGTATAGCGTAAGTCAAATTAGAATAGAGACCCCATGAACACAAACTTGCTGTGGCAGGTATGAAATATAAACTCCGTTACTCGCTCGTTACACTTGAAGGACAGATGTTGAATGGGCCGAAACGAGCCGCCGCATAACAGCGTAGTTGCCTGCTAACTTCGAAAGAAGGTAGATGCGGTCCCTAGCGCAACTTATAACATCGTCGAAAATGATTGCGGACGGGAGAGCTTTGGTACACCCTGTTAAACAAACGGAAAAATGGAGGCGGTACAATTGGAGAGCGATCCGCTTTCACCAACATGCATAAGCAATTCATTAATAGTTTATATATATATATATATATATATATATATATATATGTATATATATAATAAAAAAAATTGCTTGGCGCGAGATTCGATCCAGCGACCTTCGGATTACGAACTCCAGCGCTTACCGCTGCGCCACGACGCTGTAGATGATTATTAATCGTAGAGAGTATTTCACCGCAACGGTTTCTTTTAACTGTCGATTTTCTCAACAACGGCTGAGAAGTGCATCTTGGTGCTTTGCCACATTACACCTCTGGCCATGAGCTTTTATTATGCGCAGTATGAATCGAATCTGAATTTCACAATTGGCGGCCTCCCCTTGTTAGCTTTCCACGAAAGGCCTTTCCTGTGAGCACACACATTACTCCTGTGGGGGCATTCGCGCGGGTGTGCTCAATCGTCAGATTACTTCCCAGTGCTCTGTGGTGCAGCTGTTACAAACACGCATATACCCGCTGTCTTGTATCTGGGAAGAATTTGTACACTTGCAAATAGTCTTCATGCGTTTGCCGCCGGATGACGTAGTGCAAATTCCACAACATCATTCCCTCGGAGCAACTTTCCGACATCTTCAGGTGGCTGAACCTTACTGGTGGCTAGGTACGACTCGTACATATATTGTAAGTAGGCTGTTTAGGTTTTTATGTTGGTAACGTCACGTAGCGCTCTGTATGAAAATCACTGGCTGTGCTGTGTGCAGTCTGTGGCTGGTTGGCATTGTTGGAATATTCGCTATTGCAGTGTTGGGCAGTTGGATGTGAACAGCGCGTAGCGTTGCGCAGTTGGAGGTGAGCCGCTAGCACAGTGGTGGATGTGGGAAGAGAGATGGCAGAGTTTTGAGAGCAGACGATCTGGACGTGTGTCCGTCAGAAAAGCGAAAGTTGTAAGACTGGATGTCATGAACTTATATATATTAAGGTAAATACATTGTTTGTTCTTTATCAAAATCTTTCATTTGCTAACTATGCCCATCAGTAGTTAGTGCCTTGAGTAGTTAGTAGTTAGAATCTTTTATTTAGCTGGCAGTATTGGCGCTCGGTGTATTGCAGTAGTTCGAGTAACGAAGATTTTTGTGAGGTAAGTGATTCATGAAAGGTATAGGTTATTATTAGTCAGGGCCATTGTTTTGTAGGGAGTATTGAAAGTCAGACTGCGTTGCGACCTTCATGTGACCAGACGGGAGGAAACACCGATTCTAGCTAAAAACAGGAAGAACCGTAAGTAATCACTTATTTATATAAAAAGCAAGAAGTGAACTGTATTACAATCTACGAATAATACATATCAAAACAAAAGTGCATCGTAACTGTATCATTACAGATCCCACTGATGATGCCTTAAAGCGAAAAAAGGAGAAACGCGTCCGGAAAAAATCACAGTGCACGAAGAGAAGGCGTTTTTTTTATTTACAAAACAAACAATAACTTTCTTTCTTTGATAATAACTCGTATAAGCGTCCTGCAGTACGTACGGGCAAGGGAGCTCTTGAAGAAACCTGCGACAGAAAGATAAGGATTTCATTTTCCTAATAGTGTTGGTCAAGGAACAGGAAACATGTAACGATAGAAACGAAATTAAAAAAAAAAATCGCAGAACCAGAGCAGCAGTGAGCTGCTGCGAGACGTCGAGATCATCATAGTTTGTCCACATATTTTAGTTGTCACACTTGCAAAAACAAAAGAAAAACATATCGGAAAAAAGATGAAGACTATCTCTTTCTCTCTTAAGTAACAGATGTAACGTATTTTCTCGTAACTTGCTACTATACCAGAAAATATGTACATTAAAATTATCCATTAAAACCATTTAAGAAATACACCATTCGTCTGGCACTGTGCGTATGTTTTGTGTAAAGTAGTTCCGTCTCCCTGTAGAATATTATTAGATACTACACAAGACTGAACATGGTACGATACAAAAACTCCTTTAGGGTATCGTAAAAATATATACCGTAGCCAAAAAACTCGTGTAGAGAAGTTAACTACCGTAACACTACGAACTGGACAGTCCCCTTTCACAACACTAAAAGCTGTCCAGCCCCTTATCTCGAGAACATAAAATCTGTTTACTGTCACTCCTCGACATACGTTCACTCAGAGCTTTCCCTTTCCTCCTCGTCAGCTCTCGTACAGAACATTCCGCTGCTATTCTTAGCGACTGTAACGGAACGGGCACCGTTGTAGCGCTTTAGGACCGCTCGCTCAAAATTCGCGAGGCACGAAGCAGCTTTTGCCGTAAGCCGGCACTTACAGATCTACCAAGACGCCGTGTGACTACCAGACGGAACAGAATTGCGTAACGGTTCGCTAAGAGCAACAGGTACGGCCTCTCCAATTATGGAGTGGTCCCTCCAGGCGAGAATAACTGTTCGTAGGCCGCGGGCCGGCGGATTGCGAAAGGAAAAATGCCGAGCGGTCGTCGGCACCCAATTAGGACCCATACGGCGCCTGCCATTGCCACACAGCGGCCTCTCCAAAACCGTGAAAGTTCCCTCCGCCACGCGCTGGTCACGAGCGCCCATTCACCGCCGGCTGCGCTCCTCGCAGGGAAGAAAGGTCGCAGATGCAAATTACGCGCAGACTCGGCCCTGCAAACGACCCTACTCCAGCCAGCACTTCGCCAGTTTACATCTTGTTGACATGGTTTCACAATGAATCCAGCGCCGCTCCGCACCCGATTTAAGATCTTGTATTTACACGTCTCACTATCCAGGCCGCTAGGTTCCGCTTCGTTTGGCACACTCTCTTGCAACTGGAACAGAAGGAGTTCCAGTACAAACAGCTATAGCAACGTGGCGAATGACTGCAGTGCCATATGCTTTAATGCGGTCAAACACTCTGCGTTACTGCAACATCATAAACGTCGAGTCGTCCGCACCAACCGAAGATAGGCAGAGAACCGCAGTGCTGTACTAGGCATGAGGCTTCTATAATTCTGTGATGAGCGACAGACATGTTTCCGATAACGTCGTTACGTACAATTGTAGGACACTTTTACAGACAGCACACGAACAGATTTCTAAAATATACCCAAGGAGATAAATCTACTAGTCTTGATGTCGAAATATAGCGATCAGGAGTTGTGAACGTTTCTTATACAGGTATGTAGGAAACGTGGAATAAAAAAGCAGTTTATTTTATTAATGGTGTCCTTTTCTAATGAATATCGAATAGCGTAAGCTGTTCTCTAGGTAAATACGACGAAATGCCGTTGATTAGATCACATATCCGAGCTAGCCTGCAGCATTTTCGTCGGGGAGGGAAAGATCTGGCGTACTGCAGGAGTTATACATGATATGAATGAAGGTGGCATGGATGAGTTGGTAGACCCTCCCCTGCCATCACACACTATTCAGGACGATTGATCGTTTAATTCGGTCATGTACTGTAACAGGTGAAAAGCGAGCTTGTAACAGGTGAAGAGCTACGTTGCGGCACTATTAGGCGCTCCAGACTCGATTGAAACCCACGTGTTGCATTAACTGCTGTTGGTACCCGGTCAACGTTAATGTTGTTTATAGGTGGTGGTCCACAACCCATCGTGCTAATCCCACACACGTCTCCAAACTGTGTCCTGAAGATTCATCACATGTACAGTTCAGTCACGAAAACACACAATCAAAATCTGTGCAAGTAGAGTGAACGTCTTTTCCTCCCATCTTAGAGAGTAAGGGGACCACATGGAGACAAAAAAAGCAATCAATAGAAACGAAACAACGCTGGATCCTTGAAGAGCATGTCTCTTTCATCGTGTGGAAAATGAAGAAGTGGAGAACAATACCAATGAAGCAGGAGAATAAGAAAGGACGATCAACAAAGGATGTTACATAAGTGTTATATTCACCAATTTCTCTTGACGTGAAATATATACAGGGTGTAACGGAGGTACGCACAGCTATTTTCATATTTGGTACCTTAATATGTTCACTCATCAGTATGCTGGGTGTTTTTTTTTCTGCGTCAAACAGTCTTCCCACAAACTCATCGCATTCTTTACTACCTGATGTTTTCTGCATGGCTGTAGACTACGCCTGTCAGTATAGGCTAACCATTTTACGTCTATGTGTCCACACTTCAACACTTGAACTGCTGCCCAGGGGAAAATAAGGATTAATGGCGTGCTCCTGCCATATGTACTTAAGAGATACTAACCAACTAAAAAAATACTACTCCTAAGAGCTATAATTATTAGTCTGCAAATGAAGTAAGTACTGCTGTGATGTTCAGTACTCTGTCCTCAGTCGCCAACAAAAATATCTGTACTTATGCCCATAATACCCAGTCTACTTGTCGTAACTCTTTGTTGGATGTGTTTCAATCATTTCCCTTCCCAGTTTTTACTGTCTGTAGGTTCCGCAAGTGGCATGGAGGTTATTCCTTGATTTGTTAACAGATCTATCATCCTGGGCCTCCTGCTTGTCAAAGATTTCCACCTCTTGCTATCCTCGGCGATTCTGTAGTGAACTTGCTCATTTCTTACCTAATCTGTCCATCTAATTTTCAACATCCTTGTACAGGGTTATTACAAATGATTGAAGCGATTTCACAGCTCTATAATAACTTTATTATTTGAGATATTTTCACAAATGTTCGATATGTGCCCCTTTAGTGATTCGGCAGACATCAAGCCGATAATCAAGTTCCTCCCACACTCGGCACAGCATGCCCCCATCAATGAGTTCGAAAGCATCGTTGATGCGAGCTCGCAGTTGTGGCATGTTTCTTGGTAGAGGAGGTTTAAACACTGAATCTTTCACATAACCCCACAGAAAGAAATCGCATGGGGTTAAGTCGGGAGAGCTTGGAGGCCATGACATGAATTGCTGATCGTGATCTCCACCACGACCGATCCATCGGTTTTCCAATCTCCTGTTTAAGAAATGCTGAACATCATGATGGAAGTGCGGTGGAGCACCATCCTGTTGAAAGATGAAGTCTTGATTTGTGGCATGAGCCAGTTTTCCAGCATGTCCAGATACAGGTGTCCTGTAACGTTTTTTTTCACAGAAGAAAAAGGGGCCGTAAACTTTAAACCGTGAGATTGCACAAAACACGTTAACTTTTGGTGAATTGCGAATTTGCTGCACGAATGCGTGAGGATTCTCTACCGCCCAGATTCGCACATTAAGAAAAAATGTTGCTTCATCACTGAAAACAAGTTTCGCACTGAACGCATCCTCTTCCATGAGCTGTTGCAACCGCGCCGAAAATTCAAAGCGTTTACCTTTGTCATCGGGTGTCAGGGCTTGTAGCAATTGTAAACGGTAAGGCTTCTGCTTTAGCCTTTTCCGTAAGATTTTCCAAACCGTCGGCTGTGGTACGTTTAGCTCCCTGCTTGCTTTATTCGTCGACTTCCGCGGGCTACGCGTGAAACTTGCCCGCACGCGTTCAACCGTTTCTTCGCTCACTGCAGGCCGACCCGTTGATTTCCCCTTACAGAGGCATCCAGAAGCTTTAAACTGCGCATACCATCGCCGAATGGAGTTAGCAGTTGGTGGATCTTTGTTGAACTTCTTCCTGAAGTGTCGTTGCACTGTTATGACTGACTGATGTGAGTGCATTTCAAGCACGACATACGCTTTCTCGGCTCCTGTCGCCATTTTGTCTCACTGCGCTCTCGAGCGCTCTGGCGGCAGAAACCTGAAATGCGGCTTCAGCCGAACAAAACTTTATGAGTTTTTCTACGTATCTGTAGTGTGTCGTGACCATATGTCAATGAATGGAGCTACAGTGAATTTATGAAATCGCTTCAATCATTTGTAATAGCCCTGTATATAACCATATCTCAAAAAATTCAATTCTCTTCCACTTTTCCCACAACCTATGATTCGCATCCATACAATGCTGTTTCCAAACGTACACTCTCAAAAATATCATTTCCGACTTAAGGCTGATGTTTCATACTAACAAACCTCTCTCTCTCTCTCTCTCTCTCACACACACACACACACACACACACACACACACACACAGATACATATATATACAAACACAAACACATACACGCGTTCGCAGCGATAAATACTTCGTTTTATCACGAAATTAACCGTTCCCTGATGTCTCAGGATGTGTTACGTGAACCGATCCCTTATTTTAGCTGAGTTGTGCCATTTTTCCCCCAATTCGGTTTAGTACCCGTTCATTAATTGTCCGATCTGCGCATCTAATCTTCATATGGGGAAGGGTTATTTTTCACCCCATTTCCTAGCTTTTCTCCGTATTTTGTGGATGTATAAGTAAAATAAAGAAGCAGCCCAATCTGAAGTTGGAGGTTGCCTAAAACAACTGTGTAGCACACTCATCGAATTTTGTCTGTTAATTTAACTTGTTTGTGTTTTCTCGTATATCTGAGATTACCTTAATCCGTGGCCGACAAGTTACGTGATGGTGACAATCATCCACCCTAGTCTGCGCTTGCCGGTGTTCTTTTACAGGGTCCCAGCTTCTAGCTCACTACATGATGAAAAATGGAAATGAGCGTTTGGCGTCATTGGCCGGGAGCCCCTGGCGGGGTGCAGGTCTTATTACATTCGACGCGACAGTGGGCGACCTGCCCGCCGTATGGGGATGAAATGAGGATGAAGACAACACAACGCCCAGTCCCTGTGCGGAATCGAACCCGGACCCGTAGGACGGCAATCCGTCATGCTGACCACTGAGCTATCGGGGCGGAAGCTGCATGATAATGACACAAGGCAATCAGCCTTGTTTCGCGTGGTTACTCTGGTGTTATTTCAATCGATTACGTAGTTCAGTTATCTCTGTGTAGACGGTTCCTGTTATAGACCATAAAATAGTTTCGATCCTAAAAAAGTTGAACAGGAAATGACTCATTTCGGCTCTGTCTGTGTTACTGTAATTACTTCTACATATGCATAGGTACTCCGCGAGCGACCGTACGCTGTGTAGTGGGGGGTACCCTGTGCGACTGATAGTCATTTCCTTTCCTGTTCCACTCGCGAATAGAACGAGGGAAAAACGACAGTCTAGATGCCGCCGTATAAGCCCTAATTTCTCATATCTTCGTGGTCCTTACGCCCAAAGAATGTTTGCGGCAGCAGAATCGTGTGGCAGTCAGCTTCACATGCCTCCCTCGATACTTTGTTTACCAATTTTGCGAAATTGCTGAACAATTCGCCATTCGTCAATATTTCATTGACATTCCTCAACTGAGACAGCCTGTTCGCATATTGGACACTCAAACACTGTGTGTTCCGGCGATCCCTCGTGGGCACCACAGTCACATTCTGGTGTTGGTCTTTTCCCTATTTTATGCAGGTACGTGGGAAGTCTACTGGCCAAGAGAAGTCTACTAATATCAAATACCGGCCTTAATTTGAGGAAGAAATTTCTGAGGATGTACGTCTGGAGTACAGCATTGTATGGTAGTGAAACATAGACTGTGGGAAAACTGGAACAGAAGAGAATCGAAGCATTTGAGATGTGGTGCTATAGACGAATGTTGAAAATTAGGTGGACTGATAAGGTAAGGAATGAGGAGGTTCTACGCAGAATCGGAGAGGAAAGGAATATGTGGAAAACACTGATAAGGAGAAGGGGCAGGATGATAGGACATCTGCTAAGACATGAGGGAATGACTTCCATGGTACTAGAGGGAGCTGTAGAGGGCAAAAACTGTAGAGGAAGACAGAGATTGGAATACGTCAAGCAAATAATTGAGGACGTAGGTTGCAAGTGCTACTCTGAGATGAAGAGGTTAGCACAGGAAAGGAATTCGTGGCGGGCCACATCAAACCAGTCAGTAGTGTGATGAAAAAAAAAAAATGTGGGATAGGAACCGTGACCTGTAAGGAAGTGAACTAGGCTTCATTATCTTGTTCTTTAGTCTTTCCCTTACCGTGGGTAGAAACCTGTGGACTCTACGGCCCGTACTGGACCCATCCCATTCGTCCTGCCAAATGTCAAGCATTTTTTCTCTAATAGCTTTAACGCTTATCAGAGGACTGCCACCGAGCGAGGTGGCGCAGTGGTTAGACACTGGACTCGCATTCGGGAGGACGACGATTCAATCCCGCGTCCGGCCATCCTGATTTAGGTTTTCCGTGATTTCCCTAAATCGCTCCAGGCAAATGCCGGGATGGTTCCTTTCAAAGGGCACGGCCGACTTCCTTCCCCGTCCTTCCTTAATCCGATGAGACCGATGACCTCGCTGTCTGGTCTCCTTCCCCAAAAACAACCAACAACAACAGAGGACTGCCCATTATATTTTTCAGCTTGTCGATGTTCTGTTTGCGCAGCCAGTAGAAGGCTGCGAGCTGCCTTATTATCAGGTCCAGTGGACAGAGACCTATGATTACCAACAGGGCATCTGTGGGACTGTTGTATGCCCCAATGCATCTCAACAATGCGTTCCTCTGTATTCGCCTGACAGCAGCGGCAGGCCGCACCAGAGCTTACAGGCGGGCTAGACCCCAGACGGTGCAGGACTTGTCCTCCATATTGTTCGGTGTCGGGAGTCTGCGACGTGAGCGGCAGAGGCAGCGAGCGGCTGCGTTCCCGCGGTCAGGCGGTCACCAGCGGGCGCGGGTGATTAACTTCCGGCGCGGCGGCCTCGAGGAGGTGGGAGGACGCGCCGCTTTGTGCTGGCGGCCCTCAATAGCGGGCGGAGCCGGCGCTGGCCGGTGGGCCGCGCGGTCGCCAGTCCACAGTGCTCAGTGCTCAGTGCTCAGTGGACTCCGGGCTGCGCGACGCGTCCGGGCCAGCCGCGACGCCATGGACCAGGTAGGGCAGGAGCCGCGTCTCGTCCGGCGGCGGAATCTCCGGCAGCTAGCCGACACGCCGGGGTCGGGCATCACCTTCTAGCCGAGACTCACGAGGGAACCTCCCCACCGCACCCCCCTCAGATTTAGTTATAAGTTGGCACAGTGGATAGGCCCAAAAAGCTGAACACAGATCAATCGAGAAAACAGGAAGAAGTTGTGTGGAGCTACGAAAAAAATAAGCAAAATATACAAACTGAGTGGTCCATGCGCAAGATAGGCAACATCAAGGATAGTGTGAGCTCAGGAGCGCCGCGGTCCCGTGGTTAGCGTGAGCAGCTGCGGAGCGAGAGGTCCCTGCTTCAAGTCTTCCCTCGAGTGAAAAGTTTACTTTCTTTATTTTCGCAAAGTTATGATCTGTCCGTTCGTTCATTGACGTCTCTGTTCACTGTAATAAGTTTAGTGTCTGTGTTTTGCGACCGCAGCGCAAAACCGTGCGATTAGTAGACGAAAGGACGTGCCTCTCCAATGGGAACCGAAAACATTTGATCACAAGGTCATACGTCAACCGATTCCTCCACAGGAAAACACGTCTGATATATTCTATACGACACTGGTGACGGCATGCGCGTCACATGACCAATATGCTGTCGACCCACCTAACTTGTACACTTGGCGAATGGGTAAAAAGATTCTTCTACCTTGCCCGATTTAGGTTTTCTTGTGGATGTGATAATCACTCCCAAAAAAGTGGTGAAGACATAAGAGTTTGCCACATAAACTGCAACAAATGAATGCAACAGTTTCACAGTCGTTAGCAGGAATACTCTCTCCTCCGTGCGTTGTAGTCGACTGACGTCGTGTGTTTCGATGTTTGTTTCTTTAGGTGTACCGTCCCCATACTACGCCATTGGACGGACGGACGGACAGATAATGTGTGAAAATAAAAAATTAAACTTCTCACTCGGGGGAAGACTTGAACCAAGGACCTCTCGTTCCGCAGTTGCTCACGCTAACCACGGGACCACGGCGCATCTGACTCACACTGTCCTTGATGTTGCCTATGTTCCACATGGACTACTCAGTTTGTATATTTTGGTTATTTTTTTCATAGCTCCACTCAACTTTTCCTGTTTTCTCGACTGATCTGTGTTCAGTTTTTCGAGGCCTATCCACTGTGCCAACTTGTAACTAAATCTGAGGGGGGTGCGATGGGGAGGTTCCCTTGTCAGGAGTAGAGCTACCTTTCCCGCGTGTGCGTAATGGAAAGCGAGGCAACAGCTGGCATATCACTGGTGAACCGGAGCCAGAAATACGTCACAGACGTATGACTGACGTGCCTCTTTCTTGTTATGGTGCTCTTTAATCCAGAGACTGTTCTGATACAGCTGTCCAGGCTAGGCCGGCCGGTGTGGCCGAGCGGTTCTAGGCGCTTCAGTCTGGAACCGCGCGACCGCTACGGTGGCAGGTTCGAATCCTGCCTCGGGCATAGATCTGTGTGATGTCCTTAGGTTAGTTAGCTTTAAGTAGTTGTAATTTGTAGGGGACGGATGACGTCAGATGTCAAGTCCCATAGTGCTCAGAGCCATTTTTGAGCTGTCCAGGCTCGTGCCTCCCTCTCTGCGTACCTGTTGCATCCTGCATCTCCTTGGACTTGATTAACGCGGTCGAGGCTACATCTTCTCCTCAACTGCCCCACTACCCCTACCTTCCCTCCCCTTCCCTTCCCCCCCCCCCCCCCCCCCCCCCTCCGCCGACATCTCTCGCGCCATCACACGTACATCTAAGGATTGCAGTAGGGAAGGGGAATGGTCGGCTACGGTTCACTGGGAGAATTTTGGCAAAGTGTGGTTCATCTGTAAAGGAGACCGCATATGGGACACTAGTGCGGCCCATTGTTGTGTACTAATGGTTCAAATGGCTCTGAGCACTATGGGACTTAACTTCTAAGGTCATCAGTTCCCTAGAACTCAGAACTACTTAAACCGAACTAACCTAAGGACATCACACACATCCATGCCCGAGGCAGGATTCGAACGTGCGACCGTAGCGGTCGCGCGGTTCCAGACTGTAGCGCCTAGAACCGCTCGGCCACCCCGACCGGCTGTTGTGTACTGTTCGAGTGTTTGAGATCCGCGTCATTTCGGATTAAAGGAGAACATCGACGCAATTCAGAGGCAGGGTGCTAGGTTTGTTACCAGTAGGTTCGAACGAAACGCAAGTATTACGGAGATCCTCCGGGAACTCAAATGGGAATCCTTGCGGGGAAGGGGACGAACTTTTCGAGGAATACAATACAGAAATTTTAAGTGTCAGGAAGTCGTTTCTGAAAGTATTTGTATGGAGTGTAGCCATGTGTGGATGTCAAAATTGGACGATAAATAGTTTGGACAAGAAGAAAATATAAGCTTTCGAAATGTGGTACTACAAAAGAATGCTGAAGATTAAATGGGAAGATCACATAACTAATGAGGAGGTATTGAATAGAATTAGGGAGAAGAGAAATTTGTGGCACAACTTGACTAGAAGAAGGGATCGGTTGGTAGGACATGTTCTGAGGCATCAAGGGATCACCATTTTAGTATTGGAAGGCAGCGTGGAGGGTAAAAATCGTAGAGGGAGACCAAGGGATGAATACACTAAGCAGATTCATAAAGATGTAGGTTGCAGTAGGTACTAGGAAATGAAGAAGCCTGCACAGGATAGAGTAGCATGGAGTGCTGCATCAAACTAGTCTCTGGGCTGAAGACCACAACAACAACAACGATATAGAAAATATAGAAGCTGACTGCAGAATTATTCAATTTTGTCATCTTTCACGGATGATCGACAAGGATTAATGTGTCAACTTGACGTATCAGCGAAAATAGTTCTGACATTGGACCTCTTCTACTACAGGCTCTGTGCTTTCCATATTTTGGGAGGAGGTAGTACGGACCGAAACAAGATAAAAAAAGTCTTGGGCTCTAATGTGCACACCCTAAGAGCTATGAGAAGTTGCTCATCTTTGTTACTACGAGACACATCTCTTCTACCGAAAAACTGCTCATAGCTCTTAAGGTTTTTAGAGGGCATGATTTTTTTTCTTGTTTTGAAACATACTACCTCGTCCCAAAATATGGAAAGCAAAGAGCTTACAGTAAAAGAAGTCTACTGTCGGAGATACCAGAACGACTTTCGGTGATTACTTTTGACTAAGTCGTTTCCGGACCGGCGTCCCTTAGTTCAACTTGGCACATTTACCGTTCATCATCCCTGTATGATTATGGAAATGCGGTTCTTCCTTGAGCAAACACAAATTCTTCTAGTTGGAACACCCAAATGTGTTCCAGTGAAGTTTCACCATCGTCAGTGGGTCCATTTGTTTTCTGTCAATCAACGTGTGAAGAAATTATGAATGATAATACATATTGTTTAGAGATTATCGTATCTACATTTGTGAAATTATTAGCAGAAAAACATATACCTTAGAATCACATATTCATGTTTTGTGAGTGCTGACAATTCCAGTAGAGCTGATATTTTGCTCCAGTTTGTCATCTGCAGTTAATCAGTATTTTTCTATATAATGTCACGTATATTTACCAAATGTTGGGCCTAAAATGCACCTATCGCTTTTTTACGCTTTGCTTCTGTTAGACCCTGTATGTAAGCAGGGGATTGTTCAAGCTTGTGGAAGCTCTGCAGTGGTGTGGCGCATTGGAGTGATATGAGAACCCTGATACGACTCTGACTGGTGACACGTACGTTAGCATCCTGTCTGATCACCTGCATCCATTCATGCCCATTGTGCGTTCCGACGGTCTTGAGCAGTTCCAGAAGGGCAATGCGACTACCCCCACGTCCAGAATTTCTACAGAGTGGCTCCAGGAACACTCTTCTGAGTTTAAACACTTCCCCTGGTCAACAAACTCCTCAGACATGAACATTATTGAGCATATCTGGTATGCCTTGCCACGTGCTGTTCAGAAGACCTCTCCACCCTCTCGTACTCTTACGGATTTATGGACAGCCCTGCACGATTCATGGTGTCAGTTCCCTACAGCACTACCTTAAACATTAGTCGAGTCCATGCCACGTCGTGTTGCGGCACTTCTGCGTGCTCGCGGGTGCCCTACACGATATTAGGCAGGTATTCGAGTTCCTTTGGCTCTTCAGTGTATAATAACAGTTATGGTACGGCTTCGGCCAGACAGCATACTGGACACTGCGACGGTCTTTCTGTTTTTGCATTTGATGACTGATGAAAAATGTATAACATAGTAGACGCAGCTGTATGGGGCAAATGCTGAAACCAGAAACAACTATGTATTTTGGAAACAACGACGTCTAGTGGAGCTGGAGAGGTACAGTGGCCGATCGGTGTGGCCGACCGGTTCTAGGCGCTACAGTCTGGAACCGCGCGACCGCTACGGTCGCAGGTTCGAATTCTGCCTCGGGCATGGATGTGTGTGATGTCCTTAGGTTAGTTAGGTTTAAGTAGTTCTAAGTTCTAGGGCACTGATGACCTCAGATGTTAAGTCCCGTAGTACTCAGAGTCATTTGAACCATAAAACACAGGCCGAAGTTCAGTGGCGCCACTATGGAAACGACATGGTCAGTGAAACTGACAATGTGGTTCACGCAGTGATGCCATTGAACCTCGGCGTGTGTTTTATGGTCCGAGCGTGGTCGATGCTGGTCGAAACCGATTACTTCGTTTGAAGTTATTGTGATTGTACCGGTCGATAAATTATTTTCAAATTACGTATCTGACGCTGAGGAACCTTCCTTAAATTTCATCTAGCGGTAATCCGTGACTCGGAGATAGTCGCTTGTCGGAAACTAATTGTCTGGAAATAAATATGCACTGCAACAGCTTTTGGTCGTTGCACGATGTCGTCTGTTAAGTACTTTAGACAGCTTGTTGATAATGGTCCGCGGTTCCTGCGCGTTCAGTAGATCCGCTTTTCCACGTCGGGTTGCGGTTCGGTAAGACCTTTTCCGCCCGGTTGACTTATTACAGGTGAAGACGCGCTCAGAGGCTATCATAAGCACGGGAAGCAGCGGCGGTTATCCTTGGCCCGGAACTGGGGCTGACGCAACGCTACCGTCACGACGCGGTCGTGGCTGGGGAGGCGGGTTAACGACGTCGGAAGCGTCCGGAGGCGGCGGGGGGTGGCGGCGGGGGTGGACGGGCGGGCGCGGCCGCCGTGTTGCGCTCCTCGCCTCAACACAACACAGACAGCGCTGCCGCGAAGTTGCTCCGGACCCGTATTTCTGCTTACAGCGGAAATTCTGCTGTATGCTAGGTCCTGCCAGTCATCGAACTAGAAAGATTATTCATTTCACGATAATAGCGTGTCAGGCGAAGTATGGTGTAAAATTCACGCCTCCATTCAACAGTGTCGACTTTTTGCCACTCTAGATACGGAAGTGCCGTAACTGCAATATTCCATCAGGGCCGTACGTCCTGGTCGCCGTTTCTGTGGAGGCGCAATTTTTGACGGGCAAAAAAAAAAAAAAAAAAAAAAAAAAAAAAAAAAAAAAAAAAAAAAAAAAAAAAAAAAAAAGAATGCGAGAGAAAGGGGGAATGGTGAGGGCAAAGTACAAGAGGGGAGAAGATGAAGATGGGCCGGCCGCGGTGACCGAGCGGTTCTAGGCGCTTCAGGCTGGAACCGCGCGGATGCTGCGGTCGGAGGTTCGAATCCTGCCTCGGGCATGGATGTGTGTGACGTCCTTAGGTTAGTTAGGTTTAAGTAGTTCTAAGTTCTAGGGGACTGATGACCTCAGATGTTAAGCCCCATAGAGCCATTTGAACCATTTTGAACCAAGAAGAAGGGAATGTTTTGGAGGCCACCGAAACAGCGAGGGGGCGGAGATATATGAAAGGAAATCATGCGGAGATTCGGATTGGACTGCGTGAAACAATAGTTCCGTAAGACGTACGCGTATTAGCTACGGAGACGCTCGTTGCTTGTTTCTGGTTACTTGCCGGAGTCACTCTCGTTATGCGAAATGAGCCAAAGTAACGAAAGTGTGAAGAGCATTTTTTATAGCTTTGTATTGATCTGCAACGAAACATTGAAGAGGCAATCGCGTTATTATAGCGGGCAACACGATTTTAGACTGTCTATTGTTCCACGTTTTGAATAGTGTAAAAAATAATGTTTCAGTTTTGTACGTTTTTCTTCACTGTACTTTCATTTGATCTCAATAAACGGGCTCCGCAGCTATGAGGATTCAACAAAATAATGGGGAGGTGATACAGGGGCTGAGCGAAGGAGGAACGCGTAAAGTCAAAGTTTACCCTTCCATAACTTATGTCACTGATTCGACGAAAGTAATAAATCCAAATTAATGCTCACAATGTTTTAAATTAAATATCATATGACAATGTACTCTCGTAAAAAAATAAATTTTCCTTATTTTTCGGTAAGTGTCAGCTGAAAATTGGTGCGGTTTTACCACTAAAATGTTTAGCATTAAATATTTTCCGGTTCGATTTGTGGGCATGGAAGAAATTTTAACTGCCAACATGTTGCCAATTAGCGGAGGAAAAGGTCACAGAATAAAGTTCCCGGTTAACATACTTTGCACAAATGTCCTGGATTAAATGCCAAATCTCTCCGTGTGTTTCGTGAAGTGAGGGCATGTGAGATTGTCTGTGTTGATAAGGATTCGTCCGCCAGATGCTTTATTAACCTCGGCGGGCCCGTTGTGCCACTCTTGGAATGGACGCAAGTCGCACGGAGTACGTTGACATTGTCGATTTTCAAAAACATGTGGATTTCAAACATTTTCGATTGGATTCACGGCCGGACAACAGCCTGACAATTCCAGTCTGGTGATCCTAACATGCCGAAGGAACATGTTTACGAGAACACTACGATGACCATGTAAGTTATTAATCATCGAAATGAAATTTTCACTAAAACACTGGCGATACGGTCCTACTAATGGTTGCAGTATCTCGTGCACTGTAGAGCAGTGAGATCGCCTTCAACAACTCCGGGAACTGTACGATGGCCCCATGTAATGCCACCCGAGAACATCACTCCACCACTACCTTTTTGCACATGCGGAACACAATATTGATAGTGTTCAACATTGCAGGGTTTCTCCAAACACGTTGTGTTCGGTTATCGGGGCACAAACAGATCGGAGTTTCGTCTGTTAATCAACACCCGAGGCGGCCGGTGTGGTCGAGCGGTTCTAGGCGTTGCAGTCTGGAACCGCGCGATCGCTACGGTCGCAGGTTCGAATCCTACCTCGGGCATGGATGTGTGTGATGTTCTTAGGTTAGTTAGGTTTCAGTAGTTCTAAGTTCTAGGTGACTGATGACCTCAGCTGTTAAGTCCCATTGTGCCCAGAGCCATTTGAACCATTCAGCACCCGAATTCAATCGTGGGGCATCCATTCTGTATGATTTCTTGTCCATCCCCAACGGAGTCCATGCTGCTGGGTGTACAACACGGCGTTCGCCTTAGTCGCCAGGAACGGCGATTCACATCATGCGGTCACCTGCCAACAATCTGATGCGATACGTGATGTACCATCTTCGAACACAGAACTGAGTCCTGGAGCACTCAGCCCAAGGTTCCTCTGACTCAAAAAATTTGGAATATCGATCATACTGTGCACCTGTCGAACATGGACGGCCTCTGCGGTCCTCAACATTGGAAGCAATTCCATATCCACACCATTCTGACTCCGGTACACACGTCAAGCCATCTCTGGTTGATAAGACTTCTACATTTAACGTGATGACGCGGACCCGGTCATTGGTCGCCATTATCCTTCGAGGCACAATGGATGTTTACTCCTCTGCTCCCCAGGTGTCCCTAATGGGGCCATGCAAGTGCTTTATTTACAACTGAAATGCTGCAGTCCTTTCGAGAGTGGCGTTCTAGCCGTAGGTAGCCGCTCACGATACCGGTGTGTATATTTAGAACCAACGTCAGTAGCGCGCTTCCGATCGGTAGAGGAGCAGTCACAATAACAACACCCTTGCACGACATATCAGGGTGATGCTACATTTTTTGTTGATGTGTGTACGTGTAATCGTTCAGTGATTTTGTAATTTGATCATCTGTGAAAATGTGTGGTCTGAATTTAGTTGTCTGAACTTATGCTTACATGCTAGATGTAACGATTGCCTTGTCCTTACCAAGGTGACTGTGAATCGCCCTGGTAGTGTATATGTGAAGCCCAAATTGAAGCCGGCCGGAGAGGCCGAGCGGTTCTAGGCGCTACAGTCTGGAATCGCGCTGCTGCTACGGTCGCAGGTTCGAATTCTGCCTCGGGCATGGATGTGTCTGATGTCCTTAGGTTGGTTAGGTTTAATTAGTTCTAAGCTCTAGGGGACTGATGACCTCAGAAGTTAAGTCCCATAGTGCTCAGAGCCATTTGAACTATTTTGAACCAAATTGAATGGTGAGCTGGGATCCAACCAGGCTGTTGGCTAGGCAGTTCGTCTCGAGCTCCTCCTGCAAGCTGCCCCCGCTATGCTCTCATTAAATCGCACGCGCGTAGGCGCTGACCATAGGGGGAAGCTGGGATCGGCGAACTGGTTGGAGGCGGCGGGTAGCGCAGACTTTAAGTGCCGGCTGAGTCAGCGAGACAGACACCTGCGGCGTGGCGTGGTCTGGAGCCGTGTAAGGCGGAGGGACTGGGCGGCTGCGTCCGACCGTGGGCGCCAAGCCAAGCCGGGCCCACGCTGCTGTCGATGGCCGGTTAGGCAGTCGCAGCGGGCTTGCCCGCGAAGCGCCACAGTCGTTCCCCGTACGTCTCGAGCACTGACTGTACTCCGAGCGACGTGCTACGTGGCGCCAACTAGAGACCTGTCGGCCGGTCGCTGCCGGCTTATGGAGGTCAGTCTGCAGCGTGTGTGTGTGTTTGTGTGTGTGTGTGTGTGTGTGTGTGTGTGTTAGCGCTCGCGCCCGCGCGGAATATCACGTGGTCTCGGAGGCAAGAGGTAGGGGGGTGGGGGTATCCAAAGACGAATCACAGCGGTGGGGGAAGCTGTACTGAAGGAGTGCTAAAGCCCATTACACGCGAAGCCTCACTAGCGACCAACTGACGTTGCAACCGTGCCTAAAGCGCACTCTCTCCTGCGTTTTTGCATTCGTACTACCACTAGAATCGGTCTCATGTTGACTCGCTGCTGCTTCGTATAAAACGGGCTCTGTAATCATCAAAGGTGGTGCACTATTTGTGACCACGTGACCGCAGATGACTTTGTAGACTGCTGGAGAAAGGCTAGAGATCTTATTATGTACATCGGCATCGTTCTGTACTCACATGCTGTCTTACACGTTTAACGCCGATTGCAAAAGACGTTGAGGTTGCCTGGATAGCACGCAAGTAATCTACAGCCGATTATCCGGGTTAATGCGGTCCCGACTCTGTAAGGATAACCGAAAAACGTGGATAATACAAACTACTCATGTTTTTACTCGAAAATGTTATATATTGTACGAGTATTTACAAAACATGCTACAGTTCGCATCTGAAAGCCTATTCCATTGCTTACGGACTGTTTCCAGCGGTAAAACGAATTACGCGCAAGTGAAATATAAGTTCCAGTTATAACGGAGTACTTCAGAGTTCTTTTTTTTTTTTTTTTTCAAAATCATCGAAGCATGCGTGGAAAACATGCATCCGAATAACTGGGAGCGTGTTGTATTTTAATTCAAAGAAAAAATTGTGTTCTTTGTTTGTAATTTCTCCTCTGACACATATAGTGGACTGGATGGTAAAGAGGATGGATTGGTAATAAGATTACGCCCTATGAGATAAGAGGATTTCTCGGCGAATACCACAGACTCCATATTCTCGGGTTATCGTCAGCGTAATTGTGTCTTCCAGAAGAAATGAATGCTACCGGAGAGCGCTACTTGAAAGCTTGGGGCAACTTTGCTTCAATAAGACGCTGTTAATCAGTTGAAAAGTGGCCGATAAAGGGAACAGTATAGGAGTGGGGCAGAGATGGGGGGACGGAGGAGGAGAAGGTGGGGAAGTGACACATTATGGTGGGAAACACAATAGCAGCGCCGGAGTGAGGAAGTCTTGCGAATTTTACGTGAGTGTGTTTAGATGAGCAAGTTCCTAAATGGACTTACCTATAAAAGCTGAATGCCACGTATTACATGACGCCGAATTTAATCTTGGAGTCTGCCAAGTATTTGGTCTATACAGAAAATGAAGTACTTAACGAATGCTTTACTACAGCATCAAACAATCTCACCAATACTGTACACAAGCTTAGGGTGTCTACTCCTAATCGTATTACAGATAGCCGGCCGGAGTGGCCGAGCGGTTCTAGACGCTACAGTCTGGAACCGCGCGACAGCTAAGGTCGCAGGTTCTATTCCTGCCTCGGGCATGGATGTGTGAGATGTCCTTAGGTTAGTTAATTTTAAGTAGTTCTAAGTTCTAGGGGACTGATGACCACAGCAGTTAAGTCCCATAGTCCTCAGAACCATTTGAACCATTTCGTATTACAGATAAGTGTCCTAACTATATACTTGTATCCAAGTTATTTCTGCGAAGCAAATTAACTTTCTCACTTTATGTCATTACGAAATGCCGAACCGCCGATAAATCGAGAGCTGAGTTGCGATGCATCTGGAGAACTATAAAAGACTAAGAAACCAAAGTTTTACGATACTAATTTCTAGAAAAGTTGCAATATTATTCTAATTTGGAACGTTAATTGGTTAAACCGTATCTTGACAGACACCTAATTCTCTGACTAAAGTGCTACAAACAGTATGATGATTATTTCATGCAATGTGTTATCTGACAGGAATTTTAAGCTGTTTCTGTAATCGTACATGTAACAAACAGAAAGGCCGTTATTGAGTGGGTGTCTGTAAGAGTAGAGATTTTTTCAATTTATCTATCGGGATTTTCCTGATGCTTCACATATTACCACGGCACATGAGGTACTCGATTGCTAGTAAAGTCCCTCCAGCATTGGTTGGCGTGAATTTAAAAGTGTACATGTTTCGTTGGAATTTACCGACATCACCTTAATTCATTGACTCTAGTTCCTGCGTAAAGCGTTCGTCCCTTTCACGTATCAGTCGACATCAATGTTGCAATGCATTGTGTCCATAAAAACAGAGACTTGTATGTCCAGGAACGCGAGGATATTCCACAGACCTACGACAGCACGACGTGGTTTGTGAAAGCAGGTGCGGCGCTGCGGCGTGGATCTGCAGCTCAGGTCCTGGCAGCAGGTCCGCCCACCGACTGTCACCCCACGCAGCCACGCCCAACCAGGGGATCTGCGCCCTCGCACTGCGTCTGAACGCTGCCCCTATCTCCCCCACTGTCCGCCGTCTACGCGCCATCTATCTGTTTGTGCAGGAAGCGTCTGTCAAACTCCGTCTGCGTTAAGCTCTTTGTGCACTTTCTCGCCTGTTAGTTAAGTGTTACCAGATGTGGCCAGCACCTAACCTCTTCATGGGCAGAATGAAGACCTATTGGTGGCAGATTCACTACCTCCAACATATGCCGCAGTTGAGCGGCTGCGTGTAATGGAGTTAGTATTTCGCCCCTGCCACCCCTCACACCCACCCCGCCACATCAACACTCCCATAAGACACCAACTATAGTTACAGCTTGTTCCAGCGTAAGCATATTCTTATGTAAAAATGCTTTGGATCAGCTTGAAATAACGATTAATGATAGCGGCTTACGCATACGAAATGCAGCTGACTGCGACAAGCACATCTGCAAATGCAATCGTATAGTTTCGAAATCATGTGTATTAAATAGACCAATAAAAAAAGCTGAACGCTCCTAAAAGGTTCCGTCCATGAAGGTGAATCGTACCATTCTTTTTTCATAAGCGCCGTACCAGTATTAATAACTTGAATACAAAGTATTGATGTTCTACAATAATATTTGCTAGTTCGTTATGAGCCGGCTTTCGGCTTCGTAGGTCATCGTCAGATAACTTTATGGTACACAGGTAGGTCACACAACTTCAGCGACAATTCATAGCTGTGCAAAGAATGCTGTACAGAGGTACGTTACATTTTATGACTAGATCGATACAAAACACAAGCATGATCTCGTACCTAGGTACTGAACAAATAAATCTTATAGTACTATATATTTAAATGTTATAACTTTGCTAGTGTATAAAACAGAAATGTGCTACAAGAGAGTAATGCCACCGGCTACTGTGTCATATGGATGGTGAATGTGACGAACAGACCGAATAAAGGGAGGGGAAGAAAGACGTCTATGGAATGTGGATGAGGTTATAGCAAGCTTATTAGCATTATAGTGAGAAGAATAATAACTGGCTGCTACTTAAATAAGGGTGAGTAGTGGAACTGAGTTTGATCATTAAGGACCAGGTCACATACCCACATTCCGTAGACGTCTTTCTTCCCCTCCCTTTATTTGGTCTGTTCGTCACATTTACCATCCATATGACATAGTAGCTGGTGGCATTACTCACTTGTAGCACATTTCTGTTTTATGCGCTCGAAAAATTTTAATATTTCAATAAATGGTACCGTAAGATTTATTTGTTCAGTATCTAGGTACGAGAACATGCTTATGTTTTGTGTCGATCTAGTCATAAAATGTCACATAACTGTACAGCATTCTTTGCACAGCTACGAATTGTCGCTGAAGTTGTGTGGCCTACCTGTTTAGCATAAAATTATCTGACGATGTCCTACGAAGCCGAAAGCCGATTCATAACGAACTAATAAATTTAATTTTGTGACACTAGTACTTTGTATTCAGGCAACGGCCTTGCCGCAGTGGATACACCTGTTCCCGTGAGATCACCGAAGTTAAGCGCTGTTGGGCGTGGCCGGCACTTGGATGGGTGACCATCCAGCCGCCATGCGCTGTTGCCATTTTTCGGGGTGCACTCAGCCTCGTGATGCCAATTGAGGAGCTAGTCGACCGAATAGTAGCGGCTCCGGTCACAGAAAACCATCTCAACGACGGGGAGAGCGGTGTGCTGACCACACGCCCCTCCTATCCGCACCCTCAATGAGGATGACACGTAGGTCGGATGGTCCCCATGGGCCATTTGTAGCCTGAATACGGAGTGCTTCAATACTTTGTATTCAAATATTAATATGTCTATGTTCCTCCAAGAACTATCGGGATATTCCATAAATATTCCCAAACCAGTATATACACTCCTGGAAATGGAAAAAAGAACACATTGACACCGGTGTGTCAGACCCACCATACTTGCTCCGGACACTGCGAGAGGGCTGTACAAGCAATGATCACACGCACGGCACAGTGGACACACCAGGAACCGCGGTGTTGGCCGTCGAATGGCGCTAGCTGCGCAGCATTTGTGCACCGCCGCTGTCAGTGTCAGCCAGTTTGCCGTGGCATACGGAGCTCCATCGCAGTCTTTAACACTGGTAGCATGCCGCGACAGCGTGGACGTGAACCGTATGTGCAGTTGACGGACTTTGAGCGAGGTCGTATAGTGGGCATGCAGGAGGCCGGGTGGACGTACCGCCGAATTGCTCAACAAGTGGGGCGTGAGGTCTCCACAGTACATCGATGTTGTCGCCAGCGGTCGGCGGAAGGTGCACGTGCCCGTCGACCTGGGACCGGACCGCAGCGACGCACGGATGCACGCCAAGACCGTAGGATCCTACGCAGTGCCGTAGGGGACTGCACCACCACTTCCCAGCAAATTAGGGACACTGTTGCTCCTGGGGTATTGGCGAGGACCATTCGCAACGGTCTCCATGAAGCTGGGCTACGGTCCCGCACACCGTTAGGCCGTCTTCCGCTCACGCCCCAACACCGTGCAGCCCGCCTCCAGTGGTGTCGCGACAGGCGTGAATGGAGGGACGAATGGAGACGTGTCGTCTTCAGCGATGAGAGTCGCTTCTGCGTTGGTGCCAATGATGGTCGTATGCGTGTTTGGCGCCGTGCAGGTGAGCGCCACAATCAGGACTGCATACGACCGAGGCACACAGGGCCAACACCCGGCATCATGGTGTGGGGAGCGATCTCCTACACTGGCCGTACACCACTGGTGATCGTCGAGGGGACACTGAATAGTGCACGGTACATCCAAACCGTCATCGAACCCATCGTTCTACCATTCCTAGACCGGAGAGGGAACTTTCTGTTCCAACAGGACAATGCACGTCCGCATGTATCCCGTGCCACCCAACGTGCTCTAGAAGGTGTAAGTCAACTACCCTGGCCAGCAAGATCTCCGGATCTGTCCCCCATTGAGCATATTTGGGACTGGATGAAGCGTCGTCTCACGCGGTCTGCACGTCCAGCACGAACGCTGGTCCAACTGAGGCGCCAGGTGGAAATGGCGTGGCAAGCCGTTCCACAGGACTACATCCAGCATCTCTACGATCGTCTCCATGGGAGAATAGCAGCCTGCATTGCTGCGAAAGGTGGATATACACTGTACTAGTGCCGACATTGTGCATGCTCTGTTGCCTGTGTCTATGTGCCTGTGGTTCTGTCAGTGTGATCATGTGATGTATCTGACCCCAGGAATGTGTCAATAAAGTTTCCCCTTCCTGGGACAATGAATTCACGGTGTTCTTATTTCAATTTCCAGGAGTGTATTAGAGAAAACAAAAATGTACTTCTGCTGATATAGTCACTGGTCAAGGTGCATCGCTAACATCATTACGGTTGATTATACTTGAAATTATGTTTAGCTGTGACTTCCACTTTCCAGCCTAGTGTGCGCTGCCATTGCACATTAAAACTGTGCACATGACAGGCATTTTATTCCTGTCAGCAGGCTCATTTTCTCGACACTAGTTAGAGTCGTACCAATGTGGTCCTGCGCCCTTGGCAGATCTGCCAAAGCTGCCTGCACTCGCCACTTGTCTTACCTTTCTGCATTTTTTACTGCGCAAATTTAGAATTTCTTTTTAAATTTTGAAATAGTTTTAATAAAAATGAATTATTATTACTAAATATTACTTAAATGAACTAAAACTAAAATACATCAAAACAGGCCACGGAAAGCCTCTCGACCGACCGCCGAGTCATCCTCACCGATAGATGTCACTGGATTCGGATATGGAGAGGCATGTGGGCAGCACACTGCTCACCCGCCGTTGTCAGTTTTCGTGACTGGGGTCGCTATTTCTCAATGAAGTAGCTCCTCAGTTGGCTTCACAAGGGCTGAGTGCACCCCCGCTTGCCAACAGCACTCGGCAAACTCGGATGGTCACCCATCCGAGCTGTAGCCAAACCCACAGCGCTTAACTTCGGTGATCACTGTGGTAAGGCCGTTGACACATGAAAGAACTATGTTGATGAAAAATATAGCATACAATAAATAAATTACAAGTTGTATAAACTTTCTAAGGAAATTGAAAACAAGGGAAAAATCTATATCGTATTGATTATGACAGCTACAGGACGCTGGGTTTGGTATGACGCATAATAAAGAACAGATTTTACTTGCTCCTCATAAATTACTAATTAGACACAAAAGCAGAAGGCTATAATCAGAGTTGAGAAAATATCCATAGCCAAGAATTATTTTGTTATTATAATTTTAGATTGCATTTTATTGCTTTGAGCGAGTCAACTTGTTCCCGGAGTCAAGTTTAGGAGACGTCGCGTATTCTGGATAAAATAATTCCGGGTATTAGGCTGCGTCTTTATGAAACACTAAAGCAACTAAATTGCCGATGTTTCGGTCGACTTTGCAGCGGTTTATCTTCAGGGCGATCAACATGTCGTCTTCTATCGGCATAACTAACTGACAGTCTACTTTCACTTTTTCGACTTAGATGGACACAGTATAGTGACAGACGTCTGTTCAGTACCAGTGGTTTTGTATGAGATTGCTTGAACGAAATAGCACTACAGAAATGACACTGTGACAATAACGTATGTTTACAGTCGCGGACCGAGGTAGAAGCTTTTTCTCGTAAGAAAGAACATCAGGATAACTTTCCTGCTTCTTTCTTAAACCATGTTTCCTTCACGGTTCTTTATGGTCACTTTTTGCGCCTTCACCCTTGGCCAATGTTTATCTCACCACCCTCTAAGAACGACCGTAGCTGGTTATAGTTGTTACAGCTGCCTTCTCTTTTCAAGATCACGCGTGACGTTAGAATTCGCCAAGGCCAGCAGCTCGGCTCGTAGCTGGCCATATGAGGAACGTGTTAGGCGTTGTTGCAGACGTGGGCAGCAGGCGGTCTCCAAGGACATCAGCTAGCGGTTCCTCCACTCGCGAAACCGCTTCACGAACGCACGACAGCGCACGTGACCGGCGTGCCGCGCTGGACCACTTGCTACTTGTGAATTCGGGTGCGTCTCTAACGCGTAGATGTTGTCTAGAGAGACTTCAGAAAGGTCAAGAGCGAAAATGTACGTGATACGGTCGTTTTCCAAAACAAAAAACAAAAAAAATAAAATAAAAATTGCTTTCTGTGCGGAAGTTTCAGTAGGGACAACGAGAGTAGTTAGTAGAAGGGAGAACGAAAGGATCCGGGGCGGGGGTAGGGGTGCGTGTGTGGGGATGGAAGGAACTCGTATCGGCACTTAGAGTGAATCATAGAACGGAAGGAAGTACAGGCGGTTAATGCCACACAGTTCTTCGTTTGGGTTATGTAGGGCAGGTGGCTTCTGTCAAATTCAGGAAGCGAAGAGGAGATGCAAAGCTTAAAGTGCTGCAACGGAGAAATAGTTATTATTTATTTAACCTGATCGCATTAGCGCCTTCAGGCCCTCTCTTATTTCAGACCATGGTTTCACGCATACAGTACCTTTTTTGCATTACAATTTTAATATGACAAATAGTAATAAAATGATTAGAGTGTCTGTAGAGACAAAGTGAATGAATAATACTAAGAGGCAGTAAAGATATTGCTGGCAGTACTTCCACTACTACTACTGCTGCTGCTGCTGCCGCTAACAATAATAATAATTATTGTTATTATAGTGGCAGATATGAAAAGAATATATAGATGTACAAAATAGATATTTTCTGACCTAGCAAGTTCTAGGGAAGGGAGATTTAAGGAGATTGCAGCAGCTACGAATACTGGGTAAAGAGGAAGATATGATTGGAAAGGAGGATGTAAAGGAGTAACGAGAGTGTACATGACAACAGAAGTTATTGGTGTTGCTTCAGCACATATTCCATTAATTGACTTTTGAAACTGGAGAACTCTCGAACGTAATGAGGGAGGTCATTCCAGAGTCGGTTCCTGCTAATGTAAAGGGCTTAGAGAATATAGTTGCACGAAGGAGTGGCAACGGGTGTTTCCGCCATGTTGTTCAGGCCAGAGCGTTAAGGTCCTTGATAAGACTGCAGTGCAGACAGAGTGTATGAAAATCTGTGGGCTTGTCTGCATGCAGACAAGATATCTGCTGTTGCTTGCTGATGATGCCATGGGGTACTGTAAGGTGTCGAAGTTGAGTGACTGTAGGAGGATACAAGACGACCTAGACAAAATTTCCAGTAGCTGAGAAGAATGGCAGCTGGCTCTAAATGTGGAAAAAATGTAAGTTAATGCGGATGAGTAGGAAGATCAAACCTGTAATTTGAGATACAGTATTACTAGTGTCATGCTTGACACATTCGCCGGTCGGTGTGGCCGAGGGGTTCTAGGCGCTTCAGTCTGGAACCGCGCGATCGCTACGGTCGCAGGTTCGAATCCTGCCTCGGGCATGGATGTGTGTGATGTCCTTAGGTTAGTTAGGTTTAAGTAGTTCTAAGTTCTAGGGGACTGATGACCTCAGATGTTAAGTCCCATAGTGCTCAGAGTCATTTTAACCATTTTTGACTCATTCAAGTCGTTTAAATATCTGGGAGTAACGTTGCAAAGGTGTATGAGGTGGAACGAGCATGTGAAAGGCAAATGGTTATTGGGAGAATTTTAAGAAAGAGTGGTTGACTTTCAAGGAGACCGCATAGAGGACGCTGGTGCAACCTATTCTTGAGTACTGCTCGAGTGGTTGGGATCTGTGCTAGGTCGAACTGAAGAAAGACAGCGAAACAATTCAGAGGAAGGCTGTTAGATTTATTACCTGTTGGTTCGAACAATACGTAAATGTTACGGAGATGCTCCGGGATCTCAAATCGGAATTCCTGGAGGGATGGCGACGTTCTTTCGAGAAATCCTATTGAGAAAATTTAGAGAACCGGCACTTGAAGCTAACTGCCGAATGTTACTACTGCCGCCAACATACATTGCGCGTTTGGACCACGAAGATAAGATACGAGAAATTAAGGCTCATACGGAGGCGTACAGACAGTCGATTTTCCCTGACTCTATTTGCGAGTGGGACAGGAGGGGAAATGGCAAGTAGTGGTACAGGTATCCTCCGCCACGCACCGTACGTTGGCTTGCGGAATATCTATGTAGATGTAGATGTAGCTGTGCATACGATGGTGGAATATGATCAAAGAGTCGCACGTCACAAATATTTCGAACGCAGGCATTCATAACAGTCAGAGGCGCCGTCTGCTTTCCTGAGAGAGACTTTGCATTACCATCTTGTAAAAGCAAAACTTTCTGAACGTAAGGGTCCACCTGTGGCTGATGAACCAAAGAGCACAGCTCAAGGAAGCATAAAGATAAATCCCAATCTGACTGCTTGTTCTCAATGAAAAGTAAGTGTTTATAGCATTTGCAGGTCGGTAACACTGATGTGAAAACAAGAACAAAGAATGAATGCAGAATGCGGACTACAGGAAAAATAGAAACTTTGACAAACATGTGAGTTTTCCGCACACATCTTAAAACAAATTCAAAGTTTAGCAGGTGTGTTCACCTGACGTCTCGAACTCGCAAGCCTAGTGCCTTAAGCGTGCTTGAGGTCCGGCTCGGAAAGTCAGCGGAGGGCCGCGCGCTGTGTGCCCGCTTCACGGATGAGTGCGTGACTCGTCTGCAAAACACGCGCTTCCATCATCGTCGTAGCCGCAAACCTTGGGCGTCTCTCTTTCTTCTCCGAGATTCGTCTCCAACTTTTTCCGGCGCGTCTGTCCTTCGGACGTTGACAGTGCCGGTTACGACAGCAGTGTTGCGACGTGGCACTCAAAAAGTGATCAACCGTATGGAACAACGTAGCAAGTAGACGACAAGTTGAGGTTCGCAGTGTTACCTAGTTATAGAAATTGGTTAGTTTGTTGTAGTTCATATCCAGTGTTAGAGCAAGCTGGAGCTTGCGTGTAGAAGAAATCAGTACACGAATGTAGAGTGTGTGAAGGCACGCTTTCGTAGCGACTTGAATTGAACAGCCTGATAGACTAATGTAGAAAACCAATAAGAAGGTTCCAGTCCAAATAAAAGTTAAAAGAGCCATAATAATAGAATAAGTTATGTAGTACCTCTTACGCATGTGTGTATTACTTTCGTTTTCGCTTCTACCTAATAATGGTCTGATCCTGTAAGCACCCTCATTTCTCTGAACAGTTTTCCAGTTTCCTCATTAGCTATGAAATAATCAGTTTGTGATTAAGAGTCTCTTGCTGTCAAGTTACGAGTGTGGCTTAACTCATGTGAGAAGAAAGAAGGGATGGAAGGAGTCTCATTGCAAGACCACATAGGCAATGAAAGAGCCAGAGACAATATGCATTCTGGAGACAATAGGCAAGTATCGAAATAAAAGGATGAATGGATGACAGGAGGCACACCAAAGGGAATTCTACACGGTCAACCACCAGGAAGCGTCGGTTCAAATGGTTCAAATGGCTCTGAGCATATGAACATCTGAGGTCCTCAGTCCCCTAGAACGTAGAACTACTGAAACCAACTAACCTAAGGACATCACACACATCCATGCTCGAGGCAGGACTCGAACCTGCGACCGTAGCGGTCGTCCGGTTCCTGACTGAAGCGCCTAGAACCGCTCGGCCACAACGGCTGGAAGCGTCGGGCAACCAACTAAGATGTGGTGCAACGGTAGGCGTTAGTACTTAGTACTTAGTACTTGGGGGGAGAAAAAGAAAGAACGAATGATGAAGCAACGAGAAAGGCATACAGGAATAGAAACAGTTTTTATTTTTTTTTTATTTTTACTGTTTCAAGTGGTGTGTAATAGCCGGCAGGAAAGAGTGGGTTTAACGTGGAGAGGGTAGCTTCTAGGAATCTGACATCGTTGATGGAGGAACCATACCAGCGTTCTTCTTGTGTGATTAAGAAAAGAAAGAATATCCAGGAGAGTACAGGACCCTCTATCTTTCTGAATGGCAATTCAGAGCCTTATTCACGATGTCACCATACCCATTTAAGAGGCAGCAGAACTATATATGAGCGGTACGAACAAGAGTAAAGCATTCTGTCATTAATAAAAAATTTTAAAAACAGTCTTGATCGCAGCCAATGTTAACCTCTGACCGGTTTCGGCCTTTTAATTACGGACCATCATCTGGGTTTACATCGTCTGGCTCACGGCGATGACGCCCGACCCGCTGTGTGGGGCTCAGTCACTGTACTGTCATTTAGCTTGCAATCCGAAGAATTCCTTATCTACACAGCGAAGCTTCATTGTGGGTGGGAGGAGGATGACGGGGTCGGGGCGATCTCGATCGAAATGCGGCCTGCGCGGTAGAGTGCGAAATCTCTTCGACATGGTCAACTTTGAAGTGTCAGAAATGATACCTTCAGCTTCAACTTATTGTCGTGCCGTGCCGAGACTAAGCTAAAAAACTTTTTATAGATACTCGACAATCATGGGTTGTCAGGGAAAAAGGAAATAATAATTTTAAAAAAAGAAAACATAAACTGGAAAGTGGGAATTGTTGGTCCAACGTGTGTGAATCAAGAGGCTGTGTATGAAGTTTCTGTTGTGACCTAACAAGGCGGGAACACTTCTTCGCCTCGCTTCGCTCCTGCGCGATTGGCTTCCAGTGACGTCACAATGTCAGAGGCGCCCGAATGAGCAGCCGGGGGGCGGCGGGCGGCACTCGCTGACGTCAGCGCCGGTCCTCCATCGATCGGAACAGGTGGCGCCGCGCAGCGGCGGTCGCAGCAGACAACAGCGTGCGAGGGGTGTGGCCGGCCACCCACACCTGAACGGTCCCACCCCCTGCCCCCTCCCCTACATCGATTGTTTTTCGGCTCCGTCAGATAAGAGGATTCCACCGCGAAATCAGCGATATCGAGGGCGAATTTTCTGGCCGCCCACCCGCTCCGCTCACGTCCTATTGAGCGCGTACTGAACAACACTGGCTCCGAAGCGACTTTCTCTCTGACCTGAAAACACTAAATACACGTATTGTCCTCTGTTTCCATAGAGTATATGGCGCACTAGAACAGCTCCTACTCCAGTGCTTCATTAATACTTTTTGTGAACCACCTGGCATTCGGGGTATCTCTAGCAATACACATTAAAACGCGAGTGAAAACGTTTCTGAAAACAGAATAGCTATTGTCTGGAACAAAGGAAAATTCCATGTGCATTACATCATTGTCAATAATCTTTTCGTGGGCAGTCTCTGTGAAATGCCATAACTGGTCAATATCGTAAGAACAGCCTTGAGTTTTAACCATAGATGTTCCCTGAAAATCGAAAGACGCATTGTGTTGACATCGGCACATAACCTCTTCACTTTCCGCCTGTCCGATACCACACACGAAACTGAATAATTTCATCTGCATGCAGAAATCATGTAACGCCAAAGATACACGAGCCAGTACTTTGCTCACTTTCCGCCAAGCCGGCCGGAGTGGCCGAGCGGTTAAAGGCGCTACAGTCTGGAGCCGCGCGACCGCTACGATCGCAGGTTCGAGTCCTGCCTCGGGCATGGATGTGTGTGATGTCCTTAGGTTGGTTAGGTTTAAGTAGTTCTAAGTTCTAGGGGACTGATGACCACAGCAGTTGAGTCCCATAGTGCTCAGAGCCATTTGAACCATTTTGAACTTTCCGTCAAGGTGTCATTACCCACTGCAACACGCTTCAACGCTCCGTGTCGTCAAGAGAAATATTAGACAGAGAAAGGTATTTTTCTACTAGTGGAACTGAAGAGCATAAGGACTTCTCTAGCGAAACACGTTCACTCTGCCAGTCGAGTAACGTCTCAAGCGAGATGTCAAGTCTTGTACACCGGTAAGTCTATGTTTACCTGCTTTTTCTTTGATTCTTTCTGATAATTCTGACAATGTGCAACGCTTTTGTGTGTGTCGGTCGGTTAATACGAATACAGTACTTACAGCAGTTGTTATTTTTTTATGTATGCTGGTGAGGATAAAATCGAAATGGGAGTTAGGGGACGGTCACTTACTTCCGGTTGAAAGGCCGGGTACGTTACACGTACATGCAACCGCCTTTTCGAAACCTGATATCAGCTAATGCAGGTGGCTGGCTTGTCCGACATATGATACATCCATCCCCTGCATGGTGACTCCCTCACCGAGCGACTAATTACGCAAATGCAGTTTGCTAGGTCCACAGAGCGGGCGAGTTTCGTAAAACTACTCTCTTACAACTCGCGCCATTAATTATTTATTCCTGTCGAGAGGAGACAGCTACGAACTTTCATCTGACGGTAATTAATGTTATTCTAACACCCAGACATGAAGAAACTATTAGTAACAATAATGTTTTTTTCTCTTCTTTCCAAACATTGTCGCACAACCTTATTTGATTTTTATTGTTATTAGTGAATGAGTTTTCTTATAGCAATTAATGGAAATAAAAAAGTAACAAGAGACCGAACCAGTGAGCACTGTATAAGGTGAAGCTGCCTTTGAACATTATTAGCTGCAACGCTGGTGTTGGAAATAAACGGCCGAATGACGGGGAAATGTTATACTTCGCCTTCTTTAACCATTGTCAGCCGTTCATGGCCTAGTCAGCGCCCAAACGTGAAACTCTGCTCTGTTCGAAGTAGTACAGATTTTTGGTTACCTATTGACGAGTCGATCAGACCCGCCAGGTTAGCCGGGAGCGCTAATGCGCTGCTTCCTGGACTCGGATAGATGCGCCAGCCCCAGATCGAATCCGCCCAACGGCTGTGGTTTTTAGGCGGTTTTCCACACTCCTCTTGGTGAATTCTGGGCTGGTCCCCTCCTCTCGTCCCGCCTCAGTTATACGACTCGCAGACACTTGAAAACGTTTGCACTCTTTCATGGCTTATACTAAACGCAGCCGCGCGGGATTAGCCGAGAGGTCTAAGTCGCTGCAGTCATGGACTGTGCGGCTGGTTCCGGCTGAGGTTCATGTCCTCCCTCGGGCATGGGTGCGTGTGTGTGTGTTTGCCCTTAGGATAATTTAGGTTCAGTAGTGTGTAAGCTTAGGGACTGATCACCTTAGCAGTTAACTCCCATAAGATTTCACACAAATTTGAACATTTTGATATTAGATGCAGTCAGTTGGGGATCACTAATTCTATCCCGGGGGGTACGGGATGGCGAAAGGAATGGCATCTGGCCACCCTCTGACACTACCATCGCCACGTATATATGACAAGGCCGACCCCCCGTCGAAGTGGGACAAAGACCCTAAGGAAATGATGCTGATGATGGTGATGATTGACGAGTCGATCAGACCGACAACGCGTCCAGTTAAACGTGTAACGAGATAGTAACGGTCAACGTGAAACTCAAGAGGCGCTTCCTTATTTCTTGAAGTTTAGCAGCGACTACGTTACTTGGTTCCTGGAGCGCGCTTCGTGCTTCTCATCTGTGGCCACGGCACGGCAGTGAGGGGAATTACGGGCTGTCACGCCCTGGTTGTCGAGGAGTATTCGCAGCAGACACAGTACTGCGCGCGCCAAGTTTTTTGTAGGCCCACCCAACAATAGCCGTAATGCGTCGCTATCATCTTTTGTCTTGGTGGGTGTCAAGTAAGAAACACGAAAGTGCCTAGTTAATTGTAGGCGTACATTTATTTCTAACGATACTGGAACACGCGTATGGTGACCTCGAGAGCTGGCACTAACGATTAGATTCGTTAAGGCGCTACATTCGCACCCGGAAGGGATGGAGTTCGATCCCCTGTCCTGTCAGTCTAACTTTTGTTTCCTCTCAGTCAATTAAACAGTCCACTGCCTTCACTTCTCTTCTTCCGATTGCACTAATTCTCTGCCTCTAACGCCCTCTACGTCTACCAAATGTTTAACTTCAATACATTTTTTTAAAAATTTCCTGCCTTGTTCAGTGGGTCCATTTCTCCCACGTGCCTGAAATTCTTGATCTTCTTCCCTTTTACTGGATGGAAGGTAAGGTATCCGTAGTGAACTAAGGTGTTAAAAGAAGGTACGGGTTGCTATGAGGCTTGGGCTATGATAGCATTCCAGGAGGCACGTCTGTTTGCAAGGAGTTGTCGGACGGATTCACTCACGTTGTGTGCCTGCGAAACTGATCAAAATTACTGCCGTAGATATTTAAGGTTAAATAACAAGTACAATGTTCGTGTGCTACTGATTTTTGTTTATTTCGAACTAGTTTTCGGCTTACAAGGCCATCTTCAGGGAACAGTCGACTAGCGTCTGAACGGGACACTGATTCTTAGGTAACCAAACATTATAGGCAAAGAGACAATCACTTGCATAGAGCGTTGTGCAGTGTTGAAATTACGCTTTCCACAATGGACAATGTTAAGCACAATAAATAAATAAGCTACACAATGTTTGAGGTTAAATGGTTATTTTTCTAATTTTTATTTTTTATTTATTTATTTTTAGATATTTGTTCTCGGTTGTAGAGTTGTGTCGGAGACGGTTTCAACACTATAAGTACTGAAATTTACCCGGCGTAGTTCCATTGCCTTCTCACGTAAGTATGGTAAAAAGTATATGAGTCGCCTCGCACTGCTTGAGACTTGAAGGAAGGAAGAAAGGAAGATTAGACCTTAATGTCATGCCGGACAAAAAATCATTAGAGACAGACAAGCTCGGACAGAGAAGGGAAATTGGATATGTCTTTCTGAAAGATACCATCATGGCAATTGCCTTACTCAATTTAGGGAAACCAAGGACACTTAAATCTCGATTACGATAAACGGGAATTGAGTCACGGTCCTCCCGAAAATGAGTCCATTGTCTAATCGGTACATAGTAACTTGGTGTCTGCTCTGCGCGAAAATTGTGAGAGGCAAGTAAACGGAAAAATCAAGAATGGCTCATCATTTATTTATAATTTGTACTGTATTATAACAAGTGCAGTAGGCATTAAAAGAATACCTTCTATTGCGAAGTTAAATCGTCACGTAACAGCTTAAGACATATCACCTGCTACAAAGGCCGCCGACTCGACCTCCAGCGAGGACGACTTTATTTTATTTTAACTATCAATGGCGTGGAGCAAGCAAGAAAGTTTATTATCACGGCGTCATATTTTAATAACGAGCAGTTCCTTTCAGGATCAGATGTATTCAGTGGATTCTTCTGTGGACTATATTTTTGGCGCTACAGTCTGGAACGGCGCAACCGCTACGGTCGCAGGTTCGAATCCTGCCTCGGGCATGGGTGTCTGTGATATCCTTAGGTTAATTAGGTTTAAGTAGTTTTCAGTTCTAGGCGACTGATGACCTCAGAAGCTGTCCCGTAGTGCTCAGAGCCATTTGAACCATATATTTTTGGATACAACTGATTTCATGAGGACGTAAAATACACCAAACTCTAATTGAACATTTTCTGGGGCTGTGGAGAAACAGTCCATGAGTGAGATTATGTCCAAAATTTTATGTGTAGTTTAACCAGAAGACACTTTGTTTTCAACCGAAATAATTCTGTGGGAAAGCTAACAACCGGGACTAAGTTCAATAAACTGTTTACCACCTACATCGACGACGTAACATTTTTCCAACTAGATAACAGCTGAGAAATGAACCAACCCGAAATTCGCATGATGCGATTTAACGCAGTTAGGGCAGTTTTTCTGAGTTTCTGAATGCGACGCGTTCTAATGTCTCACGCCTCCGTCCCCTCTTCCGAATGGCTAGGGCTTTCTGAACGAACTTCTCTGCTGGCAGTACCTCGCACTTACGTTAACAAACAAGAGCTCAGACTCTCGATTGTATTCTTCCTCTCTTTAAGGTAAATTTTAAATTCACGCAACGATTGCAGTAGGCATTAAAGATACCTTGCCGTCCGGACGGTTTCCTACCCAGTAGCCGTTGCGGCTGTGGCGACAGTACAGCGAGCAACAGGTGAGTTACTGCTCAGATGAGAGGACATTCAGTGACGAATCACGTGTGAGCGTTCCCGCGCGCTGTTAGTGCCGCGATCCACAAACAGCGGCTGTGCCTGACAGCTTTCAATAGTATTCCCTGCTGCCGTCGTGTTGGATTAATACCACTGGTAGCCCCCGCGCACTCCACTTCACATTGAGGGTCGTATTGTCCCTGGAGCACGCATCTACTCGTTGGCTTCCTACCCTGATGAGAACGGCGAACCATTTGAGATGCCCGGGGTGACGTCGGCGCTATTCACGCGTCTAGCATTTAGCAGAACCCGATCCACACTGATTGTGCTGGTGTCTTTTATTGGTGACAAGTTGCGTGAGTAGTGAGTACCAATTATTATACTTGTTTGGGCTCCCAAGAGAGACGGAGAGCAGTTCCCCCCCCCCCCCCCCTCCCATCCTCTGCCCCCCTCCCTTTCAAGAGAAACACTCCCTTCTCTGACTGACAGACATATCAGCTCAGAATCAATTCGAAGAGACAATGTGTAATTGATTATACCTATTTCGTTGGTTGGTTGGTTTAAGGGAGGGGACCAAACAGTGAGGTCATCGGTCCCTTCGAATTAGGGAAGGATGGGGAAGGAAATCGGCCGTACCCTTTCAAAGGAACCATCCTGGCAATTGCCTGAAGCGATTAGGGAAATGATAGAAAACCTGAATCAGGATGGCCGAACGCGGGTTTGAACTGTCGTCCTCCCGAATGCGAGTCCAGGGTGCTAACCACTGCGCCACCTCGTTCGGTGTCTGTTCCGTAATTTACTGCAAAGATGAGTTTATGGCGTAGTTTCGGATGTTCAGCGGAGTTTTGACTAGAAGTTTCTCCACGGTATTTCAACGACCGATTCAGTGGTCTTTATATAGCTCAGGTGCTTTACTGACACTGTATAATATGGAGAAGAATTGCTAAAATCTCATTTTGTATCGCAGCAGGGGGGCTTTCGTGATTTTTTTTTTTTTTTTTTTTTTTGTTTTTGTTTTGGTGCAGTCTTGTTTGTCAGGTTCCGATGTTTACTTCATTTACTTTCCCCCCGCCGACCTGGACAACGTCTCACATTAGTTGCTACGATCTACTACGGGGTGTTAGGAGTACAAGTGCAGATGTTTCTATTAATGATTGAAGACAGTTTACTGAACAACATTACAATAGAATTCACTTCATTTGGTGACTAACAATCAAAGCTATTACAAATAGTATGTTTTAAGGTTTCTTACTACGTCGAATGTAGTCGAATTAAATCGGGGATGCTGTGGGAATTAGATTAGGAAATGAGACACTTAAAGTAGTAAAGGAGTTTTGTTATTTGGGTAGCAAAATAACTGATGATGGTCGAAGTAGAGAGGATGTAAAACGTAGACTGGCAATGGCAAGGAAAGCGTTTCTGAAGAAGAGAAATTTGTTAACTTCGAGTATAGATTTAAGTGTCAGGAAGTCGTTTCTGAAAGTATTTCTATGGAGTGTAGCCATGTATGGAAGTGAAACGTGGGCGATAAATAGTTTAGACAAGAAGAGAATAGGCCGGCCGCGGTGGTCTAGCGGTTCTAGGCGCTCAGTCCGGAACCGCGCGACTGCTACGGTCGCAGGTTCGAATCCTGCCTTGGGTATGGATGTGTGTGATGTCCTTAGGTTAGTTAGGTTTAAGTAGTTCTAAGTTCTAGGGGACTGATGACCACAGATGTTAAGTCCCATAGTGCTCAGAGCCACTTGAACCATTTTTGAAGAAGAGAATAGAAGTTTTCGAAATGTGGTGCTACGGAAGAATGCTGAAGATTAGACGGGTAGATCACATAACTAATGAGGACGTATTGAATAGAATTGGGAAAAGAGGAGTTTGTGGCACAACTTGACTAGAAGAAGGGATCGGTTGGTAGGGCATATTCTGAGGCATCAAGGGATCACCAATTTAGTATTGGAGGACAGCGTGGAGGGTAAAAATTGTAGAGGGAGACCAAGAGATGAATACACTAAACAGATTCAGAATGATGTAGTAGGTTGCAGTGGGTACTGGGGGATGAAGAACCTTGCACAGGATAGAGTAGTATGGAGAGCTGCATCAAACCAGTCTCAGGACTGAAGACAACAACAACAACAACTACTACGTCAAAGTACGCGTAGCACCAACAAGCCATTAATGTTTATATTTTACTGGGCTGCGGGTCAGATATTGAAGTGTGGCCATGTGGACGCAAAACGTACAGTCTATACTGACAGACAAAGTACACTTCACGGCGGAGTTACGTCCGTACAGAAAACATCAGTTTGTAAAATATGTGATATCCTTGGGGGAAGACTGTTGGACACAGAGAAAAAGCACCTAACACACTGAAGTGCGTACATACTAAAGCGCCAGTTATCAGATTATCTACTCGTATACTCCTATCGCATAATACTGAATTCAGGTATTTAGTTAAACACTTGCCAGTAGAATTGGCAGAATAAACTCTGAAGATGTTGGGCCTAGATTTTTAGTCTTCAGAACTAAAGACTGGATCACGTTTAAAATATCAGAGATACATACAACACAGAAGAATCAAGCTCATGATAGTTACGGTCTGAGGTGCAAGAAAGAAAGGAAGGATTATTAGTGCTTAACATTGTGTTGACGATGTGTCCATTAGGAACGCAGCTCAAAATCGGATTTCGGAAAGGATAACGAGAGGAAATGGGCCGCGCCCTTCTTCAAGGAACCACTTTGGCGATTGCCTTGGGCGTATAAGGGAAACGTCAGTGACATAAACAGGGATATGAAGGGGCTTCCTCCCCAACTGGAGTCCAGTACGCTGACGTCTGCTGTTCGGTTTGTAAGGTACTGCCAAGCAACGTTACTGACGGAAAAATGGTTGGCGTGGACGAGAAAACGTGGTCAGCCCAAACAGGGCAAGCGTTTTTAAATCAGCAAATTCCATTGTCGTACCGCTGAACTCGGGCTGCCGTTTTTGTAAGGTAACAGTGTGATGGTATTGGAAAAACGCGAAGTAATTAAAATGCCGAACATCACGCATGTTCCGCTACGTGATTTTGATTAATTCCTCTACAGGGTTCCCTTGTCCTTTCACATTCGTGGATTGGTTTGGCGTTCGCGCTGTCCGTTTTGACTTCGACATTTCCTGGACGATCTACGGGTAGATCGATCTCTCTCTCGCCGGCGGGCAATCGGCAAAGTTACTGCCCAGCGCTACGTCTCGCTTACCGACGAACCGACCAGTAAACGGCTATTTAGAAACTTGCTCAAATATTGCGATAAATATTAGCTTTACTGAAATGATCCGATAGCGAAATACAGGGCGGAGGAGCGGCAACGCTTGAATGCAGCTGCCAAATAAACGTTCGTTGTAAGTACACTCGGTCACGCCTTCCTGTCTCTTTAACCTCCATAAACGCGTAGCGTAAGCTTCTTTACAGCGCAGTTCTGGCCAGAATAACGCTACTTCTCGGCTGAATGACTGAAGCAGCTCGTGGGCGATTCAGTACCTTAGCGGAGAAGGCATTGTCGTGGTGGAGGTGGCGCACGGTTGCGTCGTAAACTAGAGACAGTTTATTGATGTCAGCTTTCTGTCGTAAGAATCCTGCGGGCGAAAACCAGATCGTAGCAGAAGGAGTACCACGCTTCTCCACAAAAGATCTCTTCTTCGACCTGGTACTGTCTCCGCTCGACCTTGGCGACACGCAACGATGCCCCGTTGCGCTAGCGGCGAAACCGCAGGTTGGACGTCCTCTTACAGCCATAGTTCCTTCCACAGAAGTACTCTCCGGACGCCAGAGGTTAGTTGTCGTTTATTCAGTGCACTGCTGTGTACTGATCACGTGCGATCTACATCTACATCCATACTCCGCAAGCCACCAGACGGTGTGTGGCGGAGGGTACTTTGAGTACCTCTATCGGTTCTCCCTTCTATTCCAGTCTGGTATTGTTGGTGCAAAGAAAGATTGTCGGTATCCCTCTGTGTGGGCTCTAATCTCTCTGATTTTATCCTCCTCGCGAGATATGCGTAGGAGGGAGCAATATACTGCTTGACTCCTCGGTGAAGGTACGCTCTCGAAACTTCAACAAACGCCCGTACTGAGCTACAGAGCTTCTCTCTAGCAGAGTCTTCCACTGGAGTTTATCTATCATCTCCGTAACGCTTTCGCGATTACGAAATGATCCTGCAACGAAGCGCGCTGCTCTCCGTTGGATCTTCTCTATCTCTTCAAACAACCCGATCTGGTACGGATGCCACACCGGTGAGCAGTATTCAAGCAGTGGGAGAACAAGTGTACTGTAACCTACTTCCTTTGTTTTCGGATTGAATTTCCTTAGGATTCTTCCAATGAATCTCAGTCTGGCATCTGCTTGACCGACGATTAATTTTATATGGTCATTCCACTTTAAATCACTCCTAATGCCTACTTCCAGATAAGTTATGGATTTCGTTCAATTTCAGAATTTCAAATCAAACACCTTTCAGCAGTCTAATGTCCAAACTGTCATTTTCTTGGGCAACCAGTTTTTGCGATATATTACGCAATCTTGAGGCCCCCTGACCAAGGTGTAGGAAGATTTCAACCTCGATTCCGGTCAAAATGGGGGGGGGGGGGGGGGGCAGTGTTCAAAGCCTGGTATCTGGAGATTTTTAATACAGATCACTTCAGACATCTGCCGACAGGCGGCTACACGTGAATATGAAAGGGATTGTGCTGTGCCCCTAGTGAAGATGCCACTCCGGCGTTCACTTGAATCGGTTCAGGGTAACTACGGAATGCATGTGGCAAATTTGCGGACGGTTCTCCCGAATACGAGTCCAGTGCCTTAATCGTTTCACTGCCTCGTTCGCTGCTTGATTAAAGTACAGCGTCTCTATGTCACACCCTGAGAATTAAAAAGTGTTGGATGCAGTACATCCACCGATTCTGAAACAAAATGTAAGCATTTACTGTCGTAGCGTCTCCTTAGAAGTGAGGAAACTGCATTATTATTTCGTAAAAAAAACTTAAGCGTAATTTCATTAGACTTTTCCACAAACAACGATTTAAAATCGCTCTCTAAAACATGACACTTCATGTCTCACTTCTCTGTCCGGAGACATTTCGTGATGTCCGACAGCAAAATATCTGTTAACAGTTTAAATAACTGGCCCAACGGACAAACCCTTTAATCAGATGTTTTCTCAAGGCATTTCTAAGAAGTCAAAAGCGCAGCTTGAGGTTAACGGTTCTAAGTTAAAAGATCCAAATCATTTGACTCAAGAAAAGATCCCAGAAGTCTTTCGCCTGTAAATAAAAACGAATAATAGCTATAAGCTTTCAGCTGAATTTCGTCTGCCTTTGGCTGCCTTTGAAATTGTAAAACAATCTAAATCGAAGAGAAAATCTTTGCTGCGAACTATAAAATCGAAGACAACGATGATGACAACAAACTTAAGAAATTCAGGTGTACGTTTGCCAAAGATGGCTCTTGGACAACGATGATGGGAAAGATAAAACGCAGATTTGACCAAAAAAAAAAAAGCCTGAGCCGATGAACTAGTCCGGGCAGTTGTGCTACTCCACAATTAAAAATACGATGACGATATTTTCATCTAATACCCGAAATTTAAAAACACATTTATTTTTATTTGCTTATTTATAGGGTTATGTATCTCGCCCAATTTACTTTTTACAGGCCCTTTCTTATACCACACGAGATGTTAGAGATTTCTAGTGTAGACATACGTACACTAGCATCATAACTGACAGAAATACAGAAGGAAATGGTAGCAATTTATGCTGCAGTAAGGGTATAGGACAATTTACCTTATAAAAGGGTAAAAATGAAACAGAAAGCGCGAAAAAGGATACAGTTCGTTTAAATTTATGGTTGTTCGGTATTTGCTTTAGACCATAGTTTGACTAGACTTTGGTAGGTGTACTCAGACTCCTGCTGGTTCTCTGATGGCCGATTTGCGGGTGAGAGTTGTTCTGCATCGTTGGTTTCTGAAACAAGTGATCACCGTTGCTCCCTGCTCGTAATTACAAATGAACACAAGGTTCTGCCATTTTTCGATACTTGAACGGTGATAAATACCCGCAGCATTCATTGCCACGGCTTCCTGCAGATGGAACTGAGCGCGCTCTTTCGCGGGTACATTTCCCAGCGGGCTCTGAACGATAAGATTCGATTATCAGGCGGACGCTGCGCTCAGTTGCAGCAGCGCACCGCTGCCGCCGTCCTTTTGATTTCCTGGGCCGCTGCTACACCCGCACGGGGAGCCGAGGGGCGCCATCTTACCGCCCCCTAATTCCTCACCCAGAGCTGATTAAGTTGGAGCGCTCGGGGCTGACTTCACTTAATGGGATTGCCGCAAAGCCGCCCTCCTCGTATTTCTTCTCTGGAGTGGCCACCTAAGCGCGCCCGGACCCCCGCAAGTTGGCTAGGTACGCAATTTTCGACACCGCAAAATAAATTCTTCGAGGAAGCCCCGTTCAGTTGACGGGAATGCTACAAATCTAGTAATAGGAAGCCATCTAATAGATGACAAACAATTCGAGGCATGAAGCGTACCTCGATCCCTCAAGTATCGTGATTGTTGCAAACATCTCTCGAAGTCTTCAATAAAATTCTTCAGGGTATCAGACCGCATCGTCATAATTTTAAAATGCGCCAACGTTTCGGCCAGCGTTGCAGCTAGCCTTCATCAGGGCCTTACGTTAACGTAAGGCCCTGATGAAGGCTAGCTGCAACGCTGGCCGAAACGTTGGCGCATTTTAAAATTATGACGATGCGGTCTGATACCCTGAAGAATTTTATTGAAGAAGACAACGGCCGCGGAAACCTACGCTTACATCTCTCGAAGTATTATTGTGTCTCTCAATATGCGTCACGTCATCAAGGAATGCTCCCGTTTTATAGATAAGATAAAAGTTCATAAGAATGTATACTGTCCAGTCACTGATCTTACTTTAGAAAAGCTGTAATTCCAGTTGGTAACGGGAAATTAAAACAATCCTAAGATGAATATGTGCTGTTCACCCGACGTCGTCTTGCAGGTACTTCTCCAAGTAGTTGGGCATTTTAGCTGCTCCATCACAATACAGATATTCGCTAATGAAATTCGACGTAAATAACAAAAAATGGTTCAAATGGTTCTGAGCACTATTGGACTTAACATCTGTGGTCATCAGTCCCCTAGAACTTAGAACTACTTAAACCTAACTAACCTAAGGACATCACGCACATCCATGCCCGAGGCAGGATTCGAACCTGCGACCGTAGCAGTCGCGCGGTTCCGGACTGCGCGCCTAGAACCGCTAGACCACCTCGGCCGGCCGTAAATAACCCAACAGAGTTTAAGAAGAACAGCCATTTTCATTCCTATAACACGATAAGCGATGTTTATTACCCATCTTAAAAGTGACGGTGGCTCAGAAAGGAACTCAATATGCAGTAACAAAAATTTTTGATCACTTGCCCAATAACATAACATGTCTGACATGTAGCGAAGCAAACTTGAAATGTAACCTAAAATCATTTCTTCTGGACAACTTCTTGTATACCACGGGCGAATTTTTATTTAAAAAATGTAGTCTGTAAAAAAAACTAGATTTTAACTGTAATAGCGTGAATAGGACTAAAAAGTATGTTAATTAACGTTCAAACTGACCACGTATACATATCCTGTAAACTGACTAGTTCCACGTCATTTTGATAAAAGATGTCGTTCAAATCATGCACGGAACTCTGTAACGAACTAGCCAACTCACAATCCTAACGGTAAACAAGTACTGAGTGCCTCAACAGTGAAGGAAGGTACTACGCACAGCGGTGAGATATGTGCTAAACTTACAGGATAAGGGGGTTGGGGTTGGGTTGTTTGGGGGAAGAGACCAAACTGCGAGGTCATCGGTCTCATCGAATTATGGAATGACGAGGAAGGAAGTCGGCCGTGCCCTTTCAAAGGAAGCATCCCAGCATTTGCCTGGAGCGATTTAGGGAAATCACGGAAAACCTAAATCAGGATGGCCTGACGCGGGATTGAACCGTCGTCCTCCAAAATGCGAGTCCAGTGTGTACAGGATAAGGATTCGCATCACTGACAGCACTGAATTCTGTGATGAGTGATTTGAATTTGGTTGCAATTGTACGGGAATAATCAAGTGTTTCTTTGTTGTAGACTATTTGATACATGATATACGGACGTTTAGACCCTCACCTGCTAAATACCTACAGTCGTTACCAAGGTGCCCTCAGCGGGTAAGAGAATACTTTACCTAGAAAGGGGTTAAACAACCACGCAATTGGAACGTTCCTTAAACCTCCATTCTGTACACGTGTTTGGAAGGCAAGTGAAAGTAAAAGTGTCGTCAATCCGGAGGCTGGATTGAACAACATAGTGTCTGACAAGGCATGGTATTTTTTGAGACGATATATTCATGTCTTCTACCGACGTATGAACGGACCTACCACTCGCAGTGGGAGCTACAATTTATCGTAATTTCCCAATCAAGGTATCGCCTGACACTTTTCACATTAATATCTCAACCTGTGCCTTCATTGGCACAATCTTCAGGGCCCCATGCACGTACCTAGATTAGTCATCTAAACGTCCATGTCATTATAGGGATCTCTGATTTAAACTGGCTTTCGTAGATTTCTAAAACTTCTGTGCAAACATGGACACTCCGCACCTCTAACGACAAGACTGAACCACAGAAACTTGAAAAATCAATGGCAGAGGTGAAATAACCGACGACTGATACAAAAAAGCTTAGGATAGGCTCAGGATCGAACCCCAGACTATTGGATTAGTAGTCTGATTCTTACCCACTAAGCGTCTGATTCATACTTTTTATTCTTTATATAGTTATTATTTTTCTGTTTTCACTTCGTTGACAGAAATACTCCTGCTGGAATGCGTAAGAGACCATCATTTAGGAGAATAAAGCAAGTCACAGGATTTCGAAGTTAGGCTGACGTTTCGAAATGTTTTCAAAGGTGTCCCAGACTAGAAATTCGACCTTTTACTTTCGGGTTATCGATCTCGTCCTCCATGAGGAAACAACTGAATTAGACTACTGGGCTGCTTAAAAGAAATTAAAACTGAAGAAGACGTATGTCATTCCAGTGATAAAAATATAACGAAGGGAAAGAAAAAGAAACGCGGCTCCACGCTGAAAAGTCTAAAAATGGTGGCCACGAAGGCTCTTCCATGTAACCTTGGCAGGAGCTCAGTTTAAATGTCACTTCATTTCTTGATCCTAGTTTGTGACATATCACAGTGTAACCGCATAGTGCTGTCAAGCCTAACGAGTTCTTCTGAAGTGTCACGGAGTGTAAGTGTTGGTGAATTTGGGAAAGAAAGGGAGAGCCGGCTGGTGTGGCCGTGCGGTTCTAGGCGCTTCAGTCTGGAACCGCGTGACCGCTACGGTCGCAGGTTCGAATCCTGCCTCGCGCATGTGTGTGTGATGTCCTTAGGTTAGTTAGGTTTAAGTAGTTCTAAGTTCTAGGGGACTGATGACCTCAGATGTTAAGTCCCATAGTGCTCAGAGCCATTTGATCCATTTGAACCAAAGAAAGGGAGGAAGATAGTGAAACACCCAAGAAATATGCACCAGCCCTATTTGCGGCAGAATAACTTGTCAGCCTGTCCTTTGGCTGTGGAGCCCCTGTATTGCTTTATGCGTTTCTCTGCCCGTTGGAGGTCCTTAGGCACAGTCTCCGTACGCCCATCACTATACTGGCTGTCTGTCGGTGACTCGGCAGTTTTCGCACGACCTTCGCGGGCAGTCGCGGGAAGTACCGCGTTTGATTCGCATTCCTGTTGTCAGCTTCAACAGCTGTATGTACGGGGCAAGGTCGAAAGTGCGAGGTCGAGAGTGCGAGGTCAACTGCCAGTCAAGGCTGGAGTCTCGCGCCCGTTAGATCAATAGGCGAGCGTCCAGATCGCCATCTCGCCACCAGTTCGAAGGCGCTCTCTGGCGGAGTCAAATATCCTAACCTGTCTTATTTGTACTTACACTGTTGGTTTCGTATTCAAACAGCCCTGAATAGTGTACGGTGAATAAAGAAATTTACGCTCTAATTAATGAGTAATATTGTAACTGCTTTGTTTTACGACCGCTGTAGGTAAAAAAGGGATTTTTTTTATAGAATGCCCGAAGTAAATGTATGTCCAGTATGGTTATGGCTTTTTCTTGGTAACCAACCGCGGCTGGTAAGATGATCAGCCGGTACCCAGGAGGTCAAGTTTTGCAATATCCCTGATCTTGACCGGTATGTTTACGGGGTCGGCATGCTAGTCTGGGTTTGGCAAAGTTAGTGGTAGAGAGTGACCGGGTGCCTCTCCTCTTCTTCTTCCCTCCCCCTCCCCCCCCCCCCCCCCCGGCACGGTAGTTGTATACCCCATCTGTCTGCCGGTAGCTCATCCCATGTAAAAGCGTGAGAATGTTTTCGAAATGTATGCGAATTGTGTAACTGAGGTTGGACGTGGATACCAATCCGGTATTCACCTAAACTGATGTTCGAAACCGCCTGGAAACCACATCCAGGCCGTCCGACACACAACCCTTCGTCGTTAATCCGGCGAATGGATTCGATCCGCTGTCAGCGCGTCTCCCCGAATCCCTTAAAACGGCGTGTTAACGTGCGTGGCTATCCGGACGGATAGGCGGGACTGTGCATAATCTATTTCTTTTACACGTTCTTCCTCGTCATTCGTTTGACGTGTGTTACCTACCATACTAAGTCCAGCAAAACGGAGAAACGAAGTCAGTGCCGATCACAGCTAATGTTGAGCCTCGGAGCATTGACAAGATGCTAATGCTACTGGTTCGCGGTCGCTTGCCTCGGATCTGACAGCGGTATCTTTATGTAGTAGAAATGTCACATTCAGCTGTGTTCATAGGTTTCATTTTATTTGCAGTCGATTTCGGTGTTACATTACAAGATCTTCAGGACCCTCCGTGGTACACGTCGATGACTATTACACATCTCGTTTCTCTTCCTGCTTATGGTGTCAACGGCGGCAGTATATTAACTAAACTCGGAATTATGTAATTACACAAGCTGCGACATGATGGCGAATGGAACAGTGACCCAGAAATGTAGAATAAATTTCATTTATCGCAAATCTATGGTCACGAACTTGTATGTCTTCAGACTACCGGTTTCGGTCAGCAGTGACCATTATCAGCTCTGTTTCATACAAAACATGTCTTAATATAAAACGGACCTGAAGATGGTCACTGCTGACCGAAACCGGTAGTCTGAGGACCTACAAGTTTGTGACGATAGACATGAAATAAATGAAATTTATTCTACATTTTCGGGTCACTGTTCCATTCGCTATCATGCCACAGCTTGTGTAATTACCTACAAGTTACATAATTATTTATGGCTGAAGTTGCATGACTGCAGTCATTGTACACATTCCAATTTCCTGAACTCGAGGTAATGGCGCTAATGACCTCGCCGTTTAGCGCCATAAAACACTAGGCACTAACTAAACAACTAGTACTAACATAAGCGGGAAAGAAGGATAAGCACAACGGACAACAGTTTTTTTTTGTACCCTGTCTGAGATGTATAATGATGACTACCAAGTATCCAAAAGATCGCGTAGGATCACAGAGGACCCTGAAGATTGTGTAACGCAACACCGAAATACATTGCAGATAAGAGCTATAAATACAGCTAAAGGTGTCATTTTTACTACATAAAGATATAATAACAACTGTTATTAATCGACAAACGGATGTATGGAGATTGTGGACGAATTGTCTGTTAAGTGTGCAACTACATAGTATACGTGGCTGTGATATCCGTGTGTACAAGGAAATGTGGTGTTATTTTGTTGTAAAGGATCTTGAAATGAATGAAAAAGCGAAGATGAAAGCTTCTATCAAATGGGGTGCTCCTCTAGAATATTACCGAGGGGTTCACCTAATTTAACCATCACCATCAACAATCGCATACGTGTTCTTTTCATGAGACGAACAGAGAGAGGAGTTTAGTATTTAATCGACGACAACGGCGCATGGTTTCGTGATCAGGTGTTGCACGCTAACAGCTCTCCTCATCTTGTTGCCCAAGTTCTACCCCCACAATGATACAGACGTCAGCATCCGAACCGAGCACAACCGCGTTCGTCTGCGTCAGCGACCTTTCACGCGGAGGCAGTTGACGGAGGGGAAGAGATATCAATAAAGCCTTTGTGGAGAAACAGTGCGATGATAACTGCTTCCTTAAACTAAACATCAACGAATTTGTTAGTTCAGCTGTCATATCACTATTTCGTTACGATGATGATGATGTCGTCCCATACTCCGAGGAGCGTAGTGGACGATGCGGGAAACCCGCACCGCCGTACTAGGCAAGGTTACACCCGTTATAATGTCTCCGCTGCCAACAAATCAGATAGCAATCGCACGGGATCAAGTTTTAAAGCGGGTAAAGTTTGATACGGAACGTAGTTATGGTCAGGGGTTGGCTGCTGGTTAATTCTTTCACGAAGTGGTTTAATATGGGGGAAAAATATTGTTAACTTCGGAGCTAAATTCTTTCCGAGCTTTGAGTGACTTCAAACTATTAAATGTACAAAGTACCCTGCCCAATGATTTTCTTAGCACTGACAAGTGGTTATGTAAGACTGTTAGACGACAGACCACGTTTTAATCCAGAATTTTCAAGGAATATGCGAATGACCTCATATTCTGGAAAGTACTTTTAAAAAGAAATACGAAAAACCAGTGAAATGTTATATGCTATAATGTATTCCGTGGCCATGAGAAGATGTTCTCGCTGTCATCATCGACTGCTTTTTCGCCTCGGAATGTAAATACAAGCCCCACTACGAGGCTCTAACACTAATGCAAGTAATCTAGATCATGTTTCACATATACGAGGCAGGGCGTGCGCAGATTGCCAGTGTAAATGTTTGCAACTTTAATGCCGCGTAGGTTCTGTGCGCGAGGGAAGGAAAGCGCGCTGCCACATAAATTTCCACTGCCGCTTTGCGGACCGTTGGCGGTGACACAAGAGCCAATTAATATGTAAGGTAGCGAACACTGACGGAAGGCGTTGCGACACAGCGAAAGGTCTGCCACGTGAGGTGAGGCAACCGCAGAGTGCAGCCGGATGCACCAGGCGTGTGTGCGTGTGTGTGTATGTGTGTGTGTGTGTGTATGTGTGTGTAGGTGTCGTCTGGGCGGCTCCTAGCCGCAGGTATCTTATGCGTGCTGCACACTGAACGACTTTCTCGGCGAGCTAATTTGCGTTCATTACGTCTGCATAGCGGGTTGTTAGTAGGAGCTGCAAATAAGTTTCACTCCATGGAAGACACCCACTGTATATACACTGTGTGTGTCACCACTGGTGTAATAAGCCCACAGCAACTACAGACATCGCTTCAGAATCTCGTGTCAGACTACTGAGCATGTTATAAGTGTAGCTGCAATGCTGTCACCGAAGTGTAAGGAAAACGAATAACTGTTTACCGATGTGATCACTTGTAGGGGGCACATTTCTTTTAATTCATAAACTAAACTAAACTTCGTCCGAACAGGCCTTGGAAGGCCAAACGGTACCGACCGGCCGCCGCGTCATCCTTAGGTCACAGGCGCCACCGAATGCGGATATGGAGGGGTTTGTGGTCAGCACTCCGCTCTCCCGTCTGTATGTCAGTTTATGAGACCAGAGCCGCTACTTCTCAATCAAGTACCTCCTCAGTTTGCCTCACAAGGGCTCAGTGCACCCTGCTTGTCAACAGCGCTCGGCAGACCAGGTGGTCACGCATCCAAGTGCTAGCCCAGCCCGTCAGCGCTTAACTTCGGTGATCTGACGGGAACCGGTGTTACCACTGCGGCAAGGCCGTTGGCTTTTAAATCATAAGACGTCGAAAAATATTGTAGATATTATCGTATTAAGAATGTGCAAACTGAAACACCTGGCGAAAGTGTCTTGAAAGTGAAACTGTGATGCTGCATCAGTACTGTGGCTTGCTCTCGAGTGTAAAGTCGAAAACATTTGACTATCACGTCTCCCTTGCCCGGCGTCTCCCACCTGGTGTGATTGTCTCCGCCGCAACGTCTTCCTGCAACAGCCATGCAGCAGCGCTACTCGATTGCTGCTGGAGTACAGGGAGTATGTTAATACATATCGTCAAGAATTAGACTAATTCGGCACCGCTCTATAAAGTGGGCACATAAATTTAAAAAAAAAAAAGTTCAAATGTATGCGAAATCTTATGGGACTCAACTGCTGAGGTCATTAGTCCCCTAAAACTTAGAACTACTTAAACCTAACTAACCTAAGGATATCACAAACATCCATGCCCGAGGCAGGATTCGAACATGCGACCGCAGCGGTCGCGCGGTTCCAGACTGAAGCGCCTAGAACCGCAGTGATGTATGGAGGAGATGTTACAAAATGACGGTGTTCTTCGTGGATAGATTACGGCGTCCGTAATGCACTTGGGAAACCACTAAATGGAGAAGGATATGAACGCATTTTACAGCTTATGTAACTTGAAGGGGGAAGGGAGAGAAACGAAATGAAAGGGAAGGAACTATTGATGTCAGCTGCATGGGAACTTTATGAGGAATGAGCGGCGACGAGTGTAAATGTGTGTCGGATCAGGGTTCGAACACAGGAACTCCTGCTTACTAGGAAGCTGCGTTAACTACTGCACCATACAGACACAGTATTTATCGCAACTGCGCGGACTACCTGGGCACACCTCCCAGCCGACCCACACTGCAACCTACCCCCTCCCATCCGCAGTCCCTGTTCAGTGCGAATGCTTTGTTACGTTCGACCTCCAGCGGGAATCTCAAAGTAGCGAGCATGGAGAACATGGATGGGGACTGCAGATATGTGGCGCTAGGTGGGAATGTGGGTTGGCCGGGAGGCGTGTCGAGATGGTCTGTGCATTTGCGATAAATACTGTATCCGGATGGCGCAGTGGTTGACGAAACTGCCTCGTAAGCAGGAGATCCCAGGTTCAAATACTGGTCTGGCACATATTTTCACTTGTTGCTGCTGATTTCGCATTAAGTCCCGATGCAGTTGACATCACTAGCTCCTTTCCATTTCTTTCCTTTCTCCACCCTCCATGTTCAGTTTACATAACATTTCGAAGCATTGTGTGCTGGTTACAGCAGAGGGACAGTTCGGAGACAGTGAATGTACCAGCATGACAATTCACGCTGTCATAAAGCGGCATCTGTGAGACACTGGTTTGTGGACAATAATATTCCTGAAATGGACTGGCCTGCCCAGATTCCCGACCTGAACCCAATGGAACACCTCGAAATGGGCTGGAACGACATCTTCCTGCAGACGCCAGCCTCCAAGAGCACTACAGTCTCTAGTGTCGGCTCTTGAGGAAGAATGGGCTGTCATACGTCCACAGACATTCAGACATGTCATTGAGGGCAGAATTCAAGTCGTCGTAAAGACGAAGGGTGGGCACGCCCGACTTTAGTGTCCATTGGTAGTTGTCCAGATATTGTGATTACGAAGGCTTTCCCGGCGTAATAATTGATAATATTCTTCTCGGGTGTGCAGCCGGATCATAACGTCATCTTGACACAATATTTCAGCGGTCCAACTGGCCGCCATCTTCAGGTGAGAGTGCTGTTACACGATCACAGTTCCGGCGAGATCCTGTACCAGCACTCTCACCTGAAGATGGCGGCTAGTTGGACCGCTGAAATATTGTGTCAAGATGACTTTATGATGCGGCTGCACACCCGAGAAGAATATTGTCCAGATATTTTTTACCAGATAGTGCACGTCAGGCGGGCCACTGACTGTTGGGTCCCAAGAGGGTTAGGAGAGACAGCCGGTGTGAAACCGGGTCGGCTCAGGGCCTCTTATACGAAGAGAGTTGTGTCTGCCACGGAGGTGTGTCGGCGGTCCCTAGACGGAGGACAGCAGACGAGCTCGGCTGCGCAGCTGGCGGCGTGTCGGCGTCCCGCGCCGCTGGTGCGCGCTGTCGCAGATGCGGCGCCGCGCAGTGAACAGGGGGGCTTTGTGGCAGTCCGCGCGGCTGCAGGCGGCGCTTTTGTGGCGCGCAACATTGCTCGCCATCTGCCGGCCGGTTACATCCGGGGCGGAGCGGCCCTCAAAACACGGCCGCCGAGATTCAGTTCAGTCTGCTCCGGCCCAGGCCGCTATGAAATATTTATGAGCGGAGCTGCCGGCAGTCCGCGCCTCGCATGACTCCACTCGCGATGCCCCGCACACGGCGCTTCACACATCCCGCACGCACACGCCGGCCTCAAAGGGCCCGCGCTCGAAGCACCACACACAGAGGTGTCTACACGTAGGGGAAAAGCGGGCTAACTGATGGCCCCAGCTGGTAGTGAGTCTCGCGCATCCCGGGATGCCTTGTCGTCCGCACGAGCGTATATCGGGTACAAACTGGGGCTGTTCATAATCTATCGATATATCTACGTCTACATACATACTCCGCAATCCACCATACGGTGCGTAGCGGAGGGTACCTCCTACCACAACTAGCATCTTCTCTCCCTGTTCCACTCCCAAACAGAACGAGGGAAAAATGACCGCCTATATGCCTCTGTACTACCCCTAATCTCTCTTATCTTGGTGGTCTTTCCGCGAAATGTGAGTTGGCGGCAGTAAAATTGTACTGCAGTCACCCTCAAATGCTGGTTCTCTAAATTTCCTCAGTAGCGATTCACGAAAAGAACGCCTCCTTTCCTCTAGAGACTCCCACCCGAGTTCCTGAAGCATTTCCGTAACACTCGCGTGATGATCAAACCTACCAGTAACAAATCTACCAGCTCGCCTCTGAATTGCTTCTATGTCCTCCCTCAATCTGACCTGATAGGGATCCCAAACGCTCGAGCAGTACTCAAGAATAGGTCGTATTAGTGTTTTATAAGCGGTCTCCTTTACAGATGAACCGCATCTTCCCAAAATTCTACCAACGGACCGAAGACGACCATCCGCCTTCCCCACAACTGCCATTACATGCTTGTCCCACTTCATATCGCTCTGCAATGTTACGCCCAAATATTTAATCGACGTGACTGTGTCAAGCGCTACACTACTAATGGTGTATTCAAACATTACGGGATTCTTTTTCCTATTCATCTGCATTAATTTACATTTATCTATATTTAGAGTTAGCTGCCATTCTTTGCACCAATCACAAATCCTGTCCAAGTCATCTTGTATCCTCCTACAGTCACTCAACGACGACACCTTTCCGTACACCACAGCATCATCGCACAATGCTATCCATCCTATCCAAAACATCATTAATGTACACTCCTGGAAATGGAAAAAAGAACACATTGACACCGGTGTGTCAGACCCACCATACTTGCTCCGGACACTGCGAGAGGGCTGTACAAGCAATGATCACACGCACGGCACAGCGGACACACCAGGAACCGCGGTGTTGGCCGTCGAATGGCGCTAGCTGCGCAGCATTTGTGCACCGCCGCCGTCAGTGTCAGCCAGTTTCCCGTGGCATACGGAGCTCCATCGCAGTCTTTAACACTGGTAGCATGCCGCGACAGCGTGGACGTGAACCGTATGTGCAGTTGACGGCCTTTGAGCGAGGGCGTATAGTGGGCATGCGGGAGGCCGGGTGGACGTACCGCCGAATTGCTCAACACGTGGGGCGTGAGGTCTCCACAGTATATCGATGTTGTCGCCAGTGGTCGGCGGAAGGTGCACGTGCCCGTCGACCTGGCACCGGACCGCAGCGACGCACGGATGCACGCCAAGACCGTAGGATCCTACGCAATGCCGTAGGGGACCGCACCGCCACTTGCCAGCAAATTAGGGACACTGTTGCTCCTGGGGTATCGGCGAGGACCATTCGCAACCGTCTCCATGAAGCTGGGCTACGGTCCCGCACACCGTTAGGCCGTCTTCCGCTCACGCCCCAACATCGTGCAGCCCGCCTCCAGTGGTGTCGCGACAGACGTGAATGGAGGGACGAATGGAGACGTGTCGTCTTCAGCGATGAGAGTCGCTTCTGCCTTGGTGCCAATGATGGTCGTACACGTGTTTGGCGCCGTGCAGGTGAGCGCCACAATCAGGACTGCATACGACCGAGGCACACAGGGCCAACACCCTGCATCATGGTGTGGGGAGCGATCTCCTACACTGGCCGTACACCACTGGTGATCGTCGAGGGGACACTGAATAGTGCACGGTACATCCAAACCGTCATCGAACCCATCGTTCTACCATTCCTAGACCGGCAAGGGAACTTGCTGTTCCAACAGGACAATGCACGTCCGCATGTATCCCGTGCTACCCAACGTGCTCTAGAAGGTGTAAGTCAACTACCCTGGCCAGTAAGATCTCCGGATCTGTCCCCCATTGAGCATGTTTGGGACTGGATGAAGCGTCGTCTCACGCGGTCTGCACGTCCAGCACGAACGCTGGTCCAACTGAGGCGCCAGGCGGAAATGGCATGGCAAGCCGTTCCACAGGACTACATCCAGCATCTCTACGATCGTCTCCATGGGAGAATAGCAGCCTGCATTGCTGCGAAAGGTGGATATACACTGTACTAGTGCCGACATTGTGCATGCTCTGTTGCCTGTGTCTACGTGCCTGTGGTTCTGTCAGTGTGATCATGTGATGTATCTGACCCCAGGAATGTGTCAATAAAGTTTCCCCTTCCTGGGACAATGAATTCACGGTGTTCTTATTTCAATTTCCAGGAGTGTAGATAGAAAATAACAGCGGACCTACCACACTTCCCTGGGGCACTCCAAATGATACCCTCGCCTCCGATGAACACTCACCATCGAGGACAACGATATCGATACCCCAGAAAATAACGATATACGGGGTGATTTTTTTCACCGTGTACAAACTCTACGGATTGATCGACGAGAGAATACGGAACAAAAAAGGAATAACGAACCTATGCCCAGAACGCATGGTTTCCATGCTAGAGACCATTTATTCAATCATGCATTGTTACAGAGACTGAGGTGTAATACGCGCTGTACCCTGCAGTCACAGTTACAATATGTGCTGAAAATGGTTTGGACGTGCCTCAGCGCATACGTGTACACTCCGAAGCACGATCTCTCTCTCACGTTCGCATCGGCCAGGCCACATCCGAACAGTGTCAAAGGCAGCATGAATACGCTGCTCCAGTGTCTCCACGCCTGGAATCGGCTCGGCACACACGATACTCTTGAGATGGCTTCGTAACCATAAACCGAAAGGGTTGAGATCCGATGAACGAGCACGCCGTGCACCTGAACCCTCTCGTCCGATCCATCGTCCAGGGAAGACACGATTGAGACGTGTCCGACGTTAACGGCGAAGTGGGCTGGAGCATCATCATGTAGAAGCCTTCGAATCATGAATGGCACTTTTTGCAGGAGGGGATGCAAAGTCACCCGCAAGGAACGTCGGTAGTTCTGGTCTGTTAGGCGACGTGGAAAGAAGACCGGTCCCAAAATACGATAGCCAGTTATCCCGTACACACATTCCAGCTGCACCGATGACACTCTTCCTTCGCGAAGTATGAGACTTGTGTGTGTGTAAGTGTGTCTGATATGTATAGGTTACATCATGTCCAGTATGAATAAGACGTGTCTCAGTAGTTTGTTTCACACATAGCAAATGTTCTAGTTCTCTTGCCTGTTTTCTCCTAAAGATATCCCTCTCGCTGCATAAAATAACGCTCGGTAGATGTGGTGCTGTAACGGTGAGAATCGCAGGAAAATCCGTAACTCCCTTTCGGTAAAAAGTACATAAAATTTGTTCCAAGAGACGCCTTTTTTGTTCTATGCTGTGCTTCTTGCCACAGCACTATTTATTTTACAAATATTACACACAATGGCTTTGAGGTTCGCCGATGACATTGTAATTCTGTCAGAGACAGCAAAGGACTTGGAAGAGCAGTTGAACGCAGTGGACAGTGTCTTGAAAGGAGGATGTAAGATGAACATCAACAAAAGCAAAATGAGGATAATGGAACGTAGTCGAATTAAGTCGGGTCTGGATAGTGCAGTAGTTAACGCAGCTTCCTAGCTTCCTAGTAAGCAGGAGTTCCTGTGTTCGAACCCTGTTCCGACACACATTTTCACTCTTCGCCGCTCATTCCGCATGAAGTTCCGATGCAGCTTTCATTTCCTTTCTCTCCCCTCATCCTTCAAGTTACATAAGCTGTAAAATGCGTTCATATCCTTCTCCATTTAGTGGTTTCCCAAGTGCATTACGGACGCCATACTCTATCCACGAAAAACACCCTCATATTGTAACATCTCCTCCATACATCACTGCGGTTCTAGGCGCTTCAGTCTGGAACCGCGTGACTGCTACGGTCGCAGGTCCGAATCCTGCCTCGGGCATGATGTGTGTGAGGTCCTTAGGTTAGTTAAGTTTAAGTAGTTCTAAGGGAATTAGATTAGCAAATGAGACACTTAAAGTAGTAAAGGAGTTTTGCTATTTGGGGAGCAAAATTACTGATGATGATCGAAGTAGGGAGGATATAAAATGTACACTGGCAATGTCAAGAAATGCGTTTCTGAAGAAGAAAAATTTGTTAACATCGAGTATAGATTTAAATGACAAGAAGTCTTTTTTGAAAGTATTTGTATGGAGTGTAGCCATGTATGGAAGTGAAACATGGACGATAAATAGTTTGGACAAGAAGAGAACAGAAGCTTTCGAAATGTGGTGCTACAGAAGAATGCTGAAGATTAGATGGGTAGATCAGATACCTAATGGGGAGGTATTGAATAGAATTGGGGAAAAAAGGAGTTTGTGGCACAACTTGACTAGAAGAAGGGATCGGTTGGTAGGACATGTTCTGAGGCATCAAGGGATCACCAGTTTAGTATTGGAGGGCAGCGTGGAGCGTAAAAATCGTGGAGGGAGACCAAGAGATGAATACACTAAGCAGATTCAGAAGGATATAGGTTGCAGTAGGTACTAGGAGATGAAGAAGCTTGCACAGGATAGAGTAGCATGGAGAGCTACATCAGACCAGTCTCAGGACTGAAGACCACAACAACAACAACACCACACCATGGAGTGCTTGACACTCGTGAATCATAACAGATTAACAGCATTTTACAGTCTTGCTAATCGTACGCCACTACACTTGGTTCCCGGCCGCGGTTCTTTATTGGAAACATTCGGGCGCAGGCCAGGATCAAGTACTTTTTCAGCTTTCGTCAAGTTCGACATAATTCAGCGATTTAAAATTCGTACCACCCATGTGCCTATCCCACCACAAGCGAGCTTCTGTCTCGAGCGTTTTAGCCGCTAGCAGTCTCGGAAACCTCGTGGTCACCTTAGATGGTCGAACATTGTTCAGCCAACAGCAAGCGAGGACGCTGTTTCCAGGAGGTTTGTGACGCCGCAACTGGTCATGAGAGCACCACCACTGTCAAAAAAAATGGTTCAAATGGCTCTGAGCACTATGGGACTTAACTTCTAAGGTCATCAGTCCCCTAGAACTTAGAACTACTTAAACCTAACTACCCTAAGGACATCACACACATCCATGCCCGAGGCAGGATTCGAACCTGCGACCGTAGCAGTCGCGCGGTTCCAGACTGTAGCGCCTTTAACCGCTTGGCCACCCCACCACTGTCCTCTACCCAGGCAGTATGTGTTGTGCCATATTGCACCATATTACGATTTACCGATATCGCTTTAAAGTAAGCTTTACAAGATGACGCTAATGGGTCTTTACGGTGTGGTGTCATGTTTGTTTTGGACGATGATGAGGAAAGGGATAGGATGAAATGCGGCGACGACACACAGCCTCCTCCCCTCGAATAGTACAGAGAGAGCTGCCAGTCTTAACAATTCCATCAGGCGACAGATCACTCTCAATAGTTTCAAATGCCCTCATTTCATGAGAGAGATTTGGAATCTAATCCAGGTCATTGACGCGAAGTCTGATGACCAAGAACTTCAGGTCACCGGCGTTCCTCCACTTTGCCGTGAGGGCAAAGCAGCCAACGGCACTTGGTGCCAGGCCGTTCCCCGTTTCCCATCCAGGTACTGACAACGATGTATTAAACGAGGCAAGACCCTCGGCAACCCTGGTGGTGTGCGGACATTTGCCACGCCCGCCGGACATTTGCCACGATTTTACCTGCTCCGAAGGGTTGGGTCCCTTGTCTCTCCCCCCCCCCCCCCACCCCTCCTCCTCCTCCTCCTCATCGTTTACTGAGCCTTTCTGCTGGTTTACTTAACATAGAACCAGAATCTCTTTGGATTTTCCACCACATTTCTAGAGAGAGTGTCGTTGTGGAAACTATTAAATGCATCTCGCATTGAAATCCGCACCAAATTTCGAGCCTTAGTAAAACTTCGCCAATCTTGGAGATTTTGCGTTCGTCTAAATTATACGTGCCTTTTTCGGTGCTCCTGCAGCAGCTTTCTGTCGTGTTTTGTGTACCATGGGGGATCAGTTCCGTCTGTTATTAATTTATTTGGTATGAATCTCTCGAGTGCTGTTGATACTATTTCTTTGAATTTAAGCCACATGTGGCCTTCACTTACATAGTTTGGAAGGATTGGAGACTGTCCCTTAGAAAGACGTCAACCGAATTTTTAGCTGCTTTTATAAATAGATATATTTCGCGTTTAGTTTTGGTGAATTTCTTTGTTACGGAATTGAGCCTCGCTACGACTGTGTGCTCACTAATCCCTGTATCCGTCGTGATGCTCAGGATTATTTGTGGCTAACACGTGAAGTGTGTTTTCGTAACCATTTACAATTTGAATGGTCTCCTGAACTAATTGTTCAAAATAATTTAAAAAAAAGCATTTAGAACAATTACGGAAGTTGTTTTCTATCTACAGTAGGGTCTGAAAATGTATTTTTGTCAGCATACGGAAGGTAGATTGAAGTCACTGCCAACTATAATTGTGTGACTAGGATACCTATTTGTGATGAGACCCAAGTTTTCTTTAAACTGTTCAGCAACTGTTCCATTTGAGACCGGGGGTCGGTAAAAGGAGCCAGTTATTAATTTATTCAGATTGTCGAATATAACCTCTGCCCATACTATGTCAGAGGAACTATCTGCTTCAATGGCGCTTGTGAGCTGGAACAGATATTACATTATTTTTCCTTAAGTTGTGCTTCTTGTTTACGTTGTAGTGCAGATCATTACAATTAAGGCTTATCCCTCCAAAACCTAGGATGCTCTCTCTGTGACCCTGTAAATACCAGACTAAACAATGTAGAACAACAACGTACGTTACGAGCATAGCATTCTGTATAACTTCATTTCCTTATTTCTAACATTTTAAAATTGTACGTCGACTTTAGATGACATGTCAATCATAGGTGTTCTTACCTCTATTTAGTGAACGTATTTTCAGTCATGTTCTGAACATTGTCCGGCTACACTTTATTAACTAATGTTTGTCACACATTCACATACCCATTTCTTCTTTCCTTGTTGTCTTTTGGGCATCCAGTTGTAGTAATTAAAGTAGGCACAAATGCAGTGATCAAAAAGAAATGATTAGCGTACATTCGCATTCTCTTTACATCGTTCCTTTCCTGTTGCTCCCACGGCAATGAACTGTTTCTATCGCAATCAGTGAGCGCGAATGGAAGCTACCATACAGACAGAGGGATCTATATTTATACCTGGCAGAACTAATTACATACTGACATAATCGTCGGTATTGCTTTCGTTTCCCAAAAGTTATAAATATTTCGGTTTCGGAAAAGAAGCTCTGTATTTGGCCAAGATGTCGAAGAAGAAGGTCCCTTACGTACTGGTTGTATCGAGTAAGATGTGGAGACGGCGGTTTCAAAGCGGACAGAAGAAGTACGAAGAAGGGCGTCCCTTACCTGAGGGATCGCTACTCAAGCTACCTGGCGAAGGGGCAAGTGTGGCAAATGTCCGGAGTGGCAAATGTCCGGTGTGGCAAATGTCCGGCATTCATCCTGGTTGCATACCGAATCGACACATGAGGTGTCGCAGTGGACCAAGTCACGAAACTCTTCATTGCAATTCCTCGACTTTTTCATTAATCCTTCCGGTGTCTTCCGTGGGCCCTGTGACGGTCTCGCGACGAAGACTCGTCGTGTGCATCGCTTAATGGCTCTAGTGTTTCGCTGGCAGGCTGCTGTTGGATGGAAGGAGGTTTCACGAGCTATGGGACCGTTGGCGATTCCCGGAGCCCCAGCTGTCTACGGCCAGCAGCTGCGGCTCGGCCACGCACGTGCCGGCAGGAGAAGTGCGACAAAGGCCGCCCCCAGCGGCGCGCGGCGCCCATTGTACTCGCTATCTGCCGCACAGCTGTTGGCGCACGTTCTGACAGCTCTCAGATTAGCCGCGGGTGTGTCCGCCCATGTGGCAGGTGCACCACAGCCGAACCGTCAGCAGAATCCCTTTCACCGCTCACGTCCTCCAAAGTGAGATATACAGCGGCCAGGCGTGACAGGCAAAGCTCACAGCGAGTATCCGATGTATGAGGGTCGCTCAACAAGTAATACAATACATTTTTTTCTTAAAGCAAGCTGATTTTATATATAATTTACGTACACCACATTCCAGAATGAGATTTTCACTCTGCAGCGGAATGTGCGCTGATATGAAACTTCCTGGCAGTCTAAAACTGTGTGCCGGACCGAGACTCGAACTCGGGAGCTTCTGTAAAGTTTGGAAGGTAGGAGACGAGGTACTGGCAGAAGTAAAGCTGTGAGGAGGGGGCTGTGAGTCGTGCATGGGTAGCTCAAATGGTAGAGCACTTGCCTGCGAAAGGCAAAGATCCCGAGTTCGAGTCTCGGTCCGGCACACAGTTTTAATCTGCCAGGAAGTTTCATATCAGCGCACACTCCGCTGTAGAGTGAAAATCTCATTCTGGAAACATTCCCCAGGCTGTCGCTAAGCCATGTCTCCGCATTATCCTTTCTTTCAGGAGTGTTAGTTCTGCAAGGTTCGCAGGAGAGCTTCTGTGAAGTTTTGAACGTAGGAGACGAGGTACTGGTGGAAGTAAAGTTGTGAGGACGGGGCGTGAGTCTTGCTTGGGTAGTTCAGATGGTAGAGCACTTGCCCGCGAAAGGCAAAGATCCCGAGTTCGAGTCTCGGTACGGCATACAGTTTTAATCTGCCAGGAAGCAGTGCAGAACTGGTTACTCACACGCGCCCCTAGCTCCGCGGGTTAGCCGCGCGGTCAGGGGCGTCTTGTCACGGTCCGCAGGCTCTCCACGTCGGAGGTTCGAGTCCTCCCTCGGGCATGGGTGTGTGTGTCGTCCTTAGCGTAAGTTAGTTTAAGATAGATTAAGTAGTGGTAAGCTTAGGGACCGATGACGTCAGCAGTTTGGTCCCATAAGACCTTACTATAAATTTCCAATTTCACACGCCGCCAAGAATTCTTTGGACATGGAAACTGAGAAACCTGACCAGCTCTGGCAAAACTTTACGTTGATTATGTCCAAACATAAATAAGAGTTGTATTCTATTCTAGTAATAGATTCATTTAAAAGTTTCCGTTTTTTTTCTTTTTTGTTGAATGATTGGTGCATATTCCTGATTGTACACCTGTTCGTTCTCTGTCACTGTAATCAACCGCTGACGTCACCAAGCAATCATTCCAGACTCCAGTTAGGCCATCTACTGCCCGCAATTCGTTCTTGTCGACGGCTGTTAACCTACACCCACAAGGTTCACTTCCGATCCCGTACTAAATTTTAAGATTCCCTGTTGTAACGCTGGTTAGAAGTTCTGTATTGATGATCAGGATGCTAAGGTGCTGCAGTCGTGGACTGTGCGGCTGGTCCCGGCGGAGGTTCGAGTCCTCCCTCGGGCATGGGTGTGTGTGTTTGTCCTTAGGATAATTTAGATTAAGTAGTGTGTAAGCTTAGGGACTGATGACCTTGGCAGTTAAGTCCCATTAGATTTCACACACATTTGAATATTTTCTTTGATCAGGATGCCTCTATTGCTTCAAAAAATGGCTCAAAGCACTATGGGAGTTAACATATGAGTTCATCAGTCCCCTAGACTTCGAACTACGTAAACCTAACTAACCTAAAGACATCACGCACATCCATGCCCGAGGCTGGATTCGAACCGGCGACCGTAGCAGCAGCGCGGTTCCGGACTGAAGCGCCTAGAACCACTCGGCCACAGCGGCCGGCTTCTATTGGTTCGTGAGGGTTGGGTTGGGTTGTTTGGGGGAGGAGACCAAACAGCGAGGTCATCGGTCTCGTGCGGATTAGGGAAGGACGGAGAAGGAAGTCGGCCGTGCCCTTTCAAAGGAGCCATCCCGGCATTTGCCTGGAGCGAGTTAGGGAAATCACGGAAAACCTAAATGAGGATGGCTGGACGCGGGATGGAACCGTCGTCCTACCGAATGCGAGTCCAGTGTGCTAACCACTGCGCCACCTCGCTCGGTTTGCTTCGTGACCAAGTTTTAATTCGTAGTACAAAGAACAGTGGGTTGCCCATGTGGTTTGGCTATGACAGGTCACGGCTGACTCAAAGGGAACGTGCTTCTGTAAAAGTTAAAAGCCGGTCTAAAAACAGCCCACGTTAATGTTGTCGAAGTGCGGCTTTACGGCTAATGGAACCGAGATGAGCGCGGCAGAAGGCTGATTATAATCAGCGCTTGTTTGTGGGTCTCTAATTAGCCCGCACCCTGCACCGTCTCCGGCGCCCTACGCACGTGCGTGCACGCACCGCCGCCGGCTCAATGGCCTGATTAACGCCGTGTGAGGGCCCTCTGCCCGCAGAGGACCCCGCCCCTTACAGCAGCGCGCTGCGCGACAGCCTGTGTTACGTGCAGCGCTGCCTCGGCGACACTCGAAGGACGGCACGGTCGGGCGTTACTGTCGCTTTATGCGCCCGTTAAGGATAGCAGCGGCGGCGCGTGCTTGCTGGGTGACGCGGCGATGCCGGCGCGCATGGTCACCGCTTTTCTGAAGCCCCCTCCACTGCCACTACAGGGCAGCAGCGTGACTCGCCGTCATAACTCCAGCCCGCATTCCACAGCCGTAACGCGACGTTTCCACATTTTCTCGTTGACGTTCCACACGAAAAATTTGCACTTAGCACGGTGAGAGTTACGAGACTTAATTACGCAGACTGCGTCGAACTTGCCCCACGTGTTACAGCTGAACTTAAAAGCTATATTTTTGAAGAAAGTACACTACTGGCCATTAAAATTGCTACACCACGAAGATGACGTGCTACAGACGCGAAATTTAACCGACAGGAAGGAGATGCTGTGATATGCAAATGATTTGCTTTTCAGAGCATTCACACAAGGTTGGCGCCGGTGGCGACACCTACAACGTGTTGACATGAGGAAAGTTTCCAACCGATTTCTCAAACACAAACAGCAGTTGACCGGCGTTGACTGGTGAAACGTTCTTGTTATGCCTCGTGTAAGGAGCAGAAATGCGCACCATCACGTTTCCGACTTTGATAAAGGTCGGATTGTAGCCTATCGCGATTGCGGTTTATCGTATCGTGACACTGCTGCTCGCGTTGCTCGAGATCCAATGACTGTTAGCGGAATATGGAATCGGTGCGTTCAGGAGGGTAATACGGAACGCCGTGCTGGATCGCAACGGCCTCGTATCACTAGCAGTCGAGATGACAGGCATCTTATCCGCATGGCTGTAGCGGGTCGTGCAGCCACGTCTCGGTCCCTGAGTCAACAGATGGGGACGTTTGCAAGACAACAACCATTTCCACGAACAGTTCGACGACGTTTGCAGCAGCATGGACTATCAGCTCGGGGACCATGGCTACGGTTACCCTTGACGCTGCATCAAAGACAGGAGCGCCTCCGATGGTGTACTCGACGACGAACCTGGGTGCACGAATGGGAAAACGTCATTTTTTCGGATGAATCCAGGTTCTGTTTACAGCTCCATGATGGTTGCATCCGTGTTTGGCGACATCGCGGTGGACGCACATTGGAAGCGTGTATTCGTCATCGCCATACTTGCGTATCACCTGGCGCGATGGTATGGGGTGCCATTAGTTACTCGTCTCGGTCACCTCTTGTTCGCATTGACGGCACTTTGAACAGTGGACGTTACATTTCAGATGTGTTACGACCCGTGGCTCTACCCTTCATTCTATCCCTGCGAAACCCTACATTTCAGCAGGATAATGCACGACCGCATGTTGCAGGTCGTGTATGGACATTTCTGGATACAGAAAATGTTCGACTGCTGCCCTGGCCAGTACATTCTCCAGATCTCTCACCAATTGAAAACGTCTGTTAAATGGTGGCCTAGCAACTAGCTCGTCACAATTCGCCAGTCACTGCTCTTCATGAACTGTGGTATCGTGTTGAAGCTGCATGGGCAGCTGTACCTGTACACGCCATCCAAGCTCTGTTTTCCTCAATGCCCACGCATATCAAGGATGTTATTACGGTCAGAGGTGGTTGTTCTGGGTACTGATTTCTCAGGATATATGCATCCAAATTGTGTGAAAATGTAATCAGATTTCAGTTCCAGTATAATATATTTGTCCAATGAATACCCGTTTATCATCTGCATTTCTTCTTGGTGTAGCAATTTTAATGGCCCAGTAGTGTATGCCAGCACGGTGTACCAGGTAGTGACTGCCGCGGCTGTGGTGTTGTTATTTGTGAATGTGATTTGTAAAAGGAAAAAGAAAGTTATGCAGCTAATACACTCGCATTAGATCACTCCAGCCTGAGCCATCACGACGCGATTTGAGAGTATCACAGCAGACTGACACATTTTTCGCCGTTACCAATGCCCTCCTTCGCTTACAAAAGTTACGTCGATCCTGCCATCGGGTTAAACTTGACGCCTGTGCACCAACGATATCTTTTTTAATGCGTTTTTATTAGGTCGCTTTCCAGCCTGTCTGTCTGTTCAGTACAAATTTTGCAAATAGTTACTATTAAAAACAGTCTTGATAACAATTTATTTACTACGGTGACTGCTTTTGACCACTACTGTGGTCATCTGCAGACCAATGTGTAAGAACCTCCTTCTGCTGGAGAATCACTACTCACCGGTTTCGACCATTACTGTGGTCATCTTCAGACCAATGAGTAAGAACCTACTCACTACTCACTAGTAGTGATTCTCCAGAAGAAGGAGGTTCTTACTCATTGGTCTGAAGATGACCACAGTAGTGGTCGAAACTGGTCACCGTAACAAATAAATTGTGGTCAAGACTGTTTTTAGTAGTAAATATTTGTAACACATTGATCACTATCACTCCCAGAATGTATTCAAAAGTAACAAATCTTGCAACTGATTTAAACTAGCTTCCCAATGTGGTAGGAGACTTGAAATTTTAAATGTAGCTGAGAACTGGATGAAAGTGCAATATTAAGCTTTTTTGTCGGTCTCTTCAGTGTGGTTGGGGATGGGCGTGGAAAATGTTGGTAATGCCTAACATCTCGGCTGCCCTGCAGGATCATTGCGCTGTGTGGGTAGTATCGGAATGTGTTTCAGGCAGTATGCAAGGGGACATGCACAGCTAAGCAAAGAGGTGGGGGGGGGGGGGAGGGTAGCGGAGGAAATGGACAGAGACAGGTGAAGGGTGTGCAATATATGTGGCATAAACGTACACCGGCAAAACTGCAGGTAAAAATCTAATATATTTATAATTATATTCAAATCAAAATGCTTAAAATATCTTGAGAAATTACAAAATGGTACAAATGGCTCTGAGCACTATGAGACTTAACATCTGAGGTCATCAGCGCCCTAGAACTTACAACTACTTAAACCTAACTAACCTAAGGACATCACACACATCCATGCCCGAGGCAGGATTCGAATCTGCGACCGTAGCGGTCGCGCGGTTCCAGACTGAAGCGCCTAGAACCGCTCGACAACACCGGCCGGCGAGAAATTACATACAACTGGACTAAAAACCAGAAAACAATATTTAAATTAAAAAATACGTGTTTAATATAGCACATTTTAAAATCAGACTGAAAAGAATAAAATAATTTCTCCTAGCCCCATACAGATTCCTAACTCTGTACAGATAGTCCTGAAATTTTGTGACTGCGAATTTTTAACAAAATACCTGGAAGATTTAGAAAGAAAAACTTGGGGTGCATCCAGTGGATAATAATGAGGTGAACTAGACTTGCATCAATTATGTACTGCTTGTGCCCCACGATTTTCTCTTTGAATGTTACTAGTATTTTCACAGCTGTCAAAAATTCACAATCACAAATTTTTAGAAGTATGGGATTAGGAATCCATATAAGGGTTGGAGAAATTAATTTATACTTTTTAGTCTGATTTACAAACGTGTTGTAGTGAGATTTTTTTAAAATTTGTGTAATTGTAACGAGTGATGTAATTTTGATCTTGATTCTCACGGTTCATACATATTATTTATTTCACGTTTATGATATTATCGTATACATCCTAGAAACTCCACAAGACAGCAAGGATTTTCAAAGGAAACCTCTCTCATTACAACAGACCAATTTTTAATACTGGCTGCTAATACAGTGTCATTCATAGTCTGTTTCGATGCATCAACATCACTTTAAATCAAAATTGGCATGGTTCAGAAAAATCGCAACCATATAGGCCCTAACGGGGGAGATTAAAGAAGGCGAGAAGCAGTCGTGTAACTTACGTCCAAGTATTTATTTGTTCATAACACGGGTCAGTCTATTGGCGAATCACGGAAGGAACTATACAGGGTGTTTCAAATTCTTTGCATCAGACTTGTAAGACTGGTGGATCGTGTCAGGAGGAACAACTTTGGCTAGAGAAAAAATATTCGCTGATGCTTCCAATGACGACGAGATTTCACCGAACTAGGTGCATACTAATTACCCAAGTAAACTTACAGAGTGACATTCAACAAGAAAACCTTAAAAACAATTGTCTCTAAGTGGAGAAGGATATTTTACCAGCAAATCAGGAACTTTAAATTTGCTGGGTCTACTCCCATTCATACGGAGCAGATGACTGGATTATAGGCAATACACAAGGCGATTACGCTCTGTCAACTCTCAGTGGCATAACCAATACAAAAGAGCGCCTAGCATCACTGGGAAACATCAGCGAACATTTTGTCTCTAACAAAAGTTGTTCCGCATCTCGTGACCTGTACACGTTTGATGCAAAGGCTATGAAACACCCTGAGGAATAAGCTCTCTTGAAACAGAAGCGTTTAGACAAATTGCTTCTTCAAATACGTAAAATTCGAAGACGGCAGGGAAGACTTTAATTGAATAACAGTGGAATTACTGAAATAATTTCCAGTCGTGGTGGTAGCGCCACATAATAAAAAGCTGAATAACACACAAATACAGCAGGTAAAGTTCTTGGATGTCAGGCAGACAGGGTACGACGCCTTAAGTTTAATTGAAACGGCTCCTATTCTTGTATCGGGGTCTTGCTCCACAAAATCCAAAGTAGGCTTGCATCTTTAATCGAAAAACTTGCAACTCTCTTTTACGACCTCTCGGAAAAAAGCCACTGTGACGGACTCAGCGGCACGCCGCATGCTCTTTTCCCGTCGTGCAGAGAATTTACCCGGCGTTCTCGTTTCTGAGCCACGCTCCTGTTGTCCTCCAGGAACCCATCGCGCCTTGCTGGCTGTTGACAGTAGCGACGGCCATATTGTCTGAAGGACGATTTCCTGCCTGGCAGGAAATGGGGGGCAAAGTCTGGAGGCGCCGCATGTAAAGCGGATGAGGGCAAACATTTGTAAGGAAGCAAACTTCGTTAGCAGCTCCCCTCACGAGTTCGGAACGCTATTAGCCGGAGCACGGCCTGTTAACTGCCGTAAGTAGTTGTCACGCTAATCTGATTTAAGAGTTTGCTCTGTTATTCGAGCACTTCTCCGCGACAACCTCTACAGATAACAACGCTTGCAACTCCTACTCTTTATTTTCCTCGTCTTACTACTGATTCTACTTCTTGCAACGTAGCACACGTGCTACCCACCCTTTGTCTGTATTTTAATCAGAAAAAAGTACATAATAACCGACAAGTCACATTGTTATACGGTGCGACTTTCCGATGGGTACGTAAAATCAAAGATCCAATTGATAATGCTGGAAGGAATCGAAGAGTTATGTATCTTTCTTCACGCAAACCAGTACTTTGACAGTTATCACTATTGATTTGTAGTTCACAGAGGACAAGCCGGAAGAACATGTATGTAACGTCCCCTTAGAAAAATTAGTGAATTACTGTGCTGGTAAATTCCTTACATTATTTGATTTTCAAACAGCTGAGCAAAACTGAACGTACATACTCAGACATTTCACTCTTTACCTATTCTGATCAGCACTAAACTGACAGCCAATATTTTTTAGCGCAACGAAATCTGACTTTCAATAATCCCTACAAAAGAATGGCCTTAACTAACACTAACCTATACCTTTCACAAATCACTTATCTCACAAAAATCTTCGTTACTCAAGCTACTGCAATACAGCGAACGCCACTACTGCCGGCTAAATAAAAGATTCAAACTACTGAAGGCACTAACTACTGATAGGCATAGTTAGCAAATGAAAGATTTTGATAGAGAACAAACAATGTATTTACCTTAATAGTGTTCAAAAGTCATAATATATATAGCAGTTCATGACATCCAGTCTTACAAATTTCAAAACTCCGCCATTTCTCTCCCCACTTCCACCACTGCTGGCGGCTCACCTCCAACTGCGCAACGCTACGCGCTGTTAACAGCCAACTGCCCAACACTACCATAGCCAACAACAATGCAAACCAGCCACAGGCTGCACACAGCACAGCCAGTGATTTTCATACAGAGCGCTACGTGGCGTTACCAATATAAAAACCTAAACAGCCTACTTACACATGAAACCAACAAATTCAGTACGTAAAATGAACACTTCACAAAGATTTCATGAAGCTCCTCCTTGTATACGAGAACGTTGGTCGCCAAATTTACGAAACGTTTCAGTAGTGAACCAATTGAAGAGGGCCGTAACTTAGGAAACATCCTGCTTTCTCGGGGCCTCGATGCAAAGTTCCCAGGCGAATGTCGTCGAGCCGCTGAGTCTTTGTTTGTATCCGCCGCATATCATCAACACGAACCGAGTCGCTGCTGTTTCCGGCACCTGGCAGTGGGTGCTTGTTATGATAAGCGCGCATGTCCGCCTGGTTCGGCCATACACACTTTTCCGAAGTTGTTGCCGTAAATAAAAAACCCTAGGTGTATGCTTATTTACTGATGATACTGAATTTCGAAGCTGAGTAACTAATTGGCGATCACCGTAACTGGCTCTAGATCGCAATTCGATAACAGAAGACTTCTTTTTTTTTAACCCATATAGATGTTTAAGCATTCTAGTAATAACAGTATGTCTTCAGTGCATTGAGGTCTTAGATATAAAAATGTGCCAGTAACATTGCCTAACCTGCTTATCATTGGCTGAAGATACGTCATGATGAGGTAAGAAACTTTCTGGCTGTAGTAATTAATGTGACTTCAAGGTGGTTGCACGACTGTCAACATTCTTACAGATCAGAGTGAGAAACAAATTTTATGCTCGTAAATGTGTAATACAGTTGAGTGCTTAAATCTTAAAGATAAATATAAAACTACACTCAATCTCTTTAGTGACTGTTATTGTTAAAGTTTAGAGTGACCGACCAAGGAGAAAGAGTGAACTCAAGTTTAGCGTTTGATCAACAAAGAAAACATTCTAATTGTGTGATTAACATTTGTAGTAAATCCCGAGCTGTTAGCCGCTGATCATACTCTCGTCTGAAGAGCGAATCACACAAGCTTTAATTTGTACTGGTTTCGTTGACAACTGCAAGTCTGCTTCCCAGCTGGGAAATCGAGCGGGAATTAGAGTTTATCTCCTGGCTTTGACTGAAGTGTCTGATGTAGCATACTTCTCAGAGCCCAGCTGTTCACTAGCCTATCCACGTGTTCGGAGAAAAAAAAATACTGTTTTGTATAGCAATCATAACCCTTGTCTATTCCAGATATCCTGAATATAGTTACCAGAGATGAGGCCACCTCAACATAAGGGTGTTCCTGTCAGTACTGATATGTGATGTTGAATCAGTTTTGGGCACACGTTAGCTTTGCTGAAATTATTTTGCCAAAACTTCTCTTCAGATCATTATGCCGTATACTCTCGCGCTTGAATACACGCGCCTCAGTTTGTTGAGGGACCTGCTCTTCGCTATAGCAGACCCCGAGACGTGAAGCATCGGCGCAAAAAGCTGCGTCTACGAAAGCGAGTCGGATCGTGCCCCGACTAGCCGCCTGCCCCCTTTGTGTTGCAGCGAAGCGGAAGCCGCAGGCGCAAGTTCTCCACAGGAAGGATAATCTCTCTCCTCCTCCTCGGCAATTAAGAGCAATGGGTGGTTTGTGAACAGCTCAACTCTGTTGCTTCATCATGACGTAACACTTTCTCTTTCATGCTTTGCGCAGCATTCTTCCCTGTGGTAGTTATTATTTCCTTAATTATAAATCAGTGAATTGGTTCTTACATTTAATTCTTTTCAACTTCATGGGTAGGAATTAACTGAATGATCCTCAGTAAATTTCCTAATGTTATGGTTTGCGTGATAATCAGTATTATGATGATAACGGCATCCGAGTGCTTTCATTAGTAATGGGTCTAGAAGATGCAGTACATGAAATTATATCATTCGCTTTCGAGCATGTGGAAGTGACTTATGACTTTTACGCAATTTTAGCCAGATATACAACGATTTGTCACAGCAACCGTTACAGAAAAGATTACCAGAATTGTTCACTATATCCATCTCATCTGATCATCACACTCAAAGCCATCGTCGTGACCTTACGTAAGAAGTATTTTCGTACTGAGAAAACGATTCGAAGCAAAGCCGCTTATAAGTTGGAGTCCAGATAATGTTTTCAGTCACTCTTTCCGTCGCTATACATTTGTTCGCGTCTTAGCATCATCCTGTATCTGATATTACACTACAGTTCCAATTAAATTACTCATAACGAAGATATTACCTGAGAAAACACAGTGAATTATACAGCTCAGGATGTAAATGTCATCGAATATTCGATATTTCGTTGTATACCGTTTCTTCGACAAATGACGGTTTCTGTAAACTGTTTTTCCCACTAATCTTGTTTGCAACTTTCATTGTGTAACCTTCTCTTTTACTTTCACGATGCGTCTTATCAATTCTTGATTCGTCTTGGTGGAGAAGTAACACTTACATGAAGCGCCAAATAAACTGGTATGGGCATCCGTATTCAAATACAGAGATATGTAAGCAGACTGAACACGGCGCCGCGGTCGGCAGTGCCCATATAAGAGAAGTGTCTGGCGTAGTTGTTAGATCGGCTACTCCTGCTACACTGACAGGTTATCAAGATTTATGTGAGTTTGAACGTGGTGTTACAGTCGGCGCACGAGCGATGGGACACACCACCTCCGAGGTAGCGATGAAGTGGAGATTTTCCCGTTAGACTATTCGACTATTTCACGAGTGTACCGTGAATATCAGGAATCCGGTAAAACATCAAATCTCCGACATCGCTGCTGCCGGAAAAAGATCCTACAAGAACGGGACCAACGATGACTGAAGGGTATCGTTCAACATGACAGAAGTGCAACCCTTCCGCAAACTGCTGCGGATTTCAATGCTGGGCCATCAACAAGTATCAGCGTGCGAACCATTTAACGAAATATCATCGATGTGGGCTTTCGGAGCCGAAGGCCCACTCGTGTACCTTTGATGACAGATCGTGCGGTAGCGTTCTCGCTTCCCGCGCCCGGGTTGCCAGGTTCGATTCCCGGCGGGGTCAGGGATTTTCTCTGCTTCGTGATGACTGGGTGCTGTGTGATGTCCTTAGGTTAGTTAGGTTTAAGTAGTTCTAAGTTCTAGGGGACTGATGACCATAGATGTTAAGTCCCATAGTGCTCAGAGCCATTTGAACCATTTTGAACCTTTGATGACACAAAGCTTTACACCTCGCCTGGGCCTGTCAACACCGACATTGGACTGTTGATGCCTGAAAGCATGTTGCCTGGTCGGACGAGTCTCGTCAAATTGTATCGAGCGGATGGACGTGTTCGGGTATGGAGAGAACCTGCATGTCAGCAGGGGGAATCTTCAAGCTGATGAAGGCTCCGTAATGGTGTGGGGCGTGTGCAGTTGGAGTGATATGGGGCCTCTGATACGTCTAAATACGACTCTGACAGGTGACACGTACGTAAGCAACCTGTCTGATCACCTGCATCCATCCATTCATGTCCATTGTGCATTCCGAAAGACTTGGGAAATTTCTATAATAATGTCTGACATCACCAACAACTTAATCTTGCTACAAAAGAGTTCCTTTAACCTATACAGATACAGACTCCCACTCATTTATTTTGCGATGATTTCTCGTCCTAAGAACGAAGGGTATTGTGGACACATCCGGAATTGCTACAGAGTGGCTCCAGGGACACTCTCCTGAGTTTAAACACTTCCGCTGGCCTTCAAACTTCCCTGACGCGAACATTACTGCTGGCCGTTGTGGCCGAGCGGTTCTAGGCGCTTCAGTCCGGAACCGCGCTGCTGCTACGGTCACAGGTTCGAATCATGCCTCGGGCATGGAAGTGTGTGATGGCCTTAGGTTAGTTAGGTTTAAGTAGTTCTAGTGGACTGATGATCTCAGATGTTAAGTCCCATAGTGCTCAGAGCCAATTGAGCCATGAACATTACTGAGAAAATCTGGGATGCCTTGCAACGTGATGTTTAGAAAAGATCTCCACCCCCTCGTACTCTTGCGGGTTTATGGGCAGGCCTGCAGGATTCATGTATCAGTTCTCTCCAGCACTACTTCAGACATTAGTCGAGTCCATGCCACGTCGTGTTGCGGCACTTCTTCGTGCTTGTGGGGGCCCTACACGACATTAGGCAGGTGTACCAGTGTCTTTGGCTCTTCAGTGTGTATCGTTCTTTGTGACTAGTTCCCTGTTTCATACAGTTGCTTTGTGCGGAATGGGAAGGCAAGTTTTGCACTGCCCTCCTATTCAGTAGTATTCTCCTACGGCTGATGAGATCCGCGCTTTGGGCCAGATGGTCCATTCGGTGCCCAGACGCTGCCATGTCGTCCTCTGCCATTGCCTTCATTCGGATGCGGTGTGGAGGTGCACGAGGTCAGCACAACTCTCTCCGGCCCTTGTTAGCTTTCCAGACCTTGGAGCCCCTAATGCTAATTGAGATTGCTCCTCATTTGGCATCACGAGACTGACAGGTCGCCGTTAGAGTACTCCTGTAAAGGAAAATCGGACATGCTTACCACCCAGTTGCGGAGGCGGACATGTATAATTATCAGTTACGAAAATACGAGGCATTCCAGGTGGTGATCACCTCTCCCAAAATTGGGGAAAACCAAGGTAATCTAAATGGTCGAAATAGGGTTGCAACCGCTCTCCTTTCTCGAATATGTGTCAGGTGTGTTACTTGACCAGTGGGCCTGGACCACCTCCACCGGTGTGGCCCTGGTGGGTATTGGCAAACCGCCTACACAGCTGGCAAGAGCCCATTAGCTGCGTCACAGCAGCACCCAATCATTTCGCAACACTGACGGCGCACAAGTGGGCGCGCCTTGCCGTTCGGCGGAAGCTTGCGAGCTGCCTGTATTCGGCGACGATAGTCACAGCTGTGAACGCCAGCACAGCAGACAGCGACAAATTTTATAGAGCCACAGATATTTCACCGTTAGTGGCTCATATAAAACAAAAACACTCTATTTTATTTCTTGTCTAGCTTCTCGAACAAGACACTGTAGCGCGAAGATTGCTGAGAATGGTGTTATGCATCTAAGAAGACCTGATTTCAGCTTTCCCTATCATTAGACAGAATGTAAATACCACTCTGCGTCGTGTGAGACAGCGCATCGACGAAAAACTAAGATCCTCGTACATCCATATTTAAATTGGATGATGGTGGGACATCAGCTGGTGTAATTTTTATTAAAAATGAAACTCCTACAGCTGTACTTAAGATTTCATATTTATTTGGCTACTAGTTTCGACGTTGCGTCAACGCCATCTTCAGGCGCTACCTGAAGATGGCGTTGACGCAATGTCGAAACTAGTAGCCAAATAAATATGAAATCTTAAGTACAGCTGGAGGAATTTCATTTTTAATAGAAAAAGTAAGAGCCTGAAACTTCCTGGCAGATTAAAACTGTGTGCCGGACCGCAGGTTCGCAGGAGAGCTTCTGTAAAGGTTGGAAGGTAGGAGACGAGGTACTGGCAGAAGTAAAGCTGTGAGGACGGGGCGTGAGTCGTGCTTGGGTAGCTCAGATGGTAGAGTACTTGCCCGCGAAACACAAAGGTCCCGAATTCGAGTCTCGGTCCGGCACACAGTTTTAATCTGCCAGGAAGTTTCATATCAGCGCACACTCCGCTGCAGAGTGAAAATCTCATTCTGGAAACTAAAAGCCTGTTAATGAAAAGTCGGACTCATACTTGCTGAGGTCCGCAAAATTAATACTTATCCTTAATTTACCCGCGTAAATGCCACATTGGTTCTTCAGAGAAACCTTCACCATTTTGAGTTAACTGAGAACCATAACCGCTGTTGAAACCGCTGTAGACGTTATGTTGCGCTTAGCACAGAAAATTGTTTCTTTGTGTTTCGTTTTGTGTTATCGCCGGTGCAACAAACAGCTCCCGGCAAGGCTATTCCAAATGAGCTAAATTGCCACTTCTCAGAGGCAGGTTGGTGTACTGCACCTCGGAAGACAGCAATGAGTGGAGAGTGAACGTGAACGCATTAGACTCGTGTGAAGGTTCTTATCGATCGAGATAGCTCCTTCGGTATTTCTACCAGCACGTGGTCTTGTGGCTAGCCTTGCTGATGTTCGATCACGGAGTCCCGGGTTCGAGTCACGCCCATCTCGGAGGTTTTTCTCCACCCGGGCTGGGTGTTTGTGTTGTCCGCATCAGCAGTTCATCATCATCATCATCGACGCGCAAGTTGCCGAAGCGGCTTCAAATAAAAATACTTGTACCACATGGCCGAATTCCCCAGAAAGGATCTGCAGAACAAAAATGCCAAATACACATTTCATTGTTTCGGTATTTCCACTTTTAGTTCCACGTGTGATTTTGAATGACATTGCAAGGCAAAAAGGATCTACTATAAATTTATGTCCAATACGGATGTTTATACACACAATGGAAACGTTTTATCAAAACATAGGTCACAGAAAATTGTGGATTAGTTTTCTTACTATCCCTTTCATGGTAAATAAGTAAAGTGCATATCGATAGATTGATCAACGTTAAAGAAAGGTGTACAGTAAATAATGACTGTCATTCTAATGAGCCTGTTGTCAACCAGATGCTAAAGTGAAATATTACGGTTAACTGAAGCCAACGATACCAGGCGTCGGATTTGCCACGATGCCATCAAAACGGCGGGCGTAAAAGACTCATCGAAATGCAGTACGTGTAACTTGAGCACTATAATAAGAATTATAGTTAGTCTCATGACATCACGTTCATTGGATTCGCCAGCACACCGCCAAAACTGGCATGTTTCAATTTAACCTAGACCTCAGGCTACGCCACAGATCAGTCTGTCACAAAATACATTTTAAAAGATAAAATAGACGCAAAACAGGTATTATTAATGTTCCGTTATCTTTATGTTTGCGCAAATGTGACGTCACACGTCACTGCATTAATTCACGGGTCGAAGCCTATGTCTGGTATCGGTAGGCTCAGTAGGCTCAAATTTTCTCTCCTCATGCAGGAAAACTAACAAATAAGTAAAAAGCGTATTGTACCTTATTTACCTGGGAGTCACTAGAGCTTGCCTTAAGCTGTCGTCAGACGGGATGAGTTAGTTAACCTTGACGTGGCGCTCCACGAGTTCTGTGACTTCACTCCCTGAAAGTTCACTTTAAGAATCCATTTCGCCACACGAAATAAGTTCTGTGATACTTCGGCAACGTGCCACGTAAAGCAGAATCAATATGCAGCAAGAACGCTCTCTACTTCTCAAGCAGAGCATAATAGATGTCATATTGCAGTTGTCGTGTTGAGCTGAAACTCATATTCGGTGCGTTCCATGTTATAGCTTACACCCTGTGAATATACGCTGCTTGTAAGCACCAGCAGATTGAATCTGTCGAGATTTGTTGTAATAAAGTGTAGTAAAACGTCATATTGGTGCTTAAAGAATTTTTGTGTTTAGTTATTTTCGTCTTAACAACTCGCGTGCTATGAAAGTACCCCGTTTTAAGGCAATGACATATTAAAGATTCATCAAATACGTGTTCTTGATAGCTGTTGTTATAATTTCATGTTATAACTAAATTTGAGCGATTACAGCTTTCAGAAGACCGTAGGATAAAATATAAAATTGGTCACTGCGGGACTTCAGTGTAGCTTAACTGGTATGGACACCATGCTAGAGAATAGTGGACATCAAATGGCTCTGAGCGCTATGGGACTTAACATCTATGGTCATCAGTCCCCTAGAACTTAGAACTACTTAAACCTAACTAACCTAAGAACATCACACAACACCCAGCCATCACGAGGCAGAGAAAATCCCTGACCCCGCCGGGAATCGAACCCGGGAACCCGGGCGTGGGAAGCGAGAACGCTACCGCACGACCACGAGATGCGGGCTAGTGGACATCGTTTCGTGTCCTGCTCTATTCAGATTTTTTTCACCTTCGCTTTTTCTAAAAGCTTGTAGTACTCGTCAATAGATCCATCATTTTGATTTGCAGCTCCTTGTATCGGCCGTGTTTGCGGTTAAAATTTTTGGATGTGAGGTTCGCCAGTTATGCGGAACACAGTGTTTTGCGTAACTGGCGGAGCTCACATCCAACTCGTCAAGAGAAATAATTTCGGTAATTTTGTTGCTTTGTAAATATAAGTGCGCTCCCTGTCAGGAGAGAGTTTTTTCGATTTTGCAACCTTTTAGAAGCTGATGTCCTGACTGGACACGTATCTTTCCTTTTTGTCTGATTACATATTGAAGTTTTTATTTATATATACCACAGACGGAACAACATGAGAAGCACATGGACAAGGGAAGAAATTTACGTTTTAATAGAGATAACGTGGGAATTTTACCCGCGTTCATGTTCGTGAACAAACTGTGTTCATGCTCGTAAAGAAACTGTGTTCATGTTCGATCATACAATGTAGGCTTTCACAGCCGGTATTGTCCTCACTTCTGGGCTGATACGCCGTGGTCGAAGTATAAAACTCTCCACTGACGTTTCGTCTCCGACTGCGGGAGACATCCTCGGAGGTAAACAAACTGTGTGGTTTACGAGCCAAATAAAGTCGAGAACTGCCGCTGGAGAGCGCTGAGAGTGCAAAAGCTCGTTAACCAGCTCGTGCCGAGTGCCAACGGCCCTCATCCGGGTCCGAGTCAACATTAACTGTGTCGACCGTTTAGCCGGCTTTACTGGCGTTTGGCACCTGTCGTGGTATCCATTTGGAGCATCGCTCGACGGAGCCCTTTTGATACGTAGGGCTACTTAGGTTGTCAATGTCGCCTTTAAGAGAGTGAGTTACGGCTAGGCGCAGCATATGAGGGAGGCCTCGGCGGAGGAGCAGGTCGCGGGACAGCAGTAGCCACGGCGACGCGGCAGACAGGCAGACAGGTAGCCGGGAGGTCGGGAGCCGCGCTGCAGCTCCCGCACGGCGCCTCTGGACGGCGCGACGTCACGGCTGGACGGCCTCGCGCTCAGGGCACAGGCCAGGCCAAGCTCAGGAGCGGCCGGCGCCAGCCCGCCGTCGTCGCCCACAGGTCGCTCCAGGGTCGCCAACCTCGGCAGCCTCCGGCTCCTGTGGCTACAGCACCAGCGTCTGCCTAGCCTCGTGTGCCTCATTCGTCGTATTACTTGTCAAAAATATATAAAACTTGCGAAAAGAGACTCGTGATTTGAAGAGCAATTCTTCAGTAGTTTTCGTACGATATGCAGATCGGACGATAAATATTGAATAGTAAACGTACAAACAGCGATAAATTAGGCAGAACTTCTGCTCCAACATCCACTTGCAGGTAATTATTTAAGTCAGGGGAAGAAACAAAGATACGAAGGCATGAAGGAATGAAGATTAGATTAGATTAGTTTTTCGTTCCACAGATCCGTGCTGAGGAGATCCTCGTGGATGTGGAACATGTCAATTTTTTTTTAAGCTGAAATAACAATACTAATAGTATGAATATATACAATACATCATTTGTTTCTATTAAAAAATTCAGCAGTGGAGTAGAAGGAGTTGGCCACTAGTAAGTCTTTCAGGCTCCTTTTAAACTGATCTTTATTTGTAACTAAATTTTTTATGTTTGCTGGCATATTATTGAAGATGAGTGTTCCTGAGTAGTGGACCCCTTTTTGAACTAAAGTAAGTGCTTTTAAGTCCTTGTGCAGATCTTTTTTGTAACTGGTATTGTATGTATGAACTGAGCTGTTTGTTGGAAAAAGATGGTTCAAATGGCTCTGAGCACTATGGGACTTAACTTCTGAGGTCTTCAGTCCCCTATAACTTAGAACTACTTAAACCTAACTAACCTAAGGACATCACACACATCAATGCCCGAGGCAGGATTCGAACCTGCGACCGTAGCGGTCGCGCGGTTCCAGACTGTAGCGCCTAGAACCGCTCGGCCACCCCGGCCGGCGTCGGAAAAAGAGATATATTATTTAGGACAAATTTCATTAAGGAGTAAATATACTGTGAGGCAGTAGTTAGTATACCCAGTTCTTTGAAGAGGTTTCTACAGGACGTCCGTGAATTTACTCCACAAATAATACGTATTACACGCTTTTGGACTCTGAAAACTTTTGTTTGACTTCAAGAGTTACCCCAAAAATTATACCATATGACATTATGGAATGAAAGTAGGCAAAGTATGCAAGCTTTTTCATTTTTATGTCGTCTATGTCTGCTAACACTCGAATTGCAAATACAGATTTGTTAAGGCGTTTCTGCACTTCTGTGGTGTGCTCCTCCCAACCGAATTTACTATCAATAAGAAGAAGGAAGGAAGATTAGGGCTTAACGCTTCTCGACGACATGACCATTTAAAATGGAGCACAAACTCGTATTGAGGAACGGTATCAAAGATTACTGGCCACGTCGATTTGAAAGGAACCTTCTCAGCGTTTCCTTTCAGCGACTTAGTGAAACGACGGAAAGCCTAAATGTAGTTGGTCAAACGTGGATTTTAGTCATCGTACACCTGGACGCTAGTCCAACATCTTACGACTGCGCCCTCCTCTAACAGTAATGTCGCTGGAAAGACAGTGAGCTAAACAGTATTTTACATTATGCAAACTGAAATTCTCGTGCACAGCTGTTAAGTAATAGGATTCTTTTAGACTGTATCCTAGCCTATCTCCAAAAATAGATGGTCATTCAAGGAAAGGGTACGTTACAAGCAAAAGTGATAACTTGCATCGATCAATCCGACCATTACTGTTTGCGCGTCTTCTCTTCGTCCTTATGATTCAATTTGTAGGAGTTTTTAAGACTTTTAGCTGTAATGTAACAGGATACCGCCATCAGCCGCATTTGTTATGGCTTTTGTCACTTACGCTGACTGCTTGTTTACATCTTCCAGCCATCCTCTCCCCCGCTCTGTCTCGAACAGTAGACATTTTTCAAAATTCAGCTTGTCAGCTCGTACAGCTTTATACACTAATCATTCTGTGCTTATACTCAGTACGTATGGCATTATTAATTACATATATACCAGGTGCCAGGAAACCCTCCTAACAACCATCAGGCGTATTTTGACTGGTGTTTCGGCAAACATTTGCAGTGCCGCTTTTGTTACAAATTCTGTTCATAAAGTCTTTCATACGGCGCCCAGTGTCGACACAAAGCGTCGGTTTGTTTTCAGTTACAAACAAAATTATGTTTTAAGCAGAATTTTATCCGCTCATTCCACATGTTAGTCTGGTCACTTTAAAAATTATTTTGTTTGTAACGGGAAACAAACTGAGGCTTTCCGTCGCATGAAATACGCGATGAGTAGTATTTAATTGGGCTGACTGCAGTTACATATCGCGGCTGACAACTCTTAGAGGGACACTGTACAGGATGCAGTTGGCATAAGTGCAGATATTTTTATAAGTGTTACCTTAATATGTACATACATTCGTGTGTTAGTTGCTTTTTGTTTGCGTCCAATAGTCTTCCTACAACCACGTCACAAACTCTACGACCAAATGTTCTGTGCACCGCCGCAACTGCACCACTAAGTGCCCTACGCCTGTCAGTATAGACTAACCGTTTTGCGTCCACGCGTCTACACACCTGACCAACTGTCGAGGGAAAAATGAACATTAAGGTCTTTCTTTGCCACATGTACTTCGAGGAGACCCAACTCGCTTTATTTGTTCATGAGACCCAGGAAATATTAGATACAGGCTCCCAGTTAGATGCTATTTTTCTTGACTTCCGGAAGGCGTTCGATACAGTTCCGCACTGTCGCCTGATAAACAGAGTAAGAGCCTACGGAATATCAGACCAGCTGTGTGGCTGGATTGAAGAGTTTTTAGCAAACAGAACACAGCATGTTGTTATCAATGGAGAGACGTCTACAGACGTTAAAGTAACCTCTGGCGTGCCACAGGGGAGTGTTATGGGACCATTGCTTTTCACAATATATATAAATGACCTAGTAGATAGTGTCGAAAGTTCCATGCGGCTTTTCGCGGATGATGCTGTAGTATACAGAGAAGTTACAGCATTAGAAAATTGCAGCGAAATGCAGGAAGATCTGCAGCGGATAGGCACTTGGTGCAGGGAGTGGCAACTGTCCCTTAACATAGACAAACGTAATGTATTGCGAATACATAGAAAGAAGGATCCTTTATTGTATGATTATATGACAGCGGAACAAACACTGGTAGCAGTTACTTCTGTAAAATATCTGGGAGTATGCGTGCGGAACGATTTGAAGTGGAATGATCATATAAAATTAATTGTTGGTAAGGCGGGTACCAGGTTGAGATTCATTGGGAGAGTGCTTAGAAAATGTAGTCCATCAAAAAAGGAGGTGGCTTACAAAACACTCGTTCGACCTATACTTGAGTATTGCTCATCAGTGTGGGATCCGTACCAGATCGGTTTGACGGAGGAGATAGAGAAGATCCAAAGAAGAGCGGCGCGTTTCGTCACAGGGTTATTTGGTAACCGTGATAGCGTTACGGAGATGTTTAATAAACTCAAGTGGCAGACTCTGCAAGAGAGGCGCTCTGCATCGCGGTGTAGCTTGCTCGCCAGGTTTCGCGAGGATGCGTTTCTGGATGAGGTATCGAATATATTGCTTCCCCCTACTTATACCTCCCGAGGAGATCACGAATGTAAAATTAGAGAGATTAGAGCGCGCACGGAGGCTTTCAGACAGTCGTTCTTCCCGCGAACCATACGCGACTGGAACAGGAAAGGGAGGTAATGACAGTGGCACGTAAAGTGCCCTCCGCCACACACCGTTGGGTGGCTTGCGGAGTATAAATGTAGATGTAGATGTAGAAAAACATACGAATTTTAATGGCTGTGATTATTAGTCTGCAAATGATGTAAATACTGATGTAATGTAATTCAGAACAGTGTCCTCAGTCACCAGTAGAAATGTCCGCACTTACATCAGTTACACCCTACGTATATCATACGCAGATAAGAGGATGGACCATACATGATCCTGTGTGTGACCAGTATAATATAAGAAGGAACTAAAAAAAAACGGTGTAGGTTTCCAGTTTTCATTGCAGATTTACTCCATATGCAGATGTGACAAAGACTGTGTTGGACTAACAGAGGCAGTTTCAATTCGCCATTCGACCACCCTGGTTCAGCTACTTCATTGTTCTCTAAATCGTGTTCCAGGATGACTCCTCCACAAAGTCAAGGGGCGTATCCTGCTCTAGTTGAGCAAATCCTTCGTCCTAATAACTCTGACATCGACGGGAAGTTAAATTGGGCCCTTCCTTCTTTTCCTTTTGCTGTTAACTGTTTTACGAGAGTGATCGCGCATATGCGAACGAAAGAAGAGACATCAGAATTAAACATCTCGTCGACGTCGCGGTCATGGGAGAGATGGACCACTCCTACACGCCTGAAGTGATGCAGCAACAGCAATTAAAACCTAAATCAGGAGAGTCAGGCGTGGATTTGAATCCTGATCCCCTTGGATGTGATGTCATCGTCCTGACTATTGGCGGCGGCTAGGGCGATTGTACGATCAGTCCATTCTCGGGGCTATCACTGAAGCCCGCCGCATTTAGCCCTTAGATTTTACCTGTTTACAGGAAATGTTGTTTTTTGGTGGCAGTTAGGAAGAAAATGCTAAATGTCGGGTAGACATCAGGTAGCAGGTGGAGAAGCGGTACACGGCGACGTGCCGGCGTGTGTCTCGGGAAAGGCCCCGTGCTGCTGGCACCAGCTTCCCTCCCCACGCCCACGCACGCTGCGCCGTGGCTGCTGGCTCTCTTCCACCCGACGCCGCAAACTTCCGCGTGCGGGTTTTCACGGTCACCGCCTCGTGCGTACGACGACTTCGAGCCTGGTCCAACTTTAGAGCCGAAAGCACACGTAGACGCCTGCTGCCCGCTTCCATACGGGACTCATGCGTCTGAGAACCTCTGAGCCATTAAACCCACTGACAACACACGGCCGAGCAATTATACGAATGAAACGGGATCCTCGGAAACTTAGCCAGATGTGACTGGCACTCGGACATAATCGTACCGAAAATTTCTCTGTAGTTGAGTATTTTTTCCCAGTGCTGAAGATATCTGGTCATGGAAAGAAACGTACTACTACAAATGTGTAGCGTAACTGCAAGGAACATTCAGCCTTAGAAAACGTGCAAAGAAACGCAGCCTACGAACGTGCCAAGAGTTTGAAAGAGGCCTTTAATGGAAAATATGTCCTGCAAAAATGGTTCAAATGGCTCGTAGCACTATGGGGCTTAACATCTGAGGTCATCAGTCCCCTAGACTTAGAACTACTTAAACCTAAGTAACCCAAGGACATCACACACATCCATGCCCGAGGCAGGATTCGAACCTGCGACCGTAGCAGCAGCGCGGTTCCGGACTGAAGCGCCTACAACCTCTCTGCCACAGCCGCCGGCCATGTGTCCTACCTCGAGCAAAGGATGAGCTCGCTAAACCAGACATCCGACATCGTAAAAAGGTTTCAAGTGACGTTTGCAACAGTACGCGTTGAAATGAATAGCATGAAGAGCAATTAGGTCGGAAAGAGATGCAACATCTGTGAAGATAATTTGGCCAGCGACGAGAAGATCACCGAAAGCTATTGTAGGGAGATACTAAATATGAATCTCTTACTCAGTTGCAACTCCTAAACCCTGAAAAATCTGCCGGCGAGCAAGGAATCAGTCTTCGATTAATCTTGATTTTTCAGTGGAACTTTTCATAATACTGATTTTCCACACATCGAAAATCTAAAGAAGCTGCGTTATCGTAAATAAAATTTCTAGGGTGTTGCAAAAAAAGTGCATAATAACTAATATGTAATTTTCTGATACGTACGTGATGTTCACAACCTACTGTAACTCGGACGCGTCTGCCCGCTGTGCGTCGTACTAGACGCCGGGTGACCTCACAGCAGGCAACAGAAACTGGATATACCACCACTGACAAGGATGGATTATCCAGAAGGCATCAAAAACCGCACCGAGAATCTAACGCTGCCAGGACTAAGAATTTATCATCATAAATTGCTTAGATGCAAGAGGATGACTACATCTGTACACTGCTGCGAAATCGTAAATTACTAAATTACAAGCTTATATCTTCTCTTTCATTCATAACTATCGCTTTTTCATCAATTAATAGTTCCAAGATGCATGGTGGTTTCCATTACATGTTAAAGTTGTCGTCACCCTATAATCATTTCTCAGGTCGGAGGAAGGCAAACCCATTCCATCACTTGTGGGACTCTGACTGGAAAAGCAGTGCCATGTTGAAGACTGATTAACTTTCAAAGGTACTCGGGTGTATCTAAAATATTATTAATAGTCAAAATATTTACTGAAATATTTTCGACGAAATTACTGTAACGGCGAGGAGATACGAAACGATACGTGTGGATATATACCACACTCTAGAGAGAAAATAAATCTGTAATGGGACATTGTGTAATTAATTTTTCATTAAGAAGGTATTCTATTACTTTCATTATACTAGACATTCCATAATGGGAGTTGACAGAAGATAATGGAAACTGTTTCTGCACAATTATATTGTGGTCTGACAAAGACTAGTATTGTATTTTTCGTCTCCTGACTGACATTCATCAAGCAATTATATTCTACATTATACGATAATTAGTACAGCGTCTGCACGTAAGAATATCTCCCTTACACTTTTCATAAGACTAATAAAGTAAGATTATGCTCTATATGGGTTGTATACGACAGTGAACCTGCACAACACTGATATACTTTACAGCCAGAAAACGGAGAATATCAATCTACCTTTTGACGTGTAGTCATAAACTTGTGGCGGAGGAACATAATCTACCTTTACGATGGTGCACTGATAACTCCGTTACAGTATATAAATGAAACTTTTTTTCTGCTTCAGTCTTATATTGAGGGATCGCAACAAATTTGGCTAAAACTGGTTTTCTCTATAGTGGGTGCCAGGGGTGCAGTGACAAATTTTGCGTCTTCTGATTGACTGCAAACTGAAGTAAAAATTATGGTTGGTGAAGTGTTGTCTGGACGAATTTCGAAAAAACAAAAGTGTCAACTTGATAGGAAATAACTTTTGAGTTCTTGCGCAGGCTGAATAAGAGTGAACAGGAATTGCAGAGGGGACCTGAAACAGTAAGGTAAGAAGTACTCTCCGCCCGCTTGCATTGGTAGTGGAGGCTTTGCGCCACATTTGACGCCAGCGTGACACCCTATTTGGGTCACACTTCCGGCGTAAAAATCACCCGGAAATTTGTCGCATTCACCGTGAGGTCGCGCGCGATTTCACAGATTATGAATTAATTACGCGACTCTGTGGCTTCCCATCGCTTCCGCGGCACTGCACCAGACGTACTGTAACTAATTTGTAATCATAACCTAATTTCACCTCGGTGCCTGCAGAGCAAATTACGAAATAAACCGTGGACAGCCCGCCGAACGATTTTCTCCGGCTTACAGGGCTCACCTAATCGGAGGATATTCGCAGATTATTTGATTACTAATTATCCAAAGATTACATAACTCTAGACATTTCTTTGTCTCGTGGTTAGCGAACATCAGTACTATATTTGGTACCGATTTAAGCATACAAAATGAAATGGACCGGAGAAGTAATCAGTCGGAGGATTAAAATATGTGCAAGTTACAGGGATCTGTATATACAATTTGAAGTTCCACTTCTACTGCTACGAATATTGTGTTTTCTGTGAAGTCAGAAAGAATTTCTAAATTTCACGCAAACTAATCTTTAGTGACACAGAAAAGAATCCAACACTAATCGAGTATTATTACCGTTTATTTTTTGTACAAACATAAGTATTACGCAATAGAGGTATAAGAATAACACAAAAACATATGACGCGCTGAATTAAATAATCGAAAATATATAATATCTTTGATAATAGCAGGTTTATACGATAATGGAGCCAGTAAATGGAATCTAGTGGTAATAAAATCAGAACATAGCAAAGAGGAACAGATCAGTCAGTGAATTCAGTAATTACAACACTTTGTGATATGACTACTGTAATGACACATTCCGACGCAGAGACATACAGTACCTTAAAGGCTGCGCCAAAGATTAAATTGAGAGGCATGTAGATTATAATCTTTGTAATGTTCACATTGGATTCTCTTTTGTTTCATACTCCAAGGAGCTAAGGGACACTTTCGATTGTTGCCTCGTGGAGGATGGACGTAATTTTTGGTGTGTGCGGAAAGGCAGCCATATTGTTAGTAATTATGGTTTGTGTGACGAGCACAGCAAGTCTTATTGTGTTGTGAATAAAAAATAGTGAAAAGTATCGAAGTGTTACGAAAATTATTTAAAGTGACGTAGCATTGTATTCCTTGGTTTCCACCGTCTTCGTGAAGTGAACCGATGCCGACTCATGATGGTACACACGGTCAACAAAGAGAAGAACATCGATGGCGACTGATGAATTAATATTGTGGCAGAAGGACTAATTCTACGTCTAAGGTGAGAACTCTGATTAAATCAACAATGACGTAGAATTCAAAATGCAATTAATCGGAATGGTAAATTATATTACAGGCATATTTCACGCAGCACTGTATTTGTCCGCATTCAAGCCGGTCAATACAATCCGTAAAAAAGCCTTTCAAAAATTCTAAAGTTACAGTTCCATATGCATAATTTTTCCTCTCTTCAAAAAAAACCAATAAATTTAATTTTTTTTATTTATTTCGCCACACTGGCGACCGTGACAGGACAGATTGTCTAGTCTGAGCCACCGACTGTATCATCATCGCGGTACTGGAGTGTGTAAAAGACGCTTGAATATCGCAGTAAGAAGTAGCATAAAACTGCCGCGGTGCTTTTTCGAAAGGTAGTCGCAGTCACTACTCATTTTATTTGAAAGGATGAACGGCATGTTGTGAATCATATCGTCGGTGGTACTCACGTGTTCTAGCTTGCACCTTCTGCTGCTAACAACAGTGTCGACGATCTCTGAAAGACGCCTAACATGACATTAATTTCTCATGAGTCACAGGATTCTGTTCAGTTCGGCGCTTTTGGGGGCAGCGACACAGTCATCCCTCTCCCATTAAAGCTCCATTAACTGCTGACTGAGCGCCCAGAGGACCAGTGCGATTCTCCCTCCATAAAGGCGTCTCTCGAAATACTCTTGGTTATGTCGCAGTAATGAAAGCAGCGTTCTCCGTATCTGCGCACTTCTCCCGAAAGCTCCATCGTTTCACTCGAACAGTGCCAACCGAAGAGCGGGCCATACATATGGGTAAATGCGCATCCTGTCGACAGTTGTTTCAATGGCTTCGCCGGGCGGGGTGGCCGAGCGATTCTAGGCGCTACAGTCTGGAACCGCGTGACCGCTACGGTCGCAGGTTCGAATCCTGCCTCGGGCATGGATGTGTGTGATGTCCTTAGGTTAGTTAGGTTTAAGTAGTTCTAAGTTCTAGGTGACTGATGACCTTAGAAGTTAAGTCCCATAGTGCTCAGAGCCATTTGAACCTTTTTTTTTTTCAGTGGCTACGGTAGTACCTCACTTCCGAAACATGCTGACCGACTCTGCTCAAAGTAGAGACAGCAGGTTTCCGTTTTGTTATTTAACCAAGCTATCCTCAAAGTCATTACAGTGAAAAACGGGTCCCTGTTCTGAAGACACATCTTGAAAACTCATCGGTAAATTTCCTGATTTATTCTATCGTAAAAAAAAAAGAAAAAGAAAGGACTTTGACAAGTTCCCTGGCAGTTCGTTCCTCCTTTCGTCATTTTATTTCCGATAAAGCTCCGTCGACGGGTGCACATTGATGATAAAAAAATCGATCTCGCGGTACTTTCAGAGCAATCGTTCAGAAAACGTACGAAGTATGCGAACTAGCCAGATATTACGAGAAACGGTCTTCTGTAACCCTCCCCTGAGAGAAAGTGTGTCGGCCGGTGTGGCCGAGCGGTTCTAGGAGCTTTAGTCTGGAATTGCGCGACCACTACGGTCGCAGGTTCGAATCCTGCCTCGGGCATGGATGTGTGTGATGTCCTTAGGTTAGTTAGGTTTAAGTAGTTGTAAGTTCTAGGGGACTGATGACCACAGTAGTTAAGTGCCATAGTGCTCAGAGCCATTTGAACCATTTTTGAAGAGAAAGTGGTTTTTAGTGTCGTTCTCGTTTTGTAAGTATTAATTCGTGTTTGAACAATGTGAAGAAAGATTGACGACTAGCACAGGTAGGGCGTGGAACAGATGTCCTAGAGACAAGTATCAGAATGTGCGGATCTGCGTCCGAGCCGTATATACACGACAAAGGTGAGCTGGAGACGTCAGCTATGCAGCAAGAGACCGTGGTATGAAGCCATTCCGGTGCCTGGCTGCCAAAAGGGTTGCGAGACGAGTTTGCGAATTCTCTCGATTGCGAGGACATGGATTCTGTTTGCGCAGCGCGCGGGAAACTGTACGAGGTTGAGCGAGAAGTGGCGAAATGCGATGGGCCTTGGCATGCATACTTACTTTATCGTCCTCGCGGGGGCAAAAGGCCAATATTCAGCCGCGCTGCGTGACGTCACGCATCACACGGTATCGTACTTCGTTTCAAGCCTCTCGACGAAGCAAAGCGCGGGATATACACTGACGGGGAAAAAAATCGCAACACCGACAAGGAGTTTTGCGACAAAAACGGAAGTTGGTGGCCGCCTTTCAACATTAAAAAGACAAAGTCTATTCATATTTCGCACCAGTCCCATAAGAGTGACGTTAGTAGCGCCACTATGACGAGGCAACAAAGGGTTTGCCTTAAATACGCGCGGTAACAGTCGTAAGCGTTAGTTACCTTTAAGAATGGAGTTGGTGGGGAGTTGCTTGTCAAGAATGCTTTTAAGGTGACAAAGAGGCCTTTATCAACAACTCACTGAGTTTCAACGAGTTCGTCTAATAGGGCTGGATGTTCCTTCTGCGACATTACACAAAGACTTGGTAGAAATGTGGCCACCGTACATGATTGCTGGCAGCGGTGTTCACGACAATGGGCGGTCGCAAGAAGGGTCTCTGGACGGCCACGAGGCACTACCGAGAGGGAAGACCATCGTTTTCGGCGTATGTCTCTGGCGCATCGTACTGCATCTGCAGCAGCAATTTTAACAGCAGTTGGCACCACAGGGACCCAACGAACCATTACAAATCGGTTACTTCAAGGACAGTTCCAAGCCAGACACCCTGTAGTGTACTTTCCACTGACCCCAAACCACCGCCATTTTTCAACTTCAGTGGTGTCAAGCGAGAGCTCATTGGAGGACAGGGTGGAGGTCTGTTGTGTTTTCTGATGAAAACTGGTTTTGCCTCGGTGCTAGAGATAACCGTCTCTTGGTTAGAAGGCCGCTTGAGTGCCTGCAGACAACGTGTCTGCGTGTAAGACACACTGACCATAACTGGCGTTACGGTCGGTGTTGGGATTTCGTGTGACAGCAGGAGCACTTCTGCGGTTATTCCACGCACCCTTACTGAAAATCTGAACTTCAGTCTGGTGATTCCACCTGTTGTGTTGCCTTTCATGTACGGCGTCCAAGGGGGGTCTTCCAACAGGATAACGCTCGCCCACATACCGCAGTTGTAACACGACATGCTCTACAGCGTATCAGCTTGTTGCCTTGGCCTATTCGATGACCAAATCTGTCCAGTCGAGCATATATTGAACTTCATCGGATTACAATTCCGCGCGGGATTAGCCGAGCGGCCTAAGGGGCTGCAGTCATGGACTGTGCAGCTGGTCCGGGCGGAGGTTCGAGTCCTCCCTCGGGCATGGGTGTATGTGTTTGTCTTTAGGATAATTTAGGTTAAGTAGTGTGTAAGCTTAGGGACTGATGATCTTAGCACTTAAGTCCCATAAGATTTCACACTCATTTGAACATTTTGAACGACAATTCCAGCGTCATCCCAAACAGCATTAACCATACCTGTATTGACCGGCAAGTGCAACAGACACAAATTGACATCTGGCACCTGTAAAACACAATGCATGCCTTTTACATTTGCAGTAGCTTATCTCGCGCTTACATTAATCTGTGATCTTGCAGTGTTAACCACTTAAATACCTTACCTGGGCATATGTATACCCGAAATTTCGTTACTCAACATTAGTTTTTTTTTTTTTTTTTGATGCTTCGATTTTTTTATCCCTCAGTGTATTTACAAAGGAGTCGGTTACTCTGCTGTTCTGACTCGTTCCGTGTTTTGTCACGCCCCAGGTGCTGCTTTAAAAATAACAGTGTCAGTAATGTGTATTACTACATCTTGGACACAGAAAGACTGGAAACGAAACGAACTGGCGGGTAGTACATGTAGAGTGATATTAGTCAATGTATAAAAGTGACAAAGCAAAGGTGATGCTGTTGCGCCAAGTGAAAGACCGCGCGCCGGCCGCGGTGGTCTCGCGGTTCTAGGCGCGCAGTCCGGAACCGTGCGACTGCTACGGTCGCAGGTTTCGAATCCTGCCTCGGGCATGGATGTGTGTGATGTCCTTAGGTTAGTTAGGTTTAAGTAGTTCTAAGTTCTAGGGGACTAATGACCACAGCAGTTGAGTCCCATAGTGCTCAGAGTCATTTGAACCATTTTTTTGAAAGACCGCGCACTCGAGACAGGCATGAGAGTGAGTCGCTTGAGAACGCTTCTGAAGACCAGTGACTGCTCTGTGATATGTGCCATCTGTCTAGAGTGGCCTCGTTACCACATAGTATCAGGCTGCAAACAAGACTCAACTTTACTTCAATGTTAGAAAAACGAAGCAGGCACATAATGTATTTCTGTGGTTTTTTTGTCACATAATTCAATTACGAGACAATAAAAATACTTAAAAAGGAAAACATTTCTTTGTGTATTTACGTGTCGTACTTACGGATGCCCAGACAGTCAGAACATTACTCAGAAGCTGTACTATAACAATTTCTATCGAAGTTTGATATTCGTGCTACTTAGCTAACGGCTTTTATTTCCTCAGGATGAAGATAAATACAAAACTGGGCGAACAATAACATTGTCCCAGAATTAATCGTTTTTGCAGCGGAATGAGTGCGTTTTTCAAACTTCCAGGTAGACTGAAACTGTGTGCCGCACAAAGGCTCGAACCGAGAACCTTGACTTCGGAGGGCAATGCTCTCAACAAGTGAGCTATCCAGGCACGACTCACAGACTGACCTCCCAGCTCCACTTCTGCCTACTTGTCCCACCCGATAGCTCACTTAGTAAGAGCATGGACCGCCGAAGTTCCGGGTTCGAGACCCAGTCCAACACACATTTAAAACTGCTAGGAAGGTTCAATGAAAATTAATTGTTGCAGTTTTTAAGTTTCATCATCGTCATATTGTAAAGACAATCTTGCGATTGACACGATTTCTTTCGATCTTGCGCTTCACATTAGACCACTCGATAATTTTGATGCCACAGGGTCCTCTTACAGGTTTCGAAGAACGGTTTCCAGTTTCTACCTCTGCTTCATTAGTCAAAATCAGTGAAACCACATACCGGATTCTTTGAAGAATAAACTCTCATGTATGAAACGTCGTATGTACTGAACTATGTATCGTTCGGTAATATAATCTTGCAGGAACATTCAGTGGTAAATGAGGATACTGTCTGCATAAAGGCTTGCGAATGGAGTAAGTAGTAAAGAAGTAATAAATTAAAATACCATGCCTGTTTCTCAAGTTTTACTGCTTGAACAGCGAAAACGTAATAAAAAATTCATTTTTTTCCTTTCATCGTATTGTGGGGGGCGTTAGCGAGAAAATTTTCGCAAGGGTTTATGTATAAAGTTTGTTCCAAGTCGCTGAACGCTCTCATTTTCAAATACTGAATGACGAGAGTCTTGGTAATTTGCGCGCCTTGAATTACACTGCCCAAGACATATACACATTTCCTTACTGTAACAATTGGCTTATTATGTCAAACCTTTAACATAAGATTATAGCTCTTAATGAGGAGACTATGACAGAATTTTAAATCGTGTCAGTAATTGAATGAAATATTGAAAATAAAAAAAATTATGTTTCCTAGAAGCAACTTGCAACTGGATCCGTATCCATTGTTAGCGTTTTAGTAATATAAATAACAAGCAAGATATTGGCGAGCCACTGCAGCAACACGTTAGTAACCATCTGAAGATGAGGAGCAGCTGTCTCGTTCAAATATTATGCAACTTTCATAATATTATCCGACGCGATGCCCGTGAAACAACAAGCGGTTATTACGTCGGGAAAGTTTCAAACAGCACAATATAGGTTCCACCTTGAAAAACTGCTTGCCACCCTTGTGTCTCAGTACACGGCTCCACAAGCTTTATTTTTCTCTTTTCTCCTTTCTTTCCTTTCAAGCTTCACAAGGAAAATTTGTATAGGGCTACGTTTGACTGGGACGGCTTTGTCGGAGAAATCGCGCCGGCCCAGGTCGAACGATACTTGTCTTTTGTGGACGCGCCTCCGCCCTGTTGTTGACTCGCAGAGCCACGGGCCGACGTTCCCAGGCGGTCCCGGCCAGACAGAGCTGCGGCATTAATCACTGTCCGTCGCGGCTCCGCCCTTCCTCCAGGCAGCAGCCGCTACAAAAGGACAGACTGCGCCCTGTACAGGTGTCCAGCCTAAAAAGAAGGCGCTCTTCCGCTAAGCGGTACGCTACGTGACGCAACGTTCCCACACAGCGATCGTCTTCAAGGCGCGCTCCACCTGTAAGCCCATTGTACACGCGGCAGGAAAGAGTGAGCAAACCTAGCGGATGTTCACTGAAGCTAATTTACTTGTCGATTATAGTAGACGGCTGCGTAATCATCACTCGTCCTACGACGTGTAGGATAGGTGAGATGGCCAATGAAAACGTAAGAACAGTTCTAGAAAGTGAACGTGGAACGGCTAGACAAGGTTCTGGGAAAACACCTTTCACGCTTTAATTTACGCACTTTCTTCTTCTTCTTCTTCGCGGATGGATCACTTAGGACCACGCGTAATCAACATTTGTTGGCCTTCCTTTTCGCCCAGTATTCCTTCATAAACAACGGCCCGCATCTCGTGGTCGTGCGGTAGCGTTGTCGCTTCCCACGCCCGGGTTCCCGGGTTCGATACCCGGCGGGGTCAGGGATTTTCTCTGCCTCGTGATGGCTGGGTGTTGTGTGCTGTCCTTAGGTTAGTTAGGTTTAAGTAGTTCTAAGTTATAGGGGACTGATGACCATAGATGTTAAGTCCCATAGTGCTCAGAGCCATTTGAACCATAAACAACGAATGGGCTAGCTTTCGTTGCGTAGACAACGTATGTCGGTTAGTTTTTCTCTCTTCTTCGTCAAAACCACGTGCGTTTGTGATTTTTCTAATTTCATTTCTGTCGTGTAGATTTGGAGACCCTAATTCTCTCAGGTCTTTTTCCGTCTGTTTGTACCAGTTCGGTCTTGTAGTTTTGTTCTTTAAAAATGTATGGATTTTGTGCGTTAACCTGTTTGAGTCCATTCTTTCTAAATGCCCCATGAATTGGAGTCTTCTCATGCGCACCGTGTCTGTTATTTTGGAGATATTTTTATATATTTCTGCATTGGGTTTTGGATAATGCACACCATCTTAAGTTCTTGGTCCTAGGATTTTCCTTATTATTTTACGTTCTTTCACTTCTAATTCCTCTTTTAGTGTTCTGTGTTGAAGGTTTAGTGTCTCAGATGCGTAGAGAGCTTCGGGTTTAATTACTGTTGTGTAGTGTCGTATTTTGCAGTTCCACGAGAGACTCTTTTTGTTGTAAATGTTTTTTGTATATTGAAACGCCATCTCCATTTTCTGGACTCTTGATCTGACAGATTTCTTTTCATTACAATTTTCTGCAATCCATTCACCTAAATATTCAAGTTCTTTTGCTCGAGAGATGTAGTTATTACCAATTTTCAGATCAGAAGGTGCATCTTTGATGTCAGTCATAAATTTTGTTTTTCAAATGAAATTTGTAATCCTATTTTTGCTGCGCGCTCTTGTAATAATTCTAGCTGTTTCTGTGCATCGGTAATGTCTTGTGCGATGAGTGCCATGTCATCAGCAAATGCTAAACAGTCTAATTCTATGCCCTTACGTCTTGGTCCCAGTCTGTGTGCTGGTGCACCTACTTTTCTCCATTCTCTAACAACTTTTTCAAGAGCACAATTGAAGAGCACTGGGGACAGTCCATCCCCTTGTCGTACTCCTGTGTCTACTTCAAATTCTATGCTCAATTCTTCCATAAATTTTACTTTGGATTTGGTCTCCGTGAGTGTTTCTTTTATGATGTTTGTTGTCTATTGATCTAGTCCAAATTCTACTGATACTTCAAAAAGGGATTCTCGGTCTATACTGTCATATGCTTTTTTTAAAGTCGACAAACGTGATGACATAACTTTTGTTTGAAGTACTATGCAAATATTTCATTGAGTTTTTCAAGTTAAGGATTTGTTCTACGCACTTTATTTAAACAAGACCCAAATTTTTTCAATAAGAAAACATTTCCGGTGTTTTAAGTGCTGACTGCAAGGCTACCTTCCACTCGCCCCAGGATGAGCTTAAGTGACGCAAGATATTTTAATAATACTGTAGTGAAGCCTCGCTCACTGTCAGCGAACGGCAAAAGAAAAGCATAGCACATTTCCTTCCACGAGTTTCATCGATATCGTTGCATCGGTGACACAACGTTGGGATAAGTCCAACAGCATTTCACACCGCCAGCTCCAGTTCTCTCGCTTTGTTGACGTACTGTTCCCGTATCCGCGCTGCCTGCCACGGTATCAGGCGCCACTACAGAGCAGGGATTGTGTGGGCGGTGAAAGCGTCGGCATACCGGAACGACCCGAAGGCGTGCGGCAGTGGGTGCTTTCAAGGCCGGCCTCTGCTCCATCTGCGGCCTGTTTCGCTGTGTCCCCGACATTTGGCGACTCCCAGTCCTCCCCCCTCAGTTACGATCGCACTGTCCCGATGCCGTACCTTCTTTCTCGACGATACGCTTTAATTCAAGGTAAATTTCCTGAGCACATCCGACTTACTTCATAACTTTCCTGGATTTTTGGAAGCAATTAAATGAGATATCATTGTTTTAATTGCCAGTACAGCCAACCATAAGTATATTTCGTTTTTTACCTTTATTAATAAAGGCTTTAGTGAGTTTGTATGACCACTCCGTTATAACTAGTCCTCGTCTTTAATACGAGGGCTGGAACTTAAATAGTGGCAACTATTTATTCATAACCGATACAAACGAGTTACAATTTTGCACTTGTTACTGCCCTTCAAAGTAGTCACCAGCGTTGTGTAGAACCCGTTGCCAGCGATGTGGAAGGCGTAGTATACCGTTAGCAGAGCCTGTTCTGTTGATGATGCGAATGGAGCGGTCGACTGCCTGTCGAATCTCTGGAACAGTTCCCAGTCCCATCGAGAGAACAGAGCAGCCACAGGTTGCGCTGTATGCACCCGCGAACTGTCGCGCAAAATGATGGGTGGGTTGGCGCAGAAAGTGTCGCCGCTTCTTTCGCAAAGCTGGTCGCAGGTGATGCTCCAAAAACGAACAGTAATACTGTGCATTGACAGTCTGCCGTGGAGGAACGTAACGCGTTAGGATAACACCATCACAGTCGTACACGAGAATCACCATAACTTTCACCATACTGGGGCTCTGATGCACTTCCGACTTTCGCGAAGACGCATAATGACGCCATTTGTTGGATTGGCGTTTTAGTTTTGGCTCGTACGATGTGGCCCATGTCTCATCCAGTGTTACGATACGGCTTAAGAAAGCCTCTCCTTCGCGCTCATAGCGCTCTAAGTGCGTCTGAGCAGCGTCGTAACGCATCCATTTCTGCATTTCCGTCAAGTCATGCGGAACCCATCGTGATGCAATTTTTCACATGCCCAGGAGTATCTTCATGATGCGAAGCATAGTCGTATGCGCTAACCTGGTTTCGTGAGCGAGCTCACGAATCGCATGAAGTCGATTATTGTCCACTAACGCGGCAACTCCATGCACTTCTTCTTCAAAGACTTCTTGGACGACCTGCCCGATGCATGTCTGCCACAGTTTGCCGACCTTCGTTGAAGGCGTTTCAGTTTTGGCTTCGTGGTATTCGCTTCAGAACTTTTCCAGATATTCGCTCCATTCGCATCTTCAAAAGAACGGGCTCTGCTAACGGTATACTATGCCTTCCACATCGCTGGCAACGGGTTCTACACAACGCTGGTGACTACTCTGTAGGACAGTAACAGGTGCAAACATGTAACTCTTTTGTATCGGTCGTGAATAAATAGTTGCCACTATTTAAGTTCCAACCCTCGTATTTCGACCGTGCGAGCTGGCTTACAGGACTCGCATTCGGTAGGACGACGGTTCAAACCCGCGTCCGGCCATCCTCATTTAGGTTTTCTGTTATTTCCCCAAATCGCTTTTTGTTTTCAGGCAAATGCCGGGATGGTTCCTTTGAAAGGGCACGACCAATTTCCTTCCCCATTCTTCCCTAATTCGGTGAGATCGATGGCGTCGCCATTTGGTCCGCTCCCCCAAACAAACCAACCAACCAACCAACCTTTCGGTTCAGTCGGTACTCAGGGCGGAACAGTCCAAAAATGGTTCAAATTGCTCTGAGCACTATGGGAGGTCATCAGTTCCCTAGAACTTAAACTACTTAAACCTAACTAACCTAAGGACATCACACACATCCATGCCCGAGGCAGGGATTCGAACCTGCGCCCGTAGCGGTCGCGCTGTTCCGGACTGAAGGGCCTAGAACCGCTCGGCCTCAAAGGCCGGCCGGCGTGGGATCCTGTTCGAAATATTAAGTACTCACCCCTCCTCTACAAGTCCTATAAGTTTGTAACGGGAAATTCCGAACACCCTGTAGATGTCGACAGCTGGAGTGTAAGTCTCCTTCGCTTCCACATCATTTTTACTATCGCCAGAAGCATTACTGTCGGATCTGAAACGTATCCTGTTTTCGACTGCACACTGAACGGACCCCGGCCGTCTTTCCGTGTTGTCAGCAGTCTCGCGCATTTTATAGTAACTGCTTGCACGAAAGCCGACAAATGAACCCATCGCTAACATGACCGTAGGTAGGGCGCTGCTGTGCAAACCGCTTTCATTACATAAGCGTCCTTCCTAAGGCTTAAGACACTCTAGTATTAGAGAACGCCCTCTGTCCATTGCAGCGGAATGAATGGGAGGCTGTAATCCGAACGCTGGCCGCCACACAAAGGACCCTCTTCCATGCCGATAAAAGGTAACCGAGTTGCCGCTCCGAGACGCGAGACAGGCCCAGCTTGTTTCTCATCAGTCACGCTTAATGGCCGGGGTCGCCGACCGCTCGTAGTATTACCGCCAGCCACTGCCCTGGGGAAGGTTATTGTCCGAGAAACGGTATGAGAAGCACGGCGTGACGTCCAGCGAGACGCGTTTTCATCAACCGCTCTCTTTTGTTTCTCGCTAGTGCTGCCAGACGACCAGGAGCGGCGTCTCGAGAAGTTCCTGCTGTCGTGAAATGGGATTTTTTTCCTCGGTGTATAATGTCTCCTGTACTGCGACTGTGGTTTTGTAGTAAACTGTTGAATGCCGATAGGACATCAAGACTAAAACCTACAGAAATCAGTATCTAAAAAGGCTACTGACGCAGTTTGCAGTTTCAGGTGTCTTTCTCATTTTTGGAGTAAAATATCTGCCTCCTAAATGCGGAATACTTACCGAAATTCATTTGTAAGGGAACTGTCAACACTGTAAATGTGTGAGTTTCACCGAGGAATACTTACTCCCGGATATCTGTGTCTAGAGAATTATTGTACCAACTAAAACTCTTGTGTTCATGCTGCAAGTCCTAAGGAAATATTGAACCAGGTAGAATGCGTTCATTTAAACTTCAATTTTTTTTTATTTTTTTATTTATTTATTTATTTATTTATTTATTTTTTACAGGATTAGTTTCATAAAGCATGATAAAGTAACTTAAACAGGTTCTGACGCGTTTGGTGTAGATGGGAGATGGGAGGGAAGGAGTCTCAAAAGAGTTCAGCACCCAGTCGCCAATAGAAACGACACGTTTAGTATAAACTGGTGGTCACTGTACGGAATGGAAAAACAAAGGGTCTCTGTGCGACGTGGCACAAAACGGGATTCTTTTCACGAAAATACGAGGACTGCCTTGTCCTGGATTGAATAATGTAGAACCGAAGTCTATCGAAGTTCCTAATAAGTAAATTAATTAATTGCAAATAAAAAGTTTTTCTCCTTTCTTTGTGAGTACAACGGCCGACTGCCCTCTCTTAGGCAAATCCACACGGCTAGGAAGTCGTGCAGTAGAGGAAAACAACAACATAAAAGGCAGAGAGGTTCAAATGGCTCTGAGCACTATGGGACTTAATATCTATGGTCATCAGTCCCCTAGAACTACTTAAACCTAACTAACCTAAGGACATCACACAACACCCAGTCATCACGAGGCAGAGAAAATTCCTGACCCCGCTGGGAATCGAACCCGGGAACCCGGGCGCGGGAAGCGAGAACGCTACCGCACGACCACGAGCTGCGGTCAGGCATCGAGGATTTTCTACTGTACTGCTTAGTCTGTACTCAAGTCAGACGCATTTTCTTTAGTTTTTCGCCAGGTACTTACTATTTTGTTTTAGCAGTAGGTAAAACAAATACCACTACTTGTGAGACACAATGTGGCAACGAAAAAATGGTTTGTTTCTCGTTACTAACAACTGTTTAGTGGAATTCTACGCGTCCATTCGGCAGGGTGGTTGCAGGTTAGTCTGATGGGTTAACAGGGCAGCAACAGAATGACCAATAATCCAGCAGCGACTGACTAGCGTTACTGCATATCAGTGGTGCGCCGCGAGCGAGGAAAGTGGCGAACAAATGTCTACGGGTAAGAAATGCGCTACGGAATACTTCGCTAAAATGAACATCGCAGCAGACTAATTGGGGACTGCTCTGTCGAATGAGCACATAAAACTCCAATGTAAAAAAAAATAAAAATAAAAACTTGTTTGTAACCAGATTAAACCGACTGATCATGGAACGAAACATAGATTAACAAAGAGTTCTTCTTATGGGGCAGCCACAACTGTACAAGTCCATTTTGGTAAATGAAGAAACCGCAGGACAGCTGCTTAATCCACAATCATTTTACTGGGTACACGACCTTTTTCGCAACAGTTGCAGTTCCATCATCTGCTGTAAAAAAGGAAAATCACCGAATCACCTGATGTCATACTCATCCCAGTGGTGTCGTGGAACCAACACGTCGCATCACAGTGTACCATCACAACGCTGGGCAGAGGATGACCTGAGACGATCAAATGATTTTATTTTTCACACCAGATGATGGAACTGTAACTGTTCCCAAACCGGTCGTGTACCCAATAAAATCATTTTGGATTAAGCAATTGTCCTGTAGTGTCTCCAGTTTCTAAAATACGATTAACAGTATTTATATAGGCTCACTTCAGATACACTTTACAGAAACGCAATTGTAAATATCTTTCGAAACACCAGAGAAAATTTGTCTAACGACTCTTAGGAGACATTACACGCGTTATGTGTTTGTTTGTTTGTTTGTGTCAGTGTGTGTGTGTGTGTGTGTGTGTGTGTGTGTGTGTGTGAAACATGGTAAAGTTGAACGATGTGATGGATATGTATCAACTCGCTCGTAATCGACAAGTTAGGATCATTGTGATACCACATTACTCGAAATTAAAGCAACTGTTGTCGAATTTAGAATTAGTACTCCGTGAATATTTGTTCATGTTATGATTCCCACTGCTCTTCATACGGCTTAATGGTAAACTACCGCTAAGATTTTAAAATGCTCTTCAGCTTCAACCTCTCAACGTGGTTCGGATTCAACATACCCTGTCAGTCCAAACTGTTTCGAGACTGCATCAATAAAAATTTCTTCAGTCTGGAACCGCGCGACAGCCACCGTCGCAGGTTCGAATCCTGCCTCGGCCATGGATGTGTGTGATGTCCTTAGGTTAATTAGATTTAAGTAGTTCTAAGTTCTATGGGACTGATGACCTCTGAAGTTGTCCCACAGTGCTCAGAGCCATTTGAACCATTTGAATAAAAATCAGACAAAAGGTAAGATGGTGATATTAATACATCAGGTGTTCTACAGTCTCCCGAAACTTGACTATAGCCCTCAGAGCGTACACACAAATATGTTAAACTGTCAGAAAAGTCCTTCTTTTGGATCTTATTCAAGTCGCGCGTCACATTCGCTTGAATGTGGGTTGTGTCGTCAGAGCGCTGACCCTTCATGTAAATGTCTGCACTTCATCGTTTTGTGGTAGATTCGTATTGACAACACGAAGTCTCGTCACCTGTGATGATTTTTTTCCAGAAGGAAATTGTCCGCGTTTTACATTTCAATCAAGTCGCGGCAGGCGTCGACGCGTCGTTGTTGTGAGGTACAAACTTTTGCACACACTTTTCTCCTTTTCAGAATATTCTGAACAATGTCTTGAACACTTGATTTAGAGACGTAGCTGCACTGCGATTTGTGACATAACAACATTGACGCACTACGGCCACATGCCCACTATTTAACACTGCCTGCGCACAACTGACTGGCCGAAGGCACATTTGTTGTTTATACACTTCTGGAAATGGAAAAAAGAACACATTGACACCGGTGTGTCAGACCCACCATACTTGCTCCGGACACTGCGAGAGGGCTGTACAAGCAATGATCACACGCACGGCACAGCGGACACACCAGGAACCGCGGTGTTGGCCGTCGAATGGCGCTAGCTGCGCAGCATTTGTGCACCGCCGCCGTCAGTGTCAGCCAGTTTGCCGTGGCATACGGAGCTCCATCGCAGTCTTTAACACTGGTAGCATGCCGCGACAGCGTGGACGTGAACCGTATGTGCAGTTGACGGACTTTGAGCGAGGGCGTATAGTGGGCAAGCGGGAGGCCGGGTGGACGTACCGCCGAATTGCTCAACACGTGGGGCGTGAGGTCTCCACAGTACATCGATGTTGTCGCCAGTGGTCGGCGGAAGGTGCACGTGCCCGTCGACCTGGGACCGGACCGCAGCGACGCACGGATGCACGCCAAGACCGTAGGATCCTACGCAGTGCCCTAGGGGACCGCACCGGCACTTCCCAGCACATTAGGGACACTGTTGCTCCTGGGGTATCGGCGAGGACCATTCGCAACCGTCTCCATGAAGCTGGGCTACGTTCCCGCACCCCGTTAGGCCGTCTTCCGCTCACGCCCCAACATCGTCCAGCCCGCCTCCAGTGGTATCGCGACAGGCGTGAATGGAGGGACGAATGGAGACGTGTCGTCTTCAGCGATGAGAGTCGCTTCTGCCTTGGTGCCAATGATGGTCGTATGCGTGTTTGGCGCCGTGCAGGTGAGCGCCACAATCAGGACTGCATACGACCGAGGCACACAGGGCCAACACCCGGCATCATGGTGTGGGGAGCGATCTCCTACACTGGCCGTACACCACTGGTGATCGTCGAGGGGACACTGAATAGTGCACGGTACATCCAAACCGTCATCGAACCCATCGTTCTACCATTCCTAGACCGGCAAGGGAACTTGCTGTTCCAACAGGACAATGCACGTCCGCATGTATCCTGTGCCACCCAGCGTGCTCTAGAAGGTGTTCGTCAACTACCCTGGCCAGCAAGATCTCCGGATCTGTCCCCCATTGAGCATGTTTGGGACTGGATGAAGCGTCGTCTCACGCGGTCTGCACGTCCAGCACGAACGCTGGTCCAACTGAGGCGCCAGGTGGAAATGGCATGGCAAGCCGTTCCACAGGACTACATCCAGCATCTCTACGATCGTCTCCATGGGAGAATAGCAGCCTGCATTGCTGCGAAAGGTGGATATACACTGTACTAGTGCCGACATTGTGCATGCTCTGTTCCCTGTGTCTATGTGCCTGTGGTTCTGTCAGTGTGATCATGTGATGTATCTGACCCCAGGAATGTGTCAATAAAGTTTCCCCTTCCTGGGACAATGAATTCACGGTGTTCTTATTTCAATTTCCAGGAGTGTAGTTGTTGGTTCAAGCTGCCCCGTATCTCGCTGACACCGCTTATACGCCAGGAATAAAACTAGTCTCGGAAACTTTAGGACAGATGTTTTATGTATCTACCATCGGAAGATCGGCAAGAGCTCTCTGAATAATATTCCACCGATTGTACCAGCAATGCAGAACATCATCGAACATGTTCTTTTTCCGATCTTCTGTTGAAAATATCGGTGGGATATACGAAAACAACTTACTGAAATCATCTGTATAAAGACTCGAAAACTTCAAGTAGCTTGCGGATCGGTGTGTGATAGTACATGAAAGGCCGGCCGGAGTGGCCGAGCGGTTCTAGGCGCTTCAGTCTGGAACCGCGCGACCGCTACGGTCGCAGGTTCGAATCCTGCCTCGGGCGTGGATGTGTGTGATGTCCTTAGGTTAGCTGGGTTTAAGTAGTTCTAAGTCTAGGGGACTGATGACCTCTGATGTTAAGTCCCATAGTGCTCAGAGCCATTTGAACCATTTTGAACTGTATGAAAATTAACGCGAGGTATCTGTGACCATTCATGACGCCCCCCCCCCCCCCCCCCAATACAACAACACAAAAGGTGCCGGCAACTAAAGTAACTGCTGCTAACTCACGTAAAACAAGGGTAAATATACGTAACAAATATTTCCCTATCATTTAATGCGCATCGGCGATGGGCCTCTTACTTCACAGTCTAGGTGCGGCTTGGTGAATGGCAATACCGCAAGAGCTAAGTGACACGAAACGGACCCTGCGGCCTTGGCCGCCGTGTCCATAACAACGTGTGGGAAAAACACCGTCTGTAAAAGTGGGCCGCGACAGCGCACTGTCGAAAGGGTTCTGCTAAAGCAGCGGCTTACTACCGAGTGGCAAACTGCGTCGTATCTCAGCTAGCCTATCTGCGCACTGCCCCGTCAGTGAATAGTCGGTATCGCTGTGTACGCATACCGTAATCGAGAGTACGAATACGAATAATAATCATAATATTAAAAAATCCAACCGCACCAAGCGGTGCGCTGTGTATTTGTGCACACTGGTTGGAACAAGTTCAAAAATGGTTCAAATGGCTCTGAGCACTATGGGACTCAACTGCTGTGGTCATAAGTCCCCTAGAACTTAGAACTACTTAAACCTAACTAACCTAAGGACATCACACACATCCATGCCCGAGGCAGGATTCGAACCTGCGACCGTAGCAGTCGCACGGTTCCGGACTGCGCGCCTAGAACCGCGAGACCACCGCGGCCGGCGGTTGGAACAAGTGTCTCATCACAAAGTTCAGCAGTGACGTCCCTTACAAAGCACCACAGACTTTGAATTAGCTGCATAAATCCAATTACAGGGCAGTTAGGAGGGTCGCAGCAGTTTCAACTCATAAATGAGAGCCACCAGTTAACAAGGCTCATAACGTGCTTTGTGTCTGCCGATATCGAATTGCAGACTCTGCAGTACAGCACGGACATGTTGATAAAACTTTGTATTACATCGTTCGCTTGTACCAATATGTGGTTTCTTTAGGTCGTATACATATCTACTTCCATCATTTGTATCTGTTGTTGTTGTAGCCTTCCGTCCGAAGACTGATTTGATGCAAATCTCCATACTACTCTATCCTGTGCAAGCCTCTCCGAACAACTACAGCGACTTAATCCTTCTGATCTGCCTACTGCACTCGTCTTTTGGTCTCCCTTTACGATTTTTACCACTCACACTTCCCTCTAGTACTAAATTGGTGATCCCTTGATGTCTCAGAATGTATCAACTGATCCCTTCATCTACTCAAGTTGTGCCACATATTCCTTTTCTCCCCAACTCTATTCAGTACCTCCTCATTAGTTACGTGATCTACCCATCTGACCTCTTCCATTCTTCTGTAGCATTACATTTCAAAAACTTCTATTCTCTTCTTGGTCCGCAGCTCGTGGTCTTGTGGTAGCGTTCTCGTTTCCCGCGGACGGGGTCCCGGGTTCGATTCCCGGCGGAGACGACTGGGTAGTGTTGTGTCGTCTGCACCATCATCATCTCTATTACGGTCGGAGGAAGGCAACGGCATATAACCTCCACTAGGACCTTGCCTAGTACGATGATGCGGGTCTCATGCATCGTCCCCTACGCTCCTCGGACTATGGACCTCATCTTCATTCTCTTCTTGTGCAAACTGTCCGTGTTTCATTCCATTCCTGTCCGCAGCTCGTGGTCGTGCGGTAGCGTTCTCGCTTCCCGCGCACGGGTTCCCGGATTCGATCCCCGGCGGGGTCAGGGATTTTCTCTGCCTCGTGATGACTGGGTGTTGTGTGATCTACATCTACATCTACATTTATACTCCGCAAGCCACCCAACGGTGTGTGGCGGAGGGCACTTTACGTGCCACTGTCATTACCTCCCTTTCCTGTTCCAGTCGCTTATGGTTCGCGGGAAGAACGACTGTCTGAAAGCCTCCGTGCGCGCTCTAATCTCTCTAATTTTACATTCGTGATCTCCTCGGGAGGTATAAGTAGGGGGAAGCAATATATTCGATACCTCATCCAGAAACGCACCCTCTCGAAACCTGGCGAGCAAGCTACACCGCGATGCAGAGCGCCTCTCTTGCAGGGTCTGCCACTTGAGTTTATTAAACATCTCCGTCAAACCGATCTGGTACGGATCCCACACTGATGAGCAATACTCGAGTATAGGTCGAACGAGTGTTTTGTAAGCCACCTCCTTTGTTGATGGACTACATTTTCTAAGCACTCTCCCAATGAATCTCAACCTGGTACCCGCCTTACCAACAATTAATTTTATATGATCATTCCACTTCAAATCGTTCCGCACGCATACTCCCAGATATTTTACAGAAGTAACTGCTACCAGTGTTTGTTCCGCTATCATATAATCATACAATAAAGGATCCTTCTTTCTATGTATTCGCAATACATTAAATTTGTCTATGTTAAGGGTCAGTTGCAACTCCCTGCACCAAGTGCCTATCCGCTGCAGATCTTCCTGCATTTCGCTACAATTTTCTAATGCTGCAACTTCTCTGTATACTACAGCATCATCCGCGAAAAGCCGCATGGAACTTCCGACACTATCTACTAGGTCATTTATATATATTGTGAAAAGCAATGGTCCCGTAACACTCCCCTGTGGCACGCCACAGGTTAATTTAACGTCTGTAGACGTCTCTCCATTGATAACAACATGCTGTGTTCTGTTTGCTAAAAACTCTTCAATCCAGCCACACAGCTGGTCTGATATTCCGTAGGCTCTTACTTTGTTTATCAGGCGACAGTGCGGAACTGTATCGAACGCCTTCCGGAAGTCAAGAAAAATAGCATCTACCTGGGAGCCTGTATCTAATATTTTCTGGGTCTCATGAACATGATGTCCTTAGGTTAGTTAGGTTTAAGTAGTTCTAAGTTCTAGGGGACTGATGACCGTAGATGTTAAGTCCCATAGTGCTCAGAGCCATTTTTTTTTCATTCCATTCCCAGCTGCACTCCACACAAATACTTGCACGTTCTTTAACTGAAGACAGCTTCAGCTTATGCTTATGCGAATAAGTCTTTAACACCCAACAATAACTGACAAGGCTGCGACCTACCGAAGCTTGTTGACATACAAATACCATTGCGAAAAAAACACGCAAAAAAGTAGAAGCACGAAATTCCCTAATAAGAAAGCTGTCCAATAGCAAATGGGGTGCCAAACCTACCGCAGTCAGAACTTCAGCCCAAGCTTTGTGCTTCTCAACTACCGAATATGCCTGCCCGGTACGGTGCAGATCCGCTCACGCAAAAAAGATAGATATTAGCTTGAATGAAACTTGCAGGATAGTGACAGGCTGCATGTAACCAACCGCCATAGAAAATCTTCACAGGGCCGCAGGTTTCACAAACCCTGACTCACGTAGGAAAGCCCATGAACATACCGAGAACCTAAAACAAACCTTGGATACCCGTCACTCAATATTTGGACTAGAGTGTGGCCCCAGCAGACTCAAATCCAGACGTCGTTTCCTAAGTTGCGCCTTAGATGAGCCCCCCAATCTACTATCCACTAAGAGAGGATCCACCAAGCAGCGTTTCTGGTGATTGGAAAACCTGGAGAATGCTTAACAGCATCAGAACTGGGGTGGCTCCTGTGAAATCTAATCTGATCAAATGGAATTTGTTGGACGAAAATGATGACAAATGCGACTGCGGCACTCGACAGGAATGGAACATCTTCTACAACGCCCTGCCTGCCCCCACAGATGCACCCTCGCCGATCTATGGCATTGGACATTGCCCAATACTGGGCAAACAAATTGTAGTTTCCGGACACGAAAAAGCAAAGTAAGCTGATTCAATTTTTAATGCCTTCTCGCACCCCCCCCCCCCCCGCTTCCTTCCCCCTCCCCCCTCTCTCTCTCTGCCCCCCCTCTCTCTCTCTGCCCCCCCTCTCTCTCTCTCTCTCTCTTTCTCTCTCAATCTCTCTCTTTCTCTTTCTCTCTCAGTCTCTCCCTCCCTTCTCCCTCTCGCTCTCCCCTCCCCCTACCCCATTCTCTCTCTCTCTCTCTCTCTCTCTCTCTCTCTCTCTCTCTCTCTCTCTCTCTCTCTCTCTCTCAATCTCTCAATCTCTCCCTCCCTCCTTCCCTCTCACTGTCTCCATCCCCGCCCCCCTCTCTCTCTCTCCTTCTCTGTCTCTCTCTCTCAATCTCTCTCTTTCTCTCTGTCTCTCCCTCCCTTCTCCCCTCTCGCTCTCCCCCCCCCCTCTACCCCATTCTCTCTCTCTCTCTCTCCCTCTCTCTCTCACTCTCACTCACTCAATCTCTCCCTCCCTCCTCCCCTCTCGCTCTCGCCCCTACCCCATTCTCTCTCTCTCTCTCTCTCTCTCTCTCAATCTCAATCTCAATCTCTCCCTCCCTCCTCCGCTCTCGCTGTCTCCATCCCTGCCCCCACCTCTATCTCTCTTTCTTGGTTGCGCACTGTGGGAGCGCGTACTGTGCGGAAAGTGTTGGGACGTGGCGTGTGTACTCGCCGCCACAGTGTAAATAAAAGACAATCGCGGGTCGTTAGCTGCGGGGATTACGTCGGCTGGTTCCTGCAACCGGAAGCGGCACGGCGCCACGAAGGCGGGCCGCGGGCCACAGCTGCTGCAGATCAGTCCGGCGTTGCGAGCTGCTCGCCCAGGGACCTGCCGAGACTGCAGTTCAGCACTTCCTTGTTGTAGACCGTTGTGTCTTCCTCTCCTGTACAAAAAGCTGCATCTGTACACGTCTGTCCTCAGTAATCTGCGGCACATATTCTGGTCATTACCTTGTTCCACTGTTTCTATTGATCTCACCGTTCCCATTAAGATCTACTGCTCAGTGACTTTGTATGTGGTGACGCTTGTCCACCCAGTTCATTCCTCGTTTATCTGAAGTAATATTTCGCTACGTCAATGCTCCAGAAGCAAAGTGAAGGTAATTTCGGTCAGACTTGTCACGCGACTACCATACGCTGTGTCTGCTTCATCCGCTCCTCAGTGTCTACCAGCCCTACTACTTCGCATCACATGGAGTTGTGGGAGGAAGAATGGCTGGCGGTGACGGCCAATAATCTACGGTTGGTGAAGTCAGCAACTCCCTCCTGCCGGCGGGAAGAAGAGACCCTCACGCGTCTTCGGATTGGCCACTGTCCTCTCACACATAGCTTTCTATTACGGCGGGAGGATCCCCCTTTTTGTGACGCTTGTGGTGTGCACATCTCTGTCCGGCACATTTTAACAGACTGCATTTTATACCGTGATGCAAGGGCAGAAGCACAAGTTAATGGGGTCTGCCCTATGTTTTAGCTAATGATGAGACGTGTGTGTCTAGGATTTTAAAGTTTTGTGATATGTCTGGACTCTGGCCTATACTTTTAGGCTGGAAGTTTTAGTGTATTGCAGAGTGGCTGGCTCCTCCCTTTTTTCCTTGCGGTCAGCCAGCCACTTCCATCTGCTATATTTAGCTCCTTTTACCATTTTCTTCCTGTGTTGCCCATGTCTTACTGCTGGCGGCATGCTTCGCCCCACGCTTCGGTGTGGGTAGGCACATATTTTTCCAAGCTTGTTTCCTGTGTCCTACCTTCTGTTTTATCTTATTGTTCTGAGTCTTTTCTTGACACCCGTCGCAACTGTTACTGAGCGGACGCTGAAGACCTTGCCGTCGTGCGCCCATAAAACCCTCTCCATCCGTCCATCCATCGCATCACAGTGGAAGTACCTCTCATCTCATCATAATCGCAGCACAAGGTCTCACTTATTTACAAGCCTTCTTGTTCCCATTTAAGAGAAAACTGAAAACTTCCATTCGTCACCGTTACAAGATTTCCCTAAAATATTAATGCAGGGTAATGTGGTTGTTTTTCTCTGCCAGACCGTAAAGCAAATGTACCTTTAAAATCAGTGTAGATCGCAGAAATCACTTTTATTGGTGACCGGTTTAAGTCCAAAGGCGGACCACCTTCAGACCCTGTAGACGGATCCATAGAGCAGGAACTGCAGAAGTCTCCAGCTGCTGTCAACTGCTCCGTGGATCCGTCTCCACACATCAACTTTGGAGCACGGTCTGAAGATCATTCGCCTTTGGACTGAAATTAGTCACAAGAAATGTGATTTGTGCGATCTGTACTCTTTTCGTAAGTAAAATTTTGAAATTTATCGTCGTTTTTCCAGAGTGCTTTCGAAAATATGTAAAGCAAATGCTGACATCTTCTCCCAGCAATTTTTCTTTTCTATGATTTTCTCTTGGTTTCTCAGTCAGTCACGTTACTTTCTTTCCACATCTCTTTATAATTCTCAACGTTTCTCTTTCCCTGTGGCTGCCATCATCTCTCTCTCTCTCTCTCTCTCTCTCTCTCTCTCTCTCGCCCTCTACTGCCGTGCTCACAATTATATCTATCTGCCTGTAAGTTATCTTTATTAATCTACTTTTCACAAAAGAAAGTACCCTACGTTTTTGTATCTGCTGTAGGTGTAATCGTTTACAATATTTATCTCATGATTATTGCCAAGCGTTGTGATGCGTATTAGATATAACATCTCTTACAACGTGTCTGTAGTAATGAATGTAATGTTAAATATGAAGACTGTATGGCTACACGTAAGAGAGGATCTAATGCACCTATCATTGCGAGGACAAATAAAGCACTAAATAAAATAAAAACTAAAACTGTGTACCGAGCCCGGATCCAGCCCCAGAAGCTTGCCAGAAGTGTAGCCGTGAGGCCGGGTTGTCAGTTCAAATGGTTCGGAGGGCTCTGAGCACTACGGGACTTAACATATGAAGTCATCAGTCCCCTAGAACTTAGAACTACTTAAACCTAAGGACATCACACACATCCATGCCCGAGGCAGGATTCGAACCTGCGACCGTAGCGATTGCGCGGTTCCGGACTGAAACGCCTAGAACCGCTCGGCCACCACGGCCGGCCGGGTTGTCAGTCATACCTGCATAGCTCACTCGGTAAGAGCATTGCCTGCGAGGCGCAAGATTCTGGGTTCATGACCCGATTAGACACAGGGTTTTAATCTGCCAGCAAGTTTCGAAACAGCGCATATAGTGCAGTAGAATAAAAATTGCACTCTGAAAATAATTATTATGTTTCGGCGTGATATATTCTACGGCTCTCGTGTAGTATTGCATTTCCGTGTCGTATTCTTAGCATCAAGTACATCCAAATCCTCTTCTGATAATCCCCACGTCGGTTTCATGTGGCTAGGTCCGAATCGTTCCATTCCATTCGGAGCATGGTTCATTCGATGCGAACATGAAAGAGTTCCTTTCCCATCCTTGTCCATCTGAACTAGGAGTCTGAGACGTTTGCGGTTTTTAGACAGCGGACACCGACTAAGTGACATGCGTACCACCTGTCAATCAAGCAGCAGCATACGTCGAACTGTCGACGCAGACTGGTCGACATCCGTTGCAATATTCAGAGTCAGACGAACACTGTGTACTAATGCGAAAATATTTTGCTGACACCGACATAGGGAGAAACGATCACCACGGTAAAATAAGGGAAATCAGAGCTGGTACGGAAAGATATAGGTGTTCGTTCTTTCCGCGCGCTATACAAGATTGGAATTATTATTATGCCGTGTGGCTAGGACCTCCCGTCGGGTAGACCGTTCGCCTGATGCCAGTCTTTCGAGTTGACGCCACTTCGGTGACTTGCGTGTCAATGGGGATGAAATGATGATGATACGGACAACACAACACCCAGTCCCTGAGAGGAGAAAATCTTCGACCCAGCCGGGAATCGAACCCGGGCCGTTAGGTAGGACATTCCGTCGCGCTGACCGCTCAGCTACTAGGGACGGACGAGATTGGAATAATAGAGAATTGTGAAGGTGGTTCGATGAACCCTCTCCAGGCACTTAAATGTGGTATGCAGAGTATCCACGCAGATGTAGATGTAGAACTATGAGTGCAGTTACAAACGTGCAGCCAGGATCTGTGCTTTGGTCACGCTGCATGGTCCTGCATCCGCTTGGTGCTCTGCAGCACCGTCTGCTGCCCGCTGATTTCACACGTGTATCACTACCGTACATGCATGCCCCACACGAAACTGAAGGTAACGATATTTATAGGAGGCCGTTCATTCCGTCCCGTTTGAACTCTCTCCCAGACTGATATTGAGCCTTTTGATGTCAGCGAGGTGTACTAGCACGTTCGTTCAGGTTTCCACTTCGTTTGGTGGCTGTTAACTGAATGAGCTTAACACAACACTGACCTTTCCAGGCTCTTGAAGGGAGAGGGCTGCAAGACCTGCGTGTGCCATATCACTGTGCGTTTTAGATGAATCAGAGCCAGCATTCGGTCCTACATGTTCTTCGTGTTTGGTTTCATTCGAGCCATTCACTCCGGTGGTGTAATATATGATGAATTTTAGAAAGATAGGCACCACTTAAATCCCGTCCTAGACAACTTTGTTCTACTTGTTTTCGGTTTACTACACTACTGGCCATTAAAATTGCTACACCACGAAGATTACGTGCAACAGACGCTAAAATTTAACCCACAGGAAGAAGATGCTGTGATATGCAAATCATTAGCTTTTCGGAGTATTCACACAACGTTGGCGCCGGTGGCGACACCTACAACGTGCTGACATGATGTGAGCTTCCAACCGATTTCTCATACACACACAGCAGTTGACCGCCGTTGCCTGGTGAAACGTTGTTGTGATGCCTCGTGTAAGAAGGAGAAATGCGTATCATCACGTTTCCGACTTTGATAAAGGTCGGATTGTAGCCTATCGCGACTGCGGTTTATCGTATCGCGACATTGCTGCTCGCGTTGGTCGAGATCCAATGACTGTTAGCAGAATATGGAATCGGTGGGTTCAGGAGGGTAATTCGGAACTCCGTGCTGGATCCCAATGGCCTCGTATCACTACCAGTCGAGATGACAGGCATCTTATCCTCATGGCTGTAACGGTTCGTGCAGCCTCGTCTCGATCCCTGAGTCAACAGAAGGGGACGTTTGCAAGACAGCAACCACCTGCACGAACAGTTCGACGACGTTTGCAGCAGCATGGACTATCAGCTCGGAGACCATGGCTGCGGCTACCCTTGACTCTGCATCACAGACAGGAGCGCCTGCGATGGTGTACTCAACGACGAACCTGGGTGCACGAATGGCAAAACGTCATTTTTTCGGATGAATCCAGGTTCTGTTTACAGCATCATGATGGTCGCATCCGTGTTTGGCGACATGGCGGTGAATGCACATTGGAAGCGTGTATTCGTCATCGCCATATTGGCCTATCACCCGGCGTGATGGTATGGGGTGCCATTTGTTACACGTCTCGGTCACCTCTTGTTCGCATTGACGGCACTTTGAACAGTGGACGTAACATTTCAGATGTGTTACGACCCGTGGCTCTACCCTTCATTCGATCCCTGCGAAACCCTACATATCAGGAGGATAATGCACGACCGCATGTTGCAGGTCCTGTACGGGCCTTTCTGGATACAGAAAATGTTCGACTGCTGTCCTGTCCAGATCCCTCACCAACTGAAAACGTCTGGTCAATGGTGGCCGAGCAACTGGCTCGTCACAATACGCCAGTCACTACTCTTGATGAACTGTGGTATCGTACTGAAGCTGCATGGGCAGCTGTACCTATACGCGCCATCCAAGCTCTGTTCTATTCAATGCCCAGGCGTATCAAGATCGTTATTACGGCCAGGGGTGGTTGTTCTGGGTACTGATTTCTCAGGATCTATGCACCCAAACTGAACGCCCTAACTCCCACCTTCATTCACTCAGCGCCCTCCAAACTGTAAGTGGCAGGTAAAAGAGGTCGGTGAACGATGATTACGTTAATGTGCTTCAGGGAATTCGTCTTTCCTCCGGAGTGCGAGCAACATTAAAACCAAGCCGGCGAGGAGCAGGAGGTACCTACAGACCTAGGACCTGCGAAAAACGCGGAGGCGGGAGCTGCGCCGCATTCCGGCGCAGGGTGGGTACCCGCTGACGTCACGGGCCGCCGCCGCCGCCGCCTCCACGCGCTGTCACCGCCCCACGCCCCACGGCCCACATGATGGCGCTGGCGAACTCCGCCCCGCATTGTCGACAGCACAACGTCGACAGCTCGGTCGCTATACTAACGTGTAACGCATCCTGCAAAACCACTGTAGTTTTTTTGCCCCTGTACGAAAACAGTGCAGAACGTGGATGTCTGAATTTACATCTACATCTACATCCATACTCCGCAAGCCACCTGACGGTGTGTGGCGGAGGGTACCTTGAGTACCACTGTGGGTTCTCCCTTCTATTCCAGTCTCGTATTGTTCGTGGAAAGAAAGATTGTCGGTATGACTCTGTGTGGGCTCTAATCTCTCTATTTTTATCCTCATGGTCTCTTCGCGAGATATACGTAGGAGGGAACAATATACTGCTTGACTCCTCGATGAAGGTATGTTCTCGAAGCTTCAACAAAAGCCCGTACCGAGCTACTGAGCGTCTCTCTTGCAGAGTCTTCCATTGGAGTTTATCTATCATATCTGTAACGCTTTCGCGATTACTAAATGTTCCTGCAACGAAGCGCGCTGCTCTCCATTGGATCTTCTCCGTCTCTTCTATCAACCCTATCTGGTTCGGATCCCACACCGATGAGCAGTATTCAAGCAGTGGGCGAGCAAGTGTACTGTAACCTACTTCCTTTGTTTTCGGACTGCATTTCCTTAGGATTCTTCCAATGAATCTCAGTCTGGCATCTGCTTTACCGACGATTAATTTTATATGGTCATTCCATTTTAAATGGTTCAAATAGCTCTGAGCACTATCGGACTTAACATCTGAGGTCATCAGTCCCCTAGAACGTAGAACTACTTAAACCTAACTAACCTAAGGACATCACACACATCCGTGCCCGAGGCAGGATTCGAACCTGCGACCGCAGCGGTCGCGCGGTTCCAGACTGAAGCGCCTAGAATCACTTGGCCACAGCGGCCGGCTCCATTTTAAATCACTCCCAGATAATTTATGGAATTAACTGCTTCCAGTTGCTGACCTGCTATATTGTAGCTAAATGATAAAGAATCTTTCTTTCTGTGTATTCGCAGCACATTACACTTGTGTACATTGAGATTCAATTGCCATTCCCTGCACCATGCGTCAATTCGTTGCAGGTCCTCCTGCATTTCAGTACAATTTTCCATTGTGACAACCTCTCGATAAGCATCATCCGCAAAAAGCCTCAGCGAACTTCCGAAATTACTGAAACATATATCTTTTTATTTCGAAGCGTGAAGCCAAACTGAAACATTTGTAGATTTAACTTTAGAAATGCTTTCATAATAAAATATTTCATCACCTATTTCACCTTCTTAGGGTTGAATTTGGCAAAACATAAAAACCCGTTTTTTTTTAATTTGTAGCCGAGAAGTCAAATACCAATTTTCATAGATGTAACTTTAAAAATGCTTTAGTAGTTCTTCAATGTGATTTATTTAGAGAAACATTCAACACGAATTTCTTTTATTTCTCGCCGAGAAATCAAATACCAATTTTCCTAATTCTAGCTTCAATATTGCCGTAACAGCAACATATTTTCAAAAAACTTTTCATACCATTTTTCACAACCTTAGGGGTGGAATTTGGAAAAAATCCATTCTTAAACGATGCGTGCAGCATAACAGTAACAGTCTCTCTAAATTTCAACTTTGTATCCTTAACAGTTTGGGCTGGGAGTCCATGAGTCAGTCAGAACATTTCCCTTTATATATAGAGATTAGTATTTTCTAAGTTCCACCCATTAAAATTTGCACGGGATACGCACCTCATCCTAGTCAAAACAGAGATAGAGCAGAATTCTATGAGTTCCGTAATCAACCTGCCGAACTGTACCTTGACCGCCAACGCAGGACAGATTAAGTAATCGAGACGGCGTGTCTGCAGCGGAAGGTCAGTCAGTCGGCCGGAGATAACACGGTGGGCACAACACGCCGGTACGTTGCCACGGTATTCCGTCAGCTGTGACGCGAGCGGGGTGCCGTGCGTCATTCGCTCCGGTCCCTCTGCCTGACGCTACAGATAGCCCTGGCTGCCGCTCATAAGCCCACTGCGCTCTCCCGAGCCACGAACAACAGCATTGGCTGTCATTATCCAGATGCAATTCGTCGAACGGGGTATCGAAAAACTCCTAGATTTCATTCTGGCGCAAGCTACTTCCAAAATTTAAAACAAAATTCAAGTGGCCCTGAGCACTATGGGACTCAAAAAAATGGTTCAAATGGCTCTGAGCACTATGGGACTCAACTGCTGAGGTCATCAGTCCCCTAGAACTTAGAACTGGTTCAAATGGCTCTGAGCACTATGGGACTTAACTTCTGAGGTCATCAGTCCCCTAGAACTTAGAACTACTTAAACCTAACTAACCTAAGGACATCACACACAGCCATGCCCGAGGCAGGATTCGAACTTGCGACCATAACGGTCGCGCGGTTCCAGACTGTAGCGCCTAGAACCGCTCGGCCACTTCGAAAATTTAAAGCAGTTAAGATCGATTCTACTGTACGAAAGACGTTACTATTTATCTACTTTTATCTGTCTGCTTATTGATTCACTATAGCCTCTAGCTTGGTTAACTATAGTACACCACATCATCATGAACAGCAGTTCGTATTTGTTAATTCTCCAGTCTCATTTGATCAGTGCATTATTCCCAAAAGCCTTATGTGACGTCCCACTAATGTGTTCCTTACTGGGGGTAAGAGTTATGCATACACTTCATTGCCCGCTTCTTATTTCTAATACACCATTCTGCACTTCGCCAATCCATTTAACTTTTAACGTCCTCCTCCGACACGATTTTTATACTGCTTCCAGTTTCAGCTTGTCCGTTTTCGAACGCTCCAGATTTTACTACCACACCTGCACATGATGACAATCATTATAGTTCCACAAATGACTACTGTTACTACTTCTTGTTGTTTAGATTATCCCTTACTAAAGTTACTATTATTCCACTTCCCATTACCAGCATTAGATTTACCTCTACTACGAACACTACTGTCCATTTTATGACGACCTTTACCTTCTAGTTGTAATTTGCTTTTTGTAATATTTATATTCGTCCATCGTCATAGGACTGGACCTGGATTTGAAAAGAAACAGGCTATTTACAGTGTTGTGTACTACTTTGTACACAGTGATAAGATGAGGTGGGCTACAGATTGGTGCAGCAGTTGTCGTCGTAGGAAAGTTAAAGGGGCAGGAGCAGAAATAGAATGAAATTTTCACTCTACAGAGGAGTGTGCGCTTATATGAAACTTCGTGGAAGATTAAAACTGTGTGCCGGACGGAGACTCGAACTCGGGACCTTTGCCTTTCGCAGGCAAGTGCTCTACCAACTGAGCTACACAAGCACGACTCACGCCCCGCCCTCACAGCTTCAATTCCGCCAGTACCTCGTCTTCACAATATTCCTTTCTTCCAGGAGTGCTAGTTCTGCAAGGCCCGCAGGAGAGCTTTTGTGAAGTTTGGAAGGTAGGAGACGAGGTACTGGCGGCATTGAAGCTGTGAGGACGGGGCGTGAGTCGTGCTTGTATAGCCCAATTGATAGAGCACTTGACCGCGAAAGGCAAAGGTCCCGAGTTCGAGTCTCGGTCCGGCACACAGTTTTAATCTGGCGGGAAGTTTCAGGAGCAGAAATGATTAGCGAACAAGTAAACACGGTAAACATAAGCTTTACTTAACTGGTAGCTTACTTAAAGCATACGAAGACATATTCCAAATAATGCAGCAAGAAATAGAGTCCAGCTAATGTAATAGTAACAAGAGCTTTGCAGGGAGAGGCGCTCTTAAATATCAAAAATGGCTCTGAGCAAGATGGGACTCAACTGCTGAGGTCATTAGTCCCCTAGAACTTAGAACTAGTTAAACCTAACTAACCTAAGGACATCACAAACATCCATGCCCGAGGCAGGATTCGAACCTGCGACCGTAGCGGTCTTGCGGTTCCAGACTGCAGCGCCTTTAACCGCACGGCCACTTCGGCCGGCTCTTAAATATCGCATTAGCGATAGTGACAAGGCTGAGAATGGGCTGTGCCTCGGTGGCGACCCCATTGTGACTGGTCTGCAGCTCATTGTGAATGGGCTGTGTGACTGCCGCCGGCCCTCCTGTATCGCTGTAGCAGAGGGCCCTCATGGTACGGAGGCACTCGAGGCGTGGCTCAGCGGGCGCGTGCCATTGGCTCTGCGGATCCCGTACGACCGCTCTCGGGGACTGACAGAAACTTGCATTGCCACTACCAACTGTGGGACGCCAATGCGGTGGCATCGATCTACGATACCACTCACAGTACTGTACGAAGATACGAATATTATGACTCACATACTGGTATGTAAATCACTTCTCTGAGGAGACGGCGAAAGAAATAAATGGAGAAATACTGTCTTTGTGCGGGACCTCCAGCGTCAAAAGTGAATAACAGCCACTATATCTCTGTGGCTGACCGTCTGAGTTCATCCAGAGCCAGTATTTCTCCTTGAGGGTTTCATTTTAGCGTCACGGGTCTTTACTGTCGCGACTCCTTGGATTTCATCACTATTCATCATGGGCCTAGCTGTCAATCACAGTTCACGAGTTCAAGTTCCTCAAGCTTATGGCTTTGGAAAAAGTGAACCACTACCTTAATGTTCCCCATTTTTGTTGTGTTCTGCCCACTCGTCTAATACGAGGGTTGTCCAGAAAGTAAGTTCCGATCGGTCGCAAAATGGAAACCACCGGGAAAACCCGGTAAAGCTTTGCACAGATGTGTTGGGCAGTGTCTCTAGTATGCCCGTCTTTCGTGTCGCGTCGCTCTTTTCAGTTTTGAGTGAATAGTAAGCACGCAAAGATGTGTAGGGAATAGCGTCTCCCGTCAAGTACGAGGGCCTGGTTAGAGATTTCGCCTGTGTCATGCAGCCCACATAACACAACTGTCGAGCAGTTCCTTCTCCATGCCAATTCTCGACCGCACGCTGCAGGGGTAATGAAGACGCTCCTGCAGCGTTTCCGATGAGAAGTGTTTGATTACCCACAATTCAGTCCATAATTAGCTCCCCCTGAGTCTCATCTCGGCTCGCAAGTACCGCTGGCTATGAAGACAAAATTTTTCCACAGATAACGAGCTGCAGACCAGTGCAGATAACCGTCCAAAAGCACAAGCAGCTGCTTTCTATGACGAGGATACTGGAAAGTTGATACGACACTACGATAAAACTCGAAGTTGGAGCAGCGTCTATGTAGAGAAGTAGGTGGAAGGTGTACCTAACTGTTGCAAATAAAACGTTTCTGGAATGAAATTTCCACTCTACAGCGGAGTGTCCGCTGATGTGAAACTTCCTGGCAGATTAAAGCTGTGTGCCGGACCGAGACTCGAACTCGGGACCTTTGCCTTTCGCGGGCAAATGCTCTACCAACCTTTTTTTTTAATCTCATTTTGTTCGCTGTTGTTCGTTGCTTCTGCTCGAGGCGGACGTCGTAAGACATCCGTTTAAGTTCGTTGTTGATCGTTTAGCTCAGTTTTTTTTTTCACAGAGGGCTGCTAACCCTCTGACCGAACACGCTGAGCTACCGTGCCGGCTAACCAACTGAGCTACCCAAGCACGACTCACGCCCCGCCCTCACAGCTTTACTTCTGCCAGTATCTCGTCTCCTACCTTCTCCTACATTCCCTAGGTTGTGGCCATGCCATGTCTCCGCAACTGCGCAATATTCTTTCTTTCAGGAGTGCTAGTTCTGCAAGGTTCGCAGGAGAGCTTCTGTAAAGTTTGGAAGGTAGGAGACGAAGTACTGGCAGAAGTAAAGCTGTGAGGACGGGACGTGAGTCGTGCTTGGGTAGTTCAGATGGTAGAGCACTTGCCCGCGAAAGGCAAAGGTCCCGAGTTCGAATCTCGGTCTGGCACACAGTTTTAATCTGCCAGGAAGTTTCAAACGTTTCTGGTTTTCACTTTGGTTTCCATTTCGAGACCGATCGAAACTTACTTTCTGGACAACATCGTATATGGTGCCTAGGAGACCTGCTTCGATAAACAACAGTTCAAGCAAATCGTATTAATAGATTTTTATTACAGTAAGATAAATGACAACACTTAACTTTGACAAACTACAGTGGTATCGCAAGCAAATGGGAACCGACAAATAAGCAGTCTCTTCAGTATATACATTTCCAATACAGTGAAACAACACATTACCTAAGTCACTGCTGGAGCTCTCTTAGATCGGCTAGACTTCGACTCGGGCTGCGGCCAGGCGGAGCGGAGCTTATATTCTCTAGATGCCGCACCGAGCATTCCGGAGGACGACTATTCAATCCCGCGTCTGACCATCCTGATTTAGGTTTTCCGTGATTTCCCTAAATCGCTCCAGGCAAATGCCGGAATGGTTCCTTTGAAAGGGCACGGCCGACTTCCTTCCCTGTCCTAAAGTGATGAGACCGATGACCTCGCTGTCTGGTCTCCTCCGTCCTAATCAACCCAATCCTAGATGCCGCTCCTGTCTCGGTGTCGTCCTAGAGAGGTGTCTGTGAGCATACTGTTGTATGACGTCGTCTCACAGCCCTCTCCGCTGTAACGTTCTTGGCCAAAGTGCCGGTGCTTGACGTTACGCCGGAACACGTTTTGTCTGTGGAGATGTGAAAAGGTAGATTCAGCCAGTTTTTTTACATCTTATCACTGGTAGATAACTTCCGCTTCCTGACGACCGACATATAAAAATGTGTGTAGAAACGCTAGGCAGCGTAACGAATATGTTTTAATTTGAAAATTCAGGTAGCATAATATCAGTCCCACCCCCCTTGAACCATGGACCTTGCCGTAGGTGGGGAGGCTTGCGTGCCTCAGCGATACAGATAGCCGTACCGTAGGTGCAACCACAACGGAGGGGTATCTGTTGAGAGACCAGACAAACGTGTGGTTCCTGAAGAGGGGCAGCAGACCTTTCAGTAGTTGCAGGGGCAACAGTCTGGATGATTGACTCATCTGGCCTTGTAACACTAACCAAAACGGCCTTGCTGTGCTGGTACTGCGAACGGCTGAAAGCAAGGGTAAACTACAGCCGTAATTTTTCCCGAGGGCATGCACTTTACTGTATGGCATGGAGAGCTGCATCAAACCAGTCTCTGGACTGAAGACCACAACGACAACAACAATATCAGTACATATGTACAGGCTCCTGCCGTCAATGGCGAGATTATTGAGAGCTTTGTAGACAACGGCGCTGAATCTATGGTGGATTTCTCTGACAATGTTGTGCCAACAAATCACATATGAGTCGTCACGATCTCGGTGTGTCATTCCGCTTTTACTGACCTCTGCGGCCGTGCAGAATTTGGCTATAAACTCCTATTCTAGCTCATCCCACGTGACGTGTTCAAAGCCGGACGACACCGCGCGGAACTGCAGAGCACCCCTGGAGTTGGCGCCTTGCCAGTGCGTGAGTGAACGACCTCCACGAGCCGCTGTTTTGTTTCCGATCGTGCCGGCGTATTTTTATGGCATCTGCCACGCAGCGGGCCGCGTAAACAGCGGGAGCGTCGCTGACCCCGTTAGGCGCTGGCGATGGACTTTTAAATCTGGAACTGCCAAACAGCGGGGGTCGATACGGGCGCGCATCGGCGCCACGCTGTGTCAGCAAACAGCGACCACCGCCGCCGCCGCCGCCGCCACCGCCTTCCGCCGGCCGCTCATCTTCTGGCCCGTGGCGGCGGGCGGCCGCCCGCGGAACCGGAGAGATACGGTCGCATATGCGACATTAAAGAGGGATCGAGACAGACCACTAGTTCATAAATTCGGACACCACTAAATTACAGGGATCGTAATACTGCCGTGGGGGATTAGCCGAGCGGTCTAGGGCGCTGTAGTCATGGACTGTGCGGCTGATCCCGGCGGAGGTTCGAGTCCTCCCTCGGGAAGGGGTATGTGTGTGTTTGTCCTTAGGATAATTGAGGTTAAGTAGTGTGTAAGCTTAGGAACTGATGATCTTAGCAGTTAAGTCCCATAAGATTTCACACACATTTGAACATATTTTTGATCGTAATACTCAGTAACAGCATTTCAGACACAGTGGTCAAAGGACCGCCGTTGTTTCTACAGCGAAATGGCGAGGATAGAAGGTAACCAGTCACGATATGTCCGTTTTCGACAAAAAATTTGTTTTTCCGTAATATCCTTTATAATTATCCGGGCTGTTATGCCGTGGTCGGTTGATGATTTCTGTGTTAATTCCCAACGTTTCGTCCTCGTCTGCCGGAGACATCTTCAAGGGGGTCTGGCTCGCTACTGACTGCCGCTAAATTCCGTGTCCGCGCGCTCCCCCTGTTTCGCACGGGGCAGATGACTGGATGATAGGCAACACGCATTACATAGGAACACTGCAGTGCCCACACTGTGTCGCCTCTAAGGGGCATAACCAGTCTTAAACGATGCCCACCGTCGCCAGGGAGCGTAAGCCAAAATTTTGTCTCCAACAAAAGTTGTTCCCCATGAAGTGATCCGTCAGCCCTAAACGTTTGATGCCAAGATTTTGAAACACACTCTATATTTGATCCAATTGGCCTCAACTGCGATCCATTAACCATTTTTTGCCCCATTTTACATGAATTGCGCCTCCGAAAACGAGAGACTTTTTGGTTGAACACGAAGGTCAATACAAAATATGTCTTATTAGTGCGCTTCACAGTATGTTTTCCAGCTGTTGGATATGTTGCCCTTGCGACAAGGCAATTTTTGATCCCATAGTCGGCCTTCCACTTCATGTATTTGGACCAGAAAGCTTTTATTGAGTATGTATACAGAGACAACTTGCAGCGGTGCTGATGTGGCTGTCCTTGTTGTTGCAGCGCCACCTGGACAAGGGCTCGGACCTGCTGGAGGAGTGCTCCGGAGAGGCCCGCGGTGGCGGCCTGCGGGAGCTTGCGCGCTCGCTCAAGACCCACCTGCTCGGCTTCAGCGAACGACTCGAGGACACGCGGGAGCGACTCGAGGACACCTCGCGCTGCTTCTGCCTCCTCGACAAGGTCAGCCTAGTTCAGTCTGCGCCAACCCAGTAATGGGGTGGATCCCATCATCATCTTCACTTTCAGGGATTTGGCTAACAGTTTGTTCCGTCTTCAAAGGTTATTGTTGAGCCCATTTCATTTTGGACCAACCAGTGCCCATTCTTCCTTTCGGACTGTACCTTCACAGTTGCTCCATCAGCCTTTCTCCTGGCGTTCTGCTCACGTGGTCTTTCCACGTGTTTCGTGTCGTTCATCCCTTCAGCATTCAGTTCTTCTCTAATTTGCCCATTCCTAATCCGGGCTTATTATGTGCAGCCTATCACTGTTTCTAGAAATCTCATTTCAGCTGTGACTCTGCAAGCTTTCCCAGTGGATATGTTGCAACAAGTCTTCACGGGTTTGCCGCCGGATGATATTGTGCAAATTCCACAGTATTGCCGTCAGTCATCAGTTGTTCCTAGCCACCAGCAAGGGTCAACCACATGAAAATGTCGGACAGTTGCTCCGAGGCAATATTGTGGAATTTGCACAATATCATCCGGCGGCAAACCCGTGAAGACTGTTTACACTCATTTCAGCTATTTGTATTTTGCACTTATCCCTGTTTGTCAAAACCGTAGTTTCACTACAGAGATGTCACAGCCATAATTTTACAAAACTTTACTTTTGCTTCCATCCTAACACCGTTCTTTAAGGATCTATTAATAGTGCCACATACAGGGTGAGCATTAATAAAACTGGCAAATTGCAGGGACGGATACCTGACTGGGAATGGAGGAGGAAAGGTCCTCCGAACATGTGTCCGGAAATGCATCGTTACCACGGTAGATGGTGCGGAGGAATAACAGTTCCCCTGACCACGTGCGGTGTGTTCCTTGAGTGTTGCAGGCTGTGTGATTGGCGCAGTGTACTGTAAGCAGCAGAATGGCCTGGTATTCATCTCGGGAACGAGTTGAATACTGAAACTTCCAGGCGGATTAAAACTGTGTGCCGGACCGAGACTCGAACTCGGGACCTATGCCTTCCGCGGGCAAGTGCTCTACCCAAGCACGACTCACGCCCCGTCCTCACAGCTCTAATTCCGCCACTATCTCATCTCCTACCTTCCAAGGTCCCGAGTTCGAGTCTCAGCCCGGCACACAGTTTTAATCCGCTAGGAAGTTTCATATCAGCGCACACTCCGCTGTAGAGTGAAAATTCATTCTAGAGTTGAATACTGTTTCTGTACGACGAAGCAGGTGGAAACAGTCGAGAAGCAGCATAACTATAGCGAAATAAGTACCCTCATAGATACCAACCACACAACATTTCGAGCCGTTTTTGGGCGTTTGTGTGATCATGGGTCCGCTCAGACAGGTGGACGTGCAGGGAGGCAGCGGTCCATGCGTACATCAAATTTGGAAGTCGGGGTTCTACAGGACATTGAGATGAACTCTAGTACAAGCTCCAAATCTGGTGCACGCACAGACCGCTGCCTCTCCGCATGTTCGTCTGTCTGAAAGGACCCCTGATCACACAAACGCACAAAAAGGGCTTGAAATGTTGTGTGATGTGGTTTTCGTCTGCGAGGGTACTTGTTTAGGTATAGCCGTGATGCCTCTCGACCGTTTCCATCTGCTTGGCCGTACACAAACACAGTCTCGATTTGTTCCCGACATGACTACCGGACCATTCTGCCGCTTACAGTACGCTGTGTCAATCACACAGCCTGCAACACACGAGGAACACATCACACGTGGTCAAAGGAATTGTCATTCGTCAGCGCCATCTACCGTGGCAACGATGCATTTCCGCACAACATGTTCGTAAGACCTTTTTTTCCCTCCATTTCCAGTCAGGAAACATTCACTGCTATTTGTCCGTTTTATTAATGGTGGCGCTGTGTACAGTGCGTCGCAGCAGAAATGACCATTATTCAGGGATATCACAGGAACGATCATTCGAAGCAAAAAGGTCTGGTAAACACGACCTCTAAAACGCATACCATAAGAGCTGTGAGCACTTGCTCATCTTCGATACTGAGAAACAAATCTCTTCTACTGCAAGCTCTTTGCTTTCCATATTGTGGGAACAGTTAGTATGGACGAAAACAAAACAAAAAAATTGTCTAGTAAGCGTGCGGTCTAAAATGCACACCTTAAAAGCGGAAGAGATTTGTTTCTCAGTAGCGAAGATGAAGACACGCTGATAGACCTGAAGATGCGCATTTTAGAACCCACGATCACTAGACCTTTGCTTCGAATGATCGTTTCTGTCATATCCTTGAATACTGACCATTCCTCCTGGAACACCGTGTACATAATTCAGTGATATCGAAACTGATGGAGCTTGTTGTCTATATCTCTGTTATGCTAGCAACTTATTTGGTTATATATATATATATATATATATATATATATATATATATATATATATATATATATATATATATGAAGGTGGTATCTGTTTTTTCGGACATATAAGGCTCACCGGCCATTTGACCATCTTCTCCTGTGCAGATGCACAAACAGCGCCCGAACTCTTACGGCGGGGATCGGCGGTAAAGCCACGAGTAATGAGTGTAATGGGCAGGGGCACTATGAATATAGTGCGGGACAGCAAGTTGGGAATGTGGGTCTCGCTATCTTCTGTGTCCTCGGTGGCTCAGATGGACAGTGCGTCTGCCATGTAAGCAGGAGATCCCGGTCGGGGCACACATTTTCAACTGTCCCCATTGACTTACATCAACCCTTGTATGCAGCTAGGGGTATTCATTTCATTCTAACTTATTTGTTTTCCTAAATAATTAAAACTGCTGACTTGTTCAGTTATTCTGTTATTGATAATAGTTTCTGATCTGATTAGCTCAACTCCTTTAAATGCCGCTACCATTGTTTTATTATTTGACATTTCCGTAGTCTATTCTTTGCTCAGCAGGTGCGACTTAGGCGTAGCATATTGTAATTTATTTTCATAGTTAAATACAGTAAGCTGATCGTCTGCAAGAAGGCTGTTTTTGTGCTTCCATGCTGCGATATCTCTAACCCTGCTTCTGTTTCTTGTTTCCATCTTCTTATGATGTCGTCAACGTATGTATTAAATAATGTTCGTGATAAACTGCATCTTTGCCTGGCACCTTGGTTCACAGGTACTATACGTGGAATTTTTTCACCTGCTTTAATTATTATTTTAGTACCTGTGTACATATATTTCAGCAGCTTTATGACGTGCATCGGATAATCTCTTTTCTTTAGTACACTCCATAGTGTCTTCAGATCGTAGAGCGCGGACGAGCAAGAGCCCGGACGAGCAAAGATTCAAAGCTCCAACTTGCCTCTGAGCGCTCTCTCGTTTTTCTTATTTGGAACTTATGAGAAACAGAGGAGAACCAGGGAAATATTGGTGCTATGAATTTTTCCTCGTGTGTGTTGCTCATTAATAAGAACCAGTTTCAACTAGTCACATAAAATTAAAATACCGTGTACATAACTAAGAATAAAATAAATTCCTGCAAAAAATTAGCATTGTTTTCCATGCCAAACGCTATGCTCGCGAGAAGCGTAGAACATTACAATCTGAAAAGCCGAATTCATAAAGGAACGTGTCACATTGAAATCTTTTGCCAACCTGCATTAGACCCTTACAAATGTCCATTTAGAATTGACGCAGCAGTCAGTCACAGCAAATAAAAATAAATGTAGTAAAGAGACAGTCTAGGTTGCGAAATAAAAATAAAAACATAAAACATAACTTTGCAACCGAGGCTATCTCTCTATATAATTATGAAAACCGGTTGCTGTACCAGTCAGTCGACCATGGAATGGAATAATCTCTGTAATAAATACAGCGTTAAGATAGGTGCCAGATTTTGTAATATAGTTCTACGAACTACGACATTCTCCGGAAAAACAAATATACTCTGGAGGAAAAAAATCTTTAACATCACATTTTCATATTAACGTATGTTTACAAGATACATTTGCTTGCTTTTCCACCGAATCGAAATGGTTCAAATGGTTCTGAGCACTATGGGACTTAACATCTGTGGTCATCAGTCCCTTAGAACTTAGAACTACTTAAACCTAACTAACCTAAGGACATCACACACATCCATGTCCGAGGCAGGATTCGAACCTGCGACAGTAGCAGTCGCGCGGTTCCGGACTGAGCGCCTGAACCGCTAGACCACCGCGGCCGGCCCACCGAATCGGATCAAACCGATCGATCAGAACAAAGCCGCTACGCGCAAAAAGTTGTCTCAAAGTTTCGAGACTCGGGGAAATGGGGAGCCATTAAGATCCAGTATTGCCTTTCAAGAGACTGACAAGCAAGCGTCACTTACTTTTTGTATATTTTGTTTCTTTCTACGGTAACGGTACTCCGTCGCACCGATTTACATGAAATAAAGATTCCTCTGCTATAAGATTTTTAAATATGTTAGTGACGTGACAGTTGTAAATATCGTTAAGTTTATAAAAATAGTAACCCGTCAGATTTATTGTTTGTCTTTTTTACATTTAATCATGGACGAAAGTGGCTTTATCGCTTTCTACCATCCTCCTCAAAAGTGGCAAACGAATGTTCTCCCGTAGACCATTGTCTTGGAAAACACTCAACAGAATGGGATTTCCCCGTCACAGGCCCCTGATATGGTCGTATCGCATTCGGTGGCGGCTTTTCTTTCCACTTTCTTCTCCCGTTATCGGGCTAATGGAGTCTGCTAGCGCATAGCCTCGGGCAGATGATACTGTCGAGACTCACGTGAGAAGTCACCTCGAAAACCAAAGCAACTTAAATAATTGTTTGACTTTTGTACCAAACTAGTCAGCTGTTACATATTTTACTCATTAATAGATAAAAACGAGTTAACACAGCCAGTTGGGTTCAGTGCATGGAAAAAGCTTTTTACGTGACGAGGTGAAGGAAGAGGGTATTCGATAGACTGAAAAAAGTACGTAATAGATAGCTAAATAATACTGACAAGTAAGAAACGAGACTTGTGAACTTATTGCGTAACACACTTCAAGTCTTTACCCAAAAGGAGAAACCACGAGTTACGTACATCATTTCTAAATTTTTTTAATCTGCCAGGAAGTTTCATCATTTCTAAAGTTTGTCAAAAGAGAATATTTTGAAAATAAGGAAACTAAAATGGAGGAGAGGAACGAATGTCAAGACAAAGGGCATCAGTACAATTGTGTTTCGCAGGAAAAAGGGCATGTAGTATTACGAAGCGGAATGTGTTGCCTACTGTGTGAGGCATTTATTGGAAAGAAGGACAACGAGGATAGGAAAACAATACAACAGTAATCCACAAAAATTTTAAAATGACGAGCAATACGAAGGAAAATCTACGAATTAACTGAGACTCACGCAAAAAAATGTGCTGTACAGTATCAGATAACTGAAGTTCAACGTTAACCTAGAACCGAACAGAAAGTTCTAAAATTGTACGGAATGTCGGATGTTCCCTGCAGAATAGTAGCTGAATGTGTCTGAAATACTATACCTTTTAAGTTTGGATTCTGGCGTTACAGGAAAGGAAGCTTTGTGCATAGAATGAGAAATATAAATGCGTTCATAAATCTCGGTGCTGTCATCGCAATGGATGGGACCCGGATCTACTTGTACTCGTATTGTAGAACTAACTAGTATGATAGACTGTTGGAATCAAAAGATGCAGAAAGGCACAAGACTCAAGTAAAGCAAAGCAGGTCTCTGAGAATGTTGGTTGCAGTAAGTATAAAATGATGACTGGTGACTGATCTGGCCCAATTAAACTGAAGCAACTCCCGTTATTTACGTCGGCAGCAGTATATTTCAGTCTCGCTGGCTGTTATCCCTTGCATCTAAGCTCAGCTACGAGTAGTATTTTAATATCTGCAAGTTGAACAATGTACACGTGAAGCAATCAATTACAAGTTGCTTTATTTGTACAAATTTCTTCACTAACACTGAGCCGTATAGCTAGCGTTTAACAGGAAGAAGCCGTCAATGGGGTGGGCAGTGGTCATGTTAAAACTGGACAAACGTATTTGTAAAGAAATATAAAAAAGCTCGTTATTACGAAAAAGGAATGTGCAAGCTATACAAAATGTTTCTTAAACTTCGGATTGAAAACACTGTATAACCATTCTGACGTCGTTCGTAAATGTCAATAAATACGTGTTTCACTAACGGTTAGGTGACGACAAACTGTGATGGGTTGCGGTTATGAAAAGACGTTGTTCCGAAAATGATAGTTTTCTTGAGCATGTAGACTGGTGAAAGATACACTCTGACGCACTGAGTTACGGATTAAATCGCATTGATCCGTGTAACTAAGAGAGCCCACATTATCAACGGATGAACCCGCTGTCCATTAACGAGACATTTTTGGGGCAGCCAAGTTGTATATAGAGTTCACTAGCCTCTTCTCGTGGTACCATCACAGTATTTACCCGTACTCGTCAGGTAGCCTAATTGCACTGTGCTAAGTTGAGGGTAGTAGCGTTCTCTTTTGTTCTCATCGCTCTCTAATACGAATAAAGTATTAGTAAAAATCTTCGTGCTGTGTTGAATTGTAACAGGAAAGCACGGAAATTGTAGAAGGCAAGATATGAAACGAGATACCAAGATCTAGCTGATCCATTCCTCAAATGCTCCGGTGTCAGCCGTGATGCGAATTCAGTTAGTAAGATTTTCTTTTTTTCTGGAGGAGGCAGCTGCCCCTTCTGGGTACGACCATGGTTCGGGGTCGATAAGGGTTTCCTTTTTCGCTGAATACATCGATCCGCGTTCTCTTGGAAGTTGGGTGTGTAAAGGAATGAACTTTCAAAGTGGCGAAAAGCATGTAGTAATGCACGATATTCACCACTTTGCAAATGGGTATTGCAGGTTAAAGGCGTCCGTGTTATCGTTGTGAGAACTATCGGTTGGAACAGCGTCCCCCCCCCACCCCCTTTCTCCCTCACGCTTCACCCAAACTTTATTCAGATCTATGATTTCCCCAGATCACCCGAAATCACTTCAATAAGGCTTCAATAGAGTCCGCCATCTGTCGTCCAACTGAACTCCTCACTAAGGAGTACAGTAGCAACGAGACGTTAAATAAACAAAAATAATTCTATCACTACCATTATACGGATATAAACTTTATTGGCAGTTACAAGTGGCGATCCTTTAGAAAACAATTAATTAGTTCTCGAGACGTGAGGCTCTTTACAATGTTCAGTAACGCGTAGCCGGCGGAAGGAGTTTTGTTCTTTTAGGACAAATAAGGGTAGGTACAAATCTAACGTGGCGTACCTACAGCAGCAGAGATCGTTTCATAAAAAATTGAAAACTGTGTATGAAACTCACTGTTTGTCATGTGTGCGCATTAACGCCATTAATATTATTTATTTGAATACTGAAGCGTTGTGTGCAATAAACGGAAAGTGGTTTTCATCCTCGTGTGAAATATATACAGTTATTGTTTAGTAGCTTGCCCGACTTATAAAGAACAACGTTTTTAAACAGAGAACTGGAGTGTGGCAGGAAACAGAACCAGAAGCTTTTCCCGCCAGAAACAGAACGCCTGAGAAGTTCAGTCAGTCGTGATGTTTTTACGTCGTGGCACAAGTGACAAACTGTCGGCCATTGTGAGCGTAATAGCGATCGAGGAATACCGTACGAGGTCAATGGGCTCTCTGTATGAGTAATTTATTTCCCCCACTTTAAAAGTTTGCTGCAGTTCCGTCGTTTGATTATGTCGCACACGAGCACCTCAATTGTTGGTCCACAGTAGGCGGCATTCTTTTCATGCTGCCGCGCGGTTCTTTTTCATGTGCGCCTACAGTGTTGTGCCCACTGCCAGTTAAGTCCGCGGCAAGCAAACTGAGTGCTACCATTCGTTGTTTTGTTTCTGTGCTTGTAGTGGGAGAACGTTGAAAATGGATGCTTTAGCACGTTTCACAGCTTTCTGGAGAAAGGTAATGCTATTCATATTGCAAAAATAAAAAAAAAGACTTAGTATCCATCCAGTAATGTAGTATCCATCCAGTAATGTGAGTCCAAAGTTCTAATTTCTAGAAATGTTCAAGTTAGCTAGATATATACTGAAATGAAAAACACAATTTTCCTTTTGCCAGTGGGTATCGTGCTTACATTTCTTGAAGGTAAGACGTATTTTGTCCGATTTGGCATGTGTTGCGATAACGCTTGTCGGCTTTTAATTACTGGCGAACGAAGCTCCACTTAGAATTTGCTTGTTTTCGTTAAGAGACGCCTAAACGGTCAATATTTTCGGATGTACAGTAATACTGGGAAGGGTGGAGAGGTAGTGCAATGATTTACGCTTATTAGCAAGTTTTGAAATTATTGCGCTACCAGGGGAATTCTGTGCCGTCTGTAGGCAGTATTAAGAATATCCTTCCCAGTCGTTCACGTGTTTCATTGAAGTACAGCATCTAGGTTACTTTGTGTTCCCTGTTGTGTTAACCTGCAAAAATGAGTTCAAAACAAATAGAAAGGTCGTCCGTATTAGACTGCGTCTAAATGTACAAACCATTGTCGACATTGTGGGATGTTAGGGCAGATAAACATAAAAACCGGAAAATTAAGAATGACTCTTTCGAGTTGTTGCTTACTAAATACCGAGGGAAGTCCGTCTTTAAGAACCAACGTTTTTACAGTAATATATCAGTGTTGAACTATAAACATGTAAAAAGTTCTAATAATTATCTTTCTCGTTCAACCTCTGTTCCCGCCACAAGTGTTCGTGTGTGAATTTTTGACGCCCCCTTACACCAATAGTTTCCACCCTGCTATTTTCTTCCGTAGCGAAGTAGAGCAATACCACCGCAATAGCAACATGATCGTCCAATACTTCTAACCAGACTTAAATATTGCTCAGAATTATTGTACGTTAATGCTGACAATCCTTTTAGTTTCTGTTGAGAAAGACAGTTGCAGACGTGCTGCCTTCAGATGTCATATTATTAGTATAGTGAGAAACTAAATCGCCTGCAACATATACAGTGAGTTAATCTAATTAGGATTTCGGCTACTGCCACCATTTGCTGTTGGCGTGTTAACACATTTGTAGCAATCTTTTTACATTGTTTCTAGTCTATTACGGCAGTGCGATGTGGCTACCTCCGAAGCGAATGTGCTACGTTGTTCCATCAGTTTCAGAAAACAGTAAACTTTCGGACGTGTGTTGAATCTTACTATTGAAAGAGTACTCTGAATATTCGATGGCTTGTTCCTAACTTGGAAAAATTAAATGGCTTTTAATTTGTCGGTAACTTGTAACAAAGATTGCAAACAGAATACAGTTATTCGTGAAATGATATCCTGCGTCTGCTGGTGGCAGAAGTGATTTTGACATAGGCATCGCCGTTGTGAAATCTGGAAACTGTAAGCCCAGACATTCCATAAAAGCTTCAAGATATTCGAGACAATGTTTGCGGGAGTGGCTGTACTCGAAGCCGTGAATATTTCACTCTATGATTACTTGCATCTCGTTTACCAGAAGTATTACACATACAATCTTTAACCTCTGTTTTGTGACGCTGTCAGTCAGTACGACGACAATGACGTCACACAACACGCCTGTTTTATAGTATTAGCACCTTGCTACCCGCGGCAGCATGAGGGTTTTGGGCGTCCATGTTCTTGTTATTAACGCCTTCAATATATTAAAAACTTGAAAATATCAATGCATAGTATGAAAATGGGGGTGTTCATCGGGGACGTAAATATAACTGCAACAAAAAGATCGTCATGACATTCACTGTGTGCGCAAACTCACAACCGAACTGTCGCCTTACAACCTAAACCACACTACGAGAGAAGCTATGGATCAATCTGTCGCCACACTTTTGTCTTCTATTGCTTGCTGAACGTCGGGTTTGGAATTTCGACCCTCTTATGAAATATTAGGGGCGTCCATGTTAACGTGGACATTGTATACAAAGTCCAGAATTTCTCTTCAACTTAATTAATTTAGAGACCTTCATTTTAGCATATTCTAATGATTTTTTTTTTTTGCTGAGGAGCTTATCAATAATAAGAAATTCGCGGAAATCCCTTCTGATTACACTTGAGCAGAGGTTATTAGTTTGCGATTTAATGCAACGACTTCTGACATCCAACAAGGGGCAATAACATTTAAATTCTCATCCGTTTTTAAAGATGTGAATTGCACTTCAAAACAATATCAACATAATATGTAACAATCCATACCAGAAAATAGAATTATATCAGACGGTACCTGCTTTTCTTTCTATACGTTTTTATTTTACCCTCGGCTACCACAGTAAAGTTTTGTCGTCGCTATTACGGGCCATAATTCATATCGTGAAACTGTAGGGTAAAAGATCTTTTTTTCTACCGTAGATATTTGTTAACAAAAAATTGCCAGTCTGTTGTGGTTACGCGATAATAGCCCTGTGTGTGTCTTTCTACACTAGTAGTGCCGCACAATTCTTTTTGCTAGTCGTTTGCGAGAGCTTTCAAACGTGTATGTAGGTAACATTACTACTCCCGTGTCATCGCTGCCCTCTATCGGCACGGATCGAGTAGGGGAAGAACAAACGACATGACGTTTACATTTGTCTGCTCTTTGGATATCGAAGCAAACAACGCCAGTATCCTCCACCAGCGCAGAGCGTGTGTGATGATTTTCGTTGCCAGTGGCTCTGTGCTAGCGCTGTGGTTGTGTTTGTGTTTTTACCCGGACGTCGCTTTTCTATCCCTTGTTTTTTCCAGTGCCATTACTCAAGTGCTCGTTGCATTCTGCTTGGTGTACACATTCTTTTTGATGAGAAGTGACAAAATGTATGTTTCTGCAGCTGAGAAGTTCGATGAGATGGTTTCTGTTGAGCGAAGTGACAACGCGAAGGATATATCGTTTAAAGTCGCCGTTGTCTGTGGCGTGAGTGTTTCGAGTATTTTTAGTAGTGTTATCAATATGAAACGCGATTTTTTTTTCGTGTTCTTACATAATTCAGTCATTCGACAGGACAGTAAAGCTCTGTTGTAGTTAAAAGACCTGATTGCTAACTGTTATCTAGTTTTGTCCCATTCAACACGCTTCTAAAATATTATTTGAACAGTTTTAACCATTGTGTTGTCTCGAACAAGTGGAAAAACTGTGCGAGAGTCGGTTACGAGAGCGTTTTGTAGATAAATCTAAAGTTCCTGTCGTGTTATTACCATGATCAGTAACCGTGAAAGTGTATTGCTGACATAATGTAGCCTTGTCTGACAACTGTATTGCACTCGTTAAATGCTGTTAGATAGATAATCAGCTGTTGACATACTTCGACGTGTTGAAGTCTTAGCATCAGTAGAGTAAAATTCTGGAACGCATCTTCGGCATTAGATTTGGCAACCTACCTAAAGTCACTCTTTTGCATGTTATCATTGAGGGCTTTGACAGTGCATGGCAACTCATGTCATGACCAGACGATGACGTCATAAGCATACGGTCATATATATGGTGGCCATTACGTCACTTCATATGTTGACAAAACGAAAAACGTGGTGAAAAAAATGGCTCTGAGCGCTATGGGACTTAACTTCTGTGGTCATCAGTCCCCTAGAACTTGTAACTACTTAAACCTAACTAACCTAAGGACATCACACACATCCATGCCCGACGCAGGATTCGAACCTGCGACCGTAGCGGTTTCGCGGTTCCAGATTGTAGCGCCTAGAACCTCACGGCCACTCCGGCCGGCAAACGTGAACAACACGTGAAACTATTGCATGCTAGTTACGGTAAGGGGTTACAAGTGTACAGGTAGCCACGCATTAAATTATAGGAAAACCTGTTAAATGCTCATGTTTCTTCCGGTCTTGATTCACAAAACCTTTCCTTCATCCCGGTTGACGCTATCAGTTTCAACGACATTTAAACGACTAACCTGATCGTCTCAAAGTGCTGCGGCAGTGGTCTTGAGGAATGCTCGTCGTCTGAATTCAGACGGTTTCAACTTCTGTCGCTTTCCACATACTGTGCAGAAAAACGGAACTGTGATTTCAGTTGAAGCTGTTAAATTTGACTCGGCTATAACAGCCAAGGCAGCTGCCAGAAGGTGTTCATAATATTGCCACGAGGGCAGCGAATTGGGAGCATTGCAAGCTAAGAAGTGTCTACACTATAATTGTTGTTTTACCTGATTCGAAAACTGAAGACTTGTGGGTAAATCATGCGTCTGCATACAGCCTTGAATGTTTCTGCGCTTAATTTTTCTCGGCACAAGTATAGTTTCTGCCTTTTTTACTATGTTTTTCACCAATCTCTTTATACTTTCATATCGGTAATTATTTGATTTAAACTCCTGTAAAATTAAGAGGATTGATATTTGTCACTGCCGTGTGCGTTACAGATTCACGTAAGTGGTGGTGGTGAATGTGGTTATTGAATAAGACAGTATCTCGCATGTTATTTCACTGAATGAACCACGCGGCGAACTGGAAGTTTGGCAAAAATATTTAGAAAAGGCTGTATACATAAGAGTTTACTGAACTTCCTAGTTTTACAAATAGTGCGAAGTTATATACGTTTAAGTCATCACGCCACATGACGCTTTCCGATACACAAGATCATGAGGAAATTTAAGTATCTTAACGCTCAGTTTATGTAATTCGTATATTTTTTCTCAAAATAGGTTTACTTTTGTTTTTTAAAAGGAAATACCACGCAACCAGTGGTTCTACAGTGATTTTTATCACAGGATTTCGTATGTCTTTCTTCGTCGCCTTGCCTTTGCTGTCTTTGCTTTTAATATTCTACAAGCAAGATTAACATTCATGTAATTCGAAGTACTCTCATAAGACTTTTGAACATATTAATTCGTCCTTTGACCATTTGGATCAACAGTATGTGACATGTCAGATACATTAAAATAATAATCACATAGGTATGCAAAACATAAAGTAAGGTCGGATTAGGACGGGCCAATATCTCGGTCTAGGCCTTTTTAATGGAATCACCCTAACATTCGCCTTAGTAACTTCAGTGAATGCTATATTGGGTCTGCTGAAAAGGCCATGGCCGAATTCCTGCCCTATCCTCGCATTCACCGAGCCTATTTATACTTTATATATGTTACACAGGGTGGCCAGAAACAGCATGAAAAGAGTTGCAGGGCAAGTTGTGTTGAGAGAGAAGTATTCAGAAAAAAAATCGGTACGTTGCGCTGTTTCAGTTATTTAGCATTGAAGTCAGGCAATCAGATATTCTCATGTGGAAATTCTAGTTACCTCAAGCCGGAGATGCGTAGCTTTTGCTCTCCTTGCTTATATTTATCATTTCCGAAAGAGGCACACGTAACTGCCGATGAGCGTTTCAGTGATGATTTAAGGGCTCCGCAACTCTTTGATTTTGCGCGCGGAGCTACCCAATTGGCTAACTTGAGTGCTAAATGTCTGAAACGGCGCAACGTATTGAATTTTTTCTTAACAATTATTTCCCAGCACAACGTCCCCTGGAACACCCTTCCGAGTTTCTCGAACTGATTCTTACCACACTGTAAAGATATACAGGGTGTCCCAGCTATCTTGTCCACCCAAAATATCTCTGGAACAATAACAGCTATTGGAAAACGACTTTCACCGGTATCAATGTAGGGCTGGGCCCCATGAATGTACATATTTGGAAACATTCTAAAACGAAAGCATGTGTGTTTTTAACACAAACATGTTTTTTAAATGGACCTCCTATATTTTTTCTTCAGCAATCCATAGCATGACAAAGCACATACACATTGGCGTTGATTGCATCGCAATATTCCCATTACATCCCGAGATATTAAGACGCGAAGTTGACGCTTGAAACACCCGACATGCGCTGCTAGCGCACGTCCTGAGGCTCAGGCGTGAACCCCATGCTGCCCGTAATCGCGATGTGATTGACATGCGTAATCACACCTCCATACCTCTCAAGAGGTCCGAAACAACGGTAAAACTTTTAGTCCACTTGCTCGTTTCACTAAAACCATCAACATGAATTTTACTATTACGAGTGAATGATTAACTGTCACTTGCACTAGATCTACAGTAAAGTAAAGTTTTAACGTTGAACGGCATTACCTTTTTAGTAACGGATTAACGATAAGCGAAGTTAACTTTGTGACTAACGTTGCGGTACACAGATATGTTACAGAACCGTATCACCCCTAGCCTATGGGATAAATACCTGCTGGAATGTACGACGTAAATGCAGGATGGCAGCAGACCGTATTATTCGTTTCGGACCTCTTGATAAGTATGGAAGTGTGATTACGCATGTCAATCACATCGCGATTACGGGCAGCATGGAGTTCACGCCTGAGCCTCAGGACGTGCGCTAGCAGCGCATGTCGGGTGTTTCAAGCGTCAACTTCGCGTCTTAATATCTCGGGATGTAATGGGAATATAGCGGTGCAATCAACGCCATTGTGTATGTGCTTTGTCATGCCATGGATTGCTGAAGAAAAAATATAGGAGGTCCATTTAAAAAACATGTTTGTGTTAAAAAACACACATGCTTTCGTTTTAGAATGTTTCCAAATATGTACATTCATGGGGCCCAGCCCTACATTGATACCGGTGAAAGTCGTTTTCCAAAAGCTGTTATTATTCCAGAGATACTTTGGGTGAACAAGATAGCTGGGACACCCTGTATATTATTTATGTAATGTATCTGTCATGTCCTATATTGTTGTGCCGGCCGGTCAAAGTAAATAAGACGCGCATGATCGAATTGGACTGAGCGTCAGTTTTCTGAGGTTTCCACTACCAGTGTTGCTTCAGCACAAGAATAGTTGCATTCTCGTCGGCTAATCGACGATGTTCTCTTGTATTATCCAATAACTTCCTTAAGCCTTGAATGTGTCAGGTCTGGTTCTCCGTTCAGAAAATTGGCAGGTTTTTGCGTATACACTGTTTTGCTTGATCGTTTCCACTACTTACGTAAGTAACCTAAAACAGCTAGTGTATCCAGTCCGGATATGATAAAACATGAAAGGGACACATCGAAACACGTGATGATTCATTTGGTGCATCTAATGTCTAGCAGGGAAAGGTGTGAAGAACCGAGTAACGCAAATTCAATCGCGTAATACAGCTGTGATGACAGAACTGTCGATGCTAGACGAGAAACTTCACCTTACCCGCTGGGCCAGAGATTTTTCCGTACTTGCAAACCGCACGATTTTCCCTGCGCTACTCTTTCCCATTTTGTTTTCGACGTTTGTAGTTTCCAGTCATTTTTTGTTAAACTAAAAAATTAAAATTCCATATTGCAAAAAATATAATGAAAGAAACATGAGCTCAGCCCTAAAGTTGTTACACTGCTCTTAAGACATACATTGGAAGTAGGGAAGTAACAAGGCCGACTTGTGCCTTGTTCTGGATGGCAAGACGGGTGTTCTTTGTTCACTCCCTAGCTCAAGATCTGTTGAAGCCGGTAGAGGTGTGTGATTCAGGCCCACGAGTGTTTTTGCATCCGGCCACTGCCAACATCGGCGATTTTCGTCTTTCGGGAGACGTGTTGCATGTTAACAGAGCAAATGACAATTAACAAATAAAAGAATGTAAACACGTACATCATCCGACACGAAACACCGTACAACAGTTGCGATCAGCGACGGCAACAATCGCCTGCCCACTGAACTCGACAATGAACCAATGGCTACGCTATACACGGTGCTGTTCGCTTGTTTGAAATATTTTCGAATTCCACGCAAATGTCTCGTCTTTTTGAAACATCTGCCGAAAATAAAAACTTCGCCATAGGCCCGAGCCTACCTGGCATCTGCGTAAATCCGGCCCTGTGTCTTATTGCTTGACACTTTTTTTTCCTAAAAGTTCTTTCGGCTACGTTAATTTTGCAACGGAGAACTGGTTAACCCTTGATAAGTACAATCTTCGATCTCACCCGACTGCAGTTCCCCGTAAGGTGGGTGGAAAATGGGTAAAAGATAGTTGACTCCCTGCCCCCATTTCATTTCTCCTAATTGGTAGGCGGTCTATCTGTACTTAATACACATCACAAGAACTCGTCTAAGAGGTTCCCTTTGTCTAATAAAGGCTTTTAGAATTTACCGTGCACTTTTGTTTTTGTTACGAGAACTACGTTAAACATGCCGCGAATGTAAACATTAGGCTACACTACAGGCCTGTCAATTATCTCAAGCTTTATTTGGCGTTCACATTCGTTAGCGTCGCCAACTTGAGCTATTACCTTTCAACTTAAACTAGACCTCGGGCGACGTCACCGTAATCAGTTCCTCAGGGTTAGACTTGGCCACCGTTTCTATGTTTCGATACAGTGTATCGATACGTGGAACTGTTTCAGTGTTTCGGAACGGCTGTGGTTCACTGTTTCGAAACAGTGGTGTTTCATTCCGCCCGTCTCAGATATCCGGACCAGACACAGAAACTGTATCGTTGTTTCAAAATAAGGCTGTTTCAGTCCACCTGTGCTTGGAAGGGACTGATTGTATCGAAACAGTGATGTTTCATTCCGCTCTGTGTCGGACGAGATTCGGGCTCGGCACAGGTACTGAAACACAACATACCTCTTCGTGAAACACTTTCAAGAGTGTCGAAATCGTTTTGACAAGCAATAGCATGAAGCTTAAGATATCCGAAAATAAAGCTTCGTTTCTAGATGACTGTCCTATTCCGGAATGGCGTAACATTTGCTTTTTAAACATTAACCAAACAATAAAACAACGCATACTATTCACATTCAAAATAATAAATATGTGAAAATCATTCAGTTAAATTACACGTTTTTTTATAACATACGTTTCTCTGTTCAAGTACAGTAATCATATTAAGAAACGCAAGTAAGCCTAGAACATTTTGAATAAAAAAAAGGCGTAGAGTGACACTTATTATACATATACATAAATTTAGTGTAGGTATAATTGCAAGCAATCTGTTTGACATATCACTGATAGTGTAATGGTGAACGGGAAGGGCTGGGAAGCATGGTGAATTTATAGTAACGGTTCGAAACACCTTGAAAGACAAAATTTTTATGTTATATTTTATAATTTATTCGAATTATTTGGCATTATTTGTGAGTCTATAGTCACTGTGCCTATTATTCACAATGATTCCCTTAGTGTGCATGGGAATTAGCAGGATGGGTATATTACCCATACTAACGGAATGTGGGAATCCCAGTACCATATCCGTTGTTTCTGCAGTTCGCTCCCACCTCCAGTTCCGTTCGTGGTGGTTCTTCTGTCTTCAGCTATGGCTGTCCTCAGCCAATTGAAAAGTATGAAAGTCACACGACGCGAAAGCTGCGCACTTGCGGCATTAAATACGAAACTGCCAAGACGCCTAAGTGATAGTTTCATACTTTCTGCGATATGATTAGCGCTCTCGCACCTCATTTGTGTTTATATGGACATACCTATACAGTAGACATTCAAGATGATAAAATGTCTAGGTTTATTAGATTACAAAACGCAAACTGTTTCACTGTTTCGAAACAGCGTATCGAAACATTACATTGTACTGTTTCATTTGTTTCGAAACAGTTACGTGTTTCAGTTTGCCCATCTCTACTCAGTGTGTTGGGGGGAGGGGTAGACCAATATCTTTGCCGCCAGAAAGGTGCATTGTTTGGTGTGGTGCCTGCAGGCGTACGAGTGGGCTCTGGAGACGATGAAGTACGTGTCGCGCGTGAAGACTGGCGAGGCGGCGACGGCGGAGCAGGGCCTGCAGCTGCTGCGCAACCTGCGCCAGTACCTGATGGCGCACCCGCCCATCGCGGAGGACCACTTCCACGAGATGCTGGCGCTGGCGCGCAAGCTCGCCAACGACAAGCTGCTCGAGCAGGCCAAGGTAAGCCCCGAGAGAAGCAGCCCACCTCCTAACAGTATAGTACGCCAACAGTTCTTGTGTGCGCGTAGTGATGGAAACTTGTTGTTGTCTTCAGTCCTGAGACTGGTTTGATGCAGCTCTCCATGCTACTCTATCCTGTGCAAGCTTTTTCATCTCCCAGTACCTACTGCAGCCTACATCCTTCTGAATCTGCTTAGTGTATTCATCTCTTGGTCTCCCTCTACGATTTTTACCCTCCACGCTGCCCTCCAATGCTAAATTGGTGATCCCTTGATGCCTTAGAACATGTCCTACCAACCGATCCCTTCTTCTTGTCAAGTTGTGCTGCAAACTTCTCTTCTCCCCAATCCTATTCAATACTTGCTCATTAGTTAAGTGATCTACCCATCTAATCTTCAGCATTCTTCTGTAGCACCACATTTCGAAAGCTTCTATTCTCTTCTTGTCCAAACTATTTATCGTCCATGTTTCACTTCCATACATGGCTACACTCCATACAAATACTTTCAGAAACGACTTCCTGACACTTAAATCTATACTCGATGTTAACAAATTTCTCTTCTTCAGAAACGCTTTCCTTGCCATTGCCAGTCTACATTTTATATTCTCTCTTCTTCGACCATCATCAGTGATTTTGCTCCCCAAATAGCAAAACTCCTTTACAACCTTAAGTGTCTCATTTCCTAATCTAATTCCCTCAGCATCACCCGACTTAATTAGACTACATTCCATTATCCTTGTTTTGCTTTTGTTGATGTTCATCTTATATCCTCCTTTCAAGACACTGTCCATTCCGTTCAACTGCTCTTCCAAGTCCTTTGCTGTCTCTGACACAATTACAATGTCATCGGCGAACCTCAATGTTTTTATTTCTTCTCCATGAATTTTAATACCTACTTTTTTAATACCTACTTTTAAGTGGAAAATCTATAGAATGGCACTGATAAAACGTCCAGGTTCGGCAACTTTTGCCGCTTGAATAATAGCCAACTTTGCAACTCATCATTCACTGATATCGTATTAGGTAATGACTCCTCACTAAATATAGGTAACAAGTATCCATTGCACCAAAGGAAGTAAACATAATTGTTTGAAGATCTCGCTCACAGGCGTCTTTCAGCAGCTGCGAATATTAATCCTAGTACTGTACACCTCGTAAATTGTCACACGAACTGTACACTAGGGTCACATTGAACCTCAGTCATTTGCTAGAGAAACTGTCTGCATACAACGAAATAAATCTCAGGTGAACAGCCTGGTATGAGGTGCATAGGACACAATATTTCGGCAATCGACCACGTTGCCATCATCAGGTGCGCTGATGTACTGACCGGCGATGGGCCGGCGGCATGTATATATAGGACAATCCCCCTCCCGTTCCACCCTCAGGCGCTTCCTATGAGTCGGTGCGGTCCAGGTACAGCGTCCGTTCTCCCGCCGTCTGGGCGCCGCGTCCTAGGTCTTCTCGTTCAGGAGGGTCTGCCGGCACCGCTCTCGTTATTCTTCCCTCCTCCCCCGAAGTCGGTACACTCTGGGAAATATCCTGTTTCCTCTTAATCTGGGTGATCGCGGGTTCCCACGCCTCGCTAAGGGTGTAACCGCTGTCACGATTTAGTTGTGGCTCCCTTACTCTGATCTCTATGGCTTCTTTGATGACACAGTCCCAGTATTTGGAAGTCTGTGTCAGGACTTTGGTTTGGTCGTAATCCATGCTGTGGAGTTCCGACAGGCAATGCTCAGCGATTGCCGACTTACTGGGCTGTTGCAGTCTAGTGTGCCGTTGATGTTCTCGGCATCGGTCCTCAATGGTATGTATACCTGGATATAGAATACAGAGTGTATCAGAAACAATCATCCGATGTAAAAAATAACTATTGTGTTATTTGAGATGTGTGTGAACATTGAACTGTTGGAAAGAGCAAACTTGGCCCACTTCAGTTCTAGTAAAAATGGTGCTGGGACAACAGAAAGCGTTTTGTGTTCTATGTTTAGCGCAGTGCGACTGCGTGACTTCTGTATTAGGTGTGGTGTGGATCGTCCGAGAGCATTAGACGATGGCATGAACAGTTCCGAGAAACAGGTTGTTTGTGTAAAGGCAAATCGCTGGCCCGTCCCTGAGTGTCTGACACAGACGTCGAATACATCCACCATAGTTTCACTAGAAGTCTGCAGAAACATGCTTAAGTTGGAGACTGCCCTCCGTTACCAACAACAATGAATGAACTGAGACACCGCATACGTCCTATGTTATCGGCAATTGGCAGGCCTCTTCTGTTAGGGGCAGTTGTGTTCCAGCAGTGGTCACTCTTACTGTGGGTGACTGTTTTGTTTTCTTCTCCGCTGTCTGAAGATTCGACACACTGATCAGTTTTGTCATTGCCCAGAATTGCTGCAGGAACATCAGCTTCAGAATGACTTAAATCACGGAAGTCACTCATACCACTCTCACGATTGAATCCCTCTAAACAGTCCTTACCGTGTAGCATCTTCCGTTAGTAAAATGCCGTTCCTACGTGCCATTTCCACATAACTGTAATTCACACTCGGCAACATAACACGTACGCAATGTGAATGTGTCACAGTGACCATTCAAAAAATATTGGTCAGATTGATTAAAACAACAAAATCTCTCCATAGCCAGAGTACACAGGTGTACACTTCTAGGGTTAACCATGCCTCATGTATCAACAATCCATCTCAGTTTGAGAGCAACGGGGGTATTCACAAGTACGACACCTGAAGAAAAAATGATCTGCATTACTTTTTAATGAATTTAACTTCGGCACAGAAAGTGGTGAAATATGCAGCTATAAAGCTCTTCGACCATATACCCAGGGAAATAAAAGTCTGACAGATAGAAGTGTTTTCAGATGTAAATTAGATATTTCTCCTTCACATCCTGAATAGAAACTATCTGTTTTACAGAAGCAGCCTGTGAATGGTCACACGCGTAACCAAGCAGCCGCGGAATGGACTCATCCACGGGCATAGAAATAATTTCGAGTCAGTAAAATTTGGCATTGTCAAACTGTGCCACGCAATAATTTGAAATGTTTTTTTTTTTCATTTACGAAAGTCTTAATCACATTTGACAGAACTATGACAGTCAATCGGTTTCGACAGAAACAGTTCTTGTCATAAAAGCAACACCTAAAGTTACCATCTGGCGCTTATAATTAGCTGTTCTTAATTTTTAGGAGACACCGTCGAACGGTAGACAGACCATTTTGCAAAGATGCAGTTGTCTGTCATGAAACAGTACCTGTCAAGCTTAGGTATTTTGTGTATGATAAATTTATTAAAAGTGCGTAACTATTTTTCACCCCTACAGTGTAATTCTGTAAATATTAGCAGTTCCATTTTACTATAATGTATTCCCACACCTTGACAATCTTGTGACAAGTGATCAGGGAAATGAGAATTATATTCAAATGTTCTATGTTTTTTCATGTTATACGTTCTGCCATGCTCAACACCCACGAGAATCATATCATTTTTGTGTCTGTGTAACGAAAACTCAATCTAATCTAAGAAGCTGCAAAAATATTGTCGCGTCTTGCTAAGATTTAAAAATGGCGCAAAGTCGGCTACTTGCGTTAAATGACAAGAACAGTAAACTTTTGCGCTTCACAAAACACAAAAAATGTATCTTATCACTGTAATATCAATAAACCCCCTGTCAACTCGGACAAATACTTGGGTTAAGAATTTTTGGGCATAAGGAATGAAATGATTACATAGCCTCAGTCGTAGGTAAATCTGGTGGCAGGTTTTTGTATGGTACTGGCAAAATGCACTCAGGTTACAAAGAGGACCGCTCACAAAACAATCGTGCGACCCATCTCACAGTATTGCTCAAGTGTTTTGCACCCTTGCCAGAGGAGACTAACATAGGATATTGAAGCATTCAAAAGACGGCAGCACGAATGATCATAGGTTCGAAACACAGGAGAGCGTCAGGGAAATCCCGAGATACCTGTAAGGTCAGGGCGCCCCACAATCGACGCAAATTATTCCGCAAAAAACCTAATTACTAAGTCTCAAGAACCAGTATTGAGGAATGTTGAGATATATTAAAGTTCCTTGCACATCTCTCCCGAAGGGATCGCGAAGACAAAATTAACCTGATTACAGCACAGTCATTTAAACGATCATTATCCCCGTTCTCCAACCCGTTCGGAATATGATCAAGCCCTTACAAATGGTGAGATATTACTACAGCCGACATTTCACTGCAAATGAGCTATGATGTATTGTCTTCTGAATTGTTCGGCTCCTGTAGCAGAGCTTCTCATGACATCCCATTCGTTGACAATCTCGCAGCCGATGATAACCTAGAACCTAGGCCCGAGGCTAGGCTTCAAATTATGGTCACCGAAACCTGTTGCGATAAATAGTATAAAAAAATCGAAGTTGTGGCGGCGGCGGCAACTTCGTGGTTCGACTCGACTACGTATACTCTGCGAAAATTATCGAATGGTTTCAACTTTTGGCGCTCAAAATACATCGCCTTTTTCCTCGTCTCTCATTGGCTACGCGTGGCTGGTGTGTGGCCAATCACTTTACGTAGAGGGAAAGCGCTCTTGGACAATGCCCCTTCCGCAATGAAGACTTCGCCGAACTTGTCATTTCCGTCGAAAGTGACTCATACTTCTGAGGCAGCTTCGTGCCGTTACCCAATTTCATAAACTTTTATGTTGGGCGACTTCTCAACACTAGTGTTTTTGACAGACTTGTCAAACCCACAATACAGCGTCATCAGTAAGCTACGTACCGACCGTAAATTATAAGTTATTTTACTAATAACTTCTTTCCATAAATTTGGTGCTACTTGACTGTTAGTCAGCTATCAAATTCAGTCAATTTTTGTGCATTGGAAAAATTACTGCCAAACCTCAGCAAAATTTATCGGAAGATACTTTCTTTGAAAGAACTGGTGCTTCTGTTACGCTGTGTGCGTGTTGATTTGCAACTGATTGCTTACCATTTACATGTCCCCATGTCAAAGATTGGCATTGGTCTTTGTAGTTCACCAGTTTGTGGTTTTCTTAAAAATGAGCTACATTTGTAAAAGTGCTGTCAATCCTCGACGCTAGAAAATGAGGTAATTGACAGGAACTGCTTTAAGGGATAAATGATTGTAATTTAACTTGTAATTTTCTGAATCCTTGTCGGGTAAGCTGTAACTAATTTTAACTTTTCGACAAAATTCCAGAAGCCTCATCTGAAACGCACATAGCTGAGAAAAATTTATGCAGGAGTCTTTCACCTTCTTCTGCTGCTGTTGTTGGTATTCCAAGTGTAAAAGGAATATCTCAAAACTAATGAACACCAGAAAGAATACCCCAGGGCGTAGTATTGGTTCCAGTATTGTTATGCACTAATTTCCGAAAATTAAGAAAACTATTGATAATTCTTAAATTTTGCAAGCATTAAGCACTCCGGTCAGTGTGGAGGTTGCAAGGAAAACACACAAAATTGCAACTCAAAATTTGTTCAAACTTTGTTTTAGTCCATGTAAGTTTAATATATAGCAGAAGTAGTACCATAGTGTCAATACTGAGAAGTAAAACACACACGGGAATGTATGGTGCTCTTAGTGATGATACAGCAGTTGGACAAAAATAAGGGAACACCATGAGAAACGAATACTGCAGGTTGGGCTGTTGTATTTGACCACAGATGACATCTCAGTACAGTGCAAATGTTAGTCATGGTCAGAACAGAGTTCTGCATTATATCAGAGCTCAGGACATTCATACGTGGACAAACTGTTCATGCTCATAATAGTGGGTGCTTCTGTAGTCAAGGCAGCAGAAGTGTTCAGCATTTCATGAGACACCATATAGAAGATTTATACTGTGTACAGAGAGAACAGAGAAACACGAGCTTCTAATTCACAAAGCAAACAAAAGTGGGGGGGTCACTAAAACAGTAAAAATTTGGAAAAACAAAACCTGATACCATCATCTGATGAAGCAAACCTAAGGGCAGGCCATGGGACAGAACTGACCTGTATTTGTGAATGCTGTGAGCACCGAAGTAACACAAAGGGAGCTCCATAAGCAGGGAATTGCAGGGAAAGTTGGAATTTCAAAACCACTCGTCAGTGGTTCAGCTGCCAGCAACAGGAAAATCTGATGTGATAGCCATAAGTCATTTGGTAAGATGAGTCTACTTTTACACTTTTAACTTCAGGCAGAGTTTATGCCCCAAGATTGAAGATAGTTGGCAGTTCAGTGAGGATTTGGGTAGCCATATTGTAGAATCCTATGAGCTCATCGGTACTCTGTGAGGTCGCATCACTGCCAAGATTTGAGTGACGATTTTGGCTGATCAGCTCCAGCCCAATGGTACAGTGTTTGTTCCCATTGTGATACTGCATTCAGAGGCAACAGGCCCCCTGTTCATACAGCTTGCATCGTCCAGGAGTGGTTCTGTGAGAGGATGATTTTTTTTGTATGCACTCTTGACCACCATAGTCACTAGATGTCAATATTATTGAGTCTTTGTGGTCCACTGTGGACAGGAGGGTTAGTGGCCCCTCTTTCCACCTCCATCAAGTTACCTGAACTTGCCACTGTTTTGCAGATTCCATTGAAAACAATACAGGACCTGTATTTATTCATTCCAAGACTGGAATCTGTTATGAACTCCAGCAGTTTTCCACACTGTATTAGGCACAGTAACGTCTTGTGTTTTTGGCGTTTCCATGTATTTGTGCAACCCCTGTATGTATCAGTTCATTGCAAAGTTTTGGCTATCTTCTATTGAATATGCTCTCAAAGAGAACATTCCAAACATGCTCTGGGGGATTTAGGTCAGATCCTTCCTATGCATAGAATCATATGCTGTTTGTTATTTGTCCATAAGATGAGCCACATGTGATCAGGCATTGTTTTCTACAATGAAATAATCTCACATTGCACAGGTATAAGGGTGTTAATTAGTAACAAGGATGACACTATGTATAGACCTTTTAGTTATTTCACTTGGGAGCATATCGATGTCTGTGTGTCCACCAAAAGACGACATACCCTCACATATACCTTATGTGAAGGCATAATTATCACAAATATTTGATGAATTTTGTTTCTTCTTACTGAATAATACCCCACCCCCCTTTCCCATCTCTACTAAATGTCCTGGAATGATTCATGTATGTGAACTAACTCAATTGATTTGTAGGCGACGAAATGTCCACTGCAAATGTTTGCATGTGTTGTGACTAGTAAACATTACATGCTTACTCACCAAATTAACATATCTTAATGATTTCTGTGTATATTGCTTGGTGTATTACCCTCCTGGTTACTGCAGCAGAGCTACATGTTAGTTGTTGAGTTCTTATTCCATTTGTTAAAATTTATAACAGTAAATGTGCCATTGGTTTGCAATTGTAATGCTTCACTAAAACTTCTGGGTGTCTGACCTGTCACTGGCATTTGTTAGCAATGTAAGCTTTCTTCTTGGAAAACAGTCATGTGTATACCAATATGTCAGTTCTGCCCCACGGCCTGTCCTTAGATTTGCTTCATCAGATGATGATATCAGTTTTTGTTTCTCCAAATTATTACTCTTTTAGTGATCCCCCCTCCCCCGCCCCCAACTGATTTACTGTAATATACCTCTGTAGAAAGTTGCTTATGGCATGTGAATCGTGTGGTGCAGGTGGCACAGGCGCGATGTCAAGAGACAATGGAGCTGATCCGTGAGCAGCAGACGCGACTGGTGCGCATGCGTCGCGATCTAGGGGCAGAGGATGCAGACAGCGACGAGGCCCTGCTGCTGGGGCTGGATCAGCTGGTGACAGCTGCAGTCGCCACCACCGGCACTTCCGCCAGCAGCACGACACCTTGCAGCTCAGGACGGCGCCGCTCGCTGGGTGCTTTCCCGTACATCTACAAATGCAGCCACCACGCAGAGGGCCGAGCCTGCTCCTGCTGTGACCCCACACCACCGCCTCCGGACTACGCCTCGTCTGCTACCAGTGGCACCGGCAGTGGCAACAGCAGCACGAGTGGCGCAAGTGCCTCTGGCAGCCGCCTCAATGGCATCCGTGAAGAGGAGCGGGAGGTAAGAGCCTTTAAAGTGTCAAGTTATTTTGCAAGCGGGGAAAGTTTTCCCAGCCCAAATCTAGTGATCAAATGTCTGAGAATCTGAGCTTGCCTAGTCGTGTTCTTATCACCACCTGCTAGTGTACAGAGTAACTCATTTCCAACATTCCTGACACTTTCACGAGATGAAGGTGATACAGTAAGTTGAAGTTCTTGGAGCTCTGCTGTCTGCAGTGCTACCTACATCTATCGAAGGGAATATAGGGGAGGCTCTTTCAGAGTTTGTGCACTATTCTGAATAGTCCAACAGTTGCTAGACAGGACTGAGCTGCAGGAAATTGATGTGTGAAAATATGTTGAACTATTTAGTGTTTTCCTATAAGCTATTTGTGGACATTGTAGATGTGATACAGCCCATTATTCTGCTAACAAAGCCCAATATACCCAGACAGGACAAATTATGGATTAGTGATCATGAACACAGTGAACAAATGCACTAAAAAAGGGATGCACCATGAAGGAATTACCAGAATGGGTAGGAAATCAGTAGATGTAAAGACAAACAAATGGTTACAATTTTGGAAAAATTGGATGATATATTAATGAGGGGGAGAGCTTCACAAATTGAGCAAGTCAGCAATGCATTGGTCCACCTCTGGCCCTTTGCAACTAACAGTTTAACTTGGCATCAATTGATATTGTGCCAAATTCTGTCCAGTTGGTGCATTATATGGTCAAACTGCCAAGCTGGTTGGAGGGCCTTGCCCATAATTCTCCAAACATTCTCAGTCGGAGATAGATACAGCTCCTTACTGGCCAAGGCAGGGTTTGGCAAGCATAAAGATAACCAGTAGAAGGTCTCTCCATGTGTGGGTGGGCATTATCTCATGAAGGGCTGTGAAATGAATGGCATCCCTGACCATCGTATGGAGGGTGAGTGTCAGGTTGGTATCTGACTGCTGTCCAGGGCAGTTTCAGATCTTTGCTGGTCGTCTAAGAACACAATTATACTTCAGACAGTGATATTCCAGGCCAAAGTTTTTCGCTGTTTTTATTTCTGTTTTCACTTCTGAAACGTGTAATGCTCTGGAATGCAAATGTTAATTATTAACACTTTGAGGCAAACCATTGTTTAAAATGTTACGGACGCACTTGTGTTTATTTATCTTCAGGTATAGTACTCACTAAAAAAGAGACAAAGCTTCAGAGTTTATTTTTCACATTTGTTTCAGTTCTTCAATAGATTAAAAGTTTTACAATAATGATGACAAAAACAAGTTCAAGGTTAATTCTTGAGCAATTTAGCTCAGCAACTGGCTTCTGTATGGAAATGTCCAAAGCATTTTGGCATGCAGAGAGGTATGTTAAAATCAGGGCAATACCAGGTTGTTTCTTTCCTGCTTGATTTCCCTCTAATTTCTCGTGTTCTCTGAATGAATCTTGGAAATACATGTGGGACGCTGTTTCATCATAAGATTCATGAGCTAGACAATGATAGTAAGACAAATAAAACATAATTAAATTGTAATTACAGCAGCAATATGTGCAGTGACAACATTAGTGACGAAAAATTTTAGCTGACTAACCACCTACAGACTCACTCAGATATTTCTCTCTCTTATCCAGAAACACTGAATTCCTTGTAAACAGTTCCCAAAAATTTTCTGCAGTGAAAAAACATGACAACTTTATATCAGAATTACAGCAAGCTTAAAAACTTCGAGTTCACATACGAACCTCAAGACAAAAAGATCGCACATTGGCTCAGTTGAGTCGGAAGCTCTTATGTTTGCTACTACTTATCTCAAAGTGATTCTGGAAGTTGGTAACAGAAGGCAGCTCCTGTCAACAAAACAGATAGTGAGATATCTATACATTTTCCCGTTTTGAGCAACAGGTGGCTCATGCATTACAAAAATCACAGCTCGAGATATATATTTGTGGGCAGTGCTTTCAACAGTGTTCTGACCAAAGTTACACTCACACTTGGTGACCAAAGTGTTAAGTATCAGAAACCTGTTTCTCATTGCAGAAAAATTTGTGTAGCTGAGTGTCATCTAAAGTGTCAGCAAATCCCTTACTCAGTTGGGAATTGTAGCATTAATCCTTGAATTATTAACTATATCTTGGACAGTTAATGGAAGTCAGAGATTGCTCACTATATTCTATTTATCAGAAACAGCAAGGGTGTTAGGGGCCTACTTTAAAGTACAGTTTTTCAGCTATTTGCGCATAATCATAAAAATATGTGAATCTGACATCTGTTACAAAATGATCAAAGAACTGGTCATACATTGCACTTAAACCATTAAAATTGTAAACCATATTATGGAGCACTGAAAACTCTTGGCTGTGATAATATATGTCAATTCATTCACGAACAGGGTTCCGAGGATGGTAACAAAGATGAAGAAAGCAGTGTGTCTGCCACCATAGCGGAAGACGAATGTACCCGCTGTGACCACCAGCAGACTGACCATCCCCAGCAGTTTGTGGGGAAAAGGCCGCTGAGGCGAGCCTGTACCTGGCAGTACCCTGTGGAGAGTTTTGAAGACGAGGGTGTCTCCTGTACCGGTGGAGATGATAAATGTGGCTACTCGGGTGGCGGCAGCACAACAGATGGCAGTGATGGCTGCCCAAAGAAGTAAGTAACTTCTGCAGTTCCTCAGTTGAGAAAATTTGGGATTATAAAATGTGAACAACCAATTAATAATAAAGAGCATAGCATGAGTCAGATTTTCAAGTTGTTTAAAATAAAGTAGTTATCATTCAAAATGTTACACTGTCATTACTTTCATAGGCACAAAGGAGGTATGCCTCCTTCCTTCACCCAGCCATTAAAGGGGGTGTATAAGTTTAGCATGATACACAGACTAAAATGCAGTTTTTCACTCTTCACTTATGCACTTTTATGGCATGTGTAAAAAAAAAAAACAAAAAATCAGTGAAAAAACTAAAAACCCAGAAATTGCAATATTTGCCCACAACTCCACAAGTACCTGAAAAGCCTGTTTTGTTAGAAACTGATTTTCATGCAAGAGCTTAGTCGTAAGAAAGGTCTCCCCCTCCCTCTCCCCCTCCCCCCCTGTCCATCATGTGTTTGTTTGTTTTTCATTCTATGTGGTTTTTTTTTTTCTATAGTGGGGAGGACTTGGAAGAGCATGATAATTCTAGTGGAAGTGGCAGTAAACCAATGCCACCAGTCCCTGTGAACAGTCACCTGCATTGTCACACATCTAATTTAAACATCCAGGCGGACTCAGCTAAGGAGCTGAAGACACAGAAGTAAGTACCTTTCATGTTACTTCTCTTCTTTGACAGCTTAATATCAAAATAAATTAACGTAACTTTTATTTTCCAGAACATTGTTGTTAATAATGAGGGAGATGATACAGACTGAACGAGATTATGTTAAATCTTTGGAGTACGTTATTCAGGTAATACATTCAAATTTCTAACAGAACAGGAAGAATTATCCTGTTTTTATGACACTGAGTGAATGTGTTTTATGAAGTGTAATCCTTGAAACTTGCATATATGTGAGAGTATTGTGATGTTGAACATGCTTTAACAACATTTGTAAAAATATTACAGAACTACATTCCAGAACTTCTAAGAGAAGATATTCCACAAGCACTAAGAGGACAGAGAAATGTTATTTTTGGCAACATAGAAAAGATATTTGAATTTCACAGCCAATACTTTCTGCAAGAACTGGAACGCTGTGAAAACAGCCCGTTACTTGTAGGGCAGAGTTTCCTTCGACATGTAAGTTGCTACAAATTTAGGGTTGTGTTTAATTGTTTTGTGTGTAAGCTCTGATTTTTGCCAGTGATGTTGTTTAATGAAATTTTGTGTACTCATTTCAGGAGAAGAAATTTTACCTGTATGCACTATATAACAAAAACAAACCAAAGTCAGATTCTCTTATGTCGGAATATGGAACTTCCTTTTTTAAGGTAAAAATATATTTTATTCTCAGATGTAGGGTAAACATTCTAAGATTAATTTTGATTTTTTGAAGAGGAACTTGCTTATTAAACCTATAATGTGTTGTAACTGTGCATCAGTCTAATTCATGTAACCTTATTTGTTCAAATTAAGCAGCTAGTTATGTTGGAATGTGAATGATTTAGGAGTAAAGATAAGAGTTGTTATTTCCATCACTCCTAAATTATTAAGACTTGTTGCCTTTACTCCTAAATTATTTACATTTATAACAGTGATGAAAATCTATAAAAAAGAAGGGAAAGGCAACTACTCGCCTATAGTGAATTGATATATGGAGCACAGTCACACACAACAGAAAACAAAATTCACACTAACTTTCAAGCAAAATTACATACTTCTGTGGCCACAGCAAAACTACTGCTGGAAAAAGAGCTGATGTTTGAAAGCTAGTGTGAATGCTGTTTTGTGATACAGTTCACTGTGCTCTAGGCATTGATCTGCTGTAGACGAGTGGTTGCCTTTCCCTTATTTTACGCATTATTTACATTGTTTTATTTATCACAACAGTTTCTAGACTACAGCTTAATATAGCTTGTGCAGGCTCTATGTGATTGATATGGAGAGTGAAAATCACCTATACCATGAAAAGTAAAAATGTTAATCCAAGAAGAGAAGGAATTCTGCCTTGCATGAAATGACATTTGTCTTGTGCATTCTTTTTTTGTTTTTAACTAGATCTAACATAAAATTTTTGTGGTTGATTTCAGGGTAAGCAGCTTGAGCTAGGTGATAAAATGGATTTGGCTAGCTATCTACTTAAACCAGTACAGCGAATGGGAAAGTATGCTCTACTGCTACAGCAGCTAATGAAAGCATATCCTGACAAAGAGAGTGAGATTGCTGATATCCGTGCAGCTGAACAGATGGTTCGTTTCCAGCTACGTCACGGCAATGATCTTCTGGCTATGGACTCTCTTAGAGATTGTGATGTAAGTATTGTAAATTATAGGCAAATCTTGTGATACAAATACCTATAAATATCTGTCAGTACTTCCATACTGCTTGTTATTTAGAGAACATTATACTAACAGTTATATTTATTATGACAGCAGTAAAATTCTAGACGTTGTCAGCTGTAAAGAAATTAATTTTTTCTATGTAAATACTATTTATAAATGTATGTATAATAGTGACACCAATGAATGTTGTAAGTATCGGAGAAGATGCTACAATAAATTGAGCCATTTAAACCTGAAGGTTGATTTCACCACCACAGTCTTTTTACTGGCAATGGTCAGAATAGAGGTGCTACACCCTTCCCTTCCTCCAACCTTTAAACTCACATGGAAACTGCAAGATACATGGAATTGCAGTTTAATTAAGATTTCAAATCATAGTGCAACCTGAAGTTTTGGGCATATACAAATGACTGCCAGAGTTTAGTGAAGTGATAAGTTGGGGAGGGGGAATCCAAAGACTGACAGGAATTACCCCAGAACTTCAGATTCGCAATCTGAAATTTCCGAACATAAAAAAGGCCACAACATAAAGTTCATATGTGGTGGAAAATTGGAGAGCTTAACTTTTTAATACTTGAAAACATATTTGACACATTATTAGTCTTGGACTCACAATAAATAATGAAGTAAAAACTAGCTTTAGATATATTTCATTTCTTTAATGTAAGTTGCAGCTTTTTAATTATGCGTTTGTTTCAGGTGAATGTGAAAGAACAAGGGAGATTACTACGTCAAAATGAATTCCTAGTTTGGCAGGGAAAAGGAAAGAAGTGCCTTCGACATGTCTTTCTGTTTGAAGAACTTATCCTCTTTAGTAAAGCAAGGCGGTTTCCTGACAGGAAGGTATTTATCTACGTAATTATTTTGAATTGCATTCCTTAATTTGTTTTAAACTGCTTCTCTTCTTAATATTAATGACAATTTTTTATTGCAGAATTTGGACTTGTATATCTACAAGAATAGCATTAAAATGACAGATATTGGACTAACAGCTAAGATTGGAGATAGCCCAACCAAGTTTGAAATATGGTTTAGGAAACGAAAACCAAATGACACCTTCACATTGCAGTCCATGTCTGAAGAAATTAAACAAGCATGGACTGAAGAAATATCAAAACTTCTGTGGAAACAGGCGCTGAGAAATAGAGGTGTGTTTAATTGTGATAGTCTGTAGAAATTGTAATTCTTTAAATTTAGTTTGTATGAGTATGTCAGTTTCATAATTAGATGATTATAAGAAATCTCTGTTTACAGAGATGCGCCTCGCTGAAATGTCTTCCATGGGCATTGGAAACAAACCATGTTTAGACATCAGGCCAAGCGCAGATCAGATTAATGACAGGTCCATCAGCATTGCACAGTTGAGCAAAAGTAAGTGTGTGACATAGAAATTTACTTCTGCAGTGTGATAAATTAACTTATATGGAATTAAATCTTGTGGTAGAATTTTCACACATCATTATAATTCTGCTTAGTCTTTGACAATAATATGGCACAATTATGGAAGAAAAATAATTTGAACATTTCATGTTCATTTGGTAGTATTTTATAGAAATTGAAGAACTTAAAAACTGTATATTTTACCCGTAGTACCAGTGACAGACCATAATGGTCAGATAAAGACCAGCTAAGGAAAGATTAAGAATGTTGCAGAATGCTAGTTTCATCATTAAAAGGCCAATAGCTTTGTCAAAAAATTTAGTTAATCCAAATTTGCATCTGTACGGTGTTGGTAGAGAACTGCAAAATGACAAGAATTCAAAAATTTCAGCAGATAAAAAAAAATTCATTTAGTAGACAGGTTTTTTTATTGATCATATAACACTTGCTTTGAGCTGCAGGTTGGGTACCCCTGACATACATAATGTTTTGTGTACATATGCTTGAGAAAGAGGTTTCTCCTATAACTTATTCATTGATATTTGTAGCAGCTGGAACAGTATCTTTAAAAAACAGAGATTTATTTTCCATCCAAAACACAACTATTTTGTGAGAAACATACGCAGAACAATATATTTGATACAACTGCTTTAAGAACAAAGCAAAGCAGAATTATTAATGAACTTTTCAGTATATCATCAAAAATATATCATTAAATAACAATAAGGTATTAATTGGCTTTTCATATTGGAATATTGCCTCAAGTCTTTGTCTTCAATTATAAACTGTTTACTGGAACAAATAACTTGAATATTGTTTTGTGTTACCTACATAGCTGCCCCGCGATTCCGCAACTCTATCACGGTGGCACCAGGAGAGCTCTCGCGCAATAACAAGCGGCCACATTCTATAATCTCAGTGAGCAGTTCATCATCATCTGCTGGCAGTAACAGCAGCCATGGAACGCTGCACCTGGGCTTTGAGTCTGTAGACAGCCCAAGGGCTCACCATCGCTCCACGACACTGCACAGCCAGTGTTCTACTGGTAAGTGTCAAATAATTATGTTTGCTGATTTATTGGTAGTCAGAGGGAGAAATTTTGTTACGTTGAGTGTGTCACATCAGAAACAGGGTTAAAAGGGTTAAATCGGAGAGTATATCTGTAGCTTCATGTAAAGTACTACAAGAAAATGATTCAATTTACACCCTTCAGTGACTTAGTTTTTAAGAAAATTCCTAAAGCACAAAGAATTGTTATTGTTTATAACTTGTGTGTTACACAAACTGTTTTTTCATATGAATTATTGTTTTTTTACAGAGAGTGGGATCATAGCAGATATGTCATTGGGCTCGGAGGATGCAGATGCAAGTCACTGGCATGTAGAACGGTCAAACAGTTCAGCTACATCTGTTTCACTTGATTCTTCATTATCGCCAGTATCACCTACAGAAGATCTTAAAACCTGTCTCGAAGGTGTTCAAGTGAAGGGACAAGAAACAACAGAACTTCAGTCACCAGACTCTGGTGTTGTTCCTGATGAAATGTCAGTAAAACTTTGAAATGAGGTGCTATACTAAACATAACTTCATTTATTGACTTTCCTCAAACTATTCAAAACATTTTTAAAAGAGCGTGTGTGTGTTTTTGGTGCTTGTCACCTAGTTCTCGTGTGCATAAACACTCATGTAGTGCAGGACTGCTTCATTATAACAGTGTATTTAAGATTCACTGTAAAAGTGAAATAACTTGTGTACAATTCATACATTGCAGATGTTTAATTTTCTAATATCAGAATGTAATGATGTACTTATATTAGTATTAAAACTACTGTAAATACACAAATGGAAAATGTGTACAGGACTTCCTTGAACACAGTATTTATTAATAAACTTTGCTAAACTGTGCTTTTTGTACAGTGCTGACATTTTTAAAGGAAAAAAAAGCTGCAAATTCAATCTATTTTTAAACTGGATGCATATTTGCCTCTCTCTCTCTCTCTCTCTCTCTCTCTCTCTCTCTCTCTCTCTCTCTCTCTCTCTCTCTCTCCCCCCCCCCCCCCCCCCAACCTCCCCCATATCAAGCTTGTCAAATTTTTTATGACCTTATGGCATTAAATGAAATTTTTATTCATTAGCACAATTTCCCAACATAAAATTTATGTTGATGTAATTTTAGGCAGTTAAAAAGTCCAAAACTGATTCATTTAATATGGGTATGAAAAGTCTTTAAATCTGTATCCAATTGCCTTAAATATATTTTGAAGAATAAATATAACTTTGAATAGTTAAACTTAAGCTCAAGTATAATACTAACAGTAAAAATATACATACATAATATATTTTTGATAATTCAACATTTCCTACATGAGTAATTCCAGACACTTTTATTCAGTGTATTTAGTGCCTGCAGTTGGATTGAGTCCAGTCTGCAGTCATAATGACTGCTAACAACTGTTTTACTGTGTTGAATGTGCAGTTTACATGAAAAGCAGAATGATTTTTCAGTACTATAAATTATGTTCACCAATTAGAAATGTGATAATTAATTTGATTTGGCAGCTTTTAAAATTTAGAAAATTTATGAAGTTTATTTTTATGAGATGACTATGCTGTTGAACAATGAGCAAGCCATTATGTACTGTATTGACTGCTGTCAGACAGGAAAAAATAAGTAAAGAGTCTTTGTAAATTAATGTAATAAAAGTTTGTATTTATAGCAGTGTCTCCTAGTTTTCAGTTGCTAATAACTTAATTATGTTATTGCTGATTACTATTATAGGACTAATCCAGTAGTGTGAAGTGTTTTCAAATGAAATACATTCTTCCACGTATGTGAAACTGAATTCTGAAAAATGGCATAATGCAGAAAACTAAGATGGGTAAGATAATTTGGTAAAATCTCATTAGTGCGATGTTGTAAAGGTTAAAAAAAGTGTTGTTGAGTGTTAGTTTGTTTGTCTGAACAACATTTTCTGTGAAAGTAGTTGTACAGGCTGCACATTATGATTGCATACAGTGCGTATGACACAATCCTAGAAAGTATGTTTGTTTCTTCAGCTTATGCACAGAGAATACCAATTGCTCAGATTTCTGATATATGGCTACAGGTATCTATAATCACTAGTATCAGCCTACAGTGAAACACTACACACAAATACTGGAGAATTTAAGGCAGGTTTTACACTATTCCTACAGACAATAAATATACTGACAAATCAAAAGAACCACTTGCTGCTGGTTTTGTGGGAAAGGCTGTCTTGTTTCACCATCTATTATATAGCATTTAGCAGCTTTGTATTTAGAGGTACTGGAACTACAAGAAGAAGAAGAAGAAGAAACTGAGAGTATTGAGATGGGGTTCAACTATTGAGTTTGGGAGGCGTTAAACTATTGAGTTTGGGAGGCGTTAAACTATTGAGTTTGGGAGAAGTTGCAGAAGAAACACAAGTAAAAAAATTGTGTGACAAGAGACTTGATTCAGTTTGTGCCCAGTTACATGTGTGAATCACTGTTCTCTACTTTAAAGTGCATAAAATTTGAATATTAATGTGAACTAGCTGTTGAATACATAAGTGAACTTGTGTAAGCTGCACTCACCAGTTATCAGCCAGTCCAAATGGATCATGACAAAAACTATAAAGCAGAGCATTGAAAAAAAACACTTCTTTTTGTGTTATAAAATGTTTACTGTTTCAAAACAAAAAGTAAATGTTGTTTGTTGTTAAATGCAAACATTGTAGTTCTATTCAAATTAGTTCCATAAGTTCGTGGCTGCCAAAGCTCTCTTGACCACACTAACAGCTTAATGTTTGTGCTGCAGCTGCAGATCCTGACCATCTCTAAATGCCCTGCCCTTTGTGAATCTGACCAGTGTCTGTTGACACCAAAATATTCTGTGGAAGCCATAAAGGATCTAGTCCAGAAGACAGCACTTTTTGTTCCCTTCATCTGCTGCTGCTGATGCTGCTGCTGCTGCTGCTGCTGCTGCTGCTGCTGTTGCTGCTGTTATGTGGTTAATGCCTGTTGGGGAAGGGTTTTACTAGTTCTGAAAATAAAAATAGTGTTTGTAATCAGTAAATTGGAAATTTCTCAAGTTTCGTGTCATGTTTACTGATTGTGACAATTAAGAAGCAAATACTCTAGCAGTATTTGAGCCAAGCAGTTTTCAAGGAGTGATTTCAATGCCTTCTCTTCTGGCCTCTCATTTAGTTTTCATTTCACTAACAGAAAGACCACTTCAGTAAGAGATTTTCCTTTGATGTGATAGTGGTATAATAAGAAATAGCTTGTGTGAAAAAGTAAAGGACTCCACTTTTTATATATATATATATATATATATAGAGGGAAACATTCCACGTAGGAAATATATATCTAAAAACAAAGATGATTTGACTTACCAAATGAAAGTGCTTGCAGGTTGACATACACACAAAATTCAAGCTTTCGCAACAAACTGCCCCCTCATCAGGAAAGAGGGAAAGACGAAAGGAAGTGGGTTTTAAGGGAGAGGGTAAGGAGTCATTCGAATCCCGGGAGCGGAAAGACTTACCTTAGGGGGAAAACAGGACGGGTATACACTCGCGCGCACACACACACATATCCATCCACACATATACAGACACAAGCATATGTCTGCTTGTGTCTGTATATGTGTGGATGGATATGTGTGTGTGTGCGCGCGAGTGTATACCCGTCCTTTTTTCCCCCCTAAGGTAAGTCTTTCCGCTCCCGGGATTGGAATGACTCCTTACCCTCTCCCTTAAAACCCACTTCCTTTCGTCTTTCCCTCTCCTTCCCTCTTTCCTGATGAGGCAACAGTTTGTTGCGAAAGCTTGAATTTTGTGTGTATGTTTGTGGTTGTTTGTGTGTCTGTCGACCTGCCAGCACTTTCATTTGGTAAGTCAAATCATCTTTGTTTTTTTATATATATATATATATATATATATATATATATATATATATATATATATATATATATATATATATATATATAATTTTCTTAAGTTTTACAAAGTTCATGTGATTCTGCTCTGAAGAAATTTCATTGCTTCCGTTATGTTGAGCTGAAGACTGACGTGCTTGCTAATGTTATATATTGCTTCTTCCACTTCCTGCTGTCTTTTATTGTTTTAAGAGTCTCTTCTGGAACAGTGCAGCTAAAGTAAATAAAGTAGACTATCTATTCTGCTAAAGAAAGTAGTAAAAAAAATTGTGTAAAATAAGCTTGCTGCTTACTGTAGAGGCCTCTTCGAAGATGTTACACTTGTTCCTCACATCCCGGATGTTTGCTCCTTAATTAAATTTCTTTGAAATAATAATCAGTTTCTGATACTGTGACATAATGACACACAAAGTACTTTTGATGTAGGAGTGGCTTTATTGCATGGAATTAAGAGTGGGATTCTGTGATCTGGTACATACGTCTTCAACAAATTACCACTAGATTTAGGGCAAGAATTTTTTTTCCTTAGACAGCTTGGTAACCACTACCACTAATTATCTTATTATATCTACATCTATCTCTGCTGGTCTGTCTGGATTGTAGATTTAGCAACTCCCCCCCCCCTCTCCCCCACCCCTCCTTCATCCCTCTGTATTACATTTTTCAGACCTTTCCACTACCACAGTTGTAAGGTATTTTTCAGAAAAAGTGGATAACTAACTAAAGTCATAATTACATTGTTACTCTGCACTGAGCCACCAGAGACCATGGGTCCCTCATACCAAAATATTCTGAAGGTGGTATAAAGCAACCTCTGAAAGTTTGTAAGTGGAATTCTGGTTCATCCACTATATAGGTACTAGCAACGTCCTAAGTGTGCTATGTGGAATTTAGACCAAGCAAAAAATAATGTATAAATTAACTACATTCAACAGTTTCAGTACATGTGGATGGATATTGCTAGAGTGTCATATGTTGGCATATTATGTGGAAAGTTAATGTTTCAGATAATATAAATAATTCGGTGTATCATTGTTGCTGCCTTAGACACTACTGTGTTTTCCCATTTATTGGCAGCCACATTCATAAGGAACACTATATCCCTGATGTGTTCAGTTTTGGTGGGAACTTTTGGAGAGGCAAAGAACTTACAGGTCTTAAGTGATGGTCAGAAGATGGATTTTATGTTAAATTTTCCAAGCAGCCTTGAAATCTTGGCTGAGAGTGGACCAGGTAAGGAAGGAAAGTGAGTTTCTTGCCTTCTTCCCCCTCTGTCCAGTTTGCTGCATCCTCTCTTTTCATGAATACCCTTCTAATCTGTGCCTGACTATACCCATGTTTTACAGAACTCTTCCTTCAGGTATTGTAGCTCATCTGAGAAGCTTTCTTTGTCACAGATGACCTGTGACGTGATGAGCCCTATGTACTTGGGTAGTTACTACTGTCTGCCCCTGTGCTCAGCAGTGGTAGTTTGTAGCATTCATCCACTGGTCTGTGGGGGTCTTACTTGCCTTCTTTAGTAGTATATACAAGGAAGGAAGATAGGTTCCATTCTCCTACTTCCATAATGAATGGAAACTTTTGATGGATGCTGTTGAGAACTTACTCAGAACCTGTCCAGCATGTCTGCGCACCACAAATGTATCGTCAACATAGCGGAAAGCAGTGCTTAGGTTTTTGGCAGGTGGTTGCAAGTGCTACCATTTCAGTATGTTCCATGCAGAGATTTATCAGCCTAGGTGCCAGTGGGAATGCAATGGCAACTCCACCTACTTCTTCGAAATACTTGAAGAAGGTAATAGTCAGTGCAAACTCGGAAAATTTAGTACACTGCAGAGCACAAAGGATCACTTTTTTGAAATGCCTTAATTGTCTCCTATTGCAAAGGAGAATTTGGCTCAAGGTGCTACACCCTTCTGTAATGGTGCAAAAGCGTGGCACCCTCAGACTCGGTGACACGTCAAAAAGCAAGGTGTTGACACTTGCGAAAAAAAAAGGGAAGAGCTCAGAAGTTTGAGAGATGTATGGAGCATTACTCGTGTCAAATTGGCACTAAATTTCACCACAATTCTGCAAAACACTGCTATGGGTATATAAGGAGATGAGAAGTTTCACACCTTCTCTTATCTGCATTTCACCTCTTCTTTTGGTGCCTCTGCAAGGATGTAGCCAGACTTTGTCAGAGGTGATCTGATTTGTTAAAGGGGACCTTGAAGAGGCTCATGTTTCTCATTTTATTTTGAAAAAAACTATTTTTCTCAATTTTATGTACATAAATTGCTTTTGGGAGGGCTTCATACAAATAGTGTTTGGTCTGTAAGCAAAAAAATCTTCTTCTTAATAAAATGATGTATATATTCTCAACCGTACACAGAGTTAGTCACAAAGTATTGCCACCAATCAATAACTATGAAAGTATGATAGTAGCTGGAAAGTTTGTGGGACAAATGTTGCATGGGACAATGGGGGCCATAATATGACATTTGCTTTTTGTTGCTAGGTGGGGTCGCTTCAGAAATATGAAGGTCAACTCTTTTTTTTTAATGGAATGCTATAGTTTGGTACTTATTTTCTGATAGCGGCTATCAAGACGAATCCAATGATGTGTAACAGTAAGGACAACAAAGGTCACAAAGGTGGCATGAGCGTCCATTTACAGAAGGTGTTCGAAGTGATGACCCATGCAACTTTTGTCCCAAAGCTTTTCAGCTTCTATCATACTTTGAGTCATTCTTGGTGGCAATAGTTAGTGACTCACCCTTTATAGTACAAAATGGTGATTGCTAGCCAACTTCTAATATAAATATGATGTAAATTTGGCTTGTAGTGCCAGGAGTCTCTGAAGAGATTTTCAGCTTGCCTTTGACACAGGTCTTTTCATTTAAGCAGAGAGGCAGCATCTTTAACGGGATTGGACTCTGCCATTAAAGAAAGGAATTTGGAAGGAATTGGCTGTGATCTGTAGTGAGGGACCTACTCTGGCATTTGTCAAAATTGAAAATGGGAAACAACAGAAAACCATTTTCAAGGTTGCTGGTGGACAGATTTAAAAACCTCCTTACCTTCTGAATCCAGAGATAGCTAGCTCAGTGTCTCGATGCACAGAGCTACTCCAGTTGCTGGAAAATTTGGAAAAACATTTGATAGTGCACAAACACTTGCATATTTTAAGATTTAATTGTACTTTTGGCTTCAGTTATAATACATGTCTCAACAACAGTTTTGAATATCGTACAGTTTACAATGACTTCTTATAGTACAATCATTGAGGTTTGTACAATAACTTATTAACAAAATAAACATAATTCCTTCTGAAAACAAGAGCAGGCTCTCTCTTCTAAGTATATATCTCAAAACCAGTGGAAACGTTTATCTCATGATGATGTTTATGTCCTCCCCTCACATGGATGAGTATTTCTACTCTGTGAGGCATGCTCTGAATGAGACTGTCCAGTTTATGTTGGAGTATGAGGTCCCACATCCCAATGACAACTTTGGAGAAGTCCAGAAGATTGTCAGGTGGATTCAGATGCTGTGTAATGGCCACCTTCAACAAGTCCCATGCACGCTCAATCGCATTCATGTCTGGGGCCTGTCCTGGCCAAAGAATTTGGTTGATGTTGCATCTTTGAAGATACCGAGACACTTCTACAGTATGGCGCATTCTTGCATTGTTCTCAACTCGGATGAAGCTGTCATCGATGTCGCATCTACAGGGCATTAACAGTCAGTCCTTTGTAGGACCTGTTGGAGGTACCAGTCAAACTACCATAGATGGGAATTGGAGGGGTCTGCCGTCCCATCATTATTGCTGCCCTGAACATTACACTTCCACTGGAAAACGGATGGACTTCCTGAATGTATTTGCATTCTTAGTGTCATCTAGCACTTCTCAAAACCCTAACACCTCTAGTGACAGGCTGCAAACCAATCCTGGTCATGTCAGCAAACATGACATGAACTATTCTCCAATGGCCCAATGTTGATGTGCAATTGCGTAGATTCCATTGATTCAATGTAAAATTTCTCTTTGGTGTCCTGGAGTGAAGACCAACTGATGCAGTCTTCTATGGTCCGTTTGGTCTGAGATACAAATGCCTGTTGCCCGGGAGAAGTCGTTTCTGGCAACTCTGTTGGGCACCTGGAGGAAGTGACCCTACATTGATGATATCATACAAGGATGACCACTGTATGGTCAGTCATTCACATTTACCATCTCTCTCTACTTTCTCCAAACCTTAGACACACTATGAGTGACATGTAACCAATCAGCAGCATCTTGCTGTGTGCAACCTGCTGAAAGTAAAGCCACTATCATGATTCTGTCAAACTGTTGTTGCCTCTATGTGGCAAGTACTGCAATGCTGAATACAACTGAGTGAAGTTATTGATTCTAGACTGTTTGTGGTGTGCTGCTGTGGCAGTGGTATGCTTACATGACTAGGAAATGGTCACAAAGCATGCTAGTAGTAAAAGGTATCCAGTATATTGGCTCTAACTGGATAACGCATGAAATGCCTAGGTCTAGGAGATCTGTAGTATCGTAGACTAAATTTTACAATAGTTTTCCAAACTTTTGTTGAGCATTGCAGTTTTACAAGAATGTATATAGATTTTGGATAAGGGGGGGGGGGGGGGGGGACTGGAGGGGCAGTTGACTCAGACGAATGCAAGCAGACTTTTAGACACAGAGTATAAAATGTGCTGTTATTAGACCCCTTGCACTCTCCACAAACCCCTCCCCATCATTTCATACTGGAAATGGTTTTCATAACTGAGTAACATTTGGGTGATCAGATTGGACGATATTCTGCGACTTGTGCTATTAATGACAGAATTTTGAGCGGTTTTTTAAATGAAGTGCAATCATTGACAATTGGGCATTATTTTTGTGCTCAGCAAAAGATATTTTGCGACATGGGAAAATCCAAGTTTGTTTTTATGAACTGATTTTAATTTACTGTTATTTGTAGTGATGTTAACTACTCCACTGCCTTGTGAAATACTGAAATCTTGCAACACCAAGGTTCTGTGATTCTCCAAATAATGATTCTAGTGCTAACATCAAACTGCTATAGATAGGTGACTAGGAAATTATAGAAGTGCATAAATATTTTAAACTTACCATCAAAATAGATTTTCCTCTTCTTTTGTGCTACAAACATATCCATAATTAGAAACTATCACAACAGCACAAAAACAATAAATGGCAGCACTTTAATTACATGCTGTAAGTAAGAACTGAAATAATTAAAAAAACAACAGCTTAGCTCCAATAAGCCCAACAGTGTACAACACAGTAGTTGGTCTTGGCTAAAGTAGGGGTGGGCAGTAGCTGATAGTGTTGTCAATATATCAGTAGTTTAAATCTGTTGATGCCTTTGTTGACTATCAATAGCACGTATCCCTGTTTTGTTGTATGATTAAAGATCAAAACACCTTTTAATTGCACTGTATGGGAACAACATTATACCAATATATGAAACAGTTGAAATAATATGAAAGAACCAGAAGAAAGCAAGACCATGAGTGGATCAGGAATAATAGAACTTAACAGGTGTACTTAATTTAGTACTCTCGCATAATTACTTCTCTTTCAACTATAAAATTTACAAGCAGGACCTAGGGCTAGCAATGTGAAGTCCTCTTGATTGCCTAATAGCAGAAATATTTATCAACCATATAGAGAATAAAATACTGACATGACAAGATAGCATCCCAAGTAATGTTAAATTCTGTAAGACATATCTAGATGACACCCTCAGTCTATTTGATGTTACCGATGCAATATTAATAAACTCAATAGCCTGGATAAAAATATCCAATTTACTCTTGAGCATGAGAAAAACAAGACCATACCTTTTCTTGACATGAAAATGTCAAAACAGATCCAAAAGGTGTCTTTCAGTATTTACAGAAAACCTGCTGGTACGTCTACCACTGTACCAAACTCCTCTAAACATCCCACCTCCTACAAAAAAGCTGCACATAGATCAATGCTATACAAAGCCCTCATCCAGTATTCAGCAAGAAAAAGAAACCATAAAATGTACTGCAATACATAATGGATATGCTCTTTCACTCATTTATACAGTGTCACAACAGATAAAAAATTAGCTGAACAAGTAACATCAAACTGCCCTCACTACTGACAGCACCCCAGCAGTTAAATATGTAAAACTGCCATATCTTGGTATAATGTCTGACAGATTAGCCAGGCTATTCAAGAACACAGATGTAAAAACTAGCTTCAGCACCAACAACCACCTAGGTGTGAAGCTTACCAACACTTTAAACCACCAGATACAGATCTTGAAGCATCTGAAATTTACACAATTAACTTCAGTGAGTGCAACAAATATTATATAGGCCAAACAGGCAGAAATTTCAGAACTTGATTTAAAGGACTGCTACACATTGGGTAAATGTAACAAATCAGCAGCAGCAACACTCATTGAAGGTACAGGCCAGCCTTTGAAAATCAAAGGCAGTCTTGAAATTTTGCAGAAAACCAGAAGTTAAAAGAATGGATATCATGGTAGGAACTGAAATTTTTGATCATAATACAAAATATGGAGACAATATTTTTAATGAGATAACCGATTTCAAAACCTCAAAATACTTCAGTAGTGTTAAGTCAATTCCAGTGCAATAGATTTAAGATATGTATATGTGAAACAAATGACTAACAGGCTATCAGCATGATGAATGCCACTGTGAAATGTGATAACTGAGATGCTGCAAGACCACCATGTTGTGTTACGTGTACAGTGTTTACATATTTGTAGAAAAAATTGTACAGTGAATTACATCTACATCAGCACTCAGCAAAGCACCATAAGGTGCACGACAGAGGGTATGTCCCATTTTACCAATTATTAGGGTGTCTTCCTGTTCCATTCACGTATAGAGCATGGAGAGAATGATTGTTTGAATGCCTCTGTGTTTGCAGTGATTATTCTAATCTTATCCTTACCATCCTTATGTGAACAATACGTAGAGCGTTGTAGTATATTCCTAGAATTATCATTTAACACCGGTTCTAGAAACTTTGTTAATAGACTTTCTCAGAATAGTTTAAATCTATCTTCAAGAGTCTCCAGTTCAGTTCCTTCAGTACCACCCAAGGAGTAAACAAATCTGTGACCGTTTGTGCTGCCCTCTGTATATGTTCAATATCCCCTGTTAGTCCTATCTGGTATGGGTCCCACACACTTGAGTAATATTCTAAAACTGGTCAAATAATTGATTTGTAAGCAATCTGCTTTGTAGATTGATTGCACTTCCCCAGTATTCTACCAATAAACTGAAGTCTACCACCTACTTTGCCCACGACTGGAAAACAGTGAAAAATAAATAGTGGTACAGTATTGTAATGTTACAGCTCCACCAGTGTACCAAGGAGGAGAAATGAAGTTGTCAAAATCATGAATGCAGAGCTGTCATATAAAAAAGTGTACAACACAATTTTCAGAGCATAATAACCAATGCAAAACTCTCTGCATCCTACACAGGCTCTGTGGCAATCATAATAAACAATAAAGCACAGCTCCACACCAGCAGAAGACATCACTGACTTCATCCTTTGGTTTCTGCTCAAACACATAATAGATGTTTCTTGGCAGAAAGAGAATTTACAGTGTTTACAGACCATTTCGCATTAAAATCATCATCATCATCATTTAAGACTGATTATGCCTTTCAGCGTTCAGTCTGGAGCATAGTCCCCATATAAAATTCCTCCACGATCCCCTATTCAATGCTAACATTGGTGCCTCTTCTGACGTTAAGCCTATTACTTCAAAATCATCCTTAACCGAATCCAGGTACCTTCTCCTCGGTCTGCCCCGACTCCTCCTACTCTCTACTGCTGAATCCATGAGTCTCTTGGGTAACCTTGCTTCTCCCATGCGTGTAACATGACCCCACCATCTAAGCCTGTTCACCCTGACTGCTACATCTATAGAGTTCATTCCCAGTTTTTCTTTGATTTCCTCATTGTACACACCCTCCTGCCATTGTTCCCATCTACTAGTACCTGCAATCATCCTAGCTACTTTCATATCCGTAACCTCAACCTTATTGATAAGGTAACCTGAATCCACCCAGCTTTCACTGCCATACAACAAAGTTGGTCGAAAGATTGAACGGTGCACAGATAACTAAGTCTTGGTACTGACTTCCTTCTTGCAGAAGAGAGTAGATCGTAGCTGAGCGCTCACTGCATTAGCTTTGCTACACCTCGCTTCCAGTTCTTTCACTATGTTGCCATCCTGTGAGAATATGCATCCTAAGTACTTGAAATCGTCCACCTGTTCTAACTTTGTTCCTCCTATTTGGCACTCAATCCGTTTATATCTCTTTCCCACTGACATTACTTTTGTTTTGAAGATGCTAATCTTCATACCATAGTCCTTACATTTCTGATCTAGCTCTGAAATATTACTTTGCAAACTTTCAATAGAATCTCCCATCACAACTAAGTCATCCTCATATGCGAGACTGCTTATTTTGTGTTCACCTATCTTAATCTCACCCAGCCAGTCTATTGTTTTCAACATATGATCCATAAATAATATGAACAACAGTGGAGACAGGTTGCAGCCTTGTCTTACTCCTGAAACTACTCTGAACCATGGACTCAATTTACCGTCAACTCTAACCGCTGCCTGACTATCTACTTAAAGACCTTTAATTGCTTGCAAATCATCATTAAGCTTAAAGGATCCAAGTTCCAGATTAACAAGGTGGGCTTTGAGACTGAGTGAGTTCCAGCTTAAAGTTATTCACCAACCTGATAAACTACATGTTGTGATGATGTGATAAGCCAAAAGGTTTGTGTTTTTGTTACAATAAGTCGCAAGGAAGAATCAAAAAGCAGCTCAAGAGGAGGATCCACAATGCAAAATATGGAAAAATGATCAACATTTTGTCCAAATAGATGGATTGTTGTACAAAATTACTAGTAAAGTAAACCATCTAGTTATTCCAGCATGACAGAGCAAATATTACAGAACAACATGATTCTTCATCATCTGGATTCTGCAGTAAATGCATTAAAATACCTGTGGTACATTGATGGCCAAGTCTTAAAGCTGATATTTGCAAGTTTGTTTCACAATGTGGTTCCTTTAACAGATGGAATAATTTGAGAAAGAATAAGACACCACTACAAGAACTGCCAGAAACGACTAAATCATTAAAAAGAGAAGGATTTGATGTTGTTGGGCCATTGCCTAAGACTAAAGATGGGAATAAATACATATTGACCATGTTAGATCATTTCTCCAGATATCTTCTCACAATACCAATACCTGATATGAGTATTGAGACCATGGCTAAGGTTTTTGTAAAAGAGTGGATTCTAAAGTCTGGATCACTATTATGCAGAATCAGTGACCAGGGAACAAGTTTCATGCATGAATTGCTTAAATAGACTTGTAAGCTAATGCAAATAGTGCAATTAAGAATTACAGCAGTACGCCCTGAAGGAAATGGATGCACTGAGTGAGTTCACAGAACACCATTAAGATGGTTCGCTACTATGTAAGCAGTGAGCACAACTGGGATCTGTGTCTTCCATATGTTATGGGTGCTTATAATGCAAAAATGCACAGTCAACTGGCCTTGAGTCCATATGGAATTGTATACGAAAGAAGGATGCATCACCCTTGGATTTTGCCTGACCGAGCACTAGAATCAGTGATGAACAATAAAGGAATGGCAGCTAGCCCTAAATGTGGAAAAATGTAAGTTAATGTGCATGAGTAGGAAGATCAAATCTGTAATGTTTGGATACAGTTTTACTAGTGTCCTGCTTGACACAGTCAAGTCATTTAAATAACTGGGTGTAATATTGCAAAGTGATATGAGGTGGAATGAGCATGTAGGCAAATGGTCGACTTTGGTTTATTGGGAGAATTTTAGGAAAGAGTGGTTCACTTGTAAAGGAGACTGCATAATACGATGCTGGTGCGACCTATTCTTGAGTACTGCTTGAGTGTTTGGGATCTGTACCAGGTCGGATTGAAGGAAGACATCACAGCAGTTCAGAGGCAGGCTGCTAGATTTGTTTGAAGTAGGTTCAAACAACACACAAGTGTTACACAGATGCTTTGGGAACTCAAATGAGAATCCCTGGAGGGCAAGCGACATTTCTTTTTGAGAAACACTACTGAGAAAATTTAGAGAACCATCATTTGAAGCTGACTGCCAAACGATTCTACTGCCACCAACATACATTGCGCCTAAGGATCACAAAAATAAGATATGAGCAATTAAGGCCCAAATGGAGGTGCATAGATAGTCATTTTTTCCTCAATTTGCAAGTGGAACAGGAAAGGAAGTGACTAGTAGTAGTACAGAGTACCTACTGCCATGCACCATACAGTGTGCAGAGTATCTATGTAGGTGTAGAAGAACTTAGCACACAAGCTAAAGGAGGATTGGAAGGGAGTGAAACAGCAGAACAATCAATCTTTTCTGTAACAAGCAAAACAACACAATCACCAAGCAGTATTGGGTCAGATATCTTATCTGCCTCCAAAATGTAGAGTTGAAGAAGAGTCAGGATGTTAAAGACAAAATTTTCTCTCTTGAACAACAGTCTAGGATGAATTCAATTATCATCTCTAATGAAATAACTGTATTAAGGAATATGCAAAGAACCGTTACTAACCACACTGTTTTTGATGAGCAGATTGTAAAGCTATTCATTACACATTTCAAGATAATCCATGGTGAACTGAATGCAACAGTCACAAGTCATTTTAAGAATTAGATGCTGTAGGTGCTCACTTAGATTTAAACACCCTTTTGGTAAGAATTGCTGACAGTCTATCAAATGCTAGAATTGATGCTCTTAATTAAGATCAGCTCTAGAAAATAGTTCAAATGATTGTTAAGCACTGTACTACTGCATTCAGACTAATTTGTACAGATCCCACTACTAACTGAACGTGAGTTAGATACAATCCGTACTATGATTTACCCTTTTAATTCTTATAATTTACATGCTTACTAGAAGTTAATTACAACATACTTACCCTGTCATGTGGCAACAAGCTAGCATTCATGTCATGTGTCAACTAAAGCATTATTTACTGATCAATAAGGATTGAAGGTATTTATTATCTCCGAATGAGGATGACCTGCATGCATGTAAGTGTAGTCATAATTTAATTACCTAGAATAGGCAAATTCTTAGACAGTTGAGTGTAGAGTGTGAGGAAAAAGTGTTTGTGAACAATCCTCTGAGAAATGATTTGCCCTAGGAGTTTAATGCATCTGTATCAGCTATTTCTTAATGCTGTTCTGAAGGTAAAATTTACTCTTTCAGTTTGACTCTTTATGACACTTTTACACATACAACTTCTCGTACACCTGAACTTCCTTTCACACTTAAATTATATGGTAGTGTATTAATTTTAAATACCATCCATTGTGATTTATCAAGTGATCTGTTTGATATGCCATCTGTTTTGCCAAATACATTTCACGCATATGGAAAGCTTGTATAAATGAGGATGTTATCAGTTTTCTCTAATGAATCATACACACTAACATGTGCAAATCGTTCCCTGACCAATATTCCCAAGGAAAATCATTTAATTATGAATATCCAAGAAAAAATAATGACTGCTAACAATGAGTTAAATTTCATTCAAACAGGATTAAATCATTTGAATCTTCAAGTAATGTGAATCCATACTTAATAGTCAAAATTGTGTTCTTCTTACTTTTGTTAATCTGTCTTGTGTCTACAGCATATGTCATGTGCCAAGTTGTGATTTTAAAAGCTTGCTCATCAGTGCCAATCGTTACTCTGTCTGCAAATGAGATAAATGTTGCAGTGCCTTCTGTTGTGCAACCTCTCAAGGAAATAAAGTGGCGAAGGTTATAACTCAGTGTGTCACATGGATCCAATACCAGCATAATCCTACCAAACAGCAAGGGAGGCCATCTGAGGAAACAAAACCTACACAGCCCCTTAAATTATAGTCTTTCAATCCCAGATTAGAGTGTGGATTTTTTCCAAACACATAGCTAGAGACAATAATATGTTTTCAGTACCCATATAATTTCTTGTTTTCTAAGGACTCTATACATGAGAATAAATACAAGCGTCCTATTCTTGTTCTGACCTGTGCAGTTATCACTCCAGGTAGTCTGGTGGCTTTTTGTAGTGACTCCCATATTCAACACAGTTAAAAGGCAAAAGGGTATTTTACTACTTCATCTTCCAGCGACAGCTTCATCCCATGTAAGAGTGCCTGTCACCTATATTAATACAGAATAATATAATAATACAAGAAAGCTGCTTTCTATAAAATATTTCAGTGTGTGCTGGAGTAGGCACACATAGTACCTATTCCAAGTCAACATAGATACAGCATACATCACTACCTGGTTGTTGGGAAGTAGCTGTATTCTTTCTTAATCCCATGGCACACACCCCCTTTGAAACTGCAAAGACCCACGGACTATGCACACAATGCTGTTGTGAACTGCTTACAAGGCTCATGGCACTTACCCCGATTGACATGCATCTGTGGAAAAATATGTATTTTGACCAAAATGACCCTTGGCCCCTTTGGTATTTCAAAGCTTCAATTGTCATTCCTTCTATTTTTGTCGGTATTGTGCTTAGTTTTACCTAATTTATACCAGATTTTTTGGAACTCCACATTTGTTCTAGCTGTGCCAACTGAATAGTGAGGTGTATTGACAGACAATTCAACTTTTTCATGAATTTTTTATTAAATTAATTCACTAACACATTTCTTCAAAGTTAAGAGGTGTAGAGCCTGAGATTTCAGTTCTGCTGGAATCTTTATTTTGTTCTAAAACATTTAAGCTTGTTGTAATGTCTGAGAGTTGTTATGCACTTTTGTAAATTTTTGTTCAGAATAATCTCTAATCTCTTTTGAATCCTTATTCACATTCCTGAACTGTACATTAACCTCACTTTTTAGTAAGTCACATTGTTTAATAAGCTCTGAATATATTTCTCCTATTAAATTTGATGCTGCTGAATGAAATTTAGAAATCTTATTATTTATTTCTACCTTTTCTTGACATAGGTCAATTAATTTTTTTTTCCTAAGTTGGTATTAGTTATATCTAGCTTCTTATTGGTTTCAGTAATAGCGTGCTCAGCTCTAACCCCCTGAGTGTCTATAGGCACATTTAATTCTGTTTTCATAGTAGCATTATTAATCTCTAATCTCTCACTTAAATCAGTTTTGTTCATTCCTCTCAGCCAACGTTTTCTTGAATCCAATAGATTGATTATTTTAAGTTAGTATTGAAATGTTTTAGGACTGCTTTTAATTCAGCCTTATTTGCCTCTAGTTGAGCAGTTAACTGTTTGTGAAGGTTTTAAATAGCTCTTCTCGTGGTTGTGCCAATCTCCAAGTCGATACCTGCCTACACTTACAAAATAACTCAATTGAAACCAATCTTCTCTTGCTAGTGACTAATGATGTGTATCTATCTTTTCATTAAAGAAATTCTCCGCAACACAAACCACACAAACATGCTTGCATGTCTTGGCATGTCATGAAGATGACAGGAAACTGGATCACTGTGTTCATCACATGGCATTGCTGTAGGTTGATGAGTAGCAAATGTGATTACTGTCTACTGCTGGGGTATCTTTAGGGAACTGATGAAACAGTCATAGTCATTTTACAGCTCCAGCCGACAATCTTCTGAATCATAGTTTTTAAAAGTCTTCTGCTATGTAATTATTGTCAGTTTATACAATTGCTATTTGTTGACAAAATACTTCTTCTTCTTCTCAGATATAAATGTTTCTTTATTTCATGGTGAACTCATGGCTGTTAAGTTCTTTGCAAATGACAACAGAAATATTTATCAGTAAATATTCTCTTCAAAATTGTTAATTTCCTCTGATTTTTTTCTGAATGTATTCTTCTTGTCCACATTACATTGGTTCTCGGCATATAATTTATTCTGGGTCTTGGACGATGGTGCCAAAGAATAGCCTTCCATAATTTTTGAGATGTGTATGCTCAGACTGCAAGTGTTATCCTCAAATTCTGAAATGCTAACTATTTAGAAAAAACTGTGCAGTACACATTAATAGGTGCACTTCTTTTCCATTGCAGTTTCATCCTGTGATCTGGAAGCTGTGATAATTTTTTTTTTTTTTTTACTTTCTACTAAATAATAGAAAGCGCTTCTTCTGAACACAGTTATATTATGCTTTCTGTGGCAACTGGTGTGTATAAGGGAGTAGGTTGACATTCATAAACAGTTAGAAATCACCCAGACCACTGTCAAGTAATTGGTAACTGCTGCAAATCATTGTATTGGAAGATATCCCGAGAGTCATGTACCTGTGGTAGTGGTACCAAAGGTACCTCAAATACTGTCCTCTCCTGCATATCCTGTCTTCTCTGAAGAAAGTATGGGATCTGTCATTACTCATCCACCTGACTGTGAGTGGCATTTCAGTGGCAATGCTATGTGTACTGTACAAGATAGACAGGGACCAGGAAGGACTCAGGGTTGTAATCTCCTCTCTCCTACCTTCTTCAATCTATTGTCCACATTAAACAATGCCCAGTCTAAGTAATTAATAACCAAAGTGTTTTATGAAGATTTGAGAGAAGTGGAGGTTACAATAAAATTTCAAGTTTACTTAGCTTGTCATGTGAGATGGCTCCAGTTCTTTTTGTCTAGGGGTCTGATTATTGAAGTTGAAAATCTAACATCAGGTCCTCATGTTTGGTTTGAACTAAATAAATTGGAAGATTGTTGCTGCAGATTTTTTTACATAAATATATTTTCCACTGATCTTCTCACATTTTATTATATCACATAATATTTTGAGTTTTGACATTAACAAAGCCAAAATTACATTGTTTGCACCTATTATACAAAAATATGTCAGATCACATCAGAGGCAAGCTCATGACTCACACACTCTGTGGAAATAACAATATTCGAAAGGGTTTACAATTTTTCTTACAAATGAACTCCTAATAGTTTTTGTTACATTATTAACTTCAATTATTTTAGATGGGTAGATCACATAACTAATGAGGAAGTATTGAATAGGATTGGGGAGAAGAGAAGTTTGTGGCACAACTTGACCAGAAGAAGGGATCGGTTGGTAGGACATGTTCTGAGGCATCAAGGGATCACCAATTTAGTATTGGAGGGCAGCGTGGAGGGAAAAAATCGTAGAGGGAGACCAAGAGATGAATACACTAAGCAGATTCAGAAGGATGTAGGTTGCAGTAGGTACTGGGAGATGAAAAAGCTTGCACAGGATAGAGTAGCATGGAGAGCTGCATCAAACCAGTCTCAGGACTGAAGACCACAACAACAACAACAACAAAATGAATCCAGAAATAAACACTGTAAACAGTTCAGGATTATGTAATTAATAATAGACATTTTCAGTCTGCAAATAATTTGTAATTTCAAATGTATCTAAAAAAAAATAATTTTAACTGACAGTCAGAACCAGTACTTATCAATTATAACACTGAAACTAAAATATTTTATAACGTAATTCCTTTTCATAAATTTTAGCTTGAAATATAACATACTGTGTATAAAATTATATTAAAATTATCAGAATAGCAACTGAGGTAATATTGATCTGTCCAAAGTTCAAAAAATAATACTTGTATCAACAACAACTGTTGAAGAAAAGTAACACTAGAGGAGGTTGTCCTGTTATAACATCTCCCTCACAGAATATGGAAACAATATGTTTACAATATTTTGTGATCTATTACAAGGTTTTCCAAATGGTGTACAAAATAATGCCAAAAGATGGAATACAGACTGTCAAAGCTAAATTCTAAAATTACAAAAAATTTTTAGGTTGTATGATTATCACTTCCCTATGAACATAAGTACAGGTTAGCGTACAAAAAACTGCAAAAGGTACAGAAGGAAATACATAGCATCCTACAAATTTCTGATTACAACAAACAGAATTCTTCTTGCTTACAATTTGTTTATAGTCCAAAGAAGTGTGAAACCTGAAATGCATACGTCTTGTTATACAGTCTATACACAATTTATGATCACAAACATAAATGTCTTCTGCACTATTTGCTAACTGTTCATACAAACTAATCTGTTGCGATGGTACGTCGCATAAATATTGACATTTTTATCAGTTGTAAGCAGTGAACAATATTGTGAAGTGTTAAGGATGAATTAAACATTATTTGTAAACACTTAACATATTTTACTAACATAATTAGCATAAAAGATACAGTTAAAGGTCTTGATTAAAAAAACTGATATGCAGCGATAATTTAAAAGTAGCACCTTTATATAAAACATGTCTATGAAAATAAAAAAGAATCGCTAAGAGACGCAATTGTATGGCTGAGGAGGACAGATGTACTTTATGGTACACACATTGTTTTGTTTCGCGATACGGAAGGCAGTCATTCAGCGGCTACACATATTTTATGTAAGTTGTTCTGTATTCTGATAAAATAAACTAATTATTTTTATCACAAAATGAATTTCTTTGAAATAGTTGTCACCTCAAATGGTCGCAGCAACTAATTATTTTTAATAAGCATTTTTTTTCAGTAATTTGCACTGCGGGAAGCTCGTCTTCCGATGCAGCCTCTGGTCGGCCATTACGCGCCGAAGTACTAATTTATTTTTCAAAGTGTTAATAGTAACTGTAAATGTGAGAGATTTTGTTGTAACAACCTTTCTAAATTGCAACAGATAATTAATTTAATGTTTAAGTTCATTTTTTAAATTATACAGGTTCTATGAGTTCAGTAAGTTTTATCTTGGTAGCTGTCCGCCCCAGTAGCTGAGTGGTCAGCGTGACGGATTGCCGTCCTCTGGGCCCGGGTTCGATTCCCGGCTGGGTCGGAGATTTTCTCCGCTCAGGGACTGGGTGTTGTGTTGTGTTCATCATCATTTCATCCCCATCCGGCGTGCAGGTCGCCCAATGTGGCGCCGACTGTAATAAGACCTGCGATATGGCGGCCGGACCTGCCCCGCGAGGGGCCTCCCGGCCACTGACGCCAAACGCTCATTTCCATTTCCATCTTGGTAGCTCCACGGCAACAATCGAAATTCTCTCAAGCCTTGTTTTGCAATCAATAAATAGAAATTAACAAAATTACATTCAATTCAGTTAAGCAACTATATTTTAGTCATCACGTTCAAAATCTAAAGTTGGTACATGAATAACAGCTGCCCTTCAAGAACCCGTTTCATATTTACTTATGCATGTAAGTAAACATGATAAGAAAAGATAATATCCCTGAGAGAAAGAATCATGCTGATAAATTAAAAATTTTATATAACACTATGTTCATAGAAACCTAGAAGATTCATTTATAATTGATAAAAAAATACATACTGAGCATTGGGCTAGTGAAATTCATTGAAATGTATAACTACTAACCTAACAGTGCCTAATTTTATCAGAATCTGATGATTATTTACATGCAAAATGGCTCATAGTAGGAAAAGGGAGAGAAGGAAACATAGTAGGTGAGTATGGATTGGGGGGAAGAAATGCAAGAGGAAGCCGCCTTGTAGAATTTTGCACAGAGCATAACTTAATCATAGCTAACACTTGGTTCAAGAATCATAAAAGAAGGTTGTATACCTGGAAGAATCCTGGAGATACTAAAAGATATCAGACAGATCATATAATGGTAAGCTAGAGATTTAGGAACCAGGTTCTAAATTGTAAGACATTTCCAGGGGCAGATATGGATTCTGACCACAATCTCTTGGTTATGAACTGCAGATTGAAACTGAAGAAACTGAAAAAAGGTGGGAATTTAAGGAGATGGGACCTGGATAAACTGAAAGAACCAGAGGTTGTACAGAGTTTCAGGGAGAGCATAAGGGAACAATTGACAGGAATGGGGGAAAGAAATACAGTAGAAGAAGAATGGGTAGCTCTGAGGGATGAAGTAGTGAAAGCAGCAGACGATCAAGTAGGTAAAAAGATGAGGGCTAATAGGAATCCTTGGGTAACAGAAGAAATATTGAATTTAATTGATGAAAGGAGAAAATATAAAAATGCAATAAATGAAGCAGGCAAAAAGGAATACAAACATCTCAAAAATGAGATCGACAGGAAGTGCAAAATGGCTAAGCAGGAATGGCTAGATGACAAATGTAAGGGTGTAGAGGCTTGTCTCACTAGGGGTAAGATAGATACTGCCTACAAAAGAGACCTTTGGAGAGAAGAGAACCACTTGTATGAATATCAAGAGCTCAGATGGCAACCCAGTTCTAAGCAAAGAAGGGAAGGCAGAAAGGTGGAAGGAGTATATAGAGGGTTTATACAAGGGCGATGTACTTGAGGACAATATTATGGAAATGGAAGAGCATGTAGATGAAGATGAAATGGGAGATACGATACTGCGTGAAGAGTTTGACAGAGCACTGAAAGACCTGAGTCGAAACAAGGCCCCGAGAGTAGACAACATTCCATTAGAACTACTGACGGCCTTGGGAAAGACGGTCCTGACAAAACTCTACCATCTGGTGAGCAAGATGTATGAGACAGGTGAAATACCCTCAGACTTCAAGAAGAATATAATAATTCCAATCCCAAAGAAAGCAGGTGTTGATAAATGTGAAAATTACCGAACTATCAGTTTAATAAGTCACAGCTGCAAAATACTAACGTGAATTCTTTACAGACGAATGGAAAAACTGGTAGAAGCGGATCTCGGGGAAGATCAGTTTGGATTCCGTAGAAATGTTGGAACACGTGAGGCAATACTGACCTTACGACTTATCTTAGAAGAAAGATTAAGAAAAGGCAAACCTACGTTTCTAGCATTTGTAGACTTAGAGAAAGCTTTTGACAATATTGACTGGAATACTCTCTTTCACATTCTAAAGGTGGCAGGGGTAAAAGACAGGGAGTGAAAGGCTATTTACAATTTGTACAGAAACCAGATGGCAGTTATAAGAGTCAAGGGGTAGCAGGGGTTGGGAAGGGAGTGAGGCAGGGTTGTAGCCTCTCCCCAATGTTATTCAATCTGTATATTGAGCAAGCAGTAAAGGAAACAAAAGAAAAATTTGGAGTAGGTATTAAAATTCATGGAGAAGAAGTAAAAACTTTGAGGTTCGCCGATGACATTGTAATTCTGTCAGAGACAGCAAAGGACTTGGAAGAGCAGTTGAACGGAATGGACAGTGTCTTGAAAGGAGGATATAAGATGAACATCAACAAAAGCAAAACGAGGATAATGGAATGTAGTCAAATTAAATCGGGTGACGCTGAGGGAATTAGTTTAGGAAATGGGACACTTAAAGGAGTTTTGCTATTTAGGGAGTAAAATAACTGATGATGGTCGAAGTAGAGAGGATATAAAATGTAGACTGGCAATGGCAAGGAAAGCGTTTCTGAAGAAGAGAAATTTGTTAACATCAAGTATAGATTTAAGTGTCTGGAAGTCGTTTCTGAAAGTATTTGTATGGAGTGTGGCCATGTATGGAAGTGAAACATGGACGATAAATAGTTTGGACAAGAAGAGAATAGAAGCTTTCGAAATGTGGTGCTACAGAAGAATGCTGAAGATAAGGTGGGTAGATCACGTAACTAATGAGGAGGTATTGAATAGGATTGGGGAGAAGAGAAGTTTGTGGCACAACTTGACTAGAAGAAGGGATCAGTTGGTAGGACATGTTTTGAGGCATCAAGGGATCACAAATTTAGCATTGGAGGGCAGTGTGGAGGGTAAAAATTGTAGAGGGAGACCAAGAGATGAATACACTAAGCAGATTCAGAAGGATGTAGGTTGCAGTAGGTACTGGGAGATGAAGAAGCTTGCACAGGATAGAGTAGCATGGAGAGCTGCATCAAACCAGTCTCAGGAATGAAGACCACAACAACAACACAAACATGGTTCATAGAACATACTCCTGAACTTTTTAAGTTTTCACATTTCAGTGTTGAACATAACAAATCATCAGTAATAGAACATCAACCTTCCACAGCATTTACCCAAGACAAACAAGATTTAAAGTTACATAATGTGTTGGGAATTCAATACCCCTACTTGAAGGGGGGGAGGGGGGGGGAAGAAACATTTATGTGGAATAACACTGTCCATAGCAGCGACTTGTTTTCTAAATAAACAGTTCCTTGAAATTTATATAAAAACAAGAATTTTGCATATAGGATGATTTCTTGGAAAAAATTTACAAATTTCAGTCACAAGACCAATGTAGTTGACAGATGCTTGAGTACATTACCCAGCACCTATGATCTCTTGAAAGTCGACTGGACCAACAAGGGTGCAGCCATGCAGGAGTGTGGGCGTGGATCCACCCACATCTTTCAGTTTCTTCCCTAGATTTCTCATCACACACTCCAACAGATAGGTAACTTCTTGTCTAGCTTTCACATTGAATCCTGAAACATTGTTTTATGTATGAAGTATGCTGTTAAATACCTCCATCACATCACACACCGAATGTTTTGCCTATCTGTATTGAGAAAATAAGTATTCAGGGTTTATGTCAGAGTGGATTAAAAGGTGTTCACACATATGGTACATTAATAAACGGAGCTAAGTGTGATGAAAAAATGAACTAGTAAGGTAATATACATATATATACTAAAGATTTCTCAACGTAACATTAACTTGGCAATTATGTATACAAGCAAGACAAGTTGGACTGCACTGATGCAGCATCCAACAAATGCCTACAAAATGAGGTATGGACTATAGTCCACAACATACTGACATAAAAATTCTGTGTTTAACATACCATGTGTTTGGTATGCACATTTACCACAACACCTATGACTTTACCCAAAAGAGTTCCTGACAATTAAATTAAATCACTATCTGCAGAGTACACAAGAATAATAATAACATTTAACACTAATAGTGTTTTAAAAATATAAATCTATCACTAGATATTTAATGGCATTGTTACATTTCAAAATTGTAAAAAGATCTACCCATTTAGTCACATGACATATATGTATAAAAATCTAAAGCACAAATCTAGTACATTACAGAATTATATAGTTGTATGAACCTGCAAATATAGTGTGGCAAAGATTTAAACTCAGTCATTAGACAAGAGAGAACTTTAGAAATCACATCATCTTACTTACTACATTCCTGACAAAGCAGAAAGAAAAAAAATATAGATACAGCTGGCCCTCTTTGTGCATGATTTACAACAGACTCTAGGTACTGGCTCCCAGGTTGATGCCATATTCCTCGACTTTCGAAAGGCATTCAGCTCAGTTCCACACTGTCACTTGCTCCAAAAAGTGCACGCTTATGGTCTATCTGATGACATATGTGGTTGGATAGAAAGTTTCCTAACAGACAGAGAGCAGTATGTCATCTTGAATGGGGAGACTTCAACAGAAACAAGCGTAACATCAGGTGTGACACAGGGCAGCATAATAGGTCAGCTGCTTTTTATGATTTACATAAACAGTATTGATGGTATTGGCAGTGGCATTAGACTGTTTACTGATGATGCTGTAGTCTACAGGAAAGTAGTATCACACAAAAGTTGTGAACAAATCAATGAGGATTTGCAGAAAATAAATGTGTGGTGTAATGACTGGCAGTTATCTCTCAATATAGTGCATATAACGAAGCAAAATCCCTATTAATGTACAAGTATAAAATAAATGCCCAGTCTTTGGAAACAGTAACATCCATCAAGTATCTGGTTGTGACTATTCGAAATGATCTCAAATGGAATGATCAGGTTACACATGTGACACAGTCCTTCAACAAAGGAAATTGCTTACAATACTTTAGTTCGTCCAGTCTTAGAGTATTGTACGTCTGTATGGGACCATTACCAGTTGAGTCTGATTCAAGAGATTGAGAAGATCCAAAGAAGATTGGTAAGATTCATGACTGGTACATTTAGCCATCATGAGAGTGTTCCAAATATCATAGAAAGATTGAAGTGGGACACACTTGCAGATAGAAGATGCGCTAAATGGGAGGGACTGCTCACTAAATTCCAAAATGCGATCTTTGCCGAGGATGTAGAGCACCACCAACTTTGAAGTCATGCAATGATCACTATTCAAAGATAAGGGAAATTCGAGCTTGTACTGAGCTGTTCAGACAGTCATTTTTCCCTCGCGTGATCCGCAAGTGGAACAGGGGAGAGGAAATATGACTTTGGCACAAATAGTGCCCTCCGCCACACACCACTTGGTGGATAGCAGAGTATATATGTAGATGTAGATGTCTATAAGCCTTCAGTTCAGTGATATTGCATAATCCAAACAACTTCATAGATTTAGGATACACAAGTCTGTATGCATTAGGATGCAGATTTTCAAGAATTTTGAATGGTCCTATGTAAATATCAAAGCATTTCTTTATCTCAGATGTCGACACTTTAGATTTCTTTTTGGCTTTGATCAACACAATAGCTCCTACCTCAAACTTAGAAAATCTGCCTTCACCATCATGTCTCTGCTTTCTTTTATCCCCCTGCTTTTTCATCATCTCCCTGATACACTCTTCTCTCTCTTGCGATGACAGAATTTTATATGGTGGAAACTCAACATTCTCAGAAATAGAGTTAGCTGGCCTGTGGTTAGATATGGTTTCAAATGGTGAAAAACCTGTTGAAGAATGTTGTTAGCTGGTACACAGAGTTTAGAGTATACCTTATTTTTGCATGATCAACAAAGTCTTTCCAAGCTTGTGATGTAAACTGAGAACCATTGTCAGATAAAATTGTTTTAGGAATACCCACCTAATGAAAATATGTTTTCAAACTTAGAGATGATTTGCTTGCTGGTAGCTTTCTTAAGAGGAAACAAACAGCCTTATGAACTTTGAAAATACATCAACCACTACAAAAACATAACAAGATCTGTTCTTAGACGTAGGCAAAGGCCCATAGGTGTCCACAGACATGAGGTCTAGGTTACTATTATGCAGTATGTTTTGCATTTGACCTCTACTTGTTTGGTTACTTACCTTCACTCTTTGACATCTGTCACAGATGGCATTCTTCTTCTTCTTGACTCTCCTTCCTATGTTAGAAAAACAGATGTTTTCCTGAATCTTCTGTATACATTTGGCTGATCCACAATGACCAAAAAAACTCATGTGTATAAGTAATTTAAGTATCAATGCATTTTTCTGGCCAATACAGTTTCCAATGATCTGAGTCAATCTTATGTCTCCTGAATAAAATACCCTTGTGTACCTTATAATATTGTTCAGTCTTTTCTCCTCATTTCTTACCCAGCATGCTCTTAATCAATTTTCAATTTAGATCGTGATTTTGCTACCTGCAGATGTCTTTGCAAATTTTCAACATCTCTTTTTCCTCTTTCACACCTCTCAAGTAAATAATTTTAAACTCTTTCTCTGCTTCTCCAAAGCTGTTAGATGAGTCACTCCCAAAAGATAGCCTAGACAGACCATTAGCAGCTACATTGTCTGTGGCCTTAATGTATCTGATTTCATAACTGAATCAGTATAGATGATGACTTTGTGACCTAGTAAATAATTTTTAAACTTGTTGAACACCCAGTATACAGCCAAAAGTTCTTTCTCAGTTACCGTGTATGTCTTTTCATACTTCTGCAATGCTCTACTAGCAAATGCAAGTAACATGTGCTCAAAAACACCTTTAACTTCAACCTCCTGAAATAAATGAGCATCCAAACCAACATCACTACTGTCTGTCATAATACAAAAAGGAAGAGACAAATCTGGTCTGAACAATATCTTACTTTGGCACAACTATCCTTTGATTTCATCAAAAGCATGCAGGGAACATTTCAAAAAACTTAACATTATGACAGTTCCTTGTTTATATATCTATCATTGCTTATTACATGTAAAAGAAAACCTAGCTCAATATCCCCTTAGGTCATCTGTCCACACCCATAATACAAGACAAAACCACACAATTGATCTGCCATACTCTAGATTGTCCAAGATACATAATAGTTATAAATATGTTGGCCTCAAACTGTTTAATATGCTCCCTAAAATTGTACAGACAGTATCTAAAAATAAATTTAAGACAACATTGGGTGAATGGCTCAAAGGTAAAGCATTTTACTCAGTTGATGAATATAAAGATTGTAATATGGCAGATTTGCTGTTTTAACATAGAGAAAGGTACTCTGCCTGTAGTAGGACCTAAATTTGGAAAAACAATATCTAACACATAGGCATAGATCCATTTTGAGTGCTCTATATTTGTATCAGTATCTTAGGATAATGACATAGTGTTATCAACATGTATATGATAATGACATAGTGTCATCAACATGAATACTCCCCGCTTAATATAAATTTGTATAATGTTTTCTTTTTTATTGTGAAATTAACACTATACAAAATTCCAAATGTGTGCTATTGAACTACACTAACATTCATATGATTTATATATACATTGTTATGAGAATATAACCATCTTTATACTATAGTTGAACTTACTGATGAGGCCCATTGTATAAGAAAATACTGAATGGCTAATAAAGATTCTTATTCTTTTACTTTGCCTGGTCTTTCAATGAACACATTTCTAAACACCAATAAAAAATTCCTAAGTTGTTCCTTTTGCTGGTCATTAAGAGTTTTAGCTTCCCTCACTTTAGAATCTACTACACTTTCAAAATCCTGATCCTCAGTCTCATCAAAATTTATATTGTCATAAAACATCTGGTACTCACCTCAGTTCACAATGTTTTGCAAATAGTTACAACTTTTCCCACAGTTTAAAATACAGAAATTAGTTTTCACATAAGTATTACTTTTAGATCCCAAAATAAACAATTCTTTAACATTCCATCTAGGACAAACCTCAATTTCACTATCCAATCCATACTGAAAAATTATATTTTCTTCCAAACTGGGATCACTAAGCATCCATGTTCAAAGGTCTCATCTTCTATACTAAAAGTTAAAAGTATCTGAGATTTTACCAATTTGCTTTTGATTACCGGTAGCTCCTCCTAACTTTACACCTACAATGGGCATTTCCACAAAATTCTTACTATATTTGATCTTGTCTCTAAATTGTTCAGATATACCACAAATTGGACTAGCTGTATGAATCAAACAGTTGCCTTCCCACTGATCAATCTTAATTTTAATGTAAGGACACGCAAAATTTGAATCATCCTCTCTGTTGTCAGACACTTCGTGCAAAAGATCACTTTCAATTTCATCAAATGCTCCATCCACACTGTCTTCACAAGGTTTTATCAACTTTACAGGTATCATAACATTACTTTGATTACTCATGTTGTCAGGTAAAGATTGAACACAATGAATAGATTCCATGGAACAACTAACATCACTTGTTACAGAAGGAACACAAAACACATTACTATCAAAATTACACTTACTGCTTAGATCCTCTTTCACTTCATTCCACCAATTGGAATTCAAATTATGACTAACGACAGCTAACTTATTCAAGAATCCACCTTTATCCATGTTATCATCAAGCTAGTCCCAAACAAACTTCAAAAAGTTTTCACCTTTATTCTCCAGGTTCACAGATACCTCACCTTCATTGTTTGGATCATTACTCTGCATGAAAAACTGTTTTGACTGGAATGTTATTCCATGACCCTTGCTTACAACATCACATACATCACTTGCCTTACCTGTATTATCAACATCATTTACAAATAACTCAGGAACTTCATTATTCCTATACTCCACAGATACCTAATACTAATTGTTATCATACTACTCCAAAATTACTTCATCAACAACATCACTGGCAGTACAAGTCTCATCTCCATCAAAGTCACTTACCTCACTTATGTTCATTTGCAATAAACCATCAGTCTTAGACTTACCAACCTTAGTTACTTCACAGCTCTCATTCACATAAAAAAAAAAAAAAAAAAAAAAAAAGCCACCCAGTTCAGATCCAATACAGTCATCACACAATTTACATATGACAACAACACTAGTCTGTGCACAAGAGAATAAATCATTAGTACATATGAGTACTACACCAAAATTCTCACTACACTAACATTCTGGTTTGTGATTAGCACTTACATCACCACTATTAAACATAGTATACCAAAACTTTTGACCAAAGCTTAAATCAGAAATCTGATATTCCTTCTGTTCAGTTTCAGATACATGTGCCATATAATTAACACTGTTATTACTGTCTAATTGCAAGTGTAACTTAGGAGTCCTGTGCTTGTTATGTTTCTTCACCCCAAAACTGTGGGTTTTCGTTTTGGTTTCAATTGGCGACATTTTGTTGGGTGGTAGCTCCCAACTCACAAAGTATTTCTGCTACGGCCTTCTGTTCAACTCTGTTTTCATCAACAATCTTGAGACAAACTGCTATTTCCTGAGTAGTTACTTATGTGACTGTTTCACCTATTAAATGCCGATGATTGTTCCCGTTATTCCTAAACTGCTGCTGTTCAGGATTGTTCTCTCTATTGTCACTTTGATCCTGATGGAAGTTACCATTATCTCTGTTTCTGTGACTACTCCCATTGTGATTTCTATCATTCCTATTATTATGCTACGTACTTCTTTCTGCTGCCCTATCCAGCCTGTCAACATATTGTAAAAACTGTTTAAGACTCTCGTCAGGTCCGTGTACCACATCCCACTGCATTCTTTCTGGTAATTTCCTTTTAAGTGTATAAATTAAGGTCATTTCAGCCAATGGTTTGTTAAGATGTGCTAACTTTTTAAGTTGGTTCTTACAAAACTCTTTCAAAGTGCCATCTCTATTCCTATGATTAGGACCAATCAAAAATTCACTTTTGGTTCTCCCCTGTTCTGCTTCCGACCAAAATTTACTTAAAAAACTTTTCTCAAAACTCTGTTATGTTTCTCGCTGACTCAAATTTAAATTTACCCATGGCAGAGCTCCACCTTCAACAAATCTTTTAACAAATTTAGCTTTTTGATTGTCATTCATGCCTGACACAAAGCTATCTACATAGTGGTGCCGTAAATCCACTTTTGATAGGAGTGTTGTACCATGCAGTACCATTGTTTGCACACAGATTTTTGCTGATACAACTGTCCTCAACTGCTGAAATTTTTTGATCTAAAACAGTTACATTAGTTTCCATATTGTTTTCTACATTTAAATTTTTTTGGTTTAAATTGGAGACTTTTGTTACGTGGTAGCTCCCAACTCACTAAGTATTTCTGCTACGGCCTTCTGTTCAACTCTGATTTCATCAACATTCTTTAATTGTTTTGCTGACTCAGCTACAAACTCATTTTCTGAAACAATAAACTTATTTTCTAAAACATCATCTTTTTCATTCACACTTTCTAACGTTTCTGACATCCCATTTTTTAACTCTGAAACTTGATTACTAAGTTGACCCATCTGATCTTGTACCCTGTCTGTTTTACTATTGTTATCAATATTATGAGGAGGGAAGTTGCTACTCACAATATAGCAAAGATGTTGATTTGCAGACAGGCACAACAAAAAGATTCTCAAAATTAAAGCTTTCGGCCACTGGCCTTCGTCAATTATAGACACACATATGCATAGACACACAGACACAGACACACACACACACACACACACACACACACACACACACACACACACACACACTGCAACTCACACAAAACAACTGCAGTCTCAGACAAGGATTCCACCACTGTTGTGATGAACTGGAGTGACTACCTGCCTGAGGGCCCTCTGCCAGCTGTCCAACACCTCCAGCTTCAAGCTCTGCCGTAGTGACCCCATCCCAGAAGTCAATCATAGCCTCCAGTCCCCACTGAAATCCTTAGGCCCTTCCCAGAACCTCTCCCCTAAATCAATCTTCCTGCTCACCCCAACAACAGCCCACACACCCAGTTTCTACATGCCTTCCAAAATCCACAGACATAATGATCCTGAGCACCTCATTGTGGCTGGTTACAGTGCCCCCACCAAAATAATCTTGGCCCTTGTTGGCCAACATCTACAACCAATTGTCCAAAACCTAGCCTCCCACAGTAAAGATACCAACCACTTCCTGCACTGATTCTCCACCATCCCCACACCCTTACCTCCAGGTCCCTATTTGTCACTGTAGATGCAAGCTCCTTATACACCAACATCCCTCATGCCTGCAGCCCTCACAAAATTGAGCACTATCTCTCCCAACGCCCTACAGATTCCAACCCCATCACTTCATTCCTCAACACCTAACCGACTGCATTCTAACCTGTAACTACTTCACCTTCGAAGGAAAAGTACACAAACAAGTTTGTGGCACAGCTGTGGGCACCCACATGGAAACTCCTATGCCAAACTCTTCATGGGCTATCTAGAGGAAACATTAATAGCTTCCCAAAGCCCCAAACCACTGGTCTGGTTCAGGTTTATTGATAACATCTTTATAATCTGGACCCAAGGGCAGGACACCTTATCCTCATTCCTTCACAATCTCAACACCTTCTTTCCCATTCACATCACCTGGTCCACCTCCACCCATCATCCCACCTTTTTAGATGTACATCTCCTCCTCTCGGATGGCTTCATTCACACCTCAGTCCACGTCAAACCCACCAACCACCAACAGTACCTGCACATTGACAGCTGCCACCCCTTCAACACCAAAACTTCCCTTCTGTACAGCCTGGCCACCTGTGGCAGATACAAGTGCAGTTATTATAATTCCCTAGCCCAGTATGCTGAAGGCCTCACAAAGGCCTTCACAGAGAGCAATACCCCCCAGATCCAATACACAAACAGATCTCCCATGCCATATCCCCACACACACCTGATCCTCACATCCATCCCAAGAACCAATCACAAAGAAATGCCACTTGTGAGTGGAATGATTGAACCACATCCTTCATTAGGACTTTGATTATCTATCATCATGCCCTGAATTGAGGGACATCCTACCCAAGGTACTTCCATCCCTTCCCAGAGTGGTGTTCCACTGCCCACCCAACCATCACAACATCCTAGTACATCCCTATGCTACTCCCACATCCCCAATCCCCTGCCACAGAGATCATACCCTAGTAGAAGACTCAGATGCAACACTTGCTCTATCCATCCACCCACCACCTCCTGCTCTAGTCCCGTCACAGGCTTATCTTACCCCATCAGAGACCGGGCCACCTGTGGAAGCAACCATATTATATACCAGCTCTGCTGCAACCACAGCGTTTTACATTGGTATGACAACCAACCAGCTGTCAACCAGAATAAATGGTCACCGTCAAACTGTTGCCAAAATCTATCTGAACCACCCAGTGGCACAACATTTAACCTTACAGCATATCCTTCACTCCCGTAACTGCCATGGCTTAAACCTCAGGTAACTCGCTGTCTTGCTGTCCTCCTATCCCCCCCCCCCTCCCCCCCCCCCCATCCAATAGAGAGAGAGAGAGAGAGAGAGAGAGAGTGTGTGTGTGTGTGTGTGTGTGTGTGTGTGTGTGTGTGTGTGTGTGTGCGCGTGGGTGTGTGCACATCATCTCCTGTCCCAGTACCCCTGCCCAATTTATGTCAGCTTGTTGTGTGCTGCTATCTCACATCTTAGTCTGTGAAATCGCATGTTCAGCTGTCTACAACCTGCCCCTCTACCAGCACTTCTAACTAGCCCAGAGACAGCTCCCCACTCTCCCATGAGCAGCTCCATGCTTCACCCCATCACCCTCACCCTTCCTGCTCCCACCTCTCTCCAACACTCATCCTACCCCACCCTGCACTACCACCTCACCCCAGTATACTCACCATGGGCCAGGAAAGAGCTGGCAGTCAACAGAGCACAATATAGGCAGACAAGTGTGGGCTTGTGAGTGAGTATGTGTCTGTGTTTATGTGCACATTTTTCCTATAAGCTTGAAAAAGGAAGATCATTCCAAAAACTAGCAAAGCTCTGTAGCTTTGTTTGTATACCTGTCAACAATGCAGTACTTCTGCCTCTTGGTGAGTCATCTCCTTTATTCCTAAATAATTTGTGATTCTCAACCAGAATTTTCTGTACATTATCATACCACCTAGTGACTCCCTTCCAACCAAGTCTCATGTCATTCATCCTTCATTATTGTCTCCTTTATCTAGCTGCCCCCTATTGTTCGTCCATTTCTTTCTCATATGTTTCTTCCCTTTCACCTTTATGACACACACCATAACAGCCATGACACACATGGTTACATACCCTGTTGTTACAGCTGCATCTGTTACGATAGCCACACACACAGCTCCATGTGCCATGCAACGCTCAATAATAGTATAACACACTTTTAGCAACACAAAATCCTTCCCTCCCTCACATATCGCTCCCAATCTGGCTGTCCATGTTTTCTTTTTTTTTCTCTTATGTGTGATGATAAATCAAGTGAAATCAAATTCATTTCATGCACATGACAATGTATCACGCACGATCAAATATATCTCAGTCACAATACTACCCCCTTCCACCAACAGAATTCCTTTCACTCCTTACACCCATAAATGTTATTCAATACTCCATGCAGTCGCCTGCAACCTTTTCCCATATGCTGTTCCTTAAATGCTATCTAAGCCATGGTGTCCCCCCCCAGTGGCCTAACCATAAAGATCCCTATTTCTGGATCCCGCCCCTCCTTCCACAATGAACTTCACATTTTCTGATCCTGTAAGTCTCTTTCCTGCACAAACCTGGTTCTACGAAAACACATCACTATATGATCCCCACTACCTACACCACATCTTCCAAATTGAAAACCTGACTCTCCAACACCTAGAAGAACATTCCAAACACAACTTCCACAAGTTATTCAGCCTGCTGAAATCCTAACTCCCACCTTGAGGCACCACTATCCAACCCCAAATCCTAATCACTGTCTCCCTCCTTGTCAAGTCCACATAGCACCCAGACCCTGCCTAGCTGACCTTTTCAACATACCACATCCTCCAAAATCCCCTACCAACACTATACAAAATCCAGAATTGATACAATCCCAGAACACTGATGTTAACTTCTCCACCAAAATACTTAGCTCCACAGGAGTTTCAGTACTATCCTAACGCCTCACATTCAGCCCTACTCCCAGTTTTAACCATGTTGGACTTGTGAAAGACCAGCCATCCTTCTCCCACTCCCTACAGTGGGAAAACTTCTTTGTCACAAACCCCTTCAACCAAAGCCAGTCCAATTCTAACATTGAACCCTGCCAGTCCCAGTTCCTTCCACCATCCAGCTGTGACCCTCCCACACTCCCACCTAACCATCCCCTGATCACCTTTCAGGAATTCCAAACTTCCAACCTGCCCTCACCATCCTTGCCCACGTCCCTGTCTAAGAACTACAACATTTCAGCAGAAAGAGGACTGACCTACACAACCTAAAAACACCTTCACCTATAAGCTCTGCCAAAGTAACTCCATCCCAGAAGTCCAACATAACCCCCAGTTCCTGCTGAAATCCTTAGGCCCTTCCCAGTACCTCTACCCTGACTCCATCTCTTTGCTCACTCCCACAACAGCCTGCACACCCACCTTCTACATGCTCCCCAAAATCCACAAACCTAATAATCCTGAGTGCTCCATTGTGGCTGGTTACAGTGCCACCACCAAAAGAATCTCAGCCCTTGTTGATCAGCATCTACAACCAATCACCCAAAACCCAGCTCCCTACATTAAAGATACCAACTATTTCCTGCACTGGCTCTCCACCATCCCCACACTCTTACATCCCCAGGTCCCACTCATCACTCTTTATGTAACCTCCTTATACACCAAAATCCCTCATGCCCGTGGCCTTGCCGCAATTAAACACTACCTCTCCCAGTGCTCTGCAGATTCGAAACCCACCACTTCATTCCTCCCACACCTAACCAACTACATCCTAACCCATAACTACTTCTCATTTGAGGGGAAGGTATACAAACAAATTGATGGCACAGCCATGGGCACCTATATGACACCTTCCTATGGCAACCTTTTCATGGGCTACCTTGGGGAAAGATTCCTAGCTTCCCAAAACCCCCACTCTCTGATCCAGTCCAGGTATACTGATGACATCTTTATAACCTTAACCCAAGACCACGACACCTTCTCCTCATTCCTCAACAATCTCAACATCTTCTCTCCCATCTACTTCACCTGGCCCTCCTCCAACTATTGTGCCACCTTCATAGATGTTTATCTCCTCCTCTCAATGGTTCCATCCACACCTTGATCCATAAGAAAACCACTATTCACCAACAGTACCTTAACGTTGACAGCTGCCACCCCTTCCACACCAAAAACTCCCTCCCACACAGCCTGTCCACCTGTGGTTCACACATCTGCAATGATAAGAACGTCCTTGCCCAGTATTCTGAAGGCCTCACAAAGGCCTTCACAGTCAGGCAGTACCCTCCAGATCTAATACACAGATTTATCATGCCACACGCCCACACACATCTGATGCTCATATCCATCCCAAGAACCAACCACAAAGAAGTGCCCCCCTTGTCACTGAATACCACCTAGGACTGGAATGACTGAATCACTTCCTTCATCAGGGCTTTGATTATGTATAATTGTGCCCTGAAATGAGGGAAATTCTACATAAGACACTTCCATTGTTGTGTTGCGCTGCCCGTCCGACATCCACACCATCCCAGTCCATCTCTATGCCACTCCTGCTGTCAGTCCCCTGCCACAGGGTTCATACACTTGTGGGAGTCCCAGATGCAATAACTGCCCAATCTATCCACCCAGCACCATCTACTCAAGCCCCAGTACACCCACCCAATTTGTGTCAGCTAGCTGTATGCTGCTATCTCATGCCTTAGTCTGTGAAATCACATGCCAAACCATGTGCCACCTGCCCTCTACCTGCACCACTAGCTAGCCCACAGAAGGCTCCTCACTCTTGCCTGAGCCACTAGATGCTTCCTCCTCAACATCTTCCCTGCTTCCTGCCTCTTGCCATCCCTCATCCCACCTCAGTCTGAACCACCACCTCACCCCAATACACTCACCATGGGCCAGGAAAGAGATGGCAGTCGACGGAGCTCAATGTAGCAAGACAGGTGTGTGTGTGTGTGTGTGTGTCTGTGTGTGTGTGTGTGTGTGTGTGTTTGTGTGTGTGTGTGTGTGTGTGTTTCTTACAAGCTTCAAAAAGGAAGTTCATTCCAAAAGCTAGCAAGCTCTGTAGCTTCGTTTGTGTACCTATTGATGACACAGCACTTCTGCCTTTCAGTGAGTGATCTCCTTTGTTGCTAAATAATTCTTATGTGAGCCATGTATTACATGTTCCTGGTTCTTTTCTGCAACTGTTACATGTAACCTGAGTACAATGGAATTTCTAATGCCTCTTTGGGATGCAATAAAACTATGATGAGGCATCCTATCAGCTGATTTGGTCATCTACCTCACTGTCTGTATCCTGTCCTTCACATTGGATCCTCATGCATCCAACAACTGTCATCTGCATCTTGTCCTTGTGTCCGTCTTACCTCACTTTCATCAACTGAATCATCTGACCACCAACACAATCCAGAATCCCATAACTTCTGCTATCTACTGGCATAAGAACATTTTCTTATTGTATTGCATTACTCTATGCTACCTGTGTCAGCAAACAATTCTGCTCATCACATATTTTGTGTGATCCTCAGTGTTGACAGAAAGCATCAGTTCATTTCCCATTACACAATGATTTTTAAATCAGAATGGTACATGCCCATTCAATTGAGTGGTCTGCAATTAGCCTGGTGAGATGTCTATTCTATTGACATACATTAACAGGGACAGCAAAACATGAAGAATAACCAGTACTTCAGCAGTGATAGCCCTGGCCCGTGCCAACTGCTACTGCCATTTAGCAGTGCTGCTCAGTCACTGCTGGGCTACCATTTATTCATCATGTTTTACTGTCTCTGTTAGTACACATTGATAAAATTGATATCACACCAGACAGGGCAGAGTAGGCAGAAATGGGGACATATGCATTTTACGTGGAACTAAGTTCCATTTTTGGTGAGCAAAGTTAATCTGTTGCTCAAAACAAATGAAAACACAATAACAAAGCGTACATATGATAACTGCAGAGATGTTTCACTAAGAAACAGATATGAATTTTGATCAAAGTGCTTCAGGAAACATTACTGAAAGTTCACAGATATGTGATTCAGCTGTTACTGTTCCCAAGAATACTCTAAAACCACACCAAACTATACCTGTGTCACAGAAAAAATATCATAATCAACTAGCAAAGCTTCACATCCTAGCCACAGACACAGAACCAACTAACCCGTTAATGAAGAATGAATTATGAAATCCATTAGTTTTATCAAGCCTGAGGCGTCATTCTCTGAGATAATCAAGAATGCCCACACTGCAAAAATCATCAAGTTGTCTCTAAATGATTTTTAGCTCTGTTTGGTGGCTCAAATGATGTATACAAGAATGAAACATCCACAGCTTGCATTGAATTAAAGGAGTAGCTGGCTGACTTGTCACACACAAACCTTCACTTTGTGAACATACCAAACCACTACAATAAGCAACATTGGTCTTGTGCCAACAAGGAGGTTAGTGCTACTAATGAGCATTTTTCAAGTATTTGCAAACAATTCAAAAATGTCTATGTTCTTGGTATTAATAGTGTTGGCTGCAGATTTTATACTTCACATGGACTTCACTTGAATGGCCTAGGGAAGCAAATTGTGATGCAGAAATTACTGGAAGAAATCAAGAGGCACAAATAAGCATCTGCAATACCAACAACAGTATCACTACTAGTAACATCAAAAATACCAGTAGCAGCTAATACAACTGAAATTGTAGCAGCAGCAGCAGCATCACAACCACCACTAACAACAACAACAGAAACAGCAAGATTAGCATCAGTGGCAGCAGAACATTCAGCACAAATAGTAGAACCATCACCAGCAACAGCAGCAAAAGCAACAGCAGCTCCAAAACCATCAGCCAAAACAGCAGATCCAACATCAGCAGTACCAACAGCATCAGTAAAAGAAGCAAAGACAGCTACTGCCCAAAGAATCATATCTGCATCAGCACCAACAGCAACAACAATCGCAGTAGGAGCACAACACTGCTTAATGAGGAGCCAAAGGCAAGCTACTTCTATTCCACTTAATGAGGATTTTTTATGGCTTCAAACCAAGAAAAGGAAAAGATTGTGACAAATCAGCCTGAAAACTTGCAGATAAGTGACAAACATCAGGAAAAAAACAACACATTATCAGGTAATGACAAAAACAAAAATATTTTCAAAATGATCAGTATAATGTGGGAAAACATACATGCATCAAGAACAAAGTTTTAGATTTAGAAGTAGCTTTAGATAATTTTACTGGTGTCTCATATATTTGTTTATCTCAACAATGGTGCAAGGAAAATTAATTAAGTCTTACAAATATAAGAAAATTTAAATTAGCATCTCATTACTACCACAGCGTATGCAAAACTGGTGGAGTATGCATTTATACTAGACCAGGATTAAACTTTAAAGCAAAAGCAGAACTGGACCATCTAAATACCGAGAAACATTTTGAATCATGTGCCGTAGAGATAAAAACTGAGGAGAAGAGTAAAAAACTAATTGTCATATCAATATATAGATCACCAATGGGTGATAAAAATATATTTTTTAAAAGGCTGGAGGCAGCTTCAAGCACTTTATATAGGAATGAAGTGAAATTATTTTTATGTGGGAATTTTAATATTAACATGTTGAGTGGAAGTGAAGAAAAGAGACAGCATCTGAGTATCCTAAACAGCTTTCGCATGAAACCACTCTTCCCTATTAGATAATATCTTCATAAACATTAAAAATGGTGTCACTGAGGCCCAAAGAATAAACTTAGGTCATTCAGATCACAACACACTCATCATGTGTTTAAATTCTTCTATACCCAAGGTAATAAAATATAAATGGGAATGTAAAAGGCACTTCTGCACAGACAAAGTAAATGCTTTCATTCAGATATTAGCAAAGGAAACGATGAATTCTAAGGGCTGTGTATGGCCACTTATACCCACATGAATGGTACATCTTCCTGTAGGTTTTAAATATTTCCAATTAGCCACCTTCAGCAAAGATGTTTTGCTGTCAACAAATACGATTTTCTGCAGCTGGTGATAGTACTTCTCCAAAATGACTGAATATGATGCTCCAGAGTCCACAAGAGCTTGGGCTGGTTGGCCATCCATGAGGATATTGATGTAGTTTCCTATCATTTTTGTAGTGATTGACGGTGGAGGATTTTTCTCTTCGGCAGCCTCACCTCCAAGAAAGGTCGCACCCTTAGTTTTCCAGGTTTCAGCAGCTAGGTGATCAGCTGGAGCTTTTAAACGATGATGGAGACCTTGATCGGTGTGTTGGGGAGCGTCCTCTCCAGCGGCTAGCATGTGGCGATGGTGACCTACGTCGTTCTGCATCCACATCTTCCTGTTCATCTTTATTGTCCTGGAGATGGCATCAGCTAAGATCAGTCTGCTGTCTTCTGGTACAGGCATCATCAAATATCCGCCACCTTTCTCGACAATAGCACACCACATGCCCCAGTTGTCCACAATGGAAACATCCTGGATGGTTATCCTGGGTCCTCCAGACGTCACTCTTCCTTGGTGCCCAAACAGGTTCCTCATGCGCCATTGTAGGGTCATAACTCCGCCTGGGTCTCGAATTTTTCACCATTTTAAAGGGAAATGAAGGATGAGAGATTGGGTTCAATGTCTGTTCCACTTCCTCCCTTATGACCTCTTGATGTGTCTTGGTTTTTTGCTAGCCATGCAATCCAAGTGCCTTCTGAACTTCCTCTCTCACTATCTGATGAAAAATACTTGTGAAATCAGTTGCTTCCTCCATCACAGACATCAATACAATGTTTGGAAGCCATTCAAATTTCTTGCATGTAATTCTTTTTTTGATGCACTGTCTCAATATACTGGCACCATTTTATGAAGTCGTCTGCAGTCGAAACTTCCTTCAGGAGTAGGACTTGATACATGTCCTCAGTAACACCCTTCATGAGATTTGCAACCTTGTCTTCCTCCTTCATTCTAGGATCTACTATTTCACACAGCTCCAAGACATCATGAATGTAGGATGCTATAGTTTCTCCTGGACACTGTGCCCTGCACTTTAATTTATCTTCAGCCTTGCACTTCTGTCATTGTGTGTTGGTGAAATACTTCCACAGTTCCCAGCTTGTGAACTTCTCCTCGTTGTTCTCATGCCTTTGCTTGGCAGTGCCCTCCAAGTAGAAAAATACGTTAACCAAACACACAGTGTCATCCCATTTGTTAAATTTGGCTATACACTCATATACCTTCAGCCACTTGTTTGGATCTAGGCCATCATCACCAGAGAACCTGGAAGGATGTCCCATGTGGTGGCACACAGTTGCTGTCATTGTAAAGTACTCCTCTTCTTCTTCTTCTGCTTCTTCTGTCTCCAATAGATTGTGAACTGTTAAATATGGCTCGAATTTGGGATTCTCACCACGTAAACTGCAGCTCCATCGTGGCCTGATGGGAGCCACAGTGTTGTCGATAATGTGTGCTATCACAAGTTCCAATACCCAGCGCCTCCACCAGAGTAATGTCATGTAGAAGGAGGTGTAATTAGATGAATGATGAACACCAACTTCACTTAACAAAGGTTTATTCAGCACTTTCACATACAAGGGCATGGAGCAAACTGCCTCCGGCAAGAACACATACAGTATATATACAGCTACAGAACATCCCAGTACAATCATCCTTGATATTTGTGGATATTTCTATAATGTACTCAAACCGAATATAGAAATTAAAATTGTACAGTCCAGGTGCGTTTTGAACTCAGAACCCTCCATGCAACAGTTTAGTATCATAACCACTACACCAGGGTGCTACTCAGCTTCTTCTCTGACAATATTCCTTCCTTCTTGCTCTTCAAAGATCAGTGATATAAGATTGTATCATACCTGTAACTTGTGTTCCGTGTTAGATAACAATACTGTCTGAATTATTTTCATTTCATTTTGGTAGCATAGTATGGAACTCTGTGTCCCCACATTAATAAAGTTTGTTTTGCAGGATTTTTGGCCTGTAAATTAGTTGGAATTAGTCAGTTCAGTGACACAATGATTATGCGCCAGAAGCATGCTGTCGTTATCATATTTCAACATTCACAATCTGAACATCCAGCATATGTTTCAAATGAAGTTCAATTGTAATTATTATTATTGTTGTTGTCATTATTATGCAAAATTAATTCTTTTTATTAATGATTAAGACTACACAATTTTTCACCACCAAGTTTGCTGCTTTCCAATGATGACTGTTTGGCCTGAATTTGCCAATTCTATGATCACGTTTTCTTCTCATATCAGCAATTCATGCATCCTTCCTTTGATTACATTTTACTTTCATGAGCAAGATTAAAACAATGAAGTATATACAGGGGAAGAAAAGTGATACATTACGCAGTCCACTCTGCCCTATAACCATTTCAACAATCAAAGCACAGCAAACAATTGCTGTGACAACTGCATGGAGCCACTGGTAGAACCTCTGATGAATAACCATATGCAAGGAAATCAGAGACTGATGAACCTAAACAACAGAAGAAGACATGACAGTAGGTACAATTTTGGAAACATTGTTAATGAGGGAAATCAGTGGCATAATAACCATCACAATAGGTGGAATCCTATATTAAAAAATCATGGTCATTCAGATGAAAATAATACTCAACAAGGTAATGATCAAGTGTGTTGTGACTTGCCGATCTTTCAAAGTGCTGCCGCACAGTTACACGCATCCTCTACATGCGGTGCTGTCTGCCAGCCACGCAGCAGCCACGCTACCTTAGCGGCCAGCCAGCCAGTGACCGCTAGACTTGGACTCAGTGCTGATTTGACTGTTACAGTGAACACTCATCTTACTTTGTTTACATGCTTTGTGACTTACATGTATTGTGTCATCCTAGAAACATATTTGTTCAACTTGACGTTATAACAAAGTGTAAGACCACACTGCCAAAACAAAATGGCACACTCAGACTCCATCAGTTAGTGTGGTTGAGGTAGCAGAAGATGGTCACCCTATTATGCCAAATTCAACAAACTTAATTAAAGTGACCAGGTTATGCCTCCAATGATGGTTGTGGGGTGAGGGCAGTGATACCAGTTTTGTTAACCTGTTGCAATACAATGTTGGAACACATATCAGAGATGAATTGTATACTGATTTTAACATGGGTAATGAACAACATGAAACTCTATGTCAGGTTTCTGTTAATACTGTAGTGAGAAACATATCAGCTACAATTGTACAATGATCTATTCAGCAGAATTAGTGATATCACAAAAGTGCTTACCTTGACAGTCCAGAATTGTAGGATTACTCATGCAGTCAGTTCTAGCTTGAGCAATGTCAAGAGGCAAACACAAGTGCCTGTAATCCTAAGAAATGGAGCCATTAGATGGATATTTCTAATTGTAGCATGTGTGGTACGGAATTTTTATGAGAGAGGGATCTAAAATTAGGCCTCTCTAATAGTAAATGCTACCTTCGTGTTGATGGAAAGAATATTACTGTAGATTTATTGGAAACAAAAGCCAAACATGGCAAATACTGTCATGTTGTAAAGGTCAAATTTGTTAAAAAAAAGTGCTACATACTTGCAGTCAACAGTCTCCTTGCATGGTTATGAGCTCTAATAAAGATTATATTAAAGACAAAGTATCAGATTCACGTACCTTAATTCACAACAGTAGGCTGAACTAGTTAATTTGTTATTAAAATATGTAGATCATGGTATAACATTTGCCTTGTGCCTGATACTAGAGGGATTAATCAAGCTATTTTTCTCATCACTACTACACTTTAGAAATGGATGAACAGATACCAAAGTTTCATGGTGTAGAATTTTGAACAAACAATGATTTGAGGATCTTCTATTGACAGTTCCTGTTAACGGGAATCTCACAAATATACTAAGTTTATATCTGCAGGTAGAATTTGCCAATTTCATTTTTTGCCTTTTGATTTAAACGCCAGTACAGGCATATTTATTATTGCACTAAATACTGTGCTGGAACCTGATCTGTTAGATAAGGTAATCCTGCATGTTGATAATCTACTCAACACAACATCCACAAGGCAGGAACAACTTATTTCAATAGAAATAGTATTATAGAAGTTTTCAGATGCAGGTATTACTGTAAAACTCAAAAATCTAAAGCTGGCAAGGTTAAATCAAATTTCTTTAACATATAATTTTGTTTATGGGAATAGTGCCAAATGTGACTAAATGAGTGCAACAAAAAATTTTCCTGCACCTAGCTGAAAAAATGTAAACCATTCCTATGCTTAGCTTCATTTTTTAGGCATTTTGTACCTAATCAACATCCAGGCACAGATATATACTCAAGTCACAGTTTAGTAATGCTGAAGAGTTGGCTGAAGTTTAAGAGACTAGTCAGGAAGAATCAAGGTACATAGAAGTGGGATACGGAAGTATTGAGGAATGAAGAGATATGCTTGAAGTCCTTTGAAGTTGTAGATACTTTTACAGTTAATAGTTCAGTCGGCAGTTCAGTTAAAGTGGAATGGACATCTCTAGAAAGGGCAATCACAGAAGCTGGAAAGAGAAACATTGGTACAAGGAAGGTAACTGTGTGGCATCGCTGACATGAAACGACAGTTCTTTGACTATGCTCTTTTGTTTTGTCTTCTTGTCTTTGTGCTCTAGCACTATGTTTGACAGCCACCTTTCTGTATTTGCTCTACTAAGCAGTGTAATAAATGTCATTTCAATCCTAAATGTGTATTATTATTGTTAAACACCATGTAAAACCTATTGTGGTGAACCCAGCTTCAACATTGTGCATTCGGAAATTATTTTGTGCTTATTTTCATCAGTAACAGACTCTGTGTGCCAGCTCACATTGTCTTGAGAACAATAGATCTATCAGTGTCGTTTTGTACAAGTCCGTCGCACCCTAGCAATTGTGCTTGTGTTTTTAATAGTGTTCCTAATGTAGAGTTGGTTAAAAGTGAACAATTTACTGGCTCCTGCCATGCCAGTGGCCACTTAACCATTGCCGGCCCACCAGGGCCACCATCAAATGCTACTATGCAGCAGGGCCTGCCGCCCGGACAGTGTGCACTGCTCACTGACGTTGTGAATGATAATTGTGTGAAGGACGTTGTGTTTCACCCTCCAGTTAAGCAGGCACCTTCCGGTTGGTTTAATGTGCAGACACAGTTAGAGCACTGTACTCCAAACGCTCATGCACATGGGGTCTCACTTCCTTACTTGCTTGACGTCATTGAAGCCGCCCCCCCCCCCCCTTGCATGCCATCTTGGTGACACTGGTCACCTCAGCTGCCGGTAGAGGCCAGTGAATGTGCCTTAGTAGCTCAGTGACCTGCCAGGAGCTGCCTCCTGGTGGCCTACAGGAGGTACTACCAGCACCCTCCCGACAGCAGCTGACCTCACCTGAGCAGCAGCCCGAGCATTCTCAAGCTATGACACAGCCAGCTGCATCCCCTGCCCGCCCCGCAATGTGTCACCTCAAAGCTTACCCACTTTGCTGGAACCATGCAACCTACGGGGACGCCACTCGCTACTGCCGCAAACCTTGTGCGTACCCAAACGACTTCAGCAGGCATGTTTATGTGTCACGTCCCACCATGATCATCAATGGCATCTACCTCCCAATGCCGCACCACTTGCACCAACCGGCGCGACACCTCTATGACACAAAATTGTCATCTGGCATGTGCTTTCTCATCGACACTGGTGCCAATGTCAGTATTATACAGGCCAAGCTTATGGACAACACGATTTCTCCTGCTAAACTTGCACTGATCACCACTAATCACCCTCATGTTGTGGTTCTCGACTCCATCAAGATGTTGCTCCGTCTGTCTTTGGGCGTGACATTTCCTTGAACCTTCCACATCGCCGATGTGGGCGAACCTGTGATTGGGTTGGTTTTTCTACACCATTATGAGCTTTTGCCAAACCTGCACTCTGCCATGCATCTGGTTCTACTGTTCAGTGCAGTGTGTCTCCTCTCTCTGCATCCTTGGCCACACTTTCCACATATGCTTCTCTGCATGAAGATATTAAGCCTTGCCTCTCTGATTTATCGGATGTCCACAGGCAGATCGACAGTCTACACACTCGTAACATGGTGTTAGGCTTCTGCATTGTTACCATGTCTGCTGAATTGTCTCATGCATGGATTGCCTTACACTGCCTCTCTGCAGAGCCACTCCTGTCAATGCAGCCTCCCTCTCCTACTGAGTCTTTGCTTTGCTTTGCTCCTGTGTCGAGCTGCACCTTTCCTGCTGCCAGTTCTGCCCGGATGCAGTTGGACCTGCAGGACGCTCCTGGCCTCGTTTTGTGGGATTCTTCATACCACTCGCTGTCTCTGGCTACTGCGCCACATGCTCAGCCATTGTCTAACGCCGACGCTTCACACACGTCATCCTGGCACATCAAGGTCAGTCAACCGCCACCACTCGTGCCCCCCCTCTCGCTCCACCATGCATGCCTCCCTTCGCGGGTCAGCAGTCAGCAACGGTATCTGCCACCGAATCCTTGGCCTCTACCCTACAGACTCATGAATCGTGAACATCCTCACTCTGCCTCTTCCCGACGATTACACACAACTGCACCATTTCCTGGGTATGGTGAACTTTTATCGGTGACTTATATCTCGGGCTGCCTCCGTCCAGTCGGCTCTAACTGACGCCCTCTCTGGTACAAATATAACAGGAAAGTGTAAACTGGGCTGGACTGGGCCCATGCTGGACCCTTTCAACAATCTGAAATCAACCATCACACAAGCTATCACTCTCAGGCAACCCGACCCTGAGGCATGGATTTCTATCACTACCAATGCTAGCAAGTCGGCAGTAGATGCTGTCCTCCAACAGCTCACTGCAGACTCAATGCAGCCGCTCTGTTTCTTCTCAAAAAAGCTTACAAGGAGTCAGTGTAAATGGTCGGCCTTTGACTGTGAGCTCCTCGCGGTTTATGAAGCAATCAAACATTTCAGGAGCGACATCAAAGGACGTGCTTTCATCATCTATTCAGACCATAAACCTCTTTTTGACGCGATCTGCAACCCGGCGAAAGATCTCCCATCGCACCGCTTCTGGCACATGGACTTCATTTGCCAACATTATTTGGACACTTGTTACATCCACGGTATGGAAAATGTAGTTGCCGACTACCTCTCCTGAATTTCAATTATCTCCGCCCCATTGAACCTAGAGGAACTGGTGCGGCTTCAGGCTGAAGATGCGGACACACAACGAACATCTGTTATCGGACGACGGATCTTCGCTCATAATCAAACCTATTGCCCTGCACGGGTCTCAACTCCCATCATCTGTGACGTTTCTACTGCTTTGCCCCACCCCTTGGTGCCTTCCCTCCTTTGGCACAGGATTTTTGACGTGATACATAATCTTGACCACCTCGGAATGTGGGGAACCACATGACTCGTAACCGATTATTTTGTCTGGCCGGGAGTGCGACACAATTGCCACTTGTGGTCACACATGTGCTTTCCTTGTCAGTGGAGCAAGGTGAGCAGACATGCACAACCGCCTTTAGGATAGTTCGACATCCTCAGAGGCTGCCTGTGCCACGTGCACATTGATGTGGTCAGTCCTCTTCCCCGTCCGAAAGATACATATACATCCTTTCCATGATTGACCGCATCACCCATTGGGTTGAGACGGTACCCCTGCTGGACATTACAGCTGAGACAATTGCTCATGTGTTCATTTCAGCGTGGGTGGCTGGATTTGGTTGCGCCCTGTCACTTACCACAGACCAGGGCTGCCGATTCGAGTCGTCACTTTTCACTCACCTGTGTGAGTTGTGCGGGGTGGTGAAATTTCAAATGACTGCATATCATCTGCAGGCCAATGGCCTAGTGGAGCATTAGCACAGAACGCTAAAAGCTGCACTCATGTGCCACGGCAGGGTTTGGGCTGAGGCTCTGCCATGGGTATTGTTGGGAATCCGCTCCGCGCACAAGGAGGACCTCCATGCTTTGATGGCGGAGGTCCTGTATGGTTAACCACTCATCCTGCCTGCCGAATTCATCAAGGACCCTTCTCCAATGGACACTACTGACCTGCTGGCCCTTACTGAATGGTTGTGTGCTCACGCACCCCGCCTTCACTTGCCTCTACCTTGTGCTCACACCACGCCACAGGTGTTTGTTCATAAGGACTTAATATCATGTGATTTCATCATGTTAAAAGATGACTCTGTTCATGCAGCTCTGCAATCTCTGTACTCTGGCCCGCACCATGTATTATGCTATGGGGTCAATACATTCATGATTCTTCTCAACAGCTGCACAAGTACAGTTTTGGTACAACGTTTAAAGCCTGTGTGGTCCCTTCCAGAACCACTTCTTGCCGCTTCCTGCTGACCTGCCTCCACCGACACCTTGCCCCCAGCTGCCACCGTGGCCCTCTTCAACTCACCACTGCATGTGCAGCAGTCTGGCACACGAGACCCTGACAACAAAGTGCCCGAGCAGCACACTTTGCGCACCAAAAGCCACCTCCGCCCAATGCACTGGCATAAAGGTTTTTTTGTGGACGTGTGCTAGCTGTGCCCTGACGTGCTCTGCACTGCCGGACGGGGGAAGGGGGGGGGGGGGATTTGTGGCATCTCTGATGTGAAGTGACAGTTCTTTAACTATGATCTTTGGTTTTGTCTTCTTGTCTTTGTGTTCTAGCACTATGTTTGACAGCCATCTTTCTGTATTCACATTATTGAGCAATGAAATAAATGTTGTTTCAAACCTAAAAGTGTGTTATTATGGTTCAACGCCACGTAAAACCCACAACTGCAAAAAAAACATGGGTAACAGAAGAAATAGTTCAGCTGATTAAAAAAAGAAGGAAGTACAAAAATTTGCAGAGAAATTTAGGAATACAGAGATGCAAGTCATTTAGGAATGAAATAAATAGGTAGTGCAGGAAAGTTAAGGAGAAATGGCTGCATGAAAAATGTGAAGAAATTGAAAAATAAATGACTGTCAGAAGGACTGTCTTAGGATTCAAAAATGTCAAAACAGCCATTGGTGAAATTTAAAACAAAAGTGGTAATACTAAGAATGCAATAGAAATTCCACTTTTAAATGCTGACGAGAGAGAGCGGATAAATGTAAAGAGTACATTGAAGGCACCTCTATGAGCGGTAGGACTTGTCTGATGATGTGATGGAAGAGGAAACAGGAGTCAGCAGGGAAGAGACAGGGGATCCAGTATTATAATTAGAATTTAAAAGAGCTTTTTACAATGTAAGATAAAGTCAGTTGGAAGGGGCAGAGAACATTCTTTGGAATGTCTAAAGTCATTGGGGGAGGTGGCCAGAAAGTAACTGCACACATTTGTGTGTAGAATATATGAGACTAACAATATACCATCAAACTTTTGGAAAAACAACATCTACACAATCTAGCAAGAGCCAACAAGAGTGAGAATTATCACACAATCAGCTTAGCAGCTCATGCATCCAAGTTGCTGAAAAGAATAATATACAGAAGAATGGAAAAGAAAATTGAGAATAGTATACAGAAGAATGGAAAAGAAAATTGACATTTTGTTAGATGATGATCACTTTGGCTTTAGGAGATGTAAACGCACAGAAAGGCAGTTCTGACGTTGTGGTTGATAATGGAAGAAAGACTGAAGAAAAATCAAGATATGCTCACAGGATTTGTTGACCTGGAAAAAGTGTTTGACAATGTAAAATGGTGCAAAATGTTTAAAATTCTGAGAAAATAGGGGTACTATAGGGGAAGATGGGTAATACACAATGTGTACAAGAACCATGTGGAACACTGAGGCTGTAACACCAAGAAAGGAGTGCTCAAAAGAAAAAGGGTGTAAGGCAGGGATGTAGTTTTTTGCCTCTACCATTCAATCTATACATCAAAGGAGAAATGGTGAAAATAAAAGAAAGGTTCAAGAGAGGGATTAAACTTCAAGGTGGAAGGATATCAATGATAAGATTTGCTGATGGCAGTGCTATTCTCAGTGAAAGTGAAGAAGAATTACAGGATATGTCGAACTGAATGAGCAGTCTAATGAGTATAGAATGTGGACTGAGAGTAAATCAAAGAAAGACAGAAGTAATGAGAAGTAGCGGAAATGAAAGCAGTGAGATCTTGACATCAGAACTAGGTATCACGAAGAAAACAAAGTCAAGGAATTTTGCTACCTAGGTGGCAAAATGATCCATGGGACAGAACAAGGGGGACATAACAAGCAGACTAACACTATCAAAAAAAGGCATTGCTTACAAAGTGTGGTATCAAACATAGGCTTTAATCTCAAGAGGAAGTTTCTAAGAATGTAAGCTTGAAGCTCAGGATTGTGTTATAATGAAAGATGGTCTGTGGGAAAACTGGAAGAGGAAAGAACTGAAGCATTTGAGACATGGTGCTACAGGAGAACATTGAAAATTAGGTAGATTGATAAAGTAAGGAATGAGGAGGTTCTCCACAGAATCAGTAAGGAAATGAATATATGGAAAACACTGAGAAGGAGAAGGAATAGGATGATAGGACATCTATTAAGGCATCAGGGAATTACTGCCATGGTACTAAGCGGAGCTGTAGAAGATAAAAACTGTAAAGAAAGATGGAGATCAGAATACATACATCAAATAATTGAGGATGTAGGTTGCAACTGTTACTAAGAGATGAAAAGATTGGTACAGGAGAGGAACTTGTGGTGGTCCACATCAAAGCAGTCAAAAGACTTATGACTTGAAAGTCTGCCTCTGTGTTTGGGCAGGTCTTTTTAGGATCACTGCTGCACACCCTGAAAGGAGTAAGCCCTATGAAATGTGGGCTAACCACAATTAGTCACACTCCAAGCCTGCTGGGAGGCAGCATCCAGCAGGTCACTCTACTACATGTGGGTAAAAAATTAAGATTATCAAAACTCTAATGACAGAAACCTGGAATGTTCAAATCTTACTTGATTTGAAAGACAATAACAGACCTAAGAGAAGAACAGCACTTGTCACCAAGGAAGTTGGTTGAATGAACATTGATATTGCTGCCTTAAGTGAAACCAGATTGTCCAGAAAAGGTAAAACTGCAGACTTCAAATCAGGTTGCATGATCTTCAGGAAGTGCAAAGATGAGGGAAAACGCTGCATTCATGGTGTTGGATTCTCTGTGAAGACCACATTGGTGAATGATCATTAGCTAACTTCAGCTGCTGTCAGTGAAAGAATTATGTCTCTCCAAATCCCACTGTCTGAAGATAAATTTATTACTCTCATCTCTGCATATGAACCCATCTTGGATAGCCTGCTGAGCACAACCACTGCCAAAGTACCATCTTGAAACAAGCTCTTATTAATTTTATCAAAGGAAAGTTGCTACTGACCATACGGTGGAGATGCTGAGTTGCAGATAGGCACAACAAAAAGACTGTCATAAAGGAGCTTTCGGCTAGGAAGGCCTTCATCAAAATAGACCACACGCGCACACACACACACACACACACACACACACACACACACACACACACACATACACATACATTTATATAAACACACTCTCGCAAACACAATTCACACACATATGACTGCAGTCTCTGGCAGTTGAAGTCATAGAGTAAGCAGCAGCACAAGTGCATGATGGGAGTGGTGACTGGGTGGGGGTAAGGAGGAGGCTGGGGCAGGGAGGGGGAGGGATAATAGGGTATTACCAGTACCCAGTTCTGCCCACCTAATCGTTACGAGATCACTTGGATGTATACTCACTTGAAGCACTGGCACATCCTGGACTATGTAATCAGAAGGTAATGTAATAAAAAGGATGTCCTTGTCACCAGAACTGCAAGAAAAGTAGAGGACTGCTGGACAGATTGTATGCTCCTTTCCTGGCAGCTGAGGCCCCTCAGTCTGTTATAAACCAAAAATGATCCATCTATGACCTGTCCAGATGGAAAGTCAACACTTCTAAACTTCACATTAAATCGATTGCTACAGATTACAGAAACACTACCACAAATAAGCTGACTAGCCATCTAGTAAAGTCAGCACTAAGTGCAAATCAGGAGTCAGCTAAAGAAACAACAGGTTTTGTGAAGAAAGAATGACAAAACTTGTTTGAGGAAAATAATGAATAAATTCTCAAGTCAACCCCTGAAATGAGATCATCCCTTGACAAAATTCTCCCCACACCACCCAGAGTTGCCTTTCATCACCCCCCTAACCTCCGTAACATCCTTGTTAAACCCTACAATATTCCCAGACTACCTTCTCTACCCAGCAGTTCCTACCCCTGTAACCGACTCCGCTGCAAAACCTGCCCCATGCATCCCCCGACAACCACCTACTCCAGCCCCGCTACTGGTAAAACATACACAATTCAAGGCAGGGCCACGTGTGAAACTACACATGTCATTTATCAGCTGACATGCCTGCACTGCACAGCCTTTTACATCGGTATGACAATAACTAAATTGGCTGAGCGCATGAACAGACACAGACGAACTGTCCGCCTAGGAGATGTCCAATACCCAGTAGCGGAGCATGCCCTCCAGCATAATTCTAGGGACCTAGGAACCTGCTACACTGTATGTGCCATTTGGCTTCTCCCACCCAACACCAGTCCCTCTGAACTGCGGAGATGAGAACTTGCACTCCAACACATCCTTTCATCCCGCCATCCCCCAGGACTGAACCTACGTTAAACAACCTCACTCCCATTTACTCTTCAGTCTTCTCCTGTTTCCCTTTCCTCTTTAGCCATTCACACATCTATTCATCCTACATAGTTGTGTTTATCTTTATACTGTATACCTCTTTACTTCTGTTGCATCCTCTTTGGTTTGAAGCTGTCACAGTACTTACAGTAGAATATCTTTGGCTTCCCTCTGACAACCATGCCTCCATCCTTGCTACCCTCCCTGTTTTCCTTCCCTGTTGCTTCATAACCTGGGTTGTGAGTAACTGAATCCACTTTCCCTTCTTTCCTTTCTTTCCCCTCTCTCCTCCCTGATGAAGGAACATTTGTTCCGAAAGCTAGGAACGTAAATTTTCGGTTCTGTTTTTTGTGTATCTATCGGCTGTACTGAGCTGAGGTAAGTACTGGCCAGCCCCTCTATCTCTTTGTTAGTATTTGTTTCACATCTTTATATGAGATTTTCCATTAATCATTTAAATCATGGGTCTGATCAATGCCAAGTGGGAAGTTCATCTATCCTTTCTTCAAGATCCATGTACCTTGTGAAGAAATCACATTTAATGGAACTTACGGGGAAATGTCAGCCACAAATTAGAGAAATTAAGAGTAACTGGTGGAAACGAGAAGTTGAATAACTGCAAAGATTATCTGATGCCCATGACTTGCAAAACTTCTACGCAGACATAAGGGAGATTTAAGGCCCAATTCGATCCTCACCACTGTTGACAGTTCTGTCAATTTAACTGAGGATGAAAAAAATCTTACAGCATTCGAAGGAACATTTCTCTGTGCTTCTAAATTGTGCCCCTCAGCAACCCCAACTACCGTGGCTGGTACTTCCACCCAAATACAGAGATTTTATCAAAGCACTCAAACAATTAAGGCTAAGAACAGCTCCTGGTCCAAATAATTTTCCTCTGGAATTGAAACAAACTGGAGGTATACCTTTGAAGACTAGACCTTTTATACTGTTCCTCTTAATTTGGGAAACACTAGAAGTACCTAACGACTTGAAGAATGCTGCCATCATCACTATCTTTAAGAAAGGTGTCCGTAGTGTATGTGGGCATGATATCTCACTAATGTCAGTTGCAGGTAAATTTCTTACAATAATTCTATTAAATTGGCCCCAAATTATTTCAGAGTGGGTTTTGCTTTTATCTCAATGTGTTTTTGAGCCTCCAGACACACAACAGATATGATATTTTCAGCAAGAGCCTTTATATTTAGTTTTTTATGACTTGGAAAAAGCCTTTCATTCTGCACCTAGATCTACCGTGTGGAGGGTATTAAGACACTTTGGATATCATGGATACTATGTGGAACTGTGTCAAGCTCTACATTATGGTGTGTCTGGACAGGATCTTACTGGTAACTCTGCATCAGGCTCTGTAGTGGTTCCGCCTGCTTCATTTCCTTCGTTTGTTGTCCTCAGTGTCGGCATACTGCGTTGCTACACTGGCTGAAAAATGGGTTGTGGATCCTCACACTGATTACTGTAAATAATGTAGCTGACAGGTGCACAGTTGTATTTCACAGTACTTTAATTTCACTGTTCAAAACCCCCTAATAATAAACAGTTATTTGGCCAGTGCACTATTGTTTAACTTTCGATAAGCCTCATTAATAATTTGCAGGCAAACTTCCACATACTGCTACAATAGTTTACTATTGAACATCTAAGAGCTGTTAAAACCTAACCGCAAAGTTCACAGTTCTTTCAGAATAATCAGGTATGTATGGAGCAGACATTGTCATTGTCTTAAGACACGACCTAATTGTGTAACACTTATTTCATAGTTAAGTTGAAGCATTGTTGTTGTTCTAACCAACACCTCTCATCTGAAACTCTGCCATGGACTGACTGTCTCATGACCAAAAGCTGGGCCTCACAATAATAGATACTGAAACTACACATTGTTTGAAGTTTAATTTACAGAATTTACAATTAAAACTTAACTCATTAAATTAACTGAATACATTGAAAAATTCTTTCTTTTTAACAGTGTCTTCTACTACAGGGTTAGGCTGAATTATTTGTTTAAATTGTGAAATTAACAAATATAAGTATGCATACAATACTTTGGACAAATCTGTTAATTACTTTGGAATTAATTAAGGGCTTGCTTTGCTAACATGTTTTCGAATAGAACCAAATAAATACTTTCAGAATAATATTAGTTGTTCCTCCAAATGTTTATAATTAGTACAGAATTTATATTTGTTTGTACATCAACAATAGAATTTAAGTTACAAAAGAATTACTGATTTTGCCCTATAATGAAAAATACTAACTAGTAATAGTCAAAATAAATTAGAAAATCAATTACATACATAAAACTAAGCACAAAATTAGATCTGGTGTTATACTCTTTAAAACTGAGGGCCAACCTTTCTCTTTTATGAAAATGCAGATTATATTCACGTATGTTAATGGTAAATAGTTAAAAGTAACAAAACAAATTTAAGGAGGCAGATGGCAAAACAAGAGGGGAATTAAAACTATCCTAGCTTGCTTTGTCACAACTCATTTCCAATCACTCAGGGTATGAAACAAGACTGTGAGCTCACTCCAACACTCTTTGAATTGTTCATGGCTGCAGTGCTGCATCAAACATCTGCAGACAATCCAGGCATGGAGATTAAATTTTGTTTTGATGAAGATCTCTTCAATCTGGCAAGACTTTGTTTGCAAAGATGTACTGAGGTTACCCGGGTGACAGAACTACAGCATGCCGAAAATGCTGCAACTCCTCCTCTAAGACCAACAGAATTACAAGTCAGTCAACTGCTTTAAAACTGATTGTGATCACTTTGGTCTTACCACCAATGTGGGAAAAATGAAGATACTCACACAATCTGTCCCAGGATTATCTCTCCCTGAGTTCAGTATCTACATCCTAGACACAGCACTAGAGCAGGTTGACTACTTTTCATGTCTTGGAAGCATCTTGTCTAAACAATTTACCTGCAAACAAGATGTTGATAATGGAATTGGGACTGCCCTATCAGCATTTGGATGTTTAATACACAGAGTGTTCATGAATAAAAACCCAAAGCTGCTCCCCCAAACTCACAGTGTACAGACATGTTGTTATTTCCACACCCCTATATGGCTGTGAAACTTGAACATTCTATTGCTGTGATATCAAGAAACACAAGCACTTCCACCAACAAAAAATTAGACATCTTGAACATTAAGTGGGAGGACCATGTGACCCACATTGTGGTTCTCGAGAAAGTGCATCTAAACAGCTGTGAGGCGACCATCACTGCTCATCAACTGAGACGGTTAGGCTATGTTCATCACATAGATGATACAAAGTTTTCCCACCAAATCTTTCATGGTGAACTCTGCTCTGGCAGCCATAAAAAAAAATTCACATTTCCTCCTCCTCTTTAATGACATGCGGTTCTGCATTTTGCCATTGTTCAGCAGTGGCATGTCACAAAGCTTCGTGCATTAGTTCCAGTATATTTGGTAGCTCAAATGTCTTGTTATTTCTCATGACAAATCCATTAACTTTGCTCTGGATCAATTCCATTGGGTTCAGATTGCAGTGTTATGGTGACAACTGTAAAAATACAGCTTTTGTACAGTGTGCTCAACATCATGAACATTAATGTTCTCCATGCTTCTACAATGCTTATCACTTTAGCTCATGTGAGACCACATCTGTCCAACAAAACTATGGGCATATTCATACAAAGAGTACTTGATCTTTCATTTTTCTCCAAAAAATTTAATTGTATAATATTTTCTTAACTTCAACAATCTTTAACAATTGTTTATAAAATATGGATAATTAAGAATGTGTTTCTGCAATGAAAACAAGAAATTTGTATGTGGTATATAATTTAGAAACTAAAAGACATACATTTTACTTGAAAAATGATGGTTAAATATGAGTTAATTACCATATATTTGTGAATTTCATATTTAAATGATTTAGGTATTCAAACCGAAAAAAAATTTTTTTGAACTGCCACCCACTAGCACACACACTCAACAACCTATGACGCTATTGATTACACCACAAATATAATTAAAATGCCTGCCCTTATTTTTACTGCACAGTGTTTCTCAAAAAATGTCAAAGCTGATTTTTCTCCGTAATCTTTTGGAAAACATTAACAACAACTTGTTTCACACCGTTGGTGGTGTTCCACACACATGTGTCGATATGAACAGAAAGCAGGGTCATCCATTTTCACAGTACATATGAAGAGAAAGATAATCAGAGCGAAAGTAGCATTTGCAGAGACTGTGACTGTACATGATTTTTGAGATAAAAAGTTACACAGCTAAAGTATGATCAAGAAAAATGTAGATAGTTGTTAAGACATCGGAATGTCTTAAAGTTTCTTTTACAGTGACATAGTAATAAGATATCTAATATATAAGTTGGATCTACTTCCAAGAGCAGAACACCACCAGTGCACAAGAGCTAAGGCTTCTGACCAATCATTGCCTTTGTGTTTGTTTACATCAAGTTTGCTCTTATGATGAAAGAAGTATAGGGAATTTAATCAATTCATTCATACTTATGCTGCCAATAAGCAAACACACTGCATTGAGAACCTTAGGCATTTTGAATAAATAGTCAATTATTTCCCACACACCTGACCCTGTACACACTAGCTGAATTCACACTTAAACAATCAGAAAGAAATTAGTGGATAGAACCACTACCCTAAATCCTGAGGAAGGAAAACTCCAGAGAAGAGAAAATAAGACAAACATTGATTACAGTACATTAACGGAAACCATTCATATAAGGAAAACACAATATGATAAAGTATACTGCGATTACATACATAAAAAATCAGCTCAACCAAGCAACAGAAGGAGAATATTGAAGTCTGCAAACTTGGGGGACCAGTGGCTCCTTCTTGTGCCAGAAGAAGGGTTGAGGTGGAAGCAAGAGGGATGAAGGAAAAGAAATGGTGAGGTTTAGGAAGTGGGGAGTGTTCAGAAAAGATGCCCAGAACCCAGGGTCAGGGGAGACATACCTCACGGGACGAGAAGGATAGATTGATTGTTGGCGACTGCAGCAGACAAGATTTGAAAACCTGAGAGCATAAAGGTGGAAGATAAGATAATAAGCAAGACAGAGATTACTGTCAAAATATTGTGCAAGAGTTAATAAAACCAGAAAGCTAAGCACATTTTATGTGCAGGAGAAAATAAACAGATCAGACAATAAAAAGACATAGAAAACTGAAAGGGAATGAAGAAAGAACTATTTACTGAGTATAAATCCTGAGAATGAAGAAATTAATATAAAATAAGACCAGGTGGATGGCAAGAACCAAGGTCATGATGTAATGCCTGTTCCCACCAACAGAGTTCTGAGAAACTGGTGTCTGGGGGAAGGATCCAGATGTCACATGTAATGAACCAGCCACTAACATCATAACTGTTATGTTGCAGAGAATGCTCTGCAACAGGATATTGTGTGTTGCCGGTATATTCCCTCTGTCTTTACCCATTCATCCTAAATAATAACTTGGTGGTAGTCATGCCAATGTAAAAGGCTGAACAGTGCTTGTTTACTGGCTGGTACATGATGTGTCATTTTACAGGTGGTTCTCTGTCTGATAGTATATGATTTGCCAGTTACAGGTCTGCTATAGGTTGTGGTAGAGCATGCATAAGCCAAGTCTTACAGTGAGGATGGTCACAGGGGTTCAAGCCACAGGGTAGGGGAACCGGTGCAGAAAGAGCATTGGGTCCGACAAGGATATTGTGGAGATTGAGAAAGCAACGAAAATCTATTTTAGGTGTTATGGTGAAAATTTCAGATGGAATGGCCCCATTTCAGAGCATGATTTTTAAGAAGTAATTGCCTTGCTGAAGTAGTTGATTAATACACTCAAAACCAGGAAAATACTGACTAACAAGTGGTGTATTACTAAGCTGATTTTTGGAGGGATCATCAGTATGAGGATTGGATGTGATGGCCTGAGGTATGGGCTTTTGAACTAGGCTGGTGGGGTAATTACATCCAGTGAAGGATGAGGTGAGAATAGCGGAGTATTGTTGTAAAGAGTCTGCATTTGATTAACAACATTTGCCTCAAATACCAAGGCTGTAACGGAGGGAACATTTGATGTGGAAATGATGGCAACTGTCAAAATGACTCATAAGTACTGTTGATTGTTAGTAGGTTTAATGTGAATAGAAGTGTGTAGCTGACCCTTCATGAGGATGAGGCCAACACAAAGGAAACTGGGATGGAATATGGAAAAGGGGCATGTGAAATTTAATTGGAAAAGTGTATTTAGAGATTCCAAGAATTTTAACTGGTCATATCATCAATGGATCTAAACCAAACCAGGGGCAGAAGGTCTATGGATCACAGGAAAGCCCCCTCTATGCAACCCAAGAAGAGGCTGGCATAGGAAGGAGCCACTGTGGTTCCTAAGGCCATTCACCGGATCTGTTTGTATGTCCACCCCTCAAGAGTAAAGTACTTGTTGCTAAGTATGAAATTGATTAAGGTGAACAGGCATGACATCATAGGTTTGCAGTCAGGTAGGTGCTGATTGAGAAAATGTTCAACAGCAGACAGATCAAGCACATGGGGCATGTTGGTATAGAGAGAGGTGGTGTCAATGGTGACAAGCATGGTATGTGGTAGGAGTGTTATGGGCACAGATTTCAGATGATCTAAGAAGTTGTTGGTGTCTTTAATATAGGAGGGAAGCCATTGGTACTGTAGGCTGCAGATGCTGATCGACCAAGACAGACATATGTTTGGTGGATACTTTGAAGCCAGAAACCATGCAATGGCCAGAGTGATTGGTTTTGTGGATATTCAGAAGAAGGTAAAAGGCGGAGATGCATGGTTGGATGGGGTAAGAAGATCTATGGATTGAAGTGACAGACCTTTTGAAGGACCTCAAGTTTAGAGGAGGGACTGTAAGTCAATTTGTATCACAGGGATGGGATCTTGATGGTAGATGCTATACATATAGGTGTCAGATAGTTGACGTAGAACCTCGCTTACATACCCCCATCGGTTTTACATAAACCTATTGGTCAAGTATCAGAGTGGTAGATCACTTGTCTCCTGAGAGGAAAATGATGGAATCATCAGTTTTTAGGGAATGAAGAACCTAGAGTTCTGCTAAGGCTAGGTTAGGATCATGTTGCAGGGACCTAGAGAAGGGTTGTGAAGTAATCCAGATATTATATTTGTGTGGATGCACACTGTTTACAGCAATACATCACCATGCTTATCTCAGCCTTCACTGGATGTAATCACCCCATCAGCCTAGTTCAAAAGCAGATTTCTCACACCATCACATCCAATCCTGGAACTGCTGATCCCTCCAAAAAACGACTTATTAGTACACTTCTTGTCAATCAGTATTATCCTATTTTCAAATGCATTAATCAGCTACTTTAGCAAGGCTATGACTTATTAAAAATCATGCTCTGAAATGAGGTCCATTCTGTCTGACATTTTGACCATCACACCTAACACAGATTTTTGTCACCCTCCCAATATCCTTGTCAGACCCTATGCTCCAGCACTTTTCCCTACGCTACGGCTCCCACACCTGTGACCGACCCCCCCCCCCCCCCCCTGTAAGACTTGACCTAAACACTCTCCTACCCCCACCTATACCAGCCCTATAACTGGCAAAACATTTATTATCAAATGGAGAGCCAAATGTGAAATGAGACATGTCATGTACCAACCATTATGCAAACATTGTTCAGCCTTTTACTTTGACATGACTACTACCAAGTTATTGCTTAGGATGAATGGGCACAGGCAGAGGGTGTATACTGGCAACACACAGTATCCTGTCACAGAGCATGCTCTACAACATGACAGTCATGGCTTTAGTGTCTGTTTCACCACACATGCTTTCCCCAGACAATATCTTCTCAGGACTCGGATGATGGGAACTGGCGATACAGTGTATCTTCGGTTCTCACTACCGACCTGGCCATAATTTACATTAATTTCTTCAGTCTCAGCATTTCTTCTACATAACTAGTCCATTCTTGCTTCATTTTAGTTTTTTATATCTTTTGTTTTCTGACCTATTTTTCTCTGTCCCTCACCAGTAGCACATGTAACACACTTAACATTATGCTCTTACTAGCTTTTTCATGATATTTTGTCAGTAATCTATGTCTTGCTTATTATCCTATCTCATGCCTCTTGTGGCTGTGCATTCTTGAAATGTTTTGTGGTCCCTGGCTACATAAGGAGAAGGTGGTACAATTGGTGGGTGACCGGTTTCCTATCACTAAAACACAAAATGCACATGTGGTTAAAATACACTTTATTACAGGAACCAATAAAGTTCTTAACTTCAGTGATGTCCAATCTATAATTCTGTTGTTAATAGCAATCAAATAACATGTTGTCTGTTGTTGTAGTCTTCAGTCCTGAGACTGGTTTGATGCAGCTCTCCATGCTACCCTATCCTGTGCAAGCTTCTTCAGCTCCCTGTACCTACAGCAACCTACATCCTTCTGAATCTGCTTAGTGTATTCATCTCTTGGTCTCCCTCTATGATTTTTACCCTCCACACTGCCCTCCAATGCTAAATTTGTGATCCCTTGATGCCTCAGAACATGTCCTACCAACCGGTCCCTTCTTCTTGTCAAGTTGTGCTACAAACTTCTCTTCTCCCCAATTCTATTCAGTACCTCCACATTAGTTATGTGATCTACCCATCTAATCTTCAGCATTCTCCTGTAGCACCACATTTTGAAAGCTTCTATTCTCTTCTTGTCCAAACTATTTATCGCCCATGTTTCACTTCCATACATGGCTACACTCCATACAAATACTTCCAGAAACGACTTCCTGACACTGAAATCTATACTCGATGTTAACAAATTTCTCTTCTTCAGAAACGCTTTCCTTGCCATTGCCATTCTACATTTTATATACTCTCTACTTCGACCATCGAGTTATTTTGCTCCCCAAATAGCAAAATCCCTTTACTACTTTAAGTGTCTCATTTCCTAATCTAATTCCCGCAGGATCACCCGACTTAATTCGACTACATTCCATAATCCTCGTTTTGCTTTCGTTGATGTTCATCTTATATCCTCCTTTCAAGACACTGTCCATTCCATTCAACTGCTCTTCCAAGTCCTTTGCTGTCTCTGACAGAATTACAATGTCATCGGCGAACCTCAAAGTTTTTATTTCTGCTCCATGGACTTTAATACCTACTCCGAATTTTTCTTTTGTTTCCTTTACTGCTTGCTCAATATACAGATTGAATAACATTGGGGAGAGGCTACAACCCTGTCTCACTCCCTTCCCAACCACTGCTTCCCTTTCATGTCCCTCGACTCTTATAATTGCCACATGATTTCTGTACAAATTGTAAATAGCCTTTCGCTCCCTGTATTTTACCCCTGCCTCTTTTAGAATTCGAAAGAGAGTATTCCAGTCAACATTGTCAAAGGCTTTCTCTAAGTCTACAAATGCTACAAATGTAGGTTTGTCTTCCCTTAATCTTTCTTCTAAGATAAGTCGTAAGGTGAGTATTGCCTCACGTGTTCCAACATTTCTACGGAATCCAAACTGATCTTCCCCGAGGTTGGCTTCTACCAGTTTTTCCATTCGTCTGTAAAGAATTCATGTTAGTATTTTGCAGCTGTGACTTATTAAACTGATAGTTCGGTAATTTTCACATCTGTCTACACCTGCTTTCTTTGGGATTGGAATTATGATATTCTTCTTGAAGTCTTAAGGGTCTAAGGGTATTTCGCCTGTCTCATACATCTTGCTCACCATCTGGTAGAGTTTAGTCATGACTGGCTCTCCCAAGGCCGTCAGTAGTTCTAATGGAATGTTGTCTACTCCCGGGGCCTTGTTTCGACTCAGGTCTTTCAGTGCTCTGTCAAACTCTTCACGCAGTATCGTATCTCCCATTTCATCTTCATCTACATGCTCTTCCATTTCCATAATATTGTCCTCAAGTACATCGCCCTTGTATAGACCCTCTATATACTCCTTCCACCTTTCTGCTTTCCCCTCTTTACTTAGAACTGGGTTTCCATCTGAGCTCTCGATATTCATACAACTGGTTCTCTTATCTCCAAAGGTCTCTTTAATTTCCCTGTAGGCAGTATCTATCTTACCCCTCATGAGATAAGCCTCTATATCCTTACATGCAAATAACATGTACTAATTCTTAAATCTTGTCCGTGTCCATATCACAACTATGTACAATGACTAACATTCCCTCACAGCTAGCTAAGGTGTGAGGCAATGACTATCACTGTGGAAGACTTGAGCACAGTGTGATATATTGAGGTACTGAGATTGAGACTGAGACAGCTTGTCAGCGGCGGTGGCCTATATGCACGCCGTCCAGGTGGTGTTGTCAGCGCATACCCTGGGGGCGTGTCTCAGTCTTCTCGTCACAAGTGCGCTTAGTTCAGCACCTGCTATACAATGTTTAGTAGTACCGACCGGTGTGCTCGAAAAGTTGTATGACAGCACATTGCCTTTAAACTCTCAGGTTTTCAAATCTAGACTGGTGCAGTCCCGAAGTGTTTCCTCCCCATCCCATAAGATACTCCCTGACCTGGGGCTCTGGACGACTTTTTTGGACTCGTCCTAAATCCCACCAGTCATTTTCCTTCACCCCTCTTGCTTCCCCTTCAATCCTTCTACAAAAAAGGAGCCGCTGGTTCCGAAAGACTGCAAATTTCAGCACTATGATATGTGCGTTCTCTTGCCACCATTTTGTAAGTAGAATTTTTAGCTAACCAGTAATATTATATTTTCAAAAGCTGATTATTCTCATTGATACAATTTGATAAAAGGTTAACACATACATAAGAATTCCATGTGGTGGATAAAATCCCTTTGAGGACACACATGAAGCCACCTGTTTTAAAGAAGAAAAATCATATATGGCAACTGATGTATTTACGCTCACTTAAAATAGTTAGAATATCTAACAAAGGGAGCTACTTGTTAGTCTTCCCTGATTCAAACAGGATTAAAGTACTGTACCTTCACCAGCACCTAAAGAAATACGTACAGTAACTTTAAATATTACGTGTTTGTGTAAGTACAAAAAAATTTTGATCTATACTGAAGTTTGCTGCTGTATAGGAATTGAGAAAAAATCCATTTACGTAATTTATGTAACAGTGCAAAGGGTATGAATAAACTGTAGTGATTGAGATGAAATGTTTTCAAGAACATATAACATAGGTATATTATATAGTTATTTAATATGTAATTCAAAGAATATACAGAATCAGAAATTGCCTTCTGTCAATTAAATGACAAGAACAGAATAGAAGCTTTCGAAATGTGATGCTACAGAAAATGCTGAAGATTAGATGGGTAGATCACATAACTAATGAGGAAGTATTGAATAGGATTGGGGAGAAGAGAAGTTTGTGGCACAACTTGACCAGAAGAAGGGATCGGTTGGTAGCACATGTTCTGAGGCATCAAGGGATCACCAATTTAGTATTGGAGGGCAGCGTGGAGGGTAAAAATCATAGAGGGAGACCAAGAGATGAATACACCAAGCAGATTCAGAAGGATGTAGGTTGCAGTAGGTACTGGGAGATGAAGAAGCTTGCACAGGATAGAGTGGCATGGAGAGCTGCATCAAACCAGTCTCAAGACTGAAGACCACAACAACAACAACAACAATTAAATGAGTCGTGCAAACATAGAAACAGAGTGAGTGAGTGATTAACTAGACTAATCCCCTCCATCTATACCCTACTTTTATGTAAGTATATAGTAGTGAGAAAGCACCTAGGATAAAATTCTTTAAAGTATTTGAAATCGGAACAGGACTGTGCTACCAAAGGTTAATGACAGTTCTGTTGACAACAGTGTCCATGTTGATAATTATTAGTAGTTCACTGAACTATGAAAATTAATATTATTAAGAAGAGATATTCGTTGGACTGCACAGAAAACAAAATATTCTTGTGTTCCATTAGGAATGCACAAGTTACTGCTGAGACAGTATGTTTTACTGTGTATATTTTCATATGGTTTCTAGAGTCAAATATATATTCACTAAGATTGTGGTTGACACTCACACAGTTGTCAATGCAGTGAAGACAAGAGCTGGATGATTTATAGTGTCCATGATATAATACCTGTGCTCCATGAGTAATAATTAGCAGTAAAAAGAATATTTTTACTATCATTATGGGCAAAACTGATACAAAAGAAAATGTACAAGGGCAGTGTAGGATAAGTACACAATTCAAGATTCTTTGTGGTTATACACACATCAAAAAAAGTGTTGCATCTCCTCTGTTCTGAAACATGTACAGAAACTTGGAGCAGAGATCAACATAAAAATCATTTCTTACCTTTTTACTGCTCATGAAAACTACACACTGCATGTTGTACCACAATACAGTGAGACCTGCAGTGATGGTGGTCCAGATTGCTGTACACACCAATACCTCTAATACCCAGTAGCATGATCACTTGCCCTTTTCAATCCATCCCAGGCAGGTTCGATAGGGTTCATGTCTGGAAAACATGCTGGTCACTTTAGTCGAGCGATGTCATTATCCTGAAGGAAGTCATCCACAAGATTTGCACAATGGGGGCATGAATTGTCATCCATGAAGATGAATGCCTCGTCAATATGCTGCTGACATGGTTGCATTATTGGTTGTAGGATGGCATTTACGCATTGTACAGCCATAATGGCGGTTCCCATGATCACCAATGGTGTACATTGGCGCCACATAATACCACCCCAAAACATCAGGGAATCTCCACCTTGCCGCACTCACTGGACAGTGTGTCTAAGGCATTCAGCCTGACCGGAGTTGCCTACAAACATGTCTTCGACTATTGTCTGATTGAAGGCATTTGCGACACTCATTGGTGAAGAGAACATAATGCCAATCCTGAGCGGTCCATTTGGCATGTTGTTGGGCCCATCTGTACCACACTCCATGGTGTCGTGGTTGCAAAGGTGGACCTCATCATGGATGTCGGGAGTGAAGTTGGACATTATGCAGCCTATTGTGCACAGTTTGAGTCATAACATGACATGAAAAGCATTATTTAAGCATGGTGGTGTTGCTGTCAGGATTCCTTTGAGTCATAATCCGTAGGTAGTGGTTATCCACTGCAGTAGTAGCCCTTGGGCGGACTGCGCGAGGCATGTCATCGACAGTTCATGTCTCTCTGTATCTCCTCTATGTCCAAACAACATGCTTTAGTTCGCTCCAAGACACCTGGACACTCCCTTTGTTGAGAGTCCTTCCTGGCACAAAGTAGCAATGCAGATGCTATCGAACCATGGTATTGACCATCTAGGCATGATTGAACTACAGACAACATGAGCCATGTACCTCCTTCCTGGTGGAATGACTGGAACTGATCGGCTGTTTTACCCCCTCCGTCTAACAGGTGCTGCTCAAGCAAGGTTGTTTATGTCTTGAGGCAGGTTTAGTGGCATCTCTGAACAGCCAAAGGTATTATGTCTGTGATACCATATCAACAGTCAACGTCTATCTTCAGGAGTTCTGGGAACAGGGATGATGCGAAACTGTTTTTAATATGTGTATATGAACATACATAGTAATCAGAATCAGTCTACAAAGTTTGTAAGGATGTTGCAGCTGTACTGAGAAATAATTGTTAAGAAAAAAGGTCAGTACTCATGTCACTTCCAAGTTAATTAGCATTGAAGTTACCGAATCAGACCATTGTGAGTACAAGTTCAAATGACCCACCAGACACAATTGGTGTCAGTTGTTCTCATTGTGGAGACGATACTGCATGAGCTTGGTCAGCCTATAGCTTTGGTTTGATCTTTATTGTTGTCCCATGTCCAAGTTTTCTGTCATTATTTTGTTCAAACAGAGAACATGTATGGTAACATTATCTCTTGAATTTGCACATGAATAGCCTGATTGGTTAACTTCAATGCTAATTAGCTCAGAAGCAGCACAACATATCAAATTTTTTCTTACAAATAATTTCTCAGCACAACCTATCCTGCAACACTCTTTCATGCTCCTCAGACTGATTCTGGCCACACAATATATATACTCACCCACAGTGTATCGATGTGTGGACACAGTAACACATAACGGAAAACAACATTCAGACTAGCTTTCGAGCACTAGCTGTTTTTCCATAAGTAATAAACACGTTCACACATACAACATTCAAACCCATGGCTGTGTGGGTGAACGTGTGTACTATTGCTGCGAAAAGAGAAAGTGCTCAAAAGCTAGTGTGAAAATTGTTTCTTGTTTTCTATTTTGTGTTACTGTGTTCCATGCATCAATCTGCCACAGGTGAGCGGTTGCCTTTCCTTTACTGTATGTATACATACATGGCAATATAAGACAGTAGTGTAAGAACAGTTTCCAAGTTCATGTTTGTGGAGATTCATAGACATAGGGGTAATAATATTAGACCTATATGAGCTTTGCACAATCTACTGTGCAACTTACACTTGTTCACAGCTAGGAAATTTCGATGTCTATCATTCTTGAGCTTACCGTTGCTTTCCTTTCCAGGTTATACACAGTGTACTTCTCATATTCTGATGTAGGTATACTATATGCAGAGACTTGTACCTTTGAAAATAAACAATGATGTCCTATACCTTCAGTAAGTATGATAAGTTTGTGATGGCACATGTCTGTATGGTCGAGGCCAAAACATCACGCTCTTATAAATGTATGTGGTCATTGTGGATTACAGTTCTTGTTTCCTATGAAATATGTAAATATTTTTGGTAGTACTCTGTATCTTGAGAAATTATGATCTGTGAGGCCAATTTTAAAATGTATGCTCACCTAACATGAGAAATGTAAGCCTGTTCTACTACAAACTTTGTGTAGGAGTGCTAGTGTTTAAGCTTTGCAAAGTGAATGGTTAAAGGCACTCCTCCAAGTCACGCTAGCAAGTGATAACATGGATGTCAAATCCAATAGATAAATGAATAAATCATGATTCCTCCCTCGACTTATTCAAGTCTGTAGCAAAATGTCTTCACACCCATGATCCAATCGGAGACACCTCCAGACCAGTTAGATGATCTCTTTTACATAAGCAAGTGCACACAAGGCCACTGTGAGCAACAATACTGTCTGCACTGTATCTGTGTGGCAGAACTACAGTATGCCGAAGATACTGCAACTCCTGCTCTAATACCAGCAGAATTACAACAGTGAGTCAACTGCTTTAAAACTGCAAGTAATCACTTTGGTCTTACCATCAATGTGGGAAAAATGAAGGTACTCACACAACATGCCCCAGGATTATCTCTCCCTGAGTTCAGTATCTACATGCTAGACACAGCATTGGAGCAGGGTGACCACTTTTCATTTTTATTGATAAAACATACAACAATTTCATGTAATCTGACTGTTTATTGCTTATGTAATACAAAGCTTTCGCACCAAATCCCTTATGGTGAACTCTGCTCTGACAGCTGACATGGAGACTCTCTCAGGCTTTTTAAGTGCCACTTAAAATCCATCACAATGACAACTAGACAACATGAGAAGACTGTGTTATGGACCACTTACTGTGGAGGAACACTACATTCACTGCTGTCAACTAGTTTGAAGGAGAATGTTACAGACACAAAGAGGCCAAGCGACAAGCAAGAAAGCACTGTCAGTTACAACCCTGTCCTCCTCCAACTGTTCGGGGTGATTTGTAGGGATGCATGTTTTACACCAGTATTGGTCTGTCTAGGCACTGGAAACACATCCATAATTTGAGCTGAAATGCTCATTCTATTCAGGAAGAAACTGTGTATTCTTGGAATAGAGTTGCAGCCTCCACCACCACCGATGAACATACAAACTAATGCATGGTGAAAAGTAATCCCTTTGAGTTTCTTGTACAAAAGATCTTAAGGCTATTTAAATAAAAGAAATGCTGTTAAGATTCTGCATCTTTATTCTTTATGTCTACATATTTATTTCTCAAGTTTGTCGGCCTGATAATGAACACATTTCCCCCAACAAGAGACCAGTTTCTTGATTCTGTCAATGTAGACTGTTTGCCTTTTTGGTGGAGCCACAACCTAGCCTTGCACTGCTTCATCACTACAAAGTTAAGTTCTCGGTGTTCTTTAAGTTTTGAAAACAGATGAAAACTGGATGAGGCCAAGTCAGGACTATGGAGAAAGATTGATGACGATGAACCCAAAGTGTCGGATTGTTGCAGGTGTAGCAGCACTCAAGTGTGGTCTGGCATTGTCATGATGAAAGGGAGGGTGCTCCATATCTGCATGAATGCCTCAATTTCAAAACTCAATTACAGCAGACTGTTTCTCATACACCAACGTAGTTCTGTTACACTCTGCCATGTTACACACTACAATTCAGAGGCCTCTAGCAGCAGAGGGCTGCAAAGCGTAGACATGAAGAGTAAAGATGTAAAATGTTAATAATGTTTGCTTTATTTAAAAAGTTTTAATAGTTCTCACATAAAAAAATTTATAGGCATTACTTTCCAGCACACTCTTGTACTAATATGTGTTTCCCTTTTCCATAGGTTAACAAAAGTGCTTGATACTTGTAAAGCTGAACTCATATTTCCTAAGAACTGAGAGAATTTTTTTCTTTTTACACTGTGTGTATGCATGATGTTTTGATAAAGACTATTATGATTTAACAAGCTCCACAGAATTTAATTACTTATGCTCAGAACACAACACTATGTTCAAAGTTCACTGCTCATGGGCAAAATTTAAATATTGTTGGATGTTGTATTCACCCAAATATCTGTACTTTTAGTAAACCTGTTGGAAGCATATGAATTTTATCTAAAAGCCAGGTAATTGCAGTGGTTTCTAAAGACATCAGATTCATTTTACATGAAATTAATTCTACCTCCTGACCCACACCAAGAGTGTTCATAAACAGAGGCAAGGGGGGAGGGGGCATGGCCCCCCTAGAACATAGGGAAAGGTTGTTAGTGTAGTCAGGTTTTTTCCTTCCCAGAAAATGATTTAGAAGTCAGTATTACATAGGTTTTTAACAGGGTAAGAACTGTAAAATTTTTATGGCTACTTACAAGATGCCATTCATCTTCCAAAATATTAAAAATACTCCATACTCCAGGTATTGGGACCCCCAAACCGTCATATGGGCATCCTTGATGCATATTACTTATACCTGGTCCATTCATGTTAATGTGAATACCACCTATGTTGGACATCATCATGAAATAACTATTCACACACAGTAGGTGGCAGCACTAGCACTGGAGGGTATATAAAGCATGTTGCTAATGGTAAACAGTGCAGTTGCTGTCATGTGGAAACGAAGTGATTCAACTGACATTCAAAAGGATATGATCATTGGCTTTCATGGTCAAGTGTAAAAGCATTTCTGAAATGCCTAAGCTTGTAAACTGTTCATGTGCCGCTGTGGTATACAGAGTATGATAAAATGGTGCTACACAAAGCCAGTGCCACGGCAACTGTGGTGCACTACGATGGGGAAATGATGACTGTGGAGGTCCATATGGGCAAAAAGATGTGCAATAGTTGAGTAACTGACAACTCAGAGGGACCAAGTAGCTACCAACAGTCTCCTCAACAAATGTTCAGTGAACATATTGTGTATGGGACTCTGCAGTAGATGCTTTGGTTCATGCACCCATGCTACTTACTGTTCATCATTGATGAAAGCTGGAATTTGTATGCCAGTACCACAACTAGATGTCCACTTAATCACAACTAGATGTTCACTAAATGTCGACAGGTGGCCTTTTCAGATGAATTATGTTTTATGCTCCATTGGACAGATGGCCAATGGTGTGTGTGGTGTGGAATGTCTGAAAGTAAGCAGTCTACGACACTCTTCAGAAGGGTCCAGGCTTGAAGGTATTCCCTGGATGACAGTCATTCTGGAAGGCACACTGGATCAATATAAGTATGCATTTTATACTTCGGGAGCATGTCCGTCCCGGCATGCAGTTTATTTCCTCACATGATGGAATCTACCAGCAGGACAATGCAACATGTCACACAGCTCACAGTGTACCTGTGTGGTTAGAAGAGCACCAAGATGAGTGTTCCATACTCCCTTGGCCATAAAAATCCTTGGATTTAAACTCATTTAAGCTCAATTGAGAATTTAGTGGTGGTGGTGGGGGGGGGGGGGGGGGAGGGGGTGTCCACATCAATCACGCTATTCGAGACATGGCTGCTCAAACGAGAGTGCCATGGCACTGAAGGCAACATGGCTCCACATCCCCATCTGTACCTTTCAGAATCCCACCGACTCTCTTCCTACATGTCTCACAGTGGTCCACCTGCAAAAGGTGGTTATTCAGGCTTTTGACAGGTGCCCATATTAATGTGACTGGACAGTGTAATTGTGAATGATGTGTAAGTCTGGAGGCCGTCTCTCAGATTTTAGCTCAGATTCCCCATGGATTTCACCTGAATCAGGGGGCAAACATCTTAAATATAATCTTCAGTATTAACAAAATAATCTGGATGTTGACCATATGCTGTGATCTCTAATTATCTAGTGTAGTCCTGATAATATCTGTAACTCATAATGAGGTGAATACAATGCCACAGTAAGACTCTAATAATAATGTTTGTTTTTGTAAAGCCACATTCAAACAACAACAACATTGTTCAATCAAATAACTCTCTTGCAACAAACACTACATAATCAATTACAGTAGCCAAATTACTAATATTTACTGTGGCTTTCTAAAGTTTTTTTCATAACAATTGAAGTGAATAACATGTAGTTGAATAGGAGAAGCCAGGTTAAACTAATGAACACTGCTTGGACCATTTGAGAAACCTATATAACACATATTTTGATAAAACAAAAAAAGGTGAACTCTTGTGCCCAACTGAGTTGTTCTTAATGGACATTACAATAATTTCAGGTGAGATTCCTGCTTATGGACTTCTGTTTAATAATTCCTAATGTTATTTCAGTTCAAATGTTTACAGGATTATAGAAACTATACTGAATGAACAGTAAAAAACTATTTCTTTTAGTTGTATGTATAAAAAAGGTAAGTCTTCAGAAAATTAGCACTTGAAAATCCTTTATATGTTGCTGACCTTTCTTCTACAAAGTTGTAATTATTTTACATTTGAAAAAGCGACATTAGATTGTCTCCTTCCTCTGTTTTTTGCGGTGGCATGCACAGCTGTGGTAAGTGTATTCATTGTAACACTTTGCCGACAATAATTGGACCATTATGTTCTGAACCTGGGTTTATTTTGTAAAATGGCCAATCTCTCAATTCTCATTTTATTTACATAATGGAAGTAATTTCTAGGCATTTAATTTAAGTTGGAGGCCATAAGCACTTTATCGTTAGTTATTTATTATCAGAAAGATGCATGTGTATCGTAGTTTAATGTCTGATTAACTTATTACAAAATAAACCATTTTTGTATGAACATTAACTCTGTACATGGTCATCGTCACAAGGTGTGCCATTAACCAACAATAACTATTTTGGTATGAATTGAATTTTAATTCCAGCTAATAAAGCAAATGAACTTGATTTTATTTTTAAAAAAAATCAGTATTTGTAAAAATTTAAATTACAAAATGGCAATAACTGCATTTCCTCCTTTCCGACCACCTTTGAAGTGGATCCTTTCATTTGAGACTTTACAATACACATGAACAGGAAACTTAAGTAATACAAAAGGAACCACTTCAAACACTGTGTCTAAATATCATTCGCGTCAAAATTGACCCCTAATGGGGAAATGATGCACCTCTGACATTTTTGTGAGTTCCTTTTTTATCTCCTCTTGAACACTCTACAATTCTGTGTATGTAATTTTTGTAAACCGTATCTCAAAATTCCCTTTGCACGAGATCCCTTAGGCTACATCAAAGATTTATTATTTCTTTGCTACGCCGTTGCGTAGAGTGACCCTGTTTTTACTGATAGGTCATTTTGTGGTTACTTGAAAATGGAATGTTTGTGTATTAAGGAATACTTAAAATATCTCATTTGTGTCACGTACTTGCATTAATTCAGTTCAACTTAATTTTCTCAGCGAAATTCTAAAAATTTTTAGGTTTTGTTGACTGAAAATCCTGCCCTTTTTCTTATTGTTGTGCTCTGTGTTCCTGTTTCTGTAAAAATAACACAATAACCTATAATGATTCTCACCTACTGATCCTTGTGGAACTTAAGTCATATGAATATGTTATCGATGTGGTTGACAATGTTTTTAATGATTGTCAGGTTTTGATCACTTTCATAGATAAATTTATTATTAATTTCCTATTAGACTGTAATAATACTTCTCCTGAATCTTGTTCCATTTAAACTTTAGGAATACATTTTTTAGTTTATTATGAATTATTGCAACATTTCTATTTGGAGACCTGTACATGAAAAAAAATCATTGGTATTTCTTCATTATACCAGTAATTTTAAAGTCTTTTTCTTTGCATGCTGCAAGAACTAAGAATCTTGCAGATCATCAGTTTTCCGTTTGTATATAGCGATACCTCCACCTGTATGTTTCAATCTGTGGAAATAATTATTCTGTGGCAACACAAGCAGTCTAAGAACTAACTAACAGTGTTGACTATCTTAGTGCCTATGTGGTGGATGATCTAACTGTATCTTTGTTTGGAGTTACTCCATGTTCCTCCAAGACGTCACTGGCTTTCTCCAGAGTATTTTGTGCTCTGATTTTTGTATTTCATTAATGTAATAAAGGATATAATATTTACACCATATGTATTCAATTGGGGACGATAATTCCCACAAGTGATGACCCCAACCAAGGCAGATGATAAGCTAATCAAGAGCAAGATAATTTTGCCTATTAATGAGGACACTACACCTCCAAGGCATTTACTGGGTGCTTCAGAAGACTTTCACACTATACCACAACTGGTTTTAACTTTCGGCCAAACGCTGGGCACTTTGCACCTTATGCAACTGAAACGCAGTTTGCCCTCGACCTGCATCACGCCTTCAGTGATGCGTAGTAAATTCATAACACCACTGTACATACTGCAACAACCTGATCTTGGGTTCCAGTTTCTTGAACTTTCCCTTAAGGCCTATGGAATTCAGATGATAAATGCAATTTGTCCTCCCTATTGGAGGAGGGTATAAGATGAACATCAACAAAAGCAAAACGAGGATAATGGAATGTAGTCGAATTAAGTGGGGTGATGCTGAGGGAATTAGATTAGGAAATGAGACACTTAAAGTAGTAGAGGAGTTTTGCTATTTGGTGAGCAAAATAACTGATGATGGTCGAAGTAGAGAGGATATAAAATGTAGACTGGCAACGGAAAGGAAAGCTTTTCTGAAGAAGAAAAATTTGTTAACATCGAGTATAGATTTAAATGTCAGGAAGTCGTTTCTGAAAGTATTTGTATGGAGTGTAGCCATGTATGGAAGTGAAACGTGGACGATATATAGTTTAGACAAGAAGAGAATAGAAGCTTTTGAAATGTGGTGCTACAGAAGAATGCTGAAGATTAGATGGGTAGATCACATAACTAATGAGGAGGTATTGAATAGAATTGGCGAGAAGAGGAGCTTGTGGCACAACTTGACTAGAAGAAGGGATCAGTTGGTAGGACATGTTCTGAGACATTGAGGGATCACCAATTCAGTATTGGAGGGCAGCGTGGAGGGTAAAAATCGTAGAGGGAGACCAAGAGATGAATACACTAAGCAGATTCAGAAGGATGTAGGCTGCAATAGGTATTGGGAGATGAAGAAGCTTGCACAGGATAGAGTAGCATGGAGAGCTGCATCAAACCAGTCTCAGGACTGAAGACAACAACAACAACACTGGAACATTGGACTCGCAAACTTTATTGTTATTATCGGACGTGGTGCACAAAACACGTTCCAAAAGTACATACACACACATCACGAACAGTATGCTTCACTGAGTATGCAGACCAACAGACATCCGCATTCAATACGTGCTACTATGAGAAACTATTGGTGACAAGCCTTCATCCACTTGCTGGCACCACCTGTGATCACTGATTTCTGCAACCGAGTTTTCTGATGCCACGCTCAAACAGATTTGGACAAGCCAGTTAGCTTTCACAGTAAAAGGTGGCGATTTCTAATGCTTCCTCACGTATTGACTCGCAATTACTGATCACGGATCAACTTTATCATGTTTTATTATTCAGTGATGCAAGCAGCCCCCACAAACTGGACATCATCATTATGGACATTGCAGCTACGTAGCAGCAGCAACTCAGGTAAGCTCCGGCACTTTCAGCAGCACCCAACCTGCCAGATAGTGCACTTCACTAGGTAATGTCAACAAGCATGCAAAACTGTGGGGGTATATTCTTGCTTCAGACAAATGGTGCACAAATGCATGAAGCCAAGCAATTTCCTAAATGGGGGCAGCAATCAAAATTAGGCATAACTGATCACTCCACAGCACTCTGCCTGGCCACTACTACAAACAACTCTGCCCCACTCGAAGTAGATGTACCACTCAAACTCCACTACATGATGACAATTTACTTTCTTGTAACAGCAATGTAGCTGTCTTAAACACAGCTGACGAGCACTCTATTCTTCACAGTGTTTCTATGTTGCATCAGCTGTATGTCAAAGACATGTGTAATGAGCTAGTTTATTTAACTGACACTGGTTCAGACGTCAATGTCCTCCCTGCAAGATCAGAAAACTATTCATCCATAAAATCACAGCTCACAGCAACGAACAATTCTAGAATTCCTATGTTCAGTCACCGATGTGCTGTCATGAATTTAGGATTCCCAAAGGATTTTCAATGGACTTTCCTGATCTCTGACGTCGCCATACTCGGTGCGGACTTTCTCCACTGTTACAATGCAAATGTGTACATACAGGAGGTTATCGTTCACAAGAACAAAGGAATTTTACATGGTCATATGATAATTCTAGGAGAGGATTCTGGATTTCAGCATGTTCAGCAGTAGATGCAAAAACTACCTCTGTTAAAGGAGCCCCGTAACTTCCTGTCCAGTGTTAGTGATCTATTTCCAAAGTTATGAATATGCTTGGCGTCGCGGACAATGAGACCCTGCATGCCTACATCTCTCACGGCGCCACTGCACTTGCTATGACTCAAGAGCAGAGATGACGCCACTCCCAGTACAAAAGAGGGCATAGCAGAACGCCAGCCCACGCCACAGTTTAAGTAAAACATAACACTAAACATCATATTTCCGCAGTGCCAAGGCCACTGGTTGCTTACAAGGCCCATTGGTTGGCTCCTAATAAGTACACTGCTGCAAAGAAAGACTTTGAAGAATTTCTGGCAATGGGGGTTATCAGACACACTGACAGGCCTTGGGCATCTCCCCTACATCTGATTCAAAAGGAAGATGGTACGTGGTGTCTATGTGAGGACCACAGTGCCCTGAATGCACTCACCACATTGGATCGCTGTCCTGTTCACCACTTACATGATTTTACAGCTGTGTTGGCAGGCTCCCGAATGTTCAGTGATACTGACTTCCAAAAAGCCTACCATCAAACTCCCAGTAGCACCAGAGGATATACAAAAGACAGTAGTAATTAAGCCTATTGGGCTCTTTGAATATGTATGGATGTCATTTGGTCTTAAGAATGCTACAGAAAAATGGAAACATTTTGTCAGTGATGTTCTCTGCAGCCTGAATTTCTGCTTAGCATTGCAGAATGACATGTTGATTTTTTTGCATCTGCTACCGAGCACGAAACTCAGGTACGGACTATTTTTGAAAAGCTTTCCGATTACGAATTGAAGATAAATAATGACAAGTGTGTGCTTTGCAAACAGGCAATGGACTTTTTGGGACATCAGATGACTCCTGCAGGTATTAAGCCCTTACAATCTTAGATGAACTTCTTTCAATTCATTCCCATATCAGCATTTATGTTGTTTCTTAGGCATGTTTCATTTCTACAGGCAGTCTGTTTGTTCATGGTGAAGTGAGCCACATATTGCAGTCTCGATTTTCACCTACCTGTTGCGGTTGTTTGGGGGAAGAGACCAAACAGCAAGGTCATCGGTCTCATCGGATTGGGGAAGGACGTGGAAGGAAGTCGGCCGTGCCCTTTCGAAAGAACCATCCCGGCATTTGCCTGGAGCGACTTAGGGAAATCACGGGAAACCTAAATCAGGATGGCCAGACGTGGGATTGAACCGTCGTCCTCCCGAATGCAAGTCCAGTGTGCTAACCACTGCGCCACCTCGCTCGGTCACCTACCTGTTAGTGCTGCCACCAGCACTTGTACAAACCAATGGTATGCAATACAACTTTAAAAAATTATGTTCCCTCATAAGGAGCAACTTTATCACCACCAGTTGATGGAATAAGTTTAGAAATAATCCTTTCTAAATTTTGTTGTATTTGAATTGTAAATCCTCTAAGCAGATTGTAATGTTGAAATTAGATTTTGTTCCTACGTAAAGCCACATCCCTGAAAACCATTTTGGTTCCAGACTGGTTTTACACTAGTGAATATGAAAGGCAACCTGATAGCTTCGTGGGAAGTCCCCATACAGAAGGGATAAGACAAGGACGGTTATGGGCCTGCATGAAATGAATACAGAAGGCGAGAGACCAAGGGGAAGTCAAAGACACAATTGCTGATAGGAGTCGAAGAAAGATTCGTAAGAGAGGAGAAGACTGCGTCTGGGTGGTGACAGAGATATGGTGGAAACTGGAGAAGATGGAGAGACTCATGTTTCAAGCAGCCCTCGACATTAGTGGGAAACTATACAAGGTAATAACAATGATGATCTGTTTATACCAATTATTAATGTTTGTCAATAAATTATAGAGTCTTTATAGATTAACTAGCTGCAGCCCACAGTGTTATCCATGGTTAAACAGTTATTTATAAAGAAATGTTAATGCCAAAACTCACTATCCATGTGTATGCGCCATCAAAAAAGTTATCTCCTGTATTGAGGCGTGAGCTACTTGCGGCCCAGCAAATCGTGCGACATCGGAACAGTAGTCACATTGCCCATCCCACAGGAACAGTGACTTTTTAATAAAAGATATCCTACGTGTTAATTCAGGGTATAGGCTACTTCCATTCCTAAGTTCATCCATTTCTGTCCAGCTTCTTCAGTTTGAAGGAGTGACAATCATACTAACTTGACAAAGAAAGAAAATAAGCAGTATCTAGTTCAGCATAGTGCAAATTTTATATTTGTATGTTCAACAACATTATCTGCCCTCATGTGTGCACCTGTTACCAGCAGATACACTGGGATATCCTAATGAAATCCAGCCTCACTAAATGCCTACCATGTTCTACACGTAAAGACACAATGCCTCTCTGTCGTAAAGCATTTAAATGACATTGTCATCATGAGACTTCAAGTTTCTCAGAAGCTATAAGTTACGTCTGATGCTCAGCAGATAAAATGCAAAAGGCTTGTAAGGAAGTACAGATTAAACACTTTGAGGGTTGTATAATCACTGTATTCATATTACGGAGGACATGTTAAACAATAAAAGCGCTTGCACAAATACGACACTGTTCAAAATTCAAGGAGTAAATAGCTTTTAATAAGAGTAATTATTCTTCCACTTTTCGTGTTATGTTCTTAAAATCTTGTAAAATTTAAAAGTAGTCTATGTTTGGATCAGGGTATATGCTAATCACATATCAAATTTCTTCCAAGTCTGTCCAGCTGTTTAAGCGTGAGGGGGTAACAAACATATTCACACAGAAACTTTCACATTTATAATAAACTAGCTGTTACCTGTGGCTGCCACCGCATATCAGTAGTTTTGTTATGGTGAATAATAGTAAACAAGCTAGTAATTTATAAATGTCTGAGTATATAACAGTGCAGAGATGTAGGTATTAAAACATATGCAGTTGTGGAATGTAGGTAATGAATGTTTTACTTATTCTGCTGTATGTAGAATCTGCAGTCATGCATTATATTTTTTAATTAGTACTGGATCTGAGATTTCACTACTAGAGCAACACATGCCGACCACTTCCCTTACTTCAATGCAGTATGGTGCCTACATTTTCTATCCATGCCCCTAAGATGACCAATTTATCATTTACACAGTCAAATACAAGATCATAATGAAATTCAGCCTCACCAAAAGCTTCCATACGGAAGGGTGCTACACACTCTGTTTGCTCTACAACCTTTAAATGTTGCTACCATTGTGAGTCTTCAAGCATCTCTGAAGTTATAACAGACGTGTAACACTCAGTGCCTAAAATGTGATGAGCTTACGACTAATGTTACTGTGGAAGCATAGATTCAACACGTAGAGGATTGTATATTCATTGTATTCATTATGTTTAATCTTATTATGTAGGACATATTAAACAATAAAAGCAATCACACACGTAAGATACAGTTCAAAAGTCAAAGACTAAATAGCTTTTTCAAAGAGTAATTATTATTCTATATTTAGTGTTATATTATTCAAATCAATTTTTGTGCTATGTGCAGCATTCAAGCTACCTGCATACCAAATTTCATCAAAACTGGTTCAATGGTTTGGTTGTGAAAGTGTAACAGGCAGAGTTACTTCCGTATTTATGATATTAGTATGGAATACCATCACATGCTAACAACATAACAGGAAGGGATTGATAACTAATTATCCTTTTCAATTTATACATTAGAAGTAAATCTGTAGATGGAATGATTTATTGAATAAAGGTTTGTAGCAAAAACTTATTGGTCCATAAAATTACATAGCCCCAGTTTTGAGGTGAGGTTGGATAACTTCACCCAGTTTTCTGAGTCTATGATCAATTTAAAAAATTATATCATGATAGCACATACTTTTTTAACTTATCTTAAATCTTTCAGCTGTGAAATGCTGCTATGAATGCTGATTGGCTAGGACAAGATCTGCAAGAATTGGTTCACTTATATTATAGCCCAAGGAACTATTACTATTCACTGGACATTTACTAAGATGTGCTTCCCTGAGCAGAGTAGAGTTTAGTGTGTGGCAAGGTCACCTACATGTTGCTTACTGAAAATGGCTAGATGACAGCTATGAACATTTTTCCTCGTTCAGTGTGTGACATGACTGTAGACCTTATTTTCCTGTTAGCTGGTGTTGAACTTAGAATTGTCAGCACATTTAGTGTGTGCACTTGTTGTAAATCCCATGTTAAATCTGAAGTAAAGCTCTTCTGATTATTAGAATGAGAGTTTTATTTTTTATAGTGAACACTAAGTTCACCGAGAGTCACAAACTTATTTTTAAGTATCTACTTTTTCTCATGTGGAATTCACATAGTGTTTCCAGTTGGTTATTTTTAGTTTTAAAAAATGAATGATGAACGTTTCAAGTGTATGTAAGAGTTTTATGTATGGCAATTCGAACCAATTCTATAAACTTTACTTGTGCATGTAGCGAAGTTCTGAAAATCAGCAAAGTGTGTCAAGTTTCCTGATGTTTTGGATCAAGAATGGGCCCAGAATATGTTGCCAGCAACACCAGGGTTCTCAGAAGCCTAATAACATTACTCTGAAGGATGAAAATATCTGTTGTGGTCACTTCGAGGAGAGAGATACATAAAATTGACATCTTACTATGTACTGGATCTGAACGGTCAAGATTACTCCAAAACACTGTTTAAATATAGAACCACATATTAAACTAATATTTTCACCCTAAAAGAAGGTAGTTCAAAATTCAGAAGAAGGCAAGGTTATACTGCCTACAACAACACAATACATTTTAAAGAACTGTGATATTAAAACCAAACTTTTGGGAGATGAAATCCTTACTTAAAAAAAGAAGCAGATAAATTTCAGCAAGGAAGATATTTTCCATAGTAAAGCTTTATGACTTTTCAAACACTCTTCATGTCAGCTAGAGAGTTAACACCAGTTTGTGTAACTCAGTCCTTAAGCATTTATGTTTGGTATGTCTGGTTTTGTATTTAGGCCAACTTGAAACAAAAATACACAAATAAATAAAACTGTGATGAATGGTTACACATTTAACACACTTTAAAACATCATTGTATACTTAACCAGTGTTACATTATGAAAACTTAGTACATATATAACTTGTGATGAATCAGATACGGGTTAATGATGGTAGGAGTCAGGAATTATCAAGAAAAGTTGACAAATTTATCTTCAAGCATTACATCATGAGTATTTATAATTTATAAGTGAACGCTCAAAAATGAGAAATCTGACAATCAGGACAGAAAACAAAATTGTTATGTCTGGATTATTTCTTTTGTGAGGTAGATTTCAAATATGATCAAATATATAGTTTTGCTCTGAAAGATATAAGAAAACCTAAATTCCGAATGTTACATGTTAACAAAATATGGAACAAATATGTCATATGTAACATAATGCCACCTTATGAGTATGTTACAAGCACAAGTGTTCGGCACTCTTTTCTCCATTAGCGTATAAAAAGCAAGTTAAAAATTAAACATAGTAGTGCAGAAAATATTGGTTTTAGATTATTCTGGAGAATGATACACTGCCCATTTCACTAAATGTTTTCCACTTAGCTATAGGAATTTTTAATTAATGAGTTCACAATTAACCATTTATTTCACAGATATTAACATGTTCAATTAACAATGGCCGCATCACTGCTACCTCCAACCAGAACACTAGAAGGTTCTTTGCCCACAGCTCCTGTGCCTTGTTTTTCTTCTTCTGAACCAGGAGGTGGACGGTCATCAGGTGCTCCACGTATACGGATGTTGTAGCGTTCTTTGTGCTCAACCAGTTCACGTCCTTTAGAGACCAGTTGTTCCTTAAGTGTTGCTATCAAACGTGTCAGCTGTTCACTGTTGTTGCGTACAACAGGACAGACATCAGCTACGGTCATCTCACAAAGGACTCCACTCACTAGTCGATAGCAACGTCGAGCTGGGTCTGCAGTTTTCAGAGTTTCCAGGACTAGATTGTGTTCGTGCAGATCCTGCTCCAGCTCAGATAGCTTCAAAGCAAGTTGACGTTGTTCATTTCTTAATGTCTGGAACTTCTGTATCACTTCATCTTGTGTTAGGGATGGTTTCCCTTTATTCTTTGGAGCATTATCACTGGTAGTCGCCATACTATTAACTGGAATTAAAAGAATGTGTTGAGAGTAACTTGAAATTGATCAAAGTCATGAAATTTTAAAAGTAGTGAAGTTAATGTTTGAAAAAAACAGAGCACATGATTTTCTGTAGTATCCATAGGATTTTTCCATTAACCCCCCCCCCCCCCCCCTACCCCGTTTTCAACTCTTCACAGAATCACTTTGATAAACCAACAATTTTCCATTGTTGGTCATATTATCTGCACATAAACATAGAGCGAATTCTCCACAGCAACAGGCCTTACACTCCATTCATTTATGTATTTTTAATCCCCTTTTCTCCTTTTCCCAGAATACAATATTGGCATCAACCAGTTGTTGACACCTGGAAGCAGCATCCAACATCAGAACAATGACCATGCACAATTTTTGTTGTTAATAGATATAGCACAGTGTTGTAGCCAAGACGCTAATCACATTTTAACACCTGTTGAAAGACAGAAGAAGCTGTGCCTTCCACAACTAGCAAGTTTGAACTACAAACTGATTTGCATTTTCCACAAAATATAACAAATCATAGAATAAACACTGTTCCAAAATAATGCACTGGTTATGGTACTGTGAGGCCATGCATGAATGATACAAGTTCACAAAGGAGTGTTTATCTTGTGATTCTTTGGAGAAACAGGGATGGTTTATCAAAATATAACAAATCATAGAATAAACACTGTTCCAAAATAATGCACTGGTTATGGTACTGTGAGGCCATGCATGAATGATACAAGTTCACAAAGGAGTGTTTATCTTGTGATTCTTTGGAGAAACAGGGATGGTTTATTCAATTTTCAAATCAGTCAAGATGCTCCACTGTACATACAATCAGGTGGCATGAGAGTTCATTCTGTGGTTTATTCATTTTGTGTGTGTGTTTTGTGAGTGTAAATTACTTCATTTTTTGTACCTGCTGTATCTCTGTTTCGCAACAAGACACTATTTCAAAATTTAATTTTTCATTTTTATTTATTTTGTTACCAATGAGTAACTACAAATAATGGATTCAAATATAAGTCACTTAGGAATGAAATCAGTAGGAAGGGCAAGGAAACTAAGTGAAATGATTGCTGGAAAAATTAAAATGACTCTTAGGGAATTAAAAGTAAAGGCGACAACATTTTGAGTGCAAAAGAAATTCCAATGTTAAATTGAGAGAAGAGAGTTCATAAATGGCAAACATACATTGAATGCCTTCAAACAGTGGAGGAACTGTCTGATAATGTAATAGAAGATGGAAAGTGTGTTGAATTGGAGGACATAGGGGATTCATGGTGTATTTCTGGGTGTACAATCGAGTTGTTTCCGACCCAGTAATCTCCTTCAGTTGGTGTAAGTTGTGCTGTTATGTGCACTCACTGCCTGGACTCCAACTAGACAGGCACTTGGTTTATTAAGATCTCTCAACCAAAACTGGGAAATGTTGAGAGAATGTGCATTGCATGGAATATCAGTGCAGGCTCTGAAAAACTAAAAAGAACATCAAAGAGCATAGAGGGCACCAGGAGTCAAATACACAACTTGCAACAAGTAGTGGTGAGAGATCAACAATATTTCACAGTATGACTGGATTCCAGGCACTGAGTACACATAACAGAACAACTCGCAGCACCTGAAGATGATGATTAGTTCAGTCATAGAAATATTTTGCAAAAAGGGAAACAACAATTCAACAGTACACCCCAGAGCACAACATTAACCAAGGGCACTGAGAAAACATGAGAGATCATATAGGCCACCCAATATCAGTCAGAATTTGACACAGCTTTGGAAGCTTTCGGATGAAACATGGCAGAAGGGGGCAGGTAACATTCCTACTGATTTCTGAAATTACTGTGGGAAGTGCCAAATGAGCAATTACTGAAGATAGTGTATAGAATCTACAATGCTGGGAAAATGCACATGACTTTCAGAAGAATATCAACCAAGTATTCCCGGAGATAGCAAAGACAACCAGTCTGGAAGCTTATGCATCCAAATTACTGACTATAATGATGTAAAGAAGAATGGAAAAGAAAACTGATTATCTGTTAAATGACAATGAATTTAGGTTTAGAAAATATAAGAGCTGCGCAAAGGCTATTCTGACATTACACTCAATAATAGAAACATGAATTGTGAAAAATCAAAATGCTTTCATAGGCTTTCTAGAGAAAGTGTTAGAGAATGTGAAGTGAAACAAGATGTCTGAAATCCTCAAAAAAACAGGTACTGCTATGGAACAACAAGAATAGCACAAAATATTTAGAAGAACCAAGAGAGAACATAAGAACACAGCAGTGATCAGATTAAAAAGGGCGTAAGACAGAGAGTTAAGAGTTTTTCTCCTCTACTGTTCAATAAATATGTCAAAGAAACAATGAAGGAAATAAAAGAAATGTTCAAAAGTGGAATTAAAAATCAGGCTGAAATGATATCAATGATAATATTTGTTGCTGACGTTGCTGTTCTCAGTGAAAGTGAGTAAAAATAAAAGAATCTGCGAATGGGAATAACAGTTCACTGGGCACAGAAAATGGATTTAAAGTAAATCCAAGGCAAATGAAATTATCCTGCAGCATCAGAAATGATATAATTACCAAACTCTGCAACAAATTTGGGAGCCGTGTAGTACATGAAGTGAAGAAATTCTGCTGTGGACAAAGCAAGGTGGATACAAGTAGCAGACTTGCACAGTCAAAGAGAGCATTCCACATCAGAAGAAGTCTACTAGTATAAAATTCGGGATGAAGCTGACAAAGAAATTTCTGAAAATGTATTTCGAAGGCACAGAACTGGAAATGAATAATAAAATGAGGGAAAAGATACAATCAAAGTGTTTCACATGTATGTTACAGAAGCATGCTAAAAATTAGAAGACCTAGTGAGGTAAAACATATAAGATTTTCCACAATATCAGCAAGTAAAGGTATATATGGAAAATAAACTAGAAGAAGAGATTACATATCATTAAGATCTTTGGGAATATCTTCCAAGGTACCAGAAGAAGCAACAGAGGGCAAAAATTGTAGAGAAAGCCAGAGATTAGAATATACATAACAAATAATCGATGATTTAGAGTTTAGCTGCTGCTCTGAGATGAAAAGGTTGGCACAACATAAGGAATTGTGGCAGGCCACAACTAGACAGAAGAATAATGATCTAAAATAAATGTTTAAAAGTTATCTTGCAGTGTTCAGGTGCCTTAGTGGTAAAATGCTGGATCTTCTCCCCTTGACTTGAATGCTTCAGAGAATCTGTGGTTGGCTTGATGCTGTTCAGTTTACTTATACAATGAGTAATTTTTTTAACCAATTAGTGTAACAGCTACATCCTGTGAATAGAGAGAGGGAGGTGGGTTACATATTTCTACTAGCACAAGTTGGTAATAATGCATGGGTGGTTTATAGAGCAGTATGAGATTGCTATTCTTGACTGACCTCATCATGATTAAGATGACATTGGTCGGCTTCTTTTTGAGCATTATGACCACCCTTGAATTTTGGAGATAATTTATGGTAGAACTATCATAATTGTAGTCTGTTTCAAAACATCTTATGATTTGTTGAAAGAATGAGTCATGTGAATTTTTTTACTAACAAAAATTATTATTAATTACTAGGCTCGTGCTGGTTTTGGCAGCTCTATTGAAATCATTCACTACGCTGAAAATTACAGAGTCATATGGTACGACACCAATAAATTTGCTATGTCTTTATTTTCCAACGGAACACATCCAAGCATCCTCTATAGGGAAGACAGGGACCAGGGAGGAATCAGTGTGTTGTTACAATCCCCCAAAACAACAGGTTCGAGGTGCTGTCTTTCAGTGAAACTGAAACTCAGCCAGTTGGATTCACTTCACCTGTTCGGCAGAAACCTGGTTTGTCCCGTGTCAAGAGGAAGCAGATGCAAAAGGGCACAGATCTCTTAATCATTGGCAGTTCAAAAGTACAGTGCATAATGATTCCCATTAGGGAAATGGTAACAAGAGACAAGAGGAATACCAGGTGCAATTAGTGTGTATGCCTTAGCGTCTCATTCAACATACTGAAAAGCCTATTCTGGCACAATTGAGGAAACTGGGTGCAGCTAACTGTATATTGTCATGCGTGTTAAGCTCATACTTGGATCATTTCCAGAATTTATCACGGCCCCCTGGTTGTGAGTCGAGTGGAAGGAGTGAATCAGAGACCAACAATATTTCACAGACTGACTGGAGTCGAGCCATAGGGTTGAGAGCTGTAGGTTGCCTCTAAAAGGGTTAGATGTGCACACAATGGCTTTCTAGGTTAGGTGATTGACCATCCAGTCCAGATAACAACAAATATAGGAGACCCTAAAGTTTAAGTGTCAGTGTAAGCATAAGTTAAGGTCCAAAAGAATGCTCCCCATGAGCAAGAGTATCAAAATTGTAGTAGTAAACTGCTGAATCATTCGGAACAAAGTGATAGAGTTTGAAGTGCTCTTGAAAATCAGGGAAGCTCACATAATACTAGGCACAGGAAACTGGCTGAAATCTGAAATAGATAGCAGTGAGATTTTTAAGGAAACTTATGTGTATATTAAAAGGACAAATTAATGGGAAATGAAGATGATGTATTTGTCACAACAGCCAAGAAACGAAAATCCCTCGAGAGAGAAACTGAAGCTGCAAGCGACACTATTCGAGCAAGACTCGGTATCAAGGGCAGGCATAAAATTATAGCAGGGTCCTTGTATTGACCACCATATTCTCCTCCTGATGTAACTGAAAACTTCAGAGAAAACCTCACATCACTTGTATGTAAATTCCCTAATCATACTCATAATCTACATCTACATTGATACTCCGCAAGCCACCCAACGGTGTGTGGCGGAGGGCACTTTACGTGCCACTGTCATTACCTCCCTTTCCTGTTCCAGTCGCGTATGGTTCGCGGGAAGAACGACTGTCTGAAAGCCTCCGTGCGCGCTCTAATCTCTCTAATTTTACATTCGTGATCTCCTCGGGAGGTATAAGTAGGGGGAAGCAATATATTCGATACCTCATCCAGAAACGCACCCTCTCGAAACCTGGCGAGCAAGCTACACCGCGATGCAGAGCGCCTCTCTTGCAGAGTCTGCCACTTGAGTTTATTAAACATCTCCGTAACGCTATCACGGTTACCAAATAACCCTGTGACGAAACGCGCCGCTCTTCTTTGGATCTTCTCTATCTCCTCCATCAGACCGATCTGGTACGGATCCCACACTGATGAGTAATACTCAAGTATAGGTCGAACGAGTGTTTTGTAAGCCACCTCCTTTGTTGATGGACTACATTTTCTAAGCACTCTCCCAATGAATCTCAACCTGGTACCCGCCTTACCAACAATTAATTTTATATGATCATTCCACTTCAAATTGTTCCGCACGCATACTCCCAGATATTTTACAGAAGTAACTGCTACCAGTGTTTGTTCCGCTATCATATAATCATACAATAAAGGATCATTCTTTCTATGTATTCGCAATACATTACATTTGTCTATGTTAAGGGTCAGTTGCCACTCCCTGCACCAAGTGCCTATCCGCTGCAGATCTTCCTGCATTTCGCTACAATTTTCTAATGCTGCAACTTCTCTGTATACTACAGCATCATCCGCGAAAAGCCGCATGGAACTTCCGGCACTATCTACTAAGTCATGGTCCCATAACACTCCCCTGTGGCACGCCAGAGGTTACTTTAACGTCTGTAGACGTCTCTCCATTGATAACAACATGCTGTGTTCTGTTTGCTAAAAACTCTTCAATCCAGCCACACAGCTGGTCTGATATTCCGTAGGCTGTTACTTTGATTATCAGGCGACAGTGCGGAACTGTATCGAACGCCTTCCAGAAGTCAAGAAAAATAGCATCTACCTGGGAGCCTGTATCTAATATTTTCTGGGTCTCATGAACAAATAAGGCGAGTTGGGTCTCATGAACAAATAAGGCGAGTTGGGTCTCACACGATCGCTGTTTCCGGAATCCATGTTGATTCCTACATAGTAGATTCTGGGTTTCCAGAAATGACATGATACGCGAGCAAAAAACATGTTCTAAAATTCTACAAGAGATCGACGTAAGAGATATAGGTCTATAGTTTTGCGCATCTGCTCGACGAGCCTTCTTGAAGACTGGGACTATCTGCGCTCTTTTCCAATCATTTGGAACCCTCCGTTCCTCTAGAGACTTGCGGTACACGGCTGTTAGAAGGGGGGCAAGTTCTTTCGCGTACTCTGTGTAGAATCGAATTGGTATCCCGTCAGGTCCAGTGGACTTTCCTCTATTGAGTGATTCCAGTTGCTTTTCTATTCCTTGGACACTTATTTCGATGTCAGCCATTTTTTCGTTTGTGCGAGGATTTAGAGAAGGAACTGCAGTGCGGTCTTCCTCTGTGAAACAGCTTTGGAAAAAGGTGTTTAGTATTTCAGCTTTACGCGAGTCATCCTCTGTTTCAATGCCATCATCATCCCGTAGTGTCTGGATATGCTGTTTCGAGCCACTTACTGATTTAACCTAAGACCAGAACTTCCTAGGATTTTCTGTCAAGTCGGTACATAGAATTTTACTTTCGAATTCAATGAACACTTCACGCATAGCCCTCCTTACGCTAACTTTGACATCGTTTAGCTTCTGTTTGTCTGAGAGGTTTTGGCTGCGTTTAAACTTGGAGTGGAACTCTCTTTGCTTTCACAGTAGTTTCCTAACTTTGTTGTTGTACCACGGTGGGTTTTTCCCGTCCCTCACAGTTTTACTCGGCACGTACCTGTCTAAAACGCATTTTACGATTGCCTTGAACTTTTTCCATAAACACTCAACATTGTCAGTGTCGGAACAGAAATTTTCGTTTTGATCTGTTAGGTAGTCTGAAATCTGCCTTCTATTACTCTTGCTAAACAGATAAACCTTCCTCCCTTTTTTTATATTCCTATTAACTTCCATATTCAGGGATGCTGCAACGGCCTTATGATCACTGATTCCCTGTTCTGTACATACAGAGTCGAAAACTTCGTGTCTGTTTGTTATCAGTAGGTCCAAGATGTTATTTCCACGAGTCGGTTCTCTGTTTAATTGCTCGAGGTAATTTTCGGATAGTGCACTCAGTATAATGTCACTCGATGCTCTGTCCCTACCACCCGTCCTAAACATCTGAGTGTCCCAGTCTATATCTGGTAAATTGAAATCTCCACCTAAGACTATAACATGCTGAGAAAATTTATGTGAAATGTATTCCAAATTTTCTCTCAGTTGTTCTGCCACTAATGCTGCTGAGTCGGGACGTCGGTAAAAGGAGCCAATTATTAACCTAGTTCGGTTGTTTAGTGTAACCTCCACCCATAATAATTCACAGGAACTATCCACTTCTACTTCACTACAGGATAAACTACTACTAACAGCGACGAACACTCCACCACCGGTTGCATGCAATCTATCCTTTCTAAACACCGTCTGTACCTTTGTAAAAATTTCGGCAGAATTTATCTCTGGCTTAAGCCAGCTTTCTGTACCTATAACGATTTCAGCTTCGGTGCTTTCTATCAGCGCTTGAAGTTCCGGTACTTTACCAACGCAGCTTCGACAGTTGACAATTACAATACCGATTGCTGCTTGGTCCCCGCATGTCCTGACTTTGCCCCGCACCCGTTGAGGCTGTTGCCCTTTCTGTACTTGCCCAAGGCCATCTAACCTAAAAAACCGCCCAGCCCACGCCACACAACCCCTGCTACCCGTGTAGCCACTTGTTGCGTGTAGTGGACTCCTGACCTATCCAGTGGAACCCGAAACCCCACCACCCTATGGCGCAAGTCGAGGAATCTGCAGCCCACACGGTCGCAGAACCGTCTCAACCTCTGATTCAGACCCTCAACTCGTCTCTGTACCAGATGAAACTTTAATTATCCAGCAATCAATGAGGAAAATTACAATTTTGTTAGTGGGGGCGAACCAACACCCTGTGAAATGATTCTAAAAGCCTTCTCTGAAAACTACCTAGAACAGACAGTTCAGAACACCATTCATGATGGAAATATCTAGATCTGATGCCAACAAACAGACCTGGCTTCTTTGAAGAAGTCCACATCAAAACTGATATCAGTGACCGTGAGGCTGTCATGGTAACAATGAATACTAAATCACAAAAAACAACTAAAACAAGCAGAAAGATTTATAAGTTCAGCAAACTAGTCACAGAAACTGTAGTGTCATATCTCAATGAGGAACTGGAAACTTTTAGTAATGGCAGGAGCAAGTAGAGGAACAACGGCCAAAGTTCAAAAGAAAAGTTGACAATACATTGAATAGATATGTACCCAGTAGAACAGTTCATAATGGGACATATCCTCCACGGTATACAGCCACTGTAATGAAACGTCTAAAGAAACAGATGACTGCATAAAAGGTATAAAGCACAGCATAGGGCTGTAATAGAGAGATGCTGAATGAAATACTTTTGGGGGCCAAGAGAACAATGGGTGAAGCCTTCAATTACTACTGTAGCAGAATACTGTCAAATGATTTTTCACAAGACACAAAGAAATTAAGTTCTGTTCATAAGTAATGGCTGTTAGTGGCACCACAGTTAGTGTCCAGTCACCCAAGGATGGGACAGGAACTGAAATTGAGAGTAACAAGACAAAAGCAGAAATCCTTAACTCTGTTTTCAAATGTTCCTTCATAAAGGAAAATCCAGGAGTGCTGTCCCAATTTTGTTCTCATAGCACTAAAAAGATGAGTGAAACAGATGTTAGTGGCATTGAGAAACAGCTGAAATCATTAAAACCGAACAAAGCATCTGGGCCTGATGGAATCCCTATCAGATTCTACACACATTCAGAGCTGAGTTAGCCATTCTTCTGACTATAATCTATTGTAGATCCACGGAACAAAAATTTGTGCCTAATAGCTGGGAAAAAACACAGGTCACACTGTCTACAAGAAAGGTAGCAGAAGCGATCCACAGAATTACTGACCAAAATCCTCCCCATTTGTTTGTTGTAGAATCTTAGACCATATTCGAAGTTCAAACACAATGAGGTATCTTGAACAGAATGAACTCCTACATGCCAGCCAGCATGAAATTCAACAACATAGATCATGTGAAACCTGACTAACACTTTTCTCATCTGACATTCTGAAAGCCACAGATCAAAGCAGTCAGGTAGATGCAGTATTTCTCAATCTGTGTAAAGCATTTGACACAATACCACATCTACATTTATTATCAAAGGTACCATCAGAAGGGGCAACAGATGAAATGTGTGACTGGATTCACAATTTCTTGGTAGGGAGGATGCGGCACGTTATCTTGGATGGAGAGTCATCGGCAGACATTGAAGTAACTTCAGGTGTACCCCAGGGAAGTGTGTTGGTTTCTTGCTGTTCATTTTATATATTAATGAGCTTGCAGACTGCATTAATAGTAACCTCAGACTTCTTGCAGATCACGCAGTTATCTAAATGAAGTACAGTCTGGACAAAATTGCACAAATATTCAGTCTGACCTTGATAAAACTTTAAAGTGGTGCAATGACTGGCAAATAGCTTTAAATGTTCAAAAATGTAAAACTGTGCATTTCACAAAACAAAAACATGTAGCATCCGTAGTATCCTATTAATACATTACTAGTGAGTCACAGTTGGAATTTGTAACCTCATAGAAATACTTTGGTGTAACACTTAGTAAGTACACGAAGTGGAACAATCACAGAGGCTCAGTTGTGGGTCAAGCAGGTAGCAGATTTCAGTTTACTGGTACAATTCTAGGGAAGTGCAATCAGGCTACAAAGGAGATTGCTCACAAATCACTTGTGCAAGTGTGTGGAACCTGTACCAAGTAAGACTATTAGGAGATATTGAACATATACAGAGAAGGGCAGCACAAATGGTTACAGTTCGCCTGGTCCATGGGAGAGTGTCACAGAGATGTTGAAAGAACTGAACTGACAGACACTTTAAGATAGACAGAAACTGTCCTGAGAAAGTCTAATGACAAAGTTTCAAGCACAAGCTTTAAATGATGAGTCTACGAGTATACCAGAACCCCCTACATATTACTCCCATTGGCACTGTGAGGATAATATTAGATTAATTACAGTACACAAAGAGGCATTTAAACTATGTATTGTTTTTCCCCTGCTCCATACATGAATTGAATAGAAAAAGCTCTAATAACTGCTACAGTGGGATGTATCCTCTGAATTGCACTTCAAGGGGTTTGGAGAGTACAGATATAGACGTAGTTTCAACATTAAAGGTGTGACTATTTTTACTTAGCATTATTGTAAAGGATAATGTTAAAGACCTCTTATGAATGCAATATAGCGCACCTCTGCACTCTGGTATTGACAGCTGACACTGGTTAGAGCATTTCCAAGAACAGTGGATGGACCACTATGAAATGACAGAACGTCCTTCAACAATGTTTTAATGGGATTGGGCAGACTTGTCAACACACACACACACACACACACACACACACACACACACACACAGTGATCTTAATGACAGAATCCATGATGTTTTAAGTACATCACCTGAGAAAAAACTGTCAATTATTTACCACAATGTTTACATCACTGAGACAACAACTCAGATACTTATGATAAGTTTAATTTACAATGGTAATAACATTTTCTACATTCAAAATGAAAACCACCTTTTTTAACTTCAACATAATGGAAAAATAAGTGTTGTCTTAACAGAAACCCTGCACATCATCAAAGATTGACTTCTGGATATAGGCTCACTAGAGTAAACAAGGTCATTGTCTCTGGCTTTTCTTATATACTGTCATCCAGCAAATAACTTCCTTGGTCTGTCAACAATCCACTTGCCTGGTTATATATTTCATTACACTCCATTTCATTTTCATTACAGTGACAACTCCCACAATGCCATTTACTTTCAATTTGTTTGTGTTCCAGTTTCTTCTAGTATGCCTTCACATGCCCCAAGTCCTCTGACTGACACCCTCTGGTTTTGGCATTTAAAACCTATGTCTCACAACCACAAGTCAAAACAGGGAATACACATAAATAAAATTTCCATTTCAAATGTGTTGGTAAATTTATGTTAAAAAATACAACATTGTTTACAAAAAGCATTGTATACCAATTTTCCTTATTTACTAGTCTACAATATGTACCTTTTAACGTATTACATTTTTTTAATCACATTTTGGAACTTTTTATTTTCCCTCATAAATATGTTGTTGGTGTTTTGATTCATGGAGTGTGTTCTCTAAATTCTCTAAATGGATGTTAGTGGGTTGTAAAAATTTCACTGGACAGTTTGGAATAGTTCCAAAGTTATTAAGACCTGAAGTTGGGTCTGAAGATAGATTGCCAGATGCGGGTTGCAATTTCCGGGTCACGCCACCTTCTTTCACAAGTCATAATTCTGGAACTAATTGGCAGGGGAAACTAATACTTTGTACACGAGTGTTCCACACATGGTAGAATTAGTGTACTGAATTTCAGTCAAATCTCAGACTATGAGCTGGAGCCCCTGGTTGAACTGACATGGAATGACCCGCTTACATTTCTGGATTACTTGTTTCAATATTTTTGCAGTATTCTTTGTAATGCATCACAACACTAACATCAGAGCTGTTCCTAGATAGTAAATATAGTCTCCTTTTGTCCCATGATATCTTTATTCCTTGTGCAATCCATGGTTTATTTTTATACTTCTATTTGATTTGAGTTATCTTCAGTGGGAAACAATTTTCAAATGAGCAAGTAACTTTATTAATCAATGCTTTCCGATTTCCATTTGAATCAGAAGTATTAAACTATCCATCCAAAATTCATGAGTTTGAGCCGTCTCCTAAAATTCACAGTTTTTGACTGATTTATTAGCCTCCTGTACTCAGATTTAATAGATTTTATATTCTGACAAATTTCAACAATTAACATAAGATATGCATGTCATGATCAGATAGCCTATTTGCTATTGGTTTTGTGATATGATTTTTTTCCTTAGATTTGTCTACAAAGATATTAAGAGATAGACAAGGTCCAACAGAGAGTGATGTGTTGTCACAGGATAGTTTAATCAGAGTGGGAGTGCTATGGAGGTGTTCAACAAACTCCAATGGCATTAACTACAACAATGGTGTTGTGTGTTATGGAAAGGGTTACCATTGAAATTCTGAGAGCACATATTCAAAGAAGAGTCACGCGACCTATTACTTCATCCCACATATATCTCATGAAATGACCATAATCAGAAAATTACAACACACACGGACAGTTGTTCTTCCGATACATCATTTGTGAATGGAACAGAGAAAGAGGAAAATTTTAGTAGTAGCAGAGGTACCCCCACCATACACCGTAAGACGGCTTGTGTAAACAATACATACTGATATCTAACTTCAACCATTACAGTAGTCGGTGAAGTTTATTTGCACTAGATGCAAACACAACACTGTCAGTAAAAGAAAGATGGTATAGATACGCAACATTAACACTAATTATATCTCCTTATTCCCAGTTTAGAGCTCTGATAAATTTGCCAAGGACTGCTCAGAATAGCAGCAAGATAGAATCTTTTGGCCAATTCCTCTTTCAATGCTGAACTCTCATTAGAAAGAATAAGTCTTTTGGAAACTGCAGCAGCGAGTTCCTAAAACTCTCCCAATAAACTAAAGTCGAGCATTCACCTTCCCTACCACAGTTCTCACATGCTCGTTCCATTTCATATCACTTAGCAACATTACGCCCAGATATTTAAACAATGTGACTGTCAAGTTGTACACTCCTTATTCTGTATCCAAACATGACAGGTTTGTTTTTTCTACTCATATGCATTAACTTATATTTTTCCACATTTCGGACTAGCTGCCGTTCATCAAACCAACTACAAATTTTGTCTAAGTCATCTTGTATCTTGCTACAGCCACTCAGCCTTGACACCTTACCGTATACCACAGCATCACCATCAAACAACTGCAGACAGCTGCCCACCCTGTCCACCAAATCATTTATGTATATAGAGAAGAACAGCAGTCCTATCACACTTCGCTGGGGCACTCCTGACAATATCCTTGTCTCTCTCTGATGAGCACTCGCTGTCGAGGACAAAATAATGGGTTCTACTACTTAAGAAATCTTTGAGCCGCTCATGTATCTGTGAACTTATTCCATATGTTTGTACCTTCATTAACAGCCTTAAGTCCCATAGTGCTCAGAGACATTTGAACCATTAACAGCCTGCAATGGGACAGTATGACAAATGCTTTCCGGAAATCTCTAAATATGGAATCTGCCTATTGCTCCTCATTATAGATGGCTGTATATCGCGAGAAAAGGGCAGGCTGAGTTTCTCGTAAGCAGTGCTTTGTAAAACCATGCTGATTCATGGACATAAACCTCTCAGTCTCCAGAAAATTTATTCTGGAAACATGCCCAGGCTGTGGCTAAGCCACATCCATAATATAATATCCTCCTTCCAGAAGCGCTAGTCCCACAAGGTATGTGGGAAAACTTTTGTGACATATGGAAGAGAGGAGACGAGATACTAGCAGAAGTATAGCTGTGAGGACAGGTCGTGATTGGTTGGTAGAGCAATTGCACAGAAAGGCAAACATCCCAAGTTCAAGTCCCCATCTGGCACACAGTTTTAATCTGCCAAGAAGTTTCATTTACATTCATCACTGCAGAAACCTACATGTACGTCTTACTTCATATTTTGCCACAAATTCTGATGACACAGTTAATTTCTATCATAACAAACGAGATGCTAGCTTACTTGGTTTACGAACAACAGGAAATTACAAATGAAGATTATGAAATCAAACAACGGAAAATCCAGGAAGGAATCTAACAATATTGGAGAAGGAAAGTTGCTACTCACCATATAGCAGAGATGCTGAGTAGCACATAGGAACAACAAAAAGATTATCACAATTATAACTTTCAGCCATTAAGATCTTTGTCAACAACAACAACACCACACACACACACACACACACACAAAGAAAAAAAAAAAAAAAAAAAAAAACTCGCACACACGACGGCAGTCTCAGTTTCAGTTGCCTGAGACTGCAGTCGTCTGTGCGAGTTGCATGTGTGTGTGTATTGCTGACAAAGACCTTAATGGTCAAAAGCTATAACTGTGAGAATCTTTTTGTTGCGCCTATCTGCGACTCAGCATCTCTGCTATATGGTGAGTAGCAACTTTCCTTCTCTAATATTGAATGAAGATTATGACTTGATACCAGCAACCTACTCATTAAGTCATTGTATTCAGTTACCACTGTTCAACATGCAAGCTGGTGCCAATATCGGTATGCAACACAACAGCTGCAGACACTGTAAGTGCACTTTGCCAAAACTCTGTTCTCTCAGAGGTCACATTAGTTTGCTAGCATTCTTTTAGTAATGTTTTTGAGTTACTGGTGACATAATCCATTGCTCAATTTTCTAGGCTTCTATGTCCACCATACTGATGATGTTAAAGGTCTATTGCAACATTATTGTGTTGTCCAGTATGTCCATGTAATACATTTCAACTAAATTTTGGGCTGGTTCCTTGTGCAAGGCCCTGATTGGTTAGTGTTTTGTCACTAATGGTTCTGGTATTGGTGTAGTGTGAGAAATAGATGGCAGAACACAAGCTGTAACCATGCCACTGAATGAAGATCCACGCATGGAAGAAGTTTAACAGTAAGAGAATTACAGAAAAATAGCAGGATTTCCACGAAGTCTGGAAACAGTCCTCAAAATATATAAAAAAACAAAAACAAAAAGGATATATGACTAAAGTAAATTAAATGAAATTGAGAAAGACTTCAAGAGAAATAGCCCGAGAAATTTCTACAGAATGTTCAGAGAAGATATAAAGGGTTATCGGCCTCCTAACAGATGCTTCAAAATAACAACCAGACTAATCTCTAGAAACAGACACTATAACTGTGAGAAACCTTAAAAAAGAAACTACACTTCACAAACTCGAGACCAAAACCAGATTCAAAACCACATACAATCATATATATAAAGATCATGTGACTCACCAAACGAAAGCGCTGGCATGTCGATAGATGCACAAACAAACACAAACATACACACAAAATTCAAGCTTTCACAACCAACGGTTGCTTCGTCAGGAAAGAGGGAAGGAGAGGGAAAGACGAAAGGATGTGGGTTTTAAGGGAGAGGGTAAGGAGTCATTCCAATCCCGGGAGTGGAAAGACTTAATCTAGGGGGAAAAAAGGACAGGTATACACTCGCGAGCGCGCGCGCGCGCGCACACACACACACACACACACACACACACACACACACACACACACATACACAGACACAAGCAGACATCCGTAAAGCAAAGAGTTTGGGCAGAGATGTCAGTCGAGGCGGAAGTACAGAGGCAAAGATGTTGTTGAATGACAGGTGAGGTATGAGCGGCGGCAACTTGAAATTAGCGGAGGTTGAGGCCTGGTGGGTAACGAGAAGAGAGGATATATTGAAGGACAAGTTACCATCTCCGGAGTTCTGACAGGTTGGTGTTAGTGGGAAGTATCCAGATAACCCGGACAGTGTAACACTGTGCCAAGATGTGCTGGCTGTGCACCAAGGCATGTTTAGCCACAGGGTGATCCTCATTACCATCAAACACTGTCTGCCTGTGTCCATTCATGCGAATGGACAGTTTGTTGCTGGTAATTCCTACATAGAAAGCTTCACAGCGTAGGCACGTCAGCTGGTAAATCACGTGGGTGCTTTCATACGTGGCTCTGCCTTTGATCGTGTACACCTTCTGGGTTACAGGACTGGAGTAGGTGGTGGTGGGAGGGTGCATGGAACAGGTTTTACACCGGGGGCAGTTACAAGGGTAGAAGCCAGAGGGTAGGGATGGTGGTTTGGGGATTTCATAGGGATGAATCAAGAGGTTACGAAGGTTAGGTGGACGGCGGAAAGACACTCTTGGTGGAGTGGGGAGGATTTCATGAAGGATGGATCTCATTTCAGGACAGGATTTGAGGAAGTCGTATCCCTGCTGGAGACCCACATTCAGAGTCTGATCCAGTCCCAGAAAGTATCCTGTCACAAGTGGGGCACTTTTGGGGTTCTTCTGTGGGAGGTTCTGGGTTTGAGGGGATGAGGAAGTGGCTCTGGTAATTCGCTTCTGTATCAGGTTGAGAGGGTAGTTGCGGGATCCGAAAGCTGTTTTCAGGTTGTTGGTGTAATGGTTCAGGGATTCCGGACTGGAGCAGATTCGTTTGCCACAAAGACCTAGGCTGTAGGGAAGGGACTGTTTGATGTGGAATGGGTGGCAGCTGTCATAATGGAGGTACTGTTGCTTGTTGGTGGGTTTGATGTGGACGGACATGTGAAGCTGGCCATTGGACAGATGGAGGTCAACGTCAAGGAAAGTGGCATGGAATTTGGAGTAGGACCAGGTGAATCTGATGGAACCAAAGGAATTGAGGTTGGAGAGGAAATTCTGGAGTTGTTCTTCACTGTGAGTCCAGATCATGAAGATGTCATCAATAAATCTGTACCAAACTTTGGGTTGGCAGGCCTGGCTAACCAAGAAGGCTTCCTGTAAGCGACCCATAAATAGGTTGGCGTACGAGGGGGCCATCCTAGTACCCATGGCTGTTCCCTTTAATTGTTGGTATGTCTGGCCTTTGAAAGTGAAGAAGTTGTGAGTCAGGATGAAGCTGGCTAAGGTAATGAGGAAAGAGGTTTTCGGTAGGGTGGCAGGTGATCGGCGTGAAAGGAAGTGCTCCATCGCAGCCAGGCCCTGGACGTGCAGAATATTTGTGTATAAGGAAGTGGCATCAATGGTTACAAGGATGGTTTGCAGGGGTAACAGATTGGGTAAGGATTCCAGGCGTTCGGGAAAGTGATTGGTGTCTTTGATGAAGGATGGGAGACTGCATGTAATGGGTTGAAGGTGTTGATCTACGTAGGCAGAGATACGTTCTGTGGGGGCTTGGTAACCAGCTACAAAGTTTGCCAAGGTAATCCTATTCCTGATGTCCAGGTAGAGTTTCAAGGAATCCTCAGAACCTTAGGCCCCCTACAAAACCTTTCACCTGACCCCATCAACCTCCTGACCCCACTGACACCCCGCACCCCTACCTTCTACCTTCTTCCTAAAATTCACAAACCCAATCATCCCGGCCGTCCCATTGTCCCCATATAAAAAACCAGTCACTTGCAAAATTCCCTTTCCCTCTTTCCCTCCAACGCATTACCCAACAGACTAGAAATACAAGCTTATACACAGATGGCTAAAAACCAAGTAAGCTTCAGAAAAGGAAGATCATTTATTCAATAGATTTGGCACCTGTGAACACTCCTGAAGGTCAGCCAGACAAGTTATGCCGTCATCATGCCATGGCTTCAAGAAGTCCTACGACTCCATAGACAGGCAGACTCTCCTTGACACGCCAGAAGAATGTGGAATAGGCACAAAAACTGGAATGGTCATGCAACTGACACCACATCCAAAATTAAATTTATGGGAGAAGTCCCAGAACCATTTGAGATACACACAGAGAAAGACAATGATATGGTGTCTCACCACTTTTATTCAACAGTCTTGGACAAAATTATCAACCAATGGGAAGAAACAGCAAAGGGGATCCAGTTAGGAAGAACATGTACAAACAAGATAATCATGAAATACCTGGCATTTTCAGGTGCCCTGGCCATGCTTAGCAACAAGAGACAAGAAGCACAGAAATGCTTACATGAAGTCTCTGATGTAGAAAGAACAATGCTCAATCCAAGCACACAAAATACAGAAAGGTTGATAGTGTGGAAAAATTCAAGAATCGAAGAGAATATATACAAATAGGTAATTCAAACAAGGCAATAAGAACAGAAAAACTTTAGGAAGCATACAAACACACATGGACTTACTACAATAAAAGAAACATATCAAAATAGACCAAAATTGGGCACTACAATACAGATGTACTACCAGAAGCACTCTATGCATCAGAAATGACCACAACTGAAGCATCAGGTTTCACAGACAGAAAAAAAAAATAGAATGTAAACCCTCAGAAAAATTTAAGGAGCAATAAACAAGGGCGGTATATGGATGAAGGACCAATTAAAGAGTTACACAAACACACAGACATGATAAGAAAATGCTGACATATTCTATGCAAAACTATACAGAATGAACAGCAGCACATTCACTATGAGGGTTTCTGCTGTAGCAAACAGTTCAATAAAAGAAATTGATTGCAAGAAATAGAAGACCACATAAAATATTCAGGAATCAATATGGAAATGATAGTAAATGAAAGAGACAAGTTCTGAAACAAAATTATGAACACAATACTTGAAGTAAAAGAAAGGAAGAACAATATGGATGTAACAAAGGAAACAAAAACACAGTCAGAGAATGAACAGATTTTTGGGAAGACAAAATGAAGAAGTAAACAAAAAAAAAAAAAAAAATTGAATAATCTTGTAACACTCAAGGTCAACTACTGTTGTAGGGGCATTAATGTGTAGTGATAATGATGATAATAATAATAACAGCAATAATAATAAAATACAGAACCAAAGAAAAAAGTAATTAGGCCTATAGCGAAAGTCCAAGATGTCTGAAAATGTATAATGTACGATATTTGTTTATTTATTCGTCTCTAAATGTTCCATGCATCACTTGCATGATAAATTGTAATGATATAGAATGAGCCATTTTATAACTGCATTACAAATTAATTTGTAAATATGACTATATATGCTGAATGTTTATACATTTTTTGTTATTATTATTGTTATTAAATACAGAGATGTGAGCTAGTAATTCCTACCAACTACCTTTCATATGTTACGCAATAGCACACATTGAAGGGGTTGTCAAGAAGAAACTTTTCCGTTTGCTTTTGCATTGCTGTCTGTCAGACATTTATATCACTGAGCAAGTTATGAAAAAATTTTAGTTGCAGCATTGTATATTCCTTTTTGTGCACCCCCTTCTTGTACTAAAGACAACTTTAATGTGGAGTAACGAGTACCATTTTCCCTTGTGGTATCATTATTATGTACATCACTGTTCCTTTTGAATTGCAGAAGTCAAGATGTCCAACTCCTTAAACAGATGTCTACAAAATGATCATGTGTGGGCACCATGTGTTATCCTTACAGCACATTTTTGAGCAATGAAGACTTACTTTCTTAAAGATGAGTAACTTCAGAAATGACAAAGCAATGGACTGCTTTTCACAGTTAAAACCTATGACATTGGTTCTCCTATGACCCCTGATTTTGGCAATGAATAGGACACAAAGTGAGTTTACTTTGGATATGTCAATACTGGCGGGTAGAGTGAGCAGGTTCAAGCAGTTGCATGTTCAAGTAGTTGCAGGTTCCAGCCATTATGCAGAGATGAAGGGGCTTGCACACAATAAGACTAATGTCGAGTGAAGAAATGCATCAAACAAGTATTCGGACTGAGAGCCAAACCAACAACCATCTGTTAATATTCTACATTCTAATACAGTGTTTTGTATTATACATAAAGTATTCATTACACTAACTATATAGTACAAGCAGAATATCTAGTGCACACCATCAAAATTTGGCAATTATTTGAGCTTTGTAGCTCACTGACAACAGACTCATAATACACGTGAAGTTTGTCACTGATAAGTACACTCAATTTAAACACAAATATAGCAGTAACAAAACTGACTTCCCTATGCAGGAAAAAATATTACTCTGGCACAGGAAAGTGTAAATCACTACAGCAACAAATCTTTGAATATGTCTACAGTAAATTAAATGTGGTTAGCAGGCAAAATTAAATTTAAAATGCAAACATCTCTCATTTCTGCTTGACAGATTCTACAACACAAAGGGATTTAAGAATTATAATATTCTGATGTACGTTTATATGTAAATAAATATAAGCAGAAAAATAAATATAAGTCATGTAGAGAGAAGAACATTAAAAAAATATGAAAACGTTATTTATGTATTGCAGCATTCTACATCGGAGGAGCAAATTTCGAGCATAATCTGTTAATCTTGCAAAAATTCATTTCACTATGAACCTGAACGTACTTTTTTCTTATTTATAAACTGTATCCTCAGTATCCCTGCTACATCACCTCTTGTTAAGGCAAACTGCTTAACATCAATACACCGAAAAATCGCAAAACGACATATTTTCCTATATGTCGTCAATTATTCCAACAATGTTCCTCATTAAACGGGAACACAATGAGATATAATTCTTCCAAAATCTTTCAAATCAAATTAAGAGACAGTACGATGTTCTGTCACCCAACAAATAGAAAACAAGAATGATTGGAAATGATCTCATCTTATTCTCAAACCGTAGATGAGGGGTGTGTGAAATCAGGGATTGTTCTCAAAACAAATCAATGCGGTAAAAACTGCAACAAGTTGCATTTCCTGCAGTGACATTTTTGACTACGGCCGGCATATTTTTTATTCCCGTAAATAAGAAACATCTGGCTAACAAGCGCTAAGTATATCTACTTCAAGGTGTATCCTAAGCTCACACATTGTAATGTAAAAGATAGAAAAATACAAAATATATCAAGTAATTACAAAAAATAAAATTTGATTATACCACCTAACCTCAAAAATTTTCAGTCTAGGTCACTTACTGAAATCTGAGAAACCGGGAGCAGTTTCAGCAAATAGTTCCTTACAAATGTGCTGTGCGAAATTACAATTATCGAGCAAAAACCATAATCAATAAATTATGTTCATTAACTAGCAAACTAGAAACACCACTACGATCATAAATTCAACGAAAACACGCTTGCTTAGTTGCGCAGTCCACAGATATTTTGATATATGTTTGATGCTCTTAGCTTAAATATCTGTCGCAAGATTTTATTGCGACTAACGCTATAATTTTGCGTGATATTAAAGAATAAAACCACGGTCAAGTTTTTGATAAACATTCAAAGTTTGATAAAACAAAAATTCAGATTCAAATATTTGCCTCATGTTATTTACCAACCTGTGTTTATCAGCGATAACAGACATGCGAAACAACTGACAGATAGTTTGTCAAATTTGAGTTAGTGGAATGTTGTTGTAGTTGGGCGTGTTTGGATATTACCGAGAGAATACGAAAGGTTGGTGATCTTCAGTGCCTATAACGTTCCAGTTTGTGACATATTTAGTTCCTTCTTACTGACAGACTTAAATAGTTATTAGAATTTGTCGTTTTCGTAAAAAAGCTGCTTTTACAAAATTATTTCGTGAGAATCCGGTGTATATGTAAAATTTGTACGGAATCATCCCGCCTACAATTTTAATTTTGTAGTCTAACAACCTAGACGTGTGCAGAAGAGGGTGACGCTAAATTAAGAGATATTGCGTGCTTTTTCGCTAGATGAAATGAAATCCACGGTCCTCAAGATCTGGCATTCTATTTCTAATATTTAATTTTTTGTTTAGAGATTACCGCAAATATACACAGAATCGCCACACAGGAAATTTGCCCTCAATGGATATTTTACCTCAAGTGCCCTGAGGTATTCTAAAATATCTTTTGCATATTCTACAGTAAGTATTACATCATTTGCGGAGTCTTTGTCTCTATCCTGTATATTATACAGGGATGATTAACAAGAAGTCTGTTCTTTATTAACTCCCTGATTTTCTTCTATGGGTAGTGAATTTGCATCATTTATGGCAACATACTTTAATGTTTGTGTTAAGCTGACAACTTAATTTTTCAAAGGTTTCTTTATTGCATTTTAGACACTTCCTGGCTTCAGTAGACATCTCAGATCAACGCCTTCCATGCTATGTGAGCGTAATTTATTGCCAGTTTCTGCTAGCATAGACGTCTTTTAAGTGCCATGTAATTTAGGCCTTGTATTCACTTGCGTTCCTGCTGCAGTTAGATGATGCCTGTGGAATGCTTTTATCTGTTACCCACAAATACTGATTGCGTCAACTACACCAATGCAGTTGAGCTGCATACAATTTTAAATTTAAAAAAAACCTACAACTTGATCACAGAGGTCTAGGGAATGCATGTCATATTATTCCATTGCTCGCTCTGCTCTTGGTATGGCATTGCCAATTTTAATGAGATCTGTAACTAGATCCTCAGGTTTTGTGTCATACTGTTCATTATTATGTTGCTCATAACAGAACAAGACTTTTTACACATAATTATCTTTTTCGTTCAGTAATTCCATTACTGCTCCAATAATCCATGAAAGAAACAAAACACGGGATTAATGAGCACAAGAATCTGGGGCCAATCAGCAAGTGACAGTAAGGCCTGTTTCTATTACCAACTGTGAAGTTCAATTGTTTTGCCTCGACCTAATTTACTGAGAAGCAGTTACTCTCTTGTAAATTCAGTGGGGCAGGCTCACTATCAAATGTGACATAGCTGCTAATAGTAGGTGCCCAATCATCTGTATTCTTCCAGAGGGAAACTCACATGACAAAGCAAGTAAATTTTCTCAAGATAAATATCTGAGATTTCTCCTACAAATAAAGCTACAGCATGTAACAATTGAATGAGCCATGATTGGCATAAGGCACTTGATTAAAATTACATATAGTGGGCTCAGTTTTCCATTTTTTTGCAACTGATTTTTAATGTTATGTTCCTTTAAAATAAGCCAGCATTATTAGATCACCATTTATTATTAATAGATCGGTTTGACAGAGCACTGAAAGACCTAAGTCGAAACAAGGCCCCGGGAGTAGACAACATTCCATTAGAACTACTGACAGCCTTGGGAGAGCCAGTCCTGACAAAACTCTACCATCTCATGAGTAAGATGTACGAGACAGGCGAAATTCCCTCAGACTTCAAGAAGAATATAATAATTCCAATCCCAAAGAAAGCAGGTGTTGACAGATGTGAAAATTACCGAACTATCAGTTTAATAAGTCACAGCTGCAAAATACTAACGCGAATTCTTTACAGATGAATGGTAAAACTGGTAGAAGCCGACCTCAGGGAAGATCAGTTTGGATTCCGTAGAAATGTTGGAACATGTGAGGCAATACTGACCCTACGACTTATCTTAGAAGAAAGGTTAAGGAAAGGCAAACCTATGTTTCTAGCATTTGTAGACTTAGAGAAAGCTTTTGACAATGTTGACTGGAATACTCTCTTTCAAATTCTGAAGGTGGCAAGGGTAAAATACAGGGAGCGAAAGGCTATTTACAATTTGTACAGAAAGCAGATGGCAGTTATAATAGTCGAGGGACATGAAAGGAAAGCAGTGCTTGGGAAGGGTGTGAGACAGGGTTTTAGCCTCTCCCCAATGCTATTCAATCTGTATATTGAGCAAGCAGTAAACGAAACAAAAGAAAAGTTTGGAGTAGGTATTAAAATCGATGGAGAAGAAATAAAAACTTCGAGGTTCGCCGATGAGATTGTAATTCTGTCAGAGACAGCAAAGGACTTGGAAGAGCAGTTGAACGGAATGGACAGTGTCTTGAAAGGAGGGTATAAGATGAACATCAACAAAAGCAAAATGAGGATAATGGAATGTAATTGAATTAAGTCGGGTGATGCTGAGGGAATTAGATTAGGAAATGAGACACTTAAAGTTGTAAAGGAGTTTTGTTATTTGGGGAGCAAAATAACTGATGATGGTCGAAGTAGAGAGGAGATAAAATGTAGACTGGCAATGGCAAGGAAAGCGTTTCTGAAGAAGTGGAATTTGTTAACATCGAGTATAGATTTAAGAGTGAGGAAGTCATTTCTGAAAGTATTTGTATGGAGTGTAGCCATGTATGGAAGTGAAACATGGATGCTAAATAGCTTGGACAAGAAGAGAATAGAAGCTTCCGAAATGTGGTGCTACAGAAGAATTCTGAAGATTAGATGGGTAGATCGCATAACTAAGAAGAGGAGTTTGTGCCACAACTTGACTAGAAGGAGGGATCGGTTGGTAGGACATGTTCTGAGGCATCAAGGGATCACCAATTTAGTACTGGAGGGCAGCGTGGATGGAAAAATTGTAGAGGGAGACCAAGAGATGGATACACTAAGCAGATTCAGAAGGATGTAGGCTGCAGTAGGTACTGGGAGATGAAGAGGTTTGCACAGGATAGAGTAGCATGGAGAGCTGCATCAAACTAGTCTCAGGACTGAAGACCACAACAGCAACGGGTAATTCCATGTCAAATCAACAAGTGCTACAACCTGACCCTCTCAGATTTTTTTGAAACTAAGTATGCGTATATTACTCATAAATCATGACAAAAATTTTTTCACATTTTTCTGACAAAGTTACCAAGTAATGGATCTTCAAAAATTGAAAAGATGGCAAATTTTTTACTCACAGAACAATGTTGTTTTCTTTACAACTTATGTTCTAATTAAGCTAGAACAATAAAATTTACTTCATTGGAAAGTTCTTTTAAAGAGCTTTTAACGATACCAAACATCATTAGTTTAATATATATACACAAATTGTTTAAAAAAAAACAATATTGTTGAATTTACCGAATTTTAAAAAACTGTTATTTTTAAAATTCTCAAAAAATATATGTGGAAGATACACTTTACATCTACATATTCTGAAACTTTCAACTTGGGATGAGCATGGGATCACTATCATAACCAATTTTACGTTAAGGGTGGTGCTTTAAAAATTAGTAAAAACTAATGTATTTTAGATATTAGGCCTACTTCCCCCCAGCTGTATGTTGTTGTAAAATGTGGAAATTAAAAATAATTTATAATTGATAAAAGAACATATGTTTTATGCTTCTGTAATTAATAAATACAAAATGAAAACTTAAAAAAATAAATAAAAAAACACAGAAAGATGAATACCTGAGATCAGACCTAAATTCAGTTAGTGAGTACTATTATTTACAAATAGGCATCCTATTAGTGCACTTCTTCATACTTCGAACTAATCAGTCTGTTGCACGTCAAAATTTCTGCACTGGATAACTTATATGTTCGCCCTGTAGCAGTTTGAGGGTTCACAATTGCCACTACTTCCCTACTGCTTATGGAAAGAATGTCTGGATGACTCGGAAATGTAAAAGATGGTTATCGTCCATGTGGATGTAAGAAACTAACTGTGATTTTATCCTTGTCCTGATTTTTTTCAAGTACATAGGTTAACCATCAGTGTCCATTATAATCACAAACAACATATCCTTTTATGTCTTTGAACGGTATTTTATCACTGTCAGAAGCTGTCACCAGTTCAATTTTACTATCATCAGAGTTTGAACACACATTTGTTATTATTTTGTCCTTGCTAAAAGGAATAAAAGTGTGAAGTTTTTGTGTCCCTACAATTTTGCAGCATTTCTCAAATCTCTTCGTAAGTTTCATTTCTCCATTTTTGTGATCTTCTTTAGTAGCATACTTGAAGTTCATTCCTTCTATGTTATCCTTGGCAAACATATAAAGTTGTTTTGGTGTCATTATTTGATCATTGTATGGCTGTTGCAGACTTGCTCGAGCTGCAAGTCATTTAACAGTTCCACCATCACTAGCTCCCTTCCCATGCGAGGTGGCTGAAAAATGCCATTCAGCTTCAGTTTGGAAATCGTCTTCATGATGGCACAGATTGATAAAGTTCTTCCTATTTTTATAATGAGCTGCTGCTCCACCAGAGAAATAATATATTTTTCTTGGTTTTCTACCGAATTTAACAGTCAGGAAATCCATCAAGTACGATTGGAACAAATGCACAGCAACAGTGTCATGTGTTGGGCATTCTGATATGATTACAAGACTTGTGTGCTCGAGTTTGTTCCCATCCTGTTACAAGCAACAATGGGATGAATCGTTGCTTGTATGTTTGTCCAGTGATAGCCTTGAACTTCGTCCTGGATGACAAAGGAGTAATTCTCAGAAAAGTCACAGATCACTAAGACCTCTCCTTCTGTAAGTTCATTTCTCAATCTCTTTTGGAAGGTTGATTGTTGACTAGCAACAAATGAATGTCGTGTAAGCGATTTTATTCAAAAAAAAAAAAAAAAAAAAAAGGTTGTCAGATGATTTTATGATTGTTTCTAGAGATGTGTGATCAACAGAAACCCATTGCTGATAAGTTATATTATCAATATCATTAGTATTCAACAAATCTTGTAAATATGTCTTAAATGTTTCTTGGCCAGGGCAGAATTTACATTCACCAAAATGACAAGCAGGTAATGACGGACTACATACAACTCTTGCAATGCAGTCTTTGTGAGTTTTTATTGGATTATCTTCATCCTTTGTCAGCTGAGGAATGTTAGACCCAGTCAGCATGAGTTTGAAGTTTTGATCGAAACTGTGTACCACTACTTCCAGCTAAAACAATTTTTGGGACGTAGGTCTGCAAACTTCGAAAATCCAATGTGGAACTCTAGATGGTTGTCTTTAAAGTTTGCGTAAATTTCTTTCAAATTACTTAAAACTAGCCGTTTTTGTACTTGCAGTTATTCTCTGTTATCTCTCACAAGCACAAAATCTTTTTCCCAGGCATTGCCATGCTTATCTCATCAGAACGATAAAAGTTTCTAACAAAATCAGCGGTTGTTTGATCAAGAGTCTTGCCAGGTTTTGGGTTTGGTGAAGACAAAATTCCCTTGGCCTTCACCAAATCTTTTACTCTTCGAGCCATGTAATTTGTTACGTTAAATTCATCTTGAAGCTTCTTAACACTCCAGCTTTTAGATAAAATGGTAAAAATATCCATGTTTACTTTGAGATGTACATGTACGAAATTTATCTTTTAGCTGACTGATCATCTCAGATTCTGCATGATCATGTACCTCTTCTTCTTTTTCGGAAGGAAGCAATAATACGTTTGTTTGAATTGCTGAAGTTAATTTAATTAGTTTTTCCTTAGGATATTTTGCTTCACACAGTCGTTTCTTCTTAATTGGCGATTCACCAACAGACTGCAAAGAAGCATTCAAGCTTTCTAAGGCCCCACTTGCTGCAATGTCTTGTACGTCACTATCACATAAAACCCTGTCACTTCCTTGTTTCACCACAGAATACAGTAGATCATCATCATCATTTTCTGTGCTAGACGTATCACAAATTTCTACTCGTGCAATTTTTTACGGCAGTTGTCACACACTTTTTTGATTTAAAGTTAAGAAAGGTTTTCTTGCTATCATCCATTGTGAAACAAGCCGTAAGTGTTTCTTGTGGTTAAGTTGAATGCCCCAGCTTTTTATATTCAATACTATACAATATTACTTCTCTATTCTTTCACTTCCTGTAAAAAATTATTTCATTATGTTAATAGTATGCAAACATTAACTGGTTGTAGGCATATAAACTTACAGACTCTTGTGAGGTTTGTACAAAAGTACCTTTAAGCTAGATTCAAAACACATTTCAGAGTTAATCACATAATTTTACTACAGCTGCCTAACAGCAAAAGAATGTGTGGGTCACTTTCAACAATAGGTGAAAATTGCTGACAATATTAACCAGAGATAAAATACTGAATAGCTTGCAGATAGTAACCCAGAATAATCCTTTTATATATAATCTTTAAAATGAGAGATAGCTTCCTTTTTTTCCTGTGATTTTACAGCTATTAATAAATAGTTAGCACTAAAGTTTAATAAGCAGTTATTCGTTTCAAAAGTACAATTTGTGGACCATGTAACATAATCCAACACTGTAATATTTTCATGTACAGCAAATTATAGAAAGTCACCTATCTGACTGTGATTTTGGAGAATCATGGTAAACATAAAATTGCTTTTGATAGTGATCCCATGCTCATCACAAGTTGAAAGTTTCAGAATATGTAGATGTAAAGTGTATCTTTCACATTTTTTTTTTTTTTTTTTTTTTTTGAGAATTTTAAAAATACAGTTTTTCAAAATTGGATAAATTCAACAATGTTGTTTTTATAAACAATGTGTGTGTGTGTGTGTGTGTGTGTGTATATATATCTCTAAAAACAAAGATGATGTGACTTACCAAATGAAAGTGCTGGCAGGTCGACAGACACACAAACACAAACATACACACAAAATTCAAGCTTTTGCAACAAACTGTTGCCTCATCAGGAAAGAGGGAAGTAGAGGGAAAGACGAAAGGATGTGGATTTTAAGGGAGAGGGTAAGGAGTCATTCCAATCCCGGGAGCGGAAAGGCTTACCTTAGGGGGGAAAAAAAGGACGGGTATACACTCGCGCACACACACACACACACACACACACACACACATATCCATCCACACATATACAGACACAAGCAGACATATTTAAAGACAAAGAGTTTGGGCAGAGATGTCAGTCGAGGCGGAAGTGCAGAGGCAAAGACGTTGTTGAATGACAGGTGAGGTATGAGTGGCGGCAACTTGAAATTAGCGGAGATTGAGGCCTGGTGGATAACGGGAAGAGAGGATATATTGAAGAGCAAGTTCCCATCTCTGGAGTTCGGATAGGTTGGTGTTAGTGGGAAGTATCCAGATAACCCGGACGGTGTAACACTGTGCCAAGATGTGCTGGCCGTGCACCAAGGCATGTTTAGCCACAGTGTGATCCTCATTACCAACAAACACTGTCTGCCTGTGTCCATTTACGTCACTCAGCTGAAAATGCATTACTGTACTGTGCATTGTTTGTCGCATTCTGATAATGAGTGTTTACGGCCTGTCGCCGCTCGCGGCACGGCTTGCTTTTGTGCGCGCTTCCGCCGCTTACAATAAAAAAAGACAGGAATTGTCTCATTAGCGAAACCATGGCAAGAGACTGCTATTTGTTGTTACTTACACTGCTGCTTTCTTTGATAATGATCAACAAAAACCAAATAATAGACTGCGTATGATGGATGATGTTCTGAACGTGAGTTTAGCGAAAATTTTTCTCCGTTTGAAAATCTTTGCAGACGCCTCTTTAGTACATTACATTCTGCACAGAAATTAGTCATCTTAGATTTAAAAATCTAGTCAATTGCCGTACTTCATTTCTGACTGTAGCACTATTAGGCATAAGAATAATACGAATATAAACATGACATGATATGTATATTCTTCCGCGTTTGCTGTTGTCTCACTCTAGTTTCGTAGTTTATTAGGCAGACAGAATTTAAATGAGATAGCAGCAAACATGAAAGAATACATGGCAAAATGTTTATCTTCGTATTATTCTTATGGTGAAGACAATACTGCATGTGATTCACAATTCATAAAAGTTCCTTTTAGCAACCATCACTTCTCACAGGTAGGAAAAAATTCAGAACGTAGAGTTGGCCATATTGACAAACATCCCAGTCTTGCCAGTCGGATTTTCGTAGTAAATTGAAATGCTGCTACATTCGAAGATAATACGGAATTTTTATTTACTTCGATGGATAATGTATGAAAATGCAGTGGTCGAAATTCGGAGCGGAGAAAAAAAGCTCGTCTTCCACCTTTTTTTTTTTTTTTTTTAATTTATTTACTGACGCAGAGGTTTTGGCGCCAGTATTTATCTTTGTGCCTGCAAAGCATGCCTGTGTAGCGCATACAGGGTGGTCAGAAAATATGTGAAATAATTGTAGGGATGTTACAGGGCAGGTTGTAGTGAGACATAAATGTTAAGAAAGAAATTCGATACGTTGCGCCGTTTCAGAGTTATTTAGCATTGAAGTTAGTCAATCAAATCGTCGCGCGTGTAAATTCAAGTTCCAGCTAACGAGTCAAAGCACTCGTTGGGCAACGCCGCCCCTGGCAGGCCGCTTGAATGCAAGTGCGCGACGCCCCGATTGGCTAAATTCTATGCTAAATAACTCGAAAATGGAGAAACGTATCGAATTTCTTTCTTAACATTTATGTCTCAGTACAACCTGCCCTGTAACATCCCTACAAGCATTTCACACATTCTTACCACCCTGTATATTTAATGGCAGAAGTTAGTTGTGGCGGCACCTACCAACATTTTTCGGACCTTCTGCCTACTTTGCACTCGATTCTAAGCCGCAGGTGTTTTTTTGGATTACAAAAACCGGAAAAAAAGTGCGGCTTGGATTCGAGTAAATACGGTATTTTTCCTACGTGGAATGTTTCCCTATATATATATATATATATATATATATAAAATGGAGGGAAACATTCCACGTAGGAAAAATATATCTAAAAACAAAGATGATGTGACTTACCAAATGAAAGTGTTGGCAGGTCGACAGACACACAAACATACACACAAAATTCAAGCTTTCGCAACAAACTGTTGCCTCATCAGGAAAGAGGGAAGGAGAGGGAAAGACGAAAGGATGTGGGTTTTAAGGGAGAGGGTAAGGAGTCATTCCAATCCCGGGAGCGGAAAGACTTACCTTAGGGGGAAAACAGGACGGGTATACACTCGTGCGCGCGCGCGCACACACACACACACACACACACACACACACACACACACACACACACACACACAACACACACACACACACACATATCCATCCACACATATACAGACACAAGCATATGTCTGCTTGTGTCTGTATATGTGTGGATGGATATGTGTGTGTGTGCGCGCGAGTGTATACCCTTCCTTTTTTTCCCCCTAAGGTAAGTCTTTCCGCTCCCGGGATTGGAATGACTCCTTACCCTCTCCCTTAAAACCCACATCCTTTAGTCTTTCCCTCTCCTTCCCTCTTTCCTGATGAGGCAACAGTTTGTTGCGAAAGCTTGAATTTCGTGTGTATGTTTGTGTTTGTTTGTGTGTCTATCGACCTGCCAGCACTTTCGTTCGGTAAGTCACATCATATATATATATTTAAGAACACGAGTTATAAAGAAAACAACATTGTTCCGCGAGTCAAAAATTTTTCAATTTTTGAAAGTTCGTGACTCGGTAACTTTTTATCAGAAAAATGTGAAAAAATTTAATTGTGGTACTCTTTATGAGTACTATAAGCATACTTCATTTCATTTAAATCCAAGAGGGTAAGGTTGAAAACGATGGTTTCATTTGTTGATTTGACGTGGAATGACCCCGACAGAACATTCATATGTGAACTGAAGATCTTCAAATTTTCGTGCCTGGAGCCCATAAGAGGTTTTCATTTCTAGTACTAGGAGTGAGTTCACGAATAGTTTTATGAAACATTTTTGTAAATACATTAATGTTAATTCGGTTTTACTGATCAGTACAGAGGCCTTTGTGTAATTTCACTCAAATATTTGGGTGCAGATGATTTCAAACTCCATCTTCTCATATTGATCCAGATTTTCTGGGAATTCTGTTAATCATTTCGGATTGATCCTGAGGTAATTTAGTATACAAAGTTATGGGTGGTATCCTTCCTTAGGCAAAAGTGCAGTTAGCTTACCTGTGTCTTCCGTTGGATGCTCCACTTCGTAACTGAGCAATGAATTGTCTGAAGTGAACATAACTAATAGCTGTATTTTTGTGGTGAGATTCATACGTTTTTCGATTGAGCTAATGTTCTGTCTCTAAAGACCTCGGCCCAACTTAAACTTCTAATGTCACCCCTCTTAATCTGTAGGTAGTTAAAACACTGGACTTACAGAGGAGTGAGGTTGAAATTCCAGATCAGCAGTGTAAATTTATGATTTCTGTTCTTGTACCAAAGAAAATATTGGGATGGTTTCTTTTAAATGGACACTCCTGATCTTGCTTTCCATCCTTCCCTTGGGCTAAGTACATAAAGACTTCATTAATGGGACATTATATCCTACTGTTCCTTCCTTCATTTTCATTTTGCACCATCCAAGCTTTATGCACTATATCAAATCCTGTGCCTGCAACACACAGAATTGCCCTCGTGTTTCAAAACATTTTAGTATCCAGGAGTGTCTGGTGTGGAAAGGTTTGCACTTTTTTTACCTCTAGTGAAATTAAAAGAAAAGTTGTATCACTTTAATTGATAAAATTTGTCTGTGTGTGGTATATCCTCGAGGTAGCACAAGCACGCAAGATTGGCATGCTCCTCTTAACTTTGAGTTGTATAATGATTTAATTCAAAACTGAATAATCCTACCGCAGTAAAATTATTTTTACCCATTTATTTCTAGGCTTAATTGAAAAATGGAAATATTGCTTGTTTGTGCTTATCTGGTCAGATATGTTAAGACCTAAAATCATTTACTTTGGTCCAAAAAGGGGTCCAATATTCAGGAACACAATTTTCAATAAATTGACAGCAACCATTAAAAGCTTGGTTTCAGATAAAGCACAGTTTAAACAGGGTTTTGAAAGACTTTTTAATAGTCAACTCTTTCCATTCTATAGATGAATATCTTAACAGGAACTGTTAGATCAGCTTAAGTAAAAATGTGTGTTAGATTTCAGTTTTGACAGCACTTGGTCACAACAGTCAAGATGAGGTATTTTATGTATGATACGTTTATTAAAAGTACATAACAATGTTTCATTTTGGTAGTGTATTAAATCAGTAAATATTAGCAGTTCCAGTTTACTGTAATTTATTCACATATTTTGACAGCCTCCTGATGTGTTCCACACACATGAGAATGGTCTCATGTTGGGGCTACTGAACGTAAACTGAATCCAATCTAATCCAAAAAATGTTAAACAGTGTTTTGTACAGGATGCAGAGTGGAATGGATGAGTCATAAAGTGGGGGCAAGAGAGAGTGGTGTATGGAATATGGAGAGAGCTCACCCTAAGGCCGGAGGTAACAGTTGAATGCCAGTCTAAGAGTTTGATCAGAAATAATAAAGGAATATTTAGGGAATGAGAAAGGTGGCAGTTCCTTTATGCAGTTCCTTTGTGTGGCTGGTGGCTGCTCTTGGTGAGTAAGGTCAGAGGCAGATGGCAGCAGCCATCTGCTTAAAGTCGGAAGTCTGATGTATGAGAGAGTAGAAGCAGAGGACACAAGGCCATCCACTATGTATGACTACTAGCACTTGAGTCTGTTCTGTCTGAAGTCTCCAACACAAGAGTGGTGCAAATGCATTCTGCCTGCCAGGACCTTCCAGTGACAACACACGTGACTTGCTTGGCATGTACACTATTGGTGAACATAGTGTGGGTATGTCAGTTTATGTAGCAGGGGGCTGAAGTTCCTTGCCAGTGGCATTTAGTGGAACGAACTACTCCTTTCCTGAAGGACAGGTTGGTTTGGCATATAGGCACTGGTGCCATTATATTTGGAGAGTACTTCAAGAACTCAATGAAAAATGTAGTTTGAGACAGAATTTGGCATAAAACTGAATATTCCCAGACTCGTTGGCCACCCTATATGCTCCTAAGTTTATTTTTCTGCTTGATCCACCCTTCAGTAAAAAGTGTTCTTGAAAGTAATATTTTATTCTGCTAAAATAATTGTAGTATTTGTCACCATATTTCTTACATCTGTTGCAGCTATTTATTTTCATACATTCTTAAAGTGTGGTACATGCTTCCTGTCATAGCTACATAATTAAGGATTCACACGAGTCAGCAATAGGTATCATAAGTTATGGATCCACAGGGTGACCCAGGAGTAGTGATAAATATCCAGGGATTTGACAGGAAAAGTCATTTGAAGCAAAAAAATCCAGTAAGCATGGACTTTATAATGCTTACCCTAGAAACTTTGAGCATTTCTTTGTCTTTGTTACTGTGAAATACATATCTTCTACTGAGCGAGTTCTTGTTGCTCTTAAGGTATGTGTTTTAGAGCCCTTATTTGCTGGACTGTTTTGTGTGGAGTGATCTTTTGTGTCTTGCTCCTGAATACTGATCATTTGCTCTGGGATATCCTGTATTCAGCTTTTTTAGTTCTGTTGTGTGTTGGGATAGTGAACTTAAGGAGGTGGATCTATAATATTTTGATTAGTGGGCCTACATGCCAGACTCTTTGGAGAGTACCATTCATAAGAAATTTAGTGCTTGTAAAGTTCTACAACTCTTTTTGTCTGATGATGTGGGGTAGAACCTTCTGTCTTCAGAGATCGTCATATACAAAATATTCATTGTTATAATAATTGCCTCTTGATTATAAACAGCAGTATTGTCTACACTAGCCAGCAATCATATTATTGCAGACAAAATTATTCCTCATTTCAAAACTACTGAATCAGGATACAGTAATGTGCATAACCTAATTTATATAAGAGTTTGACGAGACACAGAAAACTGGAAACATGGCTTGCTGGATTGATGAGCTGATGGTAGCTGGTAACATGCAGTGATAATTGTATGTTGTGTGAAATATGTAGCCTGCATGCAGAGTGATCATTAGTGTCAATAAGAAGGTGGAGGTCATATAACTGAGCATTTCTCTGTTCCAAGTACTGTAGTCCCACAACCAATAGTAGAACTGATGTCTATAGATTTGTAAACCACTCAAAATTATGGTCCACTTTTCTGAATCATGCATATCCAGGAAATCCATGATCATGTGTTTTCTTTTCGTAACAGTGCATTAGTTTGTGGGGACAGTGTGTTGTAGGGTCCAGATCACAGGGAGAAATCGAAAAACCAGTATTGTATTCATGTATTAACATTGATACACACAGACAGAAAGGTATAAAGAAATTTTATCTGCTACCCCAAAAGATCTTTTCCAGTTGTCGGCTGTCCAAATGATGTACTTAGTGCACCATGTCATTCATTTTAGGTGATTCATGCCTACACAAAAGATGATAGGTGACAGAGGACATCTGCTGGAGTACTTTTTCTGTCCACCACAGATATACTGATTGTTCAGTATGTCCACTTCATCACATTTACTACAGCAGTTATCCAGAGCCTCATAGGAGTGTCAGCCATTTGCAGCACTGAGACAGAAATGCTCTGGCTTGCACCTCCCCCGCCCCGCCCCCTCCTCCTTTTCCCCAAATTTTTGATGAGTTCATAATAAAAGTTGTTGGAAAACTGTAACTTAAATATTACTAAGGTGCAAGATTCTGACACAAGAGCCTCCTTCATGTTGGAGATGTGGAGGAAAGACGCAATGTTGTGAAGGATATACTGCTTCGCATTCAGTATAAACTTCTCAGTAGTGCTTTTATGTAGACCTCTTTTCATATATCTGAAGGTATTCTCCAGTTCCATATTTGAACAGAATAATAAAAAGATAATTGTTTATGGCTTTGTCCAAATGGTAATTAAGCCGGTAGTGCTTTATGGTCCTTAGTTGAATATTGTTTCAACAACAGGAGCAAATTTGTACATTCTATAATGTAAGAATGAGTTTAGATTTCTATGAGTATGGTTTTTACAAATTTCTGTCTTTGTTTGATCATCTGACAATTTGGATTTTTCATCATATTGTCAAACCTGTGGCTTGTGGTGTGACAGAATCCCAATATATGAGTAAAATAGTGGGTTCGCACGTTACAGAGTAAAAAAAAAATAATTTAATTTTTCTAATTTTGACACTATTTAATGAACAGCTCAGTTGTGAAGTTGTTTGCTAATCCTTGTAGGAAAATACAATGTTGCTGGGAGCATGAACATGTTGCATAGTAAAATAAAAAGTTCCTCCTTCATAACACTTCCCACACTGTAAAAGATTTCTTGTAGGTCTATACACATTACATACCTGTAAATATGTGAAACTGCTTTATAAATTAACCAGTCTGCATCGTAACGTTTTTCTGATGAATACTGTGGCACATTTAACAAATGGGCACTTACAATGTAATTAACCCCAGGTATCATTTTGTCAGCCTCCAGAATTTTTACATTATTGAAGATTACAACTCTATTCTTGCATTAAGATATAATCGTGTCAGAGTCGAATAAATATTCACAATTTTTTTTCCGCTTGACACATAGCTGTAAATAACTATCAAATCTGAGAAGACACAGGTTACTATCACTACTATCATGTCATTCCTCTGTAATTCTTAGTGGTGCCGTCATATGGTGACAGACAAGAGGTTTCACAGGTCTGTGCTGAGAACTTGCCATCATAGTTAAGGAACAATTTGCTGCTAACTTAATTTTATTCATGAAGAACTCAAAATTGGTTTTATGGGTAAAAATGTGAAATTAGTAGAATTTCTGACTGGAGGCATAGAGCAGTAGTGTATTGACAAAACCTTTAGCTCAACATTTTATGTTTCTAAAGAAACTTAAACTTTTGTTAGTGAACTAAAGAGCTTCATGCGTTGACTTATGCTCTGGAGGCTGCTAAAACTGTAGCCATTCATAACATCAGAAGCAAGTGTTATAATGTACGCTGCTACACAATTGAAGACCTTGATTCAAGAAGGGGATAGCACCACTTTTTTAATGCTGTATAAGGGAAAAAGCTTCTTTCAGTAAAGGGAGATAATTCATATTTTTCAGACAACTGCTGTGCACAAAATAAAAACTGTGCTTTCATATAGTGTGTTTCTGCTTGTTTAAGGCTGGGGAGATTTGAAAATGTAGACTGATTTCCAGGACCAGGCCATTGCTTGTGCCTTGCAACTGATGTTTTGATTGCATTGATAAGAAAATTAGAAAAACAAGGTGAATTAATGTACCAGAAGATTATAAAAAACTTGTTAAGAGAACATCATCAATGAAGTTCAGAGTTATTAATGTTGAAGGGTCATGTTTGAAACTGTTAGCTATCTACAGCTGATGTTTCTTGAGGATGTAAAATGAATGCAAAATTCAGTCTATCTAGATATCATATTTTTCTTTATTCAAGCACATCAGATGCCTTGTTGTGTTGTGATCACCAGAGTACAATGTACTAGGTACTAGGAAGAGTTTGATTTTATAAAATCTGGGCAAAAAGTAACACTAACTGCTGAGCCTACATATAGCAGTAGGCTTCCCGTTAAGAATGCCAAACTCAAGGACACAGTGAAACTTGCTCGGCAAAATGTTTGTAAGAGTGGCATGTGCTGCTATGGATCTCTGATATTGGGATTGGGTCTGTGTTCCAAAAGTGATGATTCTTCCTGTTAGAGTGACTAACTTGAAAGTCAGAGCCTACAAAGTAAACTTTGACTCTTAATCAATTCATATAAACGATACATGAAATACCATTCCAGATCTTTTAAATTAGTTTTTTGTTCCTCGTGAAAAAATTGTAAAATGAGTTATCCCCTTCTTGCACTGCTGGCTTCAATTGTTTTCAGACCTGGTTCAAAAATTCATCATGGTCACCTATGAACTCGATTTATTCAAAGTATGAAAAGTTCAGCTTGGAATATCAATAATATTGTGAAAAACATAGATTGCTACTCACCATAAAGATGATGCAGACAGGCACAGCAAAGACTGTTACACATTAGTTTTTCAGTCAGAGCCTTCTTTAGAAAAGAAAAGAAAAGAAAAGAAAAGGAAAGAAAAGGAAACAAGCACATTCACACAAGCAAGCAAACTCACACATCAATGACCACCATCTCTGGCTGCTCTAGCAACTGTCACGTTGAACAAAAGCAGCAATCATGAGTGTGATGGAGATAGAAGGGTAGGGATGGGGAGAGAGGAGTCAACCCTGTCTGACAGAGCATGCAGGGACTAGATGGTAGGAGGACAAGGCTGCCAGGTGCAGCTTCGGAGACGGAGGGGGTGGGCAGGTGATAGGAGGGAAACGGAGTGGAACAGGAGAGGAACAGAGAAGGGGGAAAGACTGGTGGGCACACTGGCAGTGAGTGGCAAAAATGAAGGTGAGGGTGAGGGGGACATGAATTGGAAGTAGGTGACAAGACAGAAGGGGTGGAAACTGTTGGATGGAGGATGTGGGGACAGTTGGTTACCGTAGGTTGAGGCCAGGATAATTTCAGGAGCAGAGGCTATATTGTAAGGATAATGCCCATTTGCGCAGTTCAGAAAAGCTGGTGGCGTAGGGTAGGATCTAGATGGACTGGGTTGTGAAGCAGCCTTTGAAATCAAGCATGTTATGTTCAGCTGCATGTTGTGCCACAGTGTGTTCCACTTTGCTCTGGGCCACAGTTTGGTGGGGCCATTCATTCAGGCAAACAGTCAGTTGGTAGTCATACCAACATAAAAATCTGTGCAACTGTTGCAGCAGAGCTGGTGTGTGACATGGCTGCTTCCCCAATTGGCTTGGCCTCTGACGGGGTAGGACAGTGCTGTAACAGGACTGGAGTAGAAAGTGCTGGGTGGGTGAATTGGGCAGGTCTTACACCTGGTTCTTCCACAGGGATATAACTCCTTTGGCAAGGGGTTGGAATTGGGAGTACATAGGGAAGGGTTAGAATATTGTGGAAGTTGTGTGGGTGATGGAACTCCACTGATGAAGGAAGGGAAGGATCTTGGGTAGTATGTCCCTTGTTTCAGGGTATGATGATAGATCATCAAAGCGCTGATTAAGGATGTGGTTCAGATGTCCCAGTAATGGGTGGTACCGGGTGATGAAGGGGGCGCTTCTTTGTAGCTTGTTCTTGGAGGGGGTGGGAGGATTGGGGGTGTATGGAGTTAGGGCATGGGAAATCAGTTTGCAGACTAGGTCTAGGGGTTAGTGCTTGAGTTTGAAGGCCTTTGTGAGACTTTCAGCTTTGCAGATAAGCCATCTCCGGATAGCTAGGCTGTGTTGGGGCAGTCTTTTGATGTGGAAGGGTTGGCACCTGTCAAAATGCTGGTGGCACTGTTGACGTTAGATTTAATGTGGACACAGGTGTGGATGGAGCCATCAGAGAGGAGGAAGTAGGTGTCCAGGATAATGGCACACACTGGGTTGAGGTGGTCAAGGTGAAGAGCATGGGAGAGAAGGTGTTGAGGTTCTGAAGGAATGTTGATAAGGTGTCTTGGCTGTTATTCCAGATAATGAGGATATCATCAGTAATCCTGAACCAGACCAGCAGTTTGGGAGACTAGGAAGGTTTCCTCTAGATGGCCCACAAACAGATTGGCATGGGAGGGTGCCATGGGTGTGACTATGGCTGTGCTGCAAAGGGATACGTTACATTCAAAGAAATAACTGTTAAAAAAGTTAGTAAGGTGTATATGGAATGAGGTAGTTTTTTGGATTCTGGAGGATATTCGGAGAGGTAGTGTTAAATAGTGGGAAGACCATAAGTGTGGGGGATGTTTTTATAGAGGGAGTGGTGTCTACAGTGACAGGTAGGGATCCAGGAGGTAAGTTGGTGGGGATGGTGAAGGAAGGAAGTGGTTGGTATCTTTGACGTGGGAGGCTAGGTTTTGGAAATTGATTTGATGACTGAAATTCTTTCAGTGGGATTTCCAGGTTTGTTGGGTTTGTGGATTTTGGGGAGCATGTGAAAGGTGAGTGTACTAGTGTCATAGGGGTGAGGTGAAGAAAAGGTTACAGGGGAGAGGTTCTGGGAAAGGCCTAGGGCTTTAAGCAGGGATTGGAGGTTATGTTGTGCTTCGGGGATGGGATCACACTGGAAGAGAGTTAAGTGGAGGAGTCAGACAATGGGCAGAATCCTTCCTTGGTAGTCTCTGCAGTTTATAATGACTGTGGTGGAACCTTTGTCAGAAGATAGGATGATTAGGTCAGGATCTGTGTATAGCTTTCCTTTCTTCTGCTGGATATTTGTGTTCTTAGAAGAGACATTGTGAAGGATGGTGAGGCCAAGTTGAAGGTAAGGACTTACTAGACGTTCACTAGGGGGTGGTTAGATGAGGGGGATGGGGATGGAGGTGGGGTTGGATCACACCAAGTGTGAACTGGGAAAGGCAGGGTTGACTTTTGTTGGACAACTGTTGACAAAGAAATGTTTCCTTTGCAGGGGGCAGGTCTTTAACAAGTCTGCCATAGTAAAATTTGGGTGTATGGCTGAAAGTGAGACCTTTCAGTAGGACTGAAACTTCTGTGGAGGCTGAAGATTATGGTGCAAAAGTTAACAGCAGAGTTCTGGGATTTTTGTTTGGCTCTGAATGTAGTTGAGTGGGAATGTGGCAACTTGAAAAGGTCAGATAGGCAGGTCCTGGGTGCTATGAGGGGTTGACAAGCAAAAACACTGTGGGTAGAATAGGGATTGGATAGTGATGCCCAAGGTGGCAGTAGGTTGGATAACGTGTGGAGGTGGCAATTCGAATGCTCTTCCAGGTATTGGAGAGTAATAGACTCATGTGGTTTATGTAACAGGGATTGCACAGAAGCAGTATCTTGTGAAGGGAGCTGGCGTGGTTCTGGGATGCCTGTGTATAGAGATGTTTTCTTCAGTTCCAGTTTTTGAGGGACAGGGACTAGCAGAATCTGAAAAGGATGGTTAGGCCGTTGGGAGGTGGATCCGGGTGTTGGAATAAAACCGAGGTATTCCTGCCTGTCGTACAAGGCAACTAAAACGAGTTTCACATGTTTTTTGCCTCTATGTGATGGTCCCCTGTAGGGTTTGACCTCCATTCTTCAAAATTTTCCCGAAGAGCGAGCCAATTGGGGAAGGGCACCTTACAAGGTGCATCGTGTCCATCGTGCATAGAGATCATTAGCCCACTTTCTCGTTGTCGCATTGCAGTCCTGCCTATTCTCCATCTCTTGGGCGAGGACACCTTCCTGGGTGCGTTTTCCACCTTGCACTATGCAGTGTTGATATCTGCGTCGACGATGACCATGGACTTATTTGTGCCTGATATCCAGCTCGGTAGCCAGTCCGTTGTGGGGCCGCCATTTACCCTGTTGGTTGTAGCCCCCTGACCACACAGGGATCGCTCTGCTGATGCCTGCGCCGTTAACTCCCCACATATGCCAAGGGGTAGATGCCCATTCCCATGGGGCATCGGGGCTGCCGGCAATGGCCATCCTGCCATGTGGCCTTTGCTGCAGCTGTGTGGTGCCTGTGGGGAGAGGCCCTGGTCGGAGTGCGTGGCATCAGGGTGGATGGCACGCGATGAAGCGTTGTCCATCATCTCTTGCTGGTAGTGAAACACCAGCAGTCTCTAAAGCAATCACGAGCTCAATTCAATACACAGAAGTACGACCCCAAATCGTACGCCTCCCTGGCCACACCATGGGAGGAACATCAGGCTAAGGATGGCAGTGGATCTTATTCGCCCCGGTACCTCGTATGTTCGAGAGCTGATGGGGAATCTGTCATGACGATGAAGCCTTAGTTTATTGTTGAGCATTTAGAGGACAAGTTCGGGGAGGTGGAGGGCTTGAACAAAGTGAAATCTGGGTCAGTCTCGATCAAAACAGCACCCTCTGCCCATTCATGGGAGTTACTTGCTTGTGACAAGCTGGGGGATGTTTCTGTAAACATCACACCCCATAAGAGCTTAAATATGGTCCAGGATATCATATTTCACAGAGACCTTCTTTTGCAGTCCAATGATGAGCTGTATGCCAGTTTAGAGTGGCGAGGTGTACATTTCGTCCGGTGGGTCCATCGGGGTCCGAAGGATAATCAGGTTGCCATCAGCGCCTTCATCCTGGCCTTTGAGGGTGATACATTGCCCGAGAAGGTCAAGGTGATAGTCTACTGGTGTGATGTAAAGACCTATGTCCCTCCCCTGATGGGGAGCTTTGAGTGCTGGAAGTTCTTCCATATGTCTTCTCGCTGTACTTCCAGCTTCACATGCCGATATTGTGGGTGCCCATCACATTCCAATACTCCATGTGCCCCGCCTCCCACCTGTGTCAACTGCGGAGAGCACCATTCGCCTTGCTCAACCGACTGCAGGATTCTCCAAAAAGAAAGCAAAATCATGGAGTACAAGACCCTGGACAGACTTGCCTACACTGAGGCTAAGAGAAAATTTGAACGCCTGCATCCTGTGCGTATGACATTGTCTTACACCGTCACAACAACAATTCTGGCACCATCAGCTCTGCCAACCCAGGTCACCTCTCAGAGCCGGAAGACTACACCCGCCCCATGATGGTGGGGCATTTCCCTCCCTGCTGCTCCTGCACCACATACTTTGGAAGCAACCCCCCCCCCCCCCCCAACCATCGGGGACGTCCGTCCCCACTTCTAAGCTGGAGAAGCATAAGTCTTCTTCGGCTTCTCACTAGGAAGGGGTCCTGTGGGTCACTCCCTTCCCAGGTTTCTTCTAGTGGGAAAGAGCCCAAAAGCAGCTGGTCGTACAGCTTCACACTCATCCTCAGTCACGGAGACTGAACCAGTGAAGTCCTCCCAGCCAGGGAAACCCAAGGAGCAGCGAGAGAAATCCAAAAAGAAAACCGCGTCTGAGGATGCGGTGGAGATTCTGGCGTCTGCTGAGGATCTAGATCTCACCGGTCCCTCAGACATGATGGATGTCGCTCCTGTCGGTACTCAGTCGGTGGCAGCAGGTGACCCAGTGGCGTAATCTGCCTCCTCGGTCCCTTCACACCTTTCTAGGCCATGGACAATGTCATCCTCCAGTGGAACTGCAGCGGTTTTTTCCACCATCTTGCTGAGCTCCGACATCTTCTCAGCCTTCACCCTTTCCTCTGCATTGCTCTTCAGGAAACTTGGTTTCCGGCGATGCGAACCTCTGCCCTCCGTGGCTATCGGGGTTATTATAAGAACCGGGCAGCTTCCGAGAGGTATCTGGTGGCGTCTGCATCTACATCCTTCACTCTCTTTTCAGCGAGTCTGTCCCTCTACAAACTTATTTAGAGGCTGTCGCTGTTCGGGTGTGGACGCCTCAGGCTGTTACTGCCTGCAGTCTCTATCTTCCACTGGATGGTGATTTCCCGCAGCATGTTCTGGCTGCGCTGATAGCCCAATTGCCACCACCTTTTCTGTTACTGGGCGACTTCAACGCCCATAACCCTCTGTGGGGTGGATCAGTGGCAACAGGCCGAGGCAGCATCATCGAGCAAGTATTGGTACAGCTTGACCTTTCTCTTTTAAATACTGGTGCCTTCACACATTTCAGTGTGGCGCATGTCATGTAGTCAGCCATCGACCTTTCGATCTGCAGCCCTAGCCTGTTACCATCTGTCCAATGGAGTGTGCAGGACAACTTGTGCGGCAGTGACACTTCCCAATCTTTCTTTCACTGCCACAGCGTCAATCTTCTGGACGCCCCTGCAGGTGGGCTATGAATAAGGCTGACTGGGACTTATTCACTTCGATTGCCATTATTGAGCCTCTTTCCATTGATGCGGTGGTTCACTCGGTCACCACCGGCATCGTTATTGCTGCAGAATCTGCCATTCCCTGTTCTTCTCAGTCTCTTCGGCGGAGGACTGTGCCTTGGTGGTCGCCCAAGATCGCTGAGGCTGTTACAGATCGCAGGTGGGCACTCCAGGGTCACAAGCGGCATCCCTCATTGGCACACCTCATTGCCTTTAAACGGCTCTGTGCGTGAGCCCGCCATCTCATTCGCCAACGCAAGCGGGAGTGCTGGGAAAGGTATGTTTCCGCCATTGGCCTCCGTACCTCTCCATAGTAGGTTTGGGCCAAGATTAGGCAACTCTATGGCTATCAGACCCCCGTCAGCGTACATGCGCTTTCACTGAATGGAGCATTTTGCTCAGAGTTCTGCTTTCTCCCTGAAAGAGCGGTTGGAACGTCGGAACCTTTACATTCACACGCGCCACCCTGAATCGTACAATGCTCCGTTCAGTGAGTGGGAATTCCAAAGTGCCCTAGCCGCTTGCCCTGGTACGGCTCCCGGGCCAGATCGCAAACATAGTTACCAGTGTAACTATAATTAAATATTAACATTGCTGCTATAGTCTGGCACAGATCGATGTACAGGTAATGTCTCCTCTTGACGGCTGTGCCTCTGGAACGAATCACACCATCTATAGTGCACATAATTTTCCACGTAAAAAATCTCTCGCGGTCATCGATGTGCTGAATTTATACGTTCCTCACAATAGGACACACAGTCATCCTCTCTAGTCGTGCCACAACATAGACCACAGTAACTATACAATGCAATATATACACATTTTATACAACATAAGCCACAATAACTTTACAATGCAATATATACACATTCTACAGAAACAGTGCTGTTATCTTTTATATCTGTACAGCACCCGAAAAAATTATGGTATACCTGCACACTCGCATTCGGGAGGACGATGGTTCAATCCCGTGTCCAGCCATCCTGATTTAGGTCTTCCGTGATTTCCCTAAATCGCTCCAGGCAAATGCTGGGATGGTTCCTTTGAAAGGGCACGGCCAAATTCCTTCCCTAATCCGATGAGACCGATGACCTCGCTGTTTGGTCTCTTCCCCCAAACAACCCAACCCTATACCTACACTCACACTGGCTATGTCACGATGCTCCCCAGTCCTAGGGAAGCACCGTCCGCCTTTTCTTTCTTTCTTTCTACAGACGAGACTTTCAGCGGCAATAAACTATTTTACATTGATCGCCATATTGGAGCGACAACTAAACCTCACAAAGTGCCATACATATCGTCAAATACGGAAAGACTGGTACTCATTTATACTGCTCTCCCACTGATGACAAGAGCTTGAATGCAAGAACACAAGTATTTTCGCATCGTTTACTATAATATATGATTTTCGCGGTACTTCTCGATATCAAGCACACAGCAGTAGCCTCCCAATCGCTCACGCAACAAAATTCCGAAGATATACACTGGAAATTATTTCTCTACAAACTCGAAACTTTAGTTAGGTGGAGCGTGCTCTAGACCAGTAACTAGAAACAAACAAATGAAAAATATTTCCACCCGCGAATAACGATCTCGCTGATGTAACAGATTCAAAATCATCCCTATTATTTACAAGCCAATTAAGGTGTTTCTCATGTCTAGAGAACAAGGATACGTCTCTTTCACCTGCTAGATGCACATCCCACAATCGATCTTCTCTCAACTAAATAAAGGTGCGAAATGTGCAGAAGCAGTCAACCAAACAATTTACATGGGAGGGAATAACAGTCCAACGCAAACGCACCTCTATATTCATTCTCAGATTTCCACTTGATCAAGAAAGCTATCCAACACATACTAAGTATTAGTTCGCTATTCGGTCGTCCAGAGTATGGCAGAGTTAACTCAGATACATTCCTACACTCCAACAGGCCTTTGCATTCGGACGGATGCTGCTGCTAACAGGAAACTTTAATCATTCCCAACACAGACCATGCATACATGGAATCATTCTAGAAAACCGGTCACATAAGTGTTTTATCATTATACTTACAATTAAATGGTGTGATCGCGGTCTCAATTGAACGGCATTCGACATTGAGCGAAGTATTGGAAATATACCCTGCTGAAGGCTGTTGCTCTGGAAATGGAAATATATGTACCTTCCTTACGACTGGACATAGTCATTTCCTTTACACACACGCATACTTTATAAACCTGATCCTCAAGTGCGAACATATCACGTATCCCCTACTACTAACTATAATACTTCGTCAATAGCTGATTGCCTACGATACGAAATAATACTGACCGAAAATCAGCGATGGGTGTGCAAGTCTCTTAGATTTCTTCCTACGAGTACTACCACTGTGTCTTAGAGATAGAGAGAGAGAGAGAGAGAGAGAGAGAGATAATCGGCCAGATGTTAAAAAAAAAAAAACCGATCGCAACTACTACCCACTGCATGTTACTGTTACAAGCGATCTTGGTTCTACAATTGCACACAAGTATCCGTCTTAAAAGCTATACCCACTTTACGAATCGAGGTACAACATTACCTCTGAATGAGGTGGTTTTTTGTTTTCGGCTAAATACCTTGACGGTCATCGTAGGAATGTGTATTATCAGCCCACGATGCAACCTCGTCATAAAATTACCTCGTTTTGAAAGTGATTCGGCTAAGGAATGTGGTATGTAAGCGATATTAGCGACTCCCTCACACCGCCCCAGCTGGATGATTCTATAGTATTTGTGGCGCATTCTGTCTCGAGACCATATCAGAGGTTACGCGATATGTCCACTGAGTTACAGGTGATGACTGATTGAGAAGGAACACAAACAGTAGTAGTAGATGTGTCGATTGAGGGCGTAAGAAAATGTACACTATCTTCCCAGATCTCTAGTGTTACGCTATCCGTTAGAAATGATGTCCATGATTTTGAATCCGGTCTTTCAATTGAAGCACATGTCTGCGTTGGATCCTATTGACAGTTGCTTTAATGATTACGACCACTACTCAATCATATTTCTGGCACTCTGATATCTCGGAACGAGTCACCTTTCCCGAACCTAGCTGCTACAGTATAATTCCGACGTGATTTTAGTCACCCCCTACCCATCTTGTAGCTGCTCCCATTTCTACAGCTTTCCGCATATGATCGTCCCAGTTTGTCAGAACTGAGCATAAGTCGGAGAAAGACATATCCACCACCTTCTGCAACCCATGTAGAAACAGAACGATCTGAGTTACTGCAACAGGACCATGTTTTGACCATTTGGTGGAAATGCGCGCAATGTGGTACGTCTCCAAACTAGATACAGATACTACAGCCCGAAGCAGATCCGCGTCCATTCAAATCAGTCAGCCCAACATGCTTGTATCGTTATTCTCTTCCCCCAACATAGAAAAATTACGACCTATAAAAAGCTGAACTAACTTCATCCGATGTAGAAGTCACCCAGGCACCGATGCTGGCGTGATGATGCAAAGCTGCGGTGGGGCTCCAGCACGGAGAAAGAAATTTCGCAATGCTACCCAGAATAGCGCAGCGTACATCCATCCAAGCATTCCTAGTGGTATATACAGTCCCTCACCGAATTTACACCTCAAACTGCTGCTGCTATTGCCTCCTGTGTGGCACGATCCTTTTAAATGTACAGGCGCTGCAGAGGCCACTTTTAAAGTTTGATCACCTATACTCTAGGCGAATGGTCGTATCCCACAGACTATACTGAGTCGCAAAAGACGCTCCCTCTGGTCCTGTTTAATTGTTTGAAACACTGTTTTCTAACACGCTTTTGTACAATGCCAAAGACTTAGTTTTTCTGCCACGACTTCGAGGCCTGTGCCAGGTTCTAAACTGACATTAAGATGATCTGATCCACGACCTTTTGCAGGAAACTAGACCTTGCACAGTGTAAATCATGTTCTTGTGGTGGATACCATAACACACAACACATCGGCTGATTTTAAATAAGACACTTACAACTTAAGGAAACCGGAAGAGTTTGCTGGCGTTGTGTAGAGTCTCCAAACTACAGTCCCAACGTGATTCACGAGCTCTACATTTAGACTCGTCTCTCACACTGACGAAATAGCTGATAACTCTACGTTTCTTTTTGATTGATTCCTCATATTGCAGCCATGTACGCGATCACAGTTTCGATGCAGTCCACCCCAGAAGGTGTAGCCCAGCCGCCAAAACTCTCTCACCAACTCAAACAAGCTATATCAGTCAATCATTATGTGGTGACTAATAGCGTGCCAGTGCACGGATGGGGTGGAAAAGACACCATCTACGTACTCTTCTTCCATCACAGTTGACAGCGCGAACAATTTTAGAAATTTTACAGTAACTTCAATACCTGCCAATGATGGGACAGCATATTTCCCCCAATTTCAGTATCATAGCTAAACCGCCCCCTCTCCACTTTGCGAGTATCATTGCGAACATGAATAGATGACTGTGCAGTACGTCCATTCAGTGTTAATTCTCGAACACACAAATCATCAAAGTATACCACACAGCGCTCCACATATTTCTATCACATCAAGCATAGTTTTTAATTTACAATCTCTCTGCGTATGGCAGTTGCAGAGCATTCTCGCCGCCTCACGGTAAAAGTGGAGAGTGAAAGACCCTCCTCACACTGTACTTGACCAACACGCCCTGCAGCACCACTACCGAATTAATCTGCAACCGATCAGAACTATACCACTATACGCCACGTCTCGTGAATGAATAGAGCTTTCCAAGCCTTCACCAATCCAAGTGCATGATATTTCTCGAGATGCGCCCATGTCGAGGAGCTTAGCACTCTTTATCAATGTTTAGTAACAGATTTCCAAGTGTCGTGATGTAATAGCAGACGGTTAAGAAGAACAAGAAACAAATGATTTTTATGCGCGATGGAGCTCCAGACAAATGGAGTTCGACGCATCTTATTGAACCGTAAAACGAAAGAAACTACTTCCTTAAAACATTGACTGTGTGTGATACGAGTACAATACAGCTTTCCGGAGATGTATAGCATCCACTGTTCACATCCGATCACGGCTCGGAAATTATACTATACATGCATCAGCCTTACATAAAATGATCGTTAGTAACGGCGAACACCTCTTACAAGGAAACAGATAAATGCATAGCAACAGAGTCCGCCATGCGAAAATTGTCACTCCGTCACTAACTCAGTAAACAGCACTTATGTCTGGCAAATGTATACACGGGGACTGCAGCGCCTCATAAGCACCTGTCGCTAACTTAGTTATGACGCTGAAGCCTTGATTTTACACCCAACATGCGATAGGGGGGGGGGGGGGGGAATTGCATAAATCAAAGTTCGTTTAGAGGAATGTGCCAAGTTTCATCACACATGAGATGGAAGTCCTCTGATGACCGACAGGTTTACCGTTAGTGAACGCAAGTAGACAGTGCTTTAAATCACATACAAAACACGTGGCTGTATAAGAGTATAACCAGGCTATGTCACGCAACTGATGCATCCGGACAGAGCACTGAAAAAACAATTGACCTGCCGCCCTCATTCCCTTCATTTCGATGTCAACGTTTTCTCGGATTCTTCTTGTCGCATACTTGTTCCCATGTACAAATTGATCGGTGCGAACCCGAAGATACGCAAGTACTTGCTCAATTTCCCGCATTTCGGTGTACATTCTGTCCATTTATACCTATTACCGCCGAGTAAATAAATATATTTACAATATTAAATTTGTGTTTGTGTTTTTATTTCTCTAGACAAAATGTCACGTTAGTGCACGTTAGAGACATGTGCGTATGCGGGCAAACCCGCAGATGAAAATCTCCTAAAGTCTGGGAACGATTTCAACCAAACTTGGTACACATGTTTTTACTATCTGGAAGAAATACTGTGGGCGTAAGAACAAGCAACTTCTGTTGGGGTGCATAGAGAACGGCGTGAGGAAGAGATGTACAGACAGATATGAGGAAGGAGGAGGTATACGCAGATATGGTGGGGGAGGAAATGGACAAAGAAAGGAAAGAGGAGAAGATGGAGAGAGATGCCGAAGTAGGTGAGAGAGAGAGAGAGAGAGAGAGAGAGAGAGTGAGTGAGTGAGTGAGGGGGGGGGGGAGCATTTACAGGCAAGGTCAGAGATGGATATTGGCCTGCGATACGAAATATTCAACACCCTTCATGGAAAACACCGGTAAGCCCCTCGGCAGTGCGTCGTTAACTACATGCAGCGTCTTCAATACTTCCCAGCTATACCGCAAAATTTATGTGTATTGCCACCACGTTGCAGCAGTGTTGATGGCAATATTTCCGTAAATTATGGCCAATCGAAAGGCAACCTTACAGCCGATCTATCGTTGGCGAAAGTTTATGTTAATCAGTGCTCTTAGATACAGGTGGCGATGCGGTGGTGCTCTGCCTTGTAGAAATTAATATTTTCGTTATTTTCTCGGCAGTTGCGGATAACATAACCAGGTACGAGATTCCTGTAACACTTTTCTGAAAATATATAAATAAATAAATGGGTCGTAAATCTTTTAGTAGGAAAGGGCGCAAAACAAATGAAACTTTGGGAAACCCCTCCCATGCTCGGTGTTCCCCATAGCATGTTTTGCTGTTATGTTTTCCGCTAAAATGGAACGTAGCCTCATCGCTGAGCACTAAAATGACCGTCTGTCCGGTATATTCCTTTTCTCTTAAAAAAAATAATAATAATTCTGGTTCCTTATTGTGACAGCCTGTTTCTTCAGTATGTTTGGCCAGTGATCATTTTTATAAATATTAATACCCATAGTACTACAGAGTTCAAATTTCCTGGCCGACAGCCCTCCAAAAGTTTTCATATAATGATCAACACTATTGTCGACTTTTTTTTCTTTCCTGCTCCTATCGAAAGATGATTTGGGTCAAAGGAATACGAGGAGCGGATACAGAATGTGACATAGCCTACGCGTCTAGAGGAGTCGTAAGAGGGTAATGTTTACTTGTTTCTCGATCAGTACTGACAACCCACGGATGCGCTCGCCCCGTACCAACTAACAGCTATGGTATAAAGACATGGAAGTAGCAAGGACTCGCGAAAACGGATTATAGAGACGCTTGTGTTTAAAAACACTCGTTACATTATTTATTTCTCAATTGACTCAGACACCAACATAATAGACTAAGAGTAAGCAAAATGTCAGTTTTTTCATATTACTATTGTCATCCATTCCAAGAAAATGCGATGTATTTATGCAGTTGAAAAATCTCCCTTAAAGTTCCCTTAAAATCATGGTCAGATGTTGGTCGCCTCCCTTAAAACCATGATCAAATGTCGGTCGCCCTACTGAACACTAAATGGCATTCTTATCTTCATCTCCACGTCCAGAATGAATTCAGAAAACCCTAATCATTTCTTTGTCACCAACGTGAAGGGACTGTAACAACTGAAACGTTTATGGTTTGAGACATGAAGGCTGCGGCACAATGCACCAGACAGACAGAGGAATGGCTGATTCTCGGCTGGCATAAGTAGACCTCTGTGTACTGCGCGCAGAAATCTGTCAAATGCGCTCTACGCTCTGAACGAGCACACGAGGACTAACCCATGTGTGGATTTCCCGTTACATAAGACAACCAGTATCTTGAAACTGTCGGTGCCATGGTGGAATGCTTTGATCTGTAGGTGGTGCAGTGCTGCATTCTCTACGAAAATTGTGACGCACAGATATAACTGAACTGCACCCATCGAAAAGGAGAGGACAACACGCCTTTTGGGAATAAGTAACCCCATATCGACTCGACGCACATTGCTAATGAACAAGCGAGCTGCATCAGGAAGTCTCTTGCCAGCAACTACATGAGCCGCCAACTTTACAGCGAGCGCCTAGTTGAACTTGTTTCGCTGCGTAAGTTAAATTTTAACCCAAATTTCTATCTCCATTAACGCAGCAATTCTAATCCTGGCGAAATCGGATGAATCATTCAGAAACATCGTGTATTTTACGTGACTTGTTCTTTGATGTTTCGTTTTGTTCAGTACGAACTGCGTAGCTCGAAGATCAAGTTTCAATTGTAACAAGCATGGATCAAAATATTAAACAGTGCACACACTTAAAAGAGGCGGATAGTATGAGATGACGGAGCAGTTGGCTGAACATACTCCTGTCTTCCAAAGTGCGACCAGCCGCGTTCACATGACTGCTTGCTCACAAAGCTATACTGAAGAACACTGGGGCATTCCGTCTCATCTCGATTGGCTCACTAAATCACGAGGTTTTTAAGCACATAGAAAATGTGTGACCGGAAACCCCATGTGTGCGAGGTCGCAGAAGGCCGAAGATGATCACTCCGTTCGATGCATCACATATTGTCTACCATTCAACCGTAGTATTGGCTGGTAAAGGCAACTGGGGCTGTGAGTGGAGGTGTCAAGTGGTGAGCATAGCATGAGCCTACTGAGAGTAGTTGAACTGCTTAGTCGGCGAGTGATTCACAACAGTAGGGCCTACTACAGTGCTAGTGGTGTTGCTAGAAAGCAGGCCAATGGCAACGATAAACAGCAAACATGCATTATATCTAAAACAGTTGCCGAACTTGACATATCGTCAGAAAGGAACCCAAGGAATATCGCACAGTGAGAAAGAAGTGGCAGATGAAATATTAGTGTTTGTGCAAGGTGAGTCAGTGGAATGTGTGGTATCGTATACACTCGTCTGTGCGGTCATGTACATGAGTACAATGACGACGAGACGTGCTTAACAAGTGAGAATGATACCGAAACACGTGTCGAACCGAGTAGTTCATGATCCTTGGCGGACAGCGAGCCACAAATCCCGTCCCCAGTGAAATGTTGTAAAACACAATCGTTATTCAAGGAGCGGGTACGAAACATAATTACGTACACGGAATATCATCCGCAACATAGTAAAAAAAGAAACAATTATGAACAGATTACGAACACGTCCGCAGGAATATGACCCTGTAGTGCCTGGGAGGATAGGGCGCACTTGTTGCAAAAACTGATGTTGGCGCGTTTCAAGGATGCTGGATACAATGTGCGTGGTAGTGACCTACTACGCTATGCACATCATATTGCATGGTTGCCTAACTTCAAACCGAGGGGGTAGCGCAGTGGTTAGCACGCTGGACTCGCATTCGGGTGGACGACAGTTCAAACCCGCGTACGGCCTTCCTGATTTAGATTTTCCATGATTTGCCTAAATCGCTTCAGGAAAATGCCCGGATGGTTTCCTTGAAAGGACACTGCTGACTTCCTTCCCTAATCCGACAGGACCGATGACCTCGCTGTATGGTCCCTTCCCCCAAATCAGTCAACCAAACATAACTTCAAACACTGATACAGAGCTGGAAGAATTAATGAAATTTCAAACAAACCGCCAACTTGACTATGCACACCAACTGCGGAGTCGGCCCGAAAATTTGTAGGTGAGATAAACTTTTACCATCGCTCAGCAAGGAATTTGTGTTCAACTCCAGCCAATTGGTATTTAAGAGGAAATATATATGAAAGGAACCCTCGAAATGAGAGATACCAAAAGAGTTGGATCAAGATGAACTAACATCAATAACTTAGCGCATTCGTATACAACTATTCCACCTGTTAATCTGGACGATAAATTGGCTGGAAAGTTATTTATTGTGCTGCGAGAAGTTGGAGATGCTATGCACCCTGGATTCTTTTCTCTTGTGCGTGATATCGCAACGGCAGTGGGAAATATTTACATCACAGCAAGAAAGAGTGGTAAAAGAGATGTAAGAGAACTAAAACTTGGATATGAATACTGCTTTTGGTGAATAGCAGGTAAAAATAACTTGCTTGTGCTTAATTCCTGGTCTGCGTATAAAAATCGTACTGCTTTAGAGCAAACTGTCCCTCCTGTAAAGTGTGTGACATTGCAGTTTATACCACCTGAAGAACAGGACAAATTCAGCTTCTAGATGTTTGTTTTTTCCGTGTCTGTAAAACATATTATTGCACTATCAGCAGCTACGTCTTAAATGATAGTTTCTTGGTAAGCTCCACGACAAATTATTTCGCATTCGATAGCTTGCCATCATATTGCCCCGTTACACCAATATGATTCTACATGCATTCTTTAAGAGTGGCTACCTAGCTGAACGTTCTGCGCGGTCTGTAACTCCAAAGGAGTTTGCCATCGATCGCGCCATTCTTCTTTCGGTGTTCATGTTGCAAGCTAATGGCTTGCTCTGAATATTTCTTGACTGTCGACGATGTCTATATTGTGATGTGTAATACATACACATCAAAAAAGTTTTGCATCACCTGGGTTCCGAGAATTCCGGAACCTGTACAAAAAATTGTAATAGAGAGCAACATAAACATCATTTCCGCCCCTTTTATTGCTCATGAAAATCACACAATGCATGTTGTACCACAATACAGCGAGACTTTTAGAGTTGGTGGTCCAGATTTCTGTACACACCGGTACCTCTAGTAGCCAGTAGCACATCCTCTTGCATTTATGCATGCCTGTATTCGTCGTGGCATACTATCCACAAGTTCATCAAGGCACTGTTGGTCCAGATTGTCCCACTCCTCAACGGCGATTCGGCGTCGATCCCTTAGAATGGTTGGTGGGTCACGTCGTCCATAAACAGCCCTTTTCAATCTATCCCAGGCATGTTCGATAGGTTTCATCTCTGGAGAACATGCTGGCCACTCTAGTCGAGCGATGTCGTTATCCTGAAGGAAGTCATTGACAAGATGTGCACGATGGGGTCGCAAATTGTCGTCCGTGAAGACGAATGCCTCATCAATATGCTGCCGATATGGTTGCACTATCGGTCGGAGGATGGCATTCATGTATCGTACAGCCGTTACGGCGACTCTTATGGCCACCAGCGGTGCACGTCGGCCCCACATATTGCCACCCCAAAACAGCAGGTAACCTCTACCTTGCTGCACTCGTTGGACAGTGTGTCTAAGCCGTTTAGCCTGACCTGGTTGTCCCCAAACACGTCTCCGACCATTGTCTGAAGGCATGTGTGACACTCGTCGGTGAAAAGAACGTGATACCAATCCTGAGCGGTCCATTCTCCCTGTTGTTGAACCCATCTGTACCGCACTGCGTGGTGTCGTGGTTTCAAAGATGGATGTCGCCATGGACGTCAGGAGTGAAGTTGCGCATCATGCAGCCTATTGCGCTCAGTTTGAGTTGTAACACGACGTTCTGTGGCTGCACGAAAAGCATTATTCAACATGGTGGCGTTGCTGTCAGGGTTCCTCCGAGCCATCGGAGGTATCGGACATGCACTGCGGTAGTAGCCCTTGGGCGGCCTGAGCGAGGCATGTCATCAACAGTTCCTGTCTCTCTGTATCTCCTCCATGTCCGAACAACATCGCTTTGGTTCACTGCAAGACGACGGAACACTTCCCTTGTTGAGAACCCTTCCTGGCACAAAGTAACAATGCGGACGCAATCGAACCGGGGTATTGATCGTCTACACGTGGTTGAACTACAGACAACACGAGCCGTGTACCTCCTTCCTAGAGGAGTGACTGGAACTGATCGGCTGTCGGACCCCCTCTAATAGGCGCTGCTCATGCATGATTGTTTACCTCTTTGGGCGGGTTTAGTGACATCTCTGAGCAGTCAAAGCGACTCCGTGTGTGACAAAATATCTAAAGTCAATATCTATCTTCAGGAGTTCTGGGAACCAGGGTGATGCAGAACTTTTCTTGATGTGTATATATCCCATAGAAGTTCTGCAGCTCCCGGACACTCATTTTCTGTCGCTCTCTTGAGGAACATGGTGAGTCATCAGCAGCTAATGTGTTTCCTGCCGTACTTGTTAACGCTTTCAAATGAGTCTTAGTAAGGGTTGTACTTGCGACTTCCCACTCAAGGGGTTCCTCGGGGGAGTATTTAGAAGAGGGGGTTAATTGTATCTATCAACATACCCGCAATTTGGTAGCTCTATGGAAACTAATCACCAGTAATGAACGGCTTCAGCTGGATGTAGTACACCTGAGGAAACTCGCGGAGCTGCTTCATCCTCGATTTGAGGCGGTTATCAAGGCTAGAAGCGACGTAACATTGTATTAGCATGACGTCACCTAAGATGACTGTTTAGTCCAATGTACCTATTAAAGCTAAAACACTGATCTACGTATCCCCTTGGTTTTTAAGGCGCTTACCCCTGCGGGGGGATGAGATTGTGTACACTATCATTGTAGAACTCCGCTGCCGCGGATCTGAACAATAAATCGATGACATCTTCACAGTCATTGTTTGGGATTTGCTGCGACGCTCGTCATTTTTTCCATTTGAGGGAGCGTCGTATTTACTGAGAGCCACAGAAAAGAATGAGGTTTTTGTGGGGAAAGACTTTAAATACTCATGAAATAGTGTAAGGGTATTGTCTGGTGTCTTCTTGGTGTTCAGGTTTTTCCCGCGTTTTTCAACAGGTGTGATAATTTACAGATCTGAAAGACGTGCGAATTCGTCACTGCATATATATTCAGGAAAGCTTTCTTGCAAACCAGTTTCTCATTTCCAAGCCTTATATAGTAAAGAAACGTCGCATCTCTGCAGTTTTCACAACATTCTGGATCAGATTTCCGAGAGGACGCCTCTGCTTTACTTCCTTTGCTTCAATAAAGCGCAGCAGATGCAAGTTCTGGGCATCTTTGGTAGGGAAGATCAAGAAATTTTGCCTAAATATTATTACGCTGAATTACGTCAATGGAGTCATAGAATTTCAATCTGCAGTTGAAAGGAAATTAATAGTGTAAGATTGGTACTGCTGGTAATATTGATATTCTTTACATCCATACAGTTTCCTGCGGTTGTTCCAAGAAAGATTGATATTTACCGGCAAGATCCTCTAACTGCTTTCCCTGGAACATAATTTCCTCTGTAATTTCGATAAGGCAGTCCTTTGGTACGAACTGTCTTTACCCTATTTCTATCATAATCAGCACCACTATTCTTCCTTTTAGGAGCCATAGTAATACAACCAACTGCCGCTCAATGAACAATAACAGTGACTGTTAGTGCTACAACAAAGGAAGTGGTTAATTTTATCAAAAATGTGTAGATTGGAGGAAAAGAGTCTGCGTGGGAACGAGCAGCATCTGTTGAAACGAAATAAATCAGTGACTTACTTGCTTTCAACAACAGCGTAGAGTGCACCACCTTTTCTACAATTTTCAGGAGCATGGCGTGTTTCATTTCAATACCAAACGATAGGCTATACTCCTAAATGTACTCTTAAGTGAAAAAACGAAAATTGAAAATTTTGACTTATTTTGATTTCAACAATTTGCGGTTCAGTTATCGAGAAATTCACTGAACGTATCTTCATTAGTGTATATAATTATATATTCTCAGAATTTCCAGAGTTCACAACTTTAGTTTCCAATTTATACGATATATTTGAATTTTTCCTGTCACTGGAAGTACTCGCCGAAGAAAAGCTAAGTTCATAATGCTATCCCATGGAGTAGGCTAAGCGTCACTAATTCCAGGGAGTACATAGATAACTCCCTATAGTCACTTCTGTATCATGGCTGGCCGCGTGAAAGAACTTCACGTAATGTATACTTGACGCACATATCGACAAGTTCGTAGAGGGATAGGGATGCCATACTGTCACCCGGTGCTCTGCTCACTCCGTACGCTTGTAGTCCGCTTTTGTGCAGACATTGTTACAGGCTGGTTCGATCTCAGGTTAGAACACGTTCATAATTTAATTAATGGTTGTTACGCCATCGTTGGAATTACACGTCGGCTATTTCCCCCCCCCCCCCCCCCCCCCCTGTTGAGATAATTCTCACAACTCGCCTTGTAACTAGTTAATAAAGTTTCTGGCGAACTAAGGATAACACTGCAGTGAAGTAGCTATCATAGAGAACATTTTTACCCAAAATACTGATTTTTTAAGATTCTCGCAGAGGACTACCCACTTAAGACAAAGTTTTTGTGACGATCGTGATACTGAACAAAGGTTCTCATTCATGTCTGATACTCTGATACAGCAACAGCAGTGTTCTTTGGGCTGGCTCTTAGATAATGAGGGATAATCATTAAGTTCCAGTTATCAGGTTGAAAAAATGGTTACGTAATTATTTTGTCTATTTGGTGGCACATGTCTGCAATCAGGATACACACAGAATCCTCGTGTGTACCGTAACACGCCGTTACGAGATAAAACAAGATGGTACAGCCCACTGATAAAGTGGAGTGCCTTTAGTTCGTTTTTGGAATCGGCGGGAACCGTGCAGCTGTGTCAGATCAATCCATGTAATTTCTTTAGCCGTATAGGTTGGCCAGACACAGATGCAACGTTTCCGCTGATTCCAAGAACGAATTACCTCAAGGCACTCCACTTTATCAGTGGGCTGTACCAACTTTATCAGTGGGCTGTACCATTTTATTTTATGATTTAAGGGCGTGTTACAGTTCTGAGGCCGGAAAGACGTACCTGCAAGTCCACTGGAACTTACGAACGTGCACACGACTGCAAGCACATAGCATATTTTTTATATCCAGACAGTTAATGGCTATATTCAAATGCTCTTGCGCAGTGCAGGAGCAGACATGGTTCGTAGAGAAGCGTTGATGTAACTTGAAAAGCTAACCATGTGAAGATGCGCATGATAGCCCAAACCTGTTACGGAACGAAAAGGATTTGGTTGCGTTCTTCAACAATCCTTAACGGCCGCAGAGTTCACCACGTCCAGCATGGATAAAAAAATCATGTTAACACGTAACTTTGTTTTTTGTAGGTGATGATTAAAACCTTATGTGTATAACTTGTACGAGGCGTGTTTTTTTAAGTACCGTTTTGAAATTTAAAAAAAGACGTGCTAAGATATCTCAATTTTATTTTTACCTTTAAGCCTGTACCTTAATCTACTTTCCTACATAATTTCCGTCAATATTGAGGCACTTGTAATAACGTTGTACCAGTTTTTGAATACCCTCCTCATAGAAGTCCGCCGCCTGACTTGTTAAGCACTGCATCACCACTGTTTTGACTTCGTCATCGTCTTGAAGACGCTACCGCCCAGGTGTTTCTTCAAGTGCAGGAACAGATGGTAGTCACTGGGCGAAAGGTCGGAGCTGTACGGAGGATGATTTCGAGTTTCCCATCGAAAATATGTGATGAGATCTTTAGTCTGATTCGCCACATGCGGACGGGCATTGTCTTGCAGCAAAACGATGCCCTTGCTCAACTTCCATGGACTGTTGCTTTGATTCTGGTGGGACGTAGGCCACCCATGTTTCATCGCCCGTAACAATTTGGCTTAAGAAATCATCACCGTTGTTGCGGTACTGCTCAAGGAAAGTCAATGCACTGTCTAAACGTTTGGTTTTGTGCACATCCGTCACCATTTTCGGTACCCAACGTGCGCACAATTTTCGGTAATTCAAGTGGTCGGTCACAATGCCATACAAAGCACTACGAGTAACATTAGGAAAGTCATCCCGAAAGGAGGATATCGTAAAGCGTCTGTTTTCTCTCACCTTATTGTCCACTTCCTGCACCAAACTTTCATTAACGACCGAAGAACGCCCACTCCGTTGTTCATCATGGACATTTGTGCGGCCATGTTTAAATGCTCTAACCCACTTTCTTACCACTCCATCACTCATAATGTTTTCTCCGTAAACTGCACAGATATCATTATGAAGATCGATCGCGTTTAAGCCTTTAGCACTAAGAAAGAAATCTTATAACAGCCCGTACTTCACAGTCGACGGGACTCACGATTATCGGAGGCATCTTAAACACTTACAAGGAGACGGCACGACCGTGGGGTCGGGGATTTGTGCGCAATTTTGTGTGGTGAAAGAGGACCCCTAACACCTCACGTGGTAAAATTTTAGGACGCACTACTCGGAAAATCCCGGGAAAAATCGATCCAAAGTTTCTTAGGTGCCTTATGAGTACAAAATGTTAGTACACTGCCTAGCCACCGTCTGGCCTAGGTGTTTAGGGCTCGGATTCTTACTCCAGAGGTCTCGTGTTCGATTCCTCCTCTGGCAATTTTTTTTCTTCAGTTTCATTTTCTTTCGTTATTCCACCAATTATTCAGAAAGTTTCCCAAACCTACATTATCTTTAACAAATTAGTTTCATTATTGAATAAAAATTATTTCCTTTTTCTCCAACACAATTCATGGCGGTGGGTTTTCCCATTTTCATTGTAAAGTATGAGAAGAAACATTGCCTTTTTAATCAGAATAACAAAGTCGATTGGAAAACATTTAATTTTTATACATATTATAATTATAAACACGAACCGCAGTGGTAATTATCGTAAAAACAAACAAAGCAATAATTTTTGCGACATCTTGCGCAACATATAAAAGAGGATTTTTTACAATCACAGGGCGTTTGCAATAAATCTGTACAAAAACGTGCCCCATTAACATTTACGAAAATGTTTCGAGTTTCTGACAATTTTCAGGCAAACCAGGCATATTGAATCATGTCTCGGAATATTGGTGACGATCATTGATGGTGAATTATAGAATGAATTTTTATACAGTCTTCCAGGGAATTAATTTCACGATTCTCCTGTAACAATGCGCTGCAATTTTGCAAGCAACAGAAGAAAAAAAAAGTGCCGGAGGAGGAATCGAACCCCAGACCTTGGGCGTAAGGGTCCGAGTGCTAACCATGTAGGCCAGACGGCGGCTCGGCAGTGTACTAGTATTTTATACTCATAAGGCACCTCAGAAACTTTGGATCGATTTTTCTCGAGATTTTCCGAGTAGTGCGTCCTAATATTTTAACCGCGTGAGGTGTTAGGAGTCCTCTTTCACCACACAAAATTGCGGACAAATCCCCGACCCCACGGTCGTGCCGTCTCCTTGTTAGTACACAAAGTAAACAGGGAAGAATCAGACTGTAATGGCACCAGTGCGTAGATTAAGGTACAGGCTTTCATGTAAAAAATAAAATTGAGTTAGCACGTTTTTTTAATTTCAAAACGATACTTACTTTAAAAAAACACCCCTCGTACAACTAAACGCCGCCAGCGTATAAGTGGTAGAGACAAGACTTCACCACTATGAAAGATGACGAATATACGGCTAAAAACATTTGCGTACATTAGATGCTATTGCATATCGTTGTTTCCGTGCAGTAGTGAACAAAAATTACGTAAAGAACTTAGCTCGTACAAAGACTAGTGCAGGAGACGGTAATGTTTTGAGAAGAGGCTAGTTGGAGGGAAAGTGAGTGCGGCTCTCGGCCGTGCAGGCCGGCGGCCGGTCTCTGCACGTCACTGTGGCGGGAGGTAGGGGGTGTTAGTGGCGTGCAGCGGCGCCGCAGGGGACGGCTGACGAGGTCGTGTTTGGCTGCCGGCGGTGGAGGGCGGTGCCCCGTCAGGGGGAGTCCCGGGTCGCCAGATCGATGCCCGGCGCCGGCGCGTCTGTCCAGCGCGTCGCGTCGCGCCACCGTCCGACGTCAGAGGCCGCTGGTCACCTGGTTATGTCATTCTCTCTCTCGGAACCGGAAGAGTGTTTGTTGTATTCGAGGCGGCAGTATCCATACTGCGTACTGCATGTTTCACGGTACGAACTGGTACACTGACTACGACACTGGGTTCGTTTTCCAGACGAACGGAGATCGAACTCCAGCCCGGTCAGCCCGAGTCACGTTTCCGGTGTTTCGATCAAATAATGTATCTTCCACCCGAATGTTAGGATATAATTTCGAGGGGGATACCGCCGGGTGGACTGCGCAACGGAGTTATATCTAGAGCTGGAAGAATACGGGGATTCCCGTGCAAATAACGAGGTATTTCCTCTGTTCGTTATGTCTGGCAACGAGCTCCTTTGAAGACTTGTTGCCAACAACGCCAAAAGCGATCGACATAGCCATCTTTGAGCCGAAAATAATACACTACTGGCCATTAAAATTGCTACACCACGAAGATGACATGCTACAGACGCGAAATTTAAACCGACAGGAAGAAGATGCTGTGATATGCAAATGATTAGCTTTTCAGAGCATTCACACAAGGTTGGCGCCGGTGGCGACACCTACAACGTGCTGACATGAGGAAAGTTTCCAACCGATTTCTCATACACAAACAGCAGTTGACCGGCGTTGCCTGGTGAAACGTTGTTGTGATGCCTCGTGTAAGGAGGAGAAATGCGTACCATCACGTTTCCGACTTTGATAAAGGTCGGATTGTAGCCTATCGCGATTGCGGTTTATCGTATCGCGACATTGCTGCTCGCGTTGGTGGAGATCCAATGACTGTTGGCAGAATATGGGATCGGTGGGTTCAGGAGGGTAATACGGAACGCCGTGCTGGATCCCAACGGCCTCGTATCGCTAGCAGTCGAGATGACAGGCATCTTATCCGCATGGCTGTAACGGATCGTGCAGCCTCGTCTCGATCCCTGAGTCAACAGATGGGGACGTTTGCAAGACAACAACCATCTGCACGAACAGTTCGACGTTTGCAGCAGCATGGACTTATCAGCTCGGAGACCACGGCTGCGGTTATCCTTGACGATGCATCACAGACAGGAGCGCCTGCGATGGTGTACTCAACGACGAACCTGGGTGCACGAATGGCAAAACTTCATTTTTTTTTTCGGTTGAATCCAGGTTCTGTTTGCAGCATCGTGACGGTCGCATCCGTGTTTGGCGACATCGCTGTGAACGCACATTGGAAGCGTGTATTCTTCATCGCCATACTGGCGTATCACACGGCGTGATGGTTATGGGGTGCCATTGGTTACACGTCTCGGTCACCTCTTGTTCGCATTGACGGCACTTTGAACAGTGGACGTTACATTTCAGATGTGTTACGACCCGTGGCTCTACCCTTCATTCGATCCCTGCGAAACCCTAATTTCAGCAGGATTATGCACGACCGCATGTTGCAGGTCCTGTACGGGCCTTTCTGGATACAGAAAATGTTCGACTGCTCCCTTACCAGCACATTCTCCAGATCTCTCTCCAATTGAAAACGTCTGTTCAATGGTGGCCGAGCAGCTGGCTCATCGCAATACACCAGTCACTACTCTTGATGAACTGTGGTATCGTGTTGAAGCTGCATGGAAAGCTGTACCCATACACACCAACGGAGCTCTGTTTTATTCAATGCCCAGGCGTATCAAGGCCGTTATTACGGCCAGACGTGGTTGTTCTGGGTACTGATTTCGCAGGATCTGTGCACCCAAATTGCGTGAAAATGTAATCACATGTCAGTTCTAGTATAATGTATTTGTCCAATGAGTACCCGTTTATCTCATCTTCTGCATTTCTTCTTGGTGTAGCAATTTTAATGGCCAGTAGTGTATATGGCGTTATGTTACAGTTTCCTTCCTAAATAATGTTTCGTTTTGATACTTTCTACTCCACGTAATTTTAGTTTCGTTTCATGTTATGTGTACGATGTTTGTGTACACCTTTCATAGTGCTTCTGCCACGAATACACAAATAAAGTGCTGGTAATGTAACTGGCAGGCTCGTTAAACATGACATGGCCGAATCTAGTCCTTTCTCCACCTGCCGTCAGCAAAACTAACGTTACGTCATTAATAACGTCGGCGTCGATGACGCGTTAAGCTACCGGCAGTCTAGGAAAGTTGCCATCCAGTAACAGTGTACAGTCGTGAAAGGCGGAATATAAGAAGTTGTACATCTCTTAAAGCGTAAAAAAGTAGTATTTTATTGTAAAATTTATGAGTATTGTTCACAAATGAAGCTCATCACGTGAAACAAATTAGAGTTGACAGGAGAACAAATGACGACACAGGCATACACGGGGACATAACAGGCCCAGCTTGTCTGCTAGAGAAAGTACCTGTGGACCACTTACAAGATCTGTGCCAGTATGCTCGTTCTTGTCTATGCTAATGAGAAGTCTCGTTTAACTCGTAAATTCTGTTTACGAAATTTTGATTGTCGGTTGTTTTCAAGGTACTGGTAATCTTTGACAGACTTGGGTAGCCTGTTGGATCATTCCTTGTCAAGTGTCGTAGGGCTCCTAGCTCGACCATATTCAATTTTGATGAAGTTTATACAGTCTGTACTTGAGAGACCCGCGCGAACTTCTGCGAAGTTTCAGGTTCACCTGTAAATTGATTGAGCTGCTAGAGCCATTTTTGTGAAGACCACTTTTTCGGAGAACGAAAAGTCGTGAAGAAACCGTGAGGTTCGGCATGCCACCGTTCCTAATCTAAAAGAGCTAGTCTCGTTGCTTCTGGGCATAATGGTACAACTTTTGTGCTCAGCACATAAATGACATAGATAAAGCTCAGAAAGCAATCCTTTGGTATAATCTCAGTTCAAAGTGGGCAACGAATCACGTCGCAACAGATTTGCCCCATACTTTCACAAGGCATAAGTAGTGAGGAAAGGGCACTACTCACCTGGTCTTTTGCCAAATTTTATCTACTGTTAGACATTTCACAAATTAGGGTCTACCTTGCGTGGTTAATTACTATGCTACATCCTGTAAATGTGAATGTACCAAACTACACCCGTGTTAAGTCATGTTTCTCAAAATGCACACCCACCACATTGCGCTCATTAACACCATTCAACAGAGCACATTTCATTCTATTAAAAATCCATATTTCCATTTTGGTGCCTCTTTGGGTAAGGTGCAAAAATTTCGTCTGAACTATTAACTTTTTTTTTTAATTTGAGAAAAATCCTTGCGTTGGCCCATGGTGGCTAAGCCACTACCAATCTGTGACTGGTAACCTCATCGCCAGAGGGACGCCCGACAGCCAGGCAAGGTCAGCCACGGGTGGGTTTCTTTTACTGCAGGTTCCTAATCCTGAATGTGGGTGTCTAGCAGGTTCTCAAGCCTGGATGTGGGAACCTAGTAGGTTTCCAAGCCTTGTTCTGGTCTCTTTCTGATTCCCAAGCCGTAATGCAGAATTCTTCAGTTGCTGAATGCTTTAAATTTGTTGCTGATGTCCAAAACTATTGCTTCTGGAAAGCTGTGTTACCGCCCCGTCATTCATACAGCTGGATGGCTGTAGCTATCAGTTCTGGTATCCAGCGTATGTCTCTTCTAGCAGGCGAATGAAATGATTGAGCAACTCCATGAGGATGCATAACATTAATCAATGCGTCTTTTTCTTCATATGAAGATTCACAGATATTTCCTTTTCACCATTTTCCATCATAAATACAAGCAACAACGTACTTGCCAGGTTGTAGTTCAGTAATGGCAACAGGTTTAGAAGTAACTTTAGCATTTCGATCAACATCTGCTATAAAGAACAATGTACCATTTGATACTCTACGAATCTGAAGTCGCTTTTCTTCAACTGGCACAAATTGGTGATGCTCTCTTGAACCAGAAAATGTAAAACCATCCTCAAAACGCCTTTCTTGATCAATTTTTGCATCTTCAATAATTTATTTTTTGACAAATAAATTCAATGCTAGGAACATTTGCTTTGCCGTATTCAAACAGAGCAGTTAGTGTTAAAACTTGATTTTCAGTTGGACGCGGAAGGTTAGCTTTTGATGCTAAACGCTTAACTGTGTCCCCAGTTCCATTGCATGGTGATCCCATGGCTTGTTCCGAAGAAATTCCTTTCTGCAGTAATGCCTCAGCACGGATCTATGGAACTAAAAACTAATCTAATCTAATCAACTGCATCTTGGACAATAAAGAAATAATTTTCAGCAAAATCCATTAATGTAATCAATTGTCCTGGTTTGATATCTTCTTTAGTCAATTGCAAATGCTTGCTCTGATGCTGAGCAATTTAGTGGTGAGTAGAAAGGCCCAAAAGTTTTGTAACTAATTCTTCAATGAATTCTTCAACTGTCATTTCTTTGGTTTCAAGTGGATCTCTGTTAGTGTGAATCCATTGTTTAAACTAAATTGGATCCTCAGTATTAATATCTGCACAAACACTTTCCAAATATTGCTTTAGAACGTGTGCGCTTGGACGTACTTCACAGCGATGATACATGATATTCTTCTTTTCCAAATTACAGACAATTTAGTTTCATATTCCGATTTAATGTGCTGACGCAAACTGACTGTGAACCAGCTGCACCTACAGTCACACATCACTTTATCTTGAATTCAGAAAATTTGGAAAATCCAATTTCCCGTCCATTTTTATTGCTCTAAGCAACAAGTATCTCCTTTAAGGTGTTCGGTAACAAGTACTTTTGTTTTTGAACCTTTTCTCAATCTATTCGAACAGTAATACAGTCCATTTTACATGGACAAATCTGGCTAAATTCTTAATCATAAAAATACTCTGACTTTTGCCTTCACAGCCGCATGAAGCTTTTTCCACACTTACCTTTGAGCTGTGCCAATTTCCCTCTTCAGCTTTTAACTTTCTAGCCTTTCTTACCATTCTTTCTGGAACACAAGAGTCATCCATAGTCTTTTTGATAGACCAGTAATATCGAACTAAAGTCAAAGTTTGAATTTTCTCATTTTGATATGATATACGTAATTTTTCTTTCAGTTCTTGAATCAGCTGGTTGTAATCTAAACAGGTCCTGCTTGTGCATGGTTTTTCCAGTTTACTCGGATCAAATCCTCCAACTGCTGCAATTTTCTTAATAATTGCAGCTCCCACTTGATGTATTTTTCGCTTTGCATAGCCTTTTTATAGCCCTTGCACCAATTTGTTGGAATTTTAATGGCGATATTCCATCAGATGTTAAGCTTGCATTCAAATTGTGAGAAACCTTAATCTCATCATAGCCGGCTGCGGTGGCCGAGCGGTTCTAGGCTCTAAATCCGGAACCGCGCGACTGCTACGGTCGCAGGTTCGAATCCTGCCTCGGGAATGGATGTGTGAGATGTTCTTAGGTTAGTTTTGTTTAAGTAGTTCTAAGTTCTAGGGGGCTGATGACCACAGATGTTAAGTCCCATAGTGCTCAGAGCCATTTGAACCATTTTTGATCTTCTTTCTCCATTTTAACAATAAATTGATGAACTTCAGACACTAAATCAAATTGTCGAGCCCTAAATAAAGAAAAGAAATAATGTTAATAAGCATACAATTAGTATTCACAAAAGATTACGTTGCAGCTTTTCGTATAGTTAAATGTAGCAGTGAACCTGTTACAAACTGGTTTAAATTTTTGTTAATCACCAAAAACAGACCACATATTTAAACAATGAAAACATAAGCTATAAAATTTCATATTTTAGGCCAAATTTTTGCCCTTTACCCAAAGAGACATCAAAATTGAAGTAAGTATTTGTAATAGAATGAAATGTGCTCCGATGGTTGTCAGTGAATGTAATGTGGTAGGTGTTCTCTTTGAGACACACGACTTTGAACACGGGTATAATTTGGTACATTCACATTTTTTAGCAAATTTACAGGATAGTAGCACAGTAATTAAACCTACAAGGTAGGCCCTAATGTGTGAAATATCTAACAGCCAGACAGACAATAGTTGTCCAAAAAAACAGGTCCATATGCCCTTTCCTCACCATTTATGCCCTGTTAAGCTATGGGGCAAATTTGTTGCGACACGATTTGTTGCCCACTCTGAGTGAGATTATGCCAAAAGCATTGCTCTCTGAAGTTTAGTTGTATCATTTATGTGTTGAGCAGAAAAAGTTGTACCACTATGCCCAGAACCAAGTGGCTAGCTTTTTTAGATTAGGAACAGCGGTACGCCAAACTTGAAGATTTCTTCGTGACTTTTCGGTCCCCGAAAAAGTGGTGTTCATAAAAGTGGGTCTAGTACCTCAAACAAGTTACAGATGGAGCTGAAACTCTGCAGAAGTTCATGCTCGTCCCTCAGGCACAGACTGCATAAATTTCATCAAAATTGAAGATGGTCGAGCTGAGAGCATGTTCTAAACGAGGACAGTTGAGTGGGATGTCCCTGTTGTTCACGTAAAAACTGAGGAAACATTACTTTTTAGAGTAATAAGTAAGCAATCACGCATTCCAAACTGCATTCGTGAATGGAAAGGCGAGAAAAATTTATGCTATGGCTCAATGAGTGCTCCCAGCAACTTGAATATATCTAATGTATGGCATCCTAGAAATGTATTTAATTCAACCAAAAAAGAGCACCCTTAAAACTTATTCCGACAAAAACGTTCAAAGTCGTGCTGCAGCTGTTGCCAGTTATCTTAACGGGAGCATTTGTTTTCCATCGTATGAATTCAGAGATAACTGCCATTTGGTAATCTACTGTAATAAAAAGGTTTCTGTAGTCGTTAATATGTGGCTGTGTCTCGTATTAGTTAATTTATTTGTTATTTTGTTTTTCTAAAGAAAGAGGGACTGTCAGATATCTCCTATTTAGTGGCTAGCCATCAATTGTTGCTTCTGTTACATGAAAAATGTAGCAAGTAGAAGCTAATTTCATCCAGCGTTAACAAAGCAACTTCGCCCGTGGAGGACCTTTATTGTCAGGTTTGGAATTCAAGCTCGCGATACTGAGTCCACTGGTCTGGGCATAGCTTCTTGAGTGGTTTTCCCTCACGTACATACGCGGTAGTTGTGCCATTCTCTTCCGTCTTTCCAACTTGTTTCATTCTATGATTACTCTAAAACATTACGCGGTAGGATGTTTAGGGAAGACCAACCGCTATGTTGGAACCGCGATGTTAATCAAAAACAAATTTTGGGAAGAATCCATTCTCTGTGCCTTAGGTTGAAGGGCTACATTTGGAATCCCTAAGTGTTATTGCAAACGCATACTCACTGTTGGGCAGTTACACCGTGCCATTCCTTTACAATGGGTCAGTGAAGACGATGTGCCATTGCTTTCTTGTTGTTGTTGTTGTCGTTGTTGTTATGGTCTTCAGTCCTGAGACTGGTTTGATGCAGCTCGCCATGCTACCCTATCCTGTGCAAGCTTCATCTCCCAGTACCTACTGCAACCTACATCCTTCTGAATCTGCTTAGTGTATTCATCTCTTGGTCTCCCTCTACGATTTTTACCCTTCACGCTGCCCTCCAATACTAAGTTGGTGATCCCTCGATGTCTCAGAACATGTCCTACCAACCGATCCCTTCTAGTCAAGTTGTGCCGCAAACTCCTCTTCTCCCCAATTCTATTCAATACCTCCTCATTAGTTATGTGATCTACCCATCTAATCTTAAGAATTCTTCTGTAGCACCGCGTTTCAAAAGCTTCTATTCTCTTCTTGTCCAAACTATTTATCGTCCATGTTTCACTTCCATACGTGGCTACACTACATACAAATACTTTCAGAAACGACTTCCAGTCACTTAAATCTATACTCGATGTTAACAAATTTCTCTTCTTCAGAAACGCTTTCCATGCCATTGGCAGTTTACGTTTTATATCCTCTCTACTTCGACCATCATCAGTTATTTTGCTCCCCAAGTAGCAAAACTCCTTTACTACTTTAAGTGTCTCACTGCCTAATCTAATTCCCTCAGCGTCGCCCGACTTAATTCGACTACATTCCATTATCCTCGTTTTGCTTTTGTTGATGTTCATCTTATATCCTCCTTTCAAGACACTGTCCATTCCGTTCAACTGCTCTCCCAAGCTCTTTGCTGTCTCTGAGAGAATTACAATGTCATCGGCGAACCTCAAAGTTTTTATTTCTTCTCCATGGATTTTAATACCTACTCCGAATTTTTCTTTTGTTTCCTTTGCTGCTTGCTCAATATACAGATTGAATAACATCAGGGAGAGGCTACAACCCTGTCTCACTCCTTTCCCAACGACTGCTTCCCTTTCATGTCCCTCGACTCTTACAACTGCCATCTGGTTTATGTACAAATTGTAAATAGCCTTTTGCTCCCTGTATTTTACCCCTGCCACCGTTAAAATTTGAAAGAGAGTATTCCAGTCAGCATTGTCAAAAGCTTTTTCTAAATCTACAAATGCTAGAAACGTAGGTTTGCTTTTCCTTAATCTTTCTTCTAAGATAAGTCGTAAGGTCAGTATTGCCTCACGTGTTCCAACACAAACTTTCTTATACTCAGCGAATGATTGCAGATTTGTAACTTTAGAGTACCGTGTTGAGTGCTTGTGTACGGTGTGGCGCAGTGCAGCGTAGTAAAAAATTGTCAGTGGATGATTATGTAAATAGGTGGAAGGAATGCTGACATATCAGCTAAAGACACAAATCCTACTCTTCTCGTGTTGTATCAAATGGCCATCTAGCTCGATGCACACATCTGTTGAATGAATCACAACCAATAGAAAGCTTAGTCCCCCCTCCCTCCGTCCCCCCCCCCCCCCCCCCCGCCCCAAACAGTGCGCAGACATTTGGTATTTAACACCAGAGATGGCTCTATCGTCTTTCACTTTTCCTTGTTTTCGTACCCAAATTCTTGTTAAAATTTCTCGCACCATCAGAAATCGAACTTACTGATTGCAGTTGGAAGACAGCGCACTGTCGTGCCTTAGTGACATCAATTGTGGAAGTTGGTTTAGAATCACGAAAGAAAGAGGATGTGCTATCGTGGGTCAGCGTTTATTTTCCTGAACTAACCAGAGTACGGTTGAAAATGAGTAATAAGAATATGTAACAAACAGCACTGTCTCGTAGGCACAGGAACACAATGAGAAAAATGCCACAAGTTTGTGGCAGTGAAATGATGATTCACTTGCTCGAAACTGAGTTCAGTATAGCGGAGCCTAGAATCGGAGTCTGGAAAATGGCACCATTCGATAATAACGACAATCAGCTAGCGTTGTTGTTGCTGAGGAGAGACGCGGAAAGTGACAAATGGCAGTCTCAAACTTTCTCCGCCCTGTTATCAATTACCTCAATCCTGAGGTTGTGACGAGTCTCTGCGCAAGATGGAGGGCGAAATTGATGACTGTGTAGTAGTGGCGGTGGCTACAATTATAAACCTTTCAACAGTTATTATTTACGCTAAATCTGTAATACATATTATAAAAACATAAAAATCCTTTTAGGGAATGAACCACTTGTCAACCTTATGCTGTGTGAACGCTTAAGTAAAGGGAGGGAGGATTGCGTAAAGGCCCACAAGAGGAAAGAATATAAGATTGTCAACCTTGTTTGTATTCTGAGTACACGGATTCAGTCTAATTTAAGATGTTTCATCCATCGCTAATTAAACTAAATAATTAAGGATAGGTTAGCTGATCGCAACAAGAGTTTAGAAGGAAGGCCATATAGCAACTACAAAAAACAGGAAAAATTTGTTACCCGCGTAGGTACATGCTTGTGATCTCACAACAGACTTAGTAATGTCTTTACAAGCAGCAAACTAACCTATTCTTCTACTTTGCCAGCTACAGCCATTCTCTGGTGTTACTCTAAGCTTAAGCATCCAGTATTAGGGCACTGATTCACCTCTAAAATAGCTCTTTTCCCCATTTAAGTGTGGGCATTATTTTTTTCTGTATCTAGTGTAGTGGAATGGCAATTTTGACCATCAACGTCCCTCTCATCTTTTCAACTGTGTTTTCATCTCTGTAGACATATAGTCAAACATCATTGAGCACAGTCCTCCCAGGGTGCTCACGGTTCTTTCGTGAGTTTGTGCGTGGCGCCCATTCTTCCTTCCCGGCCTTCACTGTGTCCCACCCTGCCCATCCTCGCTCCTTCTCTGCTGTCCCCTCCTTCTCATGAGGTGCGTTTGCTGCTTGCGTTTCGGCACGTGTTCCCACTGTATGGCGGACCATCTGTGTGGTGACTGTGGACACCCACTCCGTGGTGGGAGCCTCTGTGTTCTGTCACCCATCCTCGTGGCGTCTCTCAGCTGGAGACTTGCCACCATAACTCTGCCATGGGACACACAGTCTGTGCGTCCCAAGGTCACCCACTCTCTTTCGGTTCCAGATAATGCAGAAGCCTTTCTCTCTCTCTCTCTATCTCTCTCTCTCTCTCTCTCTCTCTCTCTCTCTCTCTCTCTCTCTCTGTGTGTGTGTGTGTGTGTGTGTGTGTGTGTGTGTGTGTGTGTGTGTGTGTGTGTGTGTGTATCATCAACCTATGAAAGAGGAGGAGAAGGCCTTGGTGATGGGTGGTCCGGTGTTGTTACACGTCTCATTTGAATTCCCACTCCGTGCATATCCAATGGACCTGTAATTGATACTATCGTCACCTCAGAGTTGCAATCCCTTATTACCTTTTACTTGGCATCTTGTGTTGTTCTCCAGAAATCTCATTTTATGGATTCTCACTCACCGACTCTTCGTGGCTTTCATGCTTTCTGTCGGAATACAGTCGGCCCATTGAGGGCTTCTGATGGCGTCTGCATGTTGGTCTGTATGGGTATTATTGGTAGATGCATCCCACTCCATACCCCCACTGGAAGGAGTTGCCGTTGGGGTCCTCTTGCATTCTGTGGTCATGGTTTGCAACCTCTATCTCCCTCCTGACAGGTCGCCTATATCTTTGCCTTAACTGCTCTCCTTCACCAACTCCCCTCTCCCTTTCTCCTCCTCAGAGATTTTAATCCCCATCACCCTTTGTGAGGCAGTGGTTTTTCATCTAGTCGGAGGTTCCTCATTGACCATTTTCTTGCAAACCATGACCTGTGACTTTTTAATAATGGTTTCCCTACTCATTTTAGTGCCACATATGGCACTTTATCTGCCATTGATCTTTTGCTCTCTTCCTCTCCCATTCTTCCTTCCTTACACTGGTCACTACATGATGACCTCTGTGTTAGTGGCCACTTCGCGCCATCAAGCCGCCTTTTCCCTACATTTGTCTGGTCTGTTGTACTGTTCTGTTTCCCCTTTTCTTATGTCTTCTTACCCTGGTGTTGTCTCTGTTGTATCATGATGATTGTGTGTGTGTGTGTGTGTGTGTGTGTGTGTGTGTGTGTTCTGTCTGTCTGTCTGTCTGTCTTCCTGAATCCTGACGTCCGTTTACCCTCTTTATTTGCACTTTATCCCTTCACCTTGACTGGACTGTTATGTTTGTGTTGTTTCTCCCTTGATTTCTGCCATCCTGTTGATCATAAGACCGATGACCTCACTGTTTGGTTCTCTCTCCCCCAAATAAATCAACCAACCAACCACTAAACACAGTGTGATGGTGCCGAAGTAACGACTTACATTCCTTGACCTATATTCTTATGACAGACGAGAAGCAACTGAAGAAAGAACCCAAAGTTACGTTTGAAAGCCAAAGAGGCTTAAGTATGGTTACGTTGGAAGCGATATGTCGTTACTTTCTTCCTACTTTTGAACGGGATTACCTTGACATCTACAAAGGGATCTACACTTCAACGTGACCTCTGAAACACGGTCCAAATAACATTTCCCATTTATACAAACATTGTGAGGTACGAAACAAACAATGACATAAAAATAGGACCGATTTGAGGACTGAACGCTGATCCTTTGTTGTCTGACACGTACCGAGAAACAGAGGAAGCAGAAATCTTCTGCAGAACAACGACCTTGTCAAGAAGCACCGACCACCCGTCTCGCCATAGTCTGCAGAACATCGGGCGCGCGCCAATGTAAACAGCGTACGTGAGTGGCAGTTCCGGTACAGATCTGCCTGGGCACTTGAGTTGTTATGGCGGCCTGCAGAAGTAGTCGTATCTGTTTCCCTTTTATCAGCAGATGAGAGCTTCATTCCTCGCTGCAAAGGTTACTTTCCGTGGTAACGCTATTGTTAAATATCACCGTTCGTAGCCTTCCGTATGTACTTGTCCAAGGCTGTTTTAAGTTACTTAAAGAAAGTCATTTTCGTGCGTAGGGGGGGGGGGGGAAATCGGCGGCGGCACTGCCTATAATGCTCCAAACGTTCTCAATTGGGGAGAGATGCGGCAACCATGCTGTCCAGTGTAGGGTTTGGCAAGCACTAAGACAAGCAGTAGAAATTCTCGCCGTGTGTGGGCGGGCATTATCTTGCTGAAATGTAAGCCAAGGATGGCTTGTCGTGAAGGACAACAAAACTGGGCATAAAATATCGTCGACTTACCGCTGTGCTGCAAGGGCGTCGCAGATGACAACCAAAGGGGTCCTGCTTTAAAAAAAAAGACACCTCAGACCATCTGTCGGGCCGTATGGCGGGCGAGTCGGTTTGATTTCCCACCTCTGTCTGGGGCGTCTCCAGACATGTCTTCGGCCTGCATCCTCGTTGACTGGAGCAACATGTATTCAGTGGTGAGTCCCGCTTCGAACTGAGACCCTATGACAGTCAACAACTTTGTCAATCAATGTCAAGCCGAATAACTGCTTGCATAAGGGCCAGAGATGGACCAACGCGTTACTGACACGCTCAGTTTGTGAAGATCTCTCTCTTGAATAAATCATCCAATTTGTATGAAATTATGATAATTTGTGAGTCTGTACATGCACATCACATACACAGATTTCCGTCGCATTCGGGTAATTTCTTCGTTATGCTTCATGGTATTTTTGTTTAAAGAGTGTATGTACCAAAAACACTGATTACTGTATGCAACCTAAACGAGAGAGAGGGAGAGAGAGAGAGAGAGAGAGAGAGAGAGAGAGAGAGAGCCAATACTTTTGTAGTTGTCCTATTGAAGATGCATGTAAGGGGCAGCAGAAGGAACATTTTTTCACAGTTTTTATCAAACATTTTCTTCAGTGGTGAGCTATTGTGGGGATGATTCTCTTTGTATCAGAAATAAGCGCTTAAACTTCAAGAGGACTCTTTCCCCTTAAAGTGTGATATTGCTAACGAGGGAAGTTGTCTGAGTGTTTCCACATATGGCTATCGTCTGAGTGTTTCTACTTGATGGCTATTGTGGATACCTTACTTGGTAAGAGCACTGCCCGTGAAAGACCATGGTACGCCTTCCACACTCGACCATGGAACACAGGTTGCCTGTTCCATTGCAACGTACTCTTCACTTGTGAACGAAAGATTTCTCTAGTATTAAGCTGCAATACTGCGCTATTTGCAACCTATGATAGACGTAGGCAATAAGATTTTCACGGGTGGTGCACATGGCTTCTGCGTGAAGTGAACGGAAATGAAAGGAACGTCGTCGCCAGCGAACAGCTCGGGCATCTGTACCGCTTAAATAAAGTCTGCAGTACCTGTTGGAACTCGCTCGCCCGCCTCCGGTATTACTTCAGATGTGCCCAGTGAGGTACGGACGTTTTGTTGTCTCCACTGAACTTAACGAATTGTAACATTTACTGTAGTAAGTCATGGTTACTTGACGGCCTTGTTAGGTTTCGTGAGCATGGCTCATACCACTGATAAAAACGCTAACCCGAACGAAAACGCACATGTTACGGTGTCGAGTTACGACAGAATATAAGACGGAAACGCCCCTTGCAAATGTTAAATTAGCGCGCTAAGTTCATTATTATTTAGACGATTTTTCAAGTGTGTGCCGGCCGCTGTGGCCGTGCGGTTCTAGGCGCTCCAGTCCGGAACCGCGCTGCTGCTACGGTCGCAGGTTCGAATCCTGCCTCGGGCATGGGTGTGTATGATGTCCTTAGGTTAGTTGGGTTTAAGTAGTTCTAAGTTCTAGGGGACTGATGACCACAGCAGTTGAGTCCCATAGTGCTCAGAGCCATTTGAACCATTTCAAGTGTGTGGGTGTGTGTGTGTGTGTGTGTGTGTGTGTGTGTGTGTGTGTGTGTGTGTGTGTGTGTGTGTGTTAAAATGTATCAGACTCCTTCTTAGTGAGCAGTGAGATGTTTAGAAAAGAAAATGAAAACAGTTACAATAGGAACTCTGCATATTCTCGTAACATGTAGACTTTAATAATTTTCAACCGCCTATATGCTGCTTCGCTACTTTTTTAATTGTGATGTAATACCCATTCTGTTCAATAGGAGCAATATTATATATGGTATTCCAGCAAGACAAGTGCATACGCCAATAAGTTTGTGTGTGGAACATTCGGTAGGGGAAAGATGTACGCTACGTTGTATTTTCAATTATTTCCCAGTCGCAACTATTTCTGATTTGTCTCGAGTGAAAACTGTGAAAATAATAGTACATTATCAGGCCTTTACGTGGGCTGTTTTATTGTTAGTTTTCATTTCAAACTGTTCAAAATCGCCTTCGTCTTAAGAACATTTAGCAGCTTATGTAAACAAACATGTTGTTGATCGGAGACGAAATGTACATTCTTCTTTAACGCGTGCGCGATCATTCAGATCGCGAACGCGAACTTTTGGTGCCTTGGCTTGGGGGGCCGTTAAACGACCCCAGTGTGTCGTGAAGAAAAGTTTAGCTTTGTTGACTATACAGTGCCGTAGCCGCTCCCCATCCGACACCTAGTGTGTGTTGCACTAAGTATTTTACTACTGTTAGTGAAAATGTTAATGAATTTCATCCTGTTGTAGGTTCATTCCGGCCTTGCTACCAAAGGAAGTTCGTCAAAGTACTTGCAAGGGAAACTCCCCATCGCACACCCCCTCCCTTCCTTCACTCCCCCACCCCCCTCAGATTTAGACAGATCAAGCAAGAAAACAGCAAGAAGGTGTATTGGATTGCGAAAAAAAAAGCAAAATAGAAACAATGAACGGTCCAAGAAAAAGTGCAATATATAGCAGCCGGAAAATGAAATGGCATTGTGGCTGTTACGGTGTTGGACTGCCAAACGGGCGAGCCGCGTTCAAACCTCCCTTGTGCAATTTTTGAAATTTTTAATTTTTCTTTTTTGCTGTTCGCTTTATTCGAATTTGTCTGTGTAGTTGTGTAACGTCCGTTTGCAACAGTGAGGTGTAAGATAGGGACCTATAATGACAGTTGATACTGCACAGCTATTCTGTTAACAGCCGAAGGGAAGTGGCTTTCGAATGGGGACCGCAAACGTTTGATGACAAGGCGAGAAGTCAACCGAATCCTCCACCGGTAAACACGTCTGTTGTGTCATACACGGCATTAGGGGCAGTACATGTGTCGTTTAGTAGGAATCTCTTGTAGACGCACCTAATTTGTACGACTTGTAAGTGAATGAGGAATGCCACCTTGCCAGGTGTTTATGTGAATGTGGCCACTCCCAAAGAAATGAAAACATAGTAGTTTGTCCCATAAGCTGCAGCAAATGAACGCAACAGTTTCACAATCATACAGTTTCTCTCTGCTCTGTCAATACATGTTTTTAACGTTTTTGAAGTTGCGTTCCGTTTTGGAGGAAGTCTTGAATTCCTTTATTACGTAGTTCACAAGCATTTGTTTCTTGTTTTCATTTCTATGAGACGTCTATGTGGTATCTCGCCTGCTCTCGCTATTCGTCACATTTACTTACGACGGTAACGTATTCTTACCACATGACTCATGTTGTGTAATCAATATATAGCATGACAAATGCCAAGACTACAAAAAGAGAACAAACATTTCGATGACTGGACTGACAGTTCATAATGTTGCGAAAAGAAAATAGCACGAGGGAGTTTTGAACACGGCTCGCCCGCTTGGTAGTCAAACATCATGGCCGCTTAACCACGACGCCGTCGCTATTGCACGCTGCCCTTTATTGCACTTCTTGTTCTTAGATCGGTTCTTAGATAGTCTACAGTTCCTATTTTGCTTTTTCCACAGTTCAGTACACTTCCTTCCTGTTTTCATGCCTGATCTGTGTTCAGTTTTTGTCGGGCTATCCACAAGGCCATGTTACCACCAAATCTGAGGGAAGAGGGATGCGGAATTAAATCTGAGGGGACACGGAGTTTCCCTTATCATCATTCCAGTTTATTCGCTCTCGAGCGTGTACCATGGAAAGCGGGAGACTTCCAAGAAGCCGAGTCTCGGTAATTGTTGAAATTAGAATATGTGCGTTCCTTAAAAATAATCGATGCCATTTCCAGTGTTTCCTCTTGAAACACCAGCCAAAGCTGTGAAGAACGCGTCTAAATAGTCAGATTAAAATTACTGGATAATTGACACTTCACGCTTTGGAGCTGGTTTCCTCCGATGACACCGATCAGTGTCACGTCCGAACCTTTCATCGTTGCCAAACTGTCACAACAGTTGGTCAGCACACGTAGATTCCCTTTGGGCTTTCTTTCTTGATGTGTTTGGATCCCGAGCGTGCGTGCGCTACCCCCCCCCCCCCCACCCCTCCCGCCCCGCTACCCCCTTACACACACACACACACACACACACACACACACACACACAAATGCACACGCGCGTGCGCGCGCTGCTAACGAAATATACACGTGTCACACACATCACCCTAATCAAACTTCGTGCGCAACTCCCTAACCGGACACTGTCGGATCCTTCCGCATAAGACACAATTCAGCGTCACGTAATAAGTTGGCGTTGGTCGGCTTGGCTTCTGAACGCCTCATACAGTTATTATCGGCTTACATGACATTGCGTCCAGCCGAATTTTTGAAGGCTGCAATTCATCGTTGCGAGTGGATCATTAGAGTCATAAGAACATGATGCAGTGCAGTGGCGCAGCACAGTGGTAAGCGTATATACCTGGCGTGTAGATGGAAGTAAGTCCGAATCTCGTCAAGTTTAGGAATTTTTATTATTTCTAAATCTAGTCAATTAATTGGTTTCGGTGTAACACTTTGCTGCGTTTTTTTTTTCATGTCCGAATTGACTTTATTTGCTCTTCGTATCGTTCTTTTCTCGTTTTGAATCTGCTTGTGTTGCCCATAATCTGCAGCCAAGTGCCAACTAGGACTGCTCATCGGTTGGTAATGCGACCGGAATATTGCAGGTAAACAAGATAGCGAGAAATTACAGTTTGCTTTTGGGCGCTGAATCTTAAAAGTTTCTGTTTTGGTTTTGCTCGTAGAGGTTAGCTTCAGTCGCCTTGAACAAAGCGATCGCGATTTTATTTCTGCCGTAGATTGGTGACTGCCGTTTTCTCGTATACATTGCACATCACGAGGTTGTGGTTAGGTTAGGACATGACATGAGTTTTAAACTCAGGCTCCAGAACGCGTGTTCTGCCGCAGTTCACTCATAGCTCATTTAAAATTAGACAGAGCATCTCGCATTTCCGTCATACCTCGCGACGGCTACCCGATACATATTTACAGCAGCCGTATTTGAGTGTCGCCTACAACCGAGCGGTAATCGGCAGCCGCTGTGGCAACACTAAAGCACCAAGTGACAGACATAGACTGTCAAGCAATTTTAATCGGATTTATAGGAATGCCCTGCTTGTTCTCTTATTTAATATTTTGCGTCACAGTCATGGTCACTAAATATGAGGTGGTGACGCAGAGCTCCCAACCAGTTCCAGCCAGATTTAAAAAAAAAAAAAACGAAATTTGATGGGAGTTGTGGAAGCACAGCTGTCGCGTGTAGACGATAGTTTTATGGGTGCAATTCACTTTCTACATTGGGGGCGACGGAACGCAGCCAGCAAGATTTCACCGTCTGATGCAGCATGAGCGCCGCAAGAACAACGGTCTCCCCAGAGATGCGGATGTGAGCGAATCGTGCGTCGACCGTGACGCACCAAGCAGGAACACTGCCGCGGCATAAAAGTGAAACGCCCCGGTTTGGCCTGCCGGTCGTTAAGAGGCGCTGTCTTGCTTGCGCCAGGCTGGCTGTTGAGCTGTGCGCCCACCGGCGCTCAGTCATTTTTGACGGATGGACGTGCGGAAATTTACGACTTGGCGCAAGCACGGGATGCCATCGTGCTTTTTCTGCTGCGCTTACGTAACGCTGCAGTCGCTAATTGGTCTGCGTAGGTTGCTCAGCGAGGCTTTCGAGTGTTTCCAAGACTATTTTCAACATTGCACAGCATAGGCTTGCACGTAAGCTTTTGCAGGCAACGCCTGGGGTAAGCGAAGTGGGCCACAAATTTCGTAAACAGTTCGAGGAGACCTAAATGCGCGTTATCGTGCAGGATTATAGCAACTTCAGTGTTAATCTCTACTTTATTGTTGTCGTGAAATCGGCATGATAATATGATAGATATCTGTAGTGGATCCGTTCTTTTACTGGGTGACGATTATTGAATTATTTGACATAAAATCGTCATAACTACTGAACAGTTGCTACGGTCGCAGTTTCGAATCCTGCTTCGGGCATGAATGTGTTTGATGTCCTTAGGTTAGTTGGGTTCTAAGTTATAGGGGACTGATGACCATAGATGTTAAGTCCCATAGTTCTCAGAGCCATACTGAACGGTTTGCGTTAGGGCGTTCAAACTGCATGGTTGGCCGCGGGGCATTATGGGAATTAGTATGCGAATGCATTGTTTGGTTTAGCGACGAATTTCACTTTCATGTGGAATGGTTTGCTATTTAGGGAGCAAAATAACTGATGATGGTCGAAGTAGAGAGGATATAAAATGTAGACTGGCAATGGGAAGGAAAGCGTTTCTGAAGAAGAGAAATTTGTTAACATCGAGTATAGATTTAAGCGTCTGGGAGTCGTTTCTGAAAGTATTTGTATGGAGTGTAGCCATGTATGGAAGTGAAACATGGACGATAACTAGTTTGGACAAGAAGAGGATAGAAGCTTTCGAAATGTGGTGCTACAGAAGAATGCTGAAGATAAGGTGGGTAGATCACGTAACTAATGAGGAGGTATTGAATAGAATTGGGGAGAAGAGAAGTTTGTGGCACAACTTGACCAGAAGAAGGGATCGGTTGGTAGGACATGTTCTAAGGCATCAAGGGATCACCAATTTAGTATTGGAGGGCAGCGTGGAGGGTAAAAATCGTAGAGGGAGACCAAGAGATGAATACACTAAGCAGATCCAGAAGGATGTAGGCTGCAGTGGGTACTGGGAGATGAAGAAGCTTGCACAGGATAGAGTAGCATGAAGAGCTGCATCAAACCAGTCTCAGGACTGAAGACCACAACAACACAGTGGAATGGTTCGTCACTAAACAAAATTGGGGCATTTGGGGAACTGAGAATCCGCATTTCGCGATCGAGAATCACTTCACCCTCAACGGGTGACTGTTGAAAGTTTTTTAAAAAAATAATAAATAACTGACGTACTGTTTCTGATAGCAACATCTGAGCTGTAATAATAAATGAACTGACGTAAGGGACATGTGTCGTAATGTGAAAGCAAAGGCCCACTGTAACAATAATTGACTGTCGTAATGAAAAGGGAAGTCTTTCATACTGTAAAAGTTATCATTCTGACTGCAAGAATTTTGAACAGTGTAAACTGCCTGAATAATGAACTTTGACATGAAACCTACGTTAATTAGTTTTGCAAAACGGCCGGCCAGGGTGGCCGAGCGGTTCTAGGCACTACAGTATGGAACCGCGCGACCGCTACGGTCGCAGGTTCGAATCCCGCCTCGGGAATGGATGTGTGTGATGTCCTTAGGTTAGTTAGGTTTAAGTAGTTCTAGGGGACTGATGACCTCACGAGTCAAGTCCCAAAGTGCTCAGAGCCATTTGAGCCATATACACTTTCCTTTATCTCAAATCTAGCAACTCTCAGTACAATTTCCAAGTTAGCCCCATGGCGTAGCAATAGTGAAAGAAGTAACATAATTATAATATTTACCTTTTACATTCCATTAGACTTCCTCCTTCACAAATCAGTTTCCGTCACAATCTTGATATGATCACGTTCATTAAACACATTGATAAATTGAGACTTTACATTTGAAACATAACATTGCCATTGCTTTCTCACTCTAGCTTACCATTGTCTGACCCACTGCGCCAGAGATACTAAACTTACTTATGCGATACAGCTTTACAACATCGCTGCTCGCTCACAATCTATTCAGATACCAAAATTATGCATGACACCTATCACTTTGTGGTGTTCAGTGTCAGTCACAGAATAATCGGTGCGATATTCCTTGATGGCACTGTGTCTACAGAACGGTATGTGAAGGTTTTGGAAGATGATTTCATCTCCATTATCCAGAGTGACCCTGATTTCGACAAGATGCAGTTCATGCAAGACGGAGCTCGACCCCATCGAAGCAGGAGTGTGTTTGATGTCTTGGAGGAGCGCGTTAGGGATCGTATTCTGGCTCTGGGTACCCAGAGGCTACTGGCATGGGCCTCGATTGGCCGCCATATTGTCCGGATCTGAACACAGGCGACTCCTTTTTGTGGGGCTATATTAAAGACAAGGTGTACAGTAGAAACCCAAAACCATTGATGAACTGAAAAACGCCATTCAGGAGGTCATCGGCAGTATCGATGATCCGACGCTTGAGCGGGTCACGCAGAACTTAGCTATTCGTCTCTGCCACATCATCGCCAACGATGGCAGAGATATCGAACATGTCATAACCTGAATCCGAATATCTGTAGTGACGTTTACATGTTGAATAAAGTGCATGCACGCCGTAGTTTGTAACTGATTTACGTTTTTTTCCATATAGCTTAATAATTGTCACTTTGTATATGAATTGCAGCTTTGACAGCAAAACTGTAATCGAAAGTGGCAGATCAGACGTCACCAATAGCTGAAAACCGTGCAGTATGGACAACCCAGTCACAGAGTTCTTATTTCGACGACACGACGGTCTGTTGCCGATCCTTAAGCGCTAATGTCGCTTTTTAAATTGTAGTAGAGTATCGCAACAAGGTTTCCAATTTCATAGTAGGCGCATAAGAAACTAAAAGTCACCGTGCAAGTGAACGTTTGGGAGGACGGAAGAAAGGTTTGTTCTTGCGGACGGAACTCAGTGTAATAGGCATCAAGAAATTAAATTTTTAGTTCACCATGTTGTCTGGTTTCGGGTCCTAATATCATGCTGGACAGTGATTTTCGTAAATGGAATTATTTTCGGTCAACGATGTTAACATCAATGTACTTCACACGAGTTTGAAAGTGCTTTTCGTTTACGAACAAGGAGAAAATGTAATTCGAAGACTTCTTTCGTAACGAGCTACATTTTCTCAGTACGAGGAGCCAGCGTCTTTGCTCGAACAGTTGTTTCACTTTCTGCCTCACTAGATGAATAACGAAGGTTCGCTTTTTACAGGAATGTTATCATGTTACCGTAAGCGAAATAGTAGGATTTCTCCCCCCCCCCCCCCCTCCGCTCCAACAGCCGAAGACAAGTTATTTAGGGGTACTGAAATAGTGCCCCTCATGAAGCTCGACACTGCTCAAAAAACGGGATGTATTTGCTTAAATGTTACGCTATTTTTCTGTCTTCCAGATAGTGTGAAATTAATGTAATTAGCTCTTTCTTGGTTTTGTGACAGTATAAACAATGTTCTATTGCCTTGCTTGATGTCTTGAACTTCGATCAACATAATTAACGAATACGGCATCTACGAGCGGGCTACGTAGCAATCGGTGGCTTCAGATTTGAAGCTTCTATGATTTGTACTGATAGTGTACTGACCTGACTTCAAAGTATGGACTGCATTGCATGTGGTTTTAGAAGTTTCAACTTAAAAAATAAAAAACAGGAAAAGTGAGTCAGGTTTCTTATTCAAGTACTTTTTTCATCCATATATATAGAAATGTGTACCAGTATTTATCACTGCGGCTGCCTCATTGCCTGCTTTTAGTTTTAATACAGTTATAAACAGTCACTGACTGTGTCATTGCCAGTTAGTCTTTTAAGTGACTTAATGCCTCAATGGGCCATTGTCCAAAGACTGTTGATTCCGAAAGACTTTCTCACTATACCTTTAGTTCACACACTGCAAAGGTGCTGCTAATGTTGCCGTTGAGCGCCCTAAAATCATCATCATCATCATCATCATCATCCACTTCCACTATTCATGATCATAATTTAACTTCTACATCTACATCTATATTCCGCAAGCCACGTGACGGTGTGTGGCGGAGGGTACCTTGAGTACCTCTATCGGTTCTTCCTTCTATTCCAGTCTCGTATTGTTCGTGGAAGGAAAGATTATCGGTATGGCTCTGTGTGGGCTCTAATCTCTCTGATTTTATCCTCATGGTCTCTCCGCGAGATGTACGTAGGAGGGAGCAATATACTGCTTGACTCCTCGGTGAAGGTATGTTATCGAAACTTCAACAAAAGCCCGTACCGAGCTACTGAGCGTCTCTCCTGCAGAGTCTTCCACTGGAGTTTATGTATCATCTCCGTAACGCTTTCGCGATTACTAAATGATCCTGTAACGAAGCGCGCTGCTCTCCGTTGGACTTTCCCTGTCTCTTCTATCAACCCTATCTGGTACGTATCCCACACCGGTGAGCAATATTCAAGCAGTGGGCGGACAAGCGTACTGTAACCTACTTCCTTTGTTTTCGGACTGCATTTCCTTAGGATTCTTCCAATGAATCTCAGTCTGACATCTGCTTTACCGACGATTAATTTTGTATGGTCATTCCATTTTAAATCACTCCTAATGCCTACTCCCAGATAATTTATGGAATTAACTGCTTCCAGTTGATGACCCGCTATATTGTAGCTAAATGATAAAGGATCTTTCTTTCTATGTATTCGCAGCACATTACACTTGTCGACATTGAGATTCAATTGCCATTCCCTGCACCATGCGTCAATTCGTTGTAGATCCTCCTGAATTTCAGTACAATTTTCCATTGTTACAACCTCTCGATATACTACAGCATCATCGGCAAAAAGCCTCAGAGAACTTCCGATGTTATCCATAAGGTCATTTATATATATTGTGAATAGCAACGGTCCTACGACACTCCCCTGCGGCACACCCGAAATCACCCTTACTTCGGAAGACTTCTCTCCATTGAGAATGACATGCTGCGTTCTGTTATCTAAAAACTCTTCAATCCAATCACACAATTGGTCTGATAGCCCATATGCTCTTACTTTGTTCATTAAACGACTGTGGGGAACTGTATCAAACGCCTTGCGGAAGTCAAGAAACACGCCGTCTACCTGTGAACCCGTGTCTATGGCCCTCTGAGTCTCGTGGACGAATAGCGCGAGCTGGGTTTCACACGATCGTCTTTTTCGAAACCCATGCTGATTCCTACAGAGTAGATTTCTAGTCTCCAGAAAAGTCATTATACTCGAACATAATACGTGTTCCAAAATTCTACAACTGATCTACGTTAGAGATATAGGTCTATAGTTCTGCACATCTGTTCGACGTCCCTTCTTGAAAACAGGGATGATCTGTGCCCTTTTCGAATCTTTTGGAACGCTACCCTCTTCTAGAGACCTACTGTACACTGCGGCAAAGAAGGGGGTCAAGTTCCTTCGCGTACTCTGTGTAACTTAAATAAGAAACTGAAAGTTCATGCTAAGCTGCGCAATGAAAATGAGCATATTGTTTCTTAATGCTGGATTATTTTGTTGACCAGAGAACTAAGTATTAGGAGAACATTAATTTGGTATAGGAAAATAAAAGTATTTCCTATTTGAAAGTTCGAGATGCCAAGCTTTGTGATTACCGTTAACCACTAATCAATGATAGCTGTTAGCCACACATAAGAATTTTTTTTCCTACTGTACTAATTACACCATCTAAATCAATAATAAACACGCTCATGGTGTAAAAATATTTTACCACCTTTGATGGTTCAGTACCCAGACAAGTAGTAACACAAATTTTTCGTTGCAAGTAGGTAATACAGATAGCACTAAAAGCTCTGTGGATGTTTCCATTGTCGCCTGTTCGTGTACCTGCGTGTAGAGAACTAAAAAAACCACTAGTATAAACTGGGAAATTACGTTCTTCATATTTTTATTGCAGAGATTAGAAGTATGTTTCTGATACTTTTAGTAACGTACAGGAAAGTAGCACCTAGAGCCGAGAAATATCCCGTACAGTCTATTAACCAGAGGGTCGCACTTAACCAGACTCCTCTGGTGGTGGTTGGTAGTGTTGTTTGCTGCTGTTGAAAAGCGTCATCCAGCCTTTGTCCTGTAAGAACGGATCATCTGTATCAAATATTTGCAGATCTACTGAAACACAGCTTGTATGTCCGATCTTCTGTCGTACAGAAGCCAGTGAGCCGAATCTTATATAATACTCCTCAGCTGAAACTGCAGTATTTAAGACTAGCTGGTCGTGGTTTTTACCTTCGCTGTAAGTGCAAAGGAAACCACAGTATGGCCTGTTGTTTCAGCACATCTTCATAGAGACATACATTTTTATTAACCGTGTCTTGATTACGACTAATTTCAGTACGGCCATGATGTCCGTATAAACATTCGTGAGAAGAGACATTCCTTAGTGCCGACCATTTTTCGTGAACAGTTTAGACGTATCTGCAGAAGGCGTTACCAGTTGCCCTAGCACGCAGTTACTGCCAATTAAAACAGTTAGAGGCTCGTTGAAGGCTGTTGGAACCGTACGTGTGTCGCGCTGTTTGCAGAACGTGGCGCCAATGCGCCTTGCAGTGTTGCTTCGAAGACTTTTGCAGGCGCTGCGCAGTTTCTGCCGGGAGGAACCCCAGGTCGGGGTAATGTACACGTGCACGACCTCACCAGCTAACTTACAGCAGCTGTGTAAGATCCGGCCCATCGTATAGTCGCGGAGCTTTTCAGCCAATTAAGATTTATGCGCATGAGGGATGCACGTGGGTCGCGGTGCGCCATCTACATCTACATACATACTCCGCAACCCACCATACGGTGCATGGCGCAAGGTACCTCGTACCACAACCAGCATTTTCTCTCCCTGTTCCACTCCCTTCACACACTCGCTGTTGTTCTGGTCGTAAGCTACCAGTTGTCTACGTGTAAGGGTGTAGCTGACTGAACTGATTGTCATTGTGTTGCAGTGGAATTGTCTTACCCGTGACAATATCTTTCATAATAGGAGACACCCAGCAAAACTACTGTACATTTGCTGCACTTCATTGATGTCTTACGACAACGAGTCTTTGCCCTGTGCTCATCGAGATGAAAGGCTTAAGTCAGAAGGCCAGATTTTGGGCGAGAGGTGAGAACACGTAACACACCCAGGAACATTGTCTAAAATAACCGTTTTGGTGGTCTCGGTGTTATTGTGTGGGGTTGTATAATGCAGCATGGGCGTTCGCTTCATTGCTTTTTTCAATTACGTTCTCTACTGTACTGTTCTATACTATACTGTAGCAGTTCACTCTGTGTATGGTCAACGTTTCGTCGGGCTATGTTACTTGGTAGCGACCCAGCATGAAAAAGTTACTGTAACAAGCTGCGACATGGTCGCTGATTAAAACTGTGATCCAGGATGTGTAGAATAAAAGTCTTTCATTTCCATCAATGATCGCAAAACTTTGGCGCCTATACTAACGGTCTCTGTCAGCAATGACTGCTCTGACCATCCGAAGATGGTCATTGCTGATGAAAACCGGTAGTCTAAGGACCTAAAGTTTTGTGATAACTGACGGAAATAAAGCAAAGTTCTGCACAACATTGTACACTGATGACCAACTTCTTAATAGTGTTGGTCCACCTTTGAAACGCAGAACAGCAGCAGTTTTGTGTGCCATGGATTCAAGCTCATGGTATGTTTTCAAAGGTGTGTGGCACCAGACTCCTACACACAGGTTACACAAGCCCCATAAATTACAGGCAGTAAGTTTGTGGCACGGAGATGGTGCCCTATAGCGTCACAGGTGAGTTCTGATCCTTGAAATTTTGTGGTCAAGGCATGGACCTGAGTTCCCCATCATGCCCCTCCAGCCACTGCAGCAAGAGTCTGACTCTATGAAGCGGACCAGTATCCTGCAGAAGTCATTAGTCAAGAATGGGAGGCAACTAAAAAGGCACCTGGTCACGCGCAACCACAAATATTGCCAATTGCAGATGAACATCAGCACCCCTTCATGGTACGGAATAGGGCCATGAAAAAGATGATTTGCTTATGCATATTTACAAAGGGACTTACTTACATGTGTTAATTTTTTTCTAATTCACTGATTCACTTTCCAGTTTTTCATTTAATATTTTGCATTCGTATTTTTTTGTGAAGTGAATATATCTCCAGTTCTTCCGACAGAACTCTTTTATGAACTTATTCGGTGTTCTTCGACATCCAAATTTCCAAATGTGTGTCCTCTAGTTCCTCAATACAGGTCGTGATTATTTTGTGTTATGCATTAGTTTCTGTTGTAGATTATTAGATGTAGAGAATCACAATTTTTATCGTGCAGTTTTTTAAAGATATTTACAATCTTTCGTGAAATATTGCCAATGTGTAGAAAGTTGGATCTACATTTATCTTCTGCGGTGCGATTTCTGTCTGGGTCTCTCTACTTTGCACAGTACTGAGTCAACTGTGGAAGCACCGTAGTTACTAGAGACTACAGCAGAAACTAATACATAATACAGTGTGTCATGATGACCCATATTCAGATTTTACAATGTAAAAAATAAGTCCAGGAATGCTCCGTGTTCTGTTTAGGACAAGCACTCGTAGATTTCCACGTCAGGAATACACAACACATTAAAGCCTGGACACAGTATGGGACACCTATTTGGAAACGTAGAGCAAAATGGCAGAATACTCCACCGACTAGATAGATGTCATAAAATGAAACTACTGGAAAAACTGGAGACGTATCGTATTACCAAAAAATACGAAAACCAAACATTAAATTGGAAACGTGAGTGTGAATCAGTAAATTTCTTCAAATTCAGCAGTATCGTTAAATATGAAAGTCGTGATAAATAGATATAAGTATCTTTGTAAATATACAGTGTCCAGACACATTAAAGTGATCACCTGTCCAAATCCCGAATAGCCGCCTCGTGCAGCGCTGATCTGTGCGAGACGTTCGGGAAGAGTGTCAGTGGGGTTTTGGAAGGTACCAGACAAGGATTTGAAGCTATGCCGACTACAGTGCCCTGGTCAGTTGCGCTAGGCTTCTTAGTTGAGGTTCTATGGCGCGAACAGCCCGTTCGAGGTGCTCCCAGAGATACTCAATTCGCTTTAAATCCTGGGGCCTCGGCGACCAGGGTATAACACTATACTTATCGCGTATTATATCAACATACAGTGTGTATCATCAACAAAAGTAAAATGAGGATAATGGAATGTAGTCGAATTAAGTCGTGTGCTGCTGAGGGAATTAGGATAGGAAATGAGACACTTTAAGTAGTAAATGAAATTTGCTATTTGGGGAGCAAAATAACTGATGATGGTCGAAGTAGAGAGGATATAAAATGTAGACTGGCAATGGCAAGGAAAGCGTTTCTGAAGAAGAGAAACTTGTTAACATCGAGTATAGATTTAAGTGTCAGGAAGTCGTTGCTGAAAGTATTTGTATGGAGTGTAGCCATGTATGGAAGTGAAACATGGACAATAAATAGTTTGGACAAGAAGAGAATAGAAGCTTTCGAAATGTGGTGCTACAGAAGAATGTTGAAGATTAGGTCGGTAGATCACGTAACTAATGATGAAGTATTAAATAGGATTGGGGAGAAGAGAAGTTTGTGGCACAACTTGACCAGAAGAAGGGATCGGTTGGTAGGACATGTTCTAAGGCATCAAGGGATCACCAATTTAGTATTGGAGGGCAGCGTGGAGGGTAAAAATCGTAGAGGGAGACCAAGAGATGAATACACTAAGCAGATTCAGAAGGATGTAGGTTGCAGTAGGTACTGGGAGATGAAGAAGCTTGCACAGGGTAGAGTAGCATGGAGAGCTGCATCAAACCAGTCTCAGGACTGAAGACCACGACAACAACAACAATGTGTATTACGATGCAGTATGTTACCTTCTGGGAGGATTTAAGTAAAATTGACCGTGAGTTACCTAATGGGTTTGGCTTATCGAACCTGAATTCAGTGCTACAAAAGAAACCTGAAAGCTAAAGATTGAAATTTGGAAAATGTTTTAAGTAACCAAGTTTACTTAAATGAAATAAAATATGGTCGCCAGCGTAATTAGGCAAAGTAATGTGGAACACTACTTTTATATAATCTGTATAGAGTTATGATAAAGAAAAACTATTATTGCTTCTTACCCAAAGAAGTGCAATGAAACTCTCCTATAATCAGATAAGTGATACGGTGAATACCAGCAGTTATGAATAGTATGTGCAAGCTCTCGCAGGAACAAGTGACATTTTATCTCTTCTTAAAGTAATACTTTGTCATATATAAGTTCTCATCATCAGATGTTGTGAAAGACACTACTAAATCAAAACTGAACATGGACATAGTCCTGTTTCAATAGTTACTTTTCATATAGTGCAAAGATTATTAAAAGTCACTTGCAATAGGATTTTTACCCTCATTAAGAAGTAATATTGTTTCTGTTTTTATGGATAAGGGCAATTACAATAACTTTATCTTCAATAAACAAATTTGTTGGTGGGGACTCTGAAACTCGCTTTCGAATTTTCATCACACAAAGTACACAAAATTCAAAATTACTGCAATTAACATACTCATTATTCAAGCAGGTTTATTCATTTTAGGCACCTCAAAATTTGGGACCCTTAAACTGTCCAATACCATAAAGCAAACTAAACACGCTTTTTTTAGACAATTTGTAAGATGCAAATTTAGGTATTACTCTTTCACTAATTTCACTCACCTTGCAGGACTTTTAAAACAGTTAATGCCAGTGATTTTTCATACAGGTTCTCAAGTATGACTTTAAATGCATTTTACTGTAACCTCAAAATAACGTGCTTTCTTTTGTCATTAGCACAACTAGTAATTTTCTCTGACCGAATTGAATGCAGTTAATATTTGAAGAACAAATACTTTAAATTAAAACAAATCAAACATTATGGAGGTTTTCATAAATGCGATACTACCTACCTCCCTTGATTTCAATGAGACCCACAGTAATTCTATACATCTTGTTGCATTACATCTTGTTGCATTCAGAATTAAGCAACACCAACAATCACTTATTTTCAGTCGTTTTCCACATGCAGGATACTCGGATGTTAGTAATTACGTGGAATGGATCCTAAGAGGTATGATGAGAGGAACCAATCCAAGAGTCGGACACACAGTTTAAAATAATTTGCCTTATTATTGCAAATTAAGCAACACTTAAATGTACTGGTTTATACTTTGACAAAAATCTGACCCCTTAGATTTTGCTGAATTAATGGCGCAATTTGGTGGCGAGTACATGATGGCTACCCGGTCTCTCCTCTGGATGTAACTGGCTCCGTTGTCTTCTTCTTGGCGACGACATTTCCAACATAAGAGCCTTTTCCATTAATAGAGCACCATTTTATAGCCGTGCACACATCTGAGGCCTTTCCATATAACATCCAGGTACTGGAAGCCTCAACCGGCACCTGCGCAGCTCACGCTATTGCTGCTCAGACCAAAACTATCCAGCAGCTAGCTGCCGACTGACTGTGTTCTCTCACTTGGCGCCCCGACTGAGCGCCACATCCACATTTTAGCCCGCGCCAACCACGTTTTGGTGCGCGCCAACTCACGTTACAAATGGGAAGTACTTTTGCTTTTCATTTTGTACAATGCAAGTCCCTAGGTATGAACCAACTTGTACATAGTTGTAAACAAACATCTTTTAAAAAATGTTAATATTTAAATACATTAACATGTCAACACAAAAGCCACATATTTATATAACATTTTCTTCAATTAATACAAAGAATTTAAATAGTAAAGAGAAAACATTATACACAACTTTCCACTTCATTACAATAGGTCAGAGACATTACATAGTGAAAAATACATACTCTACATTGAACAGAATTAATCAGTACAAAATATTTATAGAATTAATTATGATGTTACAAGGGAATTACGGTAAACTCATTGTAGTACACATGTACACTGTGAGCTGTCTCACAAATTGCATTGAACTGCTGGTAGAAGCCATGGTGCGGAGGGAAAACTGACGATTTAGGGGTGGTCACCGTCAGCTTGTGTTGATCCTTGTGCCATCCATAATGAAGAGATCACTCAAGCAATGTCACGAAAACCTCCCCAGACCATAACGCTCCCTCGCCCGGCTTGGACCCTTCCGATGAGCGTTGTTGGGTGTTCGCTTTCAGACGTTTCACACCATATCTAGATCTACATGGGTACTCTGCAAAACTCATTTAAGTGCCTGGCAGAGGGTTCATCGAACTACCTTAACAGTTCTCTTTATTCCAATCTCGTATAGCGCACGGAAAGAACGAACACCTATATCTTTCCGTACGAGCTCTGATTTCCCTTATTTTATCGTGGTGATCGTTCCTCCCCATGTAGATCGGTGTCAACAAAATATTTTCGCATTCGGAGGAGAAAGTTGGTGATTGAAATTTCGTGAGAAGATTCCGCCGCAACGAAATGATGGCTACCCTAAATCCCGTATCATTTCAGTGACACTCTGCCCCCTATCTCGCGATAATCCAAAACGTGCTGCCCTTCTTTGAGCTTCATCGATGTACTCCGGCAATCCTATCTGGTAAGAATCCCACACCGCGCAGCATTATTCTAAGTGAGGACGGACAAGCATAGTGTAGGCAGTTTCCTTAGTAGATCTGTTACATTTTCTAAGTGTCCTACCAATAAAACTCAGTCTTTGGTTAGCCTTCCCCACATTTTCTGTGTGTTCCTTCCAATTTAAGTTGTTCGTATCTGTAATACCTAGGTATTTAGTTGAATTTACGGCTTTTAGATTAGACTGATTTATCGTGTAACCGAAGTTTGAGTTCCTTTTAGCACTCATGTGAAATCCCTTCGACTACGGCATAATAGCCCGGAATATTTTATTATTTGAGAAAATTGTATGTGACGATGAACGTAATTATATACATATTTAAACAAGAAAACCGTAAGTAGAATTTTTTCCAAATTCGTCATTGTATAAAGATCTGTCATCAGTTATAAAATTACGCGTGAAAATATATTACAGTAACTGGAATAAAACAATGCCGCCCCTCACACATCGAAAACATCACGACATAAATTCCATAAACACGATAAACGCCCTTGATAAAGGAAATAATTTTCCGAAACGCGTCCTACAAATGATAAATAAAAAGAAAATAGTGTCTGGTAACAGAAAAATTTATTTTGTTGACCAATTCATTGTCGCACGGAGTTATGAAACTGTCGGCAAATGTTCTCATGTTGCGTTGTGACGCTAGTGGCTGCAACACGTTTTACTTTTTTTGCACAGCTTTTGGTAAAAGTTGCAGAACTTGAAAGTAGCGTATTTTCTGCCCTGCAGTTTCGAGGATAGCTTTGTGACACGGAGAACTCCAGATGATTACACTGTCATTATCACGGTCAAGTGATTCTACTGCGACGACCTTTGAACTTCAAAGTTTTGTTTCTGAGAAAGCTACGAACAGTAGTACTTTCAAAGTGCAGGAATTTTTCGTGGGTCTCGCCAAGTCTCATTCAAAATAGATTGCAGTAAAAACAACTGATAGACTTGATATAATTCGGATTTTTGGTAGGACGCATGTAATTAATTTGTCCCGCGACCTGCTTACCACGTGTATGGTAAGAACGGTAGTTACATTGTTAAACATAAGCTGTAACGACGAGCTTCATTCAGTCGTAAATCTGCACGCATATTCCGCAGGCCACCGTAGGGTGCATGGCGGAGGGTACCTTGTACCACTACCGGTCATTTTGTTTCTTGTTCCACTCGCAAATGAAACGCGGGAAGAACGAGTGTCTATGTACCTCCGTACGCACCTCAATTTCTCTTATTTTGTCTTCGCAGTTTTTACGCGAAATGAAAATTTGCGGCAGTAGAAGCGTTATGCCGTCAGCTGAAAATACCGGTTCTCTAAATTTTCTCGTTAGTGTTTCGCAAAAGGAACGTCATCTTCATTCCAGGGATTCCCATTTGAGTTCACGAAGCATGTCCGTAACACTCTCGTATCGATCAAACTACTGCTAACAAATCTATTAGTGCGCCTCTGAATTGCTTCGTTGTCGTCCTTTAAATTTGACCTGGAGGGGATTCCAGACACTCTATCGGTATTCGAGAATGGCTTGCACTACTGTCCTGTACGCTGTCTCCTTTATTGATAAGCAAAACTTACCTCAATGCTCCCAATACTAGGAACCATAAATACTCGTTCTGTTTCATATCGCTTTGCAGCTTTGTGCCTGCATATTTAATCGGCTTGACTGTGTCAAGCAGCTCACCACTAATACTGTATTCGAACATTACTGGATTGTTCTTCCTGTTCATCTGCATAAACTTAATGTTTTTCAACATTTTGCGTAAGCTGCCACTCATAACACGAAATAAAAATACTGTTGTTGTTGTTGTTGTTGTCTTCAGTCCTGAGACTGGTTTGATGCAGCTCTCCATGCTACTCTATCCTGTGCAAGCTTCTTCATCTCCCAGTACCTACTGCAACCTACACCCTTCTGAATCTGCTTAGTGTATTCATCTCTTGGTCTCCCTCTACGATTTTTACCCTCCACGCTGCCCTCCAATGCTAAATTTGTGATCCCTTGATGCCTCAAAACATGTCCTACCAACCGATCCCTTCTTCTAATCAAGTTGTGCCACAAACTTCTCTTCTCCCCAATCCTATTCAATACCTCCTCATTAGTTACGTGATCTACCCACCTTATCTTCAGCATTCTTCTGTAGCACCACATTTCGAAAGCTTCTATTCTCTTCTTGTCCAAACTGGTTATCGTCCATGATTCACTTCCATACATGGCTACACTTCATACAAATACTTTCAGAAACGACTGCCTGACACTTAAATCTATACTCGATGTTAACAAATTTCTCTTCTTCAGAAACGATTTCCTTGCCATTGCCAGTCTACATTTTATATCCTCTCTACTTCGACCATCATCAGTTATTTTACTCCATAAATAGCAAAACTCCTTTACTACTTTAAGTGTCTCATTTCCTAATCTAATCCCCTCAGCATCACCCGATTTAAGTTGACTACATTCCATTATCCTCGTTTTGCTTTTGTTGATGTTCATCTTATATCCTCCTTTCAAGACACTGTCCATTCCGTTCAAAATACTAAGTCATCGTATACCATTCACTCAACGATTATACTTTCCCGTGTACTACAGCGTCATGAGTAAACAGTCGCGTATAGCTGCTTATCCTATCTGTTGGATCATTTATCTATGAAGGGCAGTCATATGAAAACTGAACACCCCTCACAACACGACCACGGAATGGTTCCATTCAAAAGTAATCACCGCGCTCGTTAAAACATTTATCCCACTGGGAGACATGACGATCAATTCCTGTTTCGTAGAACGAGGTCGGACGCTGTCGCCTCCACAACCGCACCCACTCTTGCACTTCCTCGCCCAACTGAAACCGACTCGCACACATGTGTGTCTTCAGGTCGCCAAAGACGTGAAAATCACACGGTAAAATATCCGGGCTGTACGGAGGATGTTGTAGTATTTCTCAAGCAAACATCACTGAAGCGTAGCCTTCGTCCAATTGGCAGTGAAGGGGCGGGCGTTATCGTGCAACAGCAAATGAAGCAGGCACAAGGAAATACAGACTTCTAAAAAGTGATCGACGGAAGTGGCAACATGCTAAGCAGGGATGGCTTGAGGACAAACTTAAGGCTGTAGAAGCAAACATGACTAGGGAAAAGGCGGATTTCCCCTATAGGAAACTTAGAGAAACCTTTGCAGAAAGGAGAATCAGCTGTATATCAACAGCTCAGTACTAAGTAAAGAAGTGGAAGCTGAAAGGTGGAAGCAATATATAGGTTTATATAAGGGGAACGAACTTGAGAACAATATTATAGAAAGAGAAGTAGATAAAGATGATAAGAGAGAGAGAATTCGAGAATTTAACCGAGTATTGAAAACCTAAGTCTAAAAAGGCCGTCGGAATAGACGATTTTCCTCAGAATCATTGACTTCCCGGGGATAGCTACACATAATAAAACTGTTCCACCTGGTGTGCTATATGTGAAACAGTAGAAGTCCACTCAGGCTTCAGGAAGATTGTAATAATTCCAACGAAATTTAGAAAGCGTACACATGAGGTTAAAATCTTAGCTCATATGTTTTCACGCAGATCCCGGCCTCTCGTTCCACATAGTGTAAAGAAGGGAATACGTGACACGGGTTGTTATAGAATCTATTATTGTTGGTGTTAAAAGGGTTATTAATAAAGATAGAAAAATTTTTAATTTCAAAAGTATGACTGAAAACGTTCCAGTTACTTTCGTAACCGTCAACAAAATTAAACTATGGAGCTTCAAATAATTAGGATCAACGGCAAAAATTCAAGATTATTGAACAACACGCCTTAGACAGGTACGTGCAGAGCACTGTTATGAAAATGGCTCTGAGCACTATTATGACAAATGGCCCTGAGCACTATGGGACTTAACATCTGAGGTCAGTAGTCCCCTAGAACTTAGAAATACGTAAACCTAACTAACCTAAGGACATCACACACATCCATGCCCGAGGCAGGATTCGAACCTGCGACCGCGGCGGTCGCGCGGTTCCAGACTGAAGCGCCTAGTACCGCTCGGCCACTCCTGCCGGCCTGTAATGACAGATGTAAAGACTCGCCATTGTTAAATCGCCATGGTAGAATGTTGTGACGAAACTAAAAATAGCGTCATCAGATTTAAACTCCAAGCCTTGCTTACGAGCTATAGACGGTGAAGCGGGATTGGTTGCAGTGGAGTGAGAGCAGCACGAGAAGCGTCCGAGAATTCGAAATTAAAATTCTGAACGGCCGGATTTAAAGAAATCGCAAAGTAGTTTTCTTATCAACAGATGAGTCATCGGTACCTTCGCTCGATGGTCATACTTGCACCGAAACATACAATGATCCAGAGGAAGGCGAAATGATGAATTGTGAGCGCATACTAAATTCTCGACACCAGAAAACTGTAGTGAAGCGCTGGAAGACTTGCGGATGATCGACACTTACGTACTGTAATATGACACTCGGCATAAACAAACGCCGCCTGTCGCCCGTAAATAGTTGGGAAAAATCATTGACTACCCATCTGGCGCCAGTTACTTGGAAAATCAAAACCGTGTAATATTTTGGTTATACCTTAGCCACTAGTTGAGGTGCACTGGCCACAAAAAAGTCTTACGAAAAAAAAAAAAAAAAATGTCATAGTGTAATCCACTGAAAGAACTGTAAGGTAACAACGTATTCATCCACGAAATGGTAACTTAAGGAAAACCGTCGTTCGGTCGATTTTTTTATTGCTCTCCAGTCTGTGGATTATTGCCAGGTAGAGTTAGTAGAATACATAATTAAGATTCGTTACGGGTTCACTATGTAAGCAAACCTCACAGAAAATCACCGCAAACTTCAGTGACAGGCGCTATGTTATAAGTGAACCATTGTGTCACGTCTTCTATACACCGCATCTCTCACGAAATGATCATAATGGCAAGACAGCAGACTTAGTTAGCCTAGAGAAGTGTTTTTGTCATCCCCTCTACCATTTTGCGTAAGGTACAAGAGGGGCAGAGAATGTTAAGTTTTGCACTGTGTGTCTTGCACTACATTCCGTTGAGAGGCCTTAGAAGTACAAACGTCGATAGCAGTGGTTTGGCTTGTAATATGACACGGGATTTATGGAACTGAGATCTTTTCAAGTTGACGTTACGCCGTGTCAATGTGTGGGAGGAGGGCGAATGGGAGAGAGGGGGGGAGAGAGAGAGAGAGAGAGAGAGGAGGGGGGGGGGGGGCAGTGAGTTGGAAGGTACTGTCACGTTGCCAAGGCACGCATGCCTTCCAGGAAGGATGCCCTGCAGGAAAGTTGCCACTGAGAAAGGCCAGGAATTTAATAAGGAGCGCCGCCTGCTGGCAGGAAAGATGAGCGCGAATGCATCTTGGGCAGCAGCAAATACCTGGACGGCTACCCACCCGTACCACAATATTAGCTTTACGCGTATCAAGAAAGGTATATTGAAAAATATATCTTCATCGACTATTCAGATGATAGAAGTCCCGAATTAGCTGCTAGCAACAATGACTGAAGCGACGTCATATTATGGCGGAATTTCTGAGCAGTGGGCGGTTTTATGAATGCTGGGTCCCTATTAGGCACGTGCGTTTTTTCAGATTTCATTCAACACCTCGCATTTATTTTTTGCTTTTGGTGCCTCACCAGGTTATACACCTTAAGAAGTGGAACGATGATTAAACCAGTGTGTTTGTTTCGGAGGAGCTGGGCTCAAATCCCTCGCGACTCACTCCGATGTATGTTTTCGTTGTTACCTACATCAATAACAAAGGAAGTACGTGCAAGGTTCCCGCCATAAATCGCTTGTTGTTTGCTCTCCATATCCTTTCCCAGCTGACCTACTTCTCAGTTTTTAACATCGATTTTGACGAGACGTTATACATACTCCTCCTTTCCGTCGCCGTCGTTGGATTGATTCAAAAATTAGTCATGACGTGCTACTTTCTGGCTTAGCAGAAGTTTTTCAGATCTTAAATCGAAAGGTTCGTGGAAATTTTTGTGGCGTTTTGTATGTCATTCACTTTTGGCAAAACCTTGCGTGCATACAGATTCCAAATTGCATACTTGTTTCTATTCCACCTGGAACTGTACGCTGTTTTCAGTTTGCTGGGTGAGTCGGAGAATGGCAAGGGCGCACCACTTATACTGTATTTACTATCAAAAACAGACTTGATCACAATTTATTTATTATTTACGGTGACCGGTTTCGACCACTACTGGAGTCATCTTCAAACCAATGAGTAAGAACCTCCTGTTGGTGGTAAATCACTAGTGAGTACTGACATGTTAGCATACTGGAACACAGATCTGGAGATGATTTGGTAATCGCGTTACTTTCGTTATTGAAGACTGTAATATTAAATCCTTTCAGGTTGCAGTGTAATTAACGATTTCCGCTCTAATTTGTTTCCTTGTTATTTAACGGATGCAGAAAATAAACTGTACTGAACTCTGATCAGATGAGAAAGATTCTCTATGACACACAATTGGATACCGACGAAAAATTAGATGTGTTTAGAGTAGTACTAGTACGCCATTTAACGGCCCTTCAGCAATACAGACCTACGACACAGAAGTTATACTCGTATTCATTCTCTGTTTCCCTTGAAATATGAATATGTGACTAAAACTTGTGTCGAACTTTCCACTGACTTATTCTTCTGAACTAAAAAAGGCTGGCCACGAAAAAAATAGGGATCTGGAATCTGTTTGCACAGTCTGTGGTACACTGAGGTGACAAAACTCATAGTGTACCTCCTAATAGCGTGTCGGACCACCTTTCGCCCGGCGTAATGCAACAGCTCGACGTTACATGGACTCAACAAGTCGTTGCAAGTCCCCTGCAGAAATACTGAATCACGCTGGCTATATAGCCGTCCATAACTGCGAATGTGTTGCCAGTGGAGGATTTTGTGCACGAACTGACCTCTCGATTATGCCCCGTAAGTGTTTGATCGGATTCATGTCGGGCGTTCTGGGTGGCCAAGTGATTCCCTCGATCTGACTCGAATGTACTTCAAACCAATCGCGAACAGTATTTGGCCCGGCGACATGGCGTATAGTCATGCATAGACATTCCGTCGTTGTTTCGGAACGTGAAGTCGATGAATGGCTGCAAATGATCTCCAAAAGACCGAACGTAACCATTTCCAGTCAATGATCGGTTCAGTTGCACTATAGGATCCAGTCAATTCCATTGAAACACGGCCCACACCATTATGGAGCCATCACCACCTTACACAGTGCCTTGTTGACAACTTGGGCCCGTGGAGTCTGTGCCGCACTCGACCCCTACCATCAGCTCTTACCAATTGAAATCGGGGGTCATCTGACCAGGCCAAGGTTCTCCAGTCGTCTAGGATCCAACCGATAAGGTCACAAACCCAGGAGAGGTGCTGCAGGCGATGTTGTGCTGCCTTTCAGCAAAGGCACCCGCGTCGGTCGTTCGCTGCCAAAACCCCTTAACGGCAAATTTCGCTGCACTGTCGTAACGGATATGTTCGTCGTACGACCCACACTATTTCTGCGGTTATTTCATGCAGTGTTGCTTGTCTATCAGCACTGACAACTCTATGCAAACATCGCTGCTCTCGGTCGTTAAGTGAAGGCCATGGTAGGAGCTAATGACGAAATTTGGTATTCTCGGCGCACTCTTGTCGCTGTGGATCGCGGATTATTGATTTCCCTAGCTATTTCCGAAATGGCATGTCCCATGCGTTTAAAGTCTGGTAATTCCCGTCGTTCGGCCATAACGTTTTCACTTGAGTCACTTGGTGAGTACAAATGACAACTCCGCCAGTGGCACTGCTCTTTTATACCATGTGTAGGCCAAATGTATATGAGCATATCGCGGCCCCATGACTTTAGCCACCTAGGTAAGTAACGCCTATGAACTACTAATCGTCGTGCATCTACAGCTTTGATAGCTGACTGATTTGTACTGACTACACTGTCTTTGCTTTAGAACCTACGTAGCTCATGATATTCCAATTAAATTTACACTGCTCAACACAATTAAAGGGTCCCTTTTTCTAAACCACGTAATTGTCTCCCTTTGCGACGCATAATTTTGAAATTTGGCTCAAAGGTGCCTTCCATCTTCCTCTGTAGTGGCGCAAAAGCGTGGCTTCCTGCGGCCGCGGCCTCGGGTTCGGCTACGCTTCACACAGTAAGGTGTCGACACGTGCGAAAAAGTGGCCAGGGGTAGGAAGATCATGTGAGGTGAAAGGTGGGTTAATGATGTCACATCGGCGCCAATATTGACCAAAATTCGGTCCAACGTCACCGTGGACATGTCCCGCAGTGGGAAGCGCGACACATCATCTGTTACTCATATTTCATCCCTTCTTATGACGCCTCTGCCATGGAGTCAGTACCGCGACACTCGGCGTTGAAATAATGCGGTTTCTTATAGCTATCCGGGAGACAGGTACCGTAAATTAAATCCATATACGGTGCTCTGGCCACAGAAAAGGGTAGAGAACCATGCACACTGATACGGAAAATACAAAATATAAAAAACTACTTTCTCATCTTGTGGCGATATTTCAAATTCGTCTCGCAACATAAACATTTTCAAGCAATAAGTGGGTTTCGTCGTCCACCTTAGATGATGATTAGTCCGTGGAGGACGGAAAAGTCCTCGGACATGGTGCGTCGCCAACAAATACTGCAGTTAATTTTAGAAATTCGCTGCAATCCTAAGGTAGTCCAAGAAAAGTTTTAAGTATTTCAAAAAAGTGCCATGAAAGGGCCACACTGTTGCTCCATCTACCCTTGCGCCGAAGCAGTGCGTCCATTTACCGCGCAGCTGCTAATCTGCAAACATTCCGGTCATGTGGACGCGGCTTAATGATAGACCCATGCAGTGACGTGTTATTGACGATTTCTTTTGCGTTCCTTGTGAATGAAAAGAGGTGAGTAATGAAACCAGTTTTGTTCTGACAAATTGTGATGTAAGAGCTCCATAAAATGCAGAATCTACCATCCACAGTGGAAAGTGGACAATTACAAAACATCTCACTGTTGGAACGGAGGTCCCAACTTTTAGCTATGCTAATGTTATGTTGGAAGACTGGTTCGTTGCCAGCGAAATTCACTGACGTTGTATGGACTATGCCTCACGTGTTAGTTCGGAAAATTTTATTTTTCGTATACTTCGTCCTGAAATTCTCCTGGTGGTTTTGCCTGTACATATACACTCTGGAACTATTTATGTTGTACAGAAATTCGTTGTAGAAGGTTTATTCAAAAAAGAAACCGACCTTCTGCTGTGACACCTTCATTGATTATTGTACAGCATTTTAGGCAGTGCCCCCTCAAAATAGTCCCCTTTACTGGCAATACTCGTTCCCATCATTTCTTCGACTTTTGGAAAACCTCCTGAAACACATTTCCTGGTATGGCGCGCAGGTCTCTTGTCGCGTTGTCCTGTATCTCCTCTGTGGTTTGGAAACTGCGTCCTCTCAACGTGATTTTCAGTTTGGAAAACCGGAGAAAGTGTGCTGGAGCTGGATCCGGAGTATACGGGGATGGTAACAACGGGAGTGTGATGTTTTTCTAGGTGCTTTATCCGCGGACAAGGAGTGACGCGTGATCCGTCGTATTGTCATGATGTAACATAGAAGTCTGGTTTTTCACAGTTCCCCATACGCATATGCCCACTTCGATCAGTCGAACGACGATTTCCGAGAATCACAGCACGTACTCTGTGCTTGGTCATGATATGTTGATAAGGAAGGTCGTCCAGGCTTGCAATTGTCATCGACCGATATTCTGCAATGTTGAACGTACTTAAACCGCTGATAGCACTGGGTGCGATGCTGCTGACACAGCCATCCATGCATGCTTGGCTAATAAATTGCAATGTCTCTGTGGACGTTCAGCGCAACGCGCCGAACGGCTGACTGTTCGTTTCCTGAACGTTGCGCTACGCTGGCTCAGCAGCCGCAGTGATCTCACTCTGCCGGAGGCCACGCTATTTCAAAAGTGTGGTTTCTTTTCGAACTCACCTGTTATGCTTAACAACTTTCACATAATCTTCAGACCATGTGCGTATATATTTTCGATGTTGGCCAGCGGGAAGGGCAGATAAGTGGCATAAATAAGCCAGGAATATGATACACCTTACTCTGGAAACCGCATCTGTATTAAAACACATCCAGTCCGTTGGATACGTGGTCAGCGCGTAATGTACTGTGCCGATCACCAATCTACGAGGCTTCCTCTAGAGCATTCTTATCTCTGACGTACGTACTTGTATTCAAGAATTTGACAATAGAGAACAAATCACCGACTACTTCACAATGTAAAATGGCCCCCAGATTGCGTGAGCATAACGAGGTATCAATTCCGAATTACGATTCCAGGGAAGTTTAGTACTCTGCCTCGGGTTCAGGAAGTACAATGTTTCTAATGCATGCGATTGACAACTTCGAAATTGCAACACGTAGTAGAGACGGTCCATAGACTACGCTCCTGTGCTCAAGCTGTTACTGAATCACAACACGTCCGTAACAGACTACCCCTAAGGTTATTGTACTTGGCGCTCATTAACTGCAACGTTACCGAGTTTTGATTCACTGTAGGGAAGAATGTACATCGATTTTAAATTATTTTGTCATCCTTTTAACCCTACCAGCCTTGCAAATTGAGGTCCGTAATTGAGTATTGTGCGTTTGCTGATGTCCCTGGGCGTTATTTCATTACAAGCTGTACTAATTACCACTTTTAGGAGGTCTGAAAGCAAGAATTTTCAAGGCGCCAGCCATTCAGAAACCATTGTGAGCAGACACAGTACATCTGTTTCGGTTTTTTAAATCTATAGTGCGATCAAGTGATCCTGCTTGCCTCACATGGTGAGAGTCCTAGTCTCCTAAGCAGTTTCTCAAACCTCACAAAATGACGTAGTGACATTTGGCCGTAGAAACACACATCAGTTCTTACCAAGCTTTGTAGTCGACTGCAATAGTCGTTTTTCAAGTAGAAATAATTGTTATAGATTTACTGGAGTATTAGAGCGTACTCCAGATTGTTTTAAAATTAACATTTTTATGGTGTATTAAATAACGTTAGTAATGACATGTACGTTTTGTGTAAATAGCAGACCGCTTCCGCTACAACTAATTACGGAAATGTCCAGTAGCGATGCGTAATAAGAGCCGATCAGTGTTTCACGCTTTTCCAGATATATTTTATTCGTGATAATACAGTGCGAATCCCAAAAAAGTCACCGCTCTTTTTCCCACCACAAAATATTGTACTCTGTTTTGAGTCTTCTGTGTATTTTAATCTTCCTTGTCCCGCTATTTGTACGCTTGGTCTACGACATCTGGTGGATCCACGGGGTTCCCTCTAGTCACGTAACGACGGCAAACGGCTTCAGTTTTTCTATACACTATTTTGAAACATTCTTCGAATTCCTTGGTGTGGCGTAAACAAGCTCGGCGCACTCACACACTGAGGTATTCATATGCAGAACATCGTTCAGAGTGTTATATACTCGTTCATACCATGTCAATAATCTTCGGTAAAAATGATAAAGCTGCCATCAACCCGAAGGCCATTTCGAAGGTCGCATTGCTTCAGTCGGTATGGTCCCGTTGCTCTGTTCCTGCCATGGTCCGTGAACTATCTTATTCAGCCAGCTGTATCTGAATCTACAATTCTACATGAGATCCAAGTCACTGTGGAACTTTACAATTTTCATATTAACAGAACATTGTCAGAGGCGAAACAAGCGATAAGTGGCAGAAAAGAAATCACATGAGCTACTGGAGATCGAACCCGAGACCTTCTAGATTCAAAATCTTGATTTAGCCACAGAGCCACACTAGTTCCAAACGTGTCCGTTCTTCTGTCACAATACCATGATTTTAAACTGACGATTTGTTTAAAAGAAAACGTCTTTCCCCACAAGGGAACCTCCCCATCGCACCCCCCTCAGATTTAGTTATAAGTTGGCACAGTGGATAGGCCTTGAAAAACTGAACACAGATCAATCGAGAAAACAGAAAGAAATTGTGTGGAACTATGAAAAAAATAAGCAAAATATACAAACTGAGTAGTCCATGCGTAAGATAAGCAGCATCAAGGAAAATGTGATTTCAGGAGCGCCGTGGTCCCGTGGTTAGCGTGAGCAGCTGCAGAAGGAGAGGTCCTTGGTTCAAGTATGCCCTCGAGTGAAAAGTTTAATTTTTTATATAATCAACTTCGCTCTCCAAAATTCCAGGACATTTTCAGATTTGCTTGGGCATATGCAGGATTTGACGCTCTACACACGGAAAAATTTGAAAACGTTAAAAGCATATGTTTTGACAGAGCACAGGGAAAACTGTGCGACTGTGAAACTGTTGCATTCATTTGTTACAGTTTGTGACAAACTCATGTTTTCATCACTTTTTTGGGAGTGATTATCACATCCACAAGAAACCTGAATCGGGCAAGGTAGAAGAATCTTTTTACCCATTCGCCAAGTGGTGAAGTTAGGTGGGTCGACAACATATTCCTGTCATGTGACGCACATGCCGTCACCAGTGTCGTATAGAATATATCAGACGTGTTTTCCTGTGGAGGAATCGGTTGACCTATGACCTTGCGATCAAATGTTTTCGGTTCCCATTGGAGAGGTACGTCCTTTCGTCTACTAATTGCACGGTTTTGCGGTGCGGTCGCAAAACACAGGCACTAAACTTATTACAGTGAACAGAGACGTCAATGAACGAACGGACAGATCATAACTTTGCGAAAATAAACTTTTCACTCGAGGGAAGACTTGAACCAAGGACCTCTGGTTCCGCAGCTGCTCACACTAACCACGTGACCACGGCGCTCCTGAGCTCATACCATCCTTGATGTTTCCTATCATGCGCATGGACTACTCAGTTTGTATATTTTGCTTATTTTTTACATAGTTCCACACAACTTCTTCCTGTTTTCTCGATTGACCTGTGTTCAGTTTTTCAAGGCCTATCCACTGTGCCAACTTATAACTAAATCTGAGGGGGGGGGGGGGGGGCGATGGGGAGGTTTCCTTGTCAGAAGCGTGCCACATCTGCACTTCTCGTACAACAGTTTGAATTCCTTTAACCAGTTGCAAACTGTTTGAAAGCTGGCACAGTGTCTCCGTAGACTTTTCTCAACGCAGTTTGTTTATTATCTGTAGACCACTTTTTTGTTTGAAAATGTTTTTTCACAACTCGATTATCATCTTCATCCATTTATAGGATATTCTACAGAGTGCTTATAATTAAACTTTAGCTAATTGAGAGGGCCCCCATGAAAAATGAATCGTCGAAGGGCAATGCAACATTTTGGAAACATTTGTAAGCGCGTGGGTAAGGGAAACAAGAAATACACTTTAATTTCCACTTGAGAGGGTAACATTTTTAATTGCGTATCATGTTTACTTTCCAAATTAAGAATTTTGCTCAGTGTGACGACCATCTGCATCCACGACAGCATGGAACCGTACTAGCGATACCATTCAACAGTTGCTCGCGCCACTTTTCGAATGGTGGACCGTGGAATGTTAGGCTGTCTTGACACAGTTCCTGCACGTCTAGCAGATAGCACATTTCGTCCTGCGTTCTCAGCCATGGCAACGACTACTTCAATAGTTTGCGGCGCAACTGGTCATCGACCTCGCCTAGGAGCACTGAACTTCCGAGTCATGTTCTTCAACCCTGTTGCGGGTTACAGGACTACTCCGAATTCCTTCAGTACTTATGAAGAGCAGCAGCACTGTTGTCGTCGTTCTGCTGAAATAGCTTAACGAGTAAAGCGCTGCTCACCTTATCCAAATCCAAGTTTACTGCAACTGTAATACACACTGATGCATGGGTCGCAATGTCGCCGCATTAGTACTGGCGCCTAACTGCGAGTTATGACACTAACGCTGCTGACAACACAACTGAACATCATTCCTTTAAATTATGGTACCCATGCGGTAAATAGTTTTCCGCCTACATTGGCCTAAATAATGGAAGTTTTATTTTAACCACCTTGCATTAACAGCTACTGACAAACAACAACCAAAAATAGTAATCGAGCTCATTGTAATGATCTGTTCAAAACGGTGGGGGTTTTTAACTGCATTATGTTAGTACAATTACCAAACAGTTCTACACCTCAAAAATATCTTTGGTAGTTGCTGTACAAACAGCTCTGCCCAAGACCATGGAAAAGATCTAGACTGGCCTTAGATTTATTAAGAAAGAAGAAACATGAACTTCAAAATAGTGTTTTCCACGAAGAAATAAGGATGTACAATAAATTGCCAAAGCAGATTAAAGAAATAGCTAAAACAAACTTATATAGAAAGGCAGTTAAAAACCACCTGTTACCCAAATACTTCATACAGGGTGTCTCACTGAAACCTCACTGATTTTAAGGACATTATAGAGCATCTCAAAGAATTTATATTCCCGCGTCAGAAGTGCCAAGTATCGTCGCCAGAGTGCAGCATAGTCGCATGAAGCGAAAATGGCGACTCCACAGCAGCGCGTGCAAGCAGTAGTGTGGTTCGCCGATTACTGTGCAAAGAAATTATCGTCGTGTGTGTGAATGTGATCGACCTGATGTGAAAACAATTAAGGAATGGTATATGAAGTTGCTAGCAACAGGAAGTGTTCTGAAATATTTTGGCTGTGCACGTTACGCAGTTTCAGAAGAGACAGTGGAGGACATCAGACAAGCGTTTCTTAGAAGTCCACGTAAGTCAATTCGTCAAGCATCTAGGCAACTTGATGTACCTCGGTCAACATTGCGTCGTGTAGTTTACCAGCGTCTTCGTATGTGTGCTTACAAAGTGCAGATTCTGCAACATCTGACGCCGAACGACAAACCACGAGGACAATAATTTGCTGCGGATATGTTGCAGCGTATTGATATGGATGCCAGGATCCTGAAAGATGTTTATTCTCAGATGAGGCAGCCTTTCACCTATCAGGAAGGCTTAATAGGCATAATGTTCGGATTTGGGGTTCGCAAAATCCACACCTTGTCATTAAACATGTTCGTGATAGCCCTAAACTAAACGTCTGGTGCGAGCTAATGCACGACAGGATTGTTGGACCGTTCTTCTTTGCGGAACAAAAAGTGAATGGATCACTGTATCTGGGCATGTTGGAGCAGTTTGCGTACCCTCAGATACAAGACTTGCAACCCAACATCATTTTTTAACAAGCAGGAGCTCCGACGCATTGGTCAACGGCTGTTGGCAAGTTCCTGGATAGGAAATTTCCCAATCCTTGGATCGGATGCGGAGGACCCATTGCCTGGCCACCACGTTCATCCGACGTTACGCCGCTTGATTTCTTCATGTGGGGATTCGTGAAGGACCGCGTGTATGCGACCAAAGTGGACGATATTCCTACGTTGCGACATCGTATCACTAAAGCGATTGTAACAATAACAGAGGAAATATTACAAAGATCTTGCAAGAAATTGAACATGGACTCTATATTCTTCTTGCTACAAAGGGTTCACATGTAGAGTTGTAGTGATAAATAAATAAATTCTTTGAGGTACTTTACAATGTGGTACATTTTTCATTGTCATATCTACTGTGGTTTTTTTCCCTGGGTCTTTGCAATCAGGGAGGTTTGAGTGGGACACACTGTATATTGAAGGATTACTCATGTAATAGAAGAGTAGTGGTTTGGAAAAAATATAACGCAAATAATAATAAAACATCCAACATTCCACACAGCACTTTCGCACTATATATTTTTTCTTACTTTCCCGTTTTCTGGAAACACTTTCTCCCAAATGTATGTAGTACATAATACTGACGCCTTATCTTTCTGAGATCTACATCTCGCTTGTTATAGAAGAAGGGTGACAGCTTTTCTGATCAGAAAATAGGAAATGGCGGTACACAAAATGGTCGTGACACCATCTGATAATATGTACAGTGGTATTAAAGTCCGTACCCGGGTGCGCGCGCACTCTTTTGTGTGTGTGTGTGTGTGTGTGTGTGTGTGTGTGTGTGTGTGTGTGTGTGTGTGTGTGTGTGTACACTATCTGTCGATTAAAACCGAAATTTAATTTCAGGATGCTGCATCGAAGACATCAGCGTTTCGCTTGCCTTTGAATCAAGCTTCGTTACACATACAGTGGTGACGCGCGCGAGTACAGTGACTGAGAGCGAAAAATGAATGAACTGTGTAGCATTAGGTTTTACCATTATTTCACAACTTATTTGTAAAACAATATTGTACACCAGGAGTAAACCGAATGAGGTAGCATTGTTTTTAACAGTGACCTTGTATTCGGGAGGGTGGAGGCTCCAATCTTCATCTTGCCATCGTGATATAAGTTTTTCATGGTTACCCTGAACTATTTCAGGCAAATGTTGGGATGGTTCATACTATAAGGCCACGGCCGACTACCTGTCCCATCCCTGTTACCGAGCGAGGTAGCGCAGTGGTTAGACACTGGACTCGCATTCGGAAGGACGACGGTTCAATCCCTCGTCCGGCCATCCTGATTTAGGTTTTCCGTGATTTCCCAAAATCAGTCCAGGGAAATGCCGGGATGGTTCCTCTGAAAGGGCACGGCCGACTTCCTTCCCCATCCTTCCCTAATCCGATGAGACCGATGACCACGCTGTCTGGTCTCCTTCCCCAAAAACCAACCAACCATCCCTGTTATTCGAGACTTGTAGGTCTCTTAAATGTCTGTTTATGTGAATTACTTTATTTTTACGAGACGATATTGTGTGTCTGTGTTGTTCAAAAGTACGATGCAACGTTCCTTCTGACATGTATGCGTGTGCAAAGGAGCAGGCACTGCGGCATTTACAACCGTTGTGTAATGATGAAAAACGTTCGCAGTTGCGAATACGGACAACCATAAATGTGTGTAATGGAATTTATCCGCCGACACCGGGCAAGCGACTTTCAATTAAAAATGCCCCTTCTCTGCGGGAACATGCATAATGGATGTAAGAGTGCCGGTTGTAGAGTCATGGTTGACGACATACGGGAGTCCTGGTCTGGTCGTGAAGCGTGCTTCGATAGCGTAATGGTAAGGCGACCGATCGCGATAAGCGGGAAACCCGGGTTCGAGTACCGGTCCGGCACAGATTTTCATTGCCATTTCATTCTGAGCTGGTGGTTCCCCATATTCGCAAGTGCGAATACATTTAATGTATTTCCTAACGGCTGTAGTCACCACAGTGCCTGTTCCTTTGGACACGCATGCATTGTCAAAGGAACTTTGCATTGTAATTCAGAATAACTTAGGCACTGCAATTTCGTAATTAGGTGAAAAACGCATACGTGGTATTAATGATAGAAAGGAATAGTGTGTTAACTGATGAAGTGTCACTGGATAGTGTTTATGTATTCTGCACGATCGGTATTTGATTAAAATTTTGTAGTTCAAACATTAGGCTACAACAGAGGTAAGAACTCTGTGATAACACTTCCGTCATTTAGCATGTTGATTTGCAATCTGATCCAGTTTGTTGTGGCTTCAGTGTCTGAGAATTCTGTCGCGCACATATGTACTATCTGTCGACTAAAACCGAAATTTAATTTCAGGATACTGCATCGAAGACGTCAGCGTTGCGTCTGCCTTTGAATCTAGCTTCGTTACACACACAGTGGTGGCGCATAGTGAGAGACTTGCATTGCGACCTGGCAGTTTCATCAGTCGTCCCTGAACAGTCGCAGAACAGGTGAGCGCCTGAATGTGAAACATGCAGAGGACATCTCTCTGCAGATGTTATACCCATTCCTAGAAATACGCTGTGGTAAAGGCGTTAGTTTTCCTCGTATATACAGACAGAAAAAATGGTCGTCAGTTATTTTAGACACCGTACATATTATTAAAAATTAGTATAATGAGTACACTTACGTGAGATGGGAGATAATGAGCATAATACGTTACCGCTTATCTGGTTCGGAAACCGAGCAGTTTTCTGGAAGTACAAAAGAGCAGACCAGTTCGATCAAGATAAGATACAGAGTAATACATCTAGCAGAAATCCAGTAAAGAGAGAGAGAGAGAGAGAGAGAGAGAGAGAGAGAGAGAGAGAGAGAGACACTTGGGTGATGGAGCAGCCTTTAACACTTTGAATAGCTAAAATTAGATCAACAGCAAAACTAATTTTGGGATGTGTGTCGAGATCAGTTGGCCGGAAGTTGTTACCGCTGAGTCACTCCCAGCATTCGCCCCACTTGGCCAGAAGCCGGTAATTGAGCTTCCCTGGGCCGTAGTGGATACTCCTAACAGCATTGGGCTATCGATCGGTGCCGCAGGGCGTTCCCCACACTGCTACTCCTCGAACTTTTGCGAGGTACGCAACCTAAGACGGCCGGATAGCGGGGGAAAAGCTTACTCTCTCTTCCAGGTTAAGCATCATTTTCGCGACCTATTATCGAGCAACTACTGTCGGAAATCCAATTCCCATTCGTAGTGACGCTCTTAAGAAAAACATTTATCTCCTTTCTGAAAGCCGTCAGACATCTGCTTTGTGCCACTTGGAGCCCTTGCACAGTCCAGATTTCTAAGCATTCAAGTTCAAAGACGCTTTATTTTCCGCGTGATTTTACACGGCTACCAAATAGCACTCGGAGCGTAGAAGCTGTTTAGTCGACATAAGTTTTTCTGCAGTCGCAGTAGTTTTATACGTTATGACGCGGTACTATACCCAAAAAACTTTTATGTCGACTGACTCTGGCTGCGGAATCCTACGCAATTATATAAGCTGTTAAGTGGTTTCAGTAATGAAGAATCATTCAGCAAAAGTCTATTGTGCATGTAGTAGTAACTAAATCGAATGCTTGGTTTGGAATGGTCTTAGCACATGAATTCGTTGTCTCATACTGTCAGAAGTTTACAGGACAATATATGGGTATTACAGGATAGTGACTCTCACGCGGGAGTGAGTAGGTGCTGTGAAGCCATACTTTGTTATTAATGTGCTGTATCAAGCTCTTGACAAGACTGTCCTAGTAGCTACACTCCTGCTAGCGTCACTATCTTCTTCGGGCAAATTCACTTGCGGACCTCTGTACTCGCACGGACGGAGCCACGTAGTAAGGGCCGTGTCTCCTAGGGTAAGACATCGTTTACTTGTGGATCTTACACATTTCATTGGGCCATGCCCCTATCATGTTCCATACACAGTACGGAACACAGCTGAAGGACGAAATATTAAATCGTTTGCAGTTTGTTTGCCTTGTTCAGTCATTTAATGCTACCCTTTGTTGGTTACGATCTAGTTCGTCGTGAGGGAAACCATACGTTCCACAGGGTAATATCAGCACGATAGGTGGAATTTGTGTGTATCAGCCCAGTTTCTCAGCTGGGTACTATGCGTCACTTCTGAGAATGCTGCTGTTCACACTTCTGGTCGTCAACATACTAGGCTTGACGAGACTGCATGCAGGGCGCATGAATCATTCTGCGGCGCCCGCAGCGCGCAGTGCACGGAACTACAGTTAACGGCCGTGCTATCAGTTCCTGTTTGTCCGTTGTAAACGGGCAATGCTCACGCAGCGGACGTGCCATTGTTCTAGTGATTTACATAGTTTGCATACCCTTCTGTGACACACCTCGGTGTAACAACACGACTATGCCGAGGACTGTAGAAAATATGTTTTCCTCAAGGTGATTATATTTGTCAACATTATAAAATTTTCGCCGTTGCGGAAGATACACTTCTTATATTTCCCATCCGAGTGTCAACGCTGAAACAAAAGTTTCGGATAACGTCATAACTCTCTCTCTCTCTTCTGTTGTCAGATTTTAGGCATAACACTAGTAACACATCGCGGTATTTCGACAGTGTCATTCTGTTGGAAATGTCTATAGGCGGAACAGCGTACATCTACATCTACATGATTACTCTGCAATTCACATTTAAGTGCTTGGCAGAGGGTTCATCGAACCACAATCATACTATCTCTCTACCATTCCACTCCCGAACAGCGCGCGGGAAAAACGAACACCTAAACCTTTCTGTTCCAGCTCTGATTTCTCTTATTTTATTTTGATGATCATTCCTACCTATGTAGGTTGGGCTCAACAAAATATTTTCGCATTCGGAAGAGAAAGTTGGTGACTGAAATTTCGTACATAGATCTCGCCGCGACGAAAAACGTCTTTGCTTTAATGACTTCCATCCCAACTCGCGTATCATATCTGCCACACTCTCTCCCCTATTACGTGATAATACAAAACGAGCTGCCCTTTTTCTGCACCCTTTCGATCTCCTCCGTCAGTCCCACCTGGTAAGGACCCCACACCGCGCAGCAATATTCTAACAGAGGACGAACGAGTGTAGTGTAAGCTGTCTCTTTAGTGGACTTGTTGCATCTTCTAAGTGTCCTGCCAATGAAACGCAACCTTTGGCTCGCCTTCCCCACAATATTATCTATGTGGTCTTTCCAACTGAAGTTGTTCGTAATTTTAACACCCAGGTACTTGGTTGAATTGACAGCCTTGAGAATTGTATTATTTATCGAGTAATCGAACTCCAACGGATTTCTTTTGGAACTCATGTGGATCACCTCACACTTTTCCTTATTTAGCGTCAACTGCCACACCATACAGCAATCTTTTCTAAATCACTTTGCAACTGATACTGGTCTTCGGATGACCTTACTAGACGGTAAATTACAGCATCATCTGCGAACAACCGAAGAGAACTGCTCAGATTGTCACCCAGGCCATTTATATAGATCAGGAACAGCAGAGGTCCCAGGACGCTTCCCTGGGGAACACCTGATATCACTTCAGTTTTACTCGATGATTTGCCGTCTATTACTACGAACTGCGACCTTCCTGACAGGAAATCACGAATCCAGTCGCACAACTGAGACGATACCCCATAGGCCCGCAGCTTGATTAGAAGTCGCTTGTGAGGAACGGTGTCAAAAGCTTTCCGGAAATCTAGAAATACGGAATCAACTTGAGATCCCCTGTCGATAGCGGCCATTACTTCTTGCGAATAAAGACCTAGCTGCGTTGCACAAGAACGATGTTTTCTGAAACCATGCTGATTACGTATCAATAGATCGTTCCCTTCGAGGTGATTCATAATGTTTGAATACAGTATATGCTCCAAAACCCTACTGCAACCCAACGTCAATGATATAGGTCCGTAGTTCGATGGATTACTCCTACTACCATTCTTAAACACAGGTGCGACCTGCGCAGTTTTCCGATCTGTAGGTACAGATGTATCGGTGAGCGAGCGGTTGTATATGACTGCTAAGTAGGGAGCTATTGTATCAGCGTAATCTGAAAGGAACTTAATCGGTATACAATCTGGACCTGAAGACTTGCCCGTATCAAGCGATTTGAGTTGCTTTGCAACCCCTAAGGTATCTACTTCTAAGAAACTCATGCTAGCAGCTGTTCGTGTTTCAAATTCTGGAATATTCCATTCGTCTTCCCTGGTGAAGGAATTTCGGAAAACTGCGTCCAGTAACTCCACTTTAGCGACACAGTAGTCGGTAACAGTACCATCGGCAGTGCGCAGCGAACCAGTAAAGTCTACATTCACTTTACCATCTTTTTTATGTCGTAATCTCTCGGAAACTTGCCCGTTCTACAAAAGACTGACAAATATAAGTATCCAGTTAGATGTGTTACAGATAATAATTAGCAGCATTAAAAAATTCAAGTTAACTCAAAATCATAGCTTTTTCACAAGTATTAACTAGCCCGCTTAAAACATGGAGACCATCGATGAGCATGACAAGAAAGGAATGGCTGATAACATCCTCTGATTGCTCGAACATAACTTTATGCTCCTAGTCAAGCCCTTTGAGAGGGCCCAGCTTATTTCCTTTTCTATCCTTCTTCTATCCGTCGTCGACAGGACATTGAGCCATAATTTTCCTACTTTTAGTCACATAAACACCATGTGCTTCTTAAATCTCAATTTTTTTTCCCCGTGGCGCTTAACATCTTCTGCATTAACACTTAGTACTGCTCACTTCTTTGTGTCTATGTTTTGCGTGCTTGCATGCTTCTACCAGCCTTATTATTATTACTGCAAAGTTTTATCGCTTTAAGCGAGCAGTCATTCTAAGCTAAATCATTAAAACTAACTGTGAACTGAAACAACGTTGAAAGTAATCTACGTTTCCTGTATCTACTGTGGTACTTCATTTCGGCGGTAGGCTTATGTTTGTCTTCGATTAGTGTGGGACTTCGCCTGGGGCTGGTGGACGGTGAGGTCGAGTAATTTTCCACTACTCCATGGAGCAGGCATGCGAGGACGGGCTGTAGTAAGGCTTTGCGCGTAAGGCCGGTATTATACAATTATATTTCTTTGTCTAAGTTGGTACGTCAAATATTGGTGTCAAAGAAATTTGTCGAATAAATATGATCAAATCTAGGACCTCGTCGTAGACTTGATCATAAAGTTTTTTTTTTTTTTTTTTTCATGGTCAGCCAGCCATGGTGATCTGCTTTGTTGTTTTAATCTCTTCGTCCCGTTTCTTATGTTTCTGTGATTTTCTTGCCCGTTTTGTCCATTTACATGTTTGTTGCCCTACATCGTTCTTGTGAGTTTTCCTTTCATTCCGTTTTGAGTTGTCAGTCTCGTTTGCTTTATTCTCACACTTATGGCAGTGTTCTATTCGGAACAAGGGACCGATCACCTCGTCGTTTGGTCCTTTTCCCCCTCTTTTAATCCAACCAACCAATAAAAGTCGTTCGCCTTCTGTTCCCTGCAATGTGAAATGTAACCGCTTCGAGCGCTGGTGTCGCTACAGCTATTTGACGTCTCTGTAGTGTTTTTGTAAGCATATTGTATTTGTAAACATGGCTTCTAAGTTGGTTTGTTTTTTCGACATATGTATATGAAATTGCTTCAGACTGGGATGGGAGGGGGGGGGGGGTAGCAACAGGCTCAGTGCATGCTATTAATTATGTGTTGATGGGCAAGTGGAATATGTTGCAGGCTGCTTCATGTCGACAATCACAGCTATAGCCGTCCACCTCTACATCTGGAAACAGCCAGGCAGCTTGTCAGCAAGCCGGAATAGAGGATGTGGTCAACTCTAAAATAAAGAAATTCTTTCTTAGCTTTCCATTCTACTTTTTCTATTTTTGGACTCTGGATGCCACAAGTTAAAAAGCGCTTCATCTGTTTCGTGCTTATTATTAATTTTGTTGTTGTTGGAATATTATTTCGATTAATTAAATTATTGAAAATTAAAAATAGTACTTCTTGCCCATGCAGTCTACCAAACATTTATTTACCTTCATATAATCCCCATTCAGTTCTTTATAAATCGCTTCACACGTTTCTTGAATTATTTTGGTTAATGTGTAATGTGATAGTAGAGTGCTGTGTTGTAAACTAGAGTACCTCTCTCATGTATCAAGAAATCGCAGTGGTTAGTTTGGCCGTATTATGCACGTATAAGATTTCTCAAGAGAGTATTCTGTTCTGTAATATGAGAAGCCACTTTACTGAGCAAACACTGAAACAGTCTCATCCATTCTCAAGTAATTTATATGTTAAGACTTCCTCCACTTGCAGCTCTCGTAACAAATTTTGCCGAGTGCTTTTTTTATCTCGACGTAATACCTAGAGGGCTTGATCCAAGTATATTTCCTTTTTTTCCGCCATTTTTCTTCCAGATGCATACACATTGCAATTGTGGTTCTAGCAACTGTAGCGCATAACAACAAGTTGTCGTCTGTCATCTTGAAATTTGACGAAAAATATGACGACAGTGTAATACCCACTTTTTGGCGCCGCGTTAAATGTCTTTGTCAAAGAATTTTGACGAATAATTGATCATATTTCCTTGTCAAAAAATGTGATAGTGTAATACCGGCCTACGGCCGACGGCTGCATCTGGAACAGCCACGTATTAACGGCGGGGACGGCGAGTGTGAGCGAGGAGCCGTTGCCCGCCGCGGCCAGGTGGTTGCTCGCTTAAGGTCATGAACAGGAAGCGACAGTTGCTGCTATCGCGTGTTCGATAAGAAACGCAACACAACGGTCTGGATGAGCCATTCTTTGTTCTTGTGCACGTTCTTATAGCGCAAGCCCGACTCCAATCTACACACACTGTAGATCCGTTTAACCAGCGAACGTTTGCGTACACGCGCTTGCCAACGGACTCTTAGCTTAGTTAGTGACGTTCCTAGGGTTCAGGAAAACTGGGATATGTCTTAAAAAAATGTTGTAAGCCCAATTTTGATGGCAATATTGATACTTTTCCTCCTGAGAATACAAGAGCATATGGATTTATATGCGAAACATTGTGGTTCAACAATCAGCAAATGACATATTTTTGTTTCGAAAACTGGATTTCATATTATAAACTTATAGCTTCTGGTCTGCCTACTTACAAACTGTTTCGTCTCAACTTGCATTGGATAGACGTAATATCAAATATCATGAACCTGCTTATAACCGAAATATCACTCTCTTGTTATGATAGATATTAAATGTTCGACGTTCAAAATCATTGATTGTTCCAACACGCTGCATGTGTACACAATATTCGTGTAACACAAACCAAATAAGAATTATCGCCACAGAACATTACGACATCCACGTTTACTTCAAGTAATGTTAAACTTTCAGTGTACACATTCTTATTATACTACTGTCCTCAGACGTTCACATTAAATCATAACCATATGTGATGTATAATTTTGTTTAAACTTATTCGAAATATCAGTACCCCTCTCCCAGAAGATTCTTTAAAGAATCGAAATCTCGCGTATAAAAACGACTCAAACGTCTTGATTCCTGAATCAGTGTGTTATAAATATTTGACGGTAAGAATGTGAAACCTTTGTGGTTGAAGATACTGCAGTTTTTTTGTGCCTCTGTGTTTATGACTATATATCTCCTGAACTGTCATACGATGATATAACTTGGCACAAACTTTCAGTGGTGTATGTGGATACTGTCTGCCAAATGGGTTGCGAATAAAATTAGTAGTAAAGGACTAATGGATTAAGTCCTGTTTGATGCTGAAGTTCTACGGTCAAAATGTAGCAAGCGAAAAACCCTTTTTCCTTTCGTTATTTTATGGCGATGTTAGCCAGAAAAAGCTTCGAAAATATTTGAAAGTATGTGTAAAGTTTGCTGGAAGTCCCTAAGTCTCATCATTCTAGAGTTCTGTTTAACCCGGAAAATTTGCAAGCCGCAAGTTAACGGCCTCAAAACATGCAGGGGAACCTTGCTGTCGATGGGCCACGTAAAGAAAATATGCAATAAAATCCTCAGATATTGTAATATTTTATTTTCAGTGTAGCTTGAATGTTATGTTTTGCACTTCGCTACAACAGACACAGAAGCCATAAATTTTCGCGGTTGATGAAATATTTGAAAAATGCATCGGCCCAATCAAGACGACTGGTTTTCTTCATTGGGTACTTTCCTTGAATGGCCTGGAATGTAGTAGCTGTTAAATATTATACTCATGTAAATGTGTGTCTATATATTTTTTAAATTTTAGCGGCTGGTCCCGGCGGAGGTTGGAGTCCTCCCTCGGGCATGGGTGTGTGGTTTTGTCTTCAGGATAATTTAGGTTAATTAGTGTGTAAGCTTAGGGACTGATGACCTTAGCGGTTAAGTCCCATAAGATTTCCCACACATTTGAATTTTTTAAAATTTTAGGATCTTTTGTTGGCATCTGAGACCGAATAACGTGTATTCGAAACCAAGTAGGCTAAAAGTAGAAATTTCGCCGTCGAAGGTAAAAGCACCACATTTGACTGATTATCAGAGCACCAACTATTAGAGAATATGCAGTGAAACTTATACATTAATTTTGTTCATAGTAGGCTTAAGATTAGCCAAAATTCGAAGCGGCTCGTTCAAGGCAAATCGCAGGGCATCGCTTAGCAACGCTTCGCCTCTGTGCATATTACGTAACATTATGTAGTGAATATGGCAAAATGGTGTGAATTCCTCGTACTTCCCGATGTTGGCTGCAGAAATTTAATAACGGTTGCCACATCGCTATGATACTTTAATCATTAATACTAGTCAGTTTGAAGATCATAGTGCAAATCTTATCTTAGCTCACTGTTTGTGACTTCGTGAGAAAACTCACCAGTGAGATGGTAAATCTTTGGCAACAGTGTGTACACTTAATGATGGCTAGAACTGATCTTTGTCAGTATCAACAGAGATGCAGCCGGTCGATCGACAGTTACCTTCCCCTACACAGTTCCTAATTTTATTACTTATTGTGTTCAACCATTACGGTACGAGTACACCACCTAATAAGTAGATTATGACGCCATTTTAAATTTTATCAGCAATTATAAGAAATACTGAAAATCAAAGTTTTGTTGCCCTTGGAAGCTGTTAGATAGGCAACCTGCAACTGAAGCCGTGCACCGCTTTAGCCGTTTTGTAATATAGGTTAGTGACAAAACCGTTGTAGCCTGGGTATTTATTTTGCCAATTTTCTGTCTCAAGCGTACAGGTTCCGTATGCTTGCGCAGCTGCTTCACATATCTAAAACTCGATTTTGTAAACGTCTCTATGGCAACACCTCTTCATAGCTTTCTAGGAGCCTATTCCTTCCACCTACAGCCGTCAGCGGTCGCGGTTGAAAGCGCTGCCAGGTGTCCGGTACTTCCTTAAGCTGACTCGACTATAGGAGTCTCTTAGTAGTAAAGAATAAATGTATTAAAACTTCCTGTATGATGCGGCATTTTTCATGCACCTCAAGGTTGGACGTCATCTCTCTTGAACTGTGTGTATGCTACTATGACACGCTTCTGTAGGTGCATTTAGCGGCATATTTAGATACCGTATGCGAAATTTATTGCGAATAGATGTAGTAGCGCAGAAGTAATAAATTTAAAAGTCACGCGTGGTGCGGCACTTTTCCGAGAAGCTCGGTCTTTGACGTCATATCTCCTGAACTATGCTAGCTAGGTGGTTGTTACACTCACACCGATTGTTGCCTGACAGTAAGGGATGTGCGTACAAAGTTTCGTTGAACTTGGTGGAGTGGTTTAGGATGAGAGATGTGTGTTAAAAAAACACGCGCAGTATCTTCAATCCACAGTAATAACTTTAGAAATTCTCATTATCTGTTCAAGGGTTAAGAAGTTGAATGCACATAGCTAGTTGTTAACAGTGTGTTGAACTAATAGGTAATTTTGCCCACACGTCATTGTACTCTGGAATAAACGAGGTGTTTCCTGTGATCGCAGACGGCAGCCGATGATGTAGTTAGTGCCCTTCTTCGCGCCCCACTAGCACAGAGGTGATTCAGCCCATTGTAGTCGATGAGGTTGCTTTCTAGAACTTCCGTGATTGAAGAAGAGGTGGTACATTGCCACGAGAAATTTCCTGTGATACACGCCGCAGTAATGTCACGGTCGTGAAGGAATTTTTGGAACTATTTCCGCACATCCTATCTCTTACACTGGTATGAAAAACGCAGTCTGCTACTCCAACTGGATCGAATTTACTTTCCAGCAAACATTTCACTGCGGCTAATATACACAGTAAGTTATCACGACGACCATAAGGATTGTTCAACAGTGTCTCACAGAGCAGTACCTGCTGTACAAGTTTAGAATAAAAATAAAAGCATATGTTCGAATCCATCGGTTATTTTCTGCTGTGATCAGCGTACATACAAGGGTGGGTGATTACTCTCTCTCTCTCTCTCTCTCTCTCTCTCTCTCTTTCTCTGTGAATTGAAACAGTGTTTTTAGTGTTCAAAGTTTACGTAATTTGGAGTAAAAGCTGAGAGACAAGCCGACGCGAAGATACGAAGTAGAAGAAGAAAGAAACTAGAGAAAGAAAACCGGCAGGATTAGAAGCTCACCGGACAAAAGATTAGACACCCCTGGGGAAGTCATTACAAGCGTCATTTAACACTGTGTAATTCCGCCCGTGGACTTGATAACCACCTGGATTCTGTTAGGAAGTGTCTACACTCTACAAGGTTGTACAGGTACGTCGCATCCAGGTTAAGTCACTCGCTAAGGATTTGATGGCGCAATACAACCAAATTGCGGGAAAGCTGATGTCGGCGTTATACGCGCTGTTCCAACATGTCCCACACATTTTCTTTGGGGTTGAAGTCAGGTGATTTGGCAGACCAATTGAGAGGTGACAGGGCGGGAGTGTGTTCAGGAAATTAGTCATATTATTCCAGCCCTATGAAATTTGCTGTTGGCTTCATGTGCGTGTGCGCAATGGCCTCTTGCGAGGTGACAGTCAAAAGGATCATAGCATACAGTTCCCGTCGCAGTGTTCTCACAAACAAATGGGGATGGACCTTCGCCCACCGCCTGCAGCAATTCCTGTAGGGTTTGGAAGCGATCTTGATTCAGAAGCCGCGAAACACGTCTCTATTCCCTCTGTAAGGATCTTTTTCCGGTCACAGTTGTGACGTCGAGTTTCGTGGCATCGTGTGTTACACCACTGCTTGTAGACACGTTGAATAGTCCGCCGTGAAACACCAACAAAGCCAGCAACTTCACATACCGTGTGCCCATGGGCACGGCCAGACACGATTAGCCACTTTTTGCCATTCTGCCACATCCTTACATTTACCCGTTTTACGTAAAACGTCTGCTTGAAACATATCTGTTTCACTGACCGCTACTGCATTACGTTCACGTAGAGGCAGGGCCCTGTCGGTTGAGCACGTGACTCCATCGATGCGCCGTCAGTAAAGGCTTTACGACTAATCTGTACTTGTATACTGTGGTGACTAATTTTTTGTCCAGATAGCTTATCGGCACGCACGCGACAGCATTCGCCACCTAATGCGTTAGAAAACGCCGCGCATAAAAACGGGATTCTTATGGGGCTCATACCTCGGGTTTTACTAGTGATAGAAAGATAGGGTCAAATGTTTTAGATAGCCCTTGGACTAGGGCCCATTCGTGTACCCAACAAAAGGCTCTCTTTAGGGTCAAAGTATGAATATTACACACATAACTGCTGCTTACGCAAATGGAGGAAATAGATTGGTTCTTTTTGTATTCGATATGATATACTGTGGGCCATAAATAGGCACCATTTAGTTCATGGGCGGTTGTGTAGAAAAACCCCCAAATTTTTTTTACCACTTTTTTCGTACCAAAACCGAGTCGTTGATTCAAAAATGGCTATGCGCAGCAAATGGCTGAAATTTTTACGATGTATTCCTAAGATCCCTATCTCGAACAGATGTGAGAATTTTCTTGGTATCTTCATCCGTTTCCGACATATAGGTTCAAAGTTACCCTACTTGTACACGTAATGTACGCACTTAAATTGGGTGTAAGGTGTAAAGTTAGTTCTACGTCATTTCAATTTCACGTAAGTAAACTCTCAAAATTTTACTGACCCATAAAGTTCTTGTCATATGAGTGACATACCCAGCTGTGCAGGCAAAAGAAGGGAACCAGCGGAGAATACTCCTGTCGGAGCACAAAAAAGGGCGAAATGCTCCTGTTTAAGAGACTCTGACCCAAAAGTAGGATACCAGCTGCTTCATTCTACCTTCCTCAATACGTTTAAAAATTTCGTCAAAAATTTTGGCATGCGAACATATTTGCGCCTCGTTATACAGAGAGAGGAGAAGATAGTGGCAGTGGAAAAGTAATAAACAGTGGAAGATAGTAAACAGTGGTTGCAGTATAGAAAGAGTGCAGGAAACAATGGCGGGGTGAGAGAGAGAGAGGGACACAGTGGCAGTAGAACAGAGATGACAGTGACAGAACAGTGCTAGGAAAAAGAGTGAGGGGGGAGGGGGAGGTTGAGGAAGAAAGAGGAGAAAGTTTGAGTGAGAGCCAGTGATAATGAGAGACAGTCTATGACAATAACAACGAGGAAGAGGGATATAGTGACAGCAAGAAGAAACAGCAGCAGAATGAATGAATGAATGAATGAATGAATGAGACATTAGCCGTAAGAGAGAGCAAGAATGAGCGTGTGACAGAGACGAGACCGTAGCAGTAGGGCAGAACGAAGGGGACTGTGGCTGTAGCACAGGGGCCAATGACAGAGACAGAGAGATGATGACAGTGAGTTACAGGGAGTAAGTGAGTGAGAAAGGGCAACTGGGAGTGGATGAGTATTGAGTGACGTACAGCGATGGCCTAGTTGGTGTGAGGTACAGTTAGGGGAGCTTGTGGAAGTCAGAAGTGAGTTCAGTCTTAAAAAGAGCGCAAATATGTTCGCATGTCAAAATCTTTGGGAAAATTTTAAGGGGCTGAAACATCAATTTTCAGTAGGAGACTTTTAAACAGGAGCCTTCTTTTGTTTTTTTCTCAGAGAGGAACATTTTTCTGCTGGTTTGGATGTATTAATACATCATCCGCATTATATCTTTTGAGAGTAGTTAAACGTTAGTTTCGTAACTTTTGTGAGAATTACGAACTTCATATCGCTTCACAGTTAAGTCAACAGGTATAAAATAATTTCACCCGTAACTTCACTTGCAAGAAATTTACGAGTGATGAGTAGATATAGCCACACGCGGAAATCGGTAACTCATTCTGCAATTAAATCACAATTGGCTAGTCTTTCTTATGTTAAACGCATCTCATATATGAGTCCATGAATGTGCTTTGAAATATATTGTTGTTCCATGTGCAATGCTACTGTCCTCCAACATACGAAGTCAATGGTATTTCGAAGAATGTACACCATTTGACGATGAGATTTATCACACATGATCGTCGAATGTCTAAAGAAAGGTTATTAAAGTGCCTCCGACATTGCAAATTGTACGTCATGCATCGATGGAACCGTTGCTCCAAACAGCCCTCTCAGCGACGTGTATCCTGTCTGCTGATGGCAGTAACGTTGGCGAAATTTTATTGCGTATAAAATGCATGTTTGACCATCAGCTGCTTTTAGTTGAAACCGTAATATCGACCGGTTTCAGTCAGGGACCATCCTCAAGGATAAGGGTTGAAATAGTTTAAACCGCAACATTACGTGTTTCATTACTTAAATAAAGTGTAGAGCATTTCATGAATACCATTTATAGTACAATAGCTGATGAGCAGCCAAGTTCCGCTCGTTGCAAGCAATGTACACAATACTATAAGGCTCGTTTCGATCAGACGACGTTATCGTGCACTGTTCCGCATTGCGCTCGTTGCTCTTTTGTCTGGCGTGTCCGCACACGCATTACTGTTACAGCGACATGAGAGAGTCTAGTTTGAACGAAATTGCTGCCATGAGGCCCTTCTAATTTCGACCATACATGATGTTTCATCCAATTTCCCGGGGCTGTATCTTCTGCATAAATGAAGATCCAAACTTGGGGTGAATTTCAACTTCCACATCGAAAGTAAGTTCACCTCGGCGCCAGTCGTAAGTTGTTAGTTCATGTGGTAGCCGGTAGAGCCCTCCCTGATGCATCTCGCTCGCTCTTCAGTTCATTGGCAAATGTGCGTCGAATCGAGACGGCGATTTCACAGCAACAAAAGGCGTTTAGCGTTCTCCAATTCAACGGGTGGAATTCATTTAAAACAGTGCCTCGTGATCTTTGTCAGTAAGGCACTCCACCTGCTGCAGCGTAAGGGGCGGATAGGCTTCGTGTTGCACCATTGACGCCAAATGTAATCTCATCTGACAGTATGCGTTCTTTAGACTCCGTGCCGGCCGCGGTGGTCTAGCGGTTCTAGGCGCTCAGTCCGGAACCACGCGACTGCTACGATCGCAGGTTCGAATCCTGCCTCGGGCATGGATGTGTGTGATGTTCTTAGGCTAGTTAGGTTTAAGTAGTTCTAAGTTCTAGGGGACTGATGACCACAGATGTTAAGTCCCTTAGTGCTCAGAGCCATTTGAACTTCTTTTTTAAGACTCCGTGTATGCTTCCCCCCCCCCCCCCCTTAAAACTGTGGTATAGCGGAGACGCCGCATGACAACAGGAGCGTATGTGGTGAACTCCATACATGTTCGCAAAATTGTGGAAGGAGATTGATATAGTCTGGATGTTTGTCGTCGTCCGATGGAGGGCACGTTGAACATACAGGTATGTAAAATGTAAATAAAAACTTTCAGCCTAAACGTTAATGTGAAAAGTACCGTGTGCATACTTCGTGTGAAAGATACATCTTTCTTTTGAAAACAAAAACTTTGTAATCCTGGGTGTAATTTAAAACTTTTAAAGTTCCTATGATTATGCATGTAGAAGATACAAATGGCTCTGAGCACTAAGGGACTTAACATCTGAGGTCATCAGTCCCCCAGAACTTAGAACTACTTAAACCTAACTAACCTAAGGACATCACACACATCCATGCCGGAGGCAGGATTCGAACCTGCGACCGTAGCAGCTGCGCGGTTCCGGACTGAAGCGCCTAGAACCGCTCGGCCACAACGGCCGGCTATAGTAGTAGAAGATAGTCTTCGGATGTGTTATGAATTTCTTTGAAACAATCTGTAAATGCTGACACTTAGCATCACGTAACAACATTGTTTGCCTACTCTTCACTGCCTGGCCTTGCCGTAACATTGATCTTTTCTGTCACACAGTTCTGAATGCATGCCAGGAATATGCAACGTCACATATATTGTAGATACACCGTTTTATACGTCCCCCGTATTTGGGTTCATTGGGGTAATTTTTTCTAGGAAGTGCGATTTCCACAAACAGTACTGCAATTTAAGTTTATATACGGACCAGTCACATGAATGTGTGACCGGTTACAGGCGGCAGGTGGCATCACTGGCATTGGAGGATCATGATGCATGTCGGGGGGATGCGGAAACTGTGTAGCCGATGTCTCTAATGCGGAAACGTACCGCTGTGCATGGCAAAATGGCTTTATCCAAAACGGGCGCTGAGGGAACTATGATGCTTCACGGGTCAGAGATGAGAGGGACGAACGACGACTGCGCAGATGTGTACGGGCGAATAAACGTGAAAGTGTCCAGCAACTGAAAACCCAGATGGACCAAGGGGCTACCATGAACCTTCCTTCGTATGGGCCTCTGCAGCAGGCGCCTGGTCCATTCGTCCATACCGGCGACGAAGGCTGGAATTTGGACGCCAGTACAGCAACTGAACAAGCACAGAGGGGCGAAAGGTGGCTTTTCCAGATGACTCACGTTTTACACTCCATCAAACAAATGGCTTTTGGCGTTTAAGGCACTGCAACAATCACCGTAGGGTCCACGCCGGAGGAGGGAGCGTTATGGTATGTGGAATGTTTTTATGGCATTTCCTGGGTGAATTCACCATTCTGCAAGGTACAGTGGATCAACACAATTACGCATCTACCCTTGAGGACCATGTCCACCCCCCACATGCAGTTTGTTTTTTCCTCGGCACAATGGCATTTTCACTTATTTCGCACTGCGTGTTTCGGAGAGCATCAGGGCGAGTTTACCGTATTCCGCCGACACTCTGGATTAAAACCCAGTCTAGAATATGTCGGATCTCTTCGATCTGGCTGTTCGCAAAATGGATCCTCAGCCGAGAAACCTAGTCCATCTTACTGGAGTCGGAGTGGCGCTACATCCCTGACTCTACTTCGAGAACCTCACTGGCTCTCTTCCTGAACGTCTCGCAGCGGTCCGCTTTGCAAAAGGTTGGTATTAAAGTTTTTGGCATTGTATTTTGTACGGCAAGAGGTGATGGTTGACAGAGAGAAGCGCTGGTGGCAGCTTTCAACCGCGAAGTGCAAACGGCAACCGTCAACACTTACTGTAACGCGTGGCTTTCTAACACCGAGACGTGCCATAGAAACGTAAACAAAATTGTGCTACTTGATTGGTGCTGGTAGACGCGCGAAACCCACTTTAAATGTTAGGAATCTTGTGTAGTGTGGAGCGAATTTGCCATTCGGGACGCCTATACCACGTTTTGAACACAGCCCAAACATGGTGGCCGTTCGTGGAGTGGCCTCCACGCCACCGAGGCAAAACCGTAGAGCAAACGGTTGAGGGCGTAGGCGCTCGCTGGGAAGATTAGGTGGTCGCCGGAACGGCCGCCGGAAATTGGAAACCCGCTTCCGTCGCCCCGCCAGGTCGTGGAGGGGTTGTGTGCACGCCGGGGCGTAAAGCCTCATTAAGCGCCGTTGTTTTGGCCAACCCCGCGCCACGTTGCCGCTCTCCGCTTGTTGTGGGCGCCGGAAGCTGTGCGCTAACTACAGAGCCACGCAAGTTTCCGCGCATGCGCACAATCGAGGACACACACACACACACACACACACACAAACACACACACAGGGCAATCCGCGACCTTTGCGCAGTAATTGTGTGCAGTGTTGCGGCATTCCTAGGTAGTGTGCAATTGTTACTCCTTGAAACCAGAGTATTGAAGTGTAATAATTATGATTGTAGGTGTAATTATTCTTATTGTTATAATTCACAACAGAGATTACTTTGCTAGACGTAGTACGTTCTACTCCAGATTGTTTCCAGCTTCCCGAATAGTAAGCCTGGTGATTTTTCGTGATTTTACAATACACTATCTGATGTAGACTATCCGGAAACCTCTTAGTGAACATTAATACGCAGTGTGTCCACCATTCGCCTTTATAACGGCTTAAGCTCTTGCTGGGGACACTTCATATGACGTGTCTATCTATGGAGGAATTTTTGCCCTTTAACAGCCGAAAGCAGAGTGGTACTGATGGATGCTGTGATCTTAAACGAAGCTGATATTCCAACTCATCCCAAAAGTGCACCATTGGGTTCAGTTGGGGACTGAGGGCGGCCAGTTTATTTCAGAAACGTTAATGACCGCAAACTATTGCCTCACAGATGCTGCTTCGTGGCAGGGTGCATTGTCACGCCGAGACAAACAAACATCGTTTTCGAAGTGCTCCTGTCTGTATGCAGTACACAGTGCTATAAGCCGTGTTCATTTCCTTCCACATCTATCGTTTTGTTAAGTGCAATAAGGGGACCATACCGTAACCACCAAAAACACCGCAGTAGCATAACACCACCTCTTCCATACTGCACTATTGGCACTACACATGATGGCAGGCGACGTTTTCCAGTCACTTGTCAAACCCAAACCCTTACATCAGATCACCAAAGGCTTTAGACTGATTCATCACTCTGAATCACTCGTTTCCAGTAATTAACTGTCCAGTGGCGTCTCTCTTGACATCACGTCAAGCGTCAATTAGCTTATGTTTGCTCGGTTGTCAAATACTCGTGTTTATTTAGGATCCTTACCGGACAATTTATTGCCAAATAGCATAAATTTGTTACCATGGTATCCTTATCGCCAGACTTTACCACCCATGTAGGGCACCTTTTTCCTTATCACTATAATTTACTACCCAGCCTGTTATTGCTATAAGTTTTCGAGTTAGGGTGGGTTGTTGTATTGGTTGGAGGGCAGATAAGAGTGTTCGGTTTAGGATCCTTCACGTTATAATTTATGACCCAAGATATGCACCACTATTTGTTTACCCAGTTACTATAATTTATGACCCAGTATGGTGATCGAAGATGATAGGTCAAAGGATCACCAGTATGGAGAATATGTAAAGTACTGAGTAAGTTGACCCTGAAAACCACCATGAATACGTTTTTCCCACAACCCTGTGATGCCACAGTGCACATAAGCCAGTATAAGATGTGAGGAAACTTTTAAAAAATGTTTATTTATATAAACATGTAGGAACTTTTTTGATTATCTTCAGATGTATGTAGTAGTATTTAATTACTGCTCCATAATTTATTATTATTATTATTATTATTATTATTATTATTATTATATGATACTTTAGGGTACTTCAGGGAAGGGATAAAACTAGCACGCCTGTGGGGTGTCAAGGTCAATAATATATTATTATTTCAGATTGGCTATTTGAACGATGATAAACGAGATAGTGGATCTACTGCATAAAATAGGATCTTGGTACGTAACAGTTAAACTGTACTGGTGTTGGGGATCATTGTTAGGGTCCCGTACCTCGATCTTACCCCCCCCCCCCCCCCCCCCATGAACCACGGACCTTGCCGTTGGTGGGGAGGCTTGCGTGCCTCAGCGATACAGATAGCCGTACCGTAGGTGCAACCACAACGGAGGGGTATCTGTTGAGAGGCCAGACAGACGTGTGGTTCCTGAAGAGGGGCAGCAGCCTTTTCAGTAGTTGCAAGGGCAACAGTCTGGATGATTGACTGATCTGGCCTTGTAACAATAACCAAAACGGCCTTGCTGTGCTGGTACTGCGAACGGCTGAAAGCAAGGGGAAACTACAGCCGTAATTTTTCCCGAGGGCATGCAGCTTTACTGTATGATTACATGATGATGGCGTCCTCTTGGGTAAAATATTCCGGAGGTAAAATAGTCCCCCATTCGGATCTCCGGGCGGAGACTACTCAAGACGATGTCGTTATCAGGAGAAAGAAAACTGGCGTTCTACGGATCGGAGCGTGGAATGTCAGATCCCTTAATCGGGCAGGTAGGTTAGAAAATTTAAAAAGGGAAATGGATAGGTTAAAGTTAGATATAGTGGGAATTAGTGAAATTCGGTGGCAGGAGGAACAAGACTTTTGGTCAGGTGATTACAGGGTTATAAATACAAAATCAAATAGGGGTAATGCAGGAGTAGGTTTAATAATGAATAGGAAAATAGGAATGCGGGTAAGCTACTACAAACAGCATAGTGAACGCATTATTGTGGCCAAGATAGATACGAAGCCCACACCTACTACAGTAGTACAAGTTTATATGCCAACTAGCTCTGCAGATGACGAAGAAATAGAAGAAATCTATGATGAAATAAAAGAAATTATTCAGATTGTGAAGGGAGACGAAAATTTAATAGTCATGGGTGACTGGAATTCGAGTGTAGGAAAAGGGAGAGAAGAAAACATAGTAGGTGAATATGGACTGGGGTCAGAAATGAAAGAGGAAGCCGCCTTGTAGAATTTTGCACAGAGCACAACATAATCATAACTAACACTTGGTTTAAGAATCATGAAAGAAGGTTGTATACATGGAAGAACCCTGGAGATACTAAAAGGTATCAGATAGATTATATAATGGTAAGACAGAGATTTAGGAACCAGGTTTTAAATTGTAAGACATTTCCAGGGGCAGATGTGGACTCTGACCACAATCTATTGGTTATGACCTGTAGATTAAAACTGAAGAAACTGCAAAAAGGTGGGAATTTAAGGAGATGGGACCTGGATAAACTAAAAGAACCAGAGGTTGTACAGAGATTCAGGGAGAGCATAAGGGAGCAATTGACAGGAATGGGGGAAATAAATACAGTAGAAGAAGAATGGGTAGCTTTGAGGGATGAAGTAGTGAAGGCAGCAGAGGATCAAGTAGGTAAAAAGACGAGGGCTAGTAGAAATCCTTGGGTAACAGAAGAAATATTGAATTTAATTGATGAAAGGAGAAAATATAAAAATGCAGTAACTGAAACAGGCAAAAAGGAATACAAACGTCTCAAAAATGAAATCGACAGGAAGTGCAAAATGGCTAAGCAGAGATGGCTAGAGGACAAATGTAAGGATGTAGAGGCATATCTCACTAGGGGTAAGATAGATACCGCCTACAGGAAAATTAAAGAGACCTTTGGAGATAAGAGAACGACTTGTATGAATATCAAGAGCTCAGATGGAAACCCAGTTCTAAGCAAAGAAGGGAAAGCAGAAAGGTGGAAGGAGTATATAGAGGGTCTATACAAGGGCGATGTACTTGAGGACAATATTATGGAAATGGAAGAGGATGTAGATGAAGATGAAATGGGAGATATGATACTGCGTGAAGAGTTTGACAGAGCACTGAAAGACCTGAGTCGAAACAAGGCCCCCGGAGTAGACAACATTCCATTGGAACTACTGACGGCCGTGGGAGAGCCAGTCCTGACAAAACTCTACCATCTGGTGAGCAAGATGTATGAAACAGGCGAAATACCCTAAGATTTTAAGAAGAATATAATAATTCCAATCCCAAAGAAAGCAGGTGTTGACAGATGTGAAAATTATCGAACTATCAGCTTAATAAGTCACAGCTGCAAAATACTAACACGAATTCTGTACAGACGAATGGAAAAAGTAGTAGAAGCCAACCTCGGGGAAGATCAGTTTGGATTCCGTAGAAACACTGGAACACGTGAGGCAATACTGACCTTACGACTTATCTTAGAAGAAAGATTAAGGAAAGGCAAACCTACGTTTCTAGCATTTGTAGACTTAGAGAAAGCTTTTGACAATGTTGACTGGAATTCTCTCTTTCAAATTCTAAAGGTGGCAGGGGTAAAATACAGGGAGCGAAAGGCTATTTACAATTTGTACAGAAACCAGATGGCAGTTACAAGAGTCGAGGGACATGAAAGGGAAGCAGTGGTCGGGAAGGGAGTAAGACAAGGTTGTAGCCTCTCCCCGATGTTGTTCAATCTGTATATTGAGCAAGCAGTAAAGGAAACAAAAGAAAAATTAGGAGTAGGTATTAAAATTCATGGAGAAGAAATAAAAACTTTGAGGTTCGCCGATGACATTGTAATTCTGTCAGAGACAGCAAAGGACTTGGAAGAGCAGTTGAATGGAATGGACAGTGTCTTGAAAGGAGGATATAAGATGAACATCAACAAAAGCAAAACAAGGATAATGGAATGTAGTCTAATTAAGTCGGGTGATGCTGAGGGAATTAGATTAGGAAATGAGGCACTTAAAGTAGTAAAGGAGTTTTGCTATTTGGGGAGCAAAATAACTGATGATGGTCGAAGTAGAGAGGATGTAAAATGTAGGCTGGCAATGGCAAGGAAAGCGTTTCTGAAGAAGAGAAATTTGTTAACATCCAGTATTGATTTAAGTGTCAGGAAGTCGTTTCTGAAAGTATTCGTATGGAGTGTAGCCATGTATGGAAGTGAAACATGGACGATAAATAGTTTGGACAAGAAGAGAATAGAAGCTTTCGAAATGTGGTGCTATAGAAGAATGCTGAAGATTAGATGGGTAGATCACATAACTAATGAGGAAGTATTGAATAGGATTGGGGAGAAGAGAAGTTTGTGGCACAACTTGACCAGAAGAAGGGATCGGTTGGTAGGACATGTTCTGAGGCATCAAGGGATCACCAATTTAGTATTGGAGGGCAGCGTGGAGGGTAAAAATCGTAGAGGGAGACCAAGAGATGAATACACTAAGCAGATTCAGAAGGATGTAGGTTGCAGTAGGTACTGGGAGATGAAAAAGCTTGCACAGGATAGAGTAGCATGGAGAGCTGCATCAAACCAGTCTCAGGACTGAAGACCACAACAACAACAACAACAACAACCTCAATCTGTAAAAACGGAACACTTACCGGTTCACTGTGTTGTCTGTTTGTCTATTAAGCCTTTTTCTCAGGAACGGGTGGCGATATCAAGTTGAAATGTATGTCAGGAACTAATGTCTACGGTTCCGTGGCTGTGTAGAAACTTCAAGCCTCTAAGTCAGTGCAATCAAAAGATACCGCTATTAAATCCGCTTACTTTGATACTCACAAACACAATCAAAACCAGTAGGTTACTTCCCGTTGGCGTAGAGTCATGAAATTTGGCAAGGAGCAAGATTTCACTGTACAAGGAAAGCAAAAAAATCCGAAAATCGTTAATTTTCAATTACGTCACATAAAATTTCTTGTTTTGGGCGTCTGTTGTTGGTTCGATAAGACCTTTCCTCAGCAGTGGATGGAGGTATCAAGTTGAAATCCATGTCAAATACTAAGGGCTATGGTCCCTTGACTGTGTAAATAATTTAGGCTTGTAAGTCAGTGGATTCAGAATTGACGCTCACAGTTTGTTACTCGCAAACTCGCTCCTGGAAACCAGTAGGTGAACTACACTGAAGAGCCAAAGAAACTAGTACACCTGCCTAATATCGTATAGGGCCCCCGCGAGCACGCAGTAGTGCCGCAAAACTTCGTGGCATGGACTCGATTAATCTCTGAAGTATTGCTGGAGGCAATTGATACCATGAATCCTACACGGCTGTCCATAAATCTGTAGGAGTACGAGGGAGTGGAGATCTCTACTGAACAGCCCGTTGCAAGGCATGCTCGGTAATGTTGATGTCTGGGGAGTTTGGTGGCCAGCGGAAGTGTTTAAACTCAGAAGTGTATGTTCCTGGGGCCACTCTGTAGCAATTCTGGACGTGTGGGGGTGTCGCATTGTCCTGCTGGAATTGCCCAAGTCCATCGGAATTCACAGTGGACATGAATGGACGCAGGTGATGATACAGGATGTTTACGTCGTGTCACGTGTCAGAGTCGTATCTAGACGTATCAGGGGTCCAATATCAATCAAACTGGACTCACCCCACACGGTTACAGAGCCTCACTAACTTGGTCAGTCCCCTGCGTGTCCGTGGATTCATGAGGTTGTCTCCATACCCATACACGTCCATCCGCTCGATACAATCTGAAACGAAACTCGTGCGATCAGACAACATGTTTCCGTCGTCAACAGTCCAGTGTCGGTGTTGACAGGCCCAGGCGAGACGTAAAGCTTTGTGTCGTGCATTCACTAAGGGTATACGAGTGGGCATTCGACTCCGGAAACCCATATCGATTATGTATCGTTGGAATGGTTCGCACGCTGACACTTGTTGATGGCCAAGCATTGAAATCTGCAGCAATTTGTGGAAGGGTTTCGCTTCTGTCACGGTAAACGATTCCCTTCAGTCGTCGTTGGTCTCGTTCTTACAGGATCTTTTTCCGGCCGTAACGATGTCGGAGATTGGTTGTTTTACCCTATTCCTGATGTTCACGGTACACCCGTGAAATGGTCGTACTGGAAAGTAAATTTCATCGCTACCTCGGAGGTCCTGACCCCCATCGCTCGCGCACCGACTATAACACCACGTTCAAACTGACATATATCTTGATAACCCGCCGTTGTAGCAGCAGTAATCGATCTAGCAAACGCGCCAGACACTTGTTGTCTTACATAGGCGCTGCTAACCGTAGCGCCGTATTCTGTCTGTTTACATATATCTGTATCTGAATACGCATGCCTATACCAGTTTCTTCGGCGCTTCAGTGTGTCGTATACATGTCAGGCCTACTGGTCTAACGGTAAAGCACGTGTCTGGTAACGGAGAGGTCGTGGGATTGAATCTCGGTCGGACCAGGGATTTTTCAGTCTTCGTTTCACCCTGGCCTTCACCTCTCAAAGAAGTGAGGAGTCGCCAGAAACAACACGTGATGCGGGTTCCACGTTGAACTGTAGATCCCCGTTCCCCGGATGTACAACTGGTATGGGTTAGGGATACGCGAGTCACTATGTTCCGTCCAATAGAAAGCCTTACACCAGGCCATTCAGCCACGCGAAATTATCATCTGCTCGTATACACACAACTGTGTTTGTACGGAACCCGTTGAGCGCGAGTCTTACTCGCAGTTTTAAACAAAGTGCACCCATGTTACATAATACTTGTATTGTGAATGGGTTGGTATTCATTTTTTAAGAAGCTACACGTACAGTCCCTGGTTCTGTGTTTAACAATTACCACCGCCACCCGACTCGCATGTAGGAGTATTTAATTATGGCTGACTGCGCGAGGGACACTAGAGCGGTCGCGTGTCATAGTACAGTGCAGGTCTACTTTAAGAGTACGTAAATATATAGGTTGTAAGTTCACGCATTCGTATTGATCAGTTTTACTGCATGCTGTTTGGGAGTTGAAGGGTCGATTTGACTGACTTCGATATCGGCTTTCGGCAGGGTTGGTATAATCTCCGCCACTTTGGGCAGTGCCCAAGAGCGAACTCCGTTTCAGTTGCTATACAGTGCGGCGTGTGATGTACGTTGTGAACACGCTATCTGATAAAAAGTATCTGGGAACCTATTAGAAGTCATTAATATGGGGGTGTGTCTGCCGGTCGAAACGCGAAACGTATTTAAAAATGAAAATCGTTGCTGGGTATAAAAAAAGTTATTTTATAAACAAACTTATTACTTACTTATCGTTCCGAGGAAGGACCAAAGTCTCACTCGTTAACGAATTGCAGGTTAGCCTTTGGGATGCAACCATGATCTGATTAAACCACGATGCAGTAACTTCCTAGAGGAGGTTGTGAAGGAGATAGTAGAGGTCATCGTTGAAATACGGCACTATCAAGGGAACTGCATGAAGAAGAAGAAGAAGCTGAAAAGACGTGAACGTGCGAAAAACGGTATGGGCTCGATTCTTTTTCCAGTATGCAGCGCTGGTAATTGGCAACCTTTAGTCAGGGATCACACTGTTCATTCACACATGCCTGTAGCTGTACAGACAGTATACCCCTTTCTTTGTTTCATTTCAGTGTTCGAAAGACCCCTATCTAAAATTACGCGGATCCATGTTAGGCACACCCTTAAGCCCGGACCTTTGTACGTTTTGGAATGGGGGATTATGAATTGAGAAGTCGTGTAATAGTCTATATATGGATTTTGTTCGCGGTAGTTCCACTGTTTAAATGTGGGTACGCGTGTCTTTTTATGTAGGCGCTGCTCTGCGAGAGGCTTTCCACCAGGTCCAGGCATCGAGCGAGTCTCCTGTTTTATGACACATACGGGGGATTTACTATTTTAGCCTGATTTAACCTCTTGTCATTCGACTTCTATGGACTAACATTTCATGTACGTAACGGGGCTTTTTCTTAAGAATTTTAGCATAAGTTCTGTGTTTAGCTTTGTTAATGCTAACAATTTGGATAGGTGTCATTATATATAACTTTGCAGGTGCACCTGAAGATAGTTTAAAGGTCCCGGAACCGGATTGTGCTTTCCTTTTAGGAAATTAAAAAAAAATTTACAACTGCAGCACATCTTACAATTGATGATGCAATCCCCTTTTGCCTGATCGTATAGCTTAACGTTCAGCTCGGTATGTTTCGAGGCAAGAAGATGGATTTCGACAAGGCTCAGACATGTGCACGATATTTACGACCATTCGTGTGGCGCACCGGTCAGCCCGAGTGTTATTTGGGTGGCTTCTGACATTTGCATATGCAATTCCCAGGCAGGTTTGTCATATCTACGTTACAAATGGTGTTACGTGCATTTTAAGTATTTTGTTTTCGAAGAAGTTTAGTGAAATATTCTCAGCCATTCCTTGGAATGCTGTCACAGTGTGCAATTACCTTTCCATTAAACAGAAACCTCTCTCGGACCGAACATGTCACTGACTCTGTAGAACGCTATCGACAACGAGAAAATAAACTACTGAAACTACATACAAAATTCACAGCCATGCGATATTTTTTATCACAGCTCCATAAACATGACGCACACGCGCACGCTGACAAGCAGCTCATATTAAAAAAAATAAAGACTAAACGGTCGCTGATACTTCGGGAACGACGGATAATGCTTAACAAAATCAATTCTAATGCAAAACTTATTAATTGTACAGTTGCTATACCGCAAAAACACGCTTAACGAAAGAATGTGTGTGTGTGTATATGGCTTAGGTGTAACTGGTACTGCTTTAATAACTACTACTTTGCAAGTAAGCTAGACTTCGTATAATATACACTTTGCAGTAATTAGGAACTAAACAAATGTGCATGCATCGTGTTCTAGTCTTACTTAAATGTGTCTCCCGTACAGGAATAACTGACTGACAGGCGAAGTTCCCCAGACGGTGCAGTCATTCCAAATGCGTGCTGGGTGAAGGTTTTGGTTCACAGAGCCATGTTCAGAACTAAGTATCAGATTTAAAAAAGTGTACTGTAGGACGTCCTTTCAATACAAGAATCAAAATAAATCATGACAATTTTATTATTTACAAATCATTGCCACCCCACCCTTTCACTGACTCCTTTGCTTACAAAAGGGGAAGTGATTTTTTTTTTTAAAGGGTGACGATTACAGTTTTCAAACTCCTGCAATTACCATTGCTATGTAGCTTCCAGGCAACATACAGCGACGCAGTTGCAGTTTGCAAAGATTATAGTATTCTACAGCAAATCCCTTCAGATGTTCGAACCAAGACTTTACTACCAAAACCTAGGGGACTTGTATAGATGTCAGACAGATGATGGAAAGTGTCAGCAGAGGTACACAACACAGTACCACTGCTTGTACGCATGTGGACAGTATTACACAGTTTTAAAAGACGCCATTCATCAACATTTTTTATTCCCTGTAGGATAAAGTTAAGATATTTGGGCCATCACTATACAGTGCCATATCATCTGTAAACAAATGTCTTGCGACGTGAGATAACAAAGTAGACCGGGGGGGGGGGGGGGGCGGGGAGAGAAGGATATGTCCCAAGAATGGTTCCATGAGCTGCTTTCAGTTCTGTTTTTCGGAAAATTCAAAATAGTGGCCCTTCGCACCATTCCAGACTGACATGGGTCATAATTATTGGTCGAGAGCGAGTGGAGTGGAAGGGGGGGGGGGGGGGGGAGGCGGCGGGGCAGTGCTGGAAGTTTTGGATCTGTATATAAACTCGCCAGTCCACCCAGTCAGTTATCAAAGCAATGTTACTGTTCGCAGATACACTTTAATTCACCGCTTACAGATCGAAAGCCATCAGTGAGACCTTTCTTGCAAACTTCTTAGCCTGCGCAATCACTGTTAAGTACAGCACTTCTGCAAAACAAGGCCGTGATAGAACTGAGCGGTTCTGAATGAATGCAAGCTGAAGGACGAAGAGTAATTTGGACAAGTGCGACTACAGTGAGTGAAAGGGCAAAGTTTATTTCCCAGCAAGGACAAAGTTTGTTTCCAAGCAAGACCAACATCGCATACAGTCGACATTTCCACTCTTGCGCAGATTTTACAGACACAAAGATAAATGGGTGAGAGAAATCAAAAGATACGTGAGTATTCTGTAGCTAGCCACTGGAGACGAGGGGCCCCTAACAGCAAAATACTCAAATGTGTCTGAACAACATCCGAAATACTGTTGAATGAGTTAGAACTCACCCCTATGTATGATTATTTGGCGGAGTTAGCAGTGCTTCAGTTTTTCCGCTTGGTTTGCTGTTGGTTGCATGAAAGTATGAATGCAGAATTGTTGATAGAGAATCCCGCACGACTGAGTCATCTTCGCTCTGTGCGCGGTATTTCACCTGAAATATTAGTCAAATGCAAGGTGGCAGAAGTAAACAGGAGACTAAATTTCATGCTAAATAGGGCAGCGTTGGTGATAACTTTAAACCTCGCCTAAATATTGACGGGAAACTCTCCAAGCCAGTATGAAATAAAACGAAAACCCAAAGTCAAGTCTGCGGAAGGTGAGTGAAAGACAAATTTGTGTAGAGAATCGTGGGAACGCGTACAGGATCTGTAAGGACAAGTGCATGCTAGCATCTTGCGAGACCTGTTCCTATGTACTTCAGCAGTGTTGTATATCCACCTAAGATCAGCGTGAAAGTAGCGTTCGAAGGAATACACAGAGGTGGTGCGTGATATGTAGCAGGTAAATGCAGCCCATACGGAGAGATTAGATGCCGTCAGGGAAATTAAATGATTATAGTTGAACAGATAGGCATTCTTCCTGGGAAATACAGCTGCATCAAATTAAAGAAGCAGTATATTTGGGAAATTGTCAAACGCTTCTTCTGATACTTTTATTATTTCGCGAAGGTACCACTAGAACAGTGGAGATTACGGTGTTAGACCTTAGAGTGGAGAAGCTAATAATGGTATAAGGCATGGTGGCGTGCGGAGCGTACTAAACGTTATTACGACTAGAGCCGTATCAAGATGATGCTGGCAGGCATTCCAGAGATGATCCCATGCCCCCCTTCCTCCGTACAAATATTGCACAGAATGAACTGAATGTATCATCGGTAGTTGTTGTTATCAGTCTCAAGATTGTGTGATCTGTGGTGGTCTATCCTTGTGCAAGCCTACTAGTGGGTCAAAGGAAAGTCTCCTTTTCGTAGGCGGAAGATAGGTGCATGAGGGGTGGGGAGAATACATGTATCTTTCTTTCTTTTGCTTACGCCATAGTCTCGCAGGGTCGGCGTGGTTACAACGGATTTGGCAATGTTAGTTTTAGGGATGGACAGATGCCCTTCCTGCCTTACCCCCCAAGGACGGAATCAGTGTACACCAACTGTCTGCGTCTAGTGTATATCGTGAAATAGTGCGGACGTGTTTCAAATGTCTGCGACGCGTGTAACTGAGGTGGAACGTGGTGACCAGCCCAGTATTCACCTAGCAGGATGTGGAAAACCACCTAAAAACCACATCCTGGCTGGCCGGCACACCGGCTCTCGTCGTTAATCCGCCGGGCGGATTCGATCCGGGGCCGGCGCGCCTACCTGAGTCCAGGAAGCAGCGCGTTAGTTTTTTTGCCAAAGGTTGCGTTTCATTGGCAGGACACTTAGAAGATGCAACAAGTCCACTAAAGAGACAGCTTACACTACACTCGTTCGTCCTCTGTTAGAATATTGCTGCGCGGTGTGGTGTCCTTACCAGGTAGGACTGACGGAGATCATCGAAAAGGGGAGAGAGTGTGGCAGATATGATACGCGAGTTGAGATCGAAATCATTAAAGCAAAGACGTTTCTCGTCGTGGCGAGATCTATTTACGAAATGCGAAAATATTTTGTTGAGCCCAACCTTCATAGGTAGGAATGATCATCAAAATAAAATAAGAGAAATCAGAGCTCGAACAGAAAGGTTTAGGTGTTCCGTTTTCCCCGCGCGCCGTTCGGGAGTGGAATGGTAGAGAGATAGTATGATTGTGGTTCGATGAACCCTCTGCCAAGCACTTAAATGTGAATTGCAGAGTAATCATGTAGATGTAGATTGATCGTTGTCTTTGGTCGTTGCGGACGTCGCAAGACATCCTGTTCAAGTTCGGTGGTTGATCCTTCGTCAGTTTTTTATTACAGAGGCCAACCGGCTCTCCGACCGAACACGCTGAGCTACCGTGCCGGCAAGCTCTCGGCTATCCTGGAGGCTGGGAGAATACACGTATCTCTGCCGGTTAATTCCTACCGTACTTTGTTTTTTCGGTCAGTTTTTGGGCTTCCCTGTGTGCCTGCACTCTTGGCCAATCCCTTGGTATGTCCCTGATTACGACCGCATTGTTATTACTACCTACTGGGTATGACGTCTACGTCGCATAACTGATGGTATACTGTATGCACTGGCGAATTAGATGGTACTGAAACTTCATGATTATCTGTGGATGCTTATTTTACTGCATCGTGGATAACAAAACAGGAATAATTATTTACAAAAAACGAACTTATTATAGATTTCAGGATAAGGAGAGGAGGGTAGTTTTGTGTGAAAAAGGCCTGTTAACTGTTCGAGTGATACGTGATGAGGGTATGGTGTGTAGACTGACAGGTTCATTGTGAATAATCGTCATTGAAACTGCTGAGGTGGATCTGACATAGATATCCAACCTCTGAACGTCGAATACGAGGGTGCCTGACAGTCAACTCAAATGCTGAAGTTGAACGGCTCACCACGAGGCGACAAGACTCTTGTGAAACAGAAAATCAGTGAGGAGCGGCGGTTAAATACCCACCCGGCCGTTTAGACTTAAGCTTTCCATGGTTTTCCTACATTACTGAAGGCGGACACTGGAACGATTCCTCTGTGAACAGGATTTGAAGATCAATTCCTGGACATCAGTTTACTAAAGGAATACGACACAATCCTCAAATTCTTGAAAAATGCCTTTTAAGGTTAGAAGATTCACAAGTGCTGTTAAGTTCAAAATTTTGCTGTGTAACGTAGTTGCCGATAGCAGAGTCCGTAGAGTAAAAATCTTGTCATAAGGTGGCTGTTTTGAAAATAGCTAGTAACAATTCTATTACTTTGTTTGGATTCAGTATTTATCACCATATTAAAATGTTGATTAACCAAAATTGAATATTATCTTTTAATATAAATAAAACCTTTTTATTTTTAATTATTAATCACATGAAAATAAATTTGACACAGAAGGGCGAAAATCCTGATTATTAAATGAAAAATATTAGGGCTATTTATTTTTCAAGGTACGATTTGTTGGGAAATGGGAACCACAGTGAAAATCAAAAATGTTGTATTTGCAACATTTAGCTACACCTTCCAGCTACAGCTCTACAAAGTCGCAGCTACGAATTGGACATTATCGTAAGATGGTATCAATTTCTCTATCCCTTCATCACAGAAGGTAGCGCCTGTTCTTTCCACTAATTCTCTGTGCTGGGTTGCAACTCGTTGTTTGTGCCAAAATGCTGTTCTCACAGCCACCGGTTCATGTGAGTAAATTAAGAAAATCAGAGGTAGCAAAGTCCAGGCTTTGTGATCGCTGATCACATTCCGCATCGAAAACCCTACTGGAGCGTCTTTGTTGCAGCTGCAGTATGCGGCCAAGCATTGTCGTGGAGGAGGACAGTGCCTAATGATAACATTCCACGTCGCTTGTTTTGAATTGCCCTTCGTAGGCTATTTTGTCGAATCGGCTGATCCACTCGTTGAAAATGTCGTCAGTTGACACTACCTTCTCTGACCACATCATCAAGAACATCTGTACGTCGTGCTTCAAAGTTCCTACACCACTGATGCACTTTGCTGTCACGCAGAACAGTTACGTTACGAGGACTGTATGAAATCAGGCAGAACACAAGAGCATGAACAACATCGTATGAAAGCGCGCACGTCACACTTGGCTGGAGACACTATTTTACAGGCATCTTTACGTGCTCACTGTGCACCTAGAACTGAAAAGTGCGGCGTGACGCGATAGACAAACATATACTAGAAACACTGCGCAACATACCCGCGTAAAGCTTCATCGGACTTTCACTGTTCTTTCAATTTTGCGACCGATTGCACCTTGATTAAAAAAATAGCTCTCTTGTTATGTACATCAATAATATTGTTTAAGCCCAGGAAATAAAGTATTTCATTCTCTATTTGATGTTTCACGTTTTTGCAACAATTTTAATTTACTGTGAATACTCGCATTTTTCATGTGAGCAGTAATTAAAAGTAATAGACTGCTATTTCTTAAATATAATCATTCAGTGTTTGATAAATAACATTACCATTTGGTAGTAAATACATTCTTTAAATGTAAGTAAAAAGAAAGGGGGTATTACCGAGATTAGAACCAAGGATTTTACGTTTACAAGACTTTCACACTACGAACTCATCTACTGCCGACTATGATAATATACGAGGGTTGCCCACAAAGTAATGAATCGCATTTTTTTCCTCAGCCAAAAACAATGCCACGAATGCGAAACGTTACATATTGAATGACTTGAAGTCTCCTGAGCGAGCGCACTAAGTTTCCGTCACTTCCGACAGATAGCATAGCTGCAGGACAGTTGCAAAATGGCGTTTGTAGGTGATGTATGTTAGAAGCAACGTGTCTTCATTGCATTTCTCACTTTAGAGAAAGAAACTGTGGGGAATATTCAGAAACGCTTGTGCCAAGTCTATGTAGCATCTGTTGTCTACAGAAGTACAGTTAGTCGCTGGGCGCGGAGGGTGAGGTCACAACCAGGAGGCGGTTCGGCGGAGCCCCGCGATTTCCAGCGGTTGGAGAGACCATCCACGGCTATTACACCTGACACAGGCCCCTCGGACATCCACTTGTTTTGGGCCATTAAAGGATGCCATTCGTGGAAGACATTTTGAGGAAGATGAGGTGGTGATCCACACAGTGAAGCACTGACTCTGCCACCAGAACAAGGACTGGTACCGACAGGACATACACGGCCTTGTTTCGCGCTGGAGGAAGGCCATAGAACGGGATGGAGATTAAGTGAAAAGTAGGGTGTGTAGATAATACACCATTCTTTCGTGTCTGTAATTTTCATTATGTGCGATAAAGAATTGTTGAAGAAAAAGTGCGGTGCATTACTTTCTGGACAACCCTTGTAGTACAAATGTTCTTAACAGCACTTGGAGATCTGATCTTGAAAGATGAGCTTTCCTTTTTTTACTTTTGCCTTCTAGAACAGCATCGTACTCCTTTAGCAAACATGTCCAGGAGCCTAATACTCAAATCCTGTAAGTATGAAGACAATCGAAGAGGGAAGAGCAGTTCGTGAGGTTGCCTTTTGAGACCAAAATCGTGCCCAATCTCAGTTTTAACCAGACCTGTGCTTTATCTCTAACCACCCAGTCGCAAAACATTGGTTTTGATGAATAGTCGTGTCGCAGACAGTTCATTGACCCCATGCAGTGTAGAGGGCTCAGAACGAAAAACGTGGCGTCTGCGCCCGTGCCCATCCTAACGATGCTGCATCCACATAAGAGCCTTTTAATTTGCCCTACGTTATGGGAATTGGACTACTGCTGACTGGCTACGGAACATGTTCCGCAATCAAAGATTCCTGCTTCATGGAACGGATGGCTATCAACTTATGCAGCGGGAAAAGCTGGGAACACTCTGTAAATACTGTCACTCTTCAAACAATGTTTTGTACGAAAGGAGAACGGATTTTTTCATGTCGTATTATCGACGAGCAATCAAGGAGTGCGATGGATTATGGGCGTAATTGGGTTTACGCCCTTTTTCCGTCAAAGTGCTAAATCGATACCTCCATATTTGAAGTACCCACCGAGAAAATTTCAGCTCGATGTCTTTTGTGCAGGCTAAGCAATCATCTTAAGAAGGCAGTGGATGACACACAGTTGTCACCTTGTTGACTCCGTACAGGTTATTGTATCGACTCTGAGCTGCGTTGCGTGTTAACTTGTACAGTATGATATAATGAGTGAAGTGAGTGATAATGAGTCAGAAAATGACTTTCCAGACAAGAAGAAGAAAAGAAACAGTGGGCAAAGTTGAAAGACATTCAAGACCTGTTGCGCTTTCTTCCTCGTACCGTAAAAGCCTGGTATGAAGAACTTCTAGGCAGAGTAAACAGTGAAGAAGCTACTGATCCTGAACAGGAACATAAACTATAATGGCCATGAACATATATTTTTGTTAATGTACAGTTTAACTGGGTAAATTATAAAAGCAATTTTCAACTCAATTTTCGTGATATTTTGTAGATGTAGCATGGTTGATGGAAAAAGGGAGTAAACCATTCATCATATTTTGGATAATATATCACAAATGGGAAATATCTTCAGTTGTAAGGAATGATTCTGTATGTTATAAGTATGGTCTAAGACAGAATTATTACATCATTGAAATATAACTGTTTTTCAATACAATATAAATATGCAAATCTTCAACTCACATTTACCGGAAATTCACTTTTCGGTCTTAACGCCCATAGTCCATCAATTAATATACGTGAAAGCAACTCTTTACGATTATCTTTGTGGGACCATCTTCGTCGTTCACCGATACATGCTAGTTAAATTTCACTGAGATAACGTGCTAAAATTTAATTATTTATTAATATACCGGTATGTTAGTGCCGCAGGAAATCCCGGTAAAGGTAACCGTCCTACTAAAAACCTAATTCATTACACTTTACAAAGACGACCAGCCAGTTTCAGCGTGAAGGCTAGTTTTTAAGTGTACGTAAATGAACGAAAAAGTGATTCGTATTTAGCGATCACTTGATGGTAACTATTAAATATCAAACACTTGAAGTGGTTCTGTGGACTGATATTGACCGGTAGGTTTTTTTAAAATGAAATTACTGATATTTTTAGCAGCCGTGGTGGTTTCCTGGTTTCAAGAACTACTCGCTTCAAAATAGTAAAGTGTGAACCGGAACACCTCCAACAAAATTTCGGAGTATGGTCGGATGTACTTTCGAATAACGAACCCGTGGTATGCGGTGAATCATTTTAGATTAATTGCATTTCGTTTGATTTATTACCTCTTCTATCTCTAAATCTGTAATGCACTGAAAATACGAAGGACGTTCCGAAAGTAAGTTCAGTCATTTTTTTACGGAAAGGCGATACGGTACTCCAGGTAACAGAAACAAACGCTATATGAATCGTACACTCGTTGCTGGTTCAGCGACGGAAGGAACGTCAGCGGAAGAGGAATGACGCACGCACATGGCGCCGAAGAAGTAGCAGACTGGCGTGCTGGAGATTATTAGAGTGCAAATCACGATGGCAAACGGATGTGTACTGTCAGCGAGGTCGCCAATGGAAGTGCATGCTGTTATCTGGGCACATGGGGACTAGTGTGTCCGTCATCCATGAACTCTTACAGACCTTGTATGAAGAGGCCTTGTCTCGTCAATCGGTTGGTCGCTAGTGCTGCATGTTCAGAGAAGGAAGGCAGAATGTGGATAACGGAGGTCGTAGTGTCCATCCACCAGCACCCAAATCAGTGCTGAAGCGAAGAAGGCCTAGCAAGAATTCCTTGCGTCGCAGGGCACCAAGTTATACCAGAGAGGTTCCTTCAAACTGATTGCATGCAACGACAGATGTCCCAATGTCGGTGGCGACTACGTCGAAGAACAGTGCAATGAATGTAGTTCGATGTCGTGGCGTATTTGTTTTTGGCAATAAAGTTTCCGTATGAAAAACAATGACGAAACTCACTTTCGGAATGTCCCTCGTATGTAGACAACAGTGCAAATGTAGACGGTATTCGCTGACTTTCTTGTTCAGAAACTAACTTGTTTCATTCACTTGACTGTACCTGCTGTTGGAGGCAGTAACGCCCACTTTGCTCTTGGATCTCAAGCTTGAATACAGTACTGCTCGGTTCTGTCTCTGGTTTGCTTTCACGGTGGTGTCAGCAGTACGGTAACACTGATACACAGCATTATAGATAGGTTTGCTGCCGAGGAGTTTGGGATGTGCACCTCATGTATGGGTTCACCGAACACAGTGAAGAGCAACACAAAGAAGCTACGCTGTTCCCGCAGCGACATCAACACATCAAAGTGCTTCTCCATCTGTACATAGGCGCCTACGAGTAACCGGATCTTTCCGCACTGGGATGGAATATACTGGTTGTGCGACGTGGCAGAACACCCGATGTGGAAGACAGTGTGTTGCGTGCGACTGGTGACAATGGTGCCACCGGGGCTCTGAGCAAACCGTACGTGTTTCGTCTCAGGATTATTGCATTATTTTGTTTTTTGTGTTTTACGTTTATTACAAACTTCTCACTATTGTGAAAATATCCCCACAGACCAAAGGTAATTGGTCTAACAAACCGAATAAATGACAGTACTCAGAAAATATCGTTGACCAACCTCAGGAATTCTCTCTATGGAGTTCGGGGTCTACAGGTGTAGGGTAAAACAGGGATAGATGGTCGCGCTTTTTTAAAAATGCCGATATCGAACTCTCACACAAAAACAACTGGGGAATTTATATATTGCTTTATATAGTCATAACAAACAAAATAAGACTCCGTTCACGAAGTTAAACCTAATTTAAAACTAGCTACGAATTTAATTGAATTATGTAACACTTGGCAATGTCACCCGTGTATCAGGGTTAGATGGGCAAACATGCGCGGGATATGGCCAGCTGATAAAAAACTTTGTTTTTAAAGAGGAAATCTATCCAATAGTTTTAACATGTTTCTGTTACATGTACTTGTTATAGGTATGTTTTGTAGAAAAAATTGTAAGAAATCACCAGTGTTTTTCCGCATTGTTTAAAATCAAACAGGAATCTGGACCCATTGCAGTTTTTGAGTTTTTGAATCAAACCGGTTTTTATTTTTCGCTTTAGGGTTTTCCTTAGAATATTAAACTCTTCAAAACAATTTATGACATTATCATTTTCTTCGTGTATTAATACCAATTTGAAGGTCTTCTTTCTGTTTGCCTTTAGTAGAACTAATATTGGGAATGTACTTAGCTGGCAGCAGTATAAGAAAATGAATTTCCTTCAAAAGTAAAAAAATAAACAAAGTTTACAGGGTGGCTAATCATCTCAAAGACGGAATGGTCATCGATCCCAATCAGCAGGGAGAGATGAAGCGCGTCATCGAGCATGGTGTACGGGAGCGCAAATAGAAACATGACGGTATGCAACTAGATCTATACAACCCTGAAATGTTAGATTCTGTAACTAATCACAGTCTTACAGAAAAAGGAAAAATATTGACTTTGCTATAAAATATTAAACTGTTGTAAAAAATAAAATCATGAAAAATACTTCCTTTTTGTTGAAATAAAAAGTCAAGGCAAGAACCAGCGACAATGTATCACCGTCAACTGATCAGCACTGCTGTAAAACGAGTAGTTGGAGCACCACAGGTGTTGGCCATCTCCTCATATGGCTGTCTATCCCTGTTTTACCCTACTTTATTAACGGCCTAGGACAGCCCGTAGTGGCTAGAACAACATAGTCTGGCGGAGGTTTACCGCGAAAGGCAAAGGTCTCAGTTTCGAATTCCGATCTGACACAGTTTTAATCTGCCAGGAAGTTTCAAACCGGCAAACACTAAGCTGCAGAGTGAACATTCATTCTGGACACATTATCAAGACATTAGGCTACTACTCTTGTCCCAGCATCCCCTGAATCTTAACCATACGTGTCTGAAAGACATTGAAATGTGAAGATACAAACACAGTGTAAACACGAACATTGTAATCACCAATAATTTGACCAAAGTGATTCACCTGCAGAACTACCTCTAACTTCGTGTTTTGTGTGGGAATCCTCCGTCACCATTAATCAGCCTCTTGCTGGCAGCATGGCCTCAAGATACACTTTGAGATCAACCTGCATCTGAGTGAATCACTTTCCATCTCAGCTTCTGTGTGTGTGCTGCAAATATTGTTCATGATGAATATTATCCAGTGGATGTGAAAACGTGACTCGGTAGTGTACATCCACGGCGGACAGGCCCGTGGAGAACGGTATGCGTGCGATAGCATTGAACTCTCCTCGTACAGAAAGCGACGAGTGTTCTTGTGGTTGACTTATGAAGTAAATATTTCGTGTTGGACTGTCCTTTCTGTTAAATTATATTTCCGCTGTCTGCCTGCGAATTAAGGAGTGCTGGAGTGCGCGATATTTTCTTTAGACGAGTGCTCCAGAATATGTGGAAATATCACTTCGCAGCTGAGTTTTCTCCGTTCGTCTTTCTATAGCTTTCAAGTGGCCCAGCGGACGTCGCTGCCAATCTTTAGAGACATTAGAGAAATGTCATGACAGGATGGCTCGACCTCCGGCATTTATTTGTTCCTCGCTTGCTGCTTTCATCTCCGATCAACAAGTCTGTAAAAAAAATGTGAAGGCTGCAGCTGCGTCCTAGTGGCTGAGTGGTCAGGGAACTACCGTCCGGGACAGCAGACCCGATATCGGTTTCCGATGAGGCACGCAATTTGTGTGCGACGGCAGCTCGTATCGGTACACACCCCGGAGCTGATCGACTCCATTAAAGGGGGCTGGAATTTGACCTTTGAAAACGAGGCACGCGTGGTAAGCTGAAGAAATCGATTCTCATGTTATTCAATAATTTAATTGACGCACACTTACAAACGTATAGTTATAGATGTTATTAATCAGGAAACATTGTAGTACTGGCTTCATTTTTCTAAAGTTTCAAAAACTTTATTGCGATAATCATTTAAATATACGTCGTGTACCTGATCTGACAATTTCTATAACTTTGTGCTTCCATTCCATACTCGATTGACTGACATTTCATATGCACGCGCGCGCGCAGCCACACACTATGTCCCTCCTCTATATCTCATGAATAAGTTCGTTTGTTGACCAACAATGAAACTAAAGAGACATTGTGGGATGATCTTGAACTTTTAACCACTAATGTAGCGAACAAGTGTATGTCCTACCGAGTATCCATTACAAGAATTCGGCCGCCAGGTGTGTAAATGATAGTTCTCGCTGACAACAAATTCTTCTCGTGTCCCTCGCCACGTTAATCCGCAGTGAGTTTACGACTTTACGGGAGGTATCCTCTTCCCTTCCGTCTTTCGGTAAAATTCACGGACACACTCCGGATACACGTGGCGAGAAACACTGAGATTTCATTACAGTCGCAAGTTGTTTCTCAAGATATCAGTTTTGGTTCGGTGTTGACTGACCCTTATGAACGGTATTGTCTAAGTTGTATCTTCATGTGCACAATCGATAGAGCAAACTCCAATTAGTATGACGTGAAGAAAAGTTCAAGGATATTTACTGGCCCTGACAGCCAAATATCAAACTGACCAGCCATGGCTATTATTCCTGTTCATGCTTTGTACGCAGAATAATAGAAGAAAAAATTGAAATAAGAATTAACTATCGTTTCTGCGGTTTCTTTCTTTTTTGTAAAAAAAGTTGTTGTCTAATATGCAAGTTGTTTTAATCAATAAACGAGAAGCATATCTTCGTGCAGTGCGATGTCAGCTTAATGTAATGTCACACTTGAACTAAAAAGTAAAAAAGTCTAAAACTAATATGAGGAAGAAATTACTTTCTAATGTCAATTCAAGGAAGTAACAACATTCCAGGGTACAAGAGACGTTAAAAAAAATTTCACATATGGTGTAACTTCAGGGAATTTGTCATAGCTAATAGTTATCTCCAACAGCTAGCCGTTTCAATCAACGTTGAGATTGCATTGAAGGTTTTGTCGTAGTCAGCTGTAGCCCTGAATATACTAATAATCATATCATCCTCGATTTTTGTGTCTCTCGTTCGTGATACGAGAGCTGTTCGGAAAGTAAGGTCCGACCGGTCGCAAAATGGAAACCACAGTGAAAATCGAAATTTTTTTTATTCGATACAGTTAGCCACGCCTTCCAGCTACCTCTCCACGTAGTCGCCGCTCCGAGTTAGACATTTGTCGTAGCGTTGTACAAACTATCCCGTACCCTCGTCACAGAAAGCAGCCACCTGTGCTTTCCGCCACTTATCTACGCTAGTGTATAGCTCGTTGTCTTTGTAGCTGGCAGTTCATGCGAGTAAAGATGAACCTCAGAGGGAGCCAATTAAGGGCTGTAGTGTGGGTGATCAAACACTTATCATTGAAAACGCTGCAGGAGCATCTTCATTGCCCCTGCAGAATGCGGCTGAGAATTGTCTTGGAGGAAGAAACGCATGACATAAATGTTGCATGGGCTGTATAGCTTCAGGCGAAATATCTCGCCAGATCCACATACTTGGCGGCTGGCACTGTTGTTGTAGGCCTCTGCATGCTCACTATGCGCTCAGAACTGAAAAGAGCGACGTCACTCGATCGACGGACTTACTAGAGACACTGCCCAACACATCTGTGCAGAGCTTCATTACTTTCCGAACACGCCTCGTATTTCGGCTAGGCGAGATGGCGATCGTATTAGTGTGGTGGCGGTGAGTTACTGTGGGACCAAACTGCTGAGGTCCTCGGTCCCTGTGTTAGCGTACTTTCCATGCTTCTAGAATTCACACGATATTTCGGCAAACAGACTTGATGTCATCTTCTGTTGATCTCTGATGACTGCTGCTCTCTTCAGCTCAGCTCGGAATTGCACTAGGACGACTGCCGCACCGACGAAGCAGATGCTGAAACCGTTGCTAGATACTAGGTTTCCACATGAGTTGAAGTTTTAATAATTTGATAATTATTCTTCCTTCAGAGTGTTTTTATTTCTGTACCTCTTAGAAAGATTCGTTTGGTTGTCTCATTCTTGCCTGCTGGGGCAGTGTTTGTAGAATATTCTTGGTGTGGCCCACTGTTGCAGCATGTCTGGCGAACGTAGTAATACGTGCCAGTGCGATTTGCAGCAGGATTTTGGAACTTCATGAATTGCGTCCAAGAGAGCGGGCTATTGACACACAGTGAACACGGATTTAGAAAACATCTTTCTTTTGAAAGACAACTAGTTATGTACTCAAACCAAGTGTTGACTGCTATTGAAAAGGGATTTCAAACTGATTTCGTATATCTAGATTTCCATAAAGCTTTTGACACTCACAAGCAGCCTGTAGTCAGATGGCGGGCGTATGGAATGTCGTCTCAGTTATGCGACTGTATTCGTGATTTACCGTCAGATGTCACAGTTCATAGTACCTAACGGAAAGCTATCGAGTAAAACATAAGTGATTTCTGACATTCCTCAGGGTAGTATTATGGGCCCTCTGCTCTTCCTTATCTGTACGAATGATTTAGGAGACAATCTGAGCAGCTCTCTTAGGTTGTTTGCAGATAATGCTGTCTTTTATTGTGTAAGAAAGTCATCAGAAGATCGAAACAAATTGCAAAACGATTTAGAAATGATATCTATGTGGTGCAAAAATTGGCCATTGACCCCCTAAATAATGAAAGGTGTTAGGTTATCCACATGAGTGCTGAAAGGAATCCGTTAGGGGAAGGAACACAGAGAAAATGTTGTTGGGGATGGCGAACCAAAGATTGCATTTTATTGGCAGAACACGTGGAAGATGCAACAGAGCTACTAAAGAGACTGCCTTCACTACGCTTGCCCGTTCTCTTTTGGAGTACTGCTGCGGAGCGTGGGATCCTTACCAGATCGGATTAACGGCGTACACCGACAAGGAAGAAAAGAAGGGCAGCGCGTTTTGTTATCAAAAATGGAGAAGAGTGTATCACTGACATGATACAGAATTTGGGGTGGGCATCATTAATGGAAATTTCAATCTCCAACTTTTTTTTATACACACCTACACAGGGAGAAACCATCAACGTAATAAAATAAGGGAAATCGTTGGTCGCACGGAAAGATATAGCTGTCCGTTTTCTCCGAGCGCTGTTCGAGTTTGGATTAATAGATAATTATTGTGAATGTGGTTCGATGAACCCTCTGCCAGGCACTTATGTGTTATTTGCAGAACATCGATGTAGACTTAGATGCGGTATTGTGCCCCGAGTTCGCGGATTAATGGGTTCTGCAAGTTCTTGGCTTCTGCGTATGATATTCTTGCGGCTTCTTCGTGCCGCTAGCGCGGCATTCAGACGTCCGTGATGTCGTGCAGTTTTTGCGTAGGCAAGTCCCAGGTAGATCTACGGCCTTTCAGCGCCCTTTTCTGAACTGTTTGTAGGAGCTGTAAATTTGTGTCGACAGTATTGTCCCAGACGGTGGCTGCGTATTCGAAAACAGAGCGATTCACGGTCTTGTATAGTGTCAGGCAGAGTTAATGTTGGGCTAAGCACCAGGTGCAGTAGTCGGAGTTCCCCGCGCCATGGCAGTCTACAGTCGAGGGCGACACCCAGGTATTTAGCGGTGGCGCTCCAAGGTACAGAGGTACACGTTTCTCCCGCACCGAAACTGTTGATACGAAGTGGTTTATGCCGCTTGCTGCTGCTGCTGATTGCCTGGCTTTTGTCGGCATTATAGGCCAGCCGTCACTTGGTGGCCAGGCTCAGAGTGGGTCTGTTGCCGATGCAGACGACGTTGCAGCATCTCTGTGGACCAGCTGCGGCTGAACACAGCAGTGTCGTTAGCGTACAGAGCTATTTGGACGCGTTCAGTGAGTAATAATGAATAGAGGGTTAGCCTGATGACAGAGCCTTGTGGTACACCCGCGAGTATCCGGCGCTCCGTGAGAATTTAGCGTTGGTCTGTTTGTGGAACGTGGCAGCCCATGCAGTCGTGGTGGTACAGCAGCTCGTGACTAGTTGAACAGTTTTTTTCGTCTCAAAGGTACTGCGAAGAAGATCGATGGTTTTTCTCTGAAGGCGACCTATCTTCCTGTAGGCTGCGTTGCCGGGAAGTCCATACATTTTCAGGGTACAATATTTTGAGCGCAGTAGCAATACCGTAGCGTTACCTTCATGATCTGGCAGGATTACCAACTCAGTATCGCCACATAACTCGCGGATGGCCGCTTTCTCCGCCGGCGAACATTGCTTGTCGGTCGCCTGGCCACATAAACGGGGCACCGTGAGTGAATTCAACAGTCACCTGAATTCGCTGCATCCCAACATAAAGTTTACCATTGAGGTGGAACAGGATGGCGCCCCCACAACTTCCGCCCCCCCTCCCCCCTCCCCCCCTCCCCGCCCCCCGGCCCCCATTTCTTGACGCCTTGTGAAACGGAAACCAGCTGGCAAGCTCGAACAACAGCGTTCATCGAATTTGTCGGCAGCCATCGTACTTCCAGAAAAATCGGCAGGGTGTTGGAGAGACAAACTGTTACATGTTTATTCCGTTCACCCCCTAAAACATCGACACTACTAGGATCAGTGAGGGATGATCTAGTCCTCCGCAACCAGAATCTACCGGATCCCTTGCAAGTGCGGCAAAGCATAAATGGAGAAACTATATGCTCGGTAGAAAAGAGGAGCCGTGAGCGTAGATGCCACACTGAACCACGCTGGATCACATAATCAGCCTTCGGTGACCATAGTATAAAAACTGACCGTGCTATGGACGGCGGCGACGACGACGACGGCAACAACAACAACAACAATAATAGAAAAGTGCTTAGCCAATCTTAATCCTTCTGGGAGCGCGTGATTAAATGGGCCTTGGAAATCAGGGTCCAAGATGGTCCAATTAATAAAGATAGCGATCTACAGTTGAGTCATGTGTGGATCATAGCACTGAGTCTACGAAAAGAAAAGCGTTGCCTCACAGTGATTTCCGCACCCAACAGCGATAGCGCTGACACTGGAGATCAGCGTTTGGAGCCGGTTGGGCGCCACTACCCCCACCACTGTCACCAGCCACCGCGGCGACCGCACGGATAGGGATAGGAGCAGAGTGGTGGAGGGGGTAACGACCAGGATAATAGTACAGCGAGAGGAGCGGAGCAGTATGATACTACTTTTGTTAAGGCGAAGGGCAAACTGCTCTTTGGGATACACATGGATACTTGAGTAGAAATTTAGATTCGTCATGTACTGTGCTAAAAGTTGGGTACACACAACGATCCTTCAGGAGGAGGAAGGGGAGGGGGAGGCCGACTCTACTTAGGGGTTACATATTACGGGAAAAACCGACAGTGTTTCTAAGGAGTCACCAAATGATAAAAAGTATTCTTGGTACATCAAACTGCGCAGCTGGAAAAATATCCCCCACTTGCTCAGACCTTCTGCTAACAGCAAACAATATGACAACCACGAGAGATAGAAGAAAACGACCAAGAATGGTTTCGGAGGAAAGACTTCAGGGCCAACATTCCACCAAAGTCGGGGGCAAATTCCAACGATTATGCTGCAAGCGGAGCAGCAGTCATCAGAGACCATCTGTCTCCAAAATATCGTCGAGTAATTTCGACGGGACCCGGCCGGACACCCGAGAATTCTAAAAGTTAAAAATACGCCAGAAAAACATCATATAGTATACCTTAACGTGCTTTCGCTACCTAATTTTAACTGAACGCTGCACTGGCTCCTGTATGAAGACAACGTTCAGTTCTACCCATTAACCTTCTCTCGTGAGCAATCCATCCATCACGTAGAGGTTTAATATTGAAATTTCGAGAGAGCTGTTTCCGAGAAGAGCCGGGCAACTTATTATTTCCTCCCAAACGCATCTTGCGAAATGACCACGACGACAAAGTTCGAGAAATTAGAGCCACTACAGAGGCTTACCGACGGCCATTCTTCCCAGTTGGCATTCGCGAGTGGAACAGGGAAGGGGGGATCAGTTGGTGGTACCAGAAATACTCTCCGCCAAACATGTTTCTGTATCACTGGCACAGTGTAACAGATTGGAAGTGAAAGGAGCAGCTGCTTTCGTGCAACAACATTTCGCATGATGACAGGAACTAACCGTGGGCTACATTTTGCGACAGCGCTGCTTGGCCTCGCCACGGCTGAGAGAGAAATAAGGTGTAACAGTTCTGCCGTTATTTTGATGCAAGTGGCTTTCGCAGGATCAGTTTGTCCTCTCTTCCACAAAATGTGAAGAACTCTCATCTCACGAAAGCCTTTTGGGAAACGTAAAATTCGAATGTTTTTTTCTGCGAACAGTAGACAACAATAAACGTTTGATTGTGAGATTTATAGTATTTAAAAGCAATCCACGCGAAGATACATGGACGCAACGCGATTTGACATGACCTATTTTACAATTTATTCAGGCCTCGGTCCTTTGCTTTATTATTTGAATTTGCCAGAAATCAATTTCGATATAATGAAACGGCGTTCACTCTCATCGCACGTCTGAAGTTTAGTACTATTGTCGTTTACAGTGTGCGCCAAACAGGCATAACATTTATTCTTGGCGCCAAGTGTTCTTGTCCTGAAAAACTGCCTGATCGCTGATGATTAACGGTTCTTGCATTCGAAATTTCGAACGTATTCCCTATTTGTTTTCCAGTGTGTTCTGAAAAAGCAAGCGTGTCTTAAGACTAGATACAGTACACAACATTTTTTTACGTCTTTGATTAAAGATTTACGTCGCGGTACGAACGCATGAAATTAGAAGTTCCCTGTTCTTCAAAGCAAAAAACCATGTTGTTGTTTCTTTTATTCAATCCATAAACCGGACGTTTCACATCTTGCGGACTACGCGGGGATATAATTGCGCTATTGCTTAGAAGTCTTGATGTTTTTGATAACTTGGTCATTGTATCAGATATTTTTTGTGGAAGCCTCGTCTCTTTTTCTTTAGAATCGCCCCTGAACCAGTTGATTCGGTGTCGTAGCAAATCTCCAAGTTATAAAAAATTCAAATTTGCCATGAAACCATCTCTAAATCGATGTCCCTTTGCGTAATTTGCTTACGTGTGCCCAAATATTAATTTGTAAAGTGTCTTTACGGCTGGGAAATAAAAAGCTTCAGTGCTTAATGGAGGCGTTTATTTGTATTTTTTAAAAATAAAAGCAACAGCGGACCATGTTGGAAGACAGGCTTGGCTTGTCCGCCCACGCCACAGCGTCATTTCCGCAGGAGTACACTATAAAGGAGAGGGTAAGCCCAGTATTTAAAACCTAGATGTCCTTATGTAAAGAGAGCCGCCAGTATGGGTACACATGTTGACAAGTATGTGCTGCTTCTTACACCGTCAGTGAAATGTTTCTTGTACTTGTGTTGTAATTTACCATAATCTGTTGGTCGTGTGTTGTTGAACTGAACACACAGTTACGGACTTCCTCATCTTTTTAGTGCCACGTGGATTTTGTGCGGGGAGTGTAAGCAGACTGCGCCGGTGGTAGAGCTTTCAGCTCAGCAACGCCGTTTTAAATATTGATGCCTGGAACACACATGCAGTGCCCGTGCTGTGTTTGTGTTACGTGAGCCGAGAGCTTTTGAGACGCCTGGTGTAAACATTTCCGTATGGACTGACCCCTCCACTACATGCGTGAAAGTGGAGATACGGTGCTCAAAGAGGAAATGCCCGCAACACATGTTAATCTCAGTTCTGCACGTCCTTGGCACCAAATATTTATAGTGCTTTTTGTCCTCAACATCGTATTTTTTATTCGCTAGCAAAGTAGTACTCCATGTCGAGATTTATTTTGTTCTAAGAGGGAATTGCGTTTTTATCCGTAGCTGTAGCTAGTAACCTAGATCAGTATCCTTAGATGCTCAGATTCTGTCCCAGAACCGATGAGGTTATTTATCAAGATGTTGCGTAATTGTATCAATTTACGTGTGTTTATTCAGCGCTGTACTCAGAAACCTAAAACGTAATGCGAATATAAATGCTCTTCACCGTCATTTTTTTGTGAGTATAGCATGACAAGTACGATTTTTCGTGATATTTACTCTGTTCATTACGTCTAGTGAAACATAGAAACGACCAATCCACAAAACTGTTGACCGAAATTATACGACCAAGTTATCCTTTTTCCTCTTTATAGCCGCCACACTTAACGCATTCCTGACGAAACTTTCGTCATAGCGAAGTACGGTTTTATCAACAACTGGACCAATGTCATGAGCTACATTTGGAATAATGGGCCGGCCAGGAAAGCAGTTACACACATCATACACGAAGAAATTCTTAAACGTTTGTTCAGATCTTGTACAACCAGTGTCACGTTAGAACATAGATCCAGTAATTCTTCGAAGTAATGGCACCCACGCGTCTTTGTACCTTCCTTGATGTTGTGGTTGCTGTTTGAATACACCAGACGCCAGGATCATCCTTGGCACCCAAAGTTGCTCCAGGCGTGAAAAGATCCTGCATTCGTCCATTGTAACACTGGAGGTGCTTGTCGCTTCTGTAACATACTTAGATTGTTCGACCATCACTGAACGGCAGGTTGAGTATATAGGAGGGTAAGTTAATTATTATCCGCAATTTAGTCATATTTTTGTTTATTTTGGTAGTGCTGTCGTTTTACGTTGATGACGCATGCTTTATTTGTTGTTACATGTTTGCAATTTTCAAGCTGCTATGTTAGTTTCGTTACCACTGCCGTGCTGTTGATCTTGGCTGTTCCGCTGTCTATTGGCACCAAAGTAGAGCAACGCTCAGTGATGCGTTTTTTGTGATCGGAAGGCGTATCAGGGGCCGAAATTCATCGAAGACTTTCTGTACATTACGGGAACAGTGCTTTGTCACAACGGAGTGTCTACGAATGGATTGAAAAATTCAAAATGGTCGCACAAGTGTTACGCACGATGAAGGAGCCGGATGACCGTTTACCGCCACAAATGAAGAAACCATTGAGCGTTCACGTGAAATAATTCTCTTAGACGATTAACGATTCACGAAGTGGCACATCATCTGCAAATTAGTCACGGTTCTGCCTACGAAATCATCCACAACAGACTTGGGTTTCATAAAGTTTGTGCAAGATGGGTCCTAAAACAAATCACACAGTTGCATAAACAGACGCGCTTGGACGTCTGCAAAAAACATTTGAACCGCTATGGTAACGAAGGGGACAACTTCTTAGACAGGATCATTACTGGTGACGAAACATGGATCCATCATTACGAGCCGGAGAATAAACGGCACAATATGGAATGGAAACATCCAAATTCGCCGTGCATGCAAGAAAAAGTTCCAAGACCCAACCGTCCGCAGGAAAACTGATGCTTTCGGTTTTTGGGACGCACAGATTCCAGTACTGGAACATTATGGGGAAAGGGCCACAACAATAAACAGTGTACGTTATAGTGAGATGCTTCATGCCAGGCTAAAGCCTGCAATTCGAAGCAAACGCCGAGGATTGCTGTCAAAAGGTGTTGTGCTGTTGCACGACAATGCCCGTCCGCTTACTGCTGCCCACACTGTTGAAACGCTCCAGAAACTCAAATTTGAAGTACTGGATCATCCTCCATATAGTCCCCATCCTGCCCCTTCTTACTATCACTTCGTTGGTCCACTCAGACAGACATTAAGGGGCCATCGATTTGCCTTGGACGAAGCAGTAAAAGAAGCGGTTCATTCCTGGCCCGCAGCTCAACCGAGAACCTTCTTTTATGAGGGCATCAGGAAGCTTGTACAAGGACGGACCAAGTGCGTTGAAACGCAAGGATACTGTCGAAAAATGATGTTCTTGGAAGTTTCCTATATGATAACAATAAAATTTTATAACTACTTTGTGGATAATGATTGACTTACCCTCGTACTTCGAAAAAAGATAAGCTGTTGGCTTTTGGCACACATTCTATTAGCGACTCCATTGACGATGCATGCGTGTTTGGTCCAGCGTTAGGGGTGTCCTGGACAAACAAGCTGATGGTTGCCGGGACACACACTGCTGACGCTAGCGAACTATTGTCTGGGCTGGGTTGTCAGCGCAACATTCTTGTGGTATTTGATTATGTCTGGTGGGTGTGTGGGCTTTTAGCCTAGGGGCTGGGAACTACGAAGTTTGGAAGCTGGTTATAAAACCCTGTTGTGGGAGAGGTAGTTGAAATTCGATCAGTTTTATGAATGTGCTACGTAAGATGCCGATCGAATGGTTAGTGGGCGTTTATATCGGTACCTCAAGGACCAATCAGCAACTGACACCTTAATTCGCCTAGAATCGACTTTACGTCAACACCTCAGTCTGACTTTCTATATCAAAGAAATGCCTCACGGCATTGCCACATCTTCGTCACACTACATTGATGGAATTACAGAGACTGGTTACGTCCCACTCTTTTTCCAGATCTTCTTGACTTTGGTGTTTTCGTGTTAGTCGGCGAATCCTACAGCAGTCACTGTACACAAAAGGATGGAGTCTCTAATGGTGCGTAGCTAGTGTGACCGTTTCGTGACAGCGATCGACGGTCTGAGATCCATGAATATTTGGAGTGAAAGGAATGGAAAGAAAATTGGATAGGAAAAGAGATAGGAAGGAGATAATGACTTCCAGCCGCACAGGGCACTGCGGGAATGCAACAGCGGGAGTTGAAAATTTCTGCCGGACCGGAACTGGAACCAGCGTGCTCTGCTTCTTTAGAACGGTTGCCTTAACCGCCCTATCCTTCTGGACACGCTTTACGTCAGACCCAAATCACCAGCTTTCCGCTTGTCGCACTGCAAAGACGCCCGCCCACTAACCCCCTATTCACAGATTTCTGATTCCCGTAGTTCGGACGTTGTTTGTGCACCTGCACTGGAACTTTTTCATCAAACAGCCGTCGCACCCGTAGAATAAGATATTGAGTGAGTGTTATCTGTTCTATCGGACATGTCTGTCAGTCCATATTAGTGTGGCCTGGTGACTGAAACACTGCAGATCTTAAAAAAAAAAAAAAAAAAAAAAAAAAAAAGCATGCAGTGGTACGTTTTTGTATTGAGGCCTCTGCTCTTTTCGTACATCAGAGTCAGATTGCCAGCACTCCATTGAATAAGAGTACAGTGGAACCTCGCTTAACGAGCACGTTCCATAACGTTGCTCTTTATATGGATACATGAAAAGTAATTGCAAGGCGACAATATTAACGAGAACATCATTTGTGAGAAGGTGAGAATTAATTTCGCCGAACTCGTTAAGAAGACGCCAGGATCAACAGCAGTGGAAGAAGTGTTTCGAGGAGTTTAAGAGAAGAACCGGCATCCACAGTGTTTTGAGGCACGGCGAAGCAACCAGCTCCGACACAAAGGCAGCAGAAAACTTCCTCAGCAACTTCAAGATGCTCGTATTTTATGAGGGTTATCTGCCGCAACAGGTTTTTAATTGTGATTAGACGTGTCTATTGTGGAAAAAGATGCCGAAGTGTATCTTTATAACAGCAGAGGTGAATGCGTTGACCGGTCACAAGTCAATGAAAGACCGTCTCACACTGATACTCTGTGCCAATTCAACCGGCGATTTGAAAATTAAACCGTTGCTTGTTTACCATTCAGAAATTCCACGAGCCTTCAAGAAGTGTGAAGTCCACAAGAGCAGGTCAAATGTGATGTGGAGGTCCAAAAACAAGGCTTGGGTGACATGTGATCTTTTTTTGTGATAGGATCCATGAAGTGTTTAGTTCTTCGGTGAAAAAATATTTGCTTGAGATAATCTCTCACTCCATGTCTTGCTTGTTATGGATAACGCTCCTTCCCATTCTCCAGGCCTACAAAACCACCTCCTTGAAGAATTTCAGTTCATCAACATCCAATTTCTGCCTCCCAGCACCACTCCGTTACTCCAGCCCGTGGACCAGCAAATTATTTCCAACTTTAAGAAGCTCTACACTAAAGCAGTCTTCGAGCCTTTCCTTGAGTTGGCTGAAACTACCAACCTTACTCTCATAGTGTTTGGAAATATCACTTCAACGTCGTTGCTTTGTCAAGATGATTGAAAAGGCGTGGGTAGGGGTTACCAAGAGAACTCTCACCTCTGCTTGGAAGAAACTTTGGCCGGAGTGCGTTGTCGAATGTGACTCCGAGGCATTTGAGTCAGTGCCTGTGGAGCCTGTAGCCAACGATATTGTGTCTTTGGCCAAGAGCATGGGAATATAAGTGGATAACAATTATATCGATGAGCCTGTGGAAGATCACAGACAATAAACGACCACCGAAGAGGCTATGGAGTTGTAGTGTGTTTCACAGCAGGAAGTTGTGGAGAGGAGTTCTTCAGAGGAGGAGGAGGAGGAGGAGGAGGAGGAGGAGGCAGTAACAGCAAAGCAGCAATCTTCTGATGCAATGAGAGGAATGCTGGAAGAGTGGGACTTGGTTGCATCGTACATTGAAAATCAGTCCAATACTACAAAGTTATTTGACGATAATGCTGTGTCACATGTTCACCAAGTGATGAAGCGTAGGCAGAAAAAATGACTATAGATAGCTTGTATCCAAACGCACAAAAACTTCTTGATATGTAATGATTCTCTAAGTATTTTTCAGTTTATACCAGTACTGTTTCTCGGAATCGTTTGGTTTCGGCCGCGCGGGGTAGCTGCGTGGTCGTAGGCGCCTTGCCACGGTTTGCGCGGCTCCCCCCGCCAACCCTGTCGGAGGTTCGAGTCCTCCTTCGGGCATGGGTGTGTGTGTTGTCCTTACCGTAAGTTAGTTTAAGTTAAATTAAGGAACATGTAAGCCAAGGGACCGATGACTCAGCAGTTTGTTCCCATAGGAACTTTAATCACAAATTTCAAATTTCCTTTGGTTTGGACTATCTACGACTATTTCTGACCAGTACTCTGAAAACTGAGCCAAGTATGAATTTGGGGAATAAGCTTGCTGAGCGGTTAACTAAGAAGGCTGTCAAAAGGAAAGGAGACGGGTATATTGGGGGGGGGGGGGGGGGGCAACCTTCGGCCGACCGAACTAGTTTTGCTTTTGATGATTTTCACGGGTTTGCAGCCGGGTTCCATCGTCCTGACGACAACACGATATTTCGGCGGACTATCTGGCCGCCATCTTCAAGTGAGATTGAGTGCACAATCACGCCGGAACTGAAGAGATCTCAGATTCGGCGGCTCCTTTATACCGCGGGTACTGGCCGTTGCGCGTGCGCGAGCAACGGAAGAGTTGCCCTCTGTGGGGGCGAAGAATTGCAGCAGCGCCAGCGGTGAAAACTGTCAAAAGCGAGGAATCGCAAATTTAAAATGCAGCCGGTCGGAAACCAGACCGTTGTTGTTTATCTGTGATAAAATAGGATTCCACGTCTTACTTAAAGGAAAACCTTTATCTCTATTAATAATATCATCAGACAGACGTATTTCAATTGATTCTTTCAATACGCAATCCCACTAAGCGGGAAGCCGAGGCAATAATTTACGTCTCATTATACGGCATATTGTGCCCTTTATTAAGACGGTGTTCAGCAACGGCTGATTTTTCCGGCTGGAGCAGACGTGTATGCCGTTGATGTTCCACACATCGACCTTGAACTGTACGAATGGTATGTCCAATGTAGGCCTCTCCGCAGTGGCAGGGAATCTTGTATACCACAGGCTTCCTCAGTCTCAAATCATCTGCTTTTGTGTGCTTGGATTACGCTATGACACATTGTGGCCACCCTCAGTAAACAGCAAACAGTAAATATGTTCACGGCTGCGAGGCGGTCTTCCCTTCGAATTTCCTGGAGAGAATCTACCATCCAGTTGTCAGCTTCGTAGTGGTAACACTTAGCTGACTTCCGGCAACTTTCTCAGGCGAGAGCATCCACCTCGTTTACCTTCTGATGCAATTCTGTCGATGGCCATTTCACTGAAACTCAAAGACCCATTGCCTTTGACGTTAGCGCAGGAAGCCCAAGTGGCAACAACAGGCTTAGTTTTTTTCTAGGGTGTCGTTTGCGTACCATTATTTGGTGTTTCTTAGTGTGTTTTCATCGGCTGTTTGACACGGGTACACGGCATGCCACTTACTGCACGGTGAGCCCCGGGGGATATTCGGTTTCCATCGGCCTGGCGCAAGACTTTTTCCAATACTTTTACTATTGCATAATTCCCCTTCTTTTCAATAACTGAGTGAGCTTTTCGTTTTTCATCATTCTGACACATTACCGTTCTGCTTAATCATTACCGTGACCGACGGGGCAACGGGTCTGGCTGCGCTGGCGTGCCTCCTGTTAGTTTTTGCATGTGTGGCTATCCAAGTCTGCTGCATTTTATTATTCTTTTATGTGCAGTTTACTGTTGACTTCCCTTTTTACACTATTTTCGCTTCAGTCTGCTTTCAAGGTTGCGGACTGCTCGCGGTTCATTAATCATCCGCAGCTCCTATCCTTATACGACGATGATGATCAACAGGATGTGCCTCAGGCCGCAGGTGTCATCTCTGAGGAGCCAGTGCGCCCCGCCCACCTTACTTTTTCATAGTAACGCACTCTTTCCTTGTTCTTCCTGTTGCAACAGGATGATCATCAATTTTGACAGCCACCTGCTTGCTGAAAGTGTGAAATCATTAAGGTGCAAATTGGCTATCTGCCCTTTTTCTCCTCGAGAACTTTCATCTTTGGCCCGCGCGACCACTACGGTCGCAGGTTCGAATCCTGCCTCGGGCATGAATGTGTGTGATGTCCTTAGGTTAGTTAGGTTTAAGTAGTTTTAAGTTCTAGGGGATTGATGACCTCAGATGTTAAGTCCCATAGTTCTCAGAGCCATTTCACCTTTGGCCCTATTATGGTAGGATTTGTTCCTTCTACTCACATTAATCCGTCCATTGATTTATTGGAGACAACAAATAGCAGATTATCGTTTTCGTTCTGTCTCCTTGTTGTATAACCATATCTGGACATCAGTCGCTATGTCAAACATAGTTCTAGTCGAATTTTCGTATGCTGAAATGACAGCCTGGCTTTTTGCAGCTGCTGTTCTTCAGAGACTTCAAGTTTATATCGGACTGTTTCAGTACAATGTAATCGTCTCCGAAAACGAATCTCAAACGACAGCGCTATTTTTCTAACCCTTTTTTTCAGTGGTACAAAAACAATACACAAAAATGATGTAGTGAAAGTTTTGCTCTTGTCTTGTTGCCAGCGAAACGAAGTTATCTTGGGTGAGGTACGTCATCAATAAATGAACGTTATTTCACGCCCCAGCGATGCTATTATTGTGGGAATTTCCACTGAGTGAGAGGCTGTTGAAGAGTTTCAGCACGACCTTCATATCTGTCGCGATAATTCCATCACTCGTGTTGTATTTCTCCCACTTAGTTCCCGACTGTGTATCGCCTCATTGTGCGGGGCTACTGTAACAACGTTGAATGAGAGTCCGGTTATATATCCATAAGCATTATACAGGATGGCGCAAGTCAGTGGACAGTTGGTTAAAAGAAAACGAAAGTAACAGCTAGACGTAGTACAGTAGAGAGTTTTAAGCCATTAAGTTATAACCAAATGGTGATAATTACGCCTTGTCAAATTGGTATGCAATGCAATGTCAAACAAGTGACTTTTTGAAAGCGTTATCTGTGATATGTGTTTACAGCTGTAGTTTTCCGAATTGTCACGATGTTACCGAAAGAACAAAATATTTTCGCGTCGGAAACTTTTATAAAAGTGGTGCTACTGCAGTTGTGAATGAACGGGGAAAACGGTTGGTTGGTTGGTTGGTTGGTTGGTTGGTTGCAGTTGATTGGCTGGTTGATTTGGGGGATGGGACCAAATAGCGAAGTCATCGGTCCCATCGGGTTAGGGAAGGATGGGCAAGGAAGTTGGCCGTGCCCTGTCAAATGAACCATCCCAGCATTTGCCTGAAGTGATTGAGCGAAAACACAGGATGGCCGGACGGGGGTTTGAACCGTCGTTCTCCCGAATGCGAGTCCAGTGTGCTAACCACTGCGCCACCTCTCTCGGTGGGAAGACGCTTTATATCAAAGCCGCCACATAGACAAACAGTGTACGACATACGAGATAGGTTTGAAGAACATGGATTTGTCATGGATGCACCAAGATCTGCCCGCACAACAACAGTCACAACTGAGGAAAATGAGTTTAGCTGTGACCCAAAGTTGTTGCTTGACCAACAGAAACATGGTCCTAACCTGCTCAATAAGATTGTGTGTTCCGACGAAGCCAATTTTAAGTTAAGCGCTCGAGTTAAGACATAACTGCACTTACTGGTATACTTACAATCAAAAACTTTCTTTAGAACAACCACTACCTGGCGTAAGTGTTTTGGAGGCAATATCATCATTTGGTGTACTTGGACCATATTTTTTATGAAGGAAAAGTGACAGGAGATAACTCTTCGGATATGCTTCAGAATTACGCGGTACCAGGACTATGACTTGTGCTGAAAACTTTCAAGAAATTTAGTTTCAACACGATGGCGCTCCACCACGCTATGCTACTGCTGTCCACGATTATTTAAACGAAATTTTCCAAAGAAAAGTGGTGGGTCGAGGGGGACGGAAAACAGTTTGAACATAAAAAAATAATTGCAAGTATTGTTTGTACTTGTAAGGAAACACAAAGTAAATCTTTTGTTTAAATCAGTACTCAATGTCCAGCGACATTTGCAACTCCCCGTGTGCTATAATTATGATATTTTATGCAGTTATTGATTTATTTTTGTATTTCTGCACATTTCGTAAAATCTTAGTACGTGGTGCTATTTTCTAAAATCTGTTAGGTACTAAATGTAGTAAAGCTTGACCACTATGGTTAATGTAAACTATCTTGACTGTAAATTAAGTGCAATATAAACGCAGACAGCTGAGACCAGTCATTCGCGAAATATAAATTCATTTGTTACGATTAGTTTTTGAGCTGTTTTACTCTCGTGCTCCAATCAGGCATGAAGGATTTCACACAATAAATATTTAGAGTATGAAACTGGGCACTGTGTGTGGCTTCTTGCGGTAAAACAGGAGGTATTGGTGTTACAATGCTAATCATTATTCGTTGCCATTGTCTTTTGGTCGCAGAGATCAGGGTTGTGCACTATAATATTTAGTGATAGTACATAGTGCTGAGCACTGCGTCCAAAAGGCACTACGAATGAAAACAACACTGAAATTTTAATACTAATACCACTAATACTGCTGGACGAAGCAAACTCCAGTTCCCAGAATCATGCTCACTACGTGCCCATCTGAACATAAAAGAAAAACAACTCTAAAACTAGTTCATGAAAATAAAGTAATATTTCAAAAATGACACTGTAGCTGCCTGGACACACAGTCAACATGGGTTTAGAAAACATCGTTCCTGTGAAACACAACTAGCTCTTTATTCACATGAAATGCTGAGTGCTATTGACAAGGGATTTCAGGTTGATTCCGTATTCCTGGATTTCCGGAAGGCTTTTGACACTGTACGACACAAGCGGCTCGTAGTGAAATTGCGTGCTTATGGAATATCGTCCCAGTTATGTGACTGGATTTGCGATTTCCTGTCAGAGAGGTCACTGTTCGTAGTAATTGACGGAAAGTTATCGAGTAAACCAGAAGTGATTTCAGGCGTTCCCCAAGGTAGTGTTATAGGCCCTTTGCTGTTCCTTATCTATATAACCGATTTGGGAGACAATCTGAGCAGCCGTCATAGGTTGTTTGCATATGACGCTGTCGTTCATCGATTAATAAAGTCATCAGAAGATCAAAACAAACTGCAAAGCGATTTAGAAAAAATATCTGAATGGTGCGAAAAGTGGCAGTTGACCCTAAATAACGATAAGTGTGAGGTCACCCACATGAGTGCTAAAAGGAACTCGTTAAACTTCGGTTACACGATAAATCAGTCTAATCTAAAAGCCGTAAATTCAACTCAATACCTAGGTATTACAGATACGAACAACTTAAAATGGAAGGAACACACAGAAAATGTTGTGGGGAAGGCTAACCAAAGGCTGCGTTTTATTGGCAGGACACTTAGAAAATGTAACACACCTACTATGGAGACTGCCTACAATACGCTTGTCCGTCCTCTTTTAGAATACTGCTGCGCGGTGTGGGATCCTTACCAGATAGGCCTGATGGACTACATCGAAAAAATTCAAAGAAAGGCAGCACGTTTTGTATTACCGCGAAATATAGGAGAGTGTCACAGAAATGATACGGGATTTGGGCTGGAAATCATTAAAAGAAAGGCGTTTTTCGTTGCGACGGAATCTTCTCACGAAATTCCAATCACCAACTTTCTCCCCCGAATGCGAAAATATTTTATTGACACCACCTACATAGGGCGGAACGATCACCACGATAAAATAAGGGAAATCAGAGCTCGTACGGAAAGATATAGGTGTTCATTCTTTCCGCGCGCTATACGAGATTGGAATAATAGAGAATTGTGAAGGTGGTTCGATGAACCCTCTGCCAGGCACTTAAATGTGATTTGCAGAGTATCCATGTAGACGTAGAAGTAGAAGTTTCACAGGTATACTTCACCACTGGATCACAGGCAAAGGGTGGAAGCATTTCCAAAACAGCTAAGTTCGTAAACTGTTCGTCCTGCTGTGGTTAAAGTATACCGTGCATGGCACAACGACGCTGTCCACATCGGCGCCACGGGCCATATATGTCATATATATGGAGATGTGTATGGGCGAATAGACGTGCAGCTGTTGACCAACTGACCGCCCAGATGGACCAAGGAGATACCAACAGTGTCTCATTCACGATCGTTTAGCGAACATTCCTGCATATGGGCCTGCGACTGGTTCAAGCACCCATCCTGACTATTGTTCATCGGCGATGAGGGCTGGAATTTGCTCGTCAATACCGCAGCTAGAGGTCCACTGAGTGCCGACAGGTGGCCTTTTCAGATTACAGACGGCCGTTGGCGCGTACGGCGTGAAACCTCTGAAAGTAGATACCCTGCAACAGTCGTCGCAAGGTAGCAGGCCGACCCGTGATTCTGGAAGGCACAGTCGATCAACACGAGTGTGCATCTATCCTTGGGGACCAGGTCCACACCTACGTGAAGTTCTTTTTTTCCTCAGCACGATAGCATCTACCAGCAGGACAATGCAAGATGTCACTCATCTTGGAGTAGGTCCTTGTTTCGAAGAGCACCAGGACATCTACATATATACCAAGCGGTGTGTGGCGGAGGGCACTATTCGCGCCAAAGTCATATCTCCCCCCCCCCCTTCACCTCTGTTCCACTCGCGGATCGCGTTAGGGAAACACGACTGTCTGAACGCCTCAGTACGAGCTCTTATTTCCCTTATCTTTGAATGGCGATCATTGCGCGATTTGAAAGTTGGTGGTAATAACATATGCTCTACATCCTCGGCGAAGATCGGATTTCGGAATTTAGTGAGCAGCCCCTTCTGTTTAGCGCGTCGTATATCTGCAAGTGTGTCCCATTTGAAACTTTCTATGAGATTTGTAACGCTCTCGCGATGGATAAACGTACCAGTCACGAATCTTGCTGCTCTTTTTTGGACCTTCTCAATCACTTGAATCAGACCTGACTGGTAAGGGTCCCACACAGACGAACTAAACTATTGTAAGCAATTTCCTTTGTTGAAGGAATGCATCGCTGCAGGATTCTACCAATAAACCGCAATCTAGAGTTCGCCTTACCCGTTATTTGTGTAATCTGATCATTCCATTTCAGATCATTTCGAGTAGTCACACCCAGATACTTGACTGATGTTACCGCTTCCAAAGACTGATCATTTATTTGGTACTCATACATTAATGGGGATTTTCGCCTTGTTATACGGAGTAGGTTACACTTACTAATATTAAGAGATAACAGCCAGTCGTTACACCCCGCATTTATTTTCTGCAAATCCTAATCGATTTGTTCACAATATTCGTGTGATACTACTTTCCTGTAGACTACAGCATCATCGGCAAACAGTCTAATACCGCTGTCAATGTCATCAACCAGATCGTTTATGTAAATCGTAAAAAGCAGCGGAACTATTACACTTCCCTGGGGCACACCCGATGTTACGCATGTTTCTGTTGAAGTCACCCCCTTCAGGACGACATCCTGCTCCCTGTCTGTCAGGAAACTTTCTGTCTAATGGCATATATCATCGGATAGACCGTAAGCGTGCACTTTCTGGAACAAGCGATAGTGCGGAACTGAGTCGAACGCCTTTCGAAAGTTGACAAATATGGAATCAACCTGGGAGCCGGTATCTAGAGCGTGTTGTACATCATGCACAAAGAGGGCCAGCTGTGTCTCGCATGAACGCTGTTTCCTATAACCGTGCTGGTTTCTGCAGATGAGCTTCTCAGAGTCTAGAAATGTCTTTGTGTGTGAACACAAAATTTGTTCCACGATTCTACAGCAAATCGATGTCAGTGAAATTGGCCGGTAATTACGTGCATCCGATTTTCTGCCATTTTTATAGATTGCTATGACCTGGGCCTTCTTCCAGTCCCGTATTCCTCTGATCACCGAACTCTCCGCATTAAAGCCCAATCGAGAATATGTGGGACCTCGATCGTGCTGTTAGCGCCATGGATCCTCGACCGAGAAACCTATCTTAGCTAGCCGTGGCACTGATGTCGACATGGCTCCAGATTCCTGTCTGTAACACCGGCTCTCCTCCCGCGCGTCTCACAGCGGCCCGCGCTGTAGAAGGTGGATATTCTACACTACTGGCCATTAAAATTGCTACATCTAGAAGAAATGCAGATGATAAACGGGTATTCATTAGACAAATGTATTACATTATAACTGACATGTGATTACATTTTCAAGCAATTTAGGTGTATAGATCCTGCGATCAGTACCCAGCACAACCACCTCTGGCCGTAATAACGGCCTCGATACGCCTGGGCATTGAGTAAGACAGAGCTCGGACGGCGTATACAGGTATAGCTGCCCATGCAGCTTCAACACGATACCACAGTTCATCAAGAGTAGTGACTGTCGTGTTGTGACGAGACAGTTGCTCGGCCACCATTGACCATACGTTTTCAGTTGGTGAGAGATCTGGAGAATGTGCTGGCCAGGGCAGAAGTCGAACATTTTCTGTATCCAGAAAGGCCCGTACAGGACCTGCAACATGCGGTCGTGCATTATCCTGCTGAAATGTAGAGTTTCGCAGGGATCGAATGAAGGATAGAGCCACGGGTCGTAACACATCTGAAATGTGACGTCCACTGTTCAAAGTGCCGTCAATGCGAACAAGAGGTGACCGAGACGTGTAACCAATGGCACCCCATACCATCACGCCGGGTGATACGCCAGTATGACGATGACGAATACATGCTTCCAATGTGCGTTCACCGCGATGTCGCTAAAAACGGATGCGACCATCATGATGCTGTAAACAGAAACTGGATTCCTCCGAAAAAATGACGTTTTGCCATTCGTGCACACAGGTTCGTCGTTGAGTACACCATCGCAGGCGCTCCTGCCTGTGATGCAGCGTCAAGGGTAACCGCAGCCATGGTCTCCGAGCTGATAGTCCATGCTGCAAACGTCGTCGAACTGTTCGTGCAGATGGTTGTTGTCTTGCAAACGTCCCCATCTGTCGACTCAGGGATCGAGACGTGGCTGCACGATCCGTTACAGCCATGCCGATAAGATGCCTGTCATCTCGACTGCTGGTAGTACGAGGCCGTTGGGATCCAGCACGGCGTTCCGTATTACCCTCCTGAACCCACCGATTCCATATTCTGCTAACAGTCATTGGACCTCGACCAACGCGAGCAGCAATGTCGCGATACGATAAACCGCAATCGCGATCGGCTACAATCCGACCTTTATCAAAGTCGGAAACGTGATGGTACGCATTTCTCCTCCTTACACGAGGCATCATAACAACGTTTCACCAGGCAACGCCGGTCAATTGCTGTTTGTGTATGAGAAATCATTTGGAAACTTTCCTCATGTCAGCGCCACCGGCGCCAACCTTGTGTGAGTGCTCTGAAAAGCTAATGATTTGCATATCACAGCATCTTCTCCCTGTCGGTTAAATTTTGCGTCTGTTGCACGTAATCTTCGTGGTGTAGCAATTTTAATGGCCAATAGTGTAGCTTCTGACAGGTGGTCTCATTGTGACTCCACAGCGTGTATTGCGACTAGTTTGGAGGTCACAGCCCCGTTCTCGAGCGCTTACACATGTAAACAGCTAAGCCGTCAATGAAACAAAGATCGTAGTCATGCATTAGTGATTATGCCAAATTCCAGCTCGACAATTCAGTTGTGTACAAGAATGTGTGCTCGAAAATAGTAACTCAAAAAGAAGCATATATGAAAAAAATCAACCAAGTGTAGCTGTACTTCATCAATGACAACCACGCAAAGAGAATTTCTCTTTGAAAAAAATTGATCGTCATGAGAAATACCTCTAGGTACGTATTTATCAAATAAACTTAGTTTGTAACGAGTAGGTATTAAATACCTTATGCTTAGAATACGGAATGAGATGTTACGTTCAACTGTGGTTGTTCCATTCTGAAGACGACAAAAGTGCAGATAAAGGAAAGTGGGGACGTCGTTACCCGTCTGTACCGGCTATCGCCATTTTCCTTGTTTTCAGGCCATTGACATTGCGACGCTGAGAATACGACTATGATGGGCGGATTTCTGAAAAGCATTGAAATTTTCCGGCAATGCCGTTTCCTTCACTATCTTGATTCTCCTATTCGCGAACAGTACAAATAGGCACGTTCAGCACCGTGACGTTTCTCATGGGAGATTTGAGGAATCCCACGGCGATGACGTAAGTTAACTGTGAGAAGTACCAGCGTTCTTCCCCAGAGAGATTGAGGATATCCGCCTGCGGTCTGCGGGGCCAAGAACTCTGCGTGCGAGCAGTATATACAAAGTTCTCATGATGACCTCACCAAACACCAAAAGAGAAACGGGGATAAGGAATCTTGTGTTCCTGAAGTGTTCTGCATGCTCGTGAATCAGCTTTGTCGCTAGTAAGGAAACGGACAGATGACACAATTCAGCGGTTTTCGTTTGATGTTTGTAGTTATGCTTGCGGCGGTGAAAGCATTGTGCTTTCGTGAAAATATGACTAATAAACGCAGATAAATGGCTCATGAAAATATGAAGTCATCCTTAGCGAAGTGTATTTTGTTGCATGTGGCATTTGCGAATTCTGGGCTTGTATTGTGTGAACAGAACGCAAAGATATGAATAGTTACTGTGGTTATCAGTTTGCGACCTTTGTTGCCTCAGTAGGTGTCGCCCGTTGCGATAATTCATCTGCACTTCCAAATATTCTCGGAAATTGAGTACCTGCTGCACATCATTTGAGAACAGTGTAGCGTGCAATCTTCGTAGTTACGAGACACTGTAAAATGACAGATACGTTGGACGGCAAATACATGTCACGGGTATCTGCAACACAGAACGTTGCCGCGGTGTGAGTCTACGTTTTAGCGACCAGATTCAGCAAACAATACATACAGTATTTCATATTACATTGAGAAATGCGTACTCATTCGACCCCAGAATGTCGTTAGCTATTGCGTGGAAATAAATTCACCCGGGGTGATATCCGGCGAAATGGAGGTTGGGGCACCACAACAGCATTGTTTTCAGCCAAAAATTTACGTACGCGCAACGGAGTTACAAAAGGCACGAGTACTTAGCCGGCCGCAAATCCGGCCGCGGTTTTATTTTTCCTGGTTGAACATGTAAGCAGCACTCTTTATTGATCGTTCGACCTTGTGGTAAGAACTCACGGTGCACTGTGCCGTCAAATTGGAAGACTCCTCACATTTGAAGGCACTAGTCGAGCTTCTTTCTATCGTGGCAGTTCAGAATGCTACCACAGGGACAATTGAGCCGTAGTTTCGTCAGATACGTGCATTGTCGTTAACTTCACCTAGCGGCTCCTGAACAACGTGTATTCGCCCCAGTTTTTGTTCAGATTCAACAATTTTAGGAGAAAATTTGCTGTCACACAACTGATACGAAAAACAAACGAAAAAAATGTCGTGCTACGAGCCAGTTCACATGCCAATATCAATGATTTTACAGTTTGTGATTTATACCACTCATAAACCCATCTTCTACGCGTAGGAGATTCACCAAAACCAGTATTTAACATACAGAAAATGTTGCTGCTCGTTATTCCGTTCTTATAGCAAAATTTAATACAAATCCTCTGATCTCCCTTTTTATACAAAATAAATAATCGTCAATACTACCAAAACACACGTAACCTTTTTGACAGCTAACAACAGACTAAATATTCGTCACGTTTAACACTGTGCAGGTACCTTTAACATATGTTTACCAACATAAAAAAGCTGCACGAACCGGAGTGGTACATTACGCGAAATTACAAAATTCCCGTTATTTTTTTAACACACTTCGTACTGGATTTAAAACAACGTCGTCGTTCCAGACATAAAGAAACGGCCTACCGTTCAGGTAAGTTTATCCATCGCTTCGACATTACAATAAATTGCTGCAGTACGAAGTCGTTATTATTAAGTTAACATTGCCAGTTGATAAGTTTTGTGCATTTTATTTCTTTTTGATATTTTTAATGAATGTTCCCAGATTTAAAGGTCAAGAAATAGCGTTGTGGCGTCTATAATTTTGCATTCACACACAGTGGTCTCTATCGACTGGACGAAAAGGAGGAAGAAGTTGTTACAGTCGAAGTCAGTGCAGACTTTATGGAATCTGGTGATTTATGCATGAGTATCTTCCGATGGGATGCATAAAAGCCTTCCGCTCGGGTCGTGTGGAGAATAGTTTCTAGAATTAGTACACGGTGCGGAATGCAAGCGGGACGCATTTTGGGGCGGACGCCAGCCATCGTGAAGTGCAGAAATGCGGCCGCCGCTGACGGCTGGCAGAGTTCTCGCGGCTCTCGAAACGCGAATGTACACCAGACCACCCGCTTGTCAGGCGCGAGTGGTGAGGGCGAAGCGGATACTGGAGAGAACAGTCGCGGCGGAGCCGTTTTGCCAGCACAATAAAACCGACTTGCGGCGAAGAAGAAAACATTTATGTGGTCGTCGCTTGGTGTAATTCTCATACACACAAACATAAACACGACTTCGGGTTGTAGAGAGAGAGAGAGAGATAGATAAACCACATGTCGTTAAACGCCTGTGGACACGCTACTTATTTTGCAACCGTCGTTCTGTGAGTCTCAGCGATTTTGTTAAGTAACGTTAAGTCCAGCGGGAAAGCAAGCAAATAACAGGAGCATGAATGTATTCGTATTTTGTATTTATGTAGGGGGAGGTAAGAGCATTAAATAAAAGCACTCTGCTTAACGTCTACAGGAGAGAGTTACAATTCTACAGGTACTTTGCATGGTCTTCTTCTTCTGGAACTGTAATAAAACGGATCGTTAGGAGGAAATGCAGTCGAATGCAGAGAGGTTGCTATGCTGCAGTATCAAGAACAGTGCTCTTGGTCATCTCTATTTATAATTTCTAAAAACGACAGCGGGTATTAAAGGCAAACATCGGAGAAGTGGTGACGTTTTTGGTTGTGACAAGATATTGCATGCTGATTTCCTCGTAGCAGCAGTACTTTGGACCTTTATCTACGACTATCATCAGCGCGGAGGAAAAACGGTCGTCGCATATTTCCACAGGGCGACAGTCACAACGTATCAGCTTCCAAAGTATTACTCTGTCCGTACACATCCTTGTAAGAAGCCGCGCGCGGTTAGCCGAGCGGTCTAGGGCGCTGCATCATGGACTGTGCGGCTGGTCCCGGCGGAGGTTCGAGTCCTCCCTCGGGCATTGGTTTGTGTGTTTGTCCTTAGGATAATTTAGGTTAACTAGTGTGTAAGCTTAGGGACTGATGACCTTGGCAGTTAAGTTCCATAAGACGTCACACACATTTTGAACTTGTAAGAATGTTTCGTCGTACGTTTCACAAACTACTTAATCAGTGACTTATAAAAGTTATGATAATTTTGCTTGCGTAACTCTTGTTTCCCTGTATGAGTAAGTCTAAAACTGGCATGTTGTATTATTCGCTCAGGCTATCATAGTATACAAAAGTTTTCTTTCCGAGAGATTCTTACTGCTGCGGTGGATGTCGTTAGAACTCATTAAATATCACAAATAGATTTAAAATACCGCCGTACTGTCACACCAGTGTGTATAGTGACCTTATAGTCGATTGGTTCTGCTTAACTCATCTTGACCCGCAGATGTTCTGCATAAGCAAAACGTTGCTCGCTTCACATCGCATGCTGGGAATCTTGGTCTTTCAGCTCTGTCGGTGACACGCAAACAATGTGAATGCTTTCACATCGTCTTACTGTCAACAAACCTTGATCATACTGTTACTTGATATGACATAATATCACGCACATCCGTTACTAATAAACAAATATTGGGGGAACAGATTGATTTTTGTTTGTACTTCCAACTTAAATATGAAGCCGTTGGACCAAGGAGTGACAGAAGAGTCCATTAACTTGATGAACTATTTGGTTGAGCGTCGTCTCTCACTTTGTTATGACAAGTATCAGTAGTTCACTTTACTATATCTAAAATAAAAAAATAAAAAAATTAAAAAAACCTGTTCGTCGTTGGAAAGAAAATTTGATGAACATACCGGAGCAATATTTTTTATTGCGTGTAGCAAAATTAGGCACTAGTTTTGCGAAACTTTCGTTTTTAACAGATCCAAGGGCTGCTCAACGATCCCTTTAAATACGAATACTGTAGAAGTATGCACATTAACAGGCGGTTGCTAATCCACAGTGCAGTGCAGCATTTCGTGTAGGTGTGGTGAGAAACTCGGCTGGCGTGTTGTTCATCGGGTCTAGTGTGACACATCCTGCGGCCTCCATAAAAAAAGTTTGTTCTTCTATAAACCTGTCATTGCAAGACACAAGCGGAACATAATCAGACGATCTAGTCGACCATTCAACGCTCTTCTAAAAGGACTTCAGCTTGCACAGAGGTGTCTGATGGGTCGTTCGGTACTGGTAAGCTGTTCAAGGGCGTCGTTATGAGGAGAAACAAAACTGGCGTTCTACGGATCGGAGTGTGGAATGTCAGATCCCTTAATCGGGCAGGTAGGTTAGAAAATTTAAAAAGGGAACTGGATAGATTAAAGTTATAGAGGGAATTGGTGAAGTTCGGCGGCAGGAGGAAAAGGACATATGGTCAGGTGAATAAAGGGTTATAAATACAAAATCAAATAGGGGTAATGCAGGAGTAGGTTTAATAATGAATAAAAAGATAGGAGTACGGGTAAGCTACTATAAACAGCATAGTGAACGCATTAGTGTGGCCAAAATAGACACGAAGCCCACGCCTAATACAGTAGTACAAGTTTCTCGTATATGCAAACTAACTCCGCAAATGATGAAGAGATTGAAGAAATGTCTGATGAGATAAAAGAAATTATTGAAATAGTCATGAGGGACTGGAATTCGATAGTAGGACAAGCAAGAGAAGGGAAAGTAGTAGGTGAATATGGACTTGGGGGTGAGGAATGAAAGAGGCAGCCGCCTGGTAGAATTTTGCACGAAGCATAACTTAATCATCGCTAACATTTGGTTTAAGAATCATGAAAGAAGGTTGTATACGTGGAAGAGACCTCGAGACACTGAAAGGTTTCAGATAGATTATATAATGATAAGCCAGAGATTTTGAAGCCAGGTTTTAAATTGTAAGACATTTCCAGGGGCAGATGTGGACTCTGACCACAATGTATTAGTTATGAACTGTAGATTAAAACCGAAGAAACTGCAGAAAGTTAGGAATTTAAGGAGCTGGGACCTGGATAAACTGAAAGAACGAGAGGTTGTGGAGTGTTCCAGAGGGAGCATTAGGTACGATTGACAAGAACAGGTAAAGTAATACAGTACAAGAAGAATGGGTAGCTTTTGAGTGATGAAATAGTGAAGGCAGCAGAGGATCAAGTAGGTAGAAAGACGAGTGCTAGTAGAAATCCTTGAGTAACACAAGAGATATTGAATTTAATCGATGAAAGGAGAAAATATGAAAAATGCAATAAATGAAGCAGGCGAAAAGGAATACAAACGTCTCAAAAATGAGAACAACAGGAAGTGAAAAATGGTTCAGCAGGAATGGCTAGAGGAGGACAAATGTAAGGATGTACAAGCATATATCACTAGGGGCAAGATAGATGCCGCGTACTGAAAAATTAAGAAGACCTTCGGAGAAAAGAGAACCATCTGTATGAATATCAAGAGCTCAGATGGTAAACCAATTCTAAGCGAAGAACGGAAAGTCAAAAGGTGGAAGGAGTATATAGAGGGTCTATACAAGGGCGGGGTACTTGAGGACAATATTATGGAAGTGGAAGAGGACGTAGATGAAGACGAGATGGGAGATACGGTACTGTGTGAAGAATTTGACAGAGCACTGAAAGGCGAAAGTAGAAACAAGGCCCCGGGAGCAGACAACATTCCGTTAGAACTACTGATAGCCTTGGGAGAGCCAGCCATGACATAACTCTTCCATCTGGTGGGAAACATGTATGAGACATTCGAAGTATCATCAGACTTCAAGAAGAATATAATAATTCCAATTCCAAAAAAATCAGGTGCCGACAGGTGTGAAAATTACCAATCTATTACTTTAATAAATCGCGGCTGTAAATTACTAACACGAATTCTTTACAGACGAATTGAAAAACTGACAGAAGCCGACCTCGGGGAAGATCAGTTTGGATTCCGTAGAAATGTTGGAACACGTGAGGCAATACTGACCCTACGACGTATCTTAGAAGACAGATCAAGGAAGACAAAGCTACGTTTCTAGCATTTGTAGACTTGGAGAAGGCTTTTGACAATGTTGACTGGACTACTCTCTTTCAAATTCTGAAGTTGGCAGAGGTAAAATACAGGGAGCGAAAGGCTGTATACAATTTGTACAGAGACCAGATGGCAGTTATAAGAGTGCAGGGGCATGAAAGGGAATCAGTGGTTGAGAAGGGGGAGAGAAGTTTGTAGCCTACTCTCAGTGTTGTTCATTCTGTACATTGAACAAGTGGTAAAGGAAACCAAAGAAAAATTTGGAGTAGGAATTAAAATCGAGGGAGAAGAAATAAAAACCTTGAGATTTCCCGATGACATTGTAATTCTGTCAGAGATAGCAAAGGACTTGGAAGAACAGTTGAACAGAATGAACAGCGCCTTGAAAGATTGGATATAAGATGAACATCAACAAAAGCAAAACTAGGATGGAGTGTAGTCGAATTAAATCAGGTGATGCCGAGGGAATTACATTGGGAAAGAAGACACTTAAAGTAGTAGATGAATTTTGCTATTTGGGCAGCAAAATAACTGAGGATGGTGGAAGTAGAGAGTATTTAAAATGCAGACTGGCAATGGCAAGGAAAGCGTTTCTGAAGAAGAGAGATTCGTCAAATCGAATACAGATTTAAGAGTTAGGAAGTCTTTTATGAAAGTAATTGTATGTAGTGTAGCCATGTATGGATTTGAAACATGGACAATAAACAGTTTAGACAAGAAGAGAGTAGAAGCTTTTGAAATGTGGTGCCACAGAAGAATACTAAAGGTTAGATGGATAGATCACGTAACTAATGAGGTGGTACTGAATAGAATTGGGGAAAAAAGGAATTTGTGGCACAACTTGATTAAAAGAAGGGATGGGTTGGTAGGACGCGTTCTGAGGCATCAAGGGATCGCCAATTTAGTACTACGGGGGAAGCGTGGAGGGTAAAAATCGTAGAGATCAATACACTAAGCAGATTCAGAAAGATGTGGGTTGTAATAGTTACTCGGAGATGAGGCTTTCACGGTATATAGTAGAATTGAGAGCTGCATCAAATCAGTCTTTGGACTGAAGACCACAACAAGAAGAACCTTTTGAAACAGTGGTCTCATTGCGCACGAACCCTACTTGGCGTTGACAGCGCGTCCGATGTATAAATCGACTGCTGTTATCTGCTTATTACCAATAACGTTAAGTATTAATAGATTGAATTATGATAGACCCAATTACGAATTTATTTGTTGGAACCGTTAATTCATTGAAAATGCCAAAAAAATTGATAGTACACTGTGTCAGTTTTAAAAGGATTACTGTAACTGAAAAATTGTCACAGACTGGTCAATAAACTTATTGTATTAAATGTTACAGTATTTTCAAGATTAAACGTGACCAAAAAATCTTGGGGATGCACTGTATCGTTCCTATTATTTAAGCACTGAAACAGAATTCTGAATTTAGAGCGATATAGCTTCGTGTACACATGCTATAAATTAGACAGAGAGAAAGTAGCTGCCGTCAAATTTAAAAAAGTAATACGGATAAAATATTAATACGATTAGACTTGTTATCAGGAATTTGAAGTTTTTGTCTCTGTAGTTTACACTCGTTGGAAAATAATCACAATAGTTACACTATTTTCTCTTTAAACGGCGCCACAATCTAATTGTATTTATGAAAAGACAAAAATTTTGGCAGGCAGCCATCTAGGTATCATGATTTGTTGCACTATAGATTTCGTCCTGTCGGTCATTTTCTAGTGCTTTTCTAATTCCGTGAGAAATTAATATAATAACTCACGAAATTAAAAAAAAAACGTACAATTTACACATTAAGAACAACAATAAACTTACCGCGCGTCTTAGTTAAGGCGAAACAATCGAAGTGTGACATGTTTGACATCGCCAGTAGTCAAGGCTCTAGACAGTCTATTTGTTTCTAAAGATTTCTAGAAAACGTTGGTGACAGATGCCTCTCATAGAAGAAAAAACTGTTGCTATAAAGGCATGTCGTATAATAAATTTTACAATCACTTGATAGGTTAGATGAGGACAGGCGTTGCATAACGTTGGATTTTTTTTTTAGTTACAGAATTTGGCCAATTATCGACCGCTTAGAACCTAAGACTAAGATACTCTATTTTTTTCTTATCTTTCCAGAACTTCTTCATGCGTTGGCTGATGGCCTGCCTCTGTTCATTTGACAGCACCTCCTTGGTTGCGGTTCTTGTTGTTGGATAGGAAATTTTGCAGTGTTGATCAGCAGCTTGAAATTTTCTCTGTCCTGTATGGCGTATTCTGCGATGTTAAGTTTCTCAAATTCTTTCTCGTCTCTTCGAGCCATCCCGTGGTGTTTTTAATTTGGAAATGAAATTAAAATTTTTCTTCGTTAGCCTGTTATCTGTTCTGTCAATCTCCTCTTCCTTTTTGTATCTGTGATTTTTTTTTTTTTTTTATATAGATCTTTAGTTCTCTTCTTCGTCCACTTATCTCTTTCCTTTCTGTTTTCAAAATTTTACTGCGTATTTTCCTTTCTTTCTTTTCCATTTCTTCTTGCCGACTTCTTTTATTCAGTGTTAGGCATTCATATCTGTATAGAGCTTCCGGTTTAGTTACTGTTGCGTACAGTTTGTGTCTGGAGCGACGCTGATCTTTTATTATATCGATTTTGGATGAGTTTGTATGCTAATCCATCTTTCTTTACTTGGGGTGTTGTTTAATCCATTTGCTTGTATCCATTCTCCAAAATACTTAAACATATCACCTCTTTTGATGTTTCCGTGCTGTGTTTGTATATATTTTTCCCTTTTCTGTTTGTGTTGAGCGATTCCTTTTTCTCGTACGATATTTATAATCCGGATTTAGCTGTTCAATTTCGTGAAGCGTCCCTGTTATTATCTTTGCATCTGTTTTCTCCTTCAAAATTACTGCAGTAGCGCCAGTAAATGCTAACGGCCTTGCCACAGTGGTAACACCGGTTCCCGTCAGATCACCGAAGTTAAGCGCTGTTGGGCTGGGCTACCACTTGGATGGGTGACCATCCGGCCTGCCGGGCGCTGTTGGCAAGCGGGGTGCACTCAGCCCTTGTGAGGCAAACTGAGGAGCTACTCGATTGAGAAGTAGCGGCTCCGCTCTCGGAAACTGACATACGGCTGGGAGAGCGGTGCGCTGACCACATGCCCCTCCATGTGCCCATCCAGTGACGCCAATGGGCTGAGGATGACACGCCGGCCGGTCGGTATCGTTGGGCCTTCATGGCCTGTCCGGGAGGAGTTTAGCGTCAGTAAATGCGAGGCATTTCACCACAAAACTTCCTCTTCCTTGTCGTAGATGGAGTATTTCGATATTTTCCCCGTTTAGTTCTTTATCCCACTCTCTCATGACCTTGCCTGAGAGGAGATTGAAAAAAATCGATGAGAGCCCATCGACCTGCCGAACACGTGTATTAATTGTGTAGGGTTCAGAAACTTCTAAGAATTTTCCTTTCGAAATTGTGCCTGTTGCCTGTGCTTGTGTTCGACTAATTGACTGGTGGTTTCGTCGATACCTGCTTCTATCAGTGTTAGAAATGCGTTGATTTAGCTAATATGTACCGCAACTATATTGTGATGACACGCTTTCTGTTTAAGCGGCTATTAATGTTGTATTACCATGTGTCTTGACATGTGATACACAGAAGGTACCTTCTGTCATTCACATTAACAGCATGCTGTGTTCAAAAGGGATGAGACAGTACAGAAATTACAGCAAGTAGTTAAGTGCAACAGGAAAAGTAATTGGTGGGGTGTGCAGCATGGTGCTGCATTCAGATAACAAGCAACTAGCCGTTAATAAATGGTAGCGCAATGGCAGTGGTCGTTAAGTTGTACACTTGTGACGGAAATATTTTCCTCAAAGACAGCAATCATCGTACATGACATTTGCAGCAGTGTATCGTCGCACGTGTGTAGCATGTTCAGTACTGCGTTATGACCTCACCTGTTGTTTTATTTGCCGCTGTCGGTGTGGGCTTGACTCGTTATGATATCATAAGAGTCGGTAGTGCACCTTCACTTTAAAGCAAATACATTTAACACAGAATTTATGGTGAAACTTTTTTGAGTAGATAGACGAGTTATCAAATAATGTGTAAGTGAAATGACTGGATGTCAGAACTGATTATGTTGAAGAAACCGGAGGATCACAGTTTAAACCAAATATCTACTTATTGAGTAATTTTCTCATGTGTGTGACTGACGGTCATACATCAATTTGATTCAAATAAAAAAGTAAACAATAACTCGTGTATATAACGCGAGGAGAACATTGGATACAGAGACTCGTTCAATCGAAGCTCATATGACTGCACATTAATACGCGAAAATCACAGTAAACACTCAAAATGCGAAAATACTGTCAGTCGCGACATAAACTAAAGTTAGTATCTTGATTAAGCTCTGCGAAAACATGCAACAATATCCCGGATTTTGGGATGAAGCCACCGTCATACCCATACCTGGTAAGGTGGCATGAGTTTCGCAATGTACTAACGAACTCACAGTGTGGATTCCGAGCGCGGCGTTCTGCAGTTGACCATCTCGTTACTTTGTCCACCCATGTCATGAATGGTTTTATGCGGAAATCCCAGACTGTAACCGTTTTTCGATTTGGAGAAGGCCTACGACACCTGCTGGGGAGCTGGTCTCCTCCGTACTCTTCACACGTGGGGCTTCCGTGGCTGCCTGCCCTGTTTCCTTCAGGAATTTTTAAAGGACCGAGTTTTCAAGGTGCTTGTGGGTTCTGTCTTGTCGGACACCTTTATCAAATGGTTCAAATGGCTCTGAGCACTATGGGAGTTAACAACTGAGGTCATCAGTCCCCTAGAACCTAGAACTAGTTAAACCTAAGTAACCTAACGACAACACACACATCCATGCCCGAGGCAGGATTCTAACTTGCGACCGTAGCGGTCGCGCGATTCCAGACTTAAGCGGTGTGGCTCAGGTTTCCGTCGTGAGCGTCGTCCACTTTGCTATCGCCATTAACCCTATAATGGTCTGTCTCCCACTGGGCATCCCCGGCTCCCTTTTTGTTGATGGTTTTACCGTTTATTGCAGTTCTCCACGGACCTGTGTCACTGAGCGGCGTCTCCAGCGATGTCTTGATCGTCTGTACTGCTGGAGCATCGGCAGTGGCTTTCGTTTTTCTACTGACAAAACCATCCGTATGAATTTCTGGTGGCGAAAATGTTTTCTCCCACCATCTTAACATCTTGGGCCTGTTGCCCTTCTGTTCGTTGAAACTACGAAGTTCCTGGGGCTCATGCTCGATAGGAAACACTCTTGGTCCTTTCATGTGTTTTATCTGGCAACCCGCTGGACGCGATTCCTCAATGTCCTATGTGTCCTCAATGGTACTTTCTGGGGTGCTGATCGAACCACCCTCCTGCGTTTGTACCGGTCCCTTGTCCGTTAGAAACTCTACTATGGGTGCTTTGTTTCTGCGTCTGCACGTCCATCCCTCTTACGCCGTCTCAACACTATCCATCATCGTGGCGTCCGTTTGGCCACTGACGCCTTTTTCACTAGCCCGCTTGAGAGTCTGTATGCTGAGGCTGCTGAACTACAACTGTCCTACCGCCGTGACTTTGTCCTCAGCAGGTATGCATGCCGTTGGTCTGCCATGCGTGGCCACCCATCCTATGCCTCCTTCTTCGATGATTCCTTTGATCGCCAGTATGGGACGCGTCCATCTTCTGTTACCTCCTGGAGTCCGCTTTCGGCACTTGCTGCGGCTGCTTAACTTCACACTACCTGCAACTTTCACGGTGTATGTGAACCCTTCACCACGTTGGCTTCGTGAAGCGGCCCATGTTAACCTTGGCCTTCATTTGCTTCCTAAAGACTCTACTCCAGCTTCGGTCTATCGCCTTAAGTTTCACCACCTTCGCATGGAACTTCGCGATAGTAGCTTTGTGTACACTGATGGCTCTCGGACTGGCCGTGGTGTCGGGTGTGCTTTCGTCATTGGCGGCCGTGTCTTTCGATATCGGCTTCCGACACACTGCTCAGTATTTACAGCCGAGCTCTTCGCCGTGTATCAGGCCACGGAGTACATCCGGCGACACAGTCTTTTCAATTGTGTCCTCTGCTCAGACTCATTCAGTGCCCTTCAAAGTCTATGTGCGCAGTACACCGCCCATCCTTTAGTGCAGCTGGTCCAGGAAAACTGTCAACTGCTCACTCTTGGTGGAGACAGTGTGATGTTGTTATGGGTTCCTGGTCATGTCGCTCTGCCAGGAAACGAGGCTGCTGACGCTGCTGCCAAGGCTGAGGTCCTCGTACATCAGCCCGCTAGTTCCTGTATCCCCTCCGCTTATCTAAGTGTTAGCGCCCGTCAGGAGGTGGTCCTCCCTTCTCGGGAATAAGCTCCGGCTTATTAAGCCTCTCCCAGCGTCTTGGACTACCTCCTCTTGGCCCTTCCGCCAGGAGGAGGTCATTTTAACAAGGTTACGTATTGGGCACTGCCTTTTTAGCCATCGTCATTTGATAAGTGACGCCCCTCCTCCACTTTGTACACATTACGCCCAAGTTTTAACTGCCCACCACTTCCTGACGGAATGCCCATTTTTTAACCGGTTATGTTCCCGCTTGTGTCCGCAGTCTGAGTTATCTGCCGTTTTAGCAAATGACAGTCGGGCTGTAGACCACGTTTTGCTTTTTACCCGTCAAAGAAATACGGCGAAGGCCATTTAATGTTTAGTTTTGAACCTCCGTTTCTGTATGGTATCTTTTGTAGCCCTCTCTCCGCGTCCCTGTTTTTAGCTGTCTTCTCTTATGTCAATTGGGACTGACGTGTGTGTGAATTCCTAAGGGACCAAACTGCTTAGGTCATCGGTCCCTAGACTTACACACTAGTGAAACTAACTTATGTTTATAACAACACATTCACCCATGCCCGAGGGAGGACTCGAACCTCCGGCGGGAGGGGCCGCGCAGTCCGTGACATGACGCCTGAAACCGCGCGGCCTACATTGACGTATAGTCGTTTTTTGTCTCCTCTGTGTCTTCATGTTTTATATAGTTTTGACTTGGGCGCAAATGACCCCAGTTGTTTTTGCGCCCTAGAGCAAAAAAATGCAACAAATCCATCAACACCCGAAAATAAATATCAACTGTAGTAAATAATTACAGTAACTATCTGCAAAGATGGGAATTTTTCAGGGGACAGAGATAAGTACTAAAGTAACTTCAAATCAGTAGATAGGTTCATTATTATAAATGACGTATTTATTCAGAGCAGTCAGAAAGAGAGAACTGATTGAAGCGTGTATAGAACATCTGTGTGTTGCTCCAATCAGAACTTCGTGTGATGGCTCTAAACTACATAGCATACGGGTACAACTATAACTGTCTGTTACTCTTCCACGGAAGATGCAACGAAACTTCGATAAGTGAACAGTGATATTTTATTTATTTCTTTGTGAAAGATAGAGAAAATGTAGATTTACACTTATTGACTGTTCCGTCGATTTTTCACAACACTTGGGTAATATTCTACAACATTTATTATTTGTTACACGAACTGAATTTCGGCTATTAAAGCCATCATCAGCTGCAAAGAAACGTTTGTGATGCACTGAAATTTTGTTGGATCAAAGATCTTAAACTAGTGCATGTACTGAGTATCTCAATTTCCAGAGGTGAAAAATGTTAAAGTTATCATTAGGAATAAAACAAGTGGGATTATTTCATTGTAAATGCAATGTAAGATTATTTAACTAAAATAAAATATGTGACACATTTACTAATGAACTACAGTCAAATTACAACAGTTGTACGTAGAACAACATACCTGAACAATGAACTTTGGTGACACATTCCAAACACTTGGCTAAGCGAAATAATCTTGTCTTTAATAGATCCCAAATTACCAACAGATAAGGTACAATTGTGATATTAAGCAGGTGAGTGAAACATCAGTGATTACACAAGGTAAAAATTTTAACACAATAAGAGAAATTACAATAAGTGAAATAAAGGAACTGGGGCATGTGACTAAGAGGGGTGATTTTCAGCGTGACCTGGAAGGGATTATGAGTAGTATCTACAACTGGAAGGGGCGAGTAAGGTAACTGTGTCTCGTCATTCGGTACTAAGTTTGGGTTGATGGACGTTGTCTATTAATTTACATTATTTCAAGATAGTTCAGTTCCTTTCTTTGTGGCTGTTGTGTAATAATTCATGTTTCACCACGTAACTGTTGCCTTCTTTAAGCAAGTGGCCTGCAAAAGTAGAATCTCCTTTACTCTTCCAACTTCTGTGGTGTTCTTTCAAGCGGGTACATACTGCCCTGCGAGACTCACCTATATTAAATTTGCCACAGTTACAAGTAATTTTATATATTCCACTCTTTTCCAGAGCTGTCAGTACCACTGGGCACATAAAATGATATTTTTACGTTCCTGCATTTAAGCTTTCTGACTACATCCAGTGAGACTTTTCCTAAGTACGGAATTGTGCGCCATTTATTGCATTCTTTTGGTGGTGGGTCGACGACATGGTAGAGAAAAGAATACACACCTGTTGTTTCCGCTTTTTGTGCCTTATGGAATCCACTAAGGTAGGAGGATAGGCATTGTTTGATGCTGTTTGTTTGATTGCTTTTAATTCCATTTCGAAGTCATCTTCACTCAAACCATTTCGTGCACCAAATAATAAATACTGTAGAATATTACACCAGTGTTGTGTGTTTCAGTCATGAGATATAGATTTCACTCTGTTTGTAAAAATGGCGGTAAAAAGAAACACTATTATATTTATTCGTGTTTACCAAAGAGTGTGTCCCCATTTACGTTGACCACCCCAAATAACTTCTTGTCAAGAAATATATCAACGAGATGGTGTTTAGCTACCAGGAGGACATTAACCAGCATGGCTGCCTTTCTTCAACTTCGTAAGTTACGAAGATATAAACACAAGTTATTTGAGTATTAGTCAATAACTATTCAAAAATAAGCAAATTTAAAACATTTACTGCTGCCAAACTACAAAATAGGAAGCATAATTCCAACGTTCCTGGAAAGAGAAAAGTTCAAATTTTTTGGGCATTCAATTAGAGCACCATGCGTTCCACGACAAATATCAGAACGGTGGCTTATTTCCTGCCACACACGGACCATATGGTCTCTCGTTATCGGATTCACAGCTTCAACAATGCGATGCCACAGACTTTCAAGAGTGTGAGGCATGGGGGACGGGGGGCTGAAAACACGGTGCTTCGTGTTACTCCACTGACAGAAGTCATAAGGTGGGAGATCTGGGAGACCAACGGCGATGAAGTTCATCTTCTGCTCTTTCTCATCCAAACCAACGTTCTGGAATGGTGTAATTCAGCCAACGTCGGACGTGCTTAGAGAAATCGCCTGACACTCTTGAAAGTCTGGGACATAGCATTGTTAAAGCTTTGAATTCGATAACGAGAGACCAGCTGCTTCGTGTGTGGCAGGAAATAAGCCACCATTTTGATATTTGTCGTATAACATATGGTGTTCACATTGAATAGATAAAAATTTGAGCTTTTCTCTTTCCACGACCGTTGGAATTGTGTTTCTATCTTTTGTAGTTTGGAAGCAGTAAATGTTTGAAATCTGTTCTTTCTTTTTGATCAGCCCTGTTTATTGAACCTGGGAGTGAGGGCGCTTCGATCGGCTTGAGTTTTTATCGTGACATTTCACGCTGAACCACTTGAAATCATTCGCCATGCGATGGTTTTTTCTTAGCCACCACTGTAGTTGTTTACTGTAGCTGCGAATGCCCCTGAGTACATATAAGTTTAATACTGTCCTACTAATTGTACTTTATTTAATAGAAGAGGTGCTTAAGTTTTGGCATTACAGAGTGCTAACTGCTTCTTCTGCACCTTACGGTGCCCTAATGAAATTTCTTTAGCGGGTTGCTAGTCCTTTCTTCCTTTGAGACAGATAGAGTTTTTATGATATCTAAGATTTTTTTTCTTGCAGTCGTGAAATCGTTCATTAGTTTTGCAGTTATTAACATTTATTCAGTACATTTTTCAGTATGGTGAGACTACGTAAAAGATTTACTCTCTTAGAGATCAGTAAATCGCCAGTTCTTTAAGGAATTTTGTAGATCTTTCTCCATGGGGAAGTCGTCGTTTATAGCTCTGTCCTTCCGTCGATACATATAGTCGCCTTTAACTTCGTTTACTAATTGGTGTTCTAAGGTTATGGCATGGGCGCTTATGACCTCAGTTGTTCTTGCGCCCAAAAATTAAAAAAAAAATATTGCAACCTGTTAATCTCGGCCTTCGAGTCCAGGAATTTATAATACTCCTAGCGAGTGTGACAGCTATCATGTGGGGCTATACGGGCTATTACCGATCGCTGTTTTTGATCATGAACGTAGCCTTAAACACAGCAATTCTGAAAAATCAGCGGTGGCCGAGAACAACCGGCTAAATATACAAAATATTACGTTCGAACGTACGAGAATTCTGGCTCTCGCATCGAAATATTGGGACTGATGAATGTGGTGGTACCGAAAACGACTCTTAACAGCGAGGGCAATCGTAATCGTAATCCATGGACGTATAGGGCGTCACTCAACGTGCACCATCTTCACTACGTAACCTAGACAGTTAGATGCCGTCCTCTGAGCATAAGAGTGAGAGCATCACTTGTTTCACAACAGTCAGACGCAGCCTCTGACGTCGACGAGGCAAGCAGTCGTCGAAGGTCTGGGATTTTATCCGAATTTGAGGTGCCAAGTTAACCGAGAACTTTTTATCTTACTGGTGCAGTGTTCGGAGTCCTTACCATGTAGGCACGCCAACAGAAATCGAACGAATTCAGTGACTAGTTGCTGGGATCGTAACGAAAGTGTAAGGGAAGTTCTTGGGGAACTGATATGGGAATTCTAGGGAGAAAGTCGACGTAGTTACCGCGACACCTTGCTTGGTAAAATTAGAGAACCTGTATTCGAAGAAGACTGTGCGGCCGTTGTGCAGCCACCATCGTACTCGACTCGCCTAGGGATCATGAGAATAAGATACAGACAGGTCAGAGCGCGGACGGAAGCACATAGGCGGTCGTTCTACCTTAACTTTATTCGCGAATGAAATAGGACGAGAAGTCGAATATCGGTTTGTGAAGTATCCTCCACTATGTACTGTACAGTGACTTTCGGAGTGCACAGGGTGATTCCTCTAAAACTCACACTGCAAATATTGCGGAAATGGGAAGTGCCATTGATGTGCGGTTTTCACAGAACTGATTAGTCGGGTGTGGCTCGCATTGTTAGCCAGTCAATAGATTGTCGTAATACTTGGATAGTGTATTTTTTGTGCAAGCAGACACTTTTTAAACGGAACAACGCCTACTGACATTAACAAACTAAAAGTACAGTAAATTAGAATGTAAGTAGTGTTTGTTGCATGATTCTAGCGAGAAACTTTTACAAGATATCGTATTTTGAAAAGTTTTCACGCCGACACTCGTTTGTACCATTCAACCTATGTAGTTACTAGGTACAATGTTATGTTTGCTTACAGTGTGCTTGTGTGTTCCTTGAATGCGTTACGACTCTGGTCAGTAGGTCGTGGGTGGACTACGGGATTTACCAGTGCAGAAAAATCAGACATGCTCATGCTGTAGCCAGTGTATGAAGAACGCAGTTAGCTCTTGTTCGGTATAAGCTACTAGATATCCTAATCGACTCAACAATTACGGCAGTTGTTTATCAACCTCTTCAACCAGTAACGTGAAAGTGGTAGTGTAACGTATACACAACGTAACAGAAGCAAATACGTGACGACAGAAGAGGAGGAAATTAATGTTCTTACTACTTTGGCATTTGATCCGCACGTTAGCTCCGCGCAAGCACACGAGGAAGTGGCACGAGTCGGGCAAGTTTCCTATGCATTCTCCATCTCTGTCACATCTCTCTCCATTAAGAGCTCCATCGAGAAGATAATGAGAATCGTGTTAATTTCTGTACATTAAAACAGGATATTCCAGATGTATCATGTATATTGTTGAGTGATGAAGCCACATTTACCAATAATGGCCATCTAAACCACCTAAGCATGCACTATAGGTCTGTTAACAGTCCCGTTGGATTTGCCAGGTGAAACATCAGCCTCCATGTAGTGTAAACGTGTGGTGTGGGATAGTGCGCCGTCAGCTTATAGGCCCGTTTTTAATAGACGGAAGAATAAAAGCGCACAAACATCGCAGTCTCCTAACAGGCCGTCTCCCACGGATGCTAGAAGACGTTCCTCTGCAGACTAGGAGGAACCTGTGGTACCCAACGTAATGGCTGTCCAGCCCATAGTGCACGAAGTACTTCTGCATGTCGTCACGAATTGTTTCTAAATACACTCCTGGAAATGGAAAAAAGAACACATTGACACCGGTGTGTCAGACCCACCATACTTGCTCCGGACACTGCGAGAGGGCTGTACAAGCAATGATCACACGCACGGCACAGCGGACACACCAGGAACCGCGGTGTTGGCCGTCGAATGGCGCTAGCTGCGCAGCATTTGTGCACCGCCGCCGTCAGTGTCAGCCAGTTTGCCGTGGCATACGGAGCTCCATCACAGTCTTTAACATTGGTAGCATGCCGCGACAGCGTGGACGTGAACCGTATGTGCAGTTGACGGACTTTGAGCGAGGGCGTATAGTGGGCATGCGGGAGGCCGGGTGGACGTACCGCCGAATTGCTCAACACGTGGGGCGTGAGGTCTCCACAGTACATCGATGTTGTCGCCAGTGGTCGGCGGAAGATGCACGTGCCCGTCGACCTGGGACCGGACCGCAGCGACGCACGGATGCACGCCAAGACCGTAGGATCCTACGCAGTGCCGTAGGGGACCGCACCGCCACTTCCCAGCAAATTAGGGACACTGTTGCTCCTGGGGTATCGGCGAGGACCATTCGCAACCGTCTCCATGAAGCTGGGCTACGGTCCCGCACACCGTTAGGCCGTCTTCCGCTCACGCCCCAACATCGTGCAGCCCGCCTCCAGTGGTGTCGCGACAGGCGTGAATGGAGGGACGAATGGAGACGTGTCGTCTTCAGCGATGAGAGTCGCTTCTGCGTTGGTGCCAATGATGGTCGTATGCGTGTTTGGCGCCGTGCAGGTGAGCGCCACAATCAGGACTGCATACGACCGAGGCACACAGGGCCAACACCCGGCATCATGGTGTGGGGAGCGATCTCCTACACTGGCTGTGCACCACTGGTGATCGTCGAGGGGACACTGAATAGTGCACTGTACATCCAAACCGTCATCGAACCCATCGTTCTACCATTCCTAGACCGGCAAGGGAACTTGCTGGTCCAACAGGACAATGCACGTCCGCATGTATCCCGTGCCACCCAACGTGCTCTAGAAGGTGTAAGTCAACTACCCTGGCCAGCAAGATCTCCGGATCTGTCCCCCATTGAGCATGTTTGGGACTGGATGAAGCGTCGTCTCACGCGGTCTGCACGTCCAGCACGAACGCTGGTCCAACTGAGGCGCCAGGTGGAAATGGCATGGCAAGCCGTTCCACAGGACTACATCCAGCATCTCTACGATCGTCTCCATGGGAGAATAGCAGCCTGCATTGCTGCGAAAGGTGGATATACACTGTACTAGTGCCGACATTGTGCATGCTCTGTTGCCTGTGTCTATGTGCCTGTGGTTCTGTCAGTGTGATCATGTGATGTATCTGACCCCAGGAATGTGTCAATAAAGTTTCCCCTTCCTGGGACAATGAATTCACGGTGTTCTTATTTCAATTTCCAGGAGTGTATTTCGACTGGACGCGGACGACGTGTACCTTGGCCTGCCCGTTGCCCGGATTGGATGCCGGTAGACTTCTTCCTGTAGGGAAAGCTGGAAAACGATGTCTACAAGGACATACACTAGATGGCTGTAGAGATACCGTAGCCTGCTCGGACATCTCCGCTGAAATGCTAGCACGTTTGCAGCAGTCGTTCCGTACCAGACTGGAATCGTGTATTGCCGCTGCCGGTGCTCATTTTGAACACAACTGGTGATGGTCAGTTCTCTCGTTACTGTTCAGAATCCACCTAACTAGTGTATGCACTTACGTAGTTCTTGAGTGTGTGCTACTACAGGTATTGTACAAGTATCGGTACAACAGACGCATCTGAAATTCTAATTTACCCTACTTTTAATTAGTTAATATCAATAGGCATTGTTCCATTTAAAAAGTGTTTGTTGCACAAAATACACTAAGTATTATTACAATATGCTGATTGGCTAAGAATACAAGCCCCTGACTGCCAACCCATTTTGTGAAAACCGCACGTCAATAGCACTTTCCATTTCCACGATATTTGCGGTAGAAGTTTTAGGTGATTAACCTTGTATATTTTGATGCCGTTGTACTGATGATGAGGCTGTAACTTCGTAAGCCGATTTGTTATTAATACAAGATGGGACGGACGCAGAAGTTTGTTACGTACCCGAACGAATTAAAACCTTGTTCAGGCAACAATTTCGATAAACTGTTAAATTTTCACTGTAGGATTTTTGGCTCTGCATTGAGACAAAACGATTTGATAAACAAAGTTCGACCAATACAAGGTTTTTGTTCTCTTTTTATTAAAGTCTCATGTTATTGGTTTGTTATTGCATTAGTTTAATAGTACGGCAGACATGTAAAAAAAAATTTGTGACTAATTTTCGTGGGAAGTTTCGGTCCTGATGGTTTCTGAACATATAGACACAAGATCTGTGAAAGAAGTGTGGACCATTGTAGTACCTAACCACCAGCTATGTGCGTAAAGTAAACGTATGACCGCGGCTCCTCGAATTTTTCCTGATGTTGAATTGAAAGCGTTGTCTTATTGTGGAATTGCAGGTACCTGCTCTGAAGATGTAGTCAACGAACGTGTTTAAGTCCGCTACGAAACGAGCAGCAATCGGCGGGAGAAACCAGGAGACAGTAACAGCGAGGAAGATTGCGAGGAGGCTAGTGCATGTTATCCCGTAAAAATTGCAATTGGCGCATAAACTACAGCCCACGTACCTCGTAAAAAGATTGACTTCTCGTCAAAATTTTATGACCAACTGTCGCTCTCCTTCATTCTCTGGATAAAAGATGTCTGCTAAAGCCGTCGACGTGCTACACACGGTATGCGGCGCGCGCATGTTCGCTGTTCCTGTTGACTACGACATCTTATCATTATCGTCGTCGTCGTCTTCAGTCAGATACTAGTCAATCTTACGCAAGTTTGTGCATAGCGAATCGCTATGCGACGTAATCACTTTACCATCGATGAAAGAATACTCGATGTACGCGAATCAACTTTAGACACAACTGACTGGTTGCGTATCGCCCGAAACTACCACCAACACATTGCCACCAGATAAGGACGTGTAATCTTTCTTGGAGAAACCCGCTTAAAACGGCTTGGCGACTATGTAAGCACTTCCTGGACGTTTGTCGTATTACACAAGGAAATCTTTGGATTGCTTCTAAGGTTGGTTTAAAAACTTAAAATTTCTTCTTCGAAGTAGTGATATGACAACGTATTGTTGTTCAGTGTAGGCGGAAATACAGCTTCAGGAAATCGTCCGGTAATGTACAATGACTATGAAAATATTTACCATGTAATGAAGTTGCTAAAATATTCCGTCTGCCTGTTATCCTGTGCGTTTTCTCTGACTCGGAGTTGACATAAAATATTACATAATTTAAACTGGGACGGGAATGATAACTCAGAGTAGAGGCTGTACTCTTAGGATGGAGGAGCGCTCAGTAGCCGTAAGAAAGGAATGGTGGTGGGTGGGTGGGAACAGTGTTCCCCTGTTCTCCCTTTCGACGCTGCTGGGGAGCATGTTATTCTCTTCCTCTTCGGCCTGTGTTCGCTCTTGCGGTATCGAGTGACGAGGAGCCAACACGTGGTTCACCCGTAGCTATGGCTTCCTGTTTGCCCGCACCTCCCGTTTTACGTTTCTCTCCGAACCTGATACGTACCTCACTGCTACAATGGCATAAATGGTACACTTTATGGTGTATCATTACACTCCTCGACGGAACATGGAATGTGTAATAATTGTATAACAAACAGACTATTGCCTTTCCGTCGTCTTGAAGGAAATCACGGAAAGAAATAGCCACAATACTTGAAAGTGATTAAAAATTATAGTCAAATCCTGCTCAAAACAATGCAGATTAAAATGTAAGTTTGGCATTGCCTGAATTCGCAACTGTGGTTTCGTCAAATCGAGGATCTGTGGATTTACAACTGCCCTATCTTCAGTAAAACTTAATTGCTACTCTCTTCATTCTTAACGTAGGCAACGGCCTTGCCGCAGTGGATACACCGGTTCCCGTGAGATCACCGAATTTAAGCGCTGTCGGGCGTGGTCGGCACTTGGATGGGTGACCATCCAGACCGCCATGCGCTGTTACCGTTTTTCGGGCTGCACTCAGCCTCGTGATGCCAATTGAGGAGCTACTCGACCGAATAGTAGCGGCTTCGGTCAAGAATACCATCATAACTACAGGGAGAGCGGTGTGCTGACCACACGCTCGTCCTATCCGCATCCTCCACTGAGGACAACATGGCGGTCGGATGGTCCCGGAAGGCCACTCGTGGCCTGAAGACCGAGTGCTTTTTTTTTTCATTTTTAACGTGACTTTGCTGGACGTAGACGCAAACCTAACACTTATCCAATTTTCAGTGCGGTATAATTAAGCTACTGAGATAGACCTACGTTCAGCTGAAACCAAAACTGTATAGGCATTACGTGCTGCTGCATTGCAAGTGTATGATTATTATGAAGATGGCCAGGGAAGAACTAGTCTGCAAAACAGCTCTTCTGTGCTCTTCAACAGGAGTGAGTCGCCTAAAATTGCACATCGGGATATAAGTATGCACAGTGACACTCAGAGGTAGCGTATGCAAATAATTCTAATATTTAGGGAAACAATTAATAGTATCAATTGCGCTTACCTTGAAAAGGATATTCGTGTCGTTTTTACAGAACAGACGTGAGATGTGCGTCACAAAGGAGTCGTAGGTTTCTGGGACTAGTTAGCTTATCAAGGATTCGAGCGAGGAGAGGCGGGAAGGTTCCACGAAAACAATGCTGTACTTAAACACCGCTCTACTAGTCAGTATCCATTACATGTTCTGGCTGTCTTGAAACTGTTACGTCTGTGTGGAATATGCAAGTTCGATTTGCAGAGAATGCTGTTGCTGTTGCTATTGTTGTTTAGGTTTACTTAAGGGGAGACGGAAGGCAGTTTTATCCCTATTCTGCCAATGCTATTTTACCCTTTGAATACGTACACTTTTCAAAAGGACTATAAGTGATAAAACAATGAAATATTTGCTGCATATGTATAACATACGTGCCTCAACTTAAAAGTAAAATGAACATAATACGTCGTATGGTTTTGAAGAAAAAAAAATTATTCTTTCACTAGTAAAATTTAACTTTTTTTTGTACATTAATTATTATAAAACAGTTTCTAATTGTTTGGTGGTTCTCAATTTACTTGTAACAACTTATTACCATCTGCAGTACAAATCGACCGAATTTCATGTTTCTAATCTCATTAGTTTATCAAATAATGATTCCTGAAAATAAAAAAAATGTTTTGAGAAAAATCCATTTAAAGTTTAATATTGCAATTGTAGTATAGTTCTTGATGAGAATTACTTGCCACTAATATTTTCCTGCACCATACTGAGCATCATCTGAATCATACTGATCTTCTTTTCTTCTCTTGCTCCCTCTTCTTTTCTGTTGGCTTCTTTCGTGCATTTTAAATTAGTAATATCTGCTTTGCAGATTCTCTCTTTATCTATTTTCACCAAGGATTTTGCAGTATTTCCACTAAATTTTATGCCCAGTAATTCCAAAACTTCCAGTTTTCTAATTACACCATCATTGAAGCATAAAATAGCATCAAAAAAATGGCTCTGAGCACTGTGGGACTCAACTGCTGTGGTCATAAGTCCCCTAGAACTTAGAACTACTTAAACCTAACTAACCTAAGGACATCACACACATCCATGCCCGAGGCAGGATTCGAACCTGCGATCTTAGCGGTCGCGCGGTTCCAGACTGAAGCGCCTTTAACCGCGCGGCCACTCCGGCCGGCCAAATAGCATCATAAACACCAAATTTGAGGGTTGTAAGCTGAACAAATACAGTTTCGGTAACCGTTCCAAATGACAGAATTCACACATTCATTTAAATTTTGGGGTTCCCATGAATACATTTCTTCAACAAGGTATCTTAACAAATGTCTCTAAATATGGGTTTAATTTCATTCATTACTAATGCAGGTAAAGAATGTTTGTGGTCATATCTGGCACTTCTCATGTACTTGCACCAAGTGTCAGGATCATTCTGGTAAAGACCGCGTGTCAGGAAAACCATCATATCTCACGAAAAAATTGTCGTATTTATATAAAACAGAAACTGTTTCACGCAGGAAAGACCAGGCATTTCAAATATGCTAAAATCTAAAAATCGAATTTTTGAAGCCCGCTTTTAAGGCTGGAGGGAGCAGGGGTAGCTGTTCTGCCCTGCCGCATAGCTGGGTATCTCGATATCAAGACAGTTAACTCAGGTATCATCATTGCTCTGGGGAGTAGAATCATGATTATTATGTATGTAGCGCAGCATTTAATGCTATCTGTCGTATCGCAGAGCAGTTTTCCATAGACGAGGCACTGCCTACCAGGGTATACACCAGCTTTCTAACGTATCTTCTAACAGTGTTAAAAGATAGCGTTGGACACAATAAGGAACGTGGGACATCAGAATTATGGATATCCTCGGAATCTTTCGCGGTGTCAGACTTCGATAAAATCTTGACGGTAGGCTTGACGTTTTGTAGTGACGCGGGAGCGGCACTTCCAACGTGGCGCCCGACCCCTCACGTCTCGGGTCGTTACCCAGTCCTGCGGCGGTACGGACCGGCTAGCAGCTGCCCAACCTGCCTCCCGCGCATGCAGCACTCCGGCCCTCTCTGGAAGGTTCCAGGCGCCACCATTACTCTGAGGTGACAAGTCGTGGGATACCTCATAATATGTCGGACCTACTTTTTCCCGGAGTAGTGCAGCAGCTCGACATGGCACGGACTCAACAAGTCGTTGGAAGTGCCCTACAGAGATACTGAGCCATGCTGCCTTTGTGCGAAAGTGTTGCCGGTGCTGGGTTTCGTGCATGAACGACCCTCGGTGGGATTCACGTCGCTCGAATTGTCCAGAATGTTCTGCAGACCGATCGCGACAAGTGTGACCCGGTGACATGACGCATTCTCATCGATAAAAATTACATCGTCGAATGGCTGCAAATGGTCTCAAAGTAGCCGAACATAACCATTTCCAGTAAATGACCGGTTCCGTTGGGCCAGAGGGTCCAGTCCATTCCGTGTAAACACAGCCCACACCATTATGGAGCCACCACCAGTGTGCGCAGTGCCTTGTTGACAGCTCGGATCCACGGCTTCATAGAGTCTGCGCCATACTCGAACACTACCATCAACTCTTACCATCTGGAATCGGGGTTCGTCTGGCCAGGCTAGTCGTCTAGGGTCCAACCGATAGTCACGAGTCGAGAAGAGGCGCTGCAGGTGATGATGTGATATGATGTGATGTTAGGTAAGGCGGTCTGCTGCTGTAGTCCATTAACGCCAAAACTCGCCGCACTGCCCTAACGGACACGTTCGTCGGACGCCCCACGTTGATTTCTGCGGTTATTTCACGCAGTGCTGCTTTTATGTTCTGTTAGCACTGAGAAATCTTTGCAAAACCCGCTAGCCTCGGTCATTAAGTGAAGGCTATCGGCCGTGGTGAGAGATAATGCCTGAAATTTGGTATTCTCTCGGCGCACTCTTGACACTGAGGATTCGGAATATTCAATCCATAACGATTTCCGAAATCGAATATCCCATGCGTCTAGCTCCAACTACCATTCCGCGTTCAAAGTCTGTTATCGCCCGACGGCGGCCATTGTCAAGACTTTTTCACATGATTCACCTGAGTGCTCCACCAGTCCACTGCCCTTTTTTATACGTTGTGGCCGCGATACTACTGCCATCTGTATTTATGCATATCGCTGTCCTACGAGTTGTCACCTCAGTGCAAGCAGGACATCTTTTCGGCCCCGGCAGTCAGTGGTCGTAACTCCTGTTAATGGCGGAGACAGCTATCGAAAGCTCGAGTGTTTTATTCGAATTGACTCGGTTTGTAAACCGAGAAGATTTTATTGAACTATTACGGCTGCCCAGTTCATAGCGCAGGACACTCTAGACTGTTTTTTTTATTGTTTCCCTAGCAATGGAAGGGCGAAGGGTATCTTACACGGCACACACACCCCTCCTTCAATCTGATGTAAGATTTTTAAATTGTTTTAATGCGTAAGGTTAGTGTAAACGAGAATATAGAAACTACACCAAATCATTTGAAACGGCGGCGGAATACAGCATACAGTTATTTTGCTGCTCAGTAGCAAAACTCATCTGCTACTTTCAGTGTGTCATTTAATTACTTCAGTTCCCTCTCTATCGTCCGATTTAATGCGGCTACATTACATTACCCATGTTTAATATATTTTTATATTAATCTTGTTTCGTACTTTCAAGGCACTACCCATTCTCTTCAACTGATCTTCAAAGTCCTTTGCTGTCTGCGACAGATTACGTCATATACAAACCTCAACTTCTTCCTGAACTTTTAATTCCTTTTCCCAATTTCTCTTTCGTTTCCTTTACGGACTGCCCAATGTACAAATTGAAGGACTGGGAAATTGGCTACAACCCTGTCTCACACCCTTCTCAACTACCATTTCCCTTTCATGTCCTTCCGCTCTTAAAACAGCAGTCTGTTTTTTTCTGAGTTGTGTACAACCTTCTGCTCCCTACATTTTATTTCTGATACGCTCGGAATTTCAAAGAGTGTATTCCAATCAACAGTTTCAAAGGCTACAAGACTACATTTGCCGCCGGCCAGGGTGGCCGAGCCGTTCTAGGCGCTACAGTCTGGAACCGCGCGACCGCTATGGTCGCAGGTTGGAATCCTGCCTCGGGCATGGATGTGTGTGATGTCCTTCGGTTAGTTAGCTTTAAGTAGTTCTAAGTTCTAGGGGACTGATGACCTTAGAAGTTAAGTCCCATAGTGCTCAGAGCCATTTGAACTACATTTGCCTACCTTTAACTGGTCTTCTAAGACAAGTCGTAAAGTCGGTACTGTCTCTCCGGAACCCAAATTGTTCTTCCCCCAATTCGGTTTCTTCTAGTTTTTCCATTCTTCTGTAATGACTTATTAACAATATTCAGACCTGTCAGCACCAGTTTTCCTTGTAACTGGAATTTAATTCTTCTTGATACCTGAGTGACTTCGCCTGTCTCATATATCTTGCATAACCGGGAAATATCTTTGTAATAAGTAGTACTGAGGAGAATCGCAATAACTCTTGGGGGAACAATATATACTCGAGAGGTCTTGTTTTGACTCAGACGTTTCAATGGTCTGACAAATTCTACTCGCAGTGTCTTACCTCCCACTTCGCTTCATCTACTTGCTCTTGCTGTTGTTCAACATTGTCTTCAATTCATGTTCCTTGTTCCTTGTAGAGTCCCTCTACACAGGATACTTCAAAAACGCTTTCACTAACTTTGGGAAAAGGTTCTTTACACAAAACAAGGAAGTTCATATAAACATATGTCCGAAAGCATACAGCTGCATAGACTAATTGTTGAAGGTGCCTCAGAGATGATAATCCAAAGGACTGAGGTCGGTGGAACGTGTAGGCCATGGAACTAATCCTCTTCTACCTGTCCGTCTCATGACAGATAAAAGCCGCTGTACCTCGAACACTGAGACTGAAATGTCCTGGAACTGCGTCTTGCATAAACCACGTGCTGCCTTTTATTTCCAGGGGCACAATTTCCATTAAGTCTTGGAGGGTGTTCTGAATAACGTGTCTGCCAGCTGTAAGACGTGCTGGGCGGATGTATGGCCCTTCCATTCAGTCAACTACAATTCCAGCCCACACAGTAATGTTAAACTGACACTGTAGCCTGTATTGTAGCACGAAGACTGCAATCAGCTCATACACGTTAGTTGTGGAAATCTGTTATTCCATCTCTTTCAAACCTTGCCTCGTCTGCAAACAAATTTGAAGCGGCAGACAACGAATTGGCAGTTTCCGTAACAAACCGTCGGTAAAACTTCTCCCATGGTGGGTGATACGGATACATGAGTTGCTCGTAAAGTATTCTCCACGCTGAACTTGGTGTACCACATGACAGAGCTATTTGTCTTGCGCTCATACCTGGCTCTTCTTTTACAGCCTATAGAACGTGCTCTTCCTGGTGAGTCGTATGAGCAACACATGGTCTTCTTCGGTCAGTAATCTGTGGTGCTATGATTCCTGTCTCGGCAACTAGACGATGCACAGCATCGGAGGTTGGATGAGTCGGCTGTCTTTGGTCTGGAAAGGTCGTCTGATACAGACGTGCAACCTCTCGTCCGTTACTACTCGCGCGGCCGTACACGACAACCATGTCTGCTCACGAAATGAATATCGTGCCATGTTTGAACACAGCACTTTCAGTTAATTTATAACCTTTATTTAATATATGTACACAATGGACACGTTGAGGACAGACGAATGACGAATATAAACAAGCTTCCTTGGCAACAAAATACCATCTAGCATACAGTGAATCAAACGGGAGCATAGATAATTGAAGTTGCTGAATTGTTCCTGGAAAGCCGTCGAACGTCAGTTGTGATTAATTACTCGAAAACGAAGGATTTTCGGACATGGTTTTGTGTAAACCTTTTTTCTTGTTTTGCTTTTGGGCGACCCGTCCCCAAAGTTAGTAAAAGTATTTTTTTAAACACCCTGTATATTCCGACCACGTGTATAATGGAAATAAAGCAAACCTACGTTCCTAGTGCATTTCAGTAGATTTCGGTGTCTCTAATCGTTAACGGAACAATACGACTTGTGAACAGAGTTCAGTCTGTCAACATTTCAGCCTTAGACAGTGCGCATGTTTCCAGTTCACAGCAAGAAAGATTGTCAGTGCAGGATGATGCCCACCTGATTGGTATATATCGTATATCACAACGACGGTACTCGAAGATGCAACTTTGAAGATATGATTCGCAATGGTTGCCCACAGTCAAGAAAACTAGCTGATGACCGGTGCCTACAAATTTTGGTTCCTAGATATCCCGAGGAAAATACTACAGAATAGCGCGCTGCCTTTTTGAGGCACCTGGGGGGTTGTTTCGACCCAGGTAGTACTTTCCTAACTCCTCACGATCAATCTGATTTTGGGAAATCCATTACGAACAACAGTACAAACCTTTCAGCTCGATGGAGCGAGAAGAAGTTGGACTAGAAGACCCCTGGAGCGGAATCTGGATCAGTGACGTCGGGTTTCTTCGTTCGTCGTAGAAAAGTGTGGAGATCCAGAACACGTCTCGAGAGTCCTGCCTCCAAGGATCAGGTGGGAGATAGGATAGTCATGTTCTGGGCCGTTATCACGTCGGATATCTCATCGCTATCGAGGGCAGTTTGAGTACAGTCAACACTTCGCCAAATCGCAAGTCTTCCAAGGCGATAATGTGTGAGCACACCTGTTGAACACCTCGCTGCTGGAGGCAGGATGCAAACCGAGTGGTATGACCTACGTATCTGCTGACGGGAACGCGACTGAGTGTGTTTTCTGGAGCGCTCTTGACACACTGGCCGATGTCGGGAGGGTCGTTGTTGAAGAGTTGTATAGACTGCAGCAGTAACGTCTCGTTCACGTCGTGTACAACGCGCCTCGGAGTGTCGGCCCGTGTTGGAATCCTCGGGCTGGAACAAAATAATATCGAATGTTACCCAGGAGCAGATTTTGATTTCACAAGTGTGCAAATATGAGCACTTTCCAACACACTACCTTCGTTTTGGTTATTGTTTTATTTATTTCTAACTAAAGTTTCTCTTTTAGTTTCATAAGGCTTGTTCTAGCATTCGCTGTCGCGCTTGTACCTCAGCTCGCAGATATGTAGGTGTTGCAAGACATTTTTCCAGCGGTTTGTTTCGCATATGGTAAAATATGCACAGGGCGTTTGAAAACACATAATATGGCTCATCATTTTGCCACGCTCCATATACAAATCTTGTAGGAAAGGAAAGGATGGGTGTAATAGAGGTGCAAAATGCCGTCCAAAACGTACTGTACAGTCAGGTTACCTTCCATTCAGAAGGCTGTTGCACTCAGCGACTGTTATATTGACTTGTAAACAATATATTTCAGTTATCAGTCGTCCTTTTTAAATTTTATTGGCAGATCTAGATTTCAGCTAGAAACTAGCCATTCTCAATGCTAAGAATACAAGAGGTACGTAGTTAGATGTCATAAAAAGTTGCAATTAATGGCTTAACTCGTATGGTTTTTATATTACATACCACTATTATTTTTGATCAATGCATGTAATGCCTGTTGGTCGGGATTCATCCACAGTTAATTGAATACTACTGTTTGCGGAAGGCTGGCTGTATGGAGACCACATCGGTTGGTTACATGGCGCCATTTGTGTGAACTACGTATAAACCTCAAGGAAAGTAAGCTACTTCAAATTTAAATACAGAAAATGAAACATAAGTAAAATTCTTAAATTGTCGTCCGACTTCTTCATATTTATCATCAAGTAATAAAATTGCCATGTTCACTCGTTGTGAGCCCTTTATTATTATTAAAACATTTAAAGTACGTCAGGTGGGTAAAACTTTTTAAATTTTTTTAAACATTTGTTAAAATTTATAAAACACTAGAAGACACGTGCTGTATACAACTATTAGTTTATATGGCTTAAATATATGTTTATTTTTATATTATATCTCCCTTTATTAAAACATAAGTATATTGTTCATCATATTTACTAAATTGTTTATAGATGGCGCCAAACATCAGTCAGATGCATGGTTCTTACAATTTGGGATAGCCAAATTGCAGTAACCATGCATCTGACTGATGTTTTGGCGCCACCTATGAACTATTTAGTAAATATGATGAACAAAATACTTATTATGTTTTAATAAAGGGAGATATAATATAAAAAGAAATATATATTTAAGCCATATAAACTAATAGGTGTATACAGCATGTGTCTTTTAGTGTGCCGGCCGCAGTGGCCGAGCGGTTCTAGGCCGTTCAGTCTGGAACCGCGCGACCGCTGCGATCGCAGGTTCGAATCCTGGCTCGGGCATGGATGTGTGTGATGTCCTTAGGTTAGTTAGGTTTAAGTAGTTCTAGGGGACTGATGACCTCAGATGTTAAGTCCCATAGCGCTCAGAGCCATTTGAACCATTGCTTCTAGTATTTTATAAATTTTAACAAATTTTTTAAAAAATTTAAAAAGTTTTACCCACCTGACGTAATTTAAATGTTTTAATAATAATGAAGGACTCACAGAGAGTGAACATGGCAATTTTATTACTTGATGATAAATATGAAAAAGTCGGTCAACAATTTAAAAATTTCCCTTATGTTTCATTTTATGTCATTAAATTTGAAGTGGTTTACTTCCCTTGAGGTTTATACATAGTTCACACAAATGGCACCATGTAACCAACCGATGTGGTCTCCATACAGCCAGCCTTCCGCAAACAGTAGTATTCAATTAACTGTGGATAAATCCCGACCAACAGGCATTGCATGCATTGATCAAAAATAATAGTGGTATGTAATATAAAAACCATATGAGTTAAGCCATTAATTGCAACTTTCTATGACATCTAACCGCGTACCTCTTGTATTCTTAGCATTGAAAATGGCTAGTTTCTAGCTGAAATCTAGATCTCCCAATAACATTTAGAAAGGACGACTGACAGCTGAAATCTATTATTTACAAGTACTGTACAGTGGTTTGCGGAGTATGTGCAGGGTTTCCTACACACCCATCCCCCCCCCCCTCCTCTCATCCTTGACCTGCACACCAGCTCTTCTCTCTCGCTTTGTCATCCATCTCTTGCGGACTAATAGAAGGGCAACACGAGGCTACGTCACACCTCAGACAAGACGTCTGGAAGGCAGCTGAGGCAGTGATTGTCCCGGTGGGCACGAGCTGTTGCCGCTCCGGGTGTTGGGCCGGCCAGCTGCCGCCGCGGCAGGTGTCCGCGCCGCATCTGCTCCACCTGCGGGTGGCAGCTGCAGCCTGCTGCCCGATACCTGAGCCCTGATTCTTTCTTGCCGCCTCAGTCGGGTTTCGGGCATGGAGCCAGTCACACGCGGAAAGATGCGCCAGCGCCTGATGCTACTGACGAAGACCACGCTGAGCCTAGTGCTCAAGGCAGTCCGTGGTAAGGTGCATTTTTAGTACATCAATTTTCGCCCCATCAGTGTGAGAAAACTGTTGTTTATTTGTATTATGGTAGTTTTTTCTTATAACTGGACGCAAACTTTCACGATAAAGAAGCCTGGTTCCTTTGCTACACGCGTTTGCCATTCAGTTATTGGCCTGACACTAACAACGCATTACTCTTTCGTTTTGACTACAGTGCGTGTAAAGTTTCTATCGTTCATTGGTCTGTGGTGACGTGGTGTAAAGTACATTTCGATTCCTTAAAGTTACCCAAAAAGGCCTGGGAAAGCCCTGTTTTACTTTTGAAAACAATTTTCAATACATTTCTTAAACTTGCGAAGCGGCTCATCTGCTTTTAGCTCAAGATGTCTACTGACAACTAAACGTTTATACCGTCCAGCTCCTGGAAGACTGTTTGTAAAACTTCGTAGGTCTGTCAGTCAGGTTTTGACATACTACTTCAACGAAGTCCTGTGTAGAAGCGTCAGTAATTTCGAAACCAACTGTAGCTAAGCGGAGAGTGGAAAATTTTGACCCGTGTGCCCTAGTGTTTTAGTGAAAAAAAAATATGTCCAAGAGCCGGATCTCATTCGCTGTCGAACGCTGTTAAGTGCCTGTGCACCTTGAGATAAATTATGTTCCAGCGGAAAAATGTTGATATTGGAGCACAAAATAGCGAAAACGCACCTGTTTGTTAACAGACTCTGGGGTACCAGCAGCCTCATTCTCCCTTCCTCAGAATCCTTAAAAATTTTCTCAAAGTTTTGGCATGCGAACATAATCGCGCTCCTATTAACATGCAATTAACGTGCAGCTCACCTCTACCACAAGATCCCCCCCATCCCCCCCCCCCCCTCACCTGTAACTCGCTCACATCCCATCCACTCACAGTTGCCCTTCTCACTCGTTTGTCAAGCCAAACTCATTGACATCTCTTCGTGTCTCTCCGTCAGTGTCTCGTGTCTCCCAGCCAAAGTCTCCTTCGCTCTGTCCTGCTACTGCTGTGTCTCATCACTGTCATTGTCTCCCTCTTACTCTCTCTTGCTGCTACTATTTCATTCATTCCTTCTCACTGCAGCTCTCTCTCTCTTCCCCCCCCCCCCCCTCCCTCCCTCGCTGTCTCTTCCTCGTTCTCATTGTCGTAGACTGTCTCTCATTATCACTGGTTCTCACGCACTTTCTCCTTCTCTTTATCCCTTCTGCATCTTTATATCTACGTCTACACAGATACTCCGCAAACCACCGTACGGTGCGTGGCGGAGGCTACCCTGTACCACTACTTGTCATTTCCCCTCCTGTTCCACTGGCAAACAGAGCGCGCGAAAACGACTGCCTATATACCTCCTTATAAGCCCTCATTTCTCGTATCTTCGTGATCTTTACGCGCGGCAGTAGAATTGTTCGGCAGTCAGCTTCAAATACCGGTTCTCTAAATTTTCTCAATAGTGTTTCTCGAAAAGAACGTCGCCTTCCTTCCAGGGATTCCCATTTCAGTTCCCGAAGCATCTTCATAACACTTACGTGTTGTTCGTAGCTGTCGGTAAAAATCTAGCAGCCCGCCTCTGAATTGCTTCGATGTCTTCCTTCAATCCGACTTGGTACGTATCCCAAACACTCGAGCAGGACTCAAGAGTAGGTCGCACCAGCGTCCTATATGCGGTCTCCTTTTCCACTATCACTGCCATGTCCACTCTTCTTTTCTAGCACTGTCTGTCACTGTCAACTATGTCCCGCTGCCACTGTGTCCCTCCCTTTCTCTGACAGTGCTGTTGTTTCCTCTTTTCTTTTTATACCACAACCACTCTCTGCGATCTTCCACTATTAATTACTTTTCCGTCTTCTCCTTCCCACTGCCACTGTCTCCTCTTTCAGCATAAAAAGCGCGATATGATCGGTGCCAACATTTCAGGGGCAATTTTTATAGATGCTGCGGTAGGTAGACTGAGGCACACGGTATCCCATTTTTCTATCAGTCTTTTAATAATCAGGAGCACATTCGACATTTTTGTGCAGGAGTAGGAGCATTTTTCCACTGGTTATCTTTTTCTCCCCTTGCAGAGCAGGGGATGTCACTCATAGGAAAAAGAGCTTCATGGATCAGTAAAATTTTTGTAGTTTACTTATGTAAAATTGAAAGAAGGCAAAATTATGTAATTTTTGCACCTCAGACCGGATTTTGTGTGTACAAACGTTTTGCATATGCTTCAGTACAACAACAATGGGTTCCCAGAACCATTCTGATGATAACGGAGACTCTTAACATATTTATCCGTGTTACGTCAAGTTACGAACTACAGTTTCGCTTCACACCGGATTTTACGCTTGTATTTTGCGAGTACAAGTATATTAACTTTGAACCTCTGTATATCGGAAACGGTTATAGATGATGTGCATAACCGTCTTGGGATCGGTGGCTCATTTTGGTACCCAGAAACGATGTCTATGGGGCTTTTTCTCGAAAAAAGGCCTAGAGAATATATCGTTAAAATTTGAGCAATTTGTTACGGTTATTTAGATATCCACAGCTGACGGCGAAAAAATGGTGAAAAATGCTTTTTTCGGTTTTTCTCAGGAACGGCCTACGAACTAAACAGCGACTTCATAAATCTCTTAAGGCGCACCGTAGACGACATCTAATGCAAGAAGAATCAATCTATCTTCCGATGCTGGAGGAAGTGTGCAATTTTCAAACTTTGACCCTGTATTATACGATAGTTGTAGCAAGACTATCTTCCTGTTGTGTGTACAAAACGGTCCCTAGCCCAATGGCTACCCAAAACACTTGATCACACCTTTCTGCCACCATAGACCCGAAGTATGAGTCCCGGAAGATTCCGTTTTGGAACATACTAGGTAGTGCATGCTGTTACATGCGTACCGATTGTTCGTTGTTCGTTTTTGTGGTCTTTATTATATTCTCTAGAGTAGAAATCCCCGATATTCCGTCAATGAAGCAAAAACCCCTTGTTTGACTGATAGGAATGATTAAAAACCCTATTATTCGTTTACAGCTCAGTCGGCACATCTTAATAAGGCAGACATTTTTTTGCGTGTAACAATACTATCCTCTTACTGCTGGGATTTCAGTATCTGTTTTCTGATTTGATCCACGGTGAGCCATCCTATTCTGTGTCAAGGAGTGCGGTACACATAAAAATTCAGCACTTGTGTGAGCAATAAGCGCTGACAGGCTAACGTATTTCAAGGGGAGGAGATATTTTGTCTTCTCGTAGCGCAGATCTATTGTCTACACATCAGAAAAATTGTACTACGAAACAGCCTCTGGCACGTTGTCCTGCTACATGTCTCGATACTGGGATAATGTGGTAAAACTGAAGACTCTTGTCGATGTTCCCATAGCAGCCCTGTTGGTAATATCGCACCACTCATTAGGGGAGTTTAAATACGGTAAATGAGTATCATTGGAGGTGTGCGTGCGGTGGGGCGACATTGTCATGAATGTTACATGACGAGGCAAATTTGCCCCGATTGGTGCATGTTGCCTGTCTACGTACACTATTTCTGGATAGTTGCTACAGATAGACAAAGTTAATTGGCGTCTGTACAGGTAATACGATGGATATGTAGTTGAACCGTGATCGTTGTATACACGAATGGGCCCCAGCAAGGAAAGGCATTCCACTGTTCAGCTGTATCCCGGATGGGGTTTCAAGTATGCCTTCCGGAACACTTAACAAATTTTTATGCAGAGTCTTACCGCATTATGACGATATTGGAATGGATTCAAAGGCATCACAGTCCCAAAGTTTGTCTGTTTTGAATCGTTAAGTGCGCTAGAAGCGGTCCACAGCATGTATCCAGTAGACCAGTTGTTTCAGATCGTCCATGACACCTTACAGCGCATCCAACGCCGACCCAAGCAGGTGGTCTTTTACTGAGTACGTAGACACGTGGGATGCAAGGAAACGACACAGCCGACAAAGCAACCAAAGAATCGTGTAGGGATGTGTACAGTATCATTTGCTTCCAAATACGTACTCCGTAAGCCAACGTACCACAACTAATTTCCTCTCCTGTTCCACTCACGAGGGAAAACGACTGTCCGGAAATCTAAATCTGGAAATATGGAAGTTGCCTGTTTCCCTTCACCCATAGTTCGCAACATATTACCAGAGAAAAGGGCAAGCTGAGTTTCGAACGAGGGATACTTCTTAAAACTTAGCTTATTGGTGGACATAAGTTTCTCGGTCTCAAAGAAATGTTTTATATTCGAACTAAGAGCATATTCATGGTTTCTGCAGGAAACCAGTGCTAGGGTTACGGTCTGTAATTTAGCGGATCCGTTCTTGTACTCAGATATAGAAGCACCGGCTATTTTTCGCAGTCGCTGGGGACTTTCGCTGGGCGAGAGATTCGCAATAAATGCAAGGGACCAACGCGGTAAAGTACTCTTTGTAAAACCGAATTGAGATTCCACGTGAACCTGGCGACTTATTTGTTTTCAACTCTTCCAGTGGTTTCCCTGAGCCACTGATGCTTATTACAATGTCGTGCCTACGAGAGTTTCTTCGTTGGTCAAACGATGGTATATTTGTACGAGTCTCCCGCATGAACGATTTCTTAAACGCGAAATTTAAAACTTTGACCTTAATTTTGTTACTGATCAACGGATAACTGGATGGGAGCCTTAGACCAGCTTAGTGACTTTACATAGGACCAGAATTTTGTCAGTTTCTCGGTCAGATATTTTGCGTAGGATGTCGGTTGTGGTTGTATGCTTCACGCATAGGTCTTTTCGAAGACGCACGAATCTGTACTGTCCTTTGCCTGTCTTCATTTGCGCGTTTCGTTTTGAACCGAGAGTGCAACAGCATTTGCTTACTTAGCATTTTCCGAATTTAGTTGTTAAACCATGGTGGGTACTTTTCGTTCTTTCTCTGACAGAAGAATCATGCGTCATAGAGAAACCGAACGTATGGAAGTGGCGAACAACAAATTGCGGTCACTGAAATCGACCACGCAGGTATTATTCCTCGACTTTCAGTTTAATAATTTAATGTATCATGTCGGCGATTATTTTATGTTTTATAGGTTGACTTCAGTCCATTTTAAGCCGCCGTCGCTGCCGCCCCCCCCCCCCTCCCCCCCCCCCCTCCCCACACACACACACCCGAGAATAGCATGTTCACACTTTGTAATGGCACTGAAGACCATGCAGTTGAGCACCCCACATCCAACATTATCATCACTTCTACGTGCCACTCAGCAAGAAATTGAGACAAGTTGTTTATAATACGTATATAATAATGTGTATATAATATTTTGTATTTATCATTTTCTATGTTGTTTCGGTCGTTTCTTGTAGTTTTAATGCAGCTGTATTGTGTCGGGTTAATATTTCGTACAACAGAATTTCAATTTCAGATACGTCCACGTACAACTGTGCTAATAACACACTGGTACAAAGGATACCAGAAAATAGTTTCTTATATTGCTGAGCAACAATCAAGCAGAGTTCTTAAAGCAACACACCGCCTTTATTGTTTGAGTACAGCCGAGGTTTCGGCCTTTTATACGATTTTCAGGTGCTTGATATTGTGTATTTAACATATATTGCAGGATACTTAACTAGTGACAGCATGTTAAGTATTCTGCAATATATATTAAAGACATAAAATCAGGCACGTGAAAATGGCCTAAAAGGCCGAAACCTGGGTTGTACTTAATAAACAATAAAACAGGCAACTGGCGGTATGTTCCTTTAAAAGATGCCAGAAAGGTTCTCTTATGTGGCATTTATTTCGCTTTTTCGCAGCGTTCACACAACCCTCAATACATGTATTCGTCCTTCCAAACTACAAACTATACATCGAATCACATTTGTCAACTGCCCTCTGACCGAGCGAGGTAGCGCAGTGGTTAGCACACTGGACTCGCATTCGGGAGGACGAATTAGTTCCATCGTAACCCATATGGACGGCTTGATGAATTTCGTTGAAGCAAACGACGATGGCTCCTAGCAAATAATTTGTGAAACCATAACAAGCAAACCAGAAATGTTATCTCTTGGAAATACATCCGTGGATTCGTGGTGAGAGACCGTTAGTCATCAGGTTAGGAGTTTTGAATAGACTCGTTACTCTAAACCTGCAGCACCGTTGGCATTCCCGCAAGTGTCGCTTGGACCGATTATCACGTTGCGGCAATCGACATGGCGTCAGCGCCCTCCTCCACTGACAACGTTTGCTGCGCCAGTTAACGGCACCCACACTGCGAGACGCGGCAGCAACGGGAATTTCCTACAGATGCACCTGGAAGAATCCGTCCGTACTTCAAGTCGGGGGCGGCCCGGTTTAGTCCGAAATGTTTGCACGAGTGAATGACACCTTCCTCGTCTGGAACCATTTTCACGTGTTGTCAAGGCAACGGTAGCGTCATAGATTGCTTCAAGTCTTACAAGAAATTATATATATATATATAGTGTGTGTGTGTGTGTGGGGGGGGGGGGGGGGTCGAGAGAGAGAGGGAGGGAGGGGAGGTTGTATGTAGATGCCTGCTGGGCACGCTAAGAAGCGCCTAGGACGGTCATCACTTGCCCCATGTTTTGCAACCTGAATGAATCACGTTTAGTTCTTTTTAACAAGCAAAAATATTTTTTCCCAGAGTGTGACGCTTTGGTACATTGCCCCAAGAATTTATAATTGAAGATCTTTTAATTAGGCTATGCGCTTACAGTTATTGCGTATAAAACAATTTTATTATGGAAAATTGCGACTTCGTTGGAAGTATTAATCGTCTGTGTGTTGTGAAGGAAGACAGGTAGGAACTGACCCGCAAAGGTATTTTTCATACTTCACAGTTGTGTTACGCCTTTGTTTCATTAGTTTCAGGGGCCAAGAACTTAGCGGCAGATTAAATTTTACCACCAAACCGTATGTATAATAAATAATTATTCAATTTACAACCAGGTACGTTGTAGCGTTCTTCGTACTTTTTCATTTGAACACTCCTTGTAGAATGAACGATCAGCTATACCACTAACGTGCATAACTACTTGTAAAGCATGACTAGAGTACGTTGAAAGAAAAGCAAGCAACGCCAAAATTCTATGTCGGACTGTATCTCGAAACTGCTTTTAAAGCATGACAAGTGGTTACTGGTTAAGAGTGCCAATGGATTCCTACTGGACTAAATGAGTAGTCACGGATGAACTCCTATGGCTTTCTCTCCCTACGTATTGACGACAGTAGTTCACCGAGGTGATTAACAAGGTGATAAGTCGCGGAACAAGTACACAATGCACCCTTTGCATGCGTTTGTTAAAGCATAAATGCATTTTTCTAGAAAATATGCTTCTCTTTGACAATTTCACGATGAACACAATTTCCAGAATCGCAAGGACACAGTTTGGGAACAGCATCTCCTGTTGCCATTTATGCACTAAACTATAAACATCAAAAAAAGTTCTGCATCACCCCAGTTTCCAGAACTCCTGGAGATAGACGTTCACTGTGGATGTTGTATCACAGACACAGTTCCTTTGACTGTTCAGAGATGTCACTTAACTCGTCCAAAGATGTAAACTACCATGCATGAGCTGCGCCTATTAGACGGAGCGAGTCCGACAGTCGATCAGTTCGTCTTTTCACCAGGAAGGAGGTACACGGCTCGTGTTGTCTGTAGTTCAACCATGCCTAGATGGTCGATACCGCGGTTCGATCGCGTCCGCATTGTAACTTAGTGAGGAAGGGCTCTCAACAAGGGAAGTGTCCAGGCGTCTCGGAGTGAACCAAAGCGATGTTGTTCGGACATGGAATAGATACAGTGAGACAGGAACTGTCGATGACATGCCTCGCTCAGGCCGCCCGAGGGCTACTACTGCAGTGGATGACCGCTACCTACGGATTATGACTCGGAGGAACGGTGACAGCAACGCCACCATGTTGAACAATGCTATTCGTCAAGCCACAGGACGTCGTGTTACGACTGAAACTGTGCGCAATAGGCTGCATGATGCGCATCTTCACTCCCGACGTCCACGACGAGGTCCATATTTGCAACCTAGACACAATGCAGCGCGGTACAGATGGGTCCAACAACATGCCGAATGGACCGGTCAGGATTGGCGTCACGTTCTCTTCACCGATGAGTGTCGCATATGCCTTCAACCAGACAATCGTCGGAGGCATGTTTGGAGGCAACCCGGTTAGGCTGAACGCCTTAGACACACTGTTCAGCGAATGCACCAAGGTGGAGGTTCCCCGCTGTTTAGGGGAGGCATTATGTGAGGCCGACGTACGCCGCTGGTAGTCATGGAAGGCGCCGTAACGGTTGTACGACACGTGAATGCCATTGTCCGACCGATAGTGCAACCATGTCGGCAGCGTATTGGCGAGGCATTCGTCTTCATGGACGACAATTCGCCCCCCCCCCCACCCCCATCGTGCACATATTGTGAATGACTTCCTTCAGGATAATGAAATCGTTCGACTAGGGTGGCCAGCATGTTCTCCAGACATGAACCCTATCGACCGTGCCTGGGATAGCTTAAAAAGGGCTGTTTATGGACGACGTGACCCACCAACCACTATGAGGGATCTACGCTGAATCGCCGTTGAGGAGTGGGACAATCTGAACCAACATTGCCTTGATGAACTTGTGGATAATATGCCACTACGAATACAGGCATGCGTCGATGCAAGAGGACGTGCTACTGGGTATTAGAGGTACCGGTGTTACAGCGATCTGGACCACCACCTCTGAAGGCCTCGCTATATGGTGGTACAATATGCAATGTGTGGTTCTCATGAGCAATAAAAAGAACGGAAATTATGTTTATGTTGACTCTATTCCAGTTTTCTGTACAGGTTCCGGAACTGAGGTGATGTGAAACGTTTTTTGATATGTGTATAAATGTCGTACTGGCGAAATGAAAATTCTGTTCGCAGTCCGACGTACGTGTGAAATTACTCGTAATACATTACATAACTCCGCTTGATTGTTTCTGTTAATGGCTACAAAGAAGCAAAACCAAACTACTCATCCGTATCTGGAATGTGCAACTCGAAGTATCTGTCTGACCTGGGTCGCAAAGCGCTTGACTGAGCACCGAGAGGTCGCGGGATCTTATCTCTGTCTGACGACGGACTCTTGGTTTAAACCGAGCCTTCACCTCTCAACGATGCGATGAGTCTTCACAAACGATACATACACTCCTGGAAACTGAAATAAGAACACCGTGAATTCATTGTCCCAGGAAGGGGAAACTTTATTGAGATATTCCTGGGGTCAGATACATCACATGATCACACTGACAGAACCACAGGCACATAGACACAGGCAACAGAGCATGCACAATGTCGGCACTAGTACAGTGTATATCCACCTTTCGCAGCAATGCAGGCTGCTATTCTCCCATGGAGACGATCGTAGAGATGCTGGATGTAGTCCTGTGGAACGGCTTGCCATGCCATTTCCACCTGGCGCCTCAGTTGGACCAGCGTTCGTGCTGGACGTGCAGACCGCGTGAGACGACGCTTCATCCAGTCCCAAACATGCTCAATGGGGGACAGATCCGGAGATCTTGCTGGCCAGGGTAGTTGACTTACACCTTCTAGAGCACGTTGGGTGGCACGGGATACATGCGGACGTGCATTGTCCTGTTGGAACAGCAAGTTCCCTTGCCGGTCTAGGAATGGTAGAACGATGGGTTCGATGACGGTTTGGATGTACCGTGCACTATTCAGTGTCCCCTCGACGATCACCGGTGGTGTACGGCCAGTGTAGGAGATCGCTCCCCACACCATGATGCCGGTTGTTGGCCCTGTGTGCCTCGGTCGTATGCAGTCCTGATTGTGGCGCTCACCTGCACGGCGCCAAACACGCATACGACCATCATTGGCACCAAGGCAGAAGCGACTCTCATCGCTGAAGACGACACGTCTCCATTCGTCCCTCCATTCACGCCTGTCGCGACACCACTGGAGGCGGGCTGCACGATGTTGGGGCGTGAGCGGAAGACGGCCTAACGGTGTTCGGGACCGTAGCCCAGCTTCATGGAGACGGTTGCGAATGGTCCTCGCCGATACCCCAGGAGCAACAGTGTCCCTAATTTGCTGGGAAGTGGCGGTGCGGTCCCCTACGGCACTGCGTAGGATCCTACGGTCTTGGCGTGCATCCGTGCGTCGCTCCGGTCCGGTCCCAGGTCGACAGGCACGTGCACCTTCCGCCGACCACTGGCGACAACATCGATGTACTGTGGAGACCTCACGCCCCACGTGTTGAGCAATTCGGCGGTACGTCCACCCGGCCTCCCGCATGCCCACTATACGCCCTCGCTCAAAGTCCGTCAACTGCACATACGGTTCACGTCCACGCTGTCGCGGCATGCTACCAGTGTTAAAGACTGCGATGGAGCTCCGTATGCCACGGCAAACTGGCTGACACTGACGGCGGCGGTGCACAAATGCTGCGCAGCTAGCGCCATTCGACGGCCAACACCGCGGTTCCTGGTGTGTCCGCTGTGCCGTGCGTGTGATCATTGCTTGTACAGCCCTCTCGCAGTGTCCGGAGCAAGTATGGTGGGTCTGACACACCGTTGTCAAAGTGTTCTTTTTTCCATTTCCAGGAGTGTAGTTCGGTTTGCACGTTGGATTGTGGGTCCCTTCCCCCGGGTTGATGATTGAGGCAGGTTGGGGACACGGAAGTCGCCGAGGTGGATTCTTCTGGAAAGACTTGCACCAGGCAATTGAGCCACACGAAATTGTTGTTATATAACGAGGCATGTGCACACTCCATAGAAGTATTGCTAATGTATTGACAGCAAGCAGGCACTGATTATCGATTCTTTCATTTTAACAAATCGTTTTCGTTCCTACTGTCCATCTTCTAGCACCACACAGTATGTTTCACATGAGCAGAAACAATGTGGGATGGGATGTTCTTATCGCGTTACGATTAAATCCAGTAAATAAACACGTATATTCCTTGGGCGGTTTAAGAGTAGTTTCCCGTCAAGAGAAGTGTTGTTCCGTAACATGACTGAAGCGCACAAAGACCGTTATCTTGCTCTTTGCTATAATTACGTATATCACTGTACTTTTTAGAGGAACATTGTTGGTAGTTTCGGAGGCAAACATGAGCTGAGACACTGAACGAAGCTGGAAGTGCGTAAACGCTCTCTCGCGTTCTCATTCGTACTTAAATTGTGTGTGTCCGCGCCAAATTGGCCCGGACAAAATCCGTGATTTATCTTCGGCGTTTCTACCTTCGTCTCTATCATTACCGCACAAACGTCATCTTCAGTCTCTAGCGACGACGTTTCTGCTTTGTTAACCCTTTATTTACTGGTGCAACAGCCGGTAAAGCAACAGGCGTTTGGAAGCAAACTGAATTGTTTCCCGCTTTAAAGTACCTCTCACCAATGTGACGAAATGTATTAGCGTAAATTTATTGCTTGTTAGTGTCTTCCACTAGTACCGTAATATTTTAGTAAGTAGTTAAGATGAAACTTAATGACAGTTTGAAGGTTTATACTTGTAGTTGGCGTCAGTATCCAGGAGTTGCGATATCTGTATAACCCTGATAAAACAGTAGGTCCTGTGTTTTTCCATGGGAATAGACTGAACTATTTTAACTTACTATTCATATATCTGCCGTTTATTTCACTTCATGTTGTTCAATAAGCAAAAAATAGCAATTGCACTTTACATTCAGTTAGTTAAGAGACTTAATTTGTGCTCATCCTCACTGTCGAAACATTAGTGGCACATGTTGCAGCGAAAGTACTATGCATATCAATTATGCTTCGTTGTAGGAGTAACCAGAACATTCTATGAGTCAACATAACAGTTTATGAACTTCCGTTCATAAAATTTGACATAATTACGAAATATTCAATGTTTATCATAAATAGGAAATCTTTGCAGTTACTATCAAAGTAAAAGGTATTTATGAATGTAACAAAATCAATTACATATCTTTAAAAGTTAAAGCCGACCTCGGTGGCCGAGCGGTTTTAGGCGCTTCAGTCCGGAACCGCGCGACTGCTACGGTCGCAGGTTCGAATCCTGTCTTGGGCATGGATGTGTGTGATGTCCTTAGGTTAGTTAGGTTTAAGCAGTTCTAAGTTCTAGGGGACTGATGACGTCAGATGTTAAGTCCCATAGTGCTCAGAGCCATCTTTCAAAGGTATGAATGTTACGCCACGACATTAATGTAACATAATATCGATTGGTTAAGTTAATTAAAAATATCGTTGACTTTTTCATGAATGATGTTAAAATAGGGTTGTGTTCCACAAGTTTTTTGTGACTTGTTAAGAAAAATAATTTTAGTGGTATAAGCCGGTGGCGTATGGAACCATCGATTTGTAATCGGTAAGTCCAAAAAGATGAATCAGGTTCTTCACAATTGAAAGTTGATGTGAAAAATGTTTAAAAACCAAATGGTATCGTAGACGTCCACAACCAACAGAAATTGTGAAAGATCCTGCCTTACTACGCCACATGCGTATGGAAGCGTACCAGATACTACACACTTTTCAACATCATAATTCAGCTGGACGGACGCCGTTATCTTTTGGCGTTCTCCCATCTTCTTCCCGACAGAGGAATCCCACGATTCACGAGTCATTATCACAATCCGAGGTCGCAGCTGCGCAGAATCCTTGCCCCTTGTTATCACGAATTCGTCAGAGGTCTCGTCTCTTCCCGGAATAAACATTTGTATAGCGTGAACAAGAGCCACTTTCAGGAAACATCAGAATGAGCGTATTTTTTTTTAGACATTCCGTAACACCGTGTGACGATACAATTTTATAACGAAATTTTCTCACACAATGGGCGTACACTAAGGGAACAAGTGACTGTGTTGTAAGCGACATTCCTTTATCGTGTTTTTAAGCCTCGGGCCACGCACGATGCTCAAAACTGCAATAGAATAATCACTTAAGCTGTTCTCGTTACTAAATTGTGGCACTTGTTTAGCAAAAATTGATACAGAGTGATGAAATTACGTTGCTCATATCTGAAAAACATTTCTCTCTTGGAAGAACACGCTTACTGTACTTGAAGGACAGTGGATTTCTCGTGTTTCAAATGAACGTGGCGTTTTCTGTTCCTGCGTATTGACTGTGTGATTACCGATTAAGCATGCTAATTGGATTCCTACAGGAATAAATGAACTCATGGGTGATTTCCCGCGGCTTTCTCCCCATTGTCGTGACATACTGGCGAAAGTAATTTATTGACATGGTGCATACAGTGGATTAGTCGTGAAACAAGTATGCACAACGTTCTTATAGTCTTTAAATTTCAGAATGATTGTTCACGGTTTCTAAAATAACAAGACAATGTTTGGAAGCAGGTTCTCTTCTTGGCGTACGGTCTCTAAGTTAGAAATGTCATCTTAGCGAAATAATAACTATCTTAGCATGCTGGCGATAACCGAATAACACGTGAAATTACCTGCTGTGAAATTACAGACTTGAATGAGAGAATCGATGATTCTGTTCTTTCTGTAATGTTTGATGTTGGTTCCTTCGTTGTGGCTGCGAGCTTTTATAAGTTTTCGTTAGCCACTGCTGCAGAGGATCTCACTGCGGCAACTGTTGCTATACGTTTTTTTTCCCTTTTGCTGTTCATTCTTTTCCATATACTGTCGTAGAATACAAACAAAGGAATTAAAACTTGGAAAGTTTCCCATTTTTAATGAAATAATTCTTTCCCCAGGTGGAAGGCTGCAACTTCTGAAAGTGTAATTACGAAAAGCGCCACTGAATAATAAATTCCAGTGTGCAGTGTGATCTCTGTTGAAGTACAGCAAAAAACCGGGGTTAATCTGGACTCGAGACTGCACGGATTAAAAAGTAAATAAATAAACCACATCGTCATAAACCAACATCCACATATTCATTTACAAAACATGCCACCTGTTGCATTTGAAAGCCAACTGCTTTACTCGGGCATTACTCGCCGGAAACAACGGGTTGGAAATCGACCGTTAGCTCCTAGGAAAAGGACTAGGCGGAAGTATAGACAGCAAATTGACCGCGAACATTAGAATGGCAGTGTGTCTCGTTTTCACCTGAAGGTTAAATGAGGAACAATGGAAAAGTATTTCAGGGATATCCGACAGTGGGGTTGGGGCCTCGTTTCCCACCGGAAAAACATGAGCGACTGTGTAATAGGGTACTGTAAACGAAAGTATTTGCTCTGCGCGTAACTGAATACTTCAGGCGTATTTCTATTTTGTTTTCATTTTTCAAAAGTCGTCGAAGTATACAAGTATAATGGACAAACCTGAAACCAGCACTCCAATAACCGGGAACTTACTGTATTCAGGAACATTCGCCTTTTTCATTTTGTCATGAGAAGGCTGTGGTGGAAGGCGGAGGCGTATCTGACGCGTCTACAGCAACAGATCGGTAGTCCCTGTACTGCTATCACTTTCCTGGTAACAAATCGTGTGCACTGAGAGAAACGGCGCTTCCTTTGATGCGGTTTCAAGTGACAGTCCGTTCTCGCTGGGTCATTCACATTAGTAAAACTGTGCCGTAACGTTGCTGTTACATGTGCCTGCTTTTTAGGCTAAAGGTTTAGCAGTAGCATATGGCTTCGCTTGCCTTGGAAGTAGCTTAGAGGAGGATGTCCATTGTTTTGTTAATCGGTTCAGTGAATAAAGAAATAGTTAGGCTCATATAAAGTTGACCAACACAGCATGAGCGAAACGGGAAACAGTATCAAGTCGAAGTCATTGGATTTGTGAACTTCAACTCGTGAATGCCGTAAAAGTGAGTAAACTGGCCACTTAGTTTTTTAAAAATGTCCGTTGACCGACAAATTCAAACGTAAAATGAGCTGTGAGTATTTGTTTTCTATCGACGATGAAGTCATTGGGTATGAAACACTGTATCAGTTTTTGAAGAGCAGAGTGGAAACACTGTCAGTGACATGCGATTGCTGTCTTTCTCGGCGTATTCTGTCTTCGCCAGAAGATGATGGGTACGAAGCTTATCGAAACGTTGCGACAAGACGACGCCACCACTCGGCTGATAACCCGAGAAGAATTAATCACTGTCAGTGACTGTAGCAATTGACCATAATCATCCTAAATAGTATTTGTTCCTATTTTCACTCCCCTACACCCATGCACTGTTCAACGGCTTGCAGAGTATAATTGTAGATTAGAAGCAGGTTTTCACAAGTTTGGGAACAGAATATGAGAACACAGTAGAGGGGATGCGGAACTGGCGAGAGTCCGACGGCCATTGCTTTCGTAAAAGGCTGTGTCAGTCATCTAGTTGCTGCCTACCGAGCCAAGTAATCCTCTCAAGCCAAAGTAAATGTCTCTACACTACTTCGTAGCATGACGCCAGTTAAAGGAACATAAAACATAATCGTCATTAAGTGTCCCAGACAGGTATCTCATGGCAGATGGGGCTAAATGGAGAGGATGTCAACTACAATAGCTGATAAGAATGTCTGACTATTGATTCAAACAGTACCCTCTAAACTTCAGCGGCCAATCCCATATAATTTCCTCGTCTAGTAGATTAATGATTGAAAAGTCTAATGTTCGATGTGCACCGAATAAGAGCGACTGTCACAAGCTTCTTGTTTTGACGGACATAGAAGGAAGCAGTGGTGTACCCTTAACGTGGTGGAACGTGATACTAAAAACGGACAAAAAACTTGAGTGTAGCACTGAACAGCTAAATAATCTGTCGCTCAATAGCACTAGACCATTAGATGTATCTTTGATTCCCAACTGCTTTGTGTTTCCGCATATCCTGACTTATTAATGTGTGCCGCACGACATGAAACTTCTGCTGGTCCCGCCGCTACCGACTCCTCTATCGCGTCGCTGGATTAATAGGACCGATTTTTATCACAAGCGACTGCTGTGGGGCTCGCAATCTATCACTTCCTCTACTGAGCCTCCGGTAGGCACGTTTGGAAGGTGAGAGTCCTAGGTTTCCCTGCGTGTGACTTCGTTTTAGAATACTCTCTGGTATTAGTCAGGTAACTTCGTCCAGATTTGGCGTTCTCTCCTGTCAGTCATCAAGGCCACTAGTAGATAGCGACAAGTCATCTTGCCGAAATATCGCAAGATATGCACAAAGACGACTCTACCCTGCAGTATACCTGAGAGCAGTTCTAAATGTTCATAAAGGGGTTCTGGTGAGCCTGTTTTAAATCTGGTGCCGGATTACTCAGCTCAGACTTACCCGTTCTAGAACGCAGTTTAGACACCTGACGCAATGGCCAAGCATAAGATACCGCCACAAATCTAGTACGGACTGACCATAATGCACTATTTGTGGTGAAGCTCCACTGAGCTGCTAGTGTGACGTCACCTGGTAATGGATGTATCAGCCAAACGAAGAGAACTGAGGGGGGAAAAAATGGAATGAGGAAAGATGACTGATCCGTAACTGCGATCATTACGTCAGAAAGTTTTCACAGTGGTTAGATGGTCATGTTACATGTGACTAGGTCTGCTGTTGGCGAAGTTATTGTGTCGGGGAATACTCAGAAGCGCACTAAATACACTGCAGTGACATTAATGTGACCACTTGACAAGACTGGCAGCGCGGACCACTGCGAGGGATGCCGAAGTGTCAACGAGGTTCTGCAACGTACCGATAGGGATGTGGAGCCATGCGGACTTCAGTGTCATGGCCAGCTGCGCTCGGTTTCTCGGTTCAGGAACCATTTAGCGAACAGCCAGATCTAGGTGGTTCCGTAGGTTATCGATTGGGTTTTAATCCGGGGTGTATGGTCGCCAGGGGAGTACGGTAAACTCATGCTGATGCTCCTCGAACGACGTACATTACGAATTGTGTGATACGTTGCACTGTCTCGCTGGTAGAGGCCATCGGGCTGAGGAAAACAAACTGCGTGTATGGGTGGTCATGAATAGATGCACACTTGTGTTGGTCCACTGTGCGTTCCATAATGACAAGATCACCCTCGGAGTGCCACGAAAACATTCTCCAGATCTTTACGCTCCCTGCTCCGGCCTGGAATCTTCAAACGTTTGTTGGAAGGTGTTCGCTTTCAAACGTTTCACGCCGCACACACCAACAGCCATCTGTCCGCTGGAGCATAAAAGTGATTCATCAGTTTTCACCACTCAGTGAACGTGCAGTTGCGATATTGGCGTGTAAATTCCAGCCTTGGTTCCCAGTGAACAGCTGGCAACGTCAAACTGGCGCCTGCTGCAGAGGTTCATACGCGACAACCTCCACTCAACGGTCGCTGAGGAGAGACTGTTGGTAGCTCCCTGGTGCGGTCAGTGGCTCACCAGTTGCACGTCAGCTAGCCCGTTCACATCTCCGCAGCCGTCGTTAAGCCAGGTCACCCAAGGCCCGTGTTGCACCACAGGTGCCTTGGCGCCCGTTTTGTATAGAGCCATTTTGCCGTGCAAGGTATATGTACTTTACCACGGCGTCACGCGAGTAGTTTATAAACTTGGTCATTACGAAGTGCTTCCACCCGTGACACGAAAGCCAATGATGCCCTATTGGACGTCAGGTACTCGTAAATCACTTCATTTACACATTGCGCCCATGACTGCACTGTTTTCTGTGTCCCCCAGACACGCTTTATATAACCTCCACTGCTAGTGCTGTCACCTACCGTCTGTGATTGGTTATTGCACGCTGACGTCCAACATTGGCGGTGGTGACATGAATGTGACTTGGGCCGTGTTTAATCACAGCCTCACACAATACATTTACTGACAGACTAAAAAGTCTATAAAAAGCACTCTACGAATTGATCGTCGAAGATCATTAGTAAACTAATGCGGAGCATTTCCCATCTAGCTGTGATTTTCTCAGTGAGAAAACGACGTAACGTGAGTCAGTAGTACCGACCATTGTTGGACTGGAGCTCGTAAATTACTGTTTGTAAAAACGACTAATTGGCGTCTGTAGGAGTATTACACACGAAGCTGTAACAGGACTGCAGAGCAGTGCAAGATGATTGTGTAACGTGACCAGTCAATACTAGGCATGCCACTCAGATGGGTGTGTTTGTATACCTTTCGCAAGTGTGGCTAAATGAGTATAATTTAGCGTAAATGAAGTTTCGGAGTGATGATGCGATAGGCTGGTTGCGATTTCCTGGACTGGACTTGGTCAGGTAGTTTTGATCAATGACGAAATGGACGTAAGTGTTTATGAACATGTTTTTGACGATTTTGCCTAGAAGCTGAACCACGTCGGTAACAACTGTTGTACATCTTGTCAGCTGTACATCTTCTCTGAGAAGATTCGTGGCGATGTGAGAGATTGGGGTTACAGAATCGAAAGGAGCCAATCAACATCGACCAGTAGTGACTGGTTCCTAGTCGCTTCCAGCTTCAGCTAACAGACAACGCTGTATTCAGTGTATTTAATTCTATGAATGCAGAAGTGGCACGCAGCGTTTATGATCAGTGAAATGTTACGAGAATGGGGTATGAAATCGTTTTTATTGACATTTTAGATGCATTAAACATAGTGTTTTCTGCTCGCTAAAGTTGGTAGTGGCTGGAAAGCTCTCAATACCGATCAGTATCGTTCTGTTTCCATCAATTTAGATACTTCAGTGAGCCTGCATATACAGTAGAACGTGGCAGAACAACAGAAATATGACGCAAACTAACTTTCTCCTTTCCTCAAGCCACGGAATTCTTTGTTCAGTAGTTCGTTGGATGAAAACACCTTCCATTGTACTCAGAGAAACTCGTGTTAACAGAATCCTTGTGAGAAGCAGTAGGCCATTATAACAAAGTAATCCTACATTTCGGTCCATAGAGATGTATTTTAAACGCAGGTAGAATAACAGCAGCAAGTATTTTTTCTGGGTTGAATGAAAGTACTTCACTCGACTTTTAATTAGGATGAGGTGGTTGAGTAACTGCAGAAATACCGCTTCGCCAACTGGTGGTGGCGCGGTGAGAAGCCAGACCTTGAAGCTTCACAAACTTACTTTCTTCAAGCAATTGTTCGCTCGCTTTTGTCAGACAGATGAGCTCAAGTGGGTGCGCGGCGGCGGAAGCTGGCCAGATGCCTCCTACCGCCGCGCCGGCAGGCTGTTCCCTCAGACAGTGCCGGTATTGTCCCACACCACGTAGCCTGAGTTCCACTGTGGACGGCAGCCTTGCGTAACTATGTGGGATTTACGTGCTAACCCCACCTCTTAAACTAGGGACTCCATGCCCGTGAGAATTTCGCCTCTGTACCCTTAGCTTTTGTATAAGAGATACTGCAGAAGTATCTAGACAGAGCTGCAGAATTTTCAGAACTGTATATTAAAAAATACGAGGGGCGTTTGAAAAGTCAGTACAAAGACCGAGAGATGGCACCACCGGTGGTATCGAGGGCATGTTTAGTTAATAGCATCTTTGGAAAGAACGCACATCAAGTTTAGGCCATATTGGTCCATTTCTTTGTGTTTGGCATTCGTGTGAAACAAGGAAGTCGAGTGATTGTCAAAAAATGGACGAAAAAGAATTTCGTGTGTTAATTAAACATTACTTTCTGAAAGGCAAAACGCCTCAGGAGACTAAAGAGAAGCTTGATAAACATTACGGTGACTCTGCACCTTCGATTAGAACAGTTTATAAGTGGTTTCAAAATTTTCGGAGTGGCCATATGGGCACAAGTGATGCTGAACGTTCTGGACGCCCTGTGGAGGTTGTGACTCCAGAAATCCTTGATAAAATCCATGATATGCTCATGGATGACAGAAGAGTTAAGGTGCGTGAGATTGCTAGTGCTGTGGGCATCTCGACTGAACGGATACATAATATTTTGCATAAAGATTTGGACATGAGAAAGCTATCCGCAAGATGGGTTCCGCGATTGCTCACGCTTGACCAAAAACGGAATCGTGTTAAGTGTTGCAAGGATTGTTTGCAGCTGTTCAGGATGAATATTCAGGACTTTAAGCGTTCTTTCGTCGCTGTGGATGAAACACGGATACATTACTATACTCCTGCGACCCAACAACAATCTAAACAATGGGTTACCAAGGGAGAATCTGCACCAAAAAAGGCGAAGACTATTCCTTCGGCCGGAAAGGTTATGGCGACTGTCTTTTGGGATTCGCAAGGGATAATCCTCATCGAATTTCTGGAAAAGGGTAAAACTATTACAGGTGCATATTATTCATCGTTATTGGACTGTTTGAAAACCGAGCTGCAAGAAAAACGCCGGCGATTGGACAGCAAAAACGTCCTTTTTCGTCACGACAATGCGCCAGCACACCTCAGCAGTTGTGGTCGCAAAATTATTGAAAATATGATTCAAACTCGTTTCACATTCCCCCTATTCTCCAGACTTGGCTCCTTCGGACTACTGTTTGTTCCCCAGTTTGAAGAAATGGCTGGCGGGACAAAGATTTTATTCAAACGAGGAGGTGATTGCAGCAACTACTATCTATTTTGCAGACTTGGACAATTCCTATTATTCGCAAGGAATCAACAAATTAGAACAGAGTTGGACGAAGTGTAGAAGTCTACAAGGAGACTATGTCGAAAAATAAGAGGTTTACCCCAAACACGTAAGTAGGTTTTATTTTTGCACGGACTTTTCGAACGCCCCTCGTACCTTCATGATTCAATACAGTAGTGGTGCAGTCCGTTAACTCTAACTGTCGAAGGAAAGTAAGGAACCGTTGAATTTTTCTTGGACCAAGCGTACTGTGATCAAAGGTTTTGAGGAGGATACGAGAACAGCAAAGGTCTGAAGAACTAGTACCTTTATGATATGATTGATTATTGCAAAATTTACTGAAGAGAACCGATTTAGAGTCATCGAATGGTAGAGATCTCTTGTAGGAACGCATTATACGTATTTGAGATTTTTCTTCTTTTTTTTACCGTGGCTTGGGACTCCTAAGGTGCACATAATATTTGTAAGAAAGCATAGGTGCAATGCATTGTTCTTATGCTTTCTTATTGAAAGCCAGTGAGGTCTTTTGTCGAAGGCTGTTGGCAGCTGTTACACACTTGAATGCTCTTAGAGTGAAGTGAGACAGTGTACGTGCGCACAGAAAGGTTGAGAAACACGCACAATGTCTTCTATCTGATAGGCATCGAATTTAATGTTGCCTTGTTGCTGTTTCTGTACTCATCGGTTTTACAATTTTCTGCAACTGTTTTGTACATATTCGTAAAAGCGCCTTACTAATTAAAAATAAGGGGGGAGAAGAGGATTAACCCGCCACTGCTTTCATTTTTGGTTCCATTTTTAGTAATTTTGGTACCTAAATAGAACCTGTAAAAAGGAAAAATGCATTAGTATCTCAAGGAGTATCCTTACTGAAGACTTTATAATCATTGCTATCTCAGACTCTGTAACATACAAATGAACACACACACTTCAAAGACATTTTTCTGCTCTGCGTGATGTTTAGTAATGTGTCAACTTAAACTAGTAGGCGCAGGACTTCGCCCGTAACCCAGCAAAGCATAACTCTTGTTAAGTCAGCAAATGCATTAGGCGTTTGGTGGAAGTTTTGTGGCATGTCACAGTGCCAAGGTAATTAATTGCACCTACTTTCGGAAAATATTTTTTAAGAGGCACATGGTTGTGAAAGCTGCTTTACTAGCTGTTCAATGGCGGACACTCACATCATCACCACTGAGGGAAAAAAGGTAGAATGCAACCGGAGCTAAACCTTCTACAGTGCCAAGACTACTAGTCAAAGCAAACGAGACAGAGTTTATCTTTCTGATGAGAAAGTTATTTTTTTATACTTCGTTTTCCTTCTAACTCGCTGTTATTGGGAATTTGAATCCAGGTGTCAGCCTACATCCTTAGTTTCATTTCGAAAACACCAGTTAAGGGCCATGATGAACTCTGTGATCCATCCGAAGTCCAGCAACTATCTCGTTTGTCATTATTTAAGATCGTCAACAGCTCAATAACCAATGTGATGATCTCATAACGTTTCATAGCTGTATTGTGGTGAAAATGATTCCCTCCAGTTACACACACACACACACACACACACACACACACACACACACACACACACACACAGCTTCATAGCGACTGACGTACCTCGGCTAAGGGAGTGTATATTCGAAATCGAAGGTTTCTTCGCAAACTGGAGACACGCATAAACTTCAACAAAGTTATATCGCAGCTTAATTTCGTAGGAGCTTCCTGGACAATTTTGATTTAAATGTATATCTCATAAATTAGCTCTTGTATGATTCCTAAGCTAGCGTTTTACTGGCTTTTTCTTTCAAGGAGGGCAGTCAGATGGCTCCAAGGAAAGTTGTTGGTTTGTATTCAAATGCAAGAGGCGACATCACAAGCTGCGTGTACCAGAAGAATTCTGACAAGCACTTTGAGGGCAAAGAATGAGGGATTGAAATGGACAGCAACAAGGAAAGATGCTGCAGATGTAATTTATGTGAAGTGCCCAGCAGTCACAAGGCGGAAACAGAAAATGTTCAGTTCGTGCTCCCGACAATAATAGGGCATTGTTACGTGTTACGAGATTCTTTCGGAAAAAAACACGTTATAGAAACACTGATGCTAGAATTCACCGAATTACAGAGAAGACGACACCGAGAATGAAATAACGTTAAGTCCGTTGCAGACAGATTCCAAAGTATAGAAGATTCTGAACCTAGAGAAACTGTGCCCCAAACACGGAAGTTTTGACAGAGTGCTCACACACAAACTGATAGCTTTCCCAAACATTTGACACTGACAAATATTTCCGAAAGTAACCTCGTACGTGCTGTGTCCGTAACCATAGTCAGATCCTTTGCCACTAATCAATTAACCACTAGAACAGAATCGGGAAAACCAACAGCAAAACTAAAATCTAACTATTTCTCTGCCGTGAAACTGTCTCGAACATATTGTTCGATCATGTGCGTAAAAGGGTACTGCAGAAGTTAACACCGTGTCAACTGGCAGTACATAATTTCATTTAACCATTTCGATGATTTCAGTAAGTATTAGTGAGGCGGAAATTCCCTTTCTGCTGTAGTTGACTGTAACAGGAAGCGAAGTGTGTGAAGAATAGAAGTTGTTTTACAGGAGCGTTGCAAGGTTAGGGCGCCCACTGCCGGTGTACTTCTCTTGTTTTAGCATCCCGTCGACAGCGTTTGTTTCACATAAAGTATAAATGCTTTATTGTTGGACTAAGTGGAAAAACGACAAACGTAACTTTCGAAACGTTACTTAGCAAGGTGTTAAAAATAGACTATGTAATGACAGTCGCATCCATTTACCTGTTAAGTACTTATCTGTTGCATAATCAGGAGGCAATTTTACTTCTGTCTGAGCTACGAGGCGTTATGTCACATTGGAATCTACCACCATCCGCGTGTCGCATGACACAACGGCAGTGTTTGATCAGCAGCATGAACGCTTAAACGGCCCGTTGCATTTACGACAAAATCTGCATTAGACGGGAAACGAATCGCGTTTCAGAAAAAGTATTTCAGAGCACTTCCTAACCGACACACTACCAGGCTCGTCATAATGCTCAAATAAACGTTTCGTTATCTCTGCTTTTAATTTGACATCTGTGGCGATATGACGCACGACTTGGCGTTCAATTTGACGCACGACTTGCTCTGTAATTTATTTGATTCTAATCTTGAGAATTTGTAATAAATTCATATCGCCTAATGGAACACATCGAGTAGCTATGACACAATACGAATTCCCAGACGAAGCGATAGCAGCAAGACAATGGAATGCATTTATTTCAAGTTATTCTTCTTCCCTAATACTCAAATTTCGGTTCGTGTGCACTGTGACAACACAGTGAAAGTTTGCAAATAAAGTGTATCTTCACAAATACTGACAACGATGTTTTTTGGACTAAGCGCAAGGCGAGCTGTTTGCGATCCGCCACAGCCCGGTTCTTCGAAGCAAAATCCCAGGGAGCCGAAAGTGGGGCTAATGTCTCCAATTGAGAATATTTGTTTTACAACGAAGGGAAACCATGGAGCAATGTTCATGTAAATAATTAAAATTGTGCGTAGAAAGCACTTGCGAGGGCTAGACAGTGCCCTCTGCAGTAACGTGATACATTTGTGCCGGGCTCTATAGAAAAAATTTAAATATTGTTTTTCTTTGTCTGCCAGCGCAATTGTCGGTGTTCCTGACGTGGTTTGCTGTACCGTGGAAGTGCATTTTTATGGGGTGTAATGCTTACCTAACACACAAAAACACTGTGAAGAAAGGCGAACCTACGTGCAAAGCATACGTAGATTCAGGAAAAGCTTTTGATAATCTTGACTGTAATATGCTCTTCGGAAACATGAAGGTAACAGGGATAAACTATAGCGAGTGAAAGGTTATCTTGAACAGAAGCAAGACTGCTGTTATAAGAGTCGAAGTCCAAGAAAGGGAAGCAAAAGTTGAGACTGTTATCACTGAGCGAATTGTAAACGAAATGAAAGAGAAATTTGAAGAGGAAATCAAACATGAGGGAGAAAAAATTTAAAACAAAATGCCGTTTGTCGATGACATTTCTCCAGAGACGACAAAGGAATTGTGATATTAGTTGTACGGAATGGATAGTGTCTTGGAAAGACGTTGTGAGATTAGTATCAACAAATGTAAAGCAGTGGCAATGGAATGTAGTTGCATTAAATCAGGCTTTGCCGAGGGGTACTAACACACTAAAGGTAGTCGACGAATTTTGCTCCTTGGGTGGGAAAATACTGACACGATGTCCGAAGTATGGATGATGTAAAATGAAAACCGGAAGCATCGCCGGCCGCGGTGGCCGTGCGGTTCTAGGCGCTGCAGTCCGGAACCGCGGGACTGCTCCGGTCGCAGGTTCGAATCCTGCCTCGGGCATGGATGTGGGTGATGTCCTTAGGTTAGTTAGGTTTAAGTAGTTCTAAGTTCTAGGGGACTGATGACCTCAGATGTTAAGTCCCATAGTGCTCAGAGCCATTTGAACCGGAAGCAGCAAGAAAAGCGTTTCTGAAGATGAGAAATTGGTTGACATAGAATACAGATTTAAGATTTAGGAAGTATTTTTCTGAGGGTATGTGTGTTTCGTGTAGCATTCTACACAAGTGAAACATGGACAATGAACAGTCAGACAAGAAGAGAATGGAGGCTTTTGAAATGCGGTGCTACAGAGGAATGATGATAATTAGTTGTAGAGATCGGGTAACTTATGCGTGGGGTGTGAATCGAATTGGGGAGGAAGGCGCTTTATGACTAAACTTTACTAAAGGAAAGGATTTGTTTATAGGACACATCATGAGGCTTGAAGGAATAGCCAATTTGGTCATGTGGGTGGGGGGGGGGGGGTATGGGGGCAGAAAGAGAGTTGCTGAGGGAGACATGGAGACCAAGGTAACGGGGGGAGGGGGAGGGGGGAGAGACAGAGTTGAAGGAGACGAAGGCTTGAGTACAGTAAGCAGTAGACATGAAGAGGCTTGCACAAGATTGACTAGCATGGATCTGCGTCAGGAGGGCGACGACGTGAAAGGCGAGGGCCGAAGAGACGCACAGGGGGGACCCCACACCGCCATGCTAGAGTCGGAGTTTAATGAACAGTTTTAATTAAAAGCACTTCAGATCGCGATAAATTATTTTAAATACTGGTTACAGATTTCTCAAAGCAAGGCTCCGGCTGACGCGAGGAGCTAGTGCCCGGAGACACTGTGTAGTACCAACAGGTATTTTTCCGCGAACTGCTAGTTTCTTGTAGACCGAAACACGTAACCAGACTTAAAAATAAAATCTTAATAGAAAGCTCTCCAGATTGCAATTAATTTTTAAGTATTATCGCTGTGTTCCATGAAGATGTCAAAATTACTAAAGACGAAGAACCCGAATGTGATAATTTTTGTAGCTGCGTTTCTACTTCTGTACTGCTATCTAACAGTGCTCGCTCTGGTATATTAGACTTCTGTGCACGCCAGATACCACGTCTTCCGTTATCTGTACATTAACATGATTCCATCATCCAATGAAGATTTTGGAATTTCATCAGACGATATTCTATGAGTGAGGTACCTTCAGTAACCACTGAAGCCGAACTTCGTTAGTGTAGTATATTCTCTACGAGGACAAGAAGAAAATTTGTTTAAAAGATATAGAGATAAGTGTTTTATTTGTCTTGTGTTGGCACATGCTGTGAGTAACATCAGTCAAGTATCAGACTGGTCCACCAAGTATATTGACCGAAAAACAATAGCAACACTAGAAAAAATTAATATAGAGTAATGAAATTTCGGTAATCATTTGTCCAGGTAACATGTTAAGTGATTAACATTGCAAGATTACAGGTGAATGTAAGCGCAAATGTTACATGCGGGTACATTAATAACCGGTGTAACCATCAGAATGTTTAATGCAAGCATACAAACGTGCTTCCATTGGACGAGGGTGAGTCAAATGAAAACATTAAATATTTTTTTAAATATTGTTTATTGTGTAGAAGTGGTACAAAGCTTTATAACTTTTCAACATAATCCCCCCCACGCTCAATGCAAGTCCTGCAGCGCTTACAAAGTGCATAAATTCCTTCAGTAAAAAATTCTTTTGGTAGTCCGTTCAACCACTCGTGCACCGCGTGGCGTACCTCTTCATCAGAACGGAACCTCTTTCCTCCCATTGCGTCTTTGAGTGGTCCAAACACATGGAAATCACTTGCGGCAAGGTCTGGTGAGTATGGTGGATGAGGAAGACACTCAAAATGCAGGTCTGTGATCGTTGCAACTGTTGTACGGGCAGTGTGGGGCCTTGCATTGTCATGTTGCAAAAGGACACCTGCTGACAGCAATCCGCGTAGCTTTGATTTGATTGCAGGCCGCAGATGATTGTTTAGGAGATCTGTGCATGATGCACTGGTGACAGTGGTCCCTCTAGCCATTTAATGCTCCAAAATGACGCTTTTTTTCGTCCCAAAAGAGTGTCAGCATAACCTTCCTCTGCTGATGCTTCTGTTCGAAACTACTTTGGCTTTGGTGATGAGGAATGGCGCCATTCCTTGCTCGCGCTCTTCGTTTTCGGCTGGTGGAAGTGAACCCAGGTTTCGTCCCCAGTAACGATTCTTGCAAGGAATCCATCGCCTTTTCGTTCAAAGCGCCCAAAGAAGTTCTTCACAAGCATCAACACGTCGTTCTCTCATTTCAAGAGTCAGCTGCTGTGGCACCCATCTTGCAGACACTTCGTGAAACTGGAGCACATCATGCACAATGTGGTGTGCTGACCCATGACTAATCTGTAAACGTGCTGCAATGTCATTCAGTGTCACTCGGCGGTTTTCCTTCACTATGGCTTCAACTACTGCAATGTTCTGTGGAGTCACAACACGTTGTGCCTGACCTGGACGAGGAGCATCTTCCACTGAAGTTACACCATTTGCGAACTTCCTACTCCATTCGTAGACTTGCTGCTGAGACAAACATGCGTCACCGTACTGAACCTTCATTCGTCGATGAATTTCAATAGGTTTCACACCTTCACTACGCAAAAACCGAATAACAGAACGCTGTTCTTCCCTGGTGCAAGTCGCAAGTAGGGCGGATATCTTTATACCGATACTGGGACGGTATGTGTGCATCTGCACTGTGCTGCCACCTACAGGCCATTCTGCACGCTGCTTGTAGCGCGCTTACCAACTTAGAGGATAACTCCGCGAAAATTGGATTTGTTATTACAATTTTAAGGTTTTTATTTGACTCACCCTCTTATAGGTGTCGTAAATTAGTTTGTGGGATGGAATTCCGTGCCTGTTCCACTTGGTCGGTCAATACAGGGACCGTTAATGCTGATAGCGAATGACGCTGGAGCTGTCGCCTGATGGTGATCTATACGTGCTCGATTGGAGACAGATATGCTGATCGAGAAGCCAAGACAACACGACGACACCCTGTGGAGCATGTTGTGTTACAACAGCGGTATGCGGGCGAGCGATTGCTGTTCAGGAACGGCAGCGCGAGAAGTCGAATCACCAGATTGACGTACAAATTTGCAGTCAGGATGCATGGGACAACCACGAGTGTGCTCCTACTGTCATGCGAAATCGCACCGCAGACCATAACTCGAGGTGTAGGTGGGTCTAGAAAGCAGACAGTTCGATTGCAGGCCCTCAGCTGGCCGCCTCCTAACAAATACACGTCCATCACTGTCACCGAGGCAGAACCAGATTTCATCCCAAATCACAACAGACCTCCAACATGCCCTCCAGCGAGCTCTCGCTTGACGCCAGTGAAGCCGCAGATGGCGGTGGTGTGGGGTCAGTGGAATGCACGCTAGAGGGCGTATGGCTCGGACCTAACGTTGACGTTACGGATTTGTAATACACTACTGGCCATTAAAATTGTTACACCACGAAGATGACGTGCTACAGACGTGAAATTTAACCGACAGGAAGGAGATGCTGTGATACGCAAATGATTAGCTTTTCAGAGCATTCACACACGGTTGGCGCCGTTGGCGACACCTACAACGTGCTGACGTGAGGAAAGTTTCCAACCGATTTCTCATACACAAACAGCAGTTGACCGGCGTTGCCTGGTTAAACGTTGTTGTGATGCCTCGTGTAAGGAGAAGAAATGCGTACCATCACGTTTCCGACTTTGATAAACGTCGGATTTTAGCCTATCGCGATTGCGGTTTATCGTTTCGCGACATTGCTGCTCGCGTTGGTCCAGACCCAATGACTGTTAGCAGAATATGGAATCGGTGGGTTCAGGAGGGTAATACGGCACGCCGTGCTGGATCCCAACGGCCTCGTATCACTAGCAGTCGAGATGACAGGCATCTTATCCGCATGGCTGTAACGGATCGTGCAGCCACGGCTCGATCCCTGAGTCAACAGATGGGCACGTTTGCAAGACAACAACCATCTGCACGAACAGTTCGACGACGTTTGCAGCGGCGTGGAATATCAGCTCGGAGACCATGGCTGCGGTTATCCTTGACGCTGCATCACATACAGGAGCGCCTGCGATGGTGTACTCAACGACGAACCTGGGTGCACGAATGGCAAAACGTCATTTTTTCTGATGAATCCAGGTTCTGTTTACAGCATCATGATGGTCGCATCTGTGTTTGGCGACATCGCCATACTGGCGTATCACCCGGCGTGATGGTATGGGGTGGCATTGGTTACACGTCTCGGTCATCTCTTGTTCGCATTGACGGCACTTTGAACAGTGGACGTTACATTCCAGATGCGTTACGACCCGTGGCTCTACCCTTCATTCTATCCTTGCGAAACCCTTCATTTCAGCAGCATAATGCACGACCGCATGTTGCAGGTCCTGCACGGGGCTTTCTGGATACAGAAAATGTTCGACTCCTTCTCTGGCCAGCACATTCTCCAGATCTCTCACCAATTGAAAACGTCTGGTAAATGGTGGCCTAGCAACTGGCTCGTCACAATACGCCAGTCACTACTCTTGATGAACTGTGGTATCGTGTTGAAGCTGCATGGGCAGCTGTACCTGTACACGCCATCCAAGCTCTATTTGACTCAATGCCCAGGCGTATCAAAGCCGTTATTACGGCCAAAGGTGGTTAGTTCTGGGTATTGATTTCTCACGATCTATGCACCCAAATTGCGTGAAAATGTAATCACACGTCAGTGCTAATATGATATATTTTTCCAATGAATACCCGTTTATCATCTGCATTTCTTCTTGGTGTAGCAATTTTAATGGCCAGTAGTGTAGTCTGTTGTGTCACTGTGGTCTCAACTGTTAGTCGAATTGCTGCTGCAAGATGCAGTGCATTGGACCGGAACCATACGCCCAACAATATGGTCTTCCCTCTCGGTAGTGCCACGTGGACGTCCGGAGCCCAGTCGTCATATGACTGCATACTCGCGACCGCCACTGCTAGCAATCGCGTTAAGTGGCTACATTCCTGCCAAGTCTTCCTGCAGTATCGCAGAAGGAACTTCCAGTTTCTCGTAGAATATTACGCGACCTCTTTCAAACTCGGTGAAGTGTTAATGGCGTCTTTGTCACCTTAAAGGCATTCATGACAACGTTAACTCACCACGTCGAATCTCAAAGGTAACTAACGCTCACGTCCGTCACAGCGCGTATTTAAAGCAAACCTGATTTCCATCCTCATAGTGGCGCCACTAGCGCCACTCTTATGCGACTGGCGCGAAATTTGAAGAGACGCCATCTTTCAAGTGTGGAATCACATCTACCAGCTATCGTTCACGTCGCACAACTGCTTGTTATTGTGATTTTTTTCCGTCAGTGTAGTTATTAAAAAAAAAGTTGCGATGTATACGTGTTGTCCAGAAGGATAAACTGAAATAATGTGCCACCATGAATTGTTATTGTCGTCGTCTTCGGTCCTGAGACTGGTTTGATGCAGCTCTCCATGCTACTCTATCCTGTGCAAGCTTCTTCATCTCCCAGTACCTACTGCAGCCTACATCCTTCTGAATCTACTTAGTGTATTCATCTCTTGGCCTCCCTCTACGATTTTTACCCTCCACGCTGCGCTCCAATACTAAATTGGTGATCCCTCGATGTCTCAGAACATGTCCTACCAACCCACCCCTGGTTCTCGTCAAGTTCTGCCACAAGCTCGTTTTCTCCTAAATTCTATTTAATACGTCCTCATTAGTTATGTAATCTACCCATCTAATGTTCACCACTCTTCTGTAGCACCACATTTCCAAAGCATCTATTCTCTTCTTGTCTAAACTGTTTATCGTCTATGTTTCGCTTCCATACATGGCTACACTCCATACAAATACTTTCAGAAACGACTTCCTGACATGTAAATCTATACTCGATGTTAACAAATTCTTCTTCTTCAGAAACTCTTCCCTTGCCATTGGCAGTCTACATTTTATATCCTCTCTACTTCGACCATCATCAGTTATTTTGCTCCCCAAATAGCAAATCTCCTTCACTACTTTAAGTGTCTCATTTCCTAATCTAATTCCCTCAGCATCACCCGACTTCATTCGACTACATTTCATTATCCTCGTTTTGCTTTTTTTGATGTTCATCTTATACCCATCTTTCAAGACAGTGCCCATTCCGTTCAACTGCTCTTCCAAGTCCTTTGCTGTCTCTGACAGAATTGGAATGTTATCGGCGAACCTCAAAGTTTTTATTTCTTCTCCATGGATTTTAATACCTAATCCGAACTTTTCTTTTGTTTCCTTTACGGCTTGTTCAGTATACGGATTGAATAACATCGGGGAGAGGCTACAACCGTGTCTCACTCCCTTCCCAACCACTGCTTCCCTTTCATACCCCTTGACTCTTATAACTGCCATCTGGTTTCTGTACAAATTGTAAATAGCCTTTCGCTCCCTGTATTTTACCCCTGCCACCTTCAGAGTATGAAAGAGCGTATTCCAATCAACATTGTCAAAAGCTTTCTCCAAGTTTACAAATGCTAGAAACGTAGGTTTGCCTTTCCTTAATCTTTCTTCTAAGATAAGTCGTAAGGTCAGTATTTCCTCACGTGTTCCACCAGTTCTACGGAATCCAAACTGATCTTCCCCGAGGTCGGCTTCTAACAGTTTTTCAATTCGTCTGTAAAGAATTCGCGTTAGTATTTTGCAGCTGTGGCTTATTAAACTGATAGTTCGGTAATTTTCACATCTGTCAACACCTGCTTTCTTTGGGATTGGAATTATTATATTCTTCTTGAAGTCTGAGGGTATTTCGCCTGTCTCATACATCTTGGTAGGCAGTATCTATCTTACCTCTAGTGAGATAAGCCTCGACATCCTTACATTTGTCCTCTAGCCATCCCTACTTAGCCATTTTGGACTCCCTGTCGATCTCATTTTTGAGACGTTTGTATTCCTTTTTGCCTGCTTCATTTACTGCATTTTTGTATTTTCTCCTTTCATCAATTAAATTCAATAATTTTCTGTTATCCAAATATTTCTACTAGCCCTCGTCTTTTTACCTATTTGATCCTCTGCTGCCTTCACTATTTCATCCCTCAAAGCTACCCATTCTTCTTCTACTGTATTTCTGTCTCCCATTTCTGTCATTTGTTCCCTTATGCTCTCCCTGAAACTTGTACAACCTCTGGTTCTTTCAGTTTATCCAGGTCCCATCTCCTTAAATTGTCACTTTTTTGCAGTTTCTTCAGTTTTAATCTACAGTTCATAACCAATAGATTGTGGTCAGAGTCCACATCTGCCCCTGGAAATGTCTTACAGTTTAAAACCTGCTTCCTAAATCTCTGTCTTACCATTATATAATCTATCTGATACTTTTTAGTATCTCCAGGGTTCTTCCATGTATACAACTTTCTTTCATGATTCTTGAACCAAGTGTTAGCTATGATTAAGTTATGCTATGTGCAAAATTCTACCAGGCGGCTTCCTCTTTCATTTTCTAACCCCAATCCATATTCACCTACTATGTTTCCTTCTCTCCCTTTTCCTACTCTCGAATTCCAGTCACCCATGACTATTAAATTTTCGTATCCATTCACTATCTGAATAATTTCTTGTATCTCATCATACATTTCATCAATTTCTTCGTCATCTGCAGAGCTAGTTGGCATATAAATTTGTACTACTGTAGTAGGCGTGGGCTTCGTGTCTATCTTGGCCACAATAATGCGTTCACTATGCTGTTTGTAGTGGCTTACCCGCACTCCTATTTTTTTTATTCATTATTAAACCTACTCCTGCATTACCCTTATTTGATTTTGTATTTATAAAACTATATTCACCTGACCAAAAGTCTTGTTCCTCCTGCCAGCGAACTTCACTTTAATTCCCGCTATATCTAACTTTAACCTATCCATTTCCCTTTTTAAATTTTCTAACCTACCTGCCCGATTAAGGGATCTGACATCCCACGCTCCGATCCGTAGAATGCCGGTTTTCTTTCTCCTGATAACGACCTCCTCTTGAGTAGTCCCCGCCTGGAGATCCAAATGGGGGACAATTTTACCTCCGGAATATTTTACCCAAGAGGACGCCATCATCATTTAATCATACAGTAAAGCTTCATGCCCTCGGGAAAAATTACGGCTGTAGTTTTCCCTTGCTTTCAGCCGTTCACAGTACCAGAACAGCAAGGCCATTTTGGTTAGTGTTACAAGGCCAGATCAGTCAATCATCCAGACTGTTGCCCCTGCAATTACTGAAAAGGCTGCTGCCCCTCTTCAGGAACCACACGTTTGTCTGGCCTCTCAACAGATACCCCGCCTTTGTGGTTGTGCCTACGGTACGGCTATCTGTATCGTTGAGGCACGCAAGCCTCCCCACCAACGGCAAGGTCCATGGTTCATGGGGGACCATGAATTATTTATTATTATTATTATTATTATTATTATTGTTATTATTATTATTATTATTATTATTTATGGCCGACAGTAATTGGAAGTAGGAGAATGTTCTGAATGACAAGGCTCTTTCATTTTCAGCAGTTAAACTGACGACTTAGCTCAAATGGTGGGACACTTTATTCGTATGAACTCCCGCCCAAACTTTCTCAGATGAAAATGTCAAGAAAGGGCACAAAATGTTGTTGCACCACCGTCCATCAAACTCTTATGAAACAGCTGGTGCCATACGGATGTAACAAAAAAAGACCATCACTTTTTAATTACCCGTGTAGCGTTTAATTTCGTCACAGCTTCTGAACAGTTCAAAAAATTCACTTGTCTGTTACAAGAATCTACAATGCATGATTGATTGACAACACAAGTAAATAGTAGCGTAGTCCAGATGACTGGGAGGTGAGTAAATGTTTATTATGTCTGTTAGTGCTGTTGATCACTAAGATATATGTGTAACCATTTAATTATGTGTTATTGTGTACTACTGTTATTTCTGAATTGCTGTGCGCAAATTAACTAATATTGTTTCATTTTTTCACTCATCAGGCCGCAGGCAGTCAATTTGCAGCTTGGACGGACGAATTGCAACCAGGAAACCATGTGGGAAGAAACAAACACAGCTGGAGGTTTCTAGGTACTTCATCAATTGTGTTGAACATTATGCAGTCTTTGCAATCTTCTTTCTTTCCTCACTGTCATTGCCTGTGTGTCGCTCTCGCACAACGCTCCGATTACATACTTTTAACGTTTTAGTTCTGCTGTTTTTACAGTCGTTGAGTACTGCTCTTCATTTTTAAATGTATCTACTTCTAACGTGTGATGATTTTCAAATAGTCTGTCTTCATTTTCTGTCAGCGGAAGGATACCAGTAGTTAGAGGTACTTGTTTCATTTTAAGTCGACTAATCTGTACTTCGTAAGACAAACTGTTGTGACATTGTAGGAGAATTTGTGTGTCCGTATGCCTAATCTACGCATGTGCGGCGGATGTGAGATGTTGGTCACCATATGTATTGTGCTCTCTAGGATCTAACTCCATACTGTTGCCTCTGTTTTTTCTCTTATTGTGGAAAGGCAGATGTTTAATTCTTAGGTGACCAGCACAATACTTACAAATCACATTTTTAAAATTTTCACTGAATATAATAGTCGTTCTTTCAGATTTATGATTTACAGGCGTTCTTACACATTGAGCTTTGTTTTGGCATGTTAAATAAACATTTTCTACTTCACACTCTATATGTTGGTGGAGTAAGTTTTTGATGGACACTTAGAAGTGTTGTATATCCACACCCTTTCGTATAGGGTTTGTGTGCAAAGTGGTAGTGCCATCTTTCAGTAGTCTGATTGTTTTGTTCTCGAAATCATGCAACTTTTACATGATAATAATTAGCAAAAGCTTTTCGGGAGAAGTACAGTCATCCCCTTGTTACCTCTTTTCATCAGAGATGTATGTATGACCTCTTCTAGTCCAGGGACATTACAAAAAAAAAAACTGGACATTACGATGTAATACCTGCGTGTTGTTTTACTGCCCCCCTACGCTATGAGGACGCCCACCCCCTCCCAAACAATACTCCGCTGCCCGTTCGGCTCGTCCGGCCGAACTGTGTCCCACGGACGTCACGCTTTTCCGAAGTGCGGTGCTGCGCATGCGCCGCCCGAGCTGCCTGTGATTACCCAGAAAGCCGGCGGCGGCGCGGCGGATTGGCGTCGTGAACCACATGTCGCTGCCTGAACAGTTGCCGCTGGATTCGCGAGTGGGTAGCACGTGTAGGGTCTTCATACACACGAGGAGCGATAACCGGCCGTAAACATTGCGAACTGCGCGCACCGCCTTTTCTTCCTCAGCAGTTGTCTGCCCCGGTAAGTCTCGACATGACTCTGTGCCGATTTTGTGTGCACGTACTACTTGGCATCTCGCTTCGTGGTTAAAAACATTTTTTCCCCTTTTTGCTTCCATTAAATTGAGCATCCTGAGCGAAATACCGAACAATTCAATCAAGAATACTAAAACCTAAATCCGTCACAATTCATTGTTGGTACAGTGGTTTCAGTTTTGAAAGAAAGCCGTATAAAACGCTTTAATTGATCTTGTAAAGATTGCTGCTGGAGTAGGCACTTGTTGACGGGAAGCCCCATCAGTAAATGCCTAGCAATTTGGTATGTCAGTCTGAGGTTTCCTCTGGTGCTTCACGAAGCCCGTAAAGTGCGTGCTGAACATTTAGTAATGGAAATATTCAGACACAAACAACGCATTTGTGCGTTGGTAGTAAATGTGCAGATGTTGGTCAGTTTACTTACTAGAGGCAGATGAATAATCCAAACGAAACTAAGTGTTATCACAGAGACGTGCTGCGAAATTTTTTTTTTAGCTTTTGAGACAACATGTTTATTCATAAATTAACAATATGAATTGTCTCAGCAGTGTTGCCGCTGCAGCAATAATCGCTCTTTGTCGGAGTGAAAATTCTGGGAACTTATTAGCACAAAACATACTCGTTGATCATTCACACACACACACACACACACACACACACACACACACACACACACACCAGATTACGGTAAGTTCTGTCACGTAATAATTTCAGGTGAGCGCCGTACAAGATGTCTCAGGAGAAATGGTCAGTTTTGCATACCTCAAGAGCCTTGGTCATGTCCGGTACTGTAATCTTTTCCGCTGAAATCGTGCTCATAGCACGCGTTTTAGAGACCATGTTTACACTTTTTTGCTTCGAATGATCGTTCCTCTCCTATCCTGAATGTTGACACGCTGCATATTAGGTTTATTTTGAAACTGAAAGCTTATTTACGTTATTATTTTATCTGCAGGGGAGCATCATTTTTCATACCAATTCTAAAACATTTCATTTCGCCAAATGTTAGTGAGATGCCCGTTTGATATTGTAATTTTTGTTCAGTTTATGGAAAGGTAAAAATAGTCTTGAAACTGAACGAAAGGCTCATAAGCTTTGTATTATACGACCTTTTATTTATTTATTTGTTTATTAGCTCCCGTCTGATGAATTTCTTTAGTAGTAATGTTAATACAGGATTTTTATTTTATTTTATTTTATTTATTTTTTTTTTTTTTTTTGTGGAGTTCGAGTAGTTTAATCTTGTTCTTCAGTGCGACTCTGATGTATTGCTACACGCAAACTGTTCGATAAAGCTAATTGTAATTAAATATTAGTCTGACTCACATTAATTTATTATTTGTAATGGGTTTTCAGCAAAATTCAGTGAACTTCGGAATCGAAGTGATGATAAAAAGTGTAGGTGTAGGGTAGGTAGGTGAGTGTCTTTTCTTCTCATCTTCTAGTTTACGTTCACGGAAAAATTAACGGTAACAGCTTTTGTCGAAGGACGGAGTTTTGGAACCAAAAAGTATTACAGGCTTGTGAGTCTGAGTGTGACGCTAACTTAGGGCTGTTGACTTTAAAGGGGCAACATAGTTTCCAGTGCTCGAGTGTGTGTGGTAATAGCCACTGTCTGTCTGTCTGCTTGGGAGAAAATTGGAAGTCATTACCAGCTAAAGAGGGAACTTTATTAGAGCACAGTTGTGTAATTAGTGTCTGCGAGGCGTTCGTCACGTCCGGATTTCACTGTGATTTTGATGTAACGAGCGGTGCTGGCTGGCCAAGAGCTTCGTCTGATTTCTACTGCGAGCACAGCTTTCTTTTTTCTATCACAGTCAGTTCCACTACCTACTGACAATTCGAGAGGCAGTTCCAACTTGTGAATGTGATCTTCCAGAGGTGTACTAGAATTTTTCGGTAGGAACGTGCTTTCATAATGGATTTTTTTTACTATGCGTTTTCATTGTATTCAAAGAGAATATTCCAAACACAGTGAGTTGTCATTTTGTTGTTGCAAAATCATTTCGGGGGAATTTTGGGATGATTCCTTAAAACAGGCCACTCCTTTATCAAAGTCGTGTGCAAATGATCTGGCGCCCAGTCTTCATTAAGGTCAACATTCGCGGGACGTTTAACTCGCAACTTAAATTCGTGGTGTTTTTCGTTTATTAAGAAAACGCATAGTCGGTAGTTCCTCAAACTGAGTACATCCAAGGAAAGAAGTTTTTGCCCTGTCGCGTAAATGACGAGATCATTGTAGTGGATATTAATATGGCATGTGTGCACTCTTCGCCTTTATGATAGCTTGAACTCTGCCGGGGAAATTTTCAATGAGATGTCGGATTGTGTATGGAGGAATTACAGCCAATTCTTCCACAAATGCCGATACCATATAAGGTAGTAATGTTGGGACGTTGGGTCTGGAGCGAAGTCGACGTTCCGATTCATCACAGAGGTGGTACGTTGGATTCAGATCAGGACTCTGGGCAGATTAGTCCGTTTCAGGAATGTTACTGTCCACAAATCATCGCCTCACAGATGCTGCTTTATGACAGAGTGCATTGTCATGCTGAAACAATCTATCGTCGTTTCCGGTCTGTACCTCTACTGTACACAGTAGACAGTGCTGTAAAAGATGTTCGTATCCTTACGCATTTATCGTTTTCTTAAGTGCAATAGTCCGCTGCTCGTGGTCTCGCGGTAGCGTTCTCGCTTCCCGAGCACGAGGTCCCGGGTTCGATTCCCGGCGGGGTCAGGGATGACTGTGTGGAGTTGTGTCGTCTTCACCATCATCATTCATCTCCATTACGGTCGAAGGAAGGCAATGGCAAACCATCTCCACTAGGACCTTGCCTATTACGGCGGTGCTGGTCTCCCGTATAGTTCCCCTACGCTGTCACGGAGTATGGGACTTCATCAAGTGCAATAAGGAGTCACACCTTAACCACGAAGAACAACCGCAAACCGCAACACACAACCTCCTTCGTACTTCACTTTGGCACTACACGTGATGGTGTAGGTAAAGCTCTCCGTGCATTCGACAATTCGAAACCCTTCCATCGGATTGCCACATGTTTAGAGTGATGCATCACTCCTTTTACACCGCCGCAAGCCTCACGTAGCGTTGACTACAAAAATGTGTGGCTTGCGAGGAACTGCTCGACCACCATACTCCATTTTTTAAGCACCCTGAACAGTCATTATGCCAGCAGAACTGTGGTAGCACATGGATTCCTTTCACCCAATTCATGCGATTTATTACAGCCAGCTTCCGCAGTGCTCGATAGTACCTATCCGTAGTAGAAGAGTCCTGCCTGGTCTTGGTTTAACCCTTCGGTGGGCGCTCCTGCGGCAGGTAGCCGCAAAATTTAGTTTTCTGTTAGTATCACAGATAGCGTTACAGTTGCGTCCACGCCCAGATACGTGTTTGTCGTTCTTAACGAATGTCGCCACTTAACTACATTTGCGCTATCCATGCTTTCAGCAGTTTGGTCGCTATTGTTGTTTGAAACGTGAGTGTTGCGTTTGCGGTGTGTTTGCCGCTATGCGCCTTGTGATGTAAGTATTTTCTATACTTGTGTTTTTCTTTCGCCTCAAGGCAATCTTTCTTTTATATTAGTATACAATGAATATTCGAATCGAATCAAAGTTCCCATATGCAATTTTCATTACTTTTTACATTTTTGGATATTAATTTGCTACAATATATTACTTTTACAAAGACATGTTTCACTATGTCTCCTAGAAGCGTGGAAATGGAAAAAATGAAGGCATTTGACAGGCACCGTCCAACTGTACGTCCTGAACACTATGAGAAAGTACACAGAGAACTTTCAGAAGAAGAAATACAAAAATTGTCAGATTCGTGTGAGTCTGTGTCCGAAGAGGAAATAATTGAAGAAGAAACCCACAGCAGTGACTCCGAACAATCAACAGAGGAAATAGATGACCACCTGGTTGAAGAGGGGAGACAACAAACAGAGGATTACCGATTTTACATAGGAAAAGATAAAGAAACTATTTGGATAAGTGAACCTCTTCCTTCTCCTAAAACGAAGGCCAAGAACATCCTAAAAGTTTTGCCAGTCCAAAAGCAAGTGCTGAAATTACGGAAAAAGAAATTTATGAATTTTACTTATTTGTTACTGATGGGATGGTTATTTTTCCTTAGTTTAAAAATGTTAAACTAATTGCGGTACAAAAGCCGCAACGCACCCACTCATGGAAGTACGAAAGTCGCGCCCACCGAAGGGTTAACTGTGGTTGTTCTGTCGCGTTTCCACTTCAGTCATATCACTAACAGTTGACTTGGGCAGCTTTAGAAGGGTTCAAATGCTGATGGATTTATTGGTCAGGTGACGTTCAGTGACTAGTCCACACTCGAAGTGACTGAACTCTTGTGGCCTGCCTATTGTGCTGTTATGGCTTCTCTACTGACAACACAGCAATCGTCGCCTCCTTTTATAGTTGCGAGTTAGCCTCTCGGACGTACAGCTTTCAATTCCGCATTACATAGGGGTGTCCGGATACTGTTGATGAGACAGCGTATATTTTGGAGCACTAATAACTCAGACCGTGGGCAGTCACGAGTCTCAGGGCGGAAAGGAGCGAAGGGAAGGACAGTTCCCCGCTCCACCTTTAGCCCTCGCAGGCATTCTACTAAGCCGCTTTGCTGTACCGTTTCACCCATGCGCCACGTAAATAAACGCGTGTTAGCGGGATGTCGTATCAGGCGCGCGAATCACTTGAAGACTTCTGTTTGTTCAAAGTCGGTACGTCGTTCCAACAGGAGACAGCGTCAGAAGCAGACATAGCGTCCGGCGTACTTCTAGGAAGTGGTTTGGGACCGGCACTGCGTACGTTGTAAGCGTCGCAGTACCCAAATTATGGAATTCTGTGAAACTGTTAGCAGACGATGCTGTTGTGTACATGAGGGACACGTCGTTACAAAATTACTACGAAAAGCTGTGATACTACGAGACGACAGCTTGATACAAACAGTGGCAGCAAACACCCCTCCCTCCTCCCCACACCCAAGAAAGTGATGTAATGCGCGTGAAACGACGATAGGACATATTGTTCACTTCGCGACGGGCGGTCTGTCACAATCAACTATCCTGAAGTATATGTCGAGCGCAAATTAAGGTGAATCGGAGAACATAAATGCACCCGTCGGCGAAGACAGGCTTCAGACAGATCTACTGAATTAATCGTCAGAAAATGCAATCTTTCACATCGTCGTTCGATCAGTCCTTGACTATCGGGGGCACTGGAATCGTTCGGAAGTCTGTCGGAAATGTTGGTTCTATAAACTTAAATGTTTCGCTAAAAGGTGCTCATCCCTCCATGGATTTCCATATAAGCTGTCGGAGCAATTCTGTAACATTCTACTACGTATGAGCCGACAAGTAAGAACCGTAACAGCGCATGCTTGAATTACATCAATTCCTTCATGTAATCCGACCTAATCCCAAACAAAAAGCAGCATTCAATACTCGGTCGGCCGAGCATCTTGTTCGCGGTTTTATCTACAAGTGCGCTACATTTTCCCATACCGCTCCCAACCGTAGTCAGTTGTTCGCCTTCCGTAACAACTGGTGGCGTGGTCTCTTTCGATATCAACTGTCTCCAACATACTTCCCCCTGTAATGACGACAAGGATGGAATTCAGAATTTTGTAGAACGGAACTAGCAATCGGTCTTATTGCTTATCGTTCAGATGGACTAGGTTAGGCTGAAATGAGTCTGGTGAACTATGAACAGCCGCTACACAGCGTATAGTGGCTTGCCGAATACAGTTATTGCGCACCGAATATCACGGCTGAAGTGATCTTGACAGACGAGAGTGTCCACAGCGCTATCGTCATGAAGATACAGAAGGAGGGGCAACGTCTGGTCATCACGAATGTTGAAATAAACGTCGTAGGTAATTTTCACGGTAACCTGAAGAAGTGCGTCGAAGCTATGGTACGAATAAATGCCCTCAGAACGTCACACAATCACATCCGGACTGAACTAAACCCTCCACACACCGGGTGTTAAACACCTGATTAGGCCGTCGGTGTACTGGAAGATGTGTATCATTTGGGAATATAGGAAATCGCGACTCGAGGGACTACACCACATGCTTCCAGTCAGCTGTCGTCCTATTTCTCTGTTGCTTCGCTCTTGAAGAGTGCAGATTTGTTGCTGTCAATAATTACCTTGTGCTAGGTATCAGATACTAAATCTTGGTTACATCCAGTTCCTTTCGCCGTTTTCGCTCTAAAACTGGTTGAGATGAACCTGCATTCACTGACAGCAGTATTTCCCGCCTGGTTTGAAAAATACTGTGGTGTGAAAAACTTAAGCACGAAAGTAAATATCGCATTATGTGTCACTGCCAAGTAACACACCTCGATGAAACGGGACCCATACCTAGAAAGAATTGTAACAATATAGTGCAGAAGGTAACTGGAAGAACTCAAGTAATGAACCGACAAAAATGACACTGAAAGACAGTAATCACACTGAAGTCACCGCGATTAATGGTGGTCTCCTGGACGTTATGAAAGGCGGAATGCGGTCCTAAGAGGATGTGTGACCGCTACAGATCACAATGCGTGCTTGCAACGTGCTCACTTGCTTGGCCACAAGATTAGATAAGGAAGTCTTATGGCAATGTTTTCCATTCCTCCACCAGCACGCTTGACAACTGTCGGACGGTCGTTGGTGCATGTAGTCGGGGGAACGAGCAGCGCAAGTCCATTCGCCGAATTCCCTTTCGTTCGAAGAAGTGCTCCAACGGCGCTGTTAGATGCGGTCCCGCATTGCGATCCATAGAAACGAAGTCGGGTGGAAAGTAACCGTGAAGGAAGGAGTGCAGTGTGAACACGAAACAGTCACCCGTCAACGATAAGATCAAAGATTTCGACTTGAGTACAGTCATGCACCATTATGCCTACCCACACCTCCGGAACGATCATGTTGTACAATGTCTACGACTACATTTATACTCTGCAGGCCACCCAACGGTGTGTGGCGGAGGGCACTTTACGTGCCACTGTCATTGCCCCCCCTTTCCTGTTCCAGTAGCGTATGGTTCGCGGGAAGAACGACTGCCGGAAAGCCTCCGTGCGCGCTCGAATCTCTCTAATTTTACATTCGTGATCTCCTCGGGAGGTATAAGTAGGGGGAACCAATATATTTGATACCTCATCCAGAAACGCACCCTCTCAAAACCTGGACAGCAAGCTACACCGCGATGCAGAGCGCCTCTCTTGCAGAGTGTGCCACTTGAGTTTGCTAAACATCTCCGTAACGCTATCACGCTTACCAAATAACGCTGTGACGAAACGCGCCGCTCTTCTTTGGCTATTCTCTCTCCCCTCTGTCAACTCGACGGCTCCCAAACTGATGAGCAATCGTCAAGTATAGGTCGAACGAGTGTTTTGTAAGCCACCCCCTTTGTTGATGGACTACATTTTCTAAGGACTCTCCCAATGAATCTCAACCTGACACCCGCCTTACCAACAATTAATTTTATATGATCATTCCACTTCAAATCGTTCCGTACGCATACTCCCAGATATTTTGAAGAATACAATAAAGGATCCTTCTTTCTATGTATTCGCTATACATTACATTTGTCTATGTTAAGGGTCAGTTGCCACTCCCTGCACCAAGTGCCTATCCGCTGCAAATCTTCCTGCATTTCGCTGCAATTTTCTAATGCTGCAACGTCTCTGTATACTACAGCATCATCCGCGAAAAGCAGCATGGAACTTCTGGCACTATCTTCTAGGTGATTTATATATATTGTGGAAAGCAATGGTCACATAACACACCCCTGTGGCACGCCAGAGGTTACTTTGTCTGTAGACGTCTCTCCATTGAGAACAACATTCTGTGTTCTGTTTGCTAAAAACTCTTCAATTCAGCCACGCAGCTGGTGTGATATTCCGTAGGCTCTTACTTTATCAGGCGACAGTGCGGAACTGTATCGAACGCCTTTCGCAAGTCAAGGAAAATGGCATCTACCTGGGAGCCTGTATCTAATATTTTCAGGGTCTCACACGATCGCTGTTTCCGGAATCCATGTTGATTCCTACAGAGTAGATTCTGGGTTTCCAGAAATGACATGATACGCGAGCAAAAAAAATGTTCAAAAATTCTACAACAGATCGATGTCAGAGATATAGACCTACATCCACATGACTACTTTGCAATTCACATTTAAGTGCTTGGCAGAGGGTTCATCGAACCATAATCATACTATCTCTCTACCATTCCACTCCCGAACAGCGCGCGGGAAAAACGAACACCTAAACCTTTCTGTTCCAGCTCTGATTTCTCTTATTTTATTTTTATGATCATTCCTACCTATGTAGGTTGGGCTCAGCAATATATTTTCTTTTCGGAAGAGAAAGTTGGTGACTGAAATTTCGTAAATAGATCTCGCCGCGACGAAAAACGTCTTTGCTTTAATGACTTCCATCCCAATTCGCGTATCATATCTGCCACTCTCTCTCTCCCCTATTACGTGATAATACAAATCGAGCTGCCTTTTTTTTTGCACCCTTTCGATGTCCTCCGTCAATCCCACCTGGTAAGGATCCCACACCGCGCAGCAATATTCTAACTGAGGACGAACGAGTGTAGTGTAAGCTGTCTCTTTAGTGGACTTGTTGCATCTTCTAAGTGTCCTGCCAATGAAACACAACCTTCGGCTCGCCTTCCCCACAATATTATCTATGTGGTCTTTCCAACTGAAGTTGTTCGTAATTTTAACACCCGGGTACTTAGTTGAATTGACAGCCTTGAGAATTGTACTGTTTATGGAGTAATCGAATTGCAACGGATTTCTTTTGGAACTCAAGTGGATCACCTCACACTTTTCGTTATTTAGCGTTAACTGCCACCTGCCACACCATACAGCAATCTTTTCTAAATCGCTGTGCAACTGATACTGGTCTTCGGATGAAGAATAGTTTTGCGCATCTGTTCAACTACCCTTCTTGAAAACTGGGACTACCTGTGCTCTTTTCCAATCATTTGGAACCTTTCGTTCTCCGCAGACTTGCGGTACACGGCTGTTAGAAGGGGTGCAAGTTCTTTCTCGTACTCTGTGTAGAATCGAATTGGTATCCCGTCAGGTCCAGTGGACTTTCCTCTGTTGAGTGATTCCAGTTGCTTTTCTATTCCTTGGACACTTATTTCGATGTCAGCCATTTTTTCGTCCGTGCGAGGGTTTAGAGAAGGAACTGCAGTGCGGTGTTCGTCTGTGAAACAGCTTTGGAAAAAGGTGGGACGATCACATGATCTTGCCATGTACCAGCTCTACATTACCTACAGCTCTTCAGAGCGACCATTGTGCTAATAATGAATGGTGTTATTTTGTTCGGTGAGCTTATGAGCGAAGTTTTCTGACATTCTCTCTGCCGTCAAATTAATGTGAAGCGCGCATATCGCGTTAAGTTTCGCTTTTTTTTTTCGCGCGTGTGGCTTTACTTTGTTGCTGCGTATAACGTTCAAGAAATCGTCGATTGCCGCTGGTGGCAGGCAGACCAGCGGCGCCAGCCACTTCCTTCGCCGCCTATCTGTACGCCGAGGCGCGTGTCAGCACTGGGCGATAGCCCGAGCGCGCTGCGTGCTGCGGCGGGGCGACTGATAGCCGTCTCTGGCGATGGCAGCCAGCAGCGAGTGTCACCAGGCGGGGCGGCCTTCGCAGCTGCGTCGCTCCTGGGAATAGCCGCGGCCCGCTCGCTGTATTTGTGCGCCCGCGCGGTGCTTGTGCAAGCGGCGCGGCGCCGGCGCTCGTGACCGTGTGGCGTGGCCGGGGGCTCGCCGCTGCGTCTGTCTCCTGGCAGACCGCCCGGCGCGCCTCTCATCTGCACGCCAGCGCCAGCTGCTGCTGCTGCATCTGCCCCACCACTCGTGCTATATAGGCTGTCTGACAAGTCCCCCGTAACTATCGCAGAATAAACGTGTTTCGTTCGTATCCTTGATTTGAAGCCGGCGGAAAAAAATTGATGTCTGTACTGGGTTACCGTTTGAAGCCACAGTTAATGGGTTCCCACAGCGTCGTACGCTCAATAACTATTGCGCAATGCTGAGTCGTCGTCGTCCCCATCATCTTGAACAGTTTCCAGCCTCAGCCAGGGTCCTCGCCGTCCAGTCCTGTTTTCCCACCATATTTCTGTGTAAAGCAGCAAAGGAAACAAAAGAAAAATTCAGAGTAGGAATTAAAATCCATGGAGAAGAAATAAAAACTTTGAGGTTCGCCGATGACATTGTAATTCTATCAGAGACAGCAAAGGACCTGGAAGAGCAGCTGAACGGAATGGCCAGAGTCTTGAAAGGAGGATATAAGATGAACAACAAAAGCAAAACGAGAATAATGGAATGTAATCGAATTAAATCGGGTGAAGCTGCGGGAATTAGATTAGGAAATGAGACACTTAAAGTAGTAAAGGACTTTTGCTATTTGGGGAGCAAAATAACTGATGGTCGAAGTAGAGAGGATATAAAATGTAAACCGGCAATGGCAAGGAAAGCGTTTCTGAAGAAGAGAAATTTGTTACCATCGAGTATAGATTTAAGTGTCAGGAAGTCGTTTCTGAAAGTATTTGTTTGGAGCGTAGTCATGTATGGAAGTGAAATATGGCGATAAATAGTTTAGACAAGAGGAGAATAGAAGCTTTCGAAATGTAGCGCTACAGAAGAATGCTGAAGATTAGATGGGTAGATCACATAACTAACGGGGAGGTATTGAATAGAATTGGGGAGAAGAGGAGTTTGTGGCACAACTTGACATGGAGAAGGGATCGGTTGGTAGGACATGTTCTGAGGCATTAGGCGATCACCAGTTTAGCATTGGAGGGCAGCGTGGAGGGTAAAAGTCATAGAGGGAGACCAAGAGATGAATTCACTAAGCAGATTCAGAAGGATGTAGGTTGCAGTGAGTGCTGCGAGATGAAGCAGCTTGCACAGGATAGAGTAGGATGGAGCTGCATCAAATCAGTCCCTGGACTGAAGACCACAACAACAACATTTCTGTGTTCACTCTGCTACAGTCGTCGCTTCCACATTTTCCCGCCGGCCGAAGTGGCCGTGCGGTTAAAGGCGCTGCAGTCTGGAACCGCAAGACCGCTACGGTCGCAGGTTCGAATCCTGCCTCGGGCATGGATGTTTGTGATGTCCTCAGGTTTGTTAGGTTTAACTAGTTCTAAGTTCTAGGGGACTAATGACCTCAGCAGTTGAGTCCCATAGTGCTCAGAGCCATTTGACCCATTTTCCTCATTTTCCAGCAATCTCCTCCATACCTTTTGGCCGTCTCTTGGTCTTCCTCTTGGTCCTTTCCTTCGCTTGTTGTGTATCTTCCTGGAAAATCTCTTGTTTCCCATTCTCTGTAAGTGCCCATACCATCTCAGCCCCCGTGTTTCGGTCTTGCTCTGCAAGGGTTCCTTTTTCACTATTTCCCGTACCCTTACATTCCTCAACCTCCCTCTCCTTATTACTCCCATCATACGTATGAGCAACTTCATTTCACTTGCCTGTAATCTGTTTGCGTCTCTCTTCTTCATTACCCATATTTCATATGCGCAAGTCAGTATTGGTATGTAGTGGGACGTCTTTGTTCCAAACAGCGCTCCTATCACTTTACAGGAATGCTTCTGCCTGCCTGCAGCGTTCACTTATCTGTTTCTCAGTTCCCCCATTTCCCTGTGTCACACTTCCCAACTACGAGGGCAATCCCAAAAGTAAGGTCTCCTATTTTTTTATAAGTACATGGACCTGTTTATTTCTACAATGGTTTACATCAGTTTACAGCTTGAACATTTAGCTATTTTTCGACATAATCACCATTTCTGTCGATGCAGTTTTGAAGACGCTGTGGCAGTTTTTGTATGCCCATGTCATACCAGCTCGCCGCCATGCTGTTCAGAAAGTTATGAACGTCTTCTTTCACCTCGTCGCCGGAGCTGAATCGCTTTCCGGCCAAATGTTCTTTTAGCCTAGGGAACAGGTGATAGTCACTGGGCGCCAAGTCAGGACTATAGGGTGGGTTGGTGATTATGTTCCACTGAAACTGTTGCAGGAGAGCAACGGTTTGCCCAGCGATGTGTGGTTGAGCGTTGTCATGGAGAATGTGTACGCCCTTGCTCAACATTCCTCTTCTCCGGTTCTGAATTGCGTGTTTGAGTTTTTTCAGAGTCTCACAGAACCTGTCAGCGTTAATTGTGGTCCCAGCGATTCAGCTCCGACGACGAGGTGAAAGAAGAGGTTCATAGCTTTCTGAACAGGTGGTGGTGGTGGTTAGTGTTTAACGTCCCGTCGACAACGAGGTCATTAGAGAAGGAGCGCAAGCTCGGGTTATGGAAGGATTGGGAAGGAAATCGGCCGTGCCCTTTCAAAGGAACCATCCCGGCATTTGCCTGAAACGATTTAGGGAAATCACGGAAAACCTAAATCAGGATGGCCGGAGACGGGATTGAACCGTCGTCCTCCCGAATGCGAGTCCAGTGTGCTAACCACTGCGCCACCTCGCTCGGTTTTCTGAACAGCATGGCGGCGAGCTGGTATGACATGGGCATACAAAAACTGCCACAGCGTCTATAAAATTGCATCGACAGAAATGGTGGTTATGTCGACTAAATTTTCAAGCTCTAAACTGTTGTAAACCATTGTAGAAATAAACAGGTCTATGTACTTATAAAAAAAAAATAGACCTTACTTTTGGGATTACCCTCGTATTTTCGCCTTGTCTACTTCAACTGTTCATTTCTAGTCCGTATTCCGCTAGTTGGTCTGTCGTTCTTCTCAGTTGTAATCAGGAACTCACATTTGTTTCCGTTAATTTTCGTGCCATACTGTCTCTACGTTTGTTCGTGAAATTATTACTCCCTGATTTCCCAGGTCATCAAGTCATTCGCGAACACCAGTGCTTTCATCATGCCTTCCCATCTCTCATGGTTTCAGGGCAGTAAGCAGAAAGTTTGTTTACATGTAGCGGTTCTCAGAATTCTCAATTGAGATATCAACTGTCCAGTCTGTAAACAGGTTTCTTTTGCTAGCAGCAGTTGTCGCGACACAGACAAAAAAATTATGTAAGCTTTCAGTTAGTAATGAGTAAATAATTCTTTTATTTCGTTTGCAACAGTTGTTACAGCAGGAAATACGTAGGAAACATCAGTTGCACACGATACATTACACAGTTCACTTGTTTAATTTGTAATTGGTAGTTGTTATTTATGGTGCCGCGGCCACTGAAATATCCACTGCAAGCTTTCCGACTAGTTTCGCTCGTTCTGAATGATTTCTGCTTGTGTTTCTTTGCGAGGCAAGCAATTTAGTCGCAATACTACCAATGAGATACATTGTCGTGCGCCGGCATGTTCTCTGTGAAGGCTAACACGTTTGCCGATCTTTGTACCGTTCTTGGTGTTGCACTTCCGCGCAATGCGTTCATACAATGCCGCGTTACATTGTTGAAGAGTGTTTAGCGGTGTATGTTTGTGCTTGCTCGTGTGCATGTGCACGTCCACAAACAAGGGAAACATTGGCAGAGGTAATGAGTCCGTTTCGATATCGCTTTGACAAGGCCTCACCTCGTAAAGCAAGCCTGCTTGAATGGGAGAAACGTGCTTTTGTTACATAGTACGTAGTGGACGTAAGAAAACACTAGAGGAAACCGCGTGCCGCTGCCATTCAGTTGACAGAGCAGTTTCCAGCGAAATCTACGCGCAAAACAGCAGCTGCACTTCAAGTACCGTGGTCAACAATTGATCATCACGTTTTTAAGAAATTGGACAATGAAAGAATGTCAACCGTTGTCTGTGAATGAATTCTCCCACTACGATATGGAGCAGTGAGCATCAGCCTGCCGTACTCTTTCCATACACCGCATCACGCTCAAGAGGTTTTTTTTCTGATGAATGTGCGATACATCGCAGCTGACACACGAGGAATGTTTTATGGTCAATGAAAAAAAAGCATTATGTACAAGAATTGAAAAGGCACCCGCCTCATGTTACAGTTTGAGCCGGGATGACCCCTCTATATTTGTTCAGACACATAATATTTTAAAGTTTATGTGAGTGTGTAGTTACACAAGGTCGGAACTCCAGCACACTTAGCTCAGATGCATGAGTGAAGTGGATCTTTCAAGTAGTGGGGAGACAAAGAAACTGTAAAGGTATGCAAAAAGTACCACCACTGAAGACGCCTTTTACATAAAACGCCAAACGCGTCTGAGAAATCACGTACCAATAACTCAGCACGAAAACATTTTTCTGTGAACGAATATTTATGAAGCTTCTGCGAAAATGGCCATTCCAATAAACTTAGGTAATTGTACCTTTGTCCTAAACTGCTCCACAATGCAAAACATTGACAGCAATTAAGAAAGATTGATCTACGAAGATGAGATGACATCGTATTTTTCTCGAATGACTAATGTGGTGAAAACAGTTTCATGGTCGGCTAAATACGGTAATGAACTCAGTTTTACTCTCCAGGATGGAATTTATGAGTTAGTCAAATGTTCGTTTAACGACCGCGTGGAATTTCACCTGATTCACAGATAAATTGGTCACGGCAAAAAAGTCCGAAATTTTGTTTCTTTCCATTTTTATGCCAACAACTTGATAGTGTTAATACTGGAGACCAGCGGCTTTCGTTACCTATACTAATAACAAAAATGTAAAACCGCCGTACCTGGCTGTCTGTGTTTACTAATCTCCAAAACTAGTAGACGAACTTTTATGGGGTTTTCAAAGATAAATTGAGCTTAGCGTAGGGCAATTTATAAGTTTCACTTCATCAAGATAGGAACACTAGAATATCACAATGTATAAGTTTTTATCAAAAATTGCTCAGCTCAGTAGTTGATTTGTTTAATATCATGGTATAGTACACCAAAGAACCAATAGATAGCGATGGTAATTTCGTACTACGTTAAAGAAGCAATAATGGTGCTGTTATTTTTTTAAACTCTGTGATAGCTGTATTTTCGTAAGTTTACGTCAGTGGCAGAATTAGTCATCACAGTCTTATCTGAATGAATGCAAAGTGACAGGGAATTTACTTGACTAGGGTATACGGGTTTGCTAATGTCGCTTTGTGTATTAAACGCTTAATGACATAGATTTGCTTCTTTCGATGACTCTTTTGTGTAATCCTCACTAGCAAAAATATAATTTATGAAAAAAATGGCTCTGAGCACTATGGGACTTAACATCTATGGTCATCAGTCCCCTAGAACTTAGAACTACTTAAACCTAACTAACCTAAGGACATCACACAACACCCAGCCATCACGAGGCAGAGAAAATCCCTGACCCCGCCGGGAATCGAACCCGGGAACCCGGGCGCGGGAAGCGAAAACGCTACCGCACGACCACGAGCTGCGGGCAAATATAATTTATGAAGTTTGCTTTGTGATGTGAGCGCCTACTTATTACATTTTCGTTTTGTTTACTAATAAATGCGTAAAAACAATCGAATCTTTCTGAATACACCAGAATGGTTGAAATGCTGAAGAATATGCGGTCCCAAAAATAATCCAATGAAGATCGTGAGGTGAGACTTCCTGCGACTTGAAAACATGAGGCTTTAACTCACTCTTTGGAAAGCCCTTTCCAAAGAAAGGCGAAATCTAACTTGAGAGCGTCACACTTTACTTCACTCCTCAGAACCCTTCACTCTACATCTACATCGATACTCCGCAAGCCACCCAACGGTGTGTGGCGGAGGGCACTTTACGTGCCACTGTCATTACCTCCCTTTCCTGTTCCAGTCGCGTATGGTTCGCGGGAAGAACGACTGTCTGAAAGCCTCCGTGCGCGCTCTAATCTCTCTAATTTTGCATTCGTGATCTCCTCGGGAGGTATAAGTAGGGGGAAGCAATATATTCGATACCTCATCCAGAAACGCACTCTCTCGAAACCTGGCGAGCAAGCTACACCGCGATCCAGAGCGCCTCTCTTGCAGAGTCTGCCACTTGAGTTTATTAAACATCTCCGTAACGCTATCACGGTTACCAAATAACCCTGTGACGAAACGCGCCGCTCTTCTTTGGATCTTCTCTATCTCCTCCGTCAGACCGATCTGGTACGGATCCCACACTGATGAGCAATACTCAAGTATAGGTCGAACGAGTGTTTTGTAACCAGAATGAGATTTTCACTCTGCAGCGGAGTGTGCGCTGATATGAAACTTCCTGGCAGATTAAAACTGTGTGCCCGACCGAGACTCGAACTCGGGACCTTTGCCTTTCGCGGGCAAGTGCTCTACCAACTGAGCTACCGAAGCACGACTCACGCCCGGTACTCACAGCTTTACTTCTGCCAGTACCTCGTCTCCTACCTTCCAAACTTTACAGAAGCTCTCCTGCGAACCTTGCAGAACTAGCACTCCTGAAAGAAAGGATATTGCGGAGACATGGCTTAGCCACAGCCTGGGGGATGTTTCCAGAATGAGATTTTCACTCTGCAGCGGAGTGTGCGCTGATATGAAACTTCCTGGCAGATTAAAACTGTGTGCCCGACCGAGACTCGAACTCGGGACCTTTGCCTTTCGCGGGCAAGTGCTCTACCAACTGAGCTACCGAAGCACGACTCACGCCCGGTACTCACAGCTTTACTTCTGCCAGTACCTCGTCTCCTACCTTCCAAACTTTACAGAAGCTCTCCTGCGAACCTTGCAGAACTAGCACTCCTGAAAGAAAGGATATTGCGGAGACATGGCTTAGCCACAGCCTGGGGGATGTTTCCAGAATGAGATTTTCACTCTGCAGCGGAGTGTGCGCTGATATGAAACTTCCTGGCAGATTAAAACTGTGTGCCCGACCGAGACTCGAACTCGGGACCTTTGCCTTTCGCGGGCAAGTGCTCTACCAACTGAGCTACCGAAGCACGACTCACGCCCGGTACTCACAGCTTTACTTCTGCCAGTACCTCGTCTCCTACCTTCCAAACTTTACAGAAGCTCTCCTGCGAACCTTGCAGAACTAGCACTCCTGAAAGAAAGGATATTGCGGAGACATGGCTTAGCCACAGCCTGGGGGATGTTTCCAGAATGAGATTTTCACTCTGCAGCGGAGTGTGCGCTGATATGAAACTTCCTGGCAGATTAAAACTGTGTGCCCGACCGAGACTCGAACTCGGGAGTGTTTTGTAAGCCACCTCCTTTGTTGATGGACTACATTTTCTAAGCACTCTCCCAATGAATCTCAACCTGGTACCCGCCTTACCAACAATTAATTTTATATGATCATTCCACTTCAAATCGTTCCGCACGCATACTCCCAGATATTTTACAGAAGTAACTGCTACCAGTGTTTGTTCCGCTATCATATAATCATACAATAAAGGATCCTTCTTTCTATGTATTCGCAATACATTACATTTGTCTATGTTAAGGGTCAGTTGCCACTCCCTGCACCAAGTGCCTATCCGCTGCAGATCTTCCTGCATTTCGCTACAATTTTCTAATGCTGCAACTTCTCTGTATACTACAGCATCATCCGCGAAAAGCCGCATGGAACTTCCGACACTATCTACTAGGTGATTTATATATATTGTGAAAAGCAATGGTCCCATAACACTCCCCTGTGGCACGCCAGAGGTTACTTTAACGTCTGTAGACGTCTCTCCATTGATAACAACATGCTGTGTTCTGTTTGCTAAAAACTCTTCAATCCAGCCAATCTCAGAGGCTTAAAGTTACTTCCTGCAATGTAACATCATAATAGCGGACATTTTGGCGGGAAGTGGCGCAGGCGAGCGAGTTTTTACACCCCAAATGCCGGTTTACCATTTCGCTTTAAACGTGTACAATTTCCAGTGAGCTTTTGTTATGCCATTACCATAAACAAAGCACAAGGCCAGACGCTATGTGTTGCAAGCGTGGACCCTAGTATCCGTTGCTTTTCGTAAGGCTAGCATACGAGCCCTTCAATGTTAGTGAACCAAAGCAGCACTTCGTTCATGTCCCCAGTCACACTACTTCATAAACTGTATACGAAGAAACTCTAGAAGTCAAAAGTAAATTTCACGAGTACGAAGTTTCAGGCACAAGTAACGCTGTTTTTCACAGTTACTGACAGATAAAATTTGATCGTAGATAATTTATTTAGATCTGAGCCGTACAGTACACAAGGTTCACGGTTTTATCAGGAATTTGTTGTGAATTTTTTTGACGTAATGTGTTTTCACCATAAATGGTTATTTGAGACTCAAGAAGCTGCATCGTGCCTTGAAATCTATATTGACTAGTTATCGAGTTACTCAATTCACTGGTCGAATGAACACTAGAATTGAGCGCTATTTCTGAGCTCTCGTGAATAGTCATCCGAAAGAATATGATCAAACGTAGCTCTTCGACATTCATTTCTGCTAATATTGGAGGCTTTTAAGCATGCGAAGGGTAATTTCATTGCCATTTGTGACGTTTGCGCGGCCAAGAGTTCTTGGAACGAACTCCGTCGAACACGATGAGATAAAGGACTGACTAAAATTAGGCTGCTGACGGAACTACGGATGTTTGTTTGCTGGGAAGATGGTGTAGCAGAAGGGTCAGGGATTTGTGGCCGCCACATTGACTTGGATCGCCAGTGCTAAGAATTTCGCTTTGGTGTAGTTCATGGACCGAGGCCAGCCAGCCTCATGTACACAGCAGAGACAGAGGGCTTCAGCTTAGGTTGCCATCATTTGCAGCCTGAAGCCATCGTGCACGAGTGAAACGTTGGCTAGAAGATGAAAGAGTTGTCGCTTGAGTTTGATAGTGGTGTAGTTGTTTTTATGCTGACGAAATTAACCGTATTGTTTCCTAAGTTGATAATGTTGTCCTCACACTTCATCGTGGTGTGGATAATTAGTCTCCAGCACTGCCTTTGCCGGCCGCTGTAGCCGAGCGGTTCTAGGCGTTTCAGTCCGGAGCTGCGCTGCTGCTACGGTCGCAGGTTCGAATCCTGCCTCGAGCATGGATGTGTGTGATGTCCTTAGGTTAATTAGGTTTAAGTAGTTCCAAGTCGAGGGGACTGACCACCTCAGATGTTAAGTCCCCTAGTGCTTAGAGCCATTTTTTTGAGCCACTGCCTTTCTGCAATGACCTTAATCGTTTCTGTAAGACAAATGAAACGCCTACAGCCGTTCTTATGACATTATTTGTTGTGTAGCTACCAGTTTCGGCGCTTCAGTGCACCATCTTCAGGTCTTAGTTGATGCTGAAGGGGTTATCGCGATCAATATATGCGCTGCATCAGTGGCCAACATAACTGATTTACACAGACTATCTGTGACTGTGATGTCAGCACCCCAACCATCAACTGCCAACTGAGTTGGCTGTAGGCGTTCCATTTTCTACAATAGTCAACGGCCGTGGTCCACAATGCCGCGAGTCAAAAGGATGGACATGCGAAAAACATAATCAGTTCTGTTAGAAGATATGAATATCCTTTCATAGAACCGGATGACCCTTAAGTCAGAGAAGAGTCAAAATTGATCATAATTTAGAAATAGCGTCTATTTCTCTTCCGACACTGTATTTTTTAATTCCTTGTGGATACTTGTAGACATTTGGCCTCCTGATGAGCTCAGATGTTTTCCCCATCTTTTAAGCAGTGTTTTTCTTTAGGCTCCTCTTCAATCGTCCGTAGACAGTTAAACAGATTCAACGTTTAGCAGTACTGGTTCACTTACAGCCGTGGCCCTGCCCTACAGACAAAGCTGTTTACCATAGAATAAGCCTTTGTTCCTGCACGAAGAGCGCGGGAGCTCCGGTTTCGCAAGCGCAGTCGCCTCGTCGCGAGGTCGCGGCTACTTGACCGGCAGCGATTGGCCGTGATTGATTTCCCCGCCGTCCTGAGCCAGCGGTTGCCACTCCACTAGCGACGTGCACTGCGTCATCGGAACGGCACAAAAGACTTGTTCGAGGGCCCCCCTGGTAGCCTCGAGTGGCCGCCGAGGGCTGCAAGCCATCCAAGTCCGTACATTCCAGTTCTGTTTACATTCGAAACTCCACTCCGCTGTCAAACGTCCTGGACTGGGGAGTACCTAAACAGCAGCTCATTAAGCGCAAGCAGACGTAGATCCCAGTATGGAAGAAAGCCTTGGTTGTCATTCTGGTAACCAGTATACTTCCTGAAATGTGTACTAGGTCACATGGAATCTCTCTCTCTCTCTCTCCCTCTCCCTCTCTCTCTCTCTCTCTCTCTCTCTCTCTCTCTCTCTCTCTCTCTCCCTCCCTTCCCCCCCTCACCCCCTCTCCTGGGTATCTTTCCTAAGTTATCACGCACGTTTTCTCTGGTGTTTCGGTAGATATTTGCGCTTTCGTTTTTGCAGAAAGTAAAGAAAAACGGCGCAGTCAAAGAGTGTTCATCATGAAACTTCCTGGCAGATTAAAACTGTGTGCCGGACCGAGACTCGAAATCGGGACCTCCTTTGCCTTTCGCGGGAAAGTGCTCTACCAACTGAGCTACCCAAGCACGACTCACGCCCCGTCCTCACAGCTTTATTTCTGCCAGTACCTCGTCTCCTACCTTCCAAACTTCACAGCTCCTCTCCTGCGAACCTTGCAGAAAGGCAAACGTCCCGAGTTCGAGTCTCGGTCCGGCATACAGTTTTAATCTGCCAAGAAGTTTCATATCAGCGCATACCCCGCTGCAGAGTGAAAATCTCATTCTGGAATCATTCGCCAGGCTGTGGCTAAGCCATGTCTCCACAATGTCGTTTCTTTCAGGAGTGCCAGTTCTGCAAGGTTCGCAGGAGAGCTTCTGTAAAGTCTGGAAGGTAGGAGACGAGGTACTGGCAGAAGTAAAGCTGTGAGGACGGGACGTGAGTCGTGCTTGGGTAGCTCAGATGGTAGAGCACTTGCCCGCGAAAGGCGAAGGTCCCGAATTCGAGTCTCTGTCCGGCACACAGTTTTATTCTGCTAGGAAGTTTCAAATCAGCGCACACTGCGCTGCAGAGTAAAAATCTCATTCCAGTGTTCATCATGTCTTCCATGTGACTTTTTGCGTGAGCTGAAAGTGAGTGTGTGTTTACCGTCACAAATGAAATGTTCATCGATGTGTGTTAACAGGGACAGTGACACATGAAAAATAAGCCAGTACTCCAGTAGCGGCAACACTGCCCTGCCTCGTCCCGCACTGTTTCCTACCGCCATGCAGCAGCGCTACTCAGTCGCTGCTGCAGTACTGTTTATTCTTCCTGTTTCACTGTCCCTCGTAGTATGTATCGATAAACCGAACGTCGCACTAGACTAATTTGGGACCGCCCTATCGAATGGGCACGTATGCACCAGCTTTGAAAATCATTTTGTTTGTGACGGGAAACAAACTTGACGCTGAGCGTCGCGTGAAACATGTGATAAGCGGTATTTGTTTGGCCTGACTCGAGCTACACAGCGGAAAAACGAAATTTAAGTCGAAGCACTAGTGCGCGCACTAGCTAGTATGGTGCCGCTGATCCAGAGATGTTGTCGTCGTCGTCGTCGTCGTCGTCGTCGTCGTCGTCGTCGTCTTCAGTCTTGAGACTGGTTTGATGCAGCTCTCCATGCTATTCTATCCTGTGCGAGCTGCTTCATCTCCCAGTACCTACTGCAACCTACATCCTTCTGTACCTGCTTGGTGTATTCATCTCTTGGTCTCCCTCTACGATTTTTACCCTCCACGCTGCCCTCCAATGCTAAATTGGTGATCCCTTGATGCCTCAGAACATGTCCTACCAACCGATCCCTTCTTCTAGTCAAGTTGTGCCACAAACTTCTCCCCAATCCTATCCGAGATAAGTGTTTCGAATCCAGCTGACGGAGGATATTTTCGTCACTGGTATTTGCTCAGCAAGGGAGAGGGGATGGAGAGGAAAAAGAGATCAAGTTGTAAACAACAGATTGTGCACTAACGTACTGGGTTAAATCCTGAACCTTTCGTGAACGATGGAACATTGTTAACGGTGCACTACCCATCAGATATGGTCACTAAGCTCGGAGGTACGTTAGTGCTGTTCAAATGTAGGAGGATGTGTGCTGGCGCCAGCTTTGACTGCTTTCTTTTATAAACACAAACGAACACTATACTTCACGCATATTCGGCTCAGGCTTCCACGTGGTACAGGTACACGTTTGACAGGTAATCACATTTCACGACAAATCCTCTTGCCTGGAATATTGCCAACGACAGAAACGCATGATTCCCGCATCTGTGGTGTCTGACTTGAAATACATTAGTAACAAACAATACGATGTAGTAAACATAGATTTACATACAAAATATTTGCGAGAAACAGAATATTGTCCACATTGAGCATTTTCTCCAAAAGGTTGTTCGTAATAATGTTCATCCCCCATTTTTCAGTCACTACAGATATGCTGGAAAAAGTTCCAATGACAGTAGGATCCAATCCGTATTCTTCACGAGTCGAGTTTAGTTAGGTTTACACGATGGCCGGATAACAGAATGGTAAACACTCAAAATAGTCAACAAAAAGCCAGCATTTCACTTCAAGTAAGAATGGTGAATAATGGCCTAATGTTTGCCACTTACCTAGTTCAGGATACCGGTTAACCCCAGAAATGCACTGAGGACAACTCCATAGTTACCGCTTGCAGAAAAAAGAACTGTTGATGGATCGACACTTTCCATTTACAAACATTCACCTGTAGACATTCCCTCACACGCACCTGCATGCAGTGTAATTTTTAAGATTCGCCGTTTTTCTTTAATACACGTTTCCCAAAGCACTAAGGCGAACTTGTCTTTGAATTAAATTACTTCTATGCACCGTTCCGTATTCTACAACTCTGATTCTACGAAATACTTCTGTATCATATGGGTAAATAGAGTGTGATCTGAAATATTTACTGTTTACCCAGTTCGTGGAAAGGTCAGTAGTCAAACTTATCCATGATACCGCCTTGTAATTGAAGTTCGAGGAAGCTAGCGCTCGAATCTTTTTTGCGTTAGCTATCTACTCGTCTCGTATTCTGTCCACTTTCTCATCAAAACGAGGTATCACTGCTTTGCCCTCTTAAAACTCGTCGGTTTATGTTGTTTTAGAGTCGCTCATCACTCACAAAATTGGTCTGGAAATTCTCTCTTTTCCAGCCTTCGCATGAAACTTGAAGAGAAGGCGGCTATACTTTCGCTTGCAAGTTGTCTGACCAACCCGGACGAGACCTTTCTCCTTCCTTGTTGTTTTGCGCCGTCCTACTTTATGCGGAGCTTGTTAATAAGCTGCAGGGTAAACGGTTTACGGTCCTGCCGCCTGCGACACACTTCTCACGCGGCCTTGCTGTGATTCTGTCCCCGTTGCTTGTTGTTACTGCTGCGTCGCGTCGCCTGGATGCTGACGCATGAAGCAGATGGCCCCTGGCTTTCTGCGTCTCGTGCTAGATGTTTCAGAAAGCGGCTGCGACGGAGATTCTGACGCAAAACCCAGTCCCGGCAGGAAATTTGGCTCACTGTGCTGTTGATTACCAGTACGCAGACTTTTTTTTGTTTCCATTTTAGCACAGATTTTGTGTGTAGCCTCTGAGGAATCCTTGGCACCGTTCCATTTGCTAACCAGAATGGAGGATGTTGGCATTGATAAAAATATTGGCGTAAGAATCCTGTCGTCAGCAGCTTATAACTGTACCCTAAGCTGTTATGGCAGATCACACAGTCTGGAGTAAAATCTAAAGGACAGTCGTTCCCGATCGCATGAATATTGTTAGTTGGGCTTATATGTATTTTAAAATAGTTATTTTATCCGTTCGTGAAAAGATCTTGAGGTTTGTATACACCGTCCCCATTGTAGCGCTTTGTGACGCATTCTGAAGAAATCCGTAATTCCTTTGTAGGATGTTTTGCTAACGCTAAACTGTATCTTTCGGTGCGTGCTCTATTACAGCCTTTGCTGCTGAAAAATAGTAGTTTGTTTAAACTTTTTTCACTCGGGAATATAACATTACTTTTTACTTACTTTACATGTGGCAAGGGTCTTATCGACCATACGCCTGCTCTATGAGCCTCTTCCACTTCTGCCTGTCCAATGCGGTGTTTCTCCAGTTGCTGTTGCTGTTGCTGTTCATCCTAATTGTGTCCTCCCGAATGTTATCCCACCATCTGATTCTGGGTCTCCCTCTTCCTCTCGTTCCATCTATTGTTCTGCTGAATGCCATTCTAGGTAGTCTATTCTCTATCATTCTTGCTATATGGCCTGCCCAATTCAACCTTCTCCTCTTGAGCACTTCCACGATGTTAAGGTGTTTGTACAGCCCTCATAATTCCTCATTTATTATTATTATTCTCCATTCCATGTTGTTTTCGTCGTATACAGGTCCAAAAAATTTCCTTAGTACTTTTCTTTCGAATATGAAGTTTTTGTTCATCTTTCTTTCTAAAGATTGTTTCACATCCATATAACATCACAGATATAATGGTCGATTGATATAAGCGGATTTTGAAGTTACTGCTAAGGGACCTTTTTCTTAGAATTTTGATGAAAGTAAAAAGTCTCTTTTTTGCTTTTGATAAACGGGCATTTATTTCTATATCTATTCTGTTGTTATTACTAAAAAGACTTCCTACGTACTTGAAGTGGTCAACAGTCTTGAAATTGAATCCATCTACAGTCAGAGGTGCATCTTTTCTGGTTTTCTTACTTATGGGCAGGTGGGCAGGTATTCTGTCTTTTCTTTATTAGCATGTAATCCTGTTTTCTCAGTAATTTTGTAGTAATTTTGCATCATTCTGATTAATTCTCTTTTGGAACTACTTATTAGTGCTACATCATCTGCATAGGCAAGTCTTGTAATGTTCACAACCTTTTGCTGGATCCCTTGTGGACTGGTTTTAGAAAATTCTCTATCGATTTTCTCTAGGACAAGATTAAATAAAATAGGTGAATTGGCATCCCCTTGTCTCAGTCCAGCGTACACCTTAAAATCTTCAGTTTCTCCTACCGGTATCTTTATGCGACATAAAGTTTCATGTATACACATTTTAACTAATCTGATTAATTTTGAAGGTATTTAAATTCCTTCATTATATTTAGGAAAGTGTGTCGGTGTATGCTATCATAGGCCTTTTTAAAATCTACGAATAATATGTGGACATCTACATTGAATTCCCACGCCTTCTCATTTACTTGTCTTAGGGTGAATAAGTGATATAATGTGGATCTGTTTCTGGGGAAATATTGTGGAATGATATTTGGAACGGTTTAAGACAGAACTGCCATATAACACTAGTTGCAGTAAGTGCAGTTACGGGATCCAAGTTCATTGGAAGAATACTTGAACAGTGTATTTCGTCCACGAGGGGGTTCATTTAGAATTCTATCGTTCGACCAATTCTTGGATATTTTTGGTCAGCTTGAGCCCACAATTAAGTTAAATTAACTGAAGAGAGAGGAATTCTGAAGAGGAGGTGCACGGTTCGTTACAGGTTTGCTTATTCAGAATTTGTCAAAGTTCCAATTGGAGATACTGCAGTGGAAACGCGTGGAGTACGGATGAACTTCCCTGTATAGACGAGTTGGTGAGAACAGATCACATGCTTTTTTACAACGGTGAGAATTTGCGTAGCAGGTTGCATACGCTCGTAAATTGCATTCGCATCGCGCCTTGACCAACCTCTGTTGGCTGTACTGCTATTTATGTGGACGTTTTCCCAACAGTATTGCTACACAGTAAATTTCCAGATGGGTAGATTCACACTCGCGGACTACTTGCGTAGTATTACTCTCTCTCTGTTGAATCATCGCTTTATCAACTTTTGCGCAGATTATAAAAATATTCTTTGCTGCTCTGCAGCGAAAAGACTACTGGTTAAAGCCAGTCGTCAGCTGGCATGTTGTTGTTGTGGTCTTCAGTCCTGAGACTGGTTTGATGCAGCTCTCCATGCTACATACAGTAAAGCTGCATGCCCTCGGGAAAAATTACGACTGTAGTTTCCCCTTGCTTTCAGCCGTTCGCAGTACCAGCACAGCAAGGCCGTTTTGGTTATTGTTACAAGGCCAGATCAGTCAATCATCCAGACTGTTGCCCTTGCAACTACTGAAAAGGCTGCTGCCCCTCTTCAGGAACCACACGTTTTTCTGGCCTCTCAACAGATACCCCTCCGTTGTGGTTGCACCTACGGTACGGCTATCTGTATCGCTGAGGCACGCAAGCCTCCCCACCAACGTCAAGGTCCATGGTTCATGGGGTGGGGGGGGGGGGGTCAGCTGGCATATCAATGCTGAATTGTTCGTTTGATTTAAAACCACTTGCAGGGCACAACACATTAATGACCTTCTTGCCTTTCGATTGAAGAAATGTGTATTTCAGTTTGGCGGTGATATCTCTAGACAGTCTTGCAGTAATGTGGTTCGTAGTCTCAAGCTTTCGTGACGTTCCAATATCACCATTATAAAAGGATGAATTCGCTCTTTTCTAATTATTGTTTTATGAATGTGTAAGCTTTGTTCCGGAACGAGAGTACTGTGTGCATTTACTCTTCGGATATTTCGTTGCTGTAATAAGGGGATAAAAGTGTATTGGCTTGTGAACTGACGCAGTTCGCAAATAGAACGCGGAGGAAATGCTAGCCTAGATGTCTGCCCTAATTCCTCCTGATTTAATCATTATAAGGCTAGCGTGATATGAGCGTTCGTGGTAGAATATTCTTAGAATCCTCGCTATCTGTTGAGCGAGTAATACTTCACTTGAAGAAGGCTGGTTTTCTGCGACGTCTCAAACGTGAAGTGGTTGTTTGCCATAGCGCCTGGAATGACTAAGAGTCGAGGAGGATCTGTTCAATTCATGGCAAACACACACTCACTCTCTCTCTCTCTCTCTCTCTCTCTCTCTCTCTCTCTCCCTCCCTCCCCCTCCCCCTCCCTCCCTCCCTCCCTCCCTCCCTCCAAGTCCTTACCATATCGATCCTCCACGTTATAAGAGATTAAAATAAACTATTTGAAATATATTTGTTTGAAAGAGGTATTAAAAAAGTAACCCGGCAATTTCCTTTGCTGGTTCATAAAGGGAATTAAGTCGCGCCGTTGGTCAAATTAATGTTCTCGAATGGAACGGTGAGTAGACGAACTGTAGACAGTGTATGTGGTACTCAAAGATCTGTAGTACGTAACAGGAATCACCATCAAAGTCACCTAGATGATTATTTGGAATCTGCCAGTTCAGTTACGCCAAACTTTTTTTTCGATATTCATTATGATAATAGTCACCGGTGTGGGAGAGATTCTTACAGCCGTATAGTGATAGACCCGGAATTATCTCCTGTGGACCACTCCACTCCTCGATCACCACAGTGTTTTTATATCTCAGCGGAGCCTGCCTGAGAATAGATTCAACAAGGATGTATTTGAATGACGCAAGCGGTTTTGCATTATCTACAACCCGTAATCAGTTTCATGTTAGCTTAATAGGACTGATGTAACTCTGTTGATCTTCGTCCTCTCAGAAAATTCCGTAATTTACAAGACATTTATTTTCATTATGCTACTGCGTGTTTCATCACAGCCATTTGAGCTTAACAACTTTTGAAAAGCTCTGTCAGTTTCATTAAGGAGATGAGAAATCAGAGTTTTAAGGTGTAATTCATGTTAGCTCGGCAGTCCTTCGTGTCGTCCTTGACGTTGTGTCAAAGTTTTCAGCCGTGAGTCGATTACCGGTCACTTGCTTCAACACAGATATACTGCTACAACGGGTGTTGAGAGTTTTATATGGGTTACAGCGTGGATGCTTGTGTAAGTCTTTTGGCCATCTTGCCTCGTAAATTTCAGTTACATAGCGTGAGTGAAGTCGCAGTCTGTATTTCACGTCAAAATATGTCAGATTGTAGCATGGTATGAGTCTGTTTGTAATTTTAAATGTCTGTAAATTGGGGACGGTTAGGTCTAAGAAGTTTCTCGTGTTGGTGTACACGGATTTCACCTATAACATTGCTTTTTATATGTGAAAATTGATAAGCAGTCCTATGAATCGGGTGCCACGTTAAAAAAAATCTCCCTTATTTTGATGGACGAGTTAGTTCACAGATCAGGAAACGCGAGGGTCTAATCGCTCCAGACAGGATTGTGTTCAGTAAAGGTCTGTCGTGCTCAAATTCTTCGGTAAGGACTGTTTTACATAAATGCAGTGATTGCCGAACTACATAACTCCGGTCGCAATTCTTATTTCTCTGTAGACTACAGATGGATGGTATGCAGTTTCAGGAAGTGCGATTTAATCCATACCTGCTTACACCAGCAGGTCCCAACTCCATTTCTCTTACGTAACCGTAGCCCTACTATGAACTGATCGTCACAGCTGTACAAGCAAGCTTAGGTTTCCATTTATGTAGACAGCTAGCAAGCACTATGGTGTGGAATCCAAACCACGTCGGAACCCAAAGTTGTTAAAGTGACTGTAATAAATTGAATGCTTTTTCTGTTTATTTTTGCCAAAACTTCAAACTTGTATAACGCTGGTTAATGCAAAGTATAAGGGGCGATCAAAACGCTTCCGCTAGAGGGCGCTGTTCCAGCGTATATGCGTCGTAGCGCGACTCAGATGCTGGTATGTACGCGCAGACCTAAAGGCAAGGGATTGGCGTAGCACACGTATCCTTCAGTCATGCGGGAGGTAAACGCGGAAACGTGAACTGTGGTTACGTTATTACCAAATGCGTCCAAACAGAACCAACATACTGTTATTTTCTTGATGGCCGAAGGACAAACACCGGTAGACATCGATCAGAGAATGAAGAATGTGTATGGGACAGCATATTTATCAAAAACCACCGTTATGGAATGGTGCGCCAAGTTCCGTGCTGGTCGCGATTCGACAGAAGGCGCACCCATATCACAAATGTCGTAACGCAGAAGTTGCGATAACTGGAGTGGGAGACACTTGGGCATCCGCTCTATAGCCCTCATCTCTCCTCATGCGTTTATCACGCCGTCAGTGCCTTAAAAAAAGGCCTTCAGAGGTCGACGATGCTGTCGGACGAGGACGTGGCAGCAGGCAGTACTCCCTTCACGCAGCAGGGGACGGCGGTTTACCAAACGGACGACATCTTTAACCTGGTGCGTCGGTATGATGGTTGCCTCAGTGCTCACGGCAATTTTGTCCGATTCGCATACCGATTGTGGACTGTACGGCCTTGGAACGAAAACGTTTTGATCGCCCTCATATTTAATTTTACACAGATACCAAGTTCTTGGTTAAAAAATAAAGGAAAAAACCCAAGTCACACGTTTAAAATATCACTGCGAAGATAATCATGTTGAGCACTTGTCATGCATTGTGTGTGCCTTTCTTCTCGAGTATCCGGTTACGTTATTCCTTCACATCACGAACTCTGCTCACTACATGTAAACTCATTTTGCAACGATGTCCCCGGGGTGTAGTTTATATAGTCTGAAAGTGTAATGAAGGTTTTATTCGTTCCATTCTGTAGTAGGGAAAACAGTAACACAGAGTTTTCGAAGTTCCCTGTAATTTGTGTGTAATACCAAACGAGGAAAAAGTATAACTGAATCGAAGCTCTGTTTACAATGTAAGCTACGCGCAACACCTACACTGCAAAGAACTGAGAGTGCCATAACAATATATATTTTGATAATGTACAATACTAAAGAACGTAGTTCCTTTTCCTGCTGGACTATATTTAGGCTTCGTTGAAACCTGATATTGGCGTCCGGTAATGCTCTGTATACCGATAAACTGTTGGTTCGTGATTATTTTTATACCTTAAACTGAAGACCATCATAAATTGCACCAACTGACGCATGAAGAGAGTCCTACAGCATACCATATACATGACGATCATACTTTCCACTTTAGTGTTTATGAGTGAAAGACAAGCCTGAGCGTACGGAGTGCGTGGTATTGGATGGAAAAACCGACCGATATAAACCGATACCGACATTCTCGTTCTGAATAACCGGTATTTGTCGGTATTTGTTTGGTCTCGGTTGTGTAGGTGTTTTTGTTTCTAATAACCAGGTAAAAAACCGGTATATTAATCATATCAGGTCTGCTAAAAATTTTTGTTTATACATATATAAACTTTTTTAAAGAACTAGTAACGCTGATTCGTAAAATTTCCATTGCTTTGAAATATTGGGTTATTCTACAGAATGGACAGTTAAAGACGAACAACACTCATATGACATCAATCGGTGCAGAACTGCTGCAACAATAATTATCTGTTGTCCGTTTCTACTCAGAAGAAGCGAGCCTTTCGTTTTACGGGAGCAGATTGAAAGGTGCATGCCAGGCGTGTCATTTGTAGCCCAACAACATTGACCGTTGGTAGGAAATTCTGTAGAGTCTGAAACATTAGTATCGTCTTTGAATGATGTTGTTTCTGATGGAAGGAGTCGACTTACAGATCAACACATTACAGTGTCCGTTTTTTCCGCGTGCTGTTCGAAATTTGAATAATACGATGATTGTTGTGAAGGTGGTTTGATAAACGCTCTGTCAGGAACTTAAGTGTGATTGCAGAGAATCCATGTACGTTTAGATGTAGAACGAGTACTTATGAACAGATTCTCCAACAAATATTGGCTATTGAAGTAATTCATTTCTAAAATTTTAACCGTTATCGTACAACTGTTACTTGTAAACGTTATATTTTTTCTACTATCTGAATTGTACCTTTGAATTTTTTAACGACCATTTTTAGTTTTGTGAGGAAGAACCCAGTTGTATTCAAATTCTTGTTAAAAAGTAAGCAAATATATTTTACTACAGATTTCTTCATTCGAAATAATTGAAGGAAAAGAATGTTGCAAATTGTAACAAAATCTTATGATCTGTCCGTTGTTTCTATGAAATAATAAAAAGGAAAGAAAATTAAGGCAACAGTAATAAATTAAAACTTAACAATACATTCATAGTTTATAACACAGATATAAAGCAGCTGCTTACAGCCGTTGGAATCGCACAACTTAACGCAAAAAATAGTTTTGCAACCTGTTTTGACCCTTTAGTACCGACCATTCGTAATACCCATATAGTGGGATGATTGTCGACTGCAGTATGCTAGTTGAGCAGAGTTTCAAAAAAAATTGGAATGAGTAGGAGAATACTAATGATTTTTTTTGTAATAGTTAACTCTAATTACTTTCTGAGAAGCGCAGTGAACAGTAGATGAACTGTTTTCTTTACTTACCTGTTTTGTTTCGATTCTGCTCATCTTGAGACGTATAATGGAGGTCTGAGGAAGTCATGAAATTTTTCAGTTTTTGTCCAATGACTGTTTATTGTTGGAATTAATAAAATAAAAAAATTGTTACTTCAGAAAGGGTTGTCTTGAGCGGTTTTGGCAGTCTGGTTAAACTGGATGTATAAAATATCGGTATACCCAAAAACCGGTTATTTCAGCGGTAACTGCCATCTCTAATTCGTGGCATTTAGTACCGAAACTTTGTCAGCATCTTCACGGGAAGTAGAGAATTTAGACAACTGGCAGCCGTTAATGCCACACGATCAATCTCAGAACGCATCAGCGCTCACTGGCGGCTTCAATTTGTTCTAATCATAGTGGCAGTTCCTTCTCGATGTAACTAACGTGTCTTAATAGCAGAGTAACAGGAACTTTTCATGCCCTTCGCTGCTGTTACTAGAATGCGCTCCGACGTCTGGGGAAAACTTTCGGTGCCGCTGACCGTGACAGACACGATACAACTCGGACGCCTCCTCTGAATGATCTCTCTTAGGAAAACGAGCGTCGCATGGCGCGTCTGTCGCTCGGCTGGCACATTTGCTTTTGCGGCGGTGGCGGCAGACTTTGACGAGCCGCTACCACTGGCCTTCACCCCGCCGCCTGCAGCTGCCGGTTTTTTTTTTTTTTTTGTTTTTATTTAACAAGAATCGGCGCCAGAAGGGAGTAGCTTTCTCTTGAACATTTTGCGGCGATCAGACTAGGCTGCGTCGCTGGGTCTGGCCTACATCTACCGCAGACGGATGCACTCACCATACCACTGCCTGCACTCCCGGTTTTCCCCGTCAGCTTTGTGGACGGCCGTGCGCACAACCTATCACGACTGCGTTTAGTCTGCTTTTTTCCACTGCAAATCTCTAAACATGTCACAGCTACCTTATATGGCCTTCTATCCGTGCCGTGGTTACAATTAAAAAGTTCTAGAATTTTTATGTTGAGATCCTGAACGTAACGCATTTTCTCCATTTCGTTGACACGAGGCACTCGCGGCCGAATGCACCAACCTAGATTAAAAGTTAGCTGCGGTAAAGTCGGCTTTTAACCTCTACGCAAAATTCTGGTGCACCGATCTCGATCAGAGTTCAATGGGGCAGTTTACAGCGGTGAGATTTGACCGTGCCTTACGCCCGCTTTTCGCGAGGTGACCAGGGTTTCATAAGCGTGCGGTATTAAGGCGAGGACGCATTTCGATGTATTGAGACACTGAAGGCACTTGTTTACCCTGCCATGTACGGAAGACGAACCCAGAAAGTTCATTAATTTATGAATGAAACTTACCGGGAGTAGAATTAAACTATGCCTTCATAAGTGAACAAGAGGAACATACAAAATTCAGATGTCTGTCAATTTTTTATATTAGTTGTATGGTACGTGAAATTCAAAACTCAAATATACCTCTCCCAAAACAGTTCGATGCAACTCAAAAAAAAAACTGTCGGAAAAATCGACTTCTAATTTTTTCCACCTTGTTTAAGGGGAGTAGGACGTCAAACGGGCCGACTTGGTGCTGGAGGGGCACCACAGGACAGTTTAATTTCCACTGTCTTTAATTTTACAAATTAATTCATAAAACTTTGTCAGGATTCACTCTCATAGCAGTTGAAGTTCAAAAACATAACAAAAGAATTTTTTTATGTGAAATTTCAGCATTTTTTCACTTGCTGTTGGCTGCATTTTTTTGCTGTAGATCCACTTTTTCTAATAAATAAGAGAGATTCTTCGATGTTGCACAGCATACAAATCATACTTACAGTTCTATGAAACTCTAGAATTTATTTAATTTATGAGAAAACGAATGAGCTGTTAAATTTTAAACTTCATATTTAGAAAAAACGCATTTTGTAGTTTATTATCTAATTTTTTAACACATTTTTTAATAGATTAGGAGTTGGTGTTCAATAAGCGGTGCAAAATTCATCGAAGAATCCCTCTTACTTATGAAGAAAAGTGTACATATAGCAACGAACGCAGCCAATAGTAACTGAAATAATGACGAAATTTACATATAAAAAAAATTATTTTGTTGTGTTTCTCAACTTCCACTGCTTTGAGAGTGAATCCCGAATTCTTTCTGGTCGTGCTGACAAAGTTTTATTAATTTATTTGTAAAAGTATAGCCACTTTAAATTAAAATGTCCTGTGATGCCTCTCCTGCTCCAAGTCAGCCCGTTTGATGTCCTATCCCCCCCCCCCAATACCCTAAAACGTCAACAGGCAGTGCGCCTCTGTGCTAGCGTGCTTGCTCGCTGCGTGTGGACATGGGTTCGTTTTCAAGTAGATTCACACTTTTAAACAAAAGCATCTTCTACGTGGATTATGTGAAGTGTAAAACACAAGAAGATTAAAAAACTGTGAATAAAATTTTTCTATCAGTCCCGGTTACTGATCTTTTGTAAAACGTTGTTAATTAAGTTTTTTCGCAATGACAACTCTATTTTTGTATGCGGTATGTAGCTAGAAGACGAGCATTTTCAATAAAAAGAACAATTAGATGTGTTAATCAGCATATATTTGATTAATTTTATATCCAAATGACGTATGTATTCGAACTAAACGGAAAAACGAAAAACATTATTACCGAAACGAGACACTTTTTAAACTGCAGCCGTCAGGTCTTTTATTTTCAAGAACCTATGCATTCGCGGCGACCAATTCGAGAAGTATATCCGTCTCGTACTTTGAAAAATTCTCTTGCTTTTCTTTCGCGAAACATAAATAGACGACCTAGTAGCCAGATGCGCACACACTTCTACTTGTTCGCAAAAGTAAGAGTATGTGACAATGATGTCACACCAGCGATTGTCTAAGAAACGCATGTATGTAGGCAGCCGTGTGCAAATTCATATCTCTGTTAACGTCTTTGCATCTCCAGGGCGCTTTCCATTGCAATACACGGAGTTAACCGCGTCAAATGCACGGTTGGCTAACGTCTGTTTGCCTTCCGGCGATTAACGCTGGTTCACCGCAGACACATTTCAAATGCGGTGTACTTCTAACGGTTATCACGGGAACTTCGTTGTTTTGCTTTTTGACCGAGGTTGGTGGTCTGTCATCGTAGTTCTCATGATTGTCTCGCCCAACAAACCTGAAGCGCGATATGAGTATCGTTTCGGAGTAGCAGGATCAAGAACGTATATTTAAATAGCAACTGTTTACAAGATTGAGAAGTTTACATCCTGTGTCTTCCGTGTGTCTAAAACCAGCTGTTTAAATTGGAAAACAAAGGATACTGAGACAGTGGTGTGAAAATAGAGCTGGCCCACTCCGTTGAAATGTGGCCGCTGTTTTTCTGTATACAGTTGTCTGCTCTCAAACTACCATCATAGGTGACGCAGTCGTAAGACGATGGACTAGTTTTCGGGATGACGGCGGTTCGAAACACCTTTTGTCCATATAAATTTAGGTTTTCCGTGCTTTCCCTTGACCACTTTAAGCACATACCGCCAAGTTTCCTTTGAAAAGCACATGGCCAACTTGCTTCTCTCCGAATGGAGATTCCCGGCCGGGTTGGGGATTTTCTCCGCTCCGGGACTGGGTGTTTGTACTGTCCTTATCATTTATCACCATTCATGAAAGTGGAGAGACTAGACTGAATAAAGAATGGAAATTGTACAGGCGCGGAGCGGCTCACAAACCAATCATCATCATCTTCATCATCATCATCCAAATTGAGATTCGTAATAAGGCACCTCCCCAAATGTCAGGTGCTGATAACGCTTCCTCATAAGAGTGCGCGTCAAATCTGCGTTCTCCAGTGATTTTACACAACAGCCGACTCTCTTCGCACCCCCTTATATAAGTAGCAGGCCTGGTAACTACACTAAACACGAACAACATTAACTCATTTTGGTGGGTGTTTTACCAGCCGATGTGTAAGAAGTTATTTTGGCATCGAACCATGTTTTTTTTTCTGCCAGTGTGTTTTAACTGTGTCCTTGTAATGAAACATCTGCATTTTGGAACTTTCACACCCAGTGTTTCCAGACGCATTTTTGTTCTTTTTCATTCGGTCTCGGGAGGAAATAACAATGCGGACCTCAGTATGCGAACATCTCCATATGTTTCCAACACACTCACACATAACAGCGCGGAGAAATAGCATGAGGCACTCCCTTCACCCGATGCAACTGTTGTGAATGGTGAAGTAATTACACTATGTGATCAAACGTAACCGGACACCAGGCTGAAAATGACTTGAAACTTCGTGGCGCCCTCCATCGATAATGCTGGAATTCAGTATGGTGTTGGCCACCCGTAGCCTTGATGACTCTCACAGGCATACGTTCAATCAGTTGCTGGAAGGTTTCTTGGGGAATGGCAGCTCATTCTTCACGAAATGCTGCACTTAGGAGAGGTATCGATGTCGTTCGGTGAGGCCTGGCACGAAGTCGGCGTTCCAAAACATGTCAAAGGTGTTCTATAGGGTTCAGGCCAGGACTCCGTGCAGGCCAGTCCATTACAGGGATATTATTGTCGTGAAACCACTCCTCCACTGGCAGTGCACTATGAACAGGTGCTCGATCGTGTTAAAAGATGCCATCGCCATCCCCGAATTGCTCTTCAACAGTGGAAGGCAAGAAGGTGCTTAAAACATCAATGTAGGCCTGTGCTATGATAATGCCAAGCAAAACAACAAGGGGTGCAAGCCCCTTCATGAAAAACACGACCGCACTATAACATCACCGTTTCCAAATTTTATTGTTGGCACTACACACGCTGGCAGATGACGTTCACCGGGCTTTCGCCAAACCCACACCCTGACGTCGGATCGCCACATTGTGTATCGTGATTCGTCACTCCTTACAACGTTTTTGCACTGTTCCATCGTCCAATGTTTACGCTCGTTACACCGACGGAGGCGCCGTTTGGCATTCACCGGCGTGATGTGTGGCTTATGAGCAGCCGCTCGACCATGAAATCAAAGTTTTCTCACGTCCCGCCTAACTGTCATAGTGCTTGCAGTGGACGCTGATGCAGTTTGGAATTCCTGTGTGATGATGGTCTGGGTAGACGTCTGCCTATTACACATTACGACTCTATTCAACTGTCGGCGGTGTCCGTCAGTCAGCAAAAGAGGTCAGCTGTTCGTGTCCCTTCACGTTTCCGCTTCACTATCACATCGGAACCAGTGGACCTAGGGATGTTTAGGAGTGTGGAAATCTCGTGTACAGACGTATGACACAAGTGACACCCTATCACCTGACCACATCCGAAGTCCGTGAGTTCCGAGGAGCGCCCCATTCTGCTCTCTCACGAAACCTAGTGATTACTGAGGTCGCTGATAGGTAGTACCTGGCAGTGGGTGGCAGCACAATGCACCTAATAGGAAAAAACGTATGTTTTTGGGGGTGTCCGGATACGTTTGATCACATAGTGTGCTTCTGCTGATGGTTGAGAGTTCCTTATTGCGTAACTACAGGGCGTTGGGCCACGCCAATAAAATGGAGGATTGGACTTTGACAGTGGGATCATGAAAATTAGAGGGGGTGAGAATTAGTATGTTTAGGGGGGATTGGGAAACCTGTATGATCGAAGAAGTAATGACAAAAATGAAAGTGAGAGAGGATGTAAATGAGAGTGGATTCCATTGCTAGGAATTGGATGGTGCCTGAAGTTATAAACAGAAAAGCGTCAACGAGGTAGGATGTACTATACAGCTTGTGTATACCGTGACACAGCGCTGTATCCAGTTCCGTGACGTGGTAGACTAATTTTCTAGCAGTACTGTGAACTCTGGAAATTGCGATAATGCAAAACACGCTTCTGAAAATTCACCCAGCTTCGTTTATAGGACCTCCTTGTTCTTTCTTCATTTAATGGACATATTCGAGTTTGGCAGGAGCTAATTGTAAATTATACGTTGTCGTGTTAGAAGTCAGATCTGGAACCTGGAGAGATCTGTAGATATCGAATAAGAGTCCCTAACCGTTCTTTCCACCTACCTGTCGTCTTCTAAAGTTGCGCAGAGGGCATCTCGTCGGTCGTGGGCTCTTCTTCGGCGGAGGCTGCTATGCTGTCATCTCGAACTTGAACCTGTGTTTGTGCTTTTTTTATGGGATGTCAGTTGCCCAGGTTAGCCTCTGTATCTACAGAGGGCAAGATCTGGAGTACTGACAATGATAGTAGGCGACACCTCTCAGTAATGTATCCTGTTTGTTAATATTTTAAATAATCACTTTTTATACTATTGTAATCAACACTCGACATAGCTTTCTTAATTATACGATTATTTTTCTGACAACTTCCGACATAGAGTACAATATGTCCGCCCGATACAGAGATACACTTCCAGCTCTCCGAAGAACGCCCGAAACAGTATGGCTAGCGCAGCCGAAGTGCTTCGTCTCCCAGACGCGCCAAAGCGACCCGAAGGTGTCGGAAGCTCTTCGGTTGTAATATCATTACTCATATATTTCTCAAAACTAGTGAAATTTAACAAACAAAAACGGCAGATTCATAGGGTAACCATGAGAGATTGTTATACTGAAAACTGGGTTAAATACAATTAAAAGTATATAAATAATTAATAAGAGAAGTTAGCCGTTTTGGCGCCTAACACCCGAATGTGCCGACCAGTCAGAAGCAAGCTCAGTACAATTGGCAGACTCTCCCACGGTAATGGTACATACTGTACGATCTGCTGCTTGTAACTCACTCCACTTTTGTACGATATGCAACTTCACGTGTATGAAGCTACGTCAAGGCGAGTTTCTTGTAAGATAAAATACTGGCGGCCACAGCTAGGAATATCACATAATGTTGCTACTTAGAGTAACTTCTCCAGCAGTATTTTTGTATAACGCAATATTAGCGAGTACTATTCATTCGTGGCGTGACATATTCTATGCGTACGGTAAAACTGATGACAAAATTCCACATACTACCGCCAAATGATCTGCTCTAAAGACGCAGTCGAACATTGATGTAAGAAATCTTGAAAATAATATTTTTCTGCAACTTCTCTTCACCTGTAAATGTTGATTCTCTCTGAATATGTAACAGATTTCTCAAGTATGATTCCTAGCCCTTCAGAATAATGCTCGTGATTGGCAATGAGCACCGATCTGACGACTGATAACGGTTGCACGTCGCTACTGACAAGTACTTGTCGCTTCCATTATCGCCCACGACACTAATTTTATTCAGATGCGAACAACACGCATTCCATTGTCACCTGTAGATACACAGCATTACGTCAATTGCCTTGTTGGGAAATCTCGTACCTCTGCCAGTGCGATTGACGTCAACGGTGTCGTGCATGTTGTCACAAGAATACCTGACAGTTGGAATAGAAATAATTCTTTTTGACTTCTTAATGAAGCAACACTGATATCCCGGTCAATCGCCACGCATTTACAGGCTATTTGGCTGCGATCTGTTATGGTAGGACATTTTTCCCTTTTTTCAAACACGTCGTCTGAGGAAGAACACTACAGTGCGGATGTTTCATTTGGTAAACAAACGTCGATATGTTGATCGTCGCCGTCGTCGTTTTGCTCCTTTAATAGTTGATCTCTTCCGTTTTGTACAACTTCTATGGAAAAATTTCCTTTCTTTTCCCTAACTGAAACATTACGGTATATATTGAAGTGTTTGTAAGGGAAATGTATGGATATGTGCCTAATTTAGGCCGGCCGGTGTGGCCGTGCGGTTCTAGGCACTTCAGTCTGGAGCCGCGTGACCACTACGGTCGCAGGTTCGAATCCTGCCTCGGCCATGGATGTGTGTGATGTCCTTAGGTTAGTTAGGTTTAAGTAGTTCTAAGTTCTAGGGGACTGATGGTTCAAATGGCTCTGAGCACTATGGGACTTAACATCTGTGGTCATCAGTCCCCTAGAACTTAGAACTACTTAAACCTAACTAACCTAAGGACATCACACACATCCATGCCCCAGGCAGGATTCGAACCTGCGACCGTAGCGGTCGCGCGGTTCCGGACTGAGCGCCTAGAACCGCGAGACCACCGCGGCCGGCTAGGGGACTGATGACCACAGATGTTGAGTCCCATAGTGCTCAGAGCCATTTGAACCATTTTGCCTAATTTAATTACTTGTTCCATGTTATCAAAATCGCTTGTGTACGAAGTCTGTCAAGAAGAGTAAAGATGTTTTCTTGAATGACCGTAACCTAGAAACCTCCAGTTCATTCTGTCTACATACGATTCGAAATGCAGCAAATGATTTCTTGACTGTGCTGAAAAAATAGACATCGTCTGTACGAAACAATCATGACCACTGATTCATTTTTGTTTACGTCAAAATCACATTTTTGTGCCCAGAAAGGAAAAGCAAATATAACACCCAAATTGCAGTAGCAAAAAATTTTGTAAATCTGCTGACTTCAGGCATTATGATCTGAAGCGACATAATTCAGGTAACCTGTATCAGTTTCGCTTTGTAGTCAGAAGTCTCGCTGTCTGACGTCTATACAAGCGGGGCGGTAAGACTCGAAAGGAACGGAAAACCACCGTTACTATAATTCTAGATAGTGAAACTTGGTGTAAATGCGCCGAGTTTTGTTTGCGCCGCTTTCTCCTGGCATTCACGCTAATAGTATGTTTGACAGTACAGAAAATTGAACAAATCTGTTCATTTATGCCCAACGCCATTGAATCCTCTTTCCCGTGTTAGCGTCATGGACATTACCGTGCTTGTTGCTTGCTGTGTAGTTATGGTTCGTATTGTACAAAGCGACTAAATCTTGTGCTTCAGTGGGTGGCCAATTACAGTCGTGTCAAGAGACGACTAGTGCTGAACAGCTGGCAGTTTCGTTATTTCGAGAGGGGACGACGTGATACGCTTCCGTGCTGCTTCTACACTTTGTGTTTGTTGCCATGTTCCTCTAGATATCTCGGAGCTTTGTGCGCGAAACGCTTTCTCCGAATTTCCGCCAGCTCTTAGTCATCGGCGTGGAAAGGAAATTTAATCGCGCAGCTGCCAGCCCGCCCGTCGAAACTCGCTCGACGTCGTTTTCACATTATTTCCGAAGACAGAGGTTTTACCTTTATTAAAACTCGCCAGTTTCCGTTTGACGTAGCTGCCGTTGTCAGTGTAACGGATACCGACAAGAGCTCGTCACGTAGCTGTCGTCGTCCACAAAACGAGTTTCAATCGAACTGAGATATGCCAGAGGATATATACTTGAATTCTGATTAAAAGTTTTTGTTAATTATAGTTCTGTTACACGTTGAAACGGTTAGCAGTGTAGTATTTATGCTTACTTGCTTAAGCGGTGATGTAATGTCACATCGATTCGACGTGGAAGCCTTTGCGTTGTTCAGACAGCATTTTGTTCCGCCCACGGAGTGCCACAACGGTGACGAGAGAGAAACGGTGCATGCCAAATTGTTCTCGTGACCTGAGAGTAACTTCTCTGTTGTGGAGTAAACAAGTTGCGAAAGAGATTTGGCGCCGAGGTAAGAGAACATGCGTCATTAACTCATCTTCTGTATCGTACAGTCCGAATAATAATTTACCGCAGTTTCCCTTTACCGTGTAGTCCTGTTCTCTGTTGTCCTTTCAATTACATGCAGAACGAACAACCTGCATCTTAATTTCATTACTATACTTTGTTCTGAGTTTCCTGTTGTATTCTGAGTTTCCTGTTGTATTCTGACAATCTGCAGAAAGATACCCATGCCGAAGTGATTGATGTGTCTTAATAATGTGCATTGTGAGTCATATTGACTTGTGTGTGTGTGTGTGTGTGTGTGTGTGTGTGTGTGTGTGTGTCGAAAATGTAGGTATATGTTTATGTACAACACCAGTTGCATAGTATTCATATTTTTATTGGTCATACGGATATATACTGGCTCTTAATGACCGATAAAAAATGAATAAATATGATGTGACTGGTTTTAGACTTAAACACAGAACGATACCGTAATGGTGTTACACAAGCGTAGCACGCCCTCGATTCGTCGAAGTAATTCTTTGTTAGTAAACTTATTGCTCGATTCGCCAAAGTAATTCTTTGTTAGTAAACTTATTGCTCGATTCGCCAAAGTAATTCTTTGTTAGTAACCTTATTGCGGGCAGTTTTCTTAAACGTCTGGCGGTGGCACATTTCAAAAGCATAAGGTCTTCTCTTCCCTCCTGCTTCCAGTTGGCCGTCTTTCACGACTGTTACGTAAGTGTGAACTTAAACTTAACGTGCCTTCTGTTGAAAATTAGCCATATTTGTAATGCCTTCACCTTAAGCAATATTTATGATTCATGTCTCCATTCAACGTTCGAGAGCTTGGTTGGTTGTTGCAGTCGATTAAGTTTACATTTCTCATGTTTTGGAGAACACTAAAGACAAGTTGGGGGGAACGGGTGCGTTTCAGGAAGTACGTTATAGATTTTCCCGAGCCATCTCGCTAATTGTAACTGAACGTACAAGTAATTTTTCGATTTCGATAGGACCATTGCAGGACTCCATCTGGAAATGTTGTTTTTCCAAAGCAAGGTCCACCCAATTGGTGTTTCAAGTTTTTGAACCTGTGATAACCCATCGATGTAGTTAATCACCTTGAAATTAATTTTAGTGTGTCCAGTCGGAAGAAGCTAAGGTCTTCCAGAAGATATAGGCCTACTTAGTATAGTGCTGTGATTTGCTATTCGTTGGAAATAGCTTCGCTTAAAAAGGGACACTGCAGCTTCTACTTTACGGAGACGGCAGAATTCGTATTCTGTCAACGTGCGAGAGTAGCATCTCTTTCGAATGATCGAACGTCGTCTTCTCTGAGAAAGATTTGTGCTATGTGACGCGCAATATGTAAAGTGCAGAAAAATTGTCTGCGTTTGTTAGCGTTCAACTTGTTAGCGACAGAATATTAAGTCGAGACTTAGATTTGTAGATGTAGATCTCCAGAATATGTTGCTTTTCTTGACAAACTATTATGGATAAAATAAAAAGATTGCTGTGAGGAGGCGATGATTTATGGGATTTCATATTACTGAAAAATTAGGAATTGGCGTGTAATAGCTGTAGGTCACATAGCAGCAAGGTTCCAGAAATTTTTAGCTTACGATAGACGTACGACTTTGTAAAGGAACCATTCGACGATCATCCTGCGGATGAGCCATTGTTTGACCGAAACGTGTTTTTTATAAATTGGTTTACAGGTACTTTGTGAAATTACGATTTTTCGGAAGCAAGAAGACAGTTTTCTTGTTGTCAAACTTTCCCTGGCGTACTCGAGCGTCAACGAAAAGTAAAAGCAAGCTGCTGGGGATGGAAAAATAGAGCGGAGCAGCGCGGCTCGGCTGCGTTACGTGGCGTTTCATAATGGTGGCGACCGGCTGTGACTCAGCGGGGCTCCGCGGCGTGTATCTCCGGCGTGTCATTGGCCAGTGCCTGGCGTGTCATTGGCCAGCCAGGCACGCTTCCCATTTACTCGGCGCGCCCCGCGTGCTTTCCGGTAAAACTACGGTACCTGGGGGCGGGGGTGTGAAAAGTAGTCTGGACGGGATATTTCGAAATACTGTCGTTATCTGGCGGGCGGCCTGTTAGAACAATTCGAACGGAATGTGGGGAGTCGGTGGGAAAGTTGTGATTCATTTGATGTGAATGGGAAACAGAACCGCTATGAGAGCAGGAAGTTATAAGCACGTTGTAACGCGTCTGAAGATTGCCTGCCTCGGTCTGTGGGTCGTGAATGATTATTGAGTTAAACATGCAAGTAGGCATGGCCGTGACTTAGGGCTATCATTCTCAGCCCCGTCTGTAGACTTGTCGTTTGGCTGTTGTGGACACCAGAGCCGGTTGTTTCCGGTATCCATGGCAAGGGAGCTGTGTCCAGCTCGATGATGGGGCGGCCTTGGCGTGATCCTCCTAAGTGGGTTGTGGTCGAGGCCTACTGTAGTGATTTTAAAGGTGAGAGAAGCCGGCTTTGTGTCAGGTGTTCTCCAGGTTTCTGTCGGAAATAAACTTTCGAACAGCCCTGGGAGGAAGAAGCATTCGGCAGTGGAGGGTTATCAGCTGTGAGCGGGAGAAGGTCGATAAAATTGTCTGAATTCTGCTCTCGAATCTGATTGGCTAAAAGGTATGGATAGAAAAATTTTCGTGAAGCAGCTTAGAATTCAAGAAATTGAGGTGTCGGTAAGCTACCTTCGGAGTTGATGGCTACGGTGGGCGAAGATGATGATTAAAGTGTGTAGAGCATACCAAGCCGGGAATGAGCGAGCTTCAGTGATCATAAACTTAACCTACTAGTACAGAATTCTTCGGAAGCGTTCCCAAGGGCGTGTTTCCATGCTCGGGCATGGAATTCGGCCTTAGCTGCTGTTTTGTAGGCGAGTGTTGCAGTTGCATTTCAGTTTAGTGAGAGAGGGCGAGATGGATAGGGAAAGGCTGCATCGCAGAGCATTAGACAGTTAGCTGGGAGTGGTAGTGACTGAAAAAAGCGAACTTCTCAAGGTATAATAGACGGCAGTAAAAGTCAGTCAGTTGGCATGGAAGTTGCAAATGTGGTATTTTTACTTGTCTTTTTGTCTTTTTAGAACTGTTTTCGTTGATGAAGATTATCGGCGGGAGGATTATAGAAACGAGTTGATGAGCCTAGCAGTGGGATCTGAGAGCCTTTTTGAAAGTATTTAAATTGCTAGAGAGCATTTATTAGTGGTATAGCAGCAGTGAAAGTTTGAATCAGTCTTGCGGGTGATAGTACTTCAGTCAGCGACATCAGCCACCTTTCACAACTATCCCAAGGAAGACATAGTAGGAAAATAACAATCTAATCTGCTGTCTAGAAAATCATCCCTGTAAGAAAACTGCCACGTTCGTTAATTACCTGGCCGGCCGGAGTGGCCGAGCGGTTCTAGGCGCTACAGTATGGAACCGAGCGACTGCTACGGTCGCAGGTTCAAATCCTGCCTCGGGCATGGGTGTGTGTGATGTCCTTAGGTTAGTTGGGTTTAAGTAGTTCTAAGTTCTAGGGGACTGATGACCTCAGAAGTTAAGTCCCATAGCACTCAGAGCCATTTTTGTTAATTACCTGTCAAATCAAAATCAAATCAGAAGAAGAAGAAAGCAGTAAGTTCGAAACTCCCGTTTCTCCCTATGAAAACATAAACGAATCCAAAACAGGAAAATCAAACCTATGGAAGAAGGAGCATAAGCTTTCACTAGTCCTCTGTCTCTACCTTCAGCACAGAGAATGGAAAATGGTGCGGTAAAAATAGATTGGTTCAGGTGTGCCAGTAAACGTATCTTAGTAAACTTGCCTAACGATTACGTCACGTAACGGGTCTCACGCTCCGCGCATTGCAAAGGGTGCAGGGATTCTGGTCGTGGTCGAAGTGGGCGTTCGCGCGGCGCTACAAATGCTCCGAGGAAGAGTTTTGGAGAAGCGTTTTACAGCCAATAGAATCTTCGAGGTGTGTCGGAATATTCGGTATGGTGTTTGCATCATAAAAGCTGCATTACTAAGGAATGTGAACAGTTTTATTAATCGCAGTGATTAGTACACGTTACGTTTATATCTACCAACAGACATGCAGATTGTATGTTCCATAATTCCGTGACAAAATGAGCAGTTTTGCCATTTCCGTAGTGATAGTCTTATACCGAGAGTGAGCATCTTTCAGAGGCGGGAGAGTCCCAGCCTACGCCGCGTGCAAGTACTGGCAAAGGTTAAAAGAACAAGTAGACGCCGACTCTGCAGCCAGCGGCAGCGGCAGGTGCTATTCGCGAAGGCGTGAGCCCAGAATAGGCGTGGTGGGAGCTTGGCAGGTGCGAGGTGTCGCCCCAGAGGCCAGCGGGGCGATCGACCTCGCCGCTGCGCCCGTCCCGTGACGCCCGTTGGCACGGGAGAACTGGTCACGCTGCCTCATCACCCCCCCCCCCCCCCCCCCCCCCCCTTAGAATGCTAAACAAACAGTGTCAGATGTACCTCTGCTCGCAGAGTGCGGCCACTTCAACGTTTCAACGTGGCAGTAGGCCGCGATCGTAAACAAACGGGAAGTCAGACCGCCGCGGGGAGAGGAGCGGACTGGGGGAGAAAGTCCCACCTCCCCCTCCGCCGGGCTGGCAGCCTACACTCTAGACTTCTGCTTCTGAGGAAGCAGAACTGACACACGCTGGCAGCGATCTCCTTTCCTGTTTAGAGTCGTGGGAGTCGTACTAGAACCCATGATGAAGCTGGACTAACCTGTTCACTGATTTCAGCCGGCAGGTTCGAATCCTGTCTCGGGCATGGATGTGTGTGATGTCCTTAGGTTATGTGGTTTAAGTAGTTCTAAGTTCTATGGTACTGATGACCTCAGGAGTCAAGTCCCATAGTGCTCAGAGCCATTTCACTGATTTCAAATTAAAAAAGTAAACAATAATCAACGCACAATACAAAGGGTACTAGGAAATTTTTGCAATAGCTTAATTTAATTTTTTCGAATTAACTTACGCCATATTGAATACACTTCTCCATCCTCCGAAATCAGTCTTTAAACCAGTTCTCCCAAGTTTCTGTTGGGAGTAAGGCACACCCGTTGCCCCAAGCCCTCTACAGTCCATTCAGCTTCATTTTCACATGTGGGAACAGTGCAAAATAACAAGGAGCAAGGTCTGGACTGAAAAGAGCGTGCTCAAGGAGTTTCAATCCTGTACCCCGCAAATATTCGGTGCACGCTTTGGCACGGTGAGCTGGAGCGTTGTCCTGATGGAGAAACTAAGTGTCCCGTCTTGACTTAGGTAGCAGGTTGAGAAAGATTGGATGACTTTGGGCTCAGTGTAGCACTTACCCTGTGTCTGTCTTCTGTGTGTCCAAAACAACACGCTCCACAATTCCACTCGATTTGAAAAAAAAAAAAAAAAAGGTTCTCGCTTTCTTGTTTACTGATCTGCATTGTCTGACAGCTACGGGTATGCCGTTTTCTCCAAAGACCCAAACTTTGTTTTGAGTCTTAGTCAGCACGTCATAATAGTACACCCGAGTCTTGTTACGTGTTACGTTATTGATGTACTGAGATTGTCCTTTAGAAATCTTCTTTAACATATCCTGGCACCAAGTCACACGTCGTGTCGTCTAATCTTCCGTCAATCTATGCGACACCCAGAAAAAAAAAAAAAAACAAAGTTTCTCAACTTGCGAATGATCAGGCGGATTCGAACGAATTACTAGTGCATTTAGCCCTAAGGCATCCTCTCTATCTACTTACTTGTCACTCGCCTATCTTCGTCTAGCATTTTCCTCACAGCATCAGTGTTAGCCTACGAAACTGATGATCGTTGTCTTCCTGTCTTCTCAGCGTCCTCCAGAGTGAAAATTCCTTTTTGGAATTCTCTGTTACACCTGAACACAGTTGTACGATGTGGACACACATCACAGATTGTAAGAGCCATTTCGTCAAAGCACTGGTCTATGTTTAAACCACGCGCGAAGTTGTACCGCAAAACTGTTCGAATCTCATAAACTAATTTGGAAAATAACGTAGCTACACATTTCCTCAAATACCACACACAAAGCTATCAGTGATTTCTGCTGGTAATTTTATACGTGTCATACATTATACTATACACCTAATCTTCATCGTTATGGTACAGTATGAAATAACTTATAGCCTTATTTAACGTATTTGAGGAACACTGTAACTATACAGGGTGATTCAAAAAGAATACCACAACTTTAAAAATGTGTATTTAATGAAAGAAACATAATATAACCTTCTGTTATACATCATTACAAAGAGTATTTAAAAAGGTTTTTTTTCACTCAAAAACAAGTTCAGAGATGTTCAATATGGCCCCCTCCAGACACTCGAGCAATATCAACCCGATACTCCAACTCGTTCCACACCTCTCTATAGCATATCAGGCGTAACAGTTTGGATAGCTGCTGTTATTTCTCGTTTCAAATCATCAATGGTGGCTGGGAGAGGTGGTCGAAACACCATATCCTTAACATACCCCCATAAGAAAAAATCGCAGGGGTAAGATCAGGGCTTCATCACTCGTTCTCGGCCGTCCAGAACTTTTCCCTTTGCACAAACACCCATCCTCTGTAAACTGTTTATACCAGCGTTTAATACACCACCTATCAGGAGGTTTAACACCATACTTCGTTCGAAATGCACGCTGAACGACTGTCGTCGATTCACTTCTGCCGTACTCAATAACACAAAAAGCTTTCTGTTGAGCGGTCGCCATCTTAGCATCAACTGACGCTGACGCCTAGTCAACAGCGCCTCAAGCGAACAAATGTACAACTAAATGAAACATTATACCTCCCTTAATTCGCCGACAGATAGTGCTTAGCTCTGCCTTTTGTCGTTACAGAGTTTTAAATTCCTAAAGTTGTGGCATTCTTTTTGAATCACCCTGTATTATTTTCGAAATTAGTCTTCTAGGCCTGGTTTTTAGCACAGAATAAACGTATGTATAACATTTATGGTCCAACTGTGTAAAATGTACCTTTACCTACATACTGTGTAAACTAACGGAAAGCAACAACAGCTGTAACGTCTGTAATGAGATTATTTGCCATAGAACATGATATTGTTTCTCACTGTACCCGCTCTTACACTCAAAGAAGTATCTGGAATTTCAAGGTAATCATCACCGCATTTCATTGGCTCGAGACTACCACAGCGCCTACAGCAGATTCAAACCTGGAACCCATGTATAGATGAAGATGGTGGTGGATATCATCGAAAGCTTGTAATTTTATCAGAATTTGACGCGGCAAGTAAACAAAGAAATTTTCGTGGAAGAAATCCACATTGTTGCAGATTCCTTTTTTCATTAGAAACTTGAGCATTCTAGACGTTACTGACTGTCGATGACTTTAATTTCACGGATGAGTCTCTAAAGAAGAAGAAGAAAAAAAAATCCACGAACCTCGTTGAATAAATAGTATTATTTCAAACATCTCGAGAGCTGTCACCTTCATAACAAGTTCGAAATATTAAATTTTGCTTTGTTGTGCGGGACACAACCGTTTAGTCAAGACGTTTAATGATCCTGAAGATTCAATCAATACATCCAATTAATTTGAAGTAAATTCCATTTCTTTACTCAGTTAGTGTTACTTTGTTTGTGTGAATTATTGCCGACGAATATAAACAGTAGTATATTAATGTTCTTGCAGTGGTAGAGATACACTTCGGAAATTACGTTGTTAAGAGCTTTTAGGTTGGGACATCATTACGTTAAGTGGCAAAGGTATGACACTGATTCCAGTGACTTGCTACGATTTGATTATCGACGCCCTCCCATCGAAAGTCTGTCACATTCCGACGTTGCACGTGAATGCTTGTTGCAAAACGTTCACCCAGTGCTTTCATGGCTATCGGAGTATATTGTTCATGCCATTATGTAACATTGTCGATCATTGTTCTGAAAATATCGACCATAGCTGCTAAGATTTACTTCAGTATTTAGGCAGGTGCTTGGTAGTGGCGCTTCATCACATATTGTCCGGTGTCATGACGAATTCAGTATTACCATACGAAGACGACCATTGCATATCTGTAGATTACTTTGCATCGATACGTGTAGGACGGCTGTGTTGATAATATTTGTAATGAGGTAGTCTTATTGCTCGCGGAGGGTGATTAATCGAGCAGAGCAGTGAGCTGATTGTGTAGCGAATCACTTTTTCAAAAACTAGAAGGCAAGGGATGGAAAACGGCATGCCACCTACTTTCTTTCACAATGTGCAATAATAGTAGTGCACGATTGTGAGACATTGTCTTGTGAAACACACGAGAACGTAACATCCCACGTGATCATATCACGTATGCCATGTTCAGTAACACGTTTTGAACGAAAGATCTATATGTTTCCTTTACAATTCCTAACCCTCGGACTATTTACTTCAAAGCTGCATTGAGCGCAGCCACCGAGGCATGATAACTATTTAAAGTTAATTTGAGAGCTGCGGTTTCATACGCTCAGGCGATATCATTACACATTTGTTACATCGTATAAAAGTGGTAGAAGCATTAGAAATTTTCTTCGCAAAGAATTCAATTCGACAGACATAACTGTTCCTGAGGTTCTCCGTGTTGAGGGCGTTAGTGGGGCAGGTGCGTGTAAATAGGCGCTGGAAACGGGAGCGGAATGCAGCAGCTGCGTCGGCGCTACCTGAGGGCTGTTGTTGGGTGCCCTTGGCCACCCGTGAGTCACGGCGCTGAGGCCAACCAAGGGCAAGCACGGCGCAGCACTAGGGGGCTTCGCCAGGCCAGTCAGCTCACGTTGCTCGGCGCACTGGCTGGCGCTGCGGGCACCCTCAGCGGTGCACACGTGAGAGCCCAGCTGTGTGTGCGGAGCTGCTGCGAAGCCGCCAGGTGTTGTCTGCTAGTGAAACTATACCTTGGCATTACCTCGTCGCTCACAACACCCGCCATCTCAGTCAGGCTGCGGTCTGTGAGACATTTCTCGGCTCAGTTGGCCGGCATCGATTGGCCAGCCATCCGGACAGAGGCTTCCAGGCTGTTTTCTGCTGGGCGAACACGAAATCGGGGGTTGTTTAGAGTTTTCTTCATACTGTTTTGGTACTGGTGATCCGTGGTCCCTCGCTCATCATTACAAACTAATAATGTAATTATGATTTGATTCTTTACAGCAGTTACCTTTGATTCTGTGAAAAAACTAAGATAGGGAGCAGTATACGTGTAGAATAAACAGAGGTAATAGCTCAAGCGAAATGCAGTTACTCTGTAACGAACCACCAGAGAGCATATCCACGAACAACCTCTGAAATGCTGTTGGACTATTGGGATTCCCCCTGTATAATCGGCTGGCAGGATACTACGTTGTCGTTCGAAGGTCTTACTGGCGACGTTGCTGGAGGATCTTCCCCATAGCGAAAGGCAGAAATCCACACTTCTTTTCTCCTCTTTCGTAACGACAGGTCGTGAAGTAGTGCATTTGGTGGTCGTGCAACGTGAGGCAACTACTTAACTCTTCTCATAAATTAGAGAAACGTTCTTGTTACGGTACTCGGTACCCAGTTATGGATTCGGAGCAATTCAGCGCCGTAAGCGGACAATACAGTGCTGTCGTATAAGATGCGCCAAGCTCTCCTCGAATCTCCTAACTGTCATAGAGCGTGCTATACTGTCTTAACGAAGCGTGAAGATATCAGCGCAGGGATTCCGGCTGTTGCGTGAGATTACATGCGGGCTCGGCGCTCGTAAGTGCTGTCACCCGCTTTTAGAAAACGTTTGTTTTCAGTTTGTGTTGACGTGTTTCTCTAGGAGCTATTGTTTTGCAGAGACCTTTTTACCAATTTAATGACAAGGTTAAACTGCGTATAATTCACTTCAATTGTGCAAGCAAACAGTTTTCAAAGCTGGTCACTATCCAAATTAATGAATTTGCAATCACATTATATCACTGTCACAGATTAAGTTGAATCTTCTGTTAGCACTGGTTATAAACTAGCATTATAGAGAGTCCGCCATAAAAATGTATACACAGAAAAGTATTACTTATATGTTCATTTTACATTTAAAAATTGATCACATATGTTGTACAACCTTCAGTTTAGCACATGGTTACTTTAAATGTACAAAATGTTCGCCGTTGGCGGCTATATACATAACAGAAAGAGGAGCGATCGCCGTAACTACGTCAGTCAATGTTACAATGGAGATCGCTGCACATTTCGCTGTAATCTCGTGCCTAAGTTCCTCTAGCGTGCGTGGCTTTACGTCGATAGACGTTATCTTTCATAGTTCCCCACAAGTAAAAGTCCATAGGTGTTTGATTTGGCGATGGTGGAGGGAACTCAGTGGACCCTCATCGTCTAATCCAATGTCCCGGAAAATTGTCATCCAGGAAAGCTCGTACGGCTAGGTGGTAGTGTGGTGGCTGGCGCTCCGCCCTGTTGGTAGGTCTCTTCATTAACTCCATAAAGCGCACTTTTACCTGGCAAAATGGATGTAACATTTCCAGGTGCACTTCTCCAGTGACAGTAGCATCAAAGAAAAAGAGTCCTACTAAGCCCATAGATGGTAGTCCACACCACACATGAACCCCAGATAGGTTGACCGCTTTATATAACGTGGATTTTCCGATGCCCAGAACACAAGTTTATGCCAATTCACGGTTCCATTAAGTTTAAATTGTGCCGCGTCACTCCACACTACGTTCGTCACAAACTGTTCATGAGTTACCATTTGCTGATTCCGTTCCCAAAATTGCATTCGGCAGTCAGGATCGTGATCATTAATCGCGTGCAGTAATCGTGGAATGTAAACCTTCCACTTTGCAACTTTCAGAATTCTTCGTACACTTGTACTGCTAACCCCCACTTCACGTGCACATTGCGTAGCAGAATTCAGTGGAGAGTTAACAAACGTTTCCAACACGAGAGCCGATGAAGCAGGATGTGGAGCTGTACGCTGTCTTCCTGATCTTCCTTTGTGAATATCACAAATCGTTCCCATGCAATTCAAACTTGTCAGTGATCCGTTTAACTGCTAGGCAGGTTGGCGGTTCTGTTTCAAATTCCCACCTGCACTGACGTTGCACTTCAACGGCATTATCAAACTTGAAAAACCACTTCACAATAAATTTTCGTTGCTCGAATGTCACGCGTGCTCTAGCGATCTTGTTTTCTCAATACCGAGGTAAAGGTACTGACATCTGTTGAGCCAAAGACCATACTACAACACACTCGTAAGTCAAATCGAACGACAATATCGGTATCTCGATAGAGCCTGACAAAGAGTGTATACATTTTTCTGGCAGACTCTGTATTTACGTTCTATGCCTTGTGAGAATACGTCTCAATCTTGGATCTTTCCCTGCCCACTTACATAGAATCGGCGTATCTGAGACACCCTGTTGTCAATGTGAAGAGGAAACAATTGGTAACGTAAATCACATCTTGTTTCAGTGTAGACGTTATGAGAAAGGCAGAGTTGACTTTTTAAAGGAGTCACTGCCAGCCGCTTTCTACGATCCCAATTCTCGGAGACACAACCCGGTTTCTAGCGAAAGGAGACATAAAAATCTAAAATGAACTGAATTTAAGAACTTAATCAACAAATAAATTTTTAGCAGTCAACTGTTTTTTGTAATCTGATTACAATAATTTTGATCTGAAAACATACGAATGTATGCCCTAAACAGTATGTATGACGAAGGGAAAAAGTTGCCTTGTTATGTGCGTGAATACATTTATTTGTGATGACTAAAAAGTTTGTATGCTAGCAGCCAATAAAAATAAATAAACGTCCTATGCCTCTGCTGTCCGAGATTATTATCGTTTTCGTATTTGTGTTTATTTACACCGTAGTTCACGTTCCCGTGCAACTGTTTTGCCCTTTTATTCCATCGTTGTTTACTGAAATCAGCAGCACGCTTTTTGCGCTATAGAAAAGTCTCAGGCAATAGATTTTATCAAAACGGAGTAGAACAGAAATGTGGCCTCATCCACCTTTATCTTTCGCCATTTTATTTATATGCATTGGTCATGCGTGCCGTTTAATTTATTTGGTTACGAGTTGCGGAAGAATTTCGTAATGGAGCTCCCATCGGAATGTCCATGTGTACGTTGGTACGGTCATGATCCCTTATAAAATTGTTGAGACCTTGCCGTAAACTTCCTCCACTGTATGTGGTCTCTGATTTAACGTTTATTTTAATATTCGATTTTTTTCCTAACTGTAGTTAAATGCAAAGAGCATCTAAATTTTAATCCAAAAGTGGTTGGACTTAATGGTTCGCGAATTGCAGCTGGTGCTCTTTAATGAATATATTAAGGGGACAGTGAAAAACAAGAAAATCTTCAAGGGCGACAAACTCATATCGTCCGTCATTTAATCGACAAGCTCGTGGCGATTTCGTCGTAACATATGTCCCGTGCATTGACGACTTCTAAGAGTGTTGAGAATAGGTCGGGGCTTCACACACGTAATAGGATGAATTCAGTGTTTAAAGAAATGTTGCCATCTGGCACTGTATAGCAAGTGAGGTGTACTTTTAAGCAGAACTGTGAAATTTGGAAGTAGTTAACGTCCAGTGTGGCCAGGGCGTCTTTGTCCGTTGGTTCTGTATTTCTTCTGGGAAATTTTATTCTTAACGTTGAATGTTTCTTCTTAATTCCAGAATATTCTGCGAAATACAAAACTCCCCAATGTTGCCCACGCTCTCAATTTCACACTTGACCGCTTGTATATTTCTGAATCTTGCTTCTTGCTACTTTCACGCAGTCATTTCCACATCTATAATCTGCAATCCAGCTTACGGTGCGTGGCAGAGGGCACCCCGTACCACCACACCACCACCACCACCACCACTACTACTACTACTACTACTACTACTACTACTACTACTATTACTTTCTTTCCTATTCCACTCGCAAATAGGACGAGGGAAGAAAGACTGTCTATATGTTTTCGTATGAACCTAATTTCTCATGTCTTATCTTCGTGGTCCTTACGCACAATGTATGCTAGAGGCAACAGAATCGTTCTGCAGTCAGCTTCAGATGCCGGTTCTCTAAATTTTCTCAGTAGTGTTCCTTGAAAAGAACGTCGCCCTCCCGCCAGCTATTCGCATTTGAGTTTCCGAAGCATATCCGTAACACTTGCGTATTATTCGAACCTACCTTTAACAAATCTAGCGGCCCGCCTCTGAATTGCTTCGATGTCTTTCTTTGATCTGAACTGGTACGCATTCCAAACACTCGAGCGTACTCAAGGATGGGTCGCACTAGCGTCCTATATGCGGTCTCTTTTACAGATGAACCACACTTTTCTAGAATTCTCCCAATAAACGGAAGTCGACCATTCGCCTTTCCTACAACGATCCTGACGTGCTCGTTCCACTTCATATCGCATTGCAACATTATGCCCAGATATTTAAACGATGTTGCTGAGTCAAGCAGGACACTGCTAATTCTGTATCCGAACATAACTGGTTTTGTTTCGTTGGTAGATCGCAATGAAATTCTACCATTGCAGTTGACTCCCTTCAGGTCTGTTTCGGTTAAGTTACTCACTAGCTGACGTTTTTAGCATTGTCTCACGCGAATGATTTGTTTAGGTATTGAAGTCATGCAACTACCAAAAAAATGCGTAATCATTTATCATCCCCGCACCGCTTCATTCAAAAGAGGGACAGTGGGTTGAAATGGAATTTTGGCGTGTTTCTGGCTCTACAAACAGTTGGTTACTACAGTTGCAGTAGCTCACAGCATCTTTGTTTGATTGTCACTTACTTCTGAAAGTGTCTAATCGGACATTTTCCTGGTATCTCACTTCCGCTTCTTTCTGCTTTGTAGTCATTATTTATGTCCTTTCAACAAATCTTGGCCGCCAACTCTTCATTTAGATCATTAATTCCCACACTACTACGACTAAAAGCACTACTACTAGAAATACATACGTGTCAAACCATATACCGAGAAAGGCGTTTTACAATAAAAACTAGAGCTATTAGGCAAGTTGGAACACCGCATGGAAGATAGACGGATAAGGATTAAAACAAATTTTCTTTTTTATCGATCTGGGAGCAAACAAAATTTTAAATATTTTTCCTTGAGACAACTGACCATGTTATAAATGAACAAGAAAAGTCGCGTATCGAAAAGTAAAAGTAGCAAAAACGGATTTAAAATAACGATAAAGCAACTACGGGGATTATGGCCACACACATGCGAAAGGGAGTTGCTTGATACGGACTGTTTGTCTATTTCTCTTTTCCTTGGTTGTCCTGTACGAAATTTGTTTCTGGAGCTGTTGGTTCGTTAAGTGACGAAACACATCACTATTTCGGCTCTTTTTCGGCACCACTGCATTAATATCCAAAGTGATGCATTTTGAAAAGTTGAGGTTAACGACAGCCAGTGTGCGGCAGTGCACAGCAAGCAGAGTGGTTAATTATAGCAGGAGGAAGCGAGCAGGGGACGGCTGGCGCGTGTAGTTTGTAAACAGGGTGTTGCGCGTGCAGCTGTGTGCCCGCTAGACCGCGCCAGCCCCCTTTGACGCCCGCCCACCTGTCCGTACTCTGCGTGGGGGAGGCGAGGGGACGCGGCCTGGCCGGGGAGCTGCTGTGTTGTGCTGCGCCGCTGTGTTCACCGTTCAGCGTCAGGAGAATGCAGTTCAGATGTCGTCCAATAACTGGCCGAGGGCGGGCACGCTCATGAAGTCGGCGTTACACACTAGATCTCACGCCAAAAACAGAAGTTTATGTATGTCTTTAAGGTTCCGTGGGACCATGAACCGCAGCTACTTGGATATGTAAGGAGTCAAGTAAATCAATCAACCACGTTGCCCAATATTACGCAAAATGCAGGTAGAGAGAGAGAGAGAGAGAGAAAGAGAGAGAGAGAGAGAGAGAGAGAGAGAGAATGGTTCAAATGGCTCTGAGCACTATGGGACTTAACATCTAAGGTCATCAGTCCCCTAGAACTTAGAACTACTTAAACCTAACCAACCTAAGGACATCACACACATCCATGCCCGAGGCAGGTTTCGAACCTACGACCGTAGCGGTCACGCGGTTCCAGACTGAAGCGCCTAGAACCGCTCGGCCACACCGGCCGGCAGAGAGAGAGAGAGAGAGAGAGAGAGAGAGAGAGAGAGAGAGAGAGCCGGCCAGAATGAAGCGCTGCCCCACTGTTAATCAGACTGCCGCACTTCTCCGTGCCAGCCGGCCTTTGTGGCCGAGCGGTTCTAGGCGCTTCAGTCTGGGACCGCGCTGCTGCTACGGTCGCAGGTTCGAATCCTGCCTCGGGCATGGATGTGTGTGATGTCGTTAGCTTAGTTAGGTTTAAGTAGTTCTAAGTTCTAGGGGACTGATTGATGTTAAGTCCCATAGTGCTCAGAGCCATTTGAACCATTTGATAATTTGCTCTGCTGCAAGAAAGCAGGTATAGAGAATGTCTGTTTGCGAACTGTCGTATTTTGAATGTTCTTTTGCCCTGTCTCGCGCACATACTTACCAAACGCTGTTATTGTCGCTAGTGAAGTCGGTGGCTCAATATTCTGCAGGAAACAGGCCGAAACGAAAACCGACGCCGCAGTAACATATGACATTTTTTATTTGGGATCTCTGTGAAATGAGTGTGCGGAGTGGAGAAGGGGCCAGACACAGCAAGGTGACAGTGTGCTCGTAGCAGTTTCAGAGGTAGGAAGCGTGCACCGATCTTCTGCAGCCTTTTAGTATGTGGTGCCGCCACCGCAGTCAAACTCGCCGCGGCGCTGCGAACGTGTTAAGAGACACGCCTGCCTCGTGTTAATTGCTGCCGGGGACTCACGTCTTGCTGACTGTTCACAACAGTGGGTCGATGAGCCGCCTGTTGCAGGCCTGTGTTTTTCATTGCGTCTGGCCGTCCGTACTTCCTCCTGGACGCGAACGCAGAACGTTGTTGCAGGTTGCCGTATAAACTCTGTGTGACAGCTTTGTGCATTTTTGAGTAGTTGAGACGTTAATCCTGCTTCATATTTTTGTTTATAGATAGCATTCAGGCTTTTTTAAAGTATTCTTTTCCTACAGTGCACAATTTTTGTAATTAATTCAATCTATTATTAATTGCTCACTGAACACATTCTGCTGTTTTCATCTGCTTTAATAAGCCTGATGTTACTTGACAGCGTCAGATGACGACGAAAACTGACGCGTCCATCAATAAATATCTGGTAAAACGTGGACTGATACTTCAGCACGGGTTATATGCAGCTCAGCACGGGTTATATGCAGCAGTGAAACTAGCGGTCCTTGTCGAGAAAATAAGTTAGGTATGTGCGTATACCATTAAGCATTTATTTAATCTGTACATTGAGCAAGCTGTGAAGGAAACCAAAGAGAAATTTTGAAAAGGAATTTAAATTGAGGGAGAAATAAAAATAAAAGCTGCGGTTTGCCGATGACATTGTAGTTCTGTCAGGGACGCCTAAGTACTTGGAATAGCAGTTGACCGGAGTGGATAGTGTCTTGGAAAGAGATTAAGAACATCAATAAAGTGAACAAGGCTGTTGGAATGCAGTCTAAGTAAATCAGGCGATGCTGATAAAATTAGATCAGGAAATAAGATAGTAAAAGTGATTGAGTTTCGGTATTTGGGCAGCGCAGTAACTGATGATGGCCGAAGTAGAGGGGACATAAAAAACAGACATGTTACTACAAGAAAAATTTTTCTGCAAGAGAATAGTATGTTGATATGTGGTATAAATTTGTTAGGAAGTCTTTTCTGAGGGTATTTGCTAGATTGTAACCCGTATGCAAGTGATAAGCAGACGATAGGCTCAAATGGTTCAAATGACTCTAAGCACTTTGGGACTTAACATCTGAGGTCATCAGTCCCCTAGACTTAGAACTACTTAAACCTAACTAACCTAAGGACATCACACACATCCATGCCCGAGGCAGGATTCGAACCTGCGACCATAGCAGCAGCGCGGTTCCGGACTGAAGCGCCTAGAACCGTTCGGCCACAGCGGCAGACGATAGGCAATTTGTGTGTGTGTGTGTGTGTGTGTGTGTGTGTGTGTGTGTGTGTGTGTGTGTGTGTGTGTGAGAGAGAGAGAGAGAGAGAGAGAATTTTCAAATGTGATGCTACAGAAGAATAATGGAGGATAGATGGTCAGATCGAATAACAAGTGAGCTGCTGAATCAAATAGGGGGATAAAGAAATTATAGCACAACTTGACTAAAAGAAGGGATGAATTGTCAATTTGGTAATGAGAGTATGTAGTGTATGGAGAAAGGATTTGTCGAGGGAGCTTTAGACTTGAATACAGAAGGTTTCAAATGGATTTAGGTTGCAGTAGTTACAGAGAGATGAAGGCGACGACGACGACTTTTGTGTGTTCTTTCCGGAATAAAAAATCTTCGACCGTAACCGCAAATTCGCATTTCTGTCTGTCAACCTATACGGATACGGCCTGCGCCACTCAAAATTTGTTTTACAGAAGGATGCCTGAATTTGTTACTTCCTTGTTTGTTACAAACGTTAATCGCTAAACGCCATTTCCATTTTCAGTTCCTCTATTGGAGAGAACATTTTTTGCACATAGATTTTGGTCAGAGTGAGATACAAATTTGATTTCAGCATTCCCGCAAGAGCGGGCATAGTTACATCTTGTTTCTAAGCGAACAGTAAAGCAAAATAGCGCACTTTCGGTGGTAGAACTTTGTCTAAAACTGTTTGAGCTGGCCAACTTCTTGCATTAGGCAATACCAACAAGTTCTATCTGCATTTCTATAGTGTTTTGTTTTTGTTCCGGCGTGAACTGGTTTTAGCAAACAGGAGGGAAACGCAGTACTCGTCACGTCGCCCCCTCAGCGCGCTCGTAGTGGCCCTAAAGTGTGTTTGTTTATGAACGGCTTTCGGTTAACCGCGGGCCCGTTTTACGCTGGAGACACCTGCGCCGCTGCGGCTGCCTGTGATACGGGATTGGTGACGGTAGGGTTTGGGGGGGGGGGGGGGAGGTGACGAGGGGAGGAAGCAGGAAGCTGGAAGCGGGAGCTTCTTTGTGGACTGGGCGCAGCTGCAACACGCCGCGGCCTGAGTGGCAGTGCTGCACTTAGGCAGAGGGGCCGTCAGCTTTTTGAGATGGCGCCCTCTGACGCTGCGTCAGTACCCCACTACTCACAGAACACTCCTATGCTGTTCAGTGCTGTTACAGGGTACGCCGTCCGGGTCGAATGGGACAATAGTTGCGCTCTGGCCTAGCACGGCAGATAGTGTGATTTTGGGTGAAATCAGAGAACAGGAAAGTGATGGCGATCTGTACCTTAAAGCTCGCGTCAAGACACTAGTTTGAGGGTAGTTGGTCGCCTGAGGATCACTGTCCAGTACACTTGCCCGCACCTCAGTCTTGACAGCACGCCCTCTCGCTACACTACCCCACTCCCCTCCGTCACACAGTCCTTAATGGCTACTAGAAAATAAGTCTAACCATAATCAGCGCATTTTCAGTCATCTCATTCATTGTCCCTTCTGTTTCAGATAATTCTAAACAGGGGTTCAAATGTGCTAAGCTAATCAATATTATTACTAATATTAATGCCTATTATTATTATTATTATTATTATTATTATTATTATTATTATTATTATTGTGCATGTATACGTGCATTATTGTGTGTGTTCAAAATACCCCATACTCAGAGAATGAGTGTAGGGAATCAAATGCAGGAATCCTGGATTGTCGTTTCAGGCAAGATCCTAGTAAAGGTGGTTTGTCCTTGCCTTCCTTAGACTTAGCCGGTCGTTGTGGCCGAGCGTTTCTAGGCGCTTCAGTCCGGAACCGCGCGACCGCTACGGTCGCAGGTTCGAATCCTGCCTCGGGCATGGATGTGTGTGATGTCCTTAGGTTAGTTAGGTTTAAGTAGTTCTAAGTTCTAGGGGACTGATGACCTCAGATGTTAAGTCCCATATTGCTCAGACCCATTTGAACCATAGACTTAACGAAGTGTCAGTTTTCTATGTGTGTGTCTGTGCGTGTGTGTGTGTGTGTGTGTGTGTGTGTGTGTGTGTGTGTGTGTGTGTGTGTATGACCGCAGCTTGTGGTCTAGTGGATGCCGGCACGGTAGCTCAGCGTGTTCGGTCAGAGGGCTGCTCGCACTCTGTAATAAAAAACTGAGTAAAAGAATCAACGATCAAGTTGAACGGATGTCTTGTGACGTCCGCCCAGACCAAATGCAGCGAACACCACCGAACAAAGTAAAAAAAAGTGGCTAGCGTTGCTGCCTCTGGATCACGAGGTCCCGGGTTCGATTCCCAGTTGGGCTTGGGGATTTTTCTCTGCTCGGTGACTGGGTGTTTGTGTTGTCATCATCAATTCATCATCATTCGTGACGGTGGCTAGATTGGACCGTGTATAAAATTGGGACTTTGTACGGGCACTGATAACCGCGCAGTTGAGTGCCCCACAAACCAAACATCAACTTGTATCTGTGTCGTGTGGATGATTGTGATGAGTGTTTCTACAGAGTAGTGCTGGGTTTGTGTCGCTGTAGATGAAGGGGAGGGAGGCGGTCAAACACTGTGCTGGCATGTAATCTACTACTCTAGAATAGCACCAAGGAGGCGGCCAAACTGACCGTCCCCATCCGACGGACGGGTCACTATCAACAGTGTCACACGCTCCCACGCCACGAGACACTGCAGAGATGCTTCGAATTTAATCCAGGGCATTAGCACAAAGACTTCTGATCAGAAACTTTATACACACCATCTCTCCTTCCTTTGCCTGCTCAGTGATCTGCAACGCACCGTACGACGTGTGGCGGACGGTGTTTTTATGTATCAGTGTCACTTGCCGCTTTCCTTCTTCCAGTCGCCAGTGTTTCTCAGGAAGAAAGATTCCTGGTGGGATCGAATCTGTCTAATTTTATCTTCATGGTCTCTTTGCGAGATACGCGCTGGAGGAGGTAATTTATTGACTGGCTCTTCTGGACAAGTACGCTGTCGCAACCTTAACAGTGCAAGTTTTACTGTAAACCACACCGTGAAGCAGAACGTCTCTCTTGTAGTGTCCGCCACTAGAGTTGCCCGAGCATCTCCGTCACGCTCTTGCGCATACCAAATGAACCTGTAACGAAACGTGCTGCTCTTCTCTGTATCTTCTCTATTTCATCTATCAATACTGTCTCGGATGAATCCTACACTGTTGAGCAGTATTAAAGTATTGATCGAACGAGTGTTTTGTAAGCTACTTCCTTTGATAGACTACATTTCCTGGGGATTCTTCCAGTAAACCTGTCTGGCATCTGCTTTATCTGGAGTTAGTTTTATGTGGTCCTTTCGCGTTAAGTCGCTTAGTATGCATTCTCGTAGATATTTTGTGAATTTTCTGTTTCCCGAGAGGTGATGCTTTTCAAAAGGATACGATCATTTTTTTCCCATATCCTTAACGTGTTTACGCACCTGGTTTGGTTCTAAAAACCACCTTCCATATGTCATAACGTCCTTTCTTCCTCTTCTGTCCTGGTAGCTAAAACAATAGCGTCCACTCATGGGCGGGTTAACAGTATTTCCTTAAGAGGAAAACTAAATAATGCTTTACCGGACAGCATTATGCCCAATTCTTGCTCTCCATTCATTCCCAGATGTGACAGTTGTACTCATTTCCCACAGTATTGGCGAGTGATATAAAGTAAAGTAGGAGATAGTTAACGAGGCCGTGCCTGCAAAACTGTTTACGTTGAGGAATTCAAGAGTGCTTGAGTGTGTGCCATTTAACAGGTAATATTTTTTTCGCAACACTTACATGCCCGTTAGGCCACATGGAATTAGAGAGCATTTGGAGTTGAGAAATTGTGATTAGCCATACGTAGGACACATTGGCATTGTGCGGTTCCTTTAACAGTTAGATACTGGTGTCGAATGCAAACGTCATTACCCTAGGCTGGCTAAAATCCTACCTTTTTCTCTCCCCTCCCCTTCCCCCCCCCCCTCCCCCCCCCCCGCCAAGATACAACTTGTTTTCTAGAAATCAGTAGCTGAAGATTCTGCCTTAAATATACAATTTTTGTATTGATAGTGCTAAAACTGGATACACAGGTGAAACTTCAATACAGCACTAACGGTTGAAGCAAAAAAAAAAAAAATTCTTATATTAAAGTGAGTTACTAAACAGGTATTTTTGTTTATATTTCTTTCATAGCCAGTTTACAAAAGACATGTGGAATACAAAATCAAAATAAAATTCAGAATTGATAGTGCAGTCAAGTGTGTATACATTATTTGTTTATGGAGTGACAATAACAAACGTTTGTCACCTAGCGATCGCAGTAGACAGGCCTACTACGAAGTCATTAGATCGCAAGGGAGTTGGCCGGAGTCGCAAATATACGTCCGACGTCGCGGAAAAACATACGGACTTGTATAACGTAATATTGCGCCTACCGCTCTTTGCCATTTTCCGTAACCATCGTAATATTAAGTCGGCTGCATGCTAAGTGTTAAATACTGTAGCCTTAGTGATAGCTGTGAGAGTGTGTATAGGAAGAACAAGTTGACAAACTTCGTTCCGAACCAAATAGGCAACTTCCTCGCAGCAAAGCTGTAAACGCGGATTCAGCCAATTAAAATCCATCTGACCGTAATAACACGAAAGTAGCATGACCAGCGTGGGCACATACAGCAGTAGTTCGCAGTCAGAATCGAAGGGAAGGGAGCTCAATGAAGATAGAATGTCAGTAAGGTCTTTCCTGTCTATTAGAGGTGTCTCCCCCACGTCATTTACTAGCTTTTGGCCTCTGTTTAGCAAACGTTCGCGTTAGTTTCCTGGCATTAACTTCCTTATCCGGATGCTTCCTTCGAAAAGCCCACGGCTCACGTTGTCTCATCACTGTCTACTTGTGCTCCGCCTGTAATGACCTCGTATTCGAATCGTCGTTTGCTTTCTTCCACTAATCTTTGATACTTTTCACATCTCTTCAAACACCAAGCGCACATTCGCTTATTTCGGTACTCTCTCCTGTCAACAACTTTGAGCGTGCTTGCATGAGCGTATCGGGTGGCTGCACTCTCATTCACTAAAAACGCCCGAGTAGACGGCACATGCGCGACGACCGCTTCGAAAGCAAAGAAAAACTGAACGTGCTCAGTGACGCAAGTGGGATGCATCAGTAGGCACGCGCAGCGTATCGGTTTCAGACTTTGGGCAGTTGTGTGTACGTGCCCGTCCAAACGCCAAGGCTGCGTGTCACTGAACTTCAGCCGGAGTGGCGGCGTGAGCAGCTCCGGGCGACGCAGACGGTGGCCCACTTGGGGCGCTGCGGGCTATTGTTAGCCCTCACGCAGATGGAGGCGATTATGGGCAGAGCGCCGCTCATCTCATCAACCTCCTTCGCCGTGGCCCGTCGCGCGCTTCCACGCTACGATATCAGCGCCTTGACAGTGCCGACCAGTGGCCAGGCCACTCGTCTAGCAGAAAAATACACCCGGCAACGTTTCCTAAACTGGTAGGGAGGGTGCCCTCTACCTGGTGTGGATAGAGCAACAAATCTCCGGAAATACAAACGGTCCGTCGTGTACAGTGGTTGGATAAAATACGGAGACACCGCGAGAAATTCATTAAACACGAGTGCAGGTGCTAGCCGAGCCTGCAGGTTGCGCTGTTGTGTTTGACTGCGAACGGTACTTCTGCGATGTGCTCAGTACGTTAGAAGTGTCAGTCGTGATCAGAACGCTGTTCTGTGCAGTTCTGAGTGCATTATGTCGGAGCTAAGATAATTTTAACGTGTGCAAATTGTTGGTTCTCGTATTGTGTGAGCTTCTGTAACGAAGGTAGCCGAACAGTTTGGTTTTTCAGAAGGCCGCATATCTAAGATTTATGCTGCATACGTTCTTGAGAACAGTATTATGGAAATGGAAGAGGAGGTAGAAGAAGATGAAATGGGAGATATGATACTGCGTGAAGAGTTTGACAGAACACTGAAAGACCTAGATCGAAACAAGGCCCCGGGAGTGGACAACATTCTATTAGAACTACTGATAGCCTTGGGAGAGCCAGCCCTGACAAAACTCTACCATCTGGTGAGCAAGATGTATGAAACAGGCGAAATACCCTCGAGACTTCAAGAAGAATGTAATAATTCCAATCCCAAAGAAAGCAGGTGCTGACAGATGTGAAAATACCGAACTATCAGTTTAATAATCCACGGCTGAAAAATACTAACACGAATTCTTTACAGACGAATGAAAAAACGGGTAGAAGCCGACCTCGGGGAAGATCAGTTTGGATTTCGTATAAATATTGGAACACGTGAGTCAATACTGACCCTACGACTAATCTTAGAAGAAAGATTAAGGAAAAGCAAACCAACGTTTCTAGCATTTGTAGACTTAGAGAAAGCTTTTGACAATGTTGATTGGAATACTCTCTTTCATACTCTGAAGGTGGCAAGGGTAAAATACAGGGAGCGAAAGGCTATTTACAATTTGTACAGAGAGCAGATGGCAGTTATAAGAGTTGAGGGACATGAAAGGGAAGCAGTGGTTGGGAAGGGAGTGAGACAGGGTTGTAGCCTATCCCCGATGTTATCCAATCTGTATATTGAGCAAGCAGTAAAGGAAACAAAACAAAAATTCGGAGTAGGAATTAAAATCCATGGAGAAGAAATAAAAACTTTGAGGTTCGCCGATGACACTGTAATTCTGTCAGAGACAGCAAAGGACGTGGAAGAGCAGCTGAACGGAATGGACAGGGTCTTGAAAGGAGGTTGTAAGATGAACACCAATAAAAACAAAACGAAGATAATGGAATGTAATCGAATTAAATCGGGTGATGCTGCGGGAATTAGATTAGGAAATGAGACGCTTGAAGTAGTAAATCAATTTTGCTATTTGGGGAGAAAAATAACTCACGATGGTCGAAGTAGAGAGGATATAAAATGTAGACTGGCAATAGCAAGGAATGGGTTTCTGAAGAAGAGAAATTTGTTAACATCGAGTATAGATTTAAGTGTCAGGAAGTATTTCTGAAAGTATCTGTATGGAGTGTAGCCATGTATGAAAGTGAAACATGGATGATCAGTAGTTTGGACAAGAAGAGAATAGAAGCTTTCGAAATGTGGTGCTACAGAAGAATGCTGAAGATTAGATGGTTAGATCACATAACTAATGAGGAGGTATTGAACAGAATTGGGGAGAAGAGAGATTTGTGGCACAACTTGACAAGAAGAACGGATCGGTTGGTAGGATATGGTCTGAGGCATCTAGGTATCATAAATTTAGTCTTGCAGGGCATCGTGGAGGGTAAAAATCATAGAGGGAGACCAAGAGATGAATACACTAAACAGTTTCAGAAGATGTAGATTGCAGTACGTACTTGGAGATGAAGCAGCTTGCGCAGGATAGAGTAGCGTGGAGAGCTGCATCAAACCAGTCTCTGGACTGAAGACCACAACAACAACAACGGGGAAAACGAAAAAAAAAATCCGCTAAGCCGCAGTACGGTCAAAAATGTGTTGAATGATCGTCACAGACGGTAATTAAAGAGGATTGTCATGACAAATAATACGGCGAAAGCTGCAATAGTGCAATAGTCTCTGCAGAACTGACTGTCACACTTGGTAATACTTTCAGCATCTAAAATAACACGAAGGGAGCTCCTTAAGCAGTGTATTGCAGGGGAGCTGGCGTTCCAAAGTCTCTCATGAGAGACGCAAATACCCTTAACAGGAAAATGTGGTGCCAAAGTCCTTAAAACCGAGACTATGGAGCGATGGAAGAAAGTCATTTGGTCGGTTTAGTCTTGTTGCACTCGGTTTCCAACCGCTGTTCAGGAGTGAAACATAAACTGGATTTGGTGATGGTCTGAGTAGCCATTTCGTGGTATTCTTTGAGACCCTTGAATACACTGCAGGGTCGCACTACTACCGAAGATTATGTAACCGTTTTGGCTGTTAAGGCCAATCCCATGGTACAGTGTGTGTTCCCCAATGGTGAAGGTATTTTCCACAACGACGGGATTGCTGTTTACAGAGCTCACATCGTCGATGATTTCATGAGCAAGAGGATGAACTGTCACAAATCCCCTAACAATTAAAGTCGCCAGATCTCAATATTATTAAGCCTTTGTTGTCTACTTGGGAGAGATGGATATGTGATCTCTATCCACCTCCATCATCATTAACTGGACTCTCCGCTATTTTCCAGGAAGAACGGTATACGATTCCTTTGAAAATCATGCAGGACCTTCATTTATCCGTTTCGAGACGATTGGAAGCTGTTTTGAGTGCCAACGGCTCTCGTAAGCTATATTAGGCGTGGTAATGTATTGTGTTCTTGGTGTTTCCATGTTTGTGTTCCTCCCCCGTACATCTATAGCGGAAACACCCCGTCTGACATGTTGGTTTGTTTACTTCGTATTAGCGTACATACTGACATTAATGAAAATTTCAAAAGTGTGCTTGTAACAGAAGTTTAGTTTGTCAACAGATTACTAAACGACACAGCAGAGATGATTAGCGTTCAACGAATTCTAAAGTAATATTGCATCTACCGACTTGATAAAAGTCAGTAAACTGACCGAAGCCGTGTGACGGTAACGGTATCAGAGCGGACGACGAAAGAGAGCTGGTTGAAATGCTGAACGTATTTTCCCTAAACTGCTTCACTGAGGAAGATCATGCTGTGGTTCCCTCTTCAAATCGTCGGACCAACGTCAGAATGAGAGATACCGACGTTAGTGCCCACTGGATAGAAAAGCAACTGAAATCACTCAACATAGGAAAGGCCACTGGATGTGATATACTAAGACGATTCCACATAAAGTATGCAAGAGAACCAGCTCCTATTCTACCAGCAGTGTACCGTAACCCTCAGCAGAAATGAAGCGTTGCTGATGATATAAAAAAAGAATGGGTCGCTCCTGTTTTCAAGAAGGGTCGTCGAACAGGCACAAAAAAGCTATAGGCTTAACTCTGACGTCGGTATGATGTAGAATGTTTGAATATCTTATACGCAAATGTATAATGACATTTATGGAGACCGAAAGTCTCCTCTGTAGGAATAAACAGGTTCCAAAAGCAACGATCGCGTGAAATCCATCTCACCCTGGTTGATGCCGTATTCCGCGACTTTGGGGAGGCGTTCGATACAGTTCTGCACTAGCACTTAGTGATCAGAATACGAGCATACGTAATGTCAAACCAGCTCCCCGGTCGGACTGAACTGTTTATAGCAAACAGAGCCCAGTATGTCATTCTCAACGGAGAGAAATCTTCTGATGTAAAGTAACTTCGCGTGTACTCCAAAGAGTGTTGCAGTACCATTACATTTCGTGGTATATACACTGAATAGCCAAAGAAGCAGGTACATGGGCCTAATATCGCGGAGGGCCCGTGCGAGCACGCAGAAGTGCCGCAACACGACGTGGCATGGACTCGACTAATGTCTGAAGTAATGGGGAATGGACACCATGAATCCTGCGGAGCTTGAACACAAATCCGTTAGAGTACCAGCGGGTGGAGATCTCTTCTGAACAGCATGTTGCAAGGCATCCCAGATATGCTCGATAATGTTCATTTCTGGCGAGTTTGGTGACCATCGGAAGCGTTTAAACTCAGAAGAGTGTTCAAACTCAGAAGAGTGTTTTTGAAGCCACTCTGTAGCAATTCTGGAGGTGTGGGGTGTCGCATTGTCCTGCTGGAATTGCCGTAGGCTGTCGGAATGCACAGTGGACACGAATGGATGCAGGTGATCAACCAGGATGCTTACGTACTTGTCACCTGCCAGAGTCGTATCTAGACGAATCGGGGATCCCATATCACTCCAACTGCACACGCCCCACACCGCTACAGAGCTCCACTAGCTTGAACAACCCCCTGCCGACATGCAGGCTCAATGGATTCATGAGGACGTCTCCATACCCGTACACATACATCCGCTCGATGCAGTTTGAAACGACACTCGTCCGACCAGTCATTAACGGTCCAATATCAGTATTCACAGGCCCAGGCGAGGCGTAAAGCTTCGTGTCGTGCAGCCATCAAGGGTACACGAATGGGCCTTCGTCTCCGAAAGCCCATATCGGTGATGTCTCGTAGAATGGTTCGCCAATGACAATTGTTGATGGCCCAGCATTGAAATCTGCAGCAGTTTGCGGAAGGGTTACACTTCTGCCGCGTTGAACGATTCTATTCAGTCGTCGTTGGGCCTCTTTCTTGCAGGACCTTTTTCCGGCCGCAGCGATGTCGGAGATTTGATGTTTTGCCAGATTCGTGATTTACTCGTGTAATGGTCGTACGGGAAAATCCCCACTTCATCGCTACCTCAGAGATTCCGTGTCCCATCGCTCGTGCGCCGACTATAACACCACGTTCAAACTCATTTAAATCTTGATAACCTGCTAATGTAGCAGCAGTAACCGATCTAACTACTGCACCAGACACATGTTGTATTAAATAGACGTTGCCGACCACAGCACCGTATCCTGCCTGTCTACATCTCTCTGTATTTGAATACGAGTGTCTGTATCAGTTTCTTTAGCACTTATATGGATAAATGACCTACTGGATAACATCCGATATTCCATGAGGCTTTTCGCAGATGATGCTGTTACCACACAGAGTTGTCACCACGCTAGAAAATTGTTCAGAAACACAGGAAGACGTGCGGAGTATCTAAGCTCGGTGCTGGAATTGGCAGTTGTCTCTCTGCATAAACAAATGTAATGCATTGCACGTAAATAGGTGGGATGATCCACTGTTCTATGATTAGATGATTGCAGAACAGTCGCGGAAAGAAGTCGCATCCATAAAATGTCTAGGAAGATGCATTCCGAGCGATTTACGGTTGACCGACCATACAAAACTAATCGCAGGTAACGCAAATGCCAGACAGGAAGAAGCCCCCCCCCTTCCCCCCGCAGGAAATATAGTCAGTCAATAAAGGAAGTAGTGTACAAAACCCGCGTTCGGCCAATACTTAAATGTTGTTCATCACTCCGAACCAGGTAGGACTGATTGAGGAAATACAGAGGATCCTAACTGATAACCCTGCTGTGGCTGGCTTAGTTTTGCAAAACTAATCGCAGGTAACGCAAATGCCAGACAGGAAGAAACCCCCCCCTTCCCCCCGCAGGAAATATAGTCAGTCAATAAAGGAAGTAGTGTACAAAACCCGCGTTCGGCCAATACTTAAATGTTGCTCATCACTCCGAACCAGGTAGGACTGATAGAGGAAATACAGAGGATCCTAACTGATAACCCTGCTGTGGCTGGCTTAGTTTTACATTTTATTCGGGCAGGGGTTTTTTATCGTTTAATCTGAGTGTTTGTTGCGTTCTTTTGTGTTGATTCTGGCCTTTGGCCTACGATTTTAGTCTGAGTTTTTAATGTGTTTCTCGGTGGTTGGCTTTTCCTTTCTTTGTTTCTATGGTCTGCCAACCACCGTCACTGTGTGATTTTAGTTCGTCTTTGTCTAAGTTTCTCTTGTTCTGTGTCGTCTGTGATCTTTTCTGTTAATCGTTTTTATTCTCTGTGGGTGTTTTTAGTATTTGGAAAAAGGGACCGATGACCGTAGCAGTCTGGTCTCTTTAATCCCACAAACCAACCAACCAACAGAAGATCCAAACAAGATCGTCGCGTTTCGTTAAAAGTTCCTTTAATAAGAGCAAAAGCGTCACAGACATGCTCAACCAACTCTAATGGCAGACGCTACAATAGAGACGTTCCGCATCACGATGTGCTTTACTGCAAAAATTCTGAGAGCGTGTTGTTGTGGTCTTCAGTCCTGAGACTGGTTTGATGCAGCTCTCCATGCTACTCTATCCTGTGCAAGCTTCTTCATCTCCCAGTACCTACTGCAATCTACATCCTTCTGAATCTGCTTAGTGTATTCATCTCTTGGTCTCCCTCTACGATTTTTACCCTCCACGCTGCCCTCCAATGCTAAATTTGTGATCCCTTGATGTCTCAGAACATGTTCTACCAACCGGTCCCTTCTTCTTGTCAAGTTGTGCCACAAACTTCTCTTCTCCCCAATCCTATACAATACCTCCTCATTAGTTATGTGATCTACCCACCTTGTCTTCAGCATTCTTCTGTAGCACCACATTTCGAAAGCTTCTATTCTCTTCTTGTCCAAACTAGTTATCGTCCATGTTTCACTTCCATACATGGCTGAGAGCGTACGTTCGTAAAAAAGGTAATCAAACTTACTGCTTCCTCCTACTTACCTCGCGTGAAAAGACCATGATAGTGAGGTCGCAGAGGTCAAGCTTACACGGACGCTTGCCAATAAACGTACTTTTCCGCGAAACAGTAACGACCGGAACAGAAAAACGGTTTACTGATACACAGAGTGCCCTCCGCCGCACATGGCTTACAGCTCCTACCTATTTTTTTTTTTCTTGATTTCTTCACTGTTGTCAAATCGATGTCCTTCCATGCCCTTTTTCATGCGTGGAAATAAAAAAAGTCACAGTGAACCGGGTTGTGCGAGTAAGGTGTGTGGGGCAGCGGAACCATGCCATTTTCAGCCGAAGACTGTCTAACGGAGATGGCTTTGTGTCGAGGTGCAGTGTCGTAGTAGAAAAACCAGTCTCCTTTGTGCCACCAATCTGGTCCCCAAGATAACCCACTAATCTCTGACAGTTTGTAAATTGTCTGTCGACGGTCTGTGAGCACAAGCTCTCGAATGTTTTAAATATTTTCGTCGATTCGGGCAGCTGACGGACGTCCAGAACGAGGTTTGTCATCAATCGACGTGTCGCCATTCTTAAATCGGAAAATGACTCGTACACATTTTTCCTATAGCATCATCTTGATCAGCTATTTTCAGCATTAAAACAGTTTCAGCAGCTTTTTTATCGAGTAGAAAACAAAATTTCACAGCTGCACATTGTTCACTTAAACTTGCCATCATATGCATAAAACGTCAAAAATGGCTGTCAGATGACCAGGAGGAACAAGTGAATGATCAGTCATATGCTAGAAGTGTTCAAAGAGCGCTGTGTCCGGTGAAGATACAAGCAGGGAAGCTGAAGCACTCGCCGTTTTCTGAAGGAGGCTGCGAAGTTTTGCACTGTGCCGGAACATTGTCCTGCAAATGCCACTGAATTGCCCGAATATACGAAAATCTGCTGTTTAGTCATCAGTGTTAGGAATAACCTCAGTGCGGATTAGAGATGGCTTCTGTATCCAGCCGCCCCGCGATGGACTTCCTCATGGTGTGCCGATCAACAATGCAGGCCTTCACTTCTAAACTGCCATGGTTTGTTATGAAGAGCATTTTATTCGGAAGTTGATTATTTTAATTACGTTCACCGTGTTCTTTATTATGTCTGACACTTCCAGGCAGGGCTGTGCATAAGAATTTCATTATGGATATTGAATAACTGAGTCTTTTTACAAACGTGTTGGCTTTCAGTGGACAACGCTTAATGGTTGAAATTTAAAAAGTAGCTATTTTAACAATTGGTACCATCATGTTAACAGAATCTACGTCTGTTCTTGGTACAACAACATTATAATAAACGAAAAGGGGTAGTTTGCTTTTGTTCACATCTCTGCTATCCTGCTAAAATTACTTTAATATTCATGAAAAATCTTTGTGCCGTCATTTTTGCGTGAAAATTGTGAATTACATTGCTATATGAAACTCGTTCAAGCAAGATAACGAAAGATTGTGAGAGGAACAAGTTTGTGACATTTTTCTCATTGTGTTCACTATGTCCTGTATTGTAGTTGATAGTTTGAAATCCTCGAACCTCGAAAAGGTGGATGATTAAATGCAAAAGATGAATAGTTCTGTGTGGAGAAGGTGTGTGTATTGAGGCAGCTGTGCGTGGATCAAAGAGTGGAAGACATAACTGGAAAGGAAGTAAAAACGTGTGTCACCAGATAGTGTAATACGTATACGATATTATTGTAGGATAAATCAAAACTGGTCTCATCTGAGGCAGCTACGCTATGTCACTCAACATGCCAGCGGCGACATTCGTGGGTCCGTTCCAGTGTAGGCGTTTGTGGTTTCTTGACAGTAGAAGCTGACGCCATACCATGTGTGCCACCAGACCAATTCAGACCGGACCGTCGTCGTCGCAAAGCGTCGAGCGAACACTGTACGCAGCATTACGTCCCGTTACGGTCATGCGGACGAAATGACGGTCTTTACGTGCTGTAGTTACACTGCGTGTCCAGTACCCGTTCGTTGCTGCGTACGACCCTCTCCTCCTATTCGCTCGTTTCACACACACGTCACAAGAACGAGCGCAATGTACGTAATTAGAATCCCATTTCCCAGAGAACGAATACAGTCCCGTTCGAGTTCTAACTGAAATTTTGTTGTGTGGATTTGTCGAAGGATACCGGAATTTCCTTTCACACTCATTTCGTCTGAAAGACCTTCACCGAGCTCAGCACTAACTCTTCAGGTGACACACAAGAGAGTGCTGCTGCTGTGTGTACGTGTTTGCCATCGCTGTCTAATCGTTATCGCTTATTGAGATCGCACTGGTCGAACGTACGTCCATTTACTGGTGATTTACACGGGTCACTGTTTTCACAGACGTTTGTATAAGGTCTCTCCGAAAAATTCGTGATTTCGTGCCAATGGTATGTTGTAGCTAAGTGAGGTTGGCATCCTTGTACACGCCTATGTTTAATGTGTAAATGCCGGAAGTTTTGGATTTAAAGTTAGCATTAAATTTTGCGTCAAACTCAAGAAAACCTCTACAGAGAGACACAAAATGATGCAGGAAGCGTACGGTGCTGAGTGCTTAAGCCGTACTCGGTGTTAGGAATGGTTCACACGGTTTAAAAATGGCCAGACTTACGTTAAATATGACCCGCGTTCAGGACGCCCTTCCACGTCTACCGACGACGCTCTTGTCAGGAGCATCAACGAAATTGGGCGTGCCGATCGAAGACTGCCTGTCCGACAGATTGCAGAAGAATTTAACATTTCAGTTGGGTCATGTCATGAAACCCTGAGGCAGCATCTTGGAATGCATCGTGTTGCCACCAAGTTCGTCCCCAGAAAGACATTCGCCTCGCAATCTGTGAAAAGCTTTTGCTCGCTCAAATGAGAACGATATGAGAATCATAACTGGTGATGAGACGTGGGTCTACGGTTACAATGTTGAGACCAAGATTCAGTCTCAAATGGGTCGAGAAAGGTTCTCAAAGAAAAATAAAAAGGTCAGGTCAAACGTAAATCCATGCTGGTAGTTTTCTTTCCCTTTGAAGGATTAGTTCATCGTGATTTCGTGCCTTAGGGACAAAAAGTTAATCGATGGTACTATCGGGACGTGTTGCGATACCTGCGAGAATATGAGAAGGAAACGGCCTAAAATGTGGCCAGACAATTCATGGCTCTTGCATCACGATAATGCATCTGCACATTCATCCCTGTTGGTGCGTGGCTATTGCACAAAAAAAGAATCACTGTGCTGGATCAATCCTCCGTGCCCTCCAGACCTGATCCCTTAAGACTTTATTTCCATAGTTGAAAACCTCCTTGAAAGGACGAAAATTTGCAAAGATAGACGACATCAAAGAAAATTCACAGATGGCGGTTCGCGAAATGCAGCGAGAGGCGTACAAAGACTGCGTTCGGAAGTGGAAATCGCGTTTGGAGGGTCTGTCAATTTTGGAGGATAGTACACTCCTGGAAATGGAAAAAAGAACACATTGACACCGGTGTGTCAGACCCACCATACTTGCTCCGGACACTGCGAGAGGGCTGTACAAGCAATGATCACACGCACGGCACAGCGGACACACCAGGAACCGCGGTGTTGGCCGTCGAATGGCGCTAGCTGCGCAGCATTTGTGCACCGCCGCCGTCAGTGTCAGCCAGTTTGCCGTGGCATACGGAGCTCCATCGCAGTCTTTAACACTGGTAGCATGCCGCGACAGCGTGGACGTGAACCGTATGTGCAGTTGACGGACTTTGAGCGAGGGCGTATAGTGGGCATGCGGGAGGCCGGGTGGACGTACCGCCGAATTGCTCAACACGTGGGGCGTGAGGTCTCCACAGTACATCGATGTTGTCGCCAGTGGTCGGCGGAAGGTGCACGTGCCCGTCGACCTGGGACCGGACCGCAGCGACGCACGGATGCACGCCAAGACCGTAGGATCCTACGCAGTGCCGTAGGGGACCGCACCGCCACTTCCCAGCAAATTAGGGACACTGTTGCTCCTGGGGTATCGGCGAGGACCATTCGCAACCGTCTCCATGAAGCTGGGCTACGGTCCCGCACACCGTTAGGCCGTCTTCCGCTCACGCCCCAACATCGTGCAGCCCGCCTCCAGTGGTGTCGCGACAGGCGTGAATGGAGGGACGAATGGAGACGTGTCGTTTTCAGCGATGAGAGTCGCTTCTGCCTTGGTGCCAATGATGGTCGTATGCGTGTTTGGCGCCGCGCAGGTGAGCGCCACAATCAGGACTGCATACGACCGAGGCACACAGGGCCAACACCCGGCATCATAGTGCGCGGAGCGATCTCCTACACTGGCCGTACACCACTGGTGATCGTCGAGGGGACACTGAATAGTGCACGGTACATCCAAACCGTCATCGAACCCATCGTTCTACCATTCCTAGACCGGCAAGGGAACTTGCTGTTCCAACAGGACAATGCACGTCCGCATGTATCCCGTGCCACCCAACGTGCTCTAGAAGGTGTAAGTCAACTACCCTGGCCAGCAAGATCTCCGGATCTGTTCCCCATTGAGCATGTTTGGGATTGGATGAAGCGTCGTCTCACGCGGTCTGCACGTCCAGCACGAACGCTGGTCCAACTGAGGCGCCAGGTGGAAATGGCATGGCAAGCCGTTCCACATGACTACATCCAGCATCTCTACCATCGTCTCCATGGGAGAATAGCAGCCTGCATTGCTGCGAAAGGTGGATATACACTGTACTAGTGCCGACATTGTGCATGCTCTGTTGCCTGTGTCTATGTGCCTGTGTTTCTGTCAGTGTGATCATGTGATGTATCTGACCCCAGGAATGTGTCAATAAAGTTTCCCCTTCCTGGGACAATGAATTCACGGTGTTCTTATTTCAATTTCCAGGAGTGTATTTCGAAGGGGACCATGTACAATAAGTATAAGGTAAGCGCAGCGGGCCTCGTATATTTCATTAATGCCATCTTACAAGACTACCACTACAACCTTACTTTATCTCAAGTGATTTTATTCCCCTTCTTCGAGTAATTTTACAGTTACAGTATTTATGATTCCTCACGCTGCCCCCCCCCCCTCCCCCCCCCCTCTCTCTCTCTCTCTCTCTCTCTCTCTCTCTCTCTCTCTCTCTCTCTCTCTTTGCAATATGCACACCCAGATTCTTCTGTAGAATATTGTTGGTATGTGTTCATAAGCCGTAACGGTCATATCGAATTGTTACCGCGTCGGCTAGGTACGTGCAGTAAATCAACCTACACGGGATCATATCTCTTTAATCTTGTAGTGCACTATCGCACCTTGATTTGCATGAAATAATACGGAAGAGCTGCAGGGCCGAAGAAGCGCTCATACGTGCCTGTTACTACGAAGTAGTATCAGCAGTCGCCTGTCGCGCCTTAATAATGCAGGAGAAAACGGATGTACAGAGTATGACCAATGACCACACACATTCGCTATGGAAGTTCTTACTGTTATTTCGTCTGGCTTAACCGCAGTCCGCTGTCTGCTGTTAATATTCTGTACATAATGCGCAGAAATGCCGCTTTCGCTATACATATGTGGACAGGATACATCATATAATCCACAACACGTATAATGTTTCCTAGTGTACGATACATAAACAAAATTTTCATTAAGCAGTAGTACGCATCAACTTGAAATTTTCCTGTGTGTTTCAAAGTCGCAACATTTTTTTTTTCTTTTTTTATAAAACGAGGTAGTTGCATGACATTACCGCACATGGCAGTGTTTACGGGGAAGTGTCAGTCGAGCGGTTTGCATGCTGACTTAGATCTGTCGTTGGGCACATTTTCTGATTTTTGTTGCGAAAACTGTCGCTGTGATAACGGACTCGGGCTGTTACTGTACTAACTCTTCTCACGAGATACTGACTCCTGTTAAGAAAAGTTTTAATTAAAGGAAAACCTGTAGTTGCTTTTATATCTCTCTAAACGGAAAAAAAGAGACTGCTTAAAATGTAGGATCATACCCGTCCTTTTTGCATGCAGTCATTCGCGAAAAATATAGTTTTGAAATCTTGAATCGATTTTCAAATATTATGCGATTCACGATGAGAGCTTCTAATTTTTAGACCGTATCTCAACTTGGACGCTGACAGTATGCGTTTCAGCCTCATAAATGTTCCGTTTCTGCACGCACTCTTCAAATGACTTGAATAATTTCAGTTTTCCTATGATGCAGCACGTCTACATGATTAGATACCTTGGTTCTTTTCCTGTACCCTTTCCATTACTCGTCTATGAATCAGTCCTTACCAGGATTCTCTGCTAGTAACAATTATGTACGGAATGTCTGATAACGGGCAGTGATTATTTATTTACCGTTAGGTACTCAAAGCAACCTCACCTCTACAGGGCAGCCGTTTGTAATTGTTATGGTTGTGCCTGAACGTGAAGTAACATTCTTTAGAGTTTACAATCTTCACAACTCGTAGGACTGGAACAGCTGAAGTTTCACGTGGATTTTTTTAAAAATAATTTAGCTTCTAGTAACCACTTGCAACGCCGGAGAACGTGTGTTGATTGTGTAATAGGTTCCTGTCACAAATGAATAATCGTAGGGCAAGAAAAATTATTTCGGGGAGTGATTCATATAAACCAATTTGTGTAAGACTTAATAAGCGTATTACTCATTACAACTAAATCTGAGAGCACTTCAACGTGTGAAATAATATTGTACGTAAGATATTTATCTTTATATTGTGTTCCGCATGTACCGGGTACCGAAGATTTCGCCGTTCACTCTTGTCACCACATACTTTTTTCTGGTATATCTACACCTACATAGGTATTCCACAAGCCACTGTAAGGTGTGCGGCTGAGAGTATCCTGTACCACTAGTTGTCATTTCCACTCCTTTCACATTCGCAAATAGAGCGATGGATAAACGACTCTCTTTACGCCTCCGTATGAGCCCTAATTTCTCTTGTCTTATCTTCGTGGTCCTTACGCGCGATGTATGTTGGAGGCAGCAGAATCGTTCGGTAGTCCGCTTCAAATGCTGGTTCTCTAAATTTTCTCAATGATGTGTGCCGAAAAGAATGCCGCCTCCCCTCCAGGGATTCTGATTTGAGTTCCCGAAGCACTCCGTAACACTTAAGTTTTGTTCGAACCTACCGATAACAGCCAGCCATCCCCTGAATTGCTTCGAAGTCTTCCTTCAATCCGATCTGGTATGGATCGCAAACACTCGAGCGGTACTTACGAATAGGTTGCACCAGCGTTCTATATGCGATCTTCTTTACAGGTGAACCACTCTTTCCCTAAAATTCTCCCAATGTACCAAAGTCGACCATTTGCCTTCCCTACCACAGTTTTCAAATGCTGGTTCCCTTTCATATCGCTTTGCAACATTACGCCCTGTTATTTAAAGACTTGACTGTGTCAAGCTGGATACTGGTAATACTCTATCCGAACATTACACGTTCGTTCTTGCTACTCATCCACATTAACTTATATATTCCCACGTTTGGGGCTAGCTGCCATTCATCACACCAACTAGAAATTTTGCCTAAGTCGTCTTGTATCTTTCTGCAGTCGCTCAACTTCGACACTTTACCGTACACCACGGCATCATCAGCAAACAATCGCAGACAGCTGTCCACCCAGTCCGCCAAATCATTTATGTATATGGAGAACAACAGCGGTTCTGAAGACAGAAGAGGCGGGAAGAACTTGTCCACGATTAACCAGAAAACATTCGCTGTAATAACACGGAGTCATGAGTCGTTGTTACGTTGCTGCCCTGTATACCAGTGACGGAGCAGTTGCCAGCAGCGCGGGACACAAAAGGCCGGATGCGTTAATTATATACCGTCGTCCGGAATGCTTGCGCCATTGTGAGGATTTGGGCCGAACTTCCTCGTGACTGGCCTGACTCCGTTATCACGGTAGTACGCAGTTTGCCGGACCGCTGCCCTCCACCCGGCCATTGATTCCAGCCATTTTTATTACATTCCATGAAGTACACAGCTGTCACGTCTTTGACGGTTAGTTTTAGCAAATTTTTTATACTGCAATAGCTTTCAAAGGTTTATTTCCTTTGTATAAAGGCAGTGTGGCGCTTGTGCTACCGTTTTACGAACTCTCTTCCGAAATCGGCATTGAAACTCTAATCGCATTTCATTGGCTACCAGTATTTCTGTTGTGAGCAGTGAATACAGCAAAGTATTTTAATACCATTAGCATGTTACGCACGGTTAACAAATTATTATTAAAGTTTTGTTGAAAAAAAAACTTAATTGTATCATTTGGTATTCCTGATTTCTCGAAGAGCTATTTTAGATTAGAAACTGGAATTAGCTGCCACCAAAGTGAAGCCCAGACCTTTAATACATGTTCAAAAAGTACGGTGACTTTTCAAATTGTGCGGGCAACGTACATTCAGTTATCAATCCTTTTTTTTATTTATGTTGGTATACATGTCCCGAACATACGTTCACAGTTTCAAATATACAGCATACTTAGTTTGTTTTTGATAGGAAGGTCAGACGTGTTTTAGTATTTGTGAGAAAAATGGAATCAAGTGCTCTAAAACATTGCAGCGCGTCAGCAATCGTTGGTTAATATATTAAAAAACTAGAAACCCGCCTCGACTGCGAAACAAGCACCTAGTGTTTACCTAGGTTTCGGCGTAGATAAATACTCCTTCTTCAGAACAATAAAACCCACAAGTGCCTAAGAAGACCTTTGTCAATGATTAAAAGAACACCATGGCTATACATTTATAAACGAAGAAAGGGAAACACAAACAGTACATATGTACAAAGTCTAAACCGTTACTTAACTTATTGGTGCAACTTCCACCTCACACCGGCCTATGTTCGATGGGCCATGACCCGCCATAAACTCAGTCATGGCCCATCGAACAAAGGCCGGTGTGAGGTGGAGGTTACACCATTAAGTTAAGTAGTGATTTTGACTTTGTACAAGATGTACTGTTTGTGTTTTCCTTTTCTTTTTCGTTTATAAATGTATAGCCATGGTGTTCTTTTAATCATTGACAAAGGTCTTCTTAGGCACTTGTGGGTTTTATTGTTCTGAAGAAGGTGTAGTTATCTACGCCGAAACCTAAGTAAACAGTAGGTGCTTTTTTCGCAGTCGAGGCGGGTTTCTAGTTCTTTAATATGCTCTAAAACACTTGAAGTGTCGACAGTGGTATACGGTGAGTCTGCTCTAAGTAAAAAAAAATGTTTGCAAGTGGTACAAGCTCTTCCAAGATAACTGAGAAGATGCAAATGACGAATCTCGCTCTGGACGCCCCAGCACAACAGCAACAGATGATAACGTCGAAGCTGTTTTGGAAAATCGTGGAATTACCGTAATACATGTTGCTGATGGTGTTTGCCTATCGCTCGGCTTGTGTCATGCAATTTTTTTCGGATGTTTTGGGCATGAGACGTGTGTCAGCGAAGTTTGTTACAAAACCGCCCACATATATCTCGCGTAATGATCACAACGAAAAGATCCGAGAAATTAGAGCAAATACGGAGACTTACAAGCAGTCGTTCTTCCCACGCACAATTCGTGAATGGAACAGGGAAGGGGGGATCAGATAGTGGTACAATAAGTACCCTCCGCCACACACCGTAAGGTGGCTCACGGAGTATAGATGTAGATGTAGAACTTCAATTTTGATTAGAAGAACCGTCGCATGAACATCGCTCAGGAGCCCTTGAATGACGTCAGTGATGATCCTGATTTGTCCAAAAAGGTCATAACGGTTACGACGTCGAAACGAGAGCCCAGTCGTCGCTATCGAAGCATCACGGAGAGCAAAGTCCGAAAAAAAGCACGCGCAGTTCGCTCAAATGTCAAAGTTTTGTTCGCTGTTTTTTCAATTGCCGTGTCGTAGTGCATCATGAATTTTTGCCTCATCGTCGTACGGCCAATAAGGAGTATTACCTTGACGTTACGCGCCGTTTGCGAGAAGCAATATGCAAAAAAAAGTCCGGAATTGTAGGCGAGAGATTTTTTTGGCCAGAAGCAACTCGACAATCATGCCTCAGCCACTATATTCACCGGATTTGTCCTCCTGCAACTTTTTCCTGTTCCCAAAACTGAAGCTACCTGTGAAAGAACGAAGATTTTCAACGACTGAGAAGATAAAAACTGCTTCACTTTGAGGTACTCAAGGCTGTACCAAAAAGTGCTTATAAGAAGTGCTTCGAAGATTGGAAGAAGCGTTGGCACAAGTGTATTGTATCTGAGTGGCATTACTCTCAAGGGGACAACATGAATATTGATGAATAAATAAGTATTCTTTCATAAAAATATAAAGTCACCTTACTTTTTGAACAAACGTCCTACATACTCCGCAAGCCACCTACGGTGCGAGGTGGATGATACCCTGTGCTACGACTAGTCATTTCATTAACTATTCCAATCGCAGATAGGGCGAGGGAGACACGACTGTCTGTATGGCTTCGTATGAGCCTCAATTTCTCGTACGTTCGTGGTCCGCACGCGAAATGTATGTTGGTGGCAGTTGAATCGTTTGGCAGTCAGATTCAAATGCCGGTTCTCTGCATTTTCTCAGTAGTGTTCCTCAAAAAGGAATCCCATTTTAGTTCCCGAGGCATCTCCGTAACACTTACATGTTTTTCGGACCTACCGTTAACAAATCTAGCAGCTCGCCCCTGAACTGCTTCGATGTCTTCCTTTAATCCTATATGGAACTGAACCTAAACATTCAAGCAGTACGCAAGAGTAGGTCGCTCTAGTGTCCAGTATGTGGTCTCCTTTACAGATGAACCTCACTTTCCCAAAATTCTCCAAATAAACCGGAGTCGACCATTTACCTTCCCTACCGCAATCCTCACATGCTAGTTATATTTGATATCGTTTTGCAGATATTTAAACGACGAGACTGTGTCAAACAAGACACTACTAATGCTTTATCCAAACATTGCGTGTTTTTTTTGTACTCATTTAATTTCCATTTTTTCCTCATTTGGAGCTAGCCGCCAATACCAACGGAAAACGACCACTTCGGTCAAGCAAGCGTTGAAAATAAACTGAGAAAGGATAGTATATTGGAAATAGCAATATGCGTTCCAGCGAGTTTTCATGTGTGAGCTTTGTAGATTTTGAACTTTCGCTACATAGGATACGAATGCTTTTGACGTAGAAGATAGTTCGCAGCACTTACACATACAGCGCAATGTGTTTATTATTCCTTCGTTCTGCCCACAGGTAACACGAGATCAGAATAAAACCTAAGATATTGAAATCATAATTCCCAGAAAAATTTAAAGGTTGGCAAACCAAACAATTTCATTCAGTCGTTATATATATATTTAAAAAAAACTACCAGAAATTTGTAACTGAACACAAGAGAGCGTATAAAAAAAGAGAACCATGTCTTAATGAGAATTGTTCCGAATTTATCAGCCAGATGTAACGTTGTTCTACGTATGAGCCACGGTATGGTTGATCGAATGGAATGGAACCCTCTAGCGTATCCTGCGATCACTCCACAACATTTAAAATCGCGAGTATTCATAAACTTGTTTGTGTCGAGATTGGTAGTTGCTTTTCTACCTGGACCGTAACTGACGCTAGTCTTCCGTAAGTTGACTCCGCAGCTTTTATGAAATTTAGAAATGACATACTTACTATTGAAGGTGATACTGGTTCCACCTTCATTTCTGCAACTATTTTCGACAAAACGCGGCACTGTGTCCGCTCATATCACTGGACTGATCCAGGCCTGGCAGATGAGGCATTTTGCCGAAACCACCAGCAGAAATGAAGTTGCCATCGTATAGCATCGTAATTAGTGAATATGTGGTTTATGAACGGTAAATGGCTGAATTTCTGGCATAAATAGGGCTAAATGTTCCGGGAACGTGTGGTGACATTTTCATTGGTTAAATTTGCATAAATCTAGTGCCGACTAACTTTTCGTTGATGGTAATTGCACTACAGAAAAAAAAGGTACTGACAGACCATCTCATACGTAATAGCGCAGGTTGTAAACGCACAATGAGTTGCCAACAGCGATTTGTTAGGTTAACATACCCCGGCACTACAGATGAATAGAATTCAGCTAGTTTCTTTCTGATGATCACATCTCTGTAACTAAGCGTCTTGTGATGGTCATATTGGTGCTTCGCGACTCAGGTGACGATGATTAACTGTGTATGTATTTATGTGTGTGTCCGATTCATATGCTAATCTAAAATTTTCGGAAAGTGCCACTGGAGTTTTTTAAGATCAGTCGATATTGTCACTTTCCTTGCATTTATGAAAGCAGCGTAGAGCGATTCCGTGGGCGTGTATTTAATTGTTATGGTAGTCCTTGTGCGTCAACATAAACCCTGTTCCTGCCCCTCCATTTTTGAGCCATATATTTCTGGCGACCCTTCATGGTCTAACCAACGTTCATCTTTAATTCTTAATAATAAGACGTCATCGCTGTGCTAATATCAGAGTCAGTTAAGAGCTATAGGTAATCATTGTTTTCATTTGGCTGTAGCCGACGAGTGACTTTGTTTGTCGAATTCCGTTTGTTCAGCTCTTAAGCTCTTAACACTGCGTAACAATAATGTTTCGGAGATACTTCGGTCGCTGCATTCGGCTTGCTAAAACTGGATGCTAACTAGTTTATTACAAGTTTCCTCTCGACATAATTGATTTTTAAACTGAGTAGCTTTCTGATACTTTTTAAATTTTGATGCGTGCGCCTGTCAACATTATTGCATCCCGGCATAAAACGAGGCACTGAGTTTATTTAGCTGTTGAAATCGCGAACGTTTCGGCACATGACTGACGTATGTCTGTTTTTTCCTCTGTGAATGTATTTTCAATTTAGTTCTGTTTGACTATCAGTTGTGCTTTTTATATGGTACGAAGGTTTTCAGAAACATTATTTTATCTGTTAATTACCTTAAATAGGTATTCACTGTTCTTAGTTTTCACCTGAAAATAAGATAATGTGGTTGCCTTTTTGACTGTGCTTACCTCGTATTCTTCAATGGAAAAATGAAAAAATGGGCTTTAGTTAACGTTATATTGTCTGCCATTCTAGACATAGATACTGTTCATAACTCGGAAGGAATGAGTGAATCAGCTTACACCTCCCATAAGGTCCCATTTACTGAAGGACTGTGGAAATCAGACCAACTTATTAGACTGCTCCTCTCATTTCTTGTTTAAATATCCTATGCAGCGCGAATCTCCAGAAACAGTAAGGTGTACAACCGCGTCATCTGCGAAAAAGGTGTGACCTTAAAAGCCGTTAAGGACGTTGCGTGACACAGAACACAGACACTGCACGGGTTTAATAATAGCCGCCGCTAATTTGTCGTTATAAGGGCGCCGTTCTTTCTGTGTAGATTAGCAACGTAGCAGAAGCGTCTGCTGTTGCCACGTGGCCCACATTTGTTCTCGTAGGCCGCTAATTGTCACAGGCGCCTCGCGTTGCGTCAGGGACAGAGTTGCTGTTAGCTCTGCCCACTGTTGCTGCGCCCCTTTCTTGTGCAACGCGGATGCATCCAAACGACGTAATAGTGTTCCAAAATTCCCTCTCTATCCCGTACAGAACTAGAAGAAATTGAATCTCTCTGTGAAAATATTGATATTTTAAGTAATCTGTAAGTTCAAAAATGAATTCCCGATTCTCTTAGCATTCCGTTATTTGCATGTTTTTTTGCCTATCTTACCAATCCCAGCGTTTTCGAGAGAGTGTAGTTCGACTAATTTAGTCGTATACCCTGAATTCCACAAGAGGGCTCTCTGGAATGTGGGAAGAAGTCAAAGATTTACGTTTTAGTTTCATTACAATGAAATGAAGTAACATTACGAATGATTATAATGTTAACAGTACCAATAATAATATAAAACAACGCACAGAACTTGTAAGAGTTTTGTCTTCGATGCAGTAAAAAGTTGTTCAACAGAAAATTCTTAACTTCGGTTGTAAGCTCCATCACAAAAACGTAAACGGCATTTTATGTGCCCTGACAGAGCGTTGATGACTTGTGTACCCATATTTTAACTCGTATCTGAACTAATGTTAACACCTTAATGTCTTTGCATAGATTTTTCTTGTTTCAGTGTCATATTCATTTTTTCTGTTTTCGTTGGAAGAACAGTCTGTACTTGTAACAGATATTGGCGGCAATAACTGTAGTGACTCCCAACTTGCAATGAAGGTAGAGAAACTCTAGCCGTTCACAGCCTCTTGGCACTTAATTTACTGTTAACATCCAGGAAATCGGGAGTTTTATTTTTAAGATTTCAGATGGTGACAATTATTATTTTCTGGGCATTACGACTGATATTCTGGCGAAAGGACATTATTTTGGTGGAATCATCGGACACCGTTATTAGGGAGTCATGTTGTAGTGGTTAAGTACGGACCACAGCAGTAGTGCTTTGAACAAATATGTTCATTGTAACTAGGTTGGAAAACTCCGGTACTACCGAAAGCATTTCAGATTACATGATTAAGTGATAGGTAATTCAAGGCAGTTCTTAAAGCAGTTGTCTTCCCAAAGGAGGAGGAGATTCCAAGAAGCCCCAACAGTTACTCAGCGCTAGAGAGCGCGACGGACTATAAGCGGAGGTGCACATTGTCGGAAGGAAGCTGTGTTTCACCGCATCCGATCCCTCTCACCAGCCCGCGGTGTGACGCCACCACGCTGACGTCACAGAGCACGATAGCCTCACGGGCTGCTCGTTACCCGATTCGGCCCTCGGCTTATGACGTCGCCGCAACCGCGCGCGCTCGTTGGCTATCTGGTCCGATTACGCATGTATTCGCCGCGTGCGGCCAGGCGGCCGCTAAACAACTGCGCTTTTAGCGTGCTTATGTCAGTTCAGTGGCAGTCTTCTTCGCGTAGTGTCGAAGCCTGTATGGTAGCAAGTGCTAGCAGCGGATACCAGGTGGTGCTATGGCGTCTACGATAGCATGTCAAGCGCTTGTACTTGAACCGTAAGCTTTACAGTTTTATTATTTTTCAATAATTAATATGTACAATAATATTGTTGTGGTATTGTCTGCTGATCTAGTGAATCCATGTGGTCACCGACTGACTGACTGAGCGTTATGGCTCGACCAGACTGCACAAATGATAAAATCCTAGTGGTGGTGGTATCCCATTATCTTCCCACATCTGTGAATGTTGTGGGTCATGTCAGTGTTCAGCGTGAATGGTGTGATGACTGCTTGCTTATTTTAGTGACCTTAAAGTGATTAATTCTTACTGACATGTAAGAAAGTCCGAGGATGAAACTCGGCACTATTCGGTACCAGATCATCCGACGGATCAGCGCCCTCTGCTCTCACCTCGTAAAATACTGCGCGTTATTTTCAAATTTAACACATTAAGTGTCCGCTCATTGTGATGTTCGGGAATTGCAGACAGATTCCTCTGGCAAACCACAGTGGTGAAAAGTTTCTCGTCTGTGTCCGAAACTTGACAACTGTAAACAAACTGAAAAGTTCGTCCATCCAATCATCACACATAAGAACACTAAATCCCAAGCAAATTTTGGCATTTACTGGGATAGAGTTCGAGTGTGAACGTAAGCCTGAATTTTTCCGCTGTTTGCCACCTACATCCTTGTTTCATCTCCACGTGCTACTCGCATTGCCTGCATTTATTTATCGCGGCCAAGCTTCTCGATTACTGCCCATGAGGAGGGAAAAAAATTGTCAAACCAGACAAGAGGAGGATCTAAGAGATAGGGCTGAAGCTGCAACGAGTGCAGATTGTCCTGCATAATAAAGAAGCGAAAGAAAAATTATTTTTACAGTGTCTTGATGTGAATCAAGTTTGGATTTATATATGTTGACTAATGTTTGATAAAGAATGTGTCAACCGATGACGACTAACTACCAAAACCTCCAGAGAACAATGCTGTCCTCTAAATGCTTTTTGTAGCGGGAACATATTTGAGTCAGTAAACATTTGAAATTTACAATAATTTATGTTGAAATCAGTTAAGTTTTGAGGCTCTCGTGGAGTAATTGTTGCACTGTATTTTGAGGTGTCCAGCAATTACATTTAAGACCTGACTACGACCAGCACATTCGCCGAAATTTTATGCTTAGAAATGGAATTAGCTACCTGGAAAACATAATATTTTGTATGCTGTCTGTCGCTAATTTTATTTTTTGACTGTAGACATTGTTCCATTTCTACCATACTCAACTTAAACCTTCTTGGATGATTATTTAACTTTTTGTACTTAAATTATTATTTGTGCAAAGTACTTACTTTGAGACTTCTGAATTTCACTGTTTGTCATTGTATTCTAAATTCTATGTACACTCTGCTGTAATTAAGAGCTCTTTAAATATCCATCGTGTAATGGAAAGTACTATTTAATTTATGGTCGAAGTACTGTTACGACGTATTAGCGTCGTCCAGAAACAAGTAGTTAAATCTCTATATGGCAATGTTGATTAACGCTGTCGTCGAAGGAAGTTTGAACTGTCTCTGCAGAACTTGAACGCTGGTGGAAATCTTTGTAGATCGTACAGGTTTTACTTGTTTTGTAAATAAAACTGACTTTTCATTGTGCAGCGTAATTTATTTTTCCCAGGCACGTTTCACCTTTTTCTTGCTCTAAGACATCTTCAGTGGGCTCCATAACGATACAGTTTAGTTATTTTTAGATTATCAAACAGTTAATGATGCATTTTTTATGTAAATAAGTAATTATTTACAGTTTTCTGTGACCTGCATTTCCTCTCATCTCGTCTGGACGTCGCACTACCATCTTATTTCCGAAACATAAGCACAATTTTGTATTCCGAACTTTTTCACGCTGTCCTCCATGTTTCTCCTTTTTTCTGGTGTACTATTTTTTTTTTTTTTTTTTTTTTTTTTTTTTTTGCCACTAGATATAGCTATTTGTTCGAACACTGCGCTTTTAACAACATAAATATTATAACTTCATTATGTGTTTCATTCTCTTTGGTTTCTGTATCGTTATAGGTCCCACTGAGGATGCCTTAGAGCAAGAAAGAAAAAGTCGAAACGCGACGGGGAAAAAATAAGTTGCAGCAAGAAAGGCCGTTTAACTAGACTACGGGAATATTTGCACAAATCGCGCTTGCAACTGGAATTTGGCTGATAAAGCTACAGAGAAAAGCCGTAACCATAAGATTTATATTTTAGTTTACATGTCCGAAACTTACGTGACTGTGTCCTTGTAGTTAGGGAAATTGATTTTCCTAGATTTAGAAGTCAAAGCTAAGTACATAAAAGTTTCACCTTGCACGAAGTTGTTACTGACTAGAATTCTTGTTGTTCGTGATTTACGTGAATTAAATGTTGCTATCTAATAAAACTCAAAGTGGCAAGCGAAAATGATTTAATACAAAGAAAATTATAGCAAAATAAAACAACTATTTCTAGATTCAGGAATCTGAATTCATATGTTCCTGTGTGAGTCTTATTCAGGTTATTCGTTATTTCTCTGCCGCTGAAATTGTGTTCGATTTAGGAATTTAATTGGTGTACGGGCAGAGAGCATCACAAATAGCACATTTACAATGCGTTGCAGCGCTTTGTGTTGGTGAACAGTTGCTGTAAATAATCAATCACTGCACAGACCGAGCTATTACACAGATTGTGTTCAAAATACGCTTGTGTGAATCACTGAGTTGCTGGTACACATCATTTCGTTCACGCATTAAACATGGTAAACGTATTTCGACAGCGTTAGAATACTTGTGAATATGTTTACTCGGTTATGGCCTAAATATTTTTCGAATACCCAAAGCCGCATAGTAGTGAAGACGAGTGAGTCAGTGCAAGTAACTCCTATTACGTGTGTCGTTCGACCACGTGCTCAATCTTGGATTCCCTGTATCGTGCAGAAGATATGAGATATGTCTGTTTCGCGGGAGAGATTGTCTCCTGCGAGACGTTTGTACGGATCGATTACGTCGTGGAAAAGATAAGGCGAAAGCTTTCCGGAATTCCAGATACGTTGAACTCTTGTGCTCTTGCGGGGCCAGTGGCGTGTGCATTTCATAAAAAAATGACACGTCTGTGGAGATTATCATCACAGTGTAAGAGATCTGTAGGTGTAACGAGATGTATATTCTGCAGAGGCCAGAGAGAGTTACCAGTATTATTTGCTAAACGTGTGTAAGGTTTTAAGTGATGAGAAGACGAGAAAGAGACTTTTGTGGATACTTGAAGGGATTGCTTTGTAGAGCGCTTTCTGTAAGAATCCACGAATTATGGTCAGAACGTAACAAAAAGAAAAGTGACTAGAGAAATATGACATAGTGAATTACCCTATCGAAAAGGCTACACAAACGTGTAAAAAGAAAAATAAAGTCGTGACAAGCAGGTTGGGGGCGCGAAGTTCGTAAGGTCTCGCAGCACTAAGTTGAAAGTAAGCCAGAATGAGCAGGAGAAGAATACGCTGGTACTTCAGCGGCACCAGGGCAACGAAAGCGTGAGCGGATGCTGGGCGTGATCTTTTCTAGCCTCGACCTTGAATCAGAAGCCCACTCCACTTGTGACTTCGCGTCACTTTCACGGCGTTCAGACCTGCCGATGCTACGCTCCACTTACGCGGGAAACTAGACTGGGTGCCAATCGTCCGCTCGGCCAGACGGGTCCAGTGTGTGCAGCGAGTAAAAAAAGTAAAACGGGTAGCAAGAACAACTTAGGAAATAATGGAGGATGTCAGCATCTCTTCCCCCCCCCCTTTCTCTCTCTCTCTCTCTCTCTCTCTCTCTCTCTCTCTCTCTCTCTCTCTCTCTCTCTCTAGTAGCGGAGTAGCTGATATTTTTGATCCACTGTCCAGTCCCCACGTCCTGTGGTCGTGTCAGAATTCAGTTGTAGCGAGGTGTAGGATCGACCTAGCTGCCACAAAACATTGAGTGATACGTACAGGATATAATTTTGTGAACATGGAAGTGTGTGTGTGTGTGTGTGTGTGTGTGTGTGTGTGTGTGTGTGTGTGTGTGTGTGTGTGTGAGAGAGAGAGAGAGAGAGAGAGAGAGAGAGAGATATTCGATGCTTGCTCGACTGCAGGTCACTGGTCGTTAACAAAATGCTTGTATTCTATGCATGTTCTGCATTATATCCATAATAACTTTAAATGGTAAAGTGGTCGTTTGAGAATGCAAGACTTCCGAAAATTGACCGAGCGGGGTGGCGCAGTGGTTAAACACTGGACTCGCATTCGGAAGGACGACGGTTCAATCCCGCGTCCGGCCATCCTGATTTGGGTTTTCCGTGATTTCCCTATATCGCTCCAGGCAAATGCCGGGATGGTTCCTTTGAAAGGGCACGGCCGACTTCCTTCCCCATCCTTCCCTAATCCGATGAGACCGATGACCTCGCTGTCTGGTCTCCTTCCCCAAACCAACCAACCAACCAACCAACTTCCGAAAATTGTCGTCGGGCTGTGACGAAACAGCCATCCTCTTTGTCGAGAATGTCTTCTTGGTTACTGCCGTTCGTGTCTTTGTCTCCGCTTATTAGAGCATAAGGCCAATATTCACTTAAGGAATTCTGTTACTCTTAGTTACGAGGAAAGTACATATAATTTTGGGCTATTTAGCTCTAGTCGAGTAGAGGAGGAGGAAAGGTTTTCATCATAGTATATGCCGGAGTCTAAAAGGCAGCCAGTGCAGACAAGGAGACGCAGAATTTTTGTACTAATAATGTGAAAAAGTTTTACTTTGTTACATAAGCAGGCAACACATTGCATTTGTAAGGAATGGAGAGAGGGGGGGGGAGGAAGGGAGAGGGGAAGGGGAAGGTAAGAAGCAGCTAAGGCCATGTACTGCATGCACAGTTGCGTGCCGCCATATCGATTCAGACCTCGCCGGAATCTAGCCCTACTTCGTCACGTAACGCGGGGTGGACACTCTTACGCATTTACAGCAAACGCAACTTAATTTCAGGTTCATATTTGCTTCGTTGTGACAGGTGTGATTAAACTCAGAGAGACAGAATTTGCCGACTGATTGGCACGGTGGTATATGTTGTTTGGATACATGACAATACCACAAGGCTCGATATTTACAATTCCCTTTCTTGCTTTTAGGTTGCATTTGACATAAAATAATGCGAACCGAAAAAGTGGCTAAAAATTAAACCGATTTGAGTGTTAGTCGTAATATTTTTCTTTTGCGCTTCTAGGTCACACTATTGTTTAGTTACTAATTTTTCTTTTGCGCTTCTAGGTCACACTATTGTTTAGTTACTAACAGCTTCACGCAACCTTTTCGATCTTGTTTTCTGTATCACGTAGTTCGCACACAGTTGTTGTTAATAATAGATTGCGCGTAAGTATCATGGATTTTATTAACATAACAATGTAAATATTCGCGTAAGATAAACTAAACTGAAATCAATAAAGTTTGAAGACTGAGTTGAAAATGTTTTCTTGTGTCTCGAAGATGGAATTTTAGAAGTATGTGCATTCAGTGAGTGACAGTATTTTATATTTGTATTTAATGTTGACTTTAATTGAACGTCTTGCAGTCCCTTTTTTGTCTTGTCACGTGATGGACACCTCCCCACGTAGGAGCTACGTTGCTGCCGTCTTATGCTGTCGATCACAACAACACTAAGAGATTTTTGATCTTTAGCTGACCTCACCACCCTTCTGTGGTACACCAATGCTTTGACACAGAACGAGATGACGTAACGGGTTAAGGCCCTGGATTCGCAATAGTGAGAAGCGGGGCCTGAGACCCCCCTCCGGATCGTCCAGATACACATTTTCTGCAACTTCCCTAAGTGGCTCCACTCGGAAGCCGAGACAGTTCGTTTGGAGACGCCACGGCCGATATCCTACGCCTATTCTTGTACACTCCGAGGTTATGCTTCGCCTGAAATGATCTCGTCCTCGATGGAACTTATTGAACACTGTTTTTCTTCCCATTAGTGCATCCATTCAATCCAAGCGGAAAATGAAATTAAAAAAATAAAACTTCATGTCACCACGAGAGAGCACGCAAATTGTTTGAGTTGTAAACAATGTAATGTAGTAAAGTCGAGAAACGGAGATGCCAATGAAACAAATTAATCTAAGGATTAAAACACGCAGAAAGTTATGTTTATTTATCATATAATTAATAAAGATGTCTGAGAGCCGATTTGATTGGGCGTAGTAGCCACTTCCGGCAACCTTGCCTTTCGGTATTAGCTCATTTCTCGGATATTTCTACGAAAATTTCAACGCAAACGTTAACAATCGATATCACTGTGCTCGTCTTTTCAAGAGCTTTCGAATGCCTTTTTAAAAAGCATATCGTTCCACTGTAAAAAAAAAAAAAAAACTATGCTTCAATATCTCGGTTGACACAAGAGTTAAGAGGACTGAACTTAAAACAAAATTATGTGCCCCTCTACGAACTGTTGTATTAAGAAAACCTCGTTTGGATACTTCGAACGGCTCTCATAATTAAAACGTTGGAAGTTTCAGGTGTTTTGGGATTGTGTGAGATTTGCCGTCTGATGAAAAATACTAGATGTAGGAAGGATTCTGCAAGGTGTGAGTTCTCTTTTTTTGTACCGTACAGAAACTGCATTGTGCTTGGAAGTTCAGGAACTTCTGAGACGGCAGTGCCACATGCGGAACTCAATCTCTTCGACCTTTTAATTTTGCCCCTTACGCTTCTTCGCGGAAGGTCCTCCAGTGTCCTCGATGGACAGACGCTAAAAATAAGCGGGTCTGTTTAACCGCCGTCGGCGCAACATACCCAGTGTCTTTATTTCATCACGAGTGCGTGATGCACGAAACTTGCCAACATCCTGCTGTATCTGCGTCACATTAAGCAACGGCTCCACACCTCTTCTGGAGGAAGAGCATTCGATACTTCCGACGCTGTGACATCACCGTCGTTTGCGTGTCAGGCCTGGCGTCGTTTTCAAAGCATGGCGTGTTTCCGTTGAGCCATCGCGCATTTTAGTCGATACACGTGAAGGAAGGCGATAACCCACTTCAGGCTTCGTCGGCCATTTGTATGAAGCGGCAATACAGTTTATGTAGGAAGTATGAATATCTTAAATTTACGTTAGACCTTTTCTCTCAGTCGAAGAGAGGTGTGTGCTCTGTGTGAGAGTACTGTAGAGGTGAAGACTCTTCATGTGGTCCCAAGTTGTATCCGCCTACTGTGGTTATCGCTGAATGAAGCACGTAGGACACACACACACACACACACACACACACACACACACACACACACGTCTATTATCACCTGAACACGAACACGCTGGTTCACAGCTGACACTTGCGGAAGGTGGTGATAATTAGATCGAGGCACACGCCAAGCCGGAAATGATTTATTCAAGCATTTCCTAAGTTCGCCAAGTGTGGTGTTACCTCCCGTTTCACTAAATAGAAAGCGTGTTTGTGTTCTCTGACAGAGTTCTTGAATTGTCAGCTACCATATTCGGGAAATCTGAGGTCTTCCCACCATGTTACCTATCGCTCATGGTGAAAGCTTTGTGTAAATAATACAGGCTGCACGATATTAGTACCTAACCCACTAGTTTATACGCTGTAGACTCGTTCGGAAGAAGGCTTCAAATCCTTTTATAGCAATCCAAATTTACTTATTTTCCGCCAATCCCAACGACATGAGAGAGGGCCCTTTTCTAGTATTCACACATCGGATAAAAAAATGTAATATATTTAATGACTGTGAAGACATGTGGGTTCAATGGTTACTTAACTATTCTTTTTTTTCAGTAACACATACTGCTGTAGCGATTGTGAGTGGAAATAAGTTGTTATTCTTGTCGCGGTTCCACTTGTAGCAGTAACATATTAAACATTGAGAATATACAGGTTGTTTCAAAAATGACCGGTATATTTGAAACGGCAATAAAAACTAAACGAGCAGTGATAGAAATACACCGTTTGTTGCAATATGCTTGGGACAACAGTACATTTTCAGGCGGACAAACTTTCGAAATTACAGTAGTTACAATTTTCAACAACAGGTGGCGCTGCAAGTGATGTGAACGATATAGAAGACAACGCAGTCTGTGGGTGCGCCATTCTGTACGTAGTCTTTCTACTGTAAGCGTGTGCTGTTCACAACGTGCAAGTGTGCTGTAGACAACATGGTTTATTCCTTAGAACAGAGGATTTTTCTGGTGTTGGAATTCCACCGCCTAGAACACAGTGTTGTTGCAACAAGACGAAGTTTTCAACGGAGGTTTAATGTAACTAAAGGACCGAAAAGCGATACAATAAAGGATCTGTTTGAAAAATTTCAACGGACTGGGAACGTGACGGATGAACGTGCTGGAAAGGTAGGGCGACCGCGTACGGCAACCACAGAGGGCAACGCGCAGCTAGTGCAGCAGGTGATCCAACAGCGGCCTCGGGTTTCCGTTCGCCGTGTTGCAGCTGCGGTCCAAATGACGCCAACGTCCACGTATCGTCTCATGCGCCGGAGTTTACACCTCTATCCATACAAAATTCAAACGCGGCAACCCCTCAGCGCCGCTACCATTGCTGCACGAGAGACATTCGCTGACGATATAGTGCACGGGATTGATGACGGCGATATGCATGTGGGCAGCATTTGGTTTACTGACGAAGCTTATTTTTACCTGGACGGCTTCGTCAATAAACAGAACTGGCGCATATGGGGAACCGAAAAGCCCCATGTTGCAGTCCCATCGTCCCTGCATCCTCAAGAAGTACTGGTCTCGGCCGCCATTTCTTCCAAAGGAATCATTGGCCCATTTTTGAGATCCGAAACGATTACTGCATCACGCTATCTGGACATTCTTCGTGAATTTGTGGCGGTACAAACTGCCTTAGACGACACTGCGAACACCTCGTGGTTTATGCAAGTTGGTGCCCGGCCACATCGCACGGCCGACGTCTTTAATTTCCTGAATGAGTATTTCGATGATCGTGTGATTGCTTTGGGCTATCCGAAACATACAGGAGGCGGCGTGGATTGGCCTCCCTATTCGCCAGACATGAACCCCCGTGACTTCTTTCTGTGGGGACACTTGAAAGACCAGGTGTACCGCCAGAATCCAGAAACAATTGAACAGCTGAAGCAGTACATCTCATCTGCATGTGAAGCCATTCCGCCAGACACGTTGTCAAAGGTTTCGGGTAATTTCATTCAGAGACTACGCCATATTATTGCTACGCATGGTGGATATGTGGAAAATATCGTACTATAGAGTTTCCCAGACCGCAGCGCCATCTGTTGTTGAAAATTGTAACTACTGTAATTTCGAAAGTTTGTCTGCCTGAAAATGTACTGTTGTCCCAAGCATATTGCAACAAACGGTGTATTTCTATCGCTGCTCGTTTAGTTTTTATTGCCGTTTCAAATACACCGGTCATTTTTGAAACACCCTGTATATTCAGCGTTTGTGTGGTTCTCATAAATTAAATGAATATCGGGATATTTCCTAGAAATTAAATGAATATCGGGATATTTCCTACTGTACACCCACTGCCAGTTATTTCACCTTTTTGGAACCAAAATTATATTCGGTCGGGCCCTTATGACGTGGCCGACGAGACATTCAACTACTAACTTCCGCCATAGTACGACCTTGTTCACCTCATTTTACTACTCATACTCCCCACAAGCTAGCCAGCGATAATTGCTCATGCGACACCTTCGGATCAGTATAACCGGTGTTCCCCATTACTTGATGTTTGAAAACAGAACGTGGTTTCTTTCAAGGAGTAGAAAGAGTGTTTGGCGACCTGTTACTGATTCGATATCGAAGAATCGACCAGTTAGGTCCGAAAATATTGCGATTTATGGCACCAGAGTGGCAGACCAACTGCCAACCGGGGCTACGTTAGCTAATGTAACGCAGTGTGAACAACACGTCTACGTTACCTGCTCAGTAGTAAATTACGGGTGACTCCCAACATTAATAGTGTGAAATATTTCACGACCAAAGCGTATTGTTTGTTTGCGTGGATAAATAATTGACGACACGTTTTATGGGCAAATATTGTCTCTCTAATGTCGAGAAGGGAGGGGGCGTGGCTCATGGAAAGACGGGTAAAAGCCGACCTCGAGGGTAGTTAGGGATCCGGAGAAATGTAGAAACACGCGAGTCAGTACCGACTCCGCGGCTTAGGGTATTACGAGGTGCATTCAAGTTCTAAGGCCTCCGATTTTTTTTTCTCCGGACTGGAAAGAGATAGAAACATGCGCATTGTTTTAAAATGAGGCCGCGTTCATTGTCAATACGTCCCAGAGATGGCAGCACCGTACGGCAGATGGAATTTTACCGCCAGCGGCGAGAATGAGTACTGTTTTAAATACTTAAAATGGTGACGTTTTCCTTACTTGAACAGTGTGCAATCATTTGTTGTCTGAATTTGTGTGGTGTGAAACCAATTGAAATTCATCGACAGTTGAAGGAGACATGTGGTGATGGAGTTATGGATGTGTCGAAAGTGTGTTCGTGGGTGCGACAGTTTAATGAAGGCAGAACATCGTGTGACAACAAACCGAAACAACCTCGGGCTCACACAAGCCGGTCTGACGACATGATCGAGAAAGTGGAGAGAATTGTTTTGGGGGATTGCCGAATGACTGTTGAACAGATCGCCTCTAGAGTTGGCATTTCTGTGGGTTCTGGGCACATAATCCTGCATGACGATCTGAAAATGCGAGAAGTGTCATCCAGGTGGGTGCCACGAATGCTGACGGACGACCACCTGGCTGCCCGTGTGGCATGTTGCCAAGCAATGTTGACGCGCAACGACAGCATGAATGGGACTTTCTTTTCGTCGGTTGTGACAATGGATGAGACGTGGATGCCATTTTTCAGTCCAGAAACAAAGCGCCAGTCAGCTCAATGGAGCACACAGATTCACCGCCACCAAAAAAATTTCGGGTAACCGCCAGTGCTGAAAAAATGATGGTGTCCATGTTCTGGGACAGCGAGGGCGTAATCCTTACCCATTGCGTTCCAAAGGGCACTACGGTAACAGGTGCATCGTACGAAAATGTTTTGAAGAACAAATTCCTTCCTGCACTGCAACAAAAACGTCCGGGAAGGGCTGCGCGTGTGCTGTTTCACCAACACAACGCACCCGCACATCGAGCTAACGTTACGCAACAGTTTCTTCGTGATAACAACTTTGAAGTGATTCCTCATGCTCCCTACTCACCTGACCTGGCTCCTAGTGACTTTTGGCTTTTTCCAACAATGAAAGACACTCTCCGTGGCCGCACATTCACCAGCCGTGCGGCTATTGCCTCAGCGATTTTCCAGTGGTCAAAACAGACTCCTAAAGAAGCCTTCGCCGCTGCCATGGAATCATGGCGTCAGCGTTGTGAAAAATGTGTACGTCTGCAGGGCGATTACGTCGAGAAGTAACGCCAGTTTCATCGATTTCGGGTGAGTAGTTAATTAGAAAAAAAATCGGAGGCCTTAGAACTTGAATGCACCTCGTACGTTTTCTGTCCTAATTCGTCGTGCAAGCAGAAAGAAATTAGGGTTTGACGTACCATCTCGAGAACGTATTTCAGTACAGGCCAAAACGACTTTCAAAACAGCAGTAAGATTTGTAAGTTATGGGACATATTTCGTACACTCGAGTAACAAGTCATAAATCACACCAAGGAGATTGGTGCCGCTAGTGCACCAAGTGTGTGTAGCGATCAGATCAGGAGCAACTGCTACATGCCTGTCTGACGATTTGTCTCGTAGCATTGGGCGTGGTAGGGAAAGAAAGGCTCCCGTCACAGCAAACTAGGATAAAAACTGAACAGGAAATTTGGTTACCACTAGCTCTCGCTGACAGCGAAATACACACATTTACACAGTGTTATCAATGATGGGTATCTCTCCCCCCCCCCCCCCAAAGTAGTAGTAGTCGTGTCTCTCTCTCTCTCTCTCTCTCTGTATTTGTAGGGTGTCCCATATTTCGTGTGTATTCCATGTGTACCGTGGAGACTGCCCTGTCCCGCACAGGTGGCCAACCAGACCGAACGACTGACATACTGCATTATTGCGAGCACGAGTCACGGATAAATTTAGCGTCGCACGTCACGCCACCCTCGGCTGAAAGCATGAAAGAACGATTCACTCTGCTCCAGTAACAAGCTGGGTTTGTTGGAGCTCCAGAGGCTAAGCGAAACTGTTCGAAGATTCACGCAAGACAATCTTCGTACTCTGTTAAATCTGCAGTTGATTAAACGAATCATATAACAATCAGGTTCGTCATTGCAAAACTTTATTCCCTGTATTTAGAACCTCATCCTGAAACTGTGTGGTCGAACGGCAGTTTCAGTGCTGATCCAAATACTACTAAAGTGCGCTAACCAGTTCGGCACCTGAAATGACATACAGTACACTGAAATATTAATCTGCCCAACTGGTGGTCTAAGAAAGGAAGGCCGACACGGGAATGCAAAGTATGTGCTTCCGACGTAATGTAAATCCTAAGGTAAGTGGTTACAGTAGTGTACTGGAAACTTTATAAGATTAAGGTTATAAAGGATGGGGAAGGCTCAGTAAAAAGCTTTAGTAGAAAGAAAGTTACTGCTCTTCAAATGGTTGAAATGGCTCTAAGCACTATGGGACTTAACATCTGAGGCCATCAGTTCCCTAGACTTAGAACTACTTAAACCTAACTAACCTAAGGACATCACACGCATCCATGCCCGAGACAGGATTCGAACCTGCGACCGTAGCAGCAGTGCGGTTCCGGACTGATGCGCCTAGAAACGCTCGGCCACAGCGGCCGGCTGTTACTGCTCTATTAAAATTCCGTAGACTCTCACAAACAGCAAAAATTAAGAAAGTGATGATTGTAATCCCATCAGGATTTCCAACTACAAATCGCAGAACATCTGACACTTTAAAGTACAGGAAGCAAGCATCCCTCTAATCACTGTAAACAGTCGACTTCCGTAACTGAGGCAATCCGATTTAGATCGAAATCAGCCAGAACAATTGTGGTTATGGCGGTGGTGGTGGTGGTAGACTTTTGGAAGGAGACTCCTCGACAGATATAGAAGTAATTTCAGGTGCGCCCCCGAGAAGTTTGTTGGAGCACCTGCTGTTCGTACTGTATATTAATGACCTGGCATACAGTAACCTCATACTTCTTGTAGACGATGTGTCTGTAATGTTTATTGTTGTAGATTTTAGGGCGTCTAACCTTCTGACCGTCAGCATTCTTCTGTAGCTCTGCGTTTCGAAAGCTTTTATCATCTTTTTGTCTGATCTGTTTATCTTTCACCTTTCACTCCCGTAAAAGGCTACAGTGCCGACAAATAGCTTCAGGTAAAATGGCCAAACAATTAAGTTTATATCCAGTATTTAAAAATTGAGCTTTTTCAGAAATGCCTTTTAGCTATCGTCATTATACGTTCATACATCCTCTTTAGTTGGACCATGAGTTATTTGGCGGCCCAGATAACAAGTTGTCTGCTTAGTGTCGGACTTCGTAGTGTAGTTCCGTCAGTATCGCCTGATTTAATTAGACTGTATTCCATTACTCTTGCTCTACTTTTGTTAACCTTCAACACACAACCCCATTCCAAAACGGTCCATGCCAGTCAAATGCACTTCCTGTTACTGGCGGAATTAACGTCATCAGCGAACCTCAAAGTTTCTATTTCTTCTCCCCTTTCTAAATTTATATATAAGGCTCACCGGCCATTTGACCATCTTCTGTGCAGATGCACACACATTGCCTGAACTCTTACGGGAATCGGTAGAGCCGCGAGTAATGAGTGTAATGGGCAAGGGCACTACGAATTTAGTGCGGGACAATAAGGTGGGAATGTGGGTCTCACGGGAGATGTGCCAGAGGTAGGTCACTGCAGTCACACTAGCCTCCGTGTCCTCGGTGGCTCAGATGGATAGAGCGTCTGCCATGTAAGGAGAAGATCCCGGGTTCGAGTCCTGGTCGGGGCACACATTTTCAACTGTCCCCGTTGACGTATATCAACGCCTGTATGCAGCTAAGGGTATTGATTTAATTGTAATTTCAGTCTATTTTGTGTACCTTCCGTTCACCGTATTTTACCCGTGCTACGCTCAGAATTTCGAAGAATAATTTATTCTCCAGTTTCTGTATGTTTACAATGGAGGCCTTACAGTAACTTAATGGGAGTGTGGCATTGCAAAGCTGATGATGGCGAAATCGGAGAACTCAAGTGCAGGTCGTCAGCTCGCACGGAGAACCCTCGACTTGAGGTGCCCGGCGCGCGGCTGTTCGGCTGTGGCCCGGACGCGGGCAGGCAGACAGGCCGGGCCGGGCCGGCCTAGGGCGCGCGCCACCGCCTTGACCCTGCCGCTGCCGGCATGCCGAGCCGAGCCGAGCTGAGCTTGTCCGCGTCTGCGCGCTGCCGCAGCGCCCGGGCGTCGCTACACGACCTACACGCCACGCCGCGTCACGCCACGCCACGTCCGGACGGGACGCGCCCACCTCGCACTGCTTCCCAGCCGTTTACACCCATCACTCTGCTCGTTCCGCGGGTCAGTAGCCGCTAAAGGCTATATCGTGTGTTGCAGTTAGAGGCAACTACGAACGAAAGCCTTTCCGTATCCGATAATCGGCACTGGGACTGGCATCCTACCCCCAACATACACTGCTGGCCATTAAAATTGCTACACCACGAAGATGACGTGCTACAGACGCGAAATTTAACCGACAGGAAGGAGATGCTGCGATATGCAAATGATTAGCTTTTCAGATCATTCACACAAGGTTGGCGCCGGTGGCGACACCTACAACGTGCTCACATGAGCAAAGTTTCCAACCGATTTCTCATACACAAACAGCAGTTGACTGGCGTTGCCTGGTGAAACGTTGTTGTGATGCCCCGTGTAAGGAGGAGAAATGCGTACCACCACGTTTCCGACTTTGATAAACGTTGGATTGTAGCCTATCGCGATTGCGGTTTATCGTATCGCGACATTGCTGCTCGCGTTGGTCGAGATCCAATGACTGTTAGCAGAATATGGAATCGGTGGGTTGAGGAGGGTAATACGGAACGCCACGCTGGATCCCAGCGGCCTCGTATCACTAGCAGTCGACATGACAGGCATCTTATCCGCATGGCTATAACGGATCGTGCAGCCACGTCTCGATCCCTGAGTCAACAGATGGGGACGTTTGCAAGACAACAACCATCTGCACGAACAGTTCGACGACGTTTACAGCAGCATGGACTATCAGCTCGGAGACCATGGCTGCGGTTACCCTTGACGCTGCATCACAGACAGGAGCGCATGCGATGGTACACTCAACGACGAACCTGGGTGCACGAATGGCAAAACGTCATTTTTTCGGATGAATCCAGGTTCTGTATACAGCATCATGATGGTCGCATCCGTGTTTGGCGACATCGCGGTGAACGCACATTGGAAGCGTGTATTCGTCATCGCCATACTGGCGTATCACCTGGCGTGATGGTATGGGGTGCCATTGGTTACACGTCTCGGTCACCTCTTGTTCGCATTGACGGCACTTTGAACAGTGGACGTTACATTTCAGATGTGTTACGACCCGTGGCTCTACCCTTCATTCGATCCCTTTGAAACCGTACATTTCAGCAGGATAATGCACGACCGCATGTTGCAGGTCCTGTACGGGCCTTTCTGGATACAGAAAATGTTCGACTGCTGCCCTGGCCAGCACATTCTACAGATCTCTCACGTCTGGTCATGGTGGCCGAGCACCTGGCTCGTCACAATACGCCAGTCACTACTCTTGATGAACTGTGGTATCGTGTTGAAGCTGCGTGGGCAGCTGTACCTGTACACGCCATCGGCCAGAGGTGGTTGTTCTGGGTACTGATTCCTGAGGATCTATGCACCCAAATTGCGTGAAAATGTAATCACATGTCAGTTCTACTATAATATATTTGTCCAATGAATACCCGTTTATCATCTGCATTTCTTCTTGGTGTAGCAATTTTAATGGCCAGTAGTGTAGTTCATTGCCAGGTAAAGCGCGTGTTGTCTTGCTATTGTCGCATGGCACTGCAGGTCACGCATAATGTGTCGACAGGGTAATGTTTCAGTTTTGACAAACAGATCGCAGCAGTTGTTGTTGTTCCTTGACGCAAATCTTAAAAGCAGGGAATGATAGTTCTCCAGAAATGTGATAATGTGTGTTCCTCCGCACCACTGTCATACGTAACACTTTCGCAATATCGCCATTTCTTCCAGACGCCGTTGGGATGCTGTTTAGTTTCAAGCATTCGCTACTGTGTTTCCGAATTCCATGGGCCTTCTGCGGTGGATGTTCATTCCAGCAGTCTTCCCACTCCGCGGTGACACTGAAAACGCCTGCGTCCCGATGATCGACGTAAGGTGCCTTGGTGAAATGCAGGCATATATCTGCCGGATTCTCGAAAACTTTATTTAGAACTGAATTCTGGTGGGACTCTACCTTCTTAAGAATTCGTACCTCGCCAACTCTTCACCGAAGATCCTGAGAGGCAGTATTTGATACAGCGAGCAGTCACTGAGTGGGAGTAGACCTGACGATGCCATTAATTATGGTCCTCATTGCCTCATTCTGACGTCCATTAATGTTATAGTTGTTTACGCGCAGTTTTCTCTTGCAGAGCACACCATCCAGCACCTTAGTACACGACTGAAATTGCAGCATTGCTTAGCGTATCTCCATTTGCTCCCCAGTTGTTTCCCTGTTTTTTTTTTTGTTTGATTTACTATTGGGGCAATGTTCGTTGACAAATTCGTGCAGTGTTGTTTAAATGACAGCGTCCGATTGAGGGTGGCACCTTGATATTTAAGGACGTATTTACAGGAAAACTTCGACCCCGATCAAATAGGAAGTGTGACATCTTTATTTTGGAGTTATACTGCTGTGACTTGTTTTACTTGAATTTAGCTGGAGCGTGCGCTGACTAAATGGTCGACGATCAGTCACAACCGTCAGGTCTACAGAAGTAACTGTATGGAAAGACTTACAGTAAAAATAAGCACATAAATCTAGTCAATGGGTGGCAGGTGCCGGATTTACCAGAGGAATTGGATAACAATTGTAATTTGCGGACAAAACAATCGTTCAACAGGCCCTTCAATATTCGTAACTAGCCTAGGACCGTTATAAAGTTTGTTTAACGGAAGGGAGAAACGATTAACAAATAGCAACAGGAGACGCTACAGAAGAGACCACCTAGAAAGGTTTATTCTGAAAATTCGTAGAGCGGAGTTACTAAGATCAGCCAGGGAACACGTCACTCAGTCGCACGTGAATCTCGTGCAGTGACAGTGACTGTATATTTGGAAAAAAAATCTGGGTTATACCGAAACTTTACCTGCGCAGTGTTGGTCCTGTGCACCATACATGAGTGGGGTGGGGAGGGTGGTACAGTCTGACGTTCGGCGTATAGTGTCTTGCACAGCCCGGATGCAAATGTGGAACACCCTGGCTTCAAAGTAGTGAGGCTACGCCAGTCTGCGCGTGGCGAAACGCGAGGACAAAGCCCTATAGCCGAAACTTCTGTTGTGTTCGATTTCGTAAGTCAACAGACCCAGCAGTGCCGGTAGCGTGAAATTATAAATGTAGTATGCGAAACGTAAGTGCAGTTTGGTGATTAACATTCTCTTTGGAAGAGCCAGATCTTCCTTCTGTTCTGTTGTAATGTATACGTCGGCGTCCTTTGTAGTGGCATCTTCCAGTAATTTTGTACAATCTCCTTGTTGTGCGGCACTGCTGCAGCTCCTGTCCGCTCACTTCCCAGTCCTTAATTGTACCTTAGTCCTACAGTGATATAGCAGATCATCAGCGTTCCTAAGATTCACTTACAGATGCATAAGGCTAACTGCCCTAAAAATGTATAGTACGGTGGTATGTATTCTGCCTTATTTAATAGGAATTCGATTCTTCAAATAACGTAGAGTTAACTGCAGTGTCATTGAAGAGTCCATGTGTTTTACGACCAGCGGATGGATGGTGCTTCGTTGTCTAACCTGTGTATTCTGTAGATTGTTGTTATTTTGACTTTATTTGCATTGCGGTCCTTTGTCCTGCAGTCATCACAATGCGACTACGATTTCTGATAAATGTGTAGTAGTCAGGAAACGAGATTCCAGGTATCGTATGATTGCTCACACTATTTATTTCCCCATTCTGATGGTTATGTTTTCTTGCATGCAGATCTTCATCTGCGGTAGCCGTTGTGAAAATATTGCTTGGTATTTCGTCGATTTACCCCCAATCGAAAACCAAGCAGTCTTTCAACTGCGCTACCGTCGACTCATCTCTTCTCTCTCATTTCCTTCGTTAATTTTGACGTAGTCAGTGATTGGGTGGCTAATGAATCCATGTTCGACCGCATGATAAATGTAGTCGTAAAGAAGACGCTGATGCATATGCCATTATTTCTTGAAACGACGCAGTACAGTCTTTTTTTTTTATGCTTCTGGTGAGGTAGGACCTACTACTGTACGAGCTCAATCCGCTGTCGGTGCGGTAGGGCACTACACTGGAATTTCCCCCAGATATTAATACTGCCGAGCGAAGCGAAACTTTGAGCCGCCTGGGAGCGATCCGGGACAGCTGGCTGTTTAATTCCATTAGAACTCTTGAGGGAATCAGGTTGTGTAACCGGTAAATATAGCCCGGGCTGGCGCGTCGCGTCGCGTGCATGGAGCCCAGACGGCCGCTCCGGGTCGATGGCGCTGAGGCGGCAAGGCGAGGCGGGCTGCCCTGGTGCGCTACCTGCCCTCTGTGCTCCGCGTCACACCGTGCGGCGGTCTGCGCGCGCCCTAACATCCCATTGCTTAGGGCGCTACTATAAAACAGCATGCGTGCTGTACGTTTGGTCCCCCTCCACCCCCCAATTCCTCCCCGCAAAATCAACCTCAACGGGGGATTGGGGAGGGGTAGGGTCAAGCATTAGTTAGGTGCAGTTTCCATTGACCTTAAATTACACTGCAGAAGCCAATAATCCGGAAATTTGTAGTCTCAGACGGACATTCTTACTTTCGCTGTAACAATTTGTGCATAAAACTTCCTGGCGTATTAAAACTGTATGCCGGACCGAGACTCGAACTCGGTACCTTTGCCTTTCGCGGGCAAGTGCTGTACCAACTGAGCTACCCAAGCACGACTCACGCCCCGTCCTCACAGCTTTACATATGCCAGAGTGAAAATCTCACTCTGGAAACATCTCCCAGGCTGTGGCTAAGCCATATCTCCGCAATATCCTTTCTTCCAGGAGTGCTAGTTCTGCATGGTTCGCAGGAGAGCTTCTGTGAAGTTTGAAAGGTGGGAGACGAGGTACTGGCAAATGTAAGGCCGTGAGGAGGGGGCGTGAGTCGTGCTTGGGTAGCTCAGATGGTAGAGCACTTGCTCGCGAAAGGCAAAGGTCCCGAGTTCGAGTCTCGGTCCGGCATACAGTTTTAATCTGCCAGGAAGTTTCATATCAGCGCACACTCCGCTGCAGAGTGAAAATCTAATTCTGGAATTTGTGTATACTTGCTTTTTATTGTAATACGGGATAGTATCTTAAACTTCGGAAATTTGTCTTTACTCAGTCTGAACACTCGTTCGATGCAGCTCTCGGCGCTAGTCAGTGCAGTGAAAGTCTTTCCATTCGTGCGTAACTGCTGCAGCCTACATCCATTTGAACCTGCAGAGAGGATTCGAACCTCTATAGCATCTGTCCTCCCTTCTTTTCCACATCCTCATTGAGCAAATTTACGATTCCTTGAGGCTTCAGGATGCCTTCCCAACCTGTCCTTTCTTTAAGCCGTACATTTCTTTCTCGTCAGATCGTTTCAGTACCTCTTCACTACGTTTTCCATCTAATCTTCAGCATTCTTCTGTAGTATGACACTTCAAATCTTCTGTTGTTCTGTTCTTGCCCGAACTGTCCATCGTCCACTTCCGCACAAGCTACACTCAAGGCTGCATACTTTCAAACAAGACTTCCTAATACTTAAATTTGTATTTGATATTTCAAATTTCGTTCTTTCAGAAACTTTTCTTCGCTATTACCAGCTTGCATTTTAAATCGCCTCTTGTTTGGCCATCAGTTCCTCTGCTGTCCAAAGAGCAAAATTAATCTACTTTTAGTGTCTCATATCCTAACTTAATTAATTCAGTGTGGCCGATTTTCATTGCACTACATTCTATTGCCCTTGTTTTACTTTTGTTGTCCTTCATCTAATATCCGCCTTCCACACTGTTCATTCTGTATAACTACTCTTCCAAGTCCTCTGCTATCTCTGACAGAATTCGTCCCTCGGGCGTGTGTGTGTGTGTGTGTGTGTGTGTGTGTGTGTGTGTGTGTGTGTGTGTGTGTGTGTGGTCGTTCTTAGCGTAAGTTAAAGTTAGATTAAGTAGTGTGTAAGCTTAGGGACCGATGACCTCAGCAATTTGGTCCCATAAGACCTTACCACAAATTTAAAATTTAATTTACAATGCCGAAAGTAATCATCATAGCTTTCATTTTTTTCTCGCTGAACTGTAATTTCCTTTCTAAATTTGTGTGGTTTCCTCTACTGCTTGATCAATGCACAGATTGAATAACATCAGCGATAGGCTATAGCCCTCCCCCTCTCTCTTTCGAGTAACTTACCGCTTCCTGTCTTTTATCCGTGCTGCCTTCAAAATTTCAAACTATGTAGTTCAGTCAGAATTTTCAAACGCTTTCTCTAAATCTACAAATGCCACCTTTAAACTCTCTTCTAAGATAACTTTTGAGGTCGCTATTCTTTCCTGTGTTCAAAAATTACTCCGTAACTGAAACTCGTCTTTCCTGAGGTCAGGTCCTGTCAGTCCTTAAATTCTTCTTTACACAGTTTCAACGGCGACTTATTAAACTGATAGGCAATACTCACACCTATCAGCACTCTTTATGAACAGTCTGGTCAATATAAAAATGGTTAAAAAGAACTTAATTTGACTCCAGGTTTGACGAGCTTATTTGGCCGAGGTGAAGGTGTCTCCCGTTGTGACGGTTGGTGCTTAGTTTCAGGATAACATACATAAACCCAACTTTGTCAACCTGACAGCCTTTTAAAGAAAGTTTGGATCGTCTTGACCTAAACCTTTCTCTAAAAAGCTTGCCTCAACATTTGGTGCGTTCGTGCAGCGGTTTTCCCAAATTTAAAACACAATTCTATACATAGAAGTTACCCTTTGAAATTAACCGTCTGAAACTCATGGGAATACGACAGTTTAAATAAGTTCACCAACAACTAGCCAAGTCATTCAGCTCGAAGCCCCTTCTGTAGGTTCTATAGGGAGACATGTAGTGGTATTTTAGTGTACTCGTAACCGTTTGCGCAAAAACGAGGGAACTTCTGGATACTACTTCGTAGTACATAAGCACTTCTTAACCATGCTGTTAAGAATACCTGTGGTCATGGGCCTTTGCTTGCCTAAGGAACACAGCTACATTTAAATCTCATTTTGCAATTTCAAGGTGGTGAGCCATGTTAATTCAAGATTTTATTTATACAGCAGGTTTTCTTAAGTAAGAAGCTACTTCTTTTTAGAGGTTTTCACACTTGTGGAAGATTTCCCTCCCTTCTTCTTTGGTTCTCGAGGCACATCGATACATGGAATGAATCTGAAATAACGCCAATAAGAAAAAGACATGGAATGAATCATAAATAACATCAACAAGAAAAATTAAAGTAGCAGAATGTCGAGTCCATTCTTAAAATTGGATATAGAAAAAGATGGTTTAACAGTTTCCAGATTCACATTTCCGTAGTAGTGTCATCAACTTTATTTCACAGTTGCATTACTTATTTTCTTAGCTGTTAAGGTGCTTGGTGCATTTCCACGTCACCATTTCACTATGCTGATAATATATTTTTCGTTGTTAATTTTCTTCGTGGTATTATGAGCCTTTCGTCAATGAAACCTTTTAGTCAGTTTTGTTTGGTCTGTGTATTACTTTTGCAATTGCAGCTTGCGTTCATGGATCCATGAAATTTCTGAGTAATTCTACCCTAGATTACGCTGTATTAATAGGAAAGGCAATAATTGTTTCCCTCCACTTTTCCACTATTCAGATTAAACTGCCTGTACTCTTCTATTTCTGAGAAAATACAGGCGAAGAGCCACTGTTCCTCAATTCATTGGTGAAAACCTGTTGATCTTACAATCATTCTAGAAATCCCTAGTAAACTGAGTCTCGTAAATTATATTCGTTTGCTCTTCCTGTTAGTTTTCAGACGGGGGCTCACACTGTTTTGTAATTAATCTCGAAGAGTTGTCGAACTTAGAACGATGGTACCAGAGAGCATAGAACTGAGGTTGAAGCAGAAACCATGTCTGTATCTGACAACAGACTTGCCGTGCTGTTATTATGTAGGTCAGAACAGTACCGTATGGACTCAGTGGAGTTTCCAAAGTGTTCGGCCCACGTTTCTGCCTCAGAACATTCGAACTGGTACGTCACTGACTGAACCTATCTATCTTGCGCGCTACGCGTGAGCTTGTGGAGCGGCGACGTTCCTTGACTCTGTAATCCGGGTGCAGAAGAACGATGACCCAAAAACCGCTACCTGTTTCGACGGCGGAAGTTGTGGATCTGACCTCGCGCAAGACCTCACTGGTGCCGCGTGCACCTTGGCTGTCGAAGCCGCCTGATGGATTCCCCTGCCAGTGGGTCGCGGGGCGCGCGCGTACAGGCAAGGCCGTTGGAGCCTCAAGGTCTGCTAACGCTGTAAACGTGCAAGGCCCCGACACATCTGCAAGGGACATAAACTTCAAATTAGTTCCGCAAGAGCGCAGGTTCATAGTAGTGACTGAATGAATTTCAGGCAAGCGTAAAGTGCTCTTTGACAGTGGCAGACGTTAGCTTTTTCTCCTCTGATGAGGTATAGTGCTAGTCGAATACAAACGGGATAAATTGATCACTCATCATACGTGTGGTGGTCAGTCCATTCAGGCCCGAACAACTTCTCAGCGGGGGATAAAGGCGAATTAACGTCTTATATCTTGCGTGTCCTAGCGCAAGGACTTAAGTGTCTTAGGGGAAGGTCAGCTACCGTGTTTGGCTTTTGTCCTTGTGCTGCGCGGTTTTATTGCTCCCCTGTATTCTCAACCGTGAGCTGACAACTGTCTTAGTGTTTGGCGATTGATAGCCACATCTGTTACCTGATCAAGGTGTAGATGTCTGCGACGGCTGCAGCTGCATCGACGGTGTAGTCTGGATGCGACCGGCAGGCAACTGGTGCTGGCAGTTGTCCCAGAATTTCTTCATCGTGTGCCTCATTTGTGTCGCCGCCTGAACGGAATACAGCGTTTAGGACCACCTATTAGGTACTGTAAAGACTGTAAAGTTCAGAGGTACGTCCAGCACCACCGTATGTAGTTCTGAACTTTTGATCAGGCGAGGGATATCTGAAAATGCTCTTGTTGGCAGATGGAAACAGGTGATAATGCAAATAATACACGACCTGTGGCGCTTTTTGTTATGAGTCTGTTGTGTTGTTTACGGTTTTTGTCTATTTCTTGTTTACGGCTTTACGGTGGACAACTCAGTGTGTACTTTCTTCTTGAGATTCAGCCTCGATTATGAGAGAACAAAATGGCCCCAGCACAGGGGTCATAGCTATTCGACTGCCATCTATTCGCATTTTCACAGCAATGTCTTGAATTTTGGCTACAGAACTGCGTGAGGCGCTGAACATTAATTTCCAAAGATTACTGCTTTCTAAACATCTGGAAATGTCTCAAACTCATTGTGGTGTTCCTTCCTTTATTGATGTTAAAGGCGTATCAAGGACGAATAATATGCATGAGAGATGCTCAGTGAACTCATTTATCATGATCTTACTAAAAGTTATGCTGTAAATTCCGAGACTACTTCCAATTAGAAAATTGCTATAGTATTTTATACACAATTATTAAAGAAATCCGCAATATCCTGAATCGTAACAATAGGGAAAACTGTGACACCATTTGCAGTTTCGTCTAATTGTGGACGAGTGACGTTACGTAATAAACAAACATGTATTTAATTAACATAGGCTCAGTAGTATTTCAGAAAAAACTGTCTGCTTTTATTATAGCTTCTCGAAAAATTTAACATAAATTTGTTTGTAACACCGTAGAAATGTTTTTCGAATAGAAATTTCTGCTGCCGTCTGAAGATGGCCAAAACCCGTTACTGTCTAAGCAATCCTCATTCGATAAAATTGTGATTGTAATGGTTTTTTTTTTTTCCCTCGATGTTGTGATTCCGACCGTAGGTATTTGGAGAACTCCACACTGCTGACTTGTGTAAGGATGCTGAAGACAAGGTCAAAGTAGTTGCCGCGTAAATACGGGCGGATGTAGCCCATCATGCGATTTCTTTCTTTCTTTATTTCTTTCTTTTTCTTTCCTGAGCTCAGTCCTTACCAAAACGTAGCAGCGCCTACACAACAAAAGTGCCGCTCGCGAACGTCAGCGTGACGTCAAAGTGAAAAAGCGCTTAAGACGGAAGACTAAATATTGCCGTACACATCACGGAATCATTATCACGTTTTATTAATGCAGTGGTGACTATATTCGATTGGCCTTATTCTAGTAGTAATTTTTTCATATGATTATACTGTATTTTTAAAAAAATGCAAGCAGTAGTTGTGTTAGCAAACTGACACAGCATTTTTGAAAGGATGTTTTACCAGTAATCTAAATATAGCTTTACGCATTTTAAACATTAATGCAACGTAATGTAAGCTCTGACGGCGCATAAAACGCCTTTGGTGTGATATTGTGGTTAGACTGAAAGCAAGGGGGAAGTAAGTCCTCAATAGTGAAACAGAGGTGTTCAGCAATTACTGGTAACGAATTTTGAAAGTTGTTGTTGTAACACGTACACAGTGCATAAAAGCGCCTCTCAGCAGACAGGTTGATGGCTGCTTGCAGCGTGATGGTGTCCTTGACTGGAATCCATTCGTCGGCCGTGTACCTCCAGTAGAGGCGGGTGGTGTCAGCTGGAAGATCCAGCTGCGAGAACACTTCCCCCAGCTGCGGTGTCGCCGACTCCGGAAGAGTTATGCTGCGGAGAATGGGTTCTCCGTTGTCCTTGCCGAGCACAACAACAGAGAAGTCCATGCTGTAGGCTTAATGTGTATGTGTCTTCACTCGAAATTTTGAGTGGATCTCTACGCCTTTTTGTACGTTGCGTAGCAACGTGTGGGAGCCTACAGTAACTGAAAAGCCGTAATGTTTATGCTGTCCAGTTACTAGTTTCCCGTTCAAACACTCCTTGAATGTGGTTCGTGTTCCGTAAAATAATACGCCCTTGTCTTTTTCAGACAAATAATACATACTTCACTTAAATCTGCGAATATTATGCTCATTGATTACACATAACATACTACTCTTCGCCAGTTTATTGTCGTTAGTGATGCGAATTACGGTAATTTCCAAGAATGATTGTCTATCGAAGTTGCGGGGTCCAAACGATACATATCGAACGTGCGATCGTAAATCGAACATGCTACCCTGGTGGCGGGCGCTTTGAGTAAGTTTACGGTGGTCGCTACAGCAACGACAAAAGAAGACCGTTACAAAAATACTTGTAATTGCAAAGGAGACGACTTACCTTACAAGTCGTCGGTGTTGTCATCATGTGAAAGTCCATTATGGTGGTCTGGATGGATAATTTGGAAGAGTCGAACCATGTATTCTTCCTGATACTCGTTCTTTTTCCACACTATCCGCAATGAAATTGTAAACGGTATGTCAGCAACGAAACTGTTCTTACGAAGTTTTACACACTTCGCACCACCACAGTGTACATAGTTCCTTCTTTCCATGTCCGGTAGTACTCCATATTTGCGACAAAAAGTCGAACAATTTTCTACGCTGGATAAACGTGGAATTAGATTTTTTTCGTGTGAGAGAATCCGCCCAAGAAACGTCAAGAACACCAGACATCCCACTCACTAACGACGTAAATCGTCTGGGATTCCCTAGCAACTCACAAATAATTCACAGAGGTATGTAATTTAGAGAGGAATGACGGAAAACAGATAAAAATGACGATCACAGATAATTGGTCACAACGCCCGCCACCAGAGTCGCACGATCGAATTACGATCGCACGTTCTCTATGTATCGTTTGGACCCCGCAACTTCGATAGGCAATTATTCTTGGAAATTACCCGAATTCCTGCAGTCAGTCCGCAACAAACGATAACAACCAGTCATAGTAGCTTACACCTTGTACTACACGGGAAACAGACGCTCATGGGCCAAAAGATCATGGCCACTGCCCAGTACGAATTTGAAAGCCAGCCGGTAGCGTTCCCGGCATTTGGCACGGTGAGGAAAGTGTATGAACAGAGGCAAGACGACTTAAAGAAGTAATTAAGCGACAATACGAACCGCTGTTGGGGAAAAACTCTTGACAGAAGCGAGCTTGACCAAGGGCAGAATATGGCCCGCCGCCAGGCAGCGAGCGTCTCGGAAACGCGAAGCTGATCGGCAGCTCGCTTCCTACTGTCGTTAGCGTCTGATGAATTGGGGTGAAGACGGGTGAAACGACGAGTAGGCGAAAGTGTAACGCCTACTCATCACCGAACGTGCTCAGAGGTTTCCCTGCTCTGTAAAGCAGTACACGCCGCGCACTGTGTCAGATCAGGAAGCATAAGAGTTTAGGAGCGCACCGTTCAACTTACATAGTTGAACACGGGATTCCGCATCTTGACCCAAATCGTCATTTACAATTCCAGTAGGCACAGGATCATGAAGCCTGGACAGTGGCTCAGTGGAAAAGTGTCTGTCGATCGGAAGAATCACGTATCTCACACCAGGTCGATAATTATGTTCAGATACGACCTCATGCAGGCTCCAAACACGCAACGCGTCCCAGACGCAGGCCGCTGTGGGCAGTGTTACGCCACAGGGGACATTCATCTGGCTTCTGTGGCACCGGTTGTAGTTATCGAAGGACGCTGACAGTTGCGGGTTACGTGAACATTCTCTTTGAGAACAGAGGCTTTTTTTTATTACTTGAAAATGAAGATGAACAGTTGTAAGACGTGTATGTTTCTATTGTCTATTGTCAAACCACAATTTATGAAAGATGTTTATATTTTATTAATAGGATTAAGTAGGAGTAATTAATATTTGTCATTTTGGAAATAATTGTGGTAGCAGGGAATGTCTGCACCAGAAAGCATTGTTGGCAGGAGAGACCGCACTTTAGCGTTCGTAGGAAGTCAGTAGTAAGCGAGAAGTGAAGCGAGTCGGTAGCAGGTCTGAAGCGAGAGGTTGTGAGAAGCGGTGTGCCTGCCAGCCAGCAGCTATGATTTACAAGAGATTATAAACGGATGTACAGAGACCTCATCTAACTATTATCGTAAGAGGAACTAATATTATTGAATTATTTTTTCGAGAAACTCGAGACTACTGAAGGTATGTTTGCGCAATTCTAGTTGTAAGATTATTGTAAAAAAGTAAGTCCCATTTGAACGTTTGTAAAATCATTTCATTACCAACAGTAAATATTTGAAGAATCATTTTCAGAATATAATTAATTTTTGTCAGCAATATTGCATTACTGATTATAATTCATCCCAAAAACCATCAACGCAAAACTTTGCAAAATTTTATTGTTGTCAAGAAAAAGTTTAACTATGAATTACGTAACTTCAGTCAAATTAATTAAAGAACAACGTCAGCTTTGCTGTTAAAGAATGTCAGCTTTGGTAATAAATACAGCCAATTATTATAGCAGCCCACCAGCAGCTAATAGAGTATAGTAAAACAGAGTACGTATATTCATGTCGTAGTTCGATGTAGCACTCAGATGGCGATCCAGTAACAGTAAAAAAAAAGGTAAGGAACAGTTTTGGGTTATTGCAGGTAACGACTGAGGGTCACGACGGCGTCACATTCTATGTTTCGTCGAAATAATCAGAAAATAACTTTAATAAGCAGCATTTAAATTTGTATGCGAAGATTGAGAAAGAGAATTAATTTCAAGGGGAAGATTTCATTTGTTATTATTAAGCAAGAGATAGAAATCCTAAGGGAAGGTTTCATAGGTTATTGTAGAAGGGAAGGTTGCGTAACAAAAGAGATATAGAGGAGACGGGAAGGTTTCACAGTCACAACTGCAAGAAATTTCTTTTTCTATAAGGTTGCCCACCAAGATGGTAGGCGGTGCCACTGAACGGACCAGGCGCTATGATTCCACGAACGCTAACTGCTCAAGAACCGGTAACCTCATAAAAAGTTTTTTGCGATTGTGACTGTTCATGTTCCTTTTTAATTAATTTTAAGCTGAACTGAGAGTTCTGAAACGTCAACTTGTCGTAAAAGCATAAACTGCATGTTCAGTTTTCACATTTGCTTGAGGGGCGCTGTAAATGGTCTGCCTTAATCGCCAACGAGTGAGATATTCATCTGATATGGGAAGTACATTGTGTTGTATAGACAGGCTTAAACAGTAGGTTCTTATTGAACAAAATATTGTAAACCGCAGAGATCTTAGTTATAGTCGCTTCTGGTCGTGGGATTACCGTAGCTTCGTTGTCGCTAACAATCCATTGCCCTTATGCCAGTCGGTGTATTTTCCGTAAAGCCTCATTTCACTAGGCTGTATTAGGATTCATCTTGTGAATGGTACAGCTTTCTTTCTTTCTTTCCATGAATAAATTGTCGAAGTTATCGCTATGTGAAGGAAGATGCACAGCACACAGGAAATTGAAAAGCGTTCAGTCGGTACCTGTCACGAGACAGACGTACGGAAAGTGGTTTGCCTCTGGTCAGTGATCCCCTTCTCCCAGAAGAGCGCGCGTAAGAGCTGGAGTATTCGTGTTGGGAGCGCCAGCGGTCCGCTGGCGCCAGCGCCAGCTGCAGCCGTGTCGCGCCTGATGTGATGGAATTTCCGTCCGTGGCGGCGGTGCGGCGGCTGTAGCCGCGCGCGCCCTGGTACGGCAGGCAGCCGCCACGCTATCGGGCTTCTCTGCGCTCGTGTTTCACTGCGTCTCCCCCAGCCGTCGGCCCTCAGGCCGCCTGTTGCCTCACGCGCCTACGGTTATGACCTTGCACCGCGCGCTTTGGCGGCGAGCGCGGTGATGAGCACCGAGATTCATTTTGTTTTATAAGCAAGATACATTAGTGGTATTTTAAGTATACCGGGGCTGCACTCGTAATTTCAGATGTTTTGTTAATTGGCAGCTGTTTCCATTCTGTGTAAAGACCTTGTAAACACCATTCCGATTCGCTGCCGCCTTTTCACGTGCTCTGACTGGATTTATCGCTTACCAGTCATTTAACCCCTCTGTTGAGCGAGATGTTTCCCATGATATCTCGCCAATAACGTTCTCGAACATTAATTGATCTAATTACCTGTTTATAAGCAATGTTTAACGTTTATTTACGTCCACGGTTAACTCCCAATCACTCGTCGATCCTCTGCGAGTCTTCCAGCGTTTCGCTACTGTCGTCTGGCGGGACAGTTCCGTTTGCGGTGTTTATAAGTATACCTACTGTGTTAGTTCATACGGAGATGGAATTTCGCGCTGTCATTTTGACGTCTTGTTAGCCAATGTTGCTGAATATTTAGGAGAAGTCAACGCCATTTTCATTTGTTAAGAAATGGATGGATTAATTGAAAAGTACCAGGATGTCTCTGGAAGATGATACGCGCGTAGGACATGCCAAAACTTAAACAGCAAATGAAAATCGACTAGAAAGTGCCCATTGTGGGAGAGACAACTGTTAAAATTGGACTAAAGCAAATGCGAAAACGAATTTTTTCAAAATTGGTTTGCTCGTTTTCAAGACTGTAGGTGATTTTGTTCGTTGTCTACAAGCGCACGCCAGAAACGAAACAGCTTTCAGAACAGTGCGTGGAACTTGCTAAAGTCGATTTCATTTGCCGGAAATATTGAGGTCAGTGTCTTCTGTGATCCAAAAACGGTTCTTCTTGTTCATTGCTCACGAGCGACTCAAAAAAGTGACTAACAAGTTATGCGCAAGAATTCTGGACCAGCAAGACGAAAGTAAGTACGTGAGAAGAAGTCGTGAATTACAAAATGAGAAAAAATTATCAGGACAATGAAGTATAGTTTCTCATTGGAAAACAAGAAGTGTAAATTGCTGGAATAGTCACACTGTTTACCAGGCTTCCTGTGCTGGAAAAACGTTTTGAGTTTGGTTAAAAAGGTGATTATGACAGCTGTGGATGGTGGTCTGCAGATCTGCCAGAATCGGACTCCGGGAATTGAATCTGCTCCCGCAAAAAAAGAAGAAAAAGTTTGAGAAAGCGTAATGCCCCAGGAGGCGGATATGTCAACAAAAATCGTATTTTTTACGCAATGAATGGTCTCTTTGCCTTGATAGGGAAACATGTCCTTACCCTGGCAGTGTCAGCAGTTCGTGGGCAAGTGGTTACATCGCTGCCTCTAGATTGCAGGGTTACGGCTTCGATTCCCCTTCGGGTCGGAGATTTTCTTCGCTGGGGTGCTGTTTGTTTCATGTTGTGCTAATTATTTCGTCTCGTGTTCGTCGACGCGCAAATCGCCAAAGTGGCGTCAAACCTGGCCGCTGAACTGCTAGTGACGGGGACTCCCGGCCAACAGTGCCAGACGCACATTTCATTTCACTCTCGTAGTCAGATCTAATGTTCGACCAGTGGCGAGTTTTAATTAGTGCTGTCATTAGTGTTAAAATAATATTTCTTAATCGTGGACAATAGAATACTCACGTAACTATGAGAAACTGATGCATAACTTTCTACATACCCCACGGGCATTTTCGCTATTTTCAGGCTGCAGAAAATTCTAACTCGATAATGTAACTTGCAAAGTAATTGATTTTTCATTCGTACTTGGTCATTTGGACGAAGCACAAATTCCACAGCATTGTGCTTGTCACTGCATGAACAGTTCTTTTGCACTGGTGACTACGATAATACCGAAAGTTTTATAAAGACAGTAAGTCGGAGTAACAGGAACTGGGTCAGTACACGGAATGTGCTATGTTCGTGTCGTTCTTGACAGTCTGAGTGTTCTTGTCTTCCTTGTGAGTCGGGGATCGTTGTGTTTGTCTGTTGTATACGTGTCTCGAAGTCAGATTTCACAAGAAGACAACTGGTCCTATAATTTTTAGCGTCACAGGTAAGTGATGTGATGTCGTCGCCTGAGGTTGTTTGAGTGTCTCTGATACAGTGATTATTCGTGAGTGGCATTTGAACAGATCTGTGTACGACCTCTGACTGATGACAAGGACGCGGATCTTCGGAATTCTATCATAAAATGACCCATCACATGTTTTGAAGGGAAAGTATGATAAGGCATCCTTATGTGGGTTTTTACTTAAGACTTAATCTTATTTCCGTTCTCGTCACAGTATGAGAAATGTGGCATCATGCTTAAAGACGTTGGTTTGGTATTACATTTTACGTTGCCGAAATAGATAATGGAATGATTTTTTGGTTGCATTCCACATTTGTATTGCGCGGAATAACTATTTTACATTAGTTTTCAAGATACTGTACGCGACATTTAAAACTAATTGCTTATTTATAGCGCTGCGCTTTACGGCACGTTTGCTTTCTGTTTCGAGAACAGGTAAATTAAAATAGACTACGCATATCGAACGTTCTATTGAAGCAGTGTGTTGGATATAATGCAGGACGAAATGTCCCGCAGTCCCGATCATTTCTTAGTAGTTCCATATCTAACGCTTAAATCCTCCAGATAATCGTCTGCACTTAAGGAAGTGCTGTTTCTAATTAGGTTAAGACCAGTTCCTTGCTTAATCCATCAGCTTGAAATTTATGGCGACAGCGCTCCGGCGGGCTTCCATTTGTAAAATGAAAAACTGCGGGGAGCGGTACGAAGGACAGAGCCGCAGTTTCGAAAGAAACCGCTCCATCTACCCACCAGCTGGGCCACACCAGGCGCTCGGTAGTCGGTGCATAGCTTGTCTGTAGAGGGGAAGAAAACTCAGTTGAATGAATCTCCTTTAGTGGGAAACGTTTTAAAGTCTTTTCGCTAAGGAGCTGAACAGTAACGTAGTCAAAGAAGTTTCTAAAGAGCAGGTCATAGTATGATCAAAATAAGTGTCCCATTATTAGCAGAAACTGATTCAAAGAAACTGGATTAAATGGTACGTTGATTGCATGAGATGGCAGTTGCTTTAGAGGCTCTAGTCCATTTATCCGTTTCTAATTTGTTAATATTTATGTCGTCTTGGAATATTTCTTGAAATTTTGGTTAAGGTTCGTATATCTCAGATTTGTGCACTTTTTTCCGTCGTTTGTCATGGAGATCATTGAATTTACTGAAGTTCATAATATTTGCTCAACATGAGTTTAGCGTAGAATATGCCGTTCCTAATATTGATGTTCATTGATATCTCCAGCAGTTTAAAGTCAAGCTTAAAAAAGTTTTCTCATGAATACTTGCGATGACAGGCTAATTTGGAGCAATAAAAAAATCTATGGAAAACCGATTTCCTTTGCATTATATCTGTGGGGACATCGTTCTATCTTGAAATGTAAAGCTGTTGGAGGCGATGGCTGCCTTTGGTCCGACCTCTGGACTGATTTAGCCAGTCAGTTATAGGAGTGCCTACATTTTAATATGATTCCACTTCCGTGGATCTCGATATTTTTCACATTAACAAATATCGCCAGAGGTGAGAGATTTGAGAAGTGACACAAAAACCCTTGGACTCGCCGTTAGCGTGTATAATATTTTACGTTTCTAAGATTCCACGCGTTTGAACTTCTTTCTGTTATTATTCCACTCGTTGACATGAATACCATATAAGCAGATATCGGAGCTTGCAACCCTTATCATTGGTACACTGATGGTAGATTAGTTGCATCTGACACGGAGCACCTACGAAGTCCTGGTTTGAGTTACCATTAAAAACCTGTTGCAAATAGAAACCCAATTAGGGTTGTGTGTGCTTGTTTCGCCGTCTGCAGTGAAGTCATGTCGTCTAGTTTTTAGGCTTGGAGAGGGAAAATTGAGATCTGAAATTGGTTTTTTTTTTGCTGTTGATGTTTAAGAATGAGAAAAAAGTGGTTTGGCAATTCAGCTCGCTCTAGCCTGTGATCTTACAATAGAATAATCTGGAACTAGTACAGCGCTTTTATTGCTCACCAAGCGAGGCGGTGCAGAAATTAAGCTCCTAGACTTGCTTTCTTGAGAAACAGTGCTCAGATCCTCGTCTGTCCATGCCGATTTAGAATTTTTGTGGTCTCCCTGTATCACTCCTTTAGGCGGAAGCCGGGATGGTTATTTTCAGGAGGATATGGCCGAACCCTTCATCGACCCATGCCCTGTCAGGACCTCTGTATGTTCTGTAATGACGTCGTCGTCGACGGAATGTTAATCCCTAAAGCCCCTTCTTTTTGGAACTACGTTCCAGAGTACATTATTATTATTATCATCTTCACTTTCTCAGACGTTAAGTCCGGTTAAAAATGGAGTGACGCGGACCTTGATCAAGCGTCACTTCCTTTAAACTGTACGGTATGTGTTATATTGCATTTAGGAACTTTCGGGTAATTGAACATGTATCAATAATTACGGATTTCTGTAGCTGTATATATATGTTTGGATGTAGCTGTATTGCATTGATGGACTGGTGGATATTGTGTGGTATGACTGCTGTAGTTGATAGTATAATTGGTATGATGTCAACTTTATCCTGATGCCACATGTCTTTGACTTCCTCAGCCAGTTGGATATATTTTTCAATTTTTTCTCCTGTTTTCTTTTGTATATTTGTTGTATTGGGTATGGATATTTCGATTAGTTGTGTTAATTTCTTCTTTTTATTGGTGAGTATGATGTCAGGTTTGTTATGTGGCGTTGTTTTATCTGTTATAATGGTTCTGTTCCAGTATAATTTGTATTCATCATTCTCCAGTACATTTTGTGGTGTATACTTGTATGTAGGAATGTGTTGTTTTAAAAGTTTATGTTGTAAGCCAAGCTGTTGATGTATTATTTTTGCGACATTGTCATGTCTTCTGGGGTATTCTGTATTTGCTAGTATTGTACATCCGCTTGTGATGTGATCTACTGTTTCTATTTGTTGTTTACAAAGTCTGCATTTATCCGTTGTGGTATTGGGATCTTTAATAATATGCTTGCTGTAATACCTGGTGTTTATTGTTTGATCCTGTATTGCAATCATGAATCCTTCTGTCTCACTGTATATATTGCCTTTTCTTAGCCATGTGTTGGATGCATCTTTTCGATGTGTGGCTGTGTTAGATGATACGGGTGCTTGCCATGTAGTGTTTTCTTTTTCCAATTTACTTTCTTCATGTCTGTTGATGTTATGTGATCTAAAGGGTTGTAGAAGTGGTTATGAAATTGCAGTGGTGTAGCCGATGTATTTATATGAGTGATTGCCTTGTGTATTTTGCTAGTGTCTGCTCGTTCTAGAAAGAATTTTCTTAAATTGTCTACCTGTCCATAATGTAGGTTTTTTATGTCGATAAATCCCCTTCCTCCTTCCTTTCTGCTTAATGTGAATCTTTCTGTTGCTGAATGTATGTGATGTATTCTATATTTGTGGCATTGTGATCGTGTAAGTGTATTGAGTGCTTCTAGGTCTGTGTTACTCCATTTCACTACTCCAAATGAGTAGGTCAATATTGGTATGGCATAGGTATTTATAGCTTTTGTCTTGTTTCTTGCTGTCAATTCTGTTTTCAGTATTTTTGTTAGTCTTTGTCTATATTTTTCTTTTAGTTCTTCTTTGATATTTGTATTATCTATTCCTATTTTTTGCCTGTATCCTAGATATTTATAGGCATCCGTTTTTTCCATCGCTTCTATGCAGTCGCTGTGGTTATCCAATATGTAATCTTCTTGTTTAGTATGTTTTCCTTTGACTATGCTATTTTTCTTACATTTGTCTGTTCCAAAAGCCATACTTATATCATTGCTGAATCCTTCTGTTATCTTTAGTAATTGGTTGAGTTGTTGATTTGTTGCTGCCAGTAGTTTTAGATCATCCATGTATAGCAAATGGGTGATTTTGTGTTGGTATGTTCCAGTAATATTGTATCCATAATTTGTATTATTTAGCATGTTGGATAGTGGGTTCAGAGCAAGGCAGAACCAGAAAGGACTTAATGAGTCTCCTTGGTATATTCCACGCTTAATCTGTATTGGCTGTGATGTGATATTATTTGAATTTGTTTGGATATTAAGTGTGGTTTTCCAATTTTTCATTACTATGTTTAGGAACTGTATCAATTTAGGATCTACTTTGTATATTTCCAATATTTGTAGTAACCATGAGTGGGGTACACTATCAAAAGCTTTTTGGTAATCAATGTATGCGTGGTGTAGCGACCTTTGTTTAGTTTTAGCTTGATATGTCACCTCTGCATCTATTATCAGTTGCTCTTTACATCCTCGTGCTCCTTTGCAACAGCCTTTTTGTTCTTCATTTATAATTTTGTTCTGTGTTGTATGTGTCATTAATTTCTGTTTAATGACTGAAGTTAATATTTTGTATATTGTTGGTAGGCATGTTATGGGGCGATATTTAGCTGGGTTCGCTGTGTCTGCTTGATCTTCAGGTTTCAGATATGTTATTCCGTGTGTAAGTGTATCAGGGAATGTGTATGGGTCTGCAATGTAACTGTTAAATAATTTAGTTAGATGTGAATGTATTGAGGTGAACTTCTTTAACCAGAAATTTGCTATTTTATCATTTCCAGGGGCTTTCCAATTGTGAGTAGAATTAATTGCTTGGGTGACTTCATGTTGCAAAATTATCACTTCAGGCATTTGTGGTATCATCTTGTATGTGTCTGTTTCTGCTTGTATCCACCGTGCATGCCTGTTATGTTGTACTGGGTTTGACCATATGTTGCTCCAGAAGTGTTCCATGTCTGTTATGTTTGGTGGATTGTTTATTTTAATGTGTGTGTTATCTATTGTCTGGTAAAATTTCTTTTGGTTTGTGTTGAATGTTTGGTTTTGTTTCCTTCTATTTTCACTTTTTTTGTATCTTCTGAGTCGTTTGGCTAATGCTTGTAATTTCTGCTTCTTTTCGTCTAATTGCTCTGTCGCTTCTTGTTGTGAGATTTTACCTAACTTTTTTCGTTTTTTTTCCGAGATTTCATTTCTTATAAATTGTGTTAGCTGTCCGATGTCTTTTCTCAGTTTTTCTATTTTGATCTGTAGCCTGTGTTGCCATGCTGGTTTTGTGGGTTTCTTCTGTGTGTTGGTTGGTTCTGATCTCTGCCTAGTTTGTATATTTAGTGTAGTGAGTGCTCCTATATAAACCAGTAGTTGTAACTCTTCCATAGTTGTGTTTTCATTTATTTTGTTGTGTATGATTGTGTTGATAGTTTTTATTGTTGTTTCGACTTGTGGGTTATTTGGCGGTTTATGCAAGAATGGTCTAATGTCTGTATTTGTGTCTTTGTATTCTATACATGTCAGCTGAAATTTTTCTTCTATATCTAACATGTTGTGTGTCACTTCGTGTTCTATTTGTGCTTGTTCTGGTGGCTGTCTTAAGATTTCGTTTTCCTCTGACTGTTTAATTGATGCGTGTTGTTCTTTGTTTGTTTGCTCTGCGATGTTTGAGTCCATTACTGTATTTATTATTATTGTTATTATTATTATTATTATTATTATTATTATTATTAAAGGCATTTCAAGCATTAATTTCAGGTGATAGGTCGATTATAATGCAGGTGTTATTGTGGCTGTTTTGATTAAGCTCGTAGCCGGCACACACTCGGGAATACAGTGAGAGAGCGGAGTAGACAGACAAAAAGTAACTGATTCTGCAATATGAAAATGAGCAGCCGTCTTATATACATGGCAAGTGCCGCCTGCTTCACTTTCACTAGCGTTGTTGGTAACTAGTTCCAGGTTAGGAGCTCCATCAAGGAGATTGCTACACGCCTGGTATTTGTAGAACTGAGCCAGGCGAGGCGGTAATGGACACTGCGGTGACGACCAAACTGATCCGCGACGCGCTGACAGGGCACGATAATTGAAACCAGTGTGAGCCCGGATGTTTGTTCTGTTCCAGACATGGGACCTCTGTGACACGACCGCCCATGGCCAACATGCGCTACTGTGAGATGCCACGAGATGTGTCGTGCGATAGCCTGGCGGCTCTGCGCATCGCTGAGGTAAGCAAGCCTATCTGTAAGTAGCCGTAAAAATGTCGATAGTACTCTCAAGTTCAGTAAGTGTTACTAATACGTATCACCCATGTATTAAATTTGTATTTTTATAATTGTAAAAAAAAAAAAAAAACACCATGACGTTTTTGCACATTTTTAGCGCTGAAAGCGCGTAACTACGACGAATGATTTTGCTGTGAAAAATTGGAAAAACTTTTTATTTACTCATTTCACAATCTCGATGGTTACCTACGCTGATCACCAAGAACGTTATCACCCTTGCCCACCGCGAGACTGCATGCCCCTCTGGTGGCGTTGCAGGCGTATGACGCGGTAAGGAAAGTACGAATATGTGAACGGAGCCGAGACGAATATAGAATCATGCTAGTGACGATACGGGGCGCAAATCGGGGAATCCTCTGACGTTAGCGGCTGTGACGAAGAGCGGATTGTTATGCCAGGTGTATGCGAGCGAGCGTCTCTGAAACGGCGCAGATGGCCGGCTGTTCGCGTCCCACTGTCGTGAGGATCTGTGGAAAATGGTCGGAGTTCGGTGAAGCCACGAGCAGGCGACAAGATGTTGGGCGTCCACACCCCATCACAGATGCTGGAGGTCGGCGGCGTGCCCGCTGTCTTAAACAGGATAGCCGGATCTCAGTACAGAACACAGCACTGGTTCAGGCTCGAATCCTGCCTCGGGCATGGATGTGTGTGTGATGTCCTTAGGTTAGTTAGGTTTAATTAGTTCTAAGTTCTAGGCGACTGCTGACCTCAGAAGTTAAGTCCCATAGTGCTCAGAGCTATAACTGGTTCAGGTACAAGTGTTTCGGAGCATACCATGCAGTGCACTTGGTTGATCATGGGGTTTCTCGGTAGACGTTCTTTGTGTGTTCTCATGTTGACACCCAGACAGCGTCAGTCGGGATTGCAGTGAGCACGAGGGCGCAGAGTTTCGTCCGTGGGTCAGCGCAGACGTGTCACCTGGTCGGATGAATCGTGTTTCTTGTTAAGATCGGTGGTCGTTTCTATATACGCCGCCATCCAGGCGAACGGATGCTCGAAATATGCTCTGCGCCATGTACGCAAGGCGGTTGCTGGCGCGGGGGTGGGGGCAGTATTATGCTAATGCAGTATTCTTCTGTGCTTCCATGGGGTCTGTGATGGTAATCGATAGCACTAGGCGAACGTTATTGGGGATCACTTGCATCCCTTCATGCTCGATGTCTTCACCGTAGACGATGGTATCTTACAGCAAGAGGACAGCCCGTGTCACAAGGCCGCCGTGCTATACGCCCGTTTGAGCAGCATGATAGTGAACTGACGTTGCTGTCGTGGCCACCAAATGCTCCCGATCTGAACCCGATGGTACACGTCTGGGAAGCTGCCGGGCGCCGTTCCGCGCCCATGTTCCACCAGCCAGTAACTTACGGGATCTCTGCGAGGACATCTGGCGCTACATACCTCCGGAAACCTACCGAGCACTTCCCGAACCCATGGCACGCTATTAATCTGGTAGTCATAATGTTTTGTCTCCTCACTATATACTCAAACATCCAGACCAGTAACGTAATTTGCATTGAAGGTAGATTTAGGTGAATGTTGAAAGGCTTTTATATGGGTTTGATTATTTCGCTGCTGCTGTTTGACTGTTAACACCATTCATGTATCACAGTTATGTTCTCGACTGTACAAAAAAATGGACATCGATAAAAAAGACGCGATAAACTTAAGTATGTAACCAGTTTCGTTACCAAAATACATACTGTAGGTCGCAAGCCTCATTCGACCATGACGTAAAAATATGTTACCAAAGACGATGGCAAAATAGTTTTGTTCCCCATTCCCTTTTAGTATAGGGAAATTTTCTGATACAAACTGTGTTGCGACAAATGTTTGTTCTTTTTCAGCTTCTCATTTAGAATGAACGTTATATGACTATTGTGTGTCCAAAATTACAGCAAGCTACATGTAACAGTTACTATCCTTAGAAAACTGCATAGGTAGTTTCTCCTTCTATCGAAGCGTTGTTCTTATTCAATAGAGGGGCAAGTGGAGCGGTATAAGGAAAGGAAACTCTATTACATGCTGTGAAGCATGATATTTTAAGGCGAAGTATCACACAGGATGAAGGAATAGTAAATGGTGTGCAGTGCTGAGAATTTTTTTGTGCAGGCCTTATTCTCGTGGCGGCTCAAGGTCAGTGACGAAGCCAACCGTTCTGAGTATACTACATATGTCGAGCCCTCATTGAGACTTTAGTTTCTAGCGTTCACGGTTTGTTTCACTCTGCAAAACAGGAAGTATTGACGAACTTAACATTCTTTAAGAATGCTTCAGGTATTGGAAGTGTAACTAACGCTGCCATGGAATTCAGTGAATTAATGCACTATCGTCATTTCCTCCAATAATGTGACTGCGTAGGGGGGGGGGGGGGGCAGTGATTCAGTGTTGTTCGCCCACATTTCTGTGACCGATCCAGTTCTGAAACATTCATAGGTTGTAACTTGGAAAGAGAATCAACAAGTAAAGCAACACCAACAAGCAACAATAAATGGCAGTTCTGCTCATAGTCTCAGCCAAACGATGGTAAACCATTGCTGTTTTGATCATCATTTATTGCTTTCATTTTACGTCGCTGACGAGGGCCCTTGTAGGCTGATGGAAGTTCACTTTTGAAGCGTTTTTTGATTGCGTCAGATGAAAATTAAATTCAGCAGCAACAGCTGTACGCATACTTCCAGATATTAGATGGATGTGACTGCATTCAGTGTTTGTTCGCTAACCGTGTAATCATACAGTAACGGTATTTTCCGCCCGTTTGTTCACAGAACCTCGCATTCTTTCTGGTGAGGTCCAACTGCCAATCCTTGGACCAAGCATTGATACTCTGCATGAGATACATCCGGGCAGTTTTTATCTTTAGATAAATCAGTTAACGAATTAAAGGTGCTGGAATACAGAAGACGATTGCCGTCTTCAGAAACACAACATTGTAGAATACCATACATTACTTTAACGTTAGGTACTTTAACGGAGGAGCAGACATCATAAGTCGGTGAATATAGAATATATAGATTACAAATTGGAACCGAATATCTGTTCATTTGTTGTTCGTCTTCCATCTCCCCTTAAACGGATATATTACGATAGAATTTTAAACACAACACAGTGCAGTTATCCTCTCCACGTTAATGCACCTGCTCACACTTCGTTGCCTTTTCGTGAATTTTTCGCCGAAGACAGTACTGTAATGATGCTCTAGCCTCCGTGTGTGTGCCACCCATGTGACTGTGTTCCTAAAAGTAAAGAAGACCTTAAAGGAAATTGTGTTACAAGCGTGGACGGGATTAAAACGCATCGCTGAGAGGGCTAAAAGCTATCCCAAAGATGTAATTCTAGTAGTGTTTCGGGAATTGAAAAAAGCGCTGCCACAAGTATATAATATGTAATGGGGGAATATTTTGATGAGGATAACATTGATGTAGGCCAATAAAGAAACCCAGCGTTGGGTCCAAGATTTACCGCTGTGACTGCCAATAACATTGTCCATGATGCTATCAACGCCACGAACGTGCCGACATTGTGTAAGAGACGATAATGTTTTTGTCCACCTAAGTTTCGTTGCTGTAAAAGAACTTTTCGTCCTGCTCTCGTAATTCCCGTACTTGGATGAAATATTTGCATCTCCAGTCAATTATTCCAGGTTTTCTATCACAATCTTTTTTTTAAGATCTATTACAGAGAAAGTCCATTTGTCGCAGTGTCTTGTAAAGAAATCTACCCGGGGGAAAATGGATATTTTGTTTCACTAAATTACGTAATGTGGGCACTATTTTTTAATAACTATGTAAAAGTCGCTCATCGTTTATTGAATTCTCCATTTTGTAAAGCTGTTTAAAAAGCCATGGATTTCCTCCCAAGATCCGTAGCGCTCTGTCTTGGTCTATCCCGTAAACCATGTGGTTTTGTTTTCGCGTTCTCCGATGCGTCCTGTTGTGTCAAAGCTGACCTTTGTGTAAATTGCAGCCGTTTGTTTGCAACGGGTAATACTAGCCAGTAGTTCTTTTGATGCCGACTCATGAGAAGCTGTAATAGTGATAGAGACGTCCGAATGGTCTTTATTCCGAAAATAGCTCTACTTAGAATTGTGCTTATTTTCTTGCGATGTTGTATGCTAATCCGTCACATCTGAATAACCAAGTATAACACCAAAATATACTAACTGAACTGGTAACTAAAGTCACGCGAACGTACACCACGACATACTGCACTAACACTGCTGAACACGAAGCAGGCACCTGATTTTGTGGAGTGCCAGTAGCGCAGTTACGTGGTTCTTCCGGGGAAGGCCACTTCTCCCACCAAGATCGTTGCTAGCTCGTCAGTTTACCGACGGACTATATTTGCGTTGCGACTTCCCTGTGTACAACAGCATCATCGACGAACAACATGGAGCTTTCGGCGTTATCCAGTAAATCTTCTGTTAGACACTGAAGAGCCAAAGAAACTGTTAAACCTGCATAATGCTGTGTAGGGCCCCCTCGAGCCCACAGAAGTGCCGCAACACGACGTGACATGGACTCGGCTAATGTCTGAAGTAGTACTGGAGGAAATTGACACCATGAATGCTGCTGAGCTGTCCATAAATCCGTAAGAGTACGACGGGGTGGATATCTCTTCTGAACAGCACGTTGCGAGGCATCCCAGATACGCTCAATAATGTTCATTCCCGGGGACTCTTGCGGCCAGCGGAAGTGTTTAAACTCAGAACCGCTCTGTAGCAATTCTGGACGTGTGGGGCGTCGTACTGCCCTGATGAAATTGCTCAAGTCCGCCAGAATGCACAATGGATATGAATGAATGCAGGTGATCAGAAAGGATGCTTACGTACGTGTCACCTATCAGAGGCGTATCTAGACGTATCAGGGGTCCCAGATCATCCAACTGCACACGCCCCACACCGTTACAGAGCCTCCACCAGCTTGAACAGTCATCTGCTGACATGCAGTGTCCATGGATTCATGAGGTTGTCTCCATACCCGTACACGTCCATCCGCTCGATACAATTTGAAATCAGATTCGCCCGATCAGGCAACATGTTTCCAGTCAACACCCTAGTGTCATGTTGACGGGCCCAGACGAGGCGTAAAGCTTTGTGTCGTGCAGCCATCAAGGGTAGACGAGTGGGCTTTCGGCTCCGAAAGCCCATATAGATGATGTTTCGTTGAATGGTTCGTACACTGATACTGATGGCCCAGCATTGAAATCTGCAGCAGTTTGTGGAAGGATTGCACTTCCGTCACGTTGAACGATTCTCCTCAGTCGTCGTTGGTCCCATTCTTGCTGGACCTTTTCCGGCCGCAGCGATGTCGGAGATTCGATGTTTTACCGGATTCCTGACGTTCTGGTAAACTCGTGAAACGGTCGTACGGCAAAATCCCCACTTCATCGCTACCTCAGAGATGCTGTGTCCCATCGCTCGTGCGCCGACTATAACACCACGCTCACACACACTTAAATCTTGATAACCTGCCATTGTAGCAGAAGCAACCGATCTAACAACTGCGCTAGATACTTGTCTTATACAGGCATTGGCGACCGCAGCGCCGCATTCTGTCTGTTTACAAATCTCTGTATTTCAATACGCATGCCTATACCAGTTTCTTCGGCGCTTCAGTGTATATATTACGAAGAGTGATTGTCCTATAACAGTCCTATGGGGTACATCTGAAGTTACTTTCACGTCTTAAGACATCTGTCAGTTGAGAATGACATGTGTTCCACCTGTCTTCAGTCCGAACTGCGCACACAATTTCTGCAAAACATGTGGTTTCTTCGGGCTTCATTGTGAAGCATTGGTTGCACAGACACTTTGCTTTTGGGTACGGTGTTTTAGGGTCATATTTCGGGTATTCTTAGAGAGGTGCAGTTATACTGTCGATTTTTTCATCACTCCAATTGTTTCCCTCTTTAGGATTCGACTCAATGTGATGCTATCAATTTCCGAATCCGCTTTGGACAGGGACGGGAGGACAACGCCGAGGGCGCGAGCCCCGAGAAGTCCCCGTCGTCGGACGCGTCGCCGCCGTCCGGCTTCCTGCTGAACGGCACGGAGACGCCGCTGCTTAGGCCACGGCCCGCGTCTGCCGCAGCGACGCCTCACGCCGAGCAGGGGGGCGCCAGGACGGCAGCAGCAGCTGCGGGCGGCCAGGGCGCTGCGAACCGCCGCACGCTGCCGCCGCACGCAGAGTCCGGCCGCAAGATCTCGCACCCCGGCGCCGCGCGGCCCGCCGTCTGCTACGACAACTACGGGTACGTCACGTCACGTTGCAATGCACTTTTTTTTTTTTTTTTATTATACATGCTCACGGATCCAAGGTTTGATTCTAGGGGAAGTGTCACAGTTACTGTCTCTGTGCCCATCCCACACACAACTCCCCCCCCCCCCCCCCCCCGCAAGGGAAAAACCCACTTTTAACATGCCACAGATGCCTACAATTATAAGTATGATGGTAATAAAATATATTAAAAATTAATACAATAGTAAAAATAATTTGCTTACATCGATTCAGCAATTGTACAAGAAGTTGCAGTACACAGAAATACACCTAATATTGCAAGAGTTCATGAAAAAAAATTGTTGCAGGTACATGGTAAACAACAAGATTAGATTAGATTAGTACTTGTTCCATAGATCATGAATACGACACTTCGTAATCATGTGGAACGTGTCAGGTTAATAAAAGGTGTCTATACAAGATATTACATTAGACAAAATATTACACGACACTCAGTAATTTAAATTTTTTTTGTGGGCGTTGGGAAATCACTCACTTACTATATCCAAAAATTCATCTAATGAGTAGAAGGAGTTGCCATTTAGAAATTCTTTTAATTACCTTTTAAATGCTATATGGCTATTTGTCAGACTTTTGATGCTATTAGGTAAGTGACCAAAGACTTTTGTGGCAGCATAATTTACCCCCTTCTGAGCCAAAGATTTAACCTTGAGTCGTGAAGATCACCCTTTCTCCTAGTGTGGTAGCCATGTACACTGCCATTACTTTTGAATTCGTTCAGATTGTTAATAACAAATTTCATAAGTGAATATATATATTGTGAGGCCACAGTGAAGATTTCTAGCTCTTTAAATAAGTATCTGCAGGATGATCTTGGATGAGCTCCAGCAATTATTCTGATTACACACTCTTGTGCAATGAACAGTCTTTTACTCAATGATGAGTTACCCCAGAATATGATGCCATACGAAAGCAGAGAATGAAAATAGGCGTGGTAAGCTAATTTACTCAAATGTATATCACCAAAATTTGCAATGACCCTAATAGCATAAGTAGCTGAACTCAAACGTTTCAGCAGATCAAAATTAAACTTTTCACTCGAGGGAAGACTTGAACCAAGAACCTCTCGTTCCGCAGTTGCTCGCGCTAACCACGGGACCAACGTAATGGATGGTACAGTATGTGAAAGACAAACACTCAAACTTTTTCTTACGGTATTATAAATATTCTGTGTGTCCGCTGTTCATCACATATTTAATTGCCAGTCCACCTGCCCACACATGACCCAGCACATAGAGACTGGCGGTAAGAACAGCTGCTACCATGTGGTGTCACAAGTTTTTGAGGTTCTGTAGTAAAAGTGGAATGTGAACAGCAAGCTTCGTGTAACACCATAAGGAAAAGCATTGTGAGCCAACAAGTCTTCTGACTGTAGTGTCCACTGGAGTAGTGCCAAGTCAGAGGATACAAGGTGGCCCACGTGGTTGGTGACGTCCCATTCAGTTAATCTCATCGAAAATTGTGGTAATGTGGAAGAGGTGCCATTTTCTTGTAACATAAACTATCTGTCGTCAGTTCTGTCACGTGCCGTGAGCCGCATTGCAACTTGTTGAGAAAGGCGATACTGTCGACAGTCCCCTGAGTGAAGGTGGTCTTTCGGTATGCTTGTACCACTTCACTGTGCTGTTGTAAACTGGTGGTCTCTTGTGAAACTTGCCACAGAAAGCTCTTTTCCACACACACACACACACACACACACACACACACACACACACACTACTTTCTGTGTCTGGATCACTGCTGTTTTCAGCAACTATAGTCAATGGTGCCCCTGTTGGTGGTTTTCCAAACTAAATTGCTGGCATCATGTTTAAAAATAACTTGGAGTGTGTGTCTTACCCATACTGTATAATTTGTTAAGTTACACGTATCCCTTTATGTACACCGATTCTTTTTTTATTTTTATTTATTTATTTTTTTTTTTATATGGAAAATGTTTCACGGACATTGTAATTACCGTGTATAGCATTTGAGAAGCATACATCCAGAACTTTGAGATGTACATGTCTCAAGCGAGTGATTTAACAACTGTAATAGTTTTTCATCATTGACACAATATAAAATTCACGTTTAAACTTGCCATTATCAGTATTTCCCAAAGCACAGCAATTGTAAATACATGTCATCAGTCTATGGCTAACAGAGTGTGTAAATTTGGGGCAAGTTGTCTCGTTCAGTTACTTCTACCGTTTCCCTTTGTCTCCTCTAACTGAACGTCCTCTGATTTGCCACTTCTACCTGTGGTGGACATTAAGAACCATGTCAGAATTATTGTCAACGGCAGGTGTGGTCAGTCCGTGAATGTGTCTCTTGACCTGCTAGAATGTTAGCAGTCTGGCCACAAATCCATACATGTGGGTTGCTTCTCATGCAAGTAACTGAAAAGTTTTCTGTGTTATACTTAGCTCGCAACTTCTATAATTCCCTGCCATTTTTGGCACTCCTTGACTGAGATAATCCTGCTAAATATCGATGAAAACAACCAGCAACAAACGGTTTTGATAGTACTTTCATAGTCTAGAAATAAACTTTAAATATTGGTTATTACTTCTTGAAGCTATGTATAACTTTTGCTTATTAAGCTTCACACCTGCTCATGTTAATGGGTCTTCTGTAATTTTTTTTTTGTCTCTTCAATTTTTCGTATTGACTGGCATAATTAAATTTGAGCAAACATTTTTTTTAGGTTGTTTCAGGTGTAATTCAGGTTTAGCATTCAACTAGAGCAGTAGTTCCCAACCTTTCTGAAAACATTACACCTTCTCCCCATTCCCATCACCATCAACATTAGCATCTAGCTGAACTTTATTTCTAAAATGAATAATTTTCCGTTTATCTGTGTTCTATTAAATCACAAACTAATGATTCAATGAGACAATTGGTACTCCTTATTTACAACAGTCTTTTAATAAAAACTGTTTTTTTTTTAATATATATAAAATGAAGCAGTTCTCAGTGCATTGTGAGTGCTACCTGCAACTTCTCTTCTGAAAAGAAAGCTAATCATCTTTATCGAGGCTAGACATTTGTTAAGATAAACTTTCTCTGCACCACACCTCTCCTTAGTGACCTGCAGACTCATTTCAAACCAACCAAGTGAAAATGTGTGCACTATACTTACTGTTTACACTTGATTGCTGGACTCCTTAACACTCATTTCACAAGGTATTACATTTGCCACGGTGTCTCATACATTAATGCTAGTATTTGAAATAAAAAAGTGTAATTATTGATAACTTGGGTACTTAAGATTATAACCTTCTGAAACATTGATCTTACAAAAATAATTTAGTTTTGTGACACACACAGTTAAACCCTTTCATTTTTTACCCAACAGAAAATTTAATTTAAGCCCCCCAGGGAGTAATTCCCCTAAGGCTGAGAACCACTGAACAAGACTGATGTGGGAAAAAGAACTGAACCCGAACTGTCTTTGTCTCCCCAGTATGACATGCAAAAGTCCATGCGTGCCAACAGGACAGCAGCATTTGTAACACTATAACAGCAAGTTGTGCTGTGTTAAATCTGGGATTAGTAGAATACCAGAGAATCATTTCTAGAAATGTGTAAGGAATTAAGTCTGTACAACAGACTACGGGAGGGAGCATGTGGTCTCTCTTGCTACCCGTTGTGGACACCTTTACCTGAACCGTAGCATTTATATCTCGTGCCATATTTGTTCTGTTCAACAACATTATTGTCCATCATGTATAGCAGCCATTTCCTAAAATGGCACACACATTGGGTTGTTACTATTATTCTTTCACAGTATGCATAACAGCCCACATAACTTTTAAAGCTGTTTACTATACGCACCTTAGTGATCTAGGACCCAATCAGTTGCTGGGAGAAAGGTATGGAGAATACCACTCGAGTAGATTAGAACTTGCATCACCATTACCAACTCTTGTGTAAGCTTCGTTTCTGTTGCGTAACTGAGCGAATCGGTCCATTGGTAAGACACGACTATATTTGGGAGAAGTAAAGTACAGGTACTAATCTGATCATGCAGATTAACTCGCACACTTCTCTCAACATGTGGTCTGTGGGACAGATTACATGACTGTGTAAATTACTTGGAAACTTTTATTGTTGGATCTGGATTAATTGCCTGCACTGATACACATCCAGTCAGTGTAAATAATGGTCACTAGCCTCACTTTTGCCCACAAGACAGGGTTAAACTTCTCCCGACTCCAAAGCCAGTGCTGAAAGCTCTGTAACTATGTAACTGCTCTCAGAAAGATATCCTAGCTGGAGTGGACTGGAATGCGTAGAATGCTAACAGTTCGTGTACACCTGCAACTGGTTTCTAACAACACTGGTAACCTCCACTAGAGTGAAACAGTATACATTTCAGCTTTAATGGACCAAAAACACGTAAAAATAGATCACTCAAAATTTCCATTGAAGGAATTCATTTGCTTCAATTAAGCGTTGCCAAGTCCACTTCATTCAGAGTTAATTTTCTGTTGGGCAGAAGCAAATCATAATGGTCTCTACTATTTTTTAATCTTATTCTAAAAATACTTAGTTGTCCCGAGACAAACACCCACCTTGAATATTGCTGATCAACACAGGAGATGAATTGTATAGTATGTCAGCTTCTTAGCCAGTTTTCTACCATGTGTTTGTTACTGGACAGAACTGTCATTGGTTTCTTCCCCTTTTTTAATGTTTTAATTGTGTTAACATCAGATTTTCTCTTGCAGCTCATTGCCACATAGCGTTGGTGCTCACAGTAAGTCACAGAGCTTACCGGCAAACTCTTCGATCAAGAGCTACGATTCAGTTGTCTTTGACGCACTGAGAGTACCACCCGAGGACTTCGCAAGCCAGTTGACACTGCTTGATCTGCAGGCCTTCCGCAGTATTCAGCCTGAAGAGCTAACGAGCTGTGCATGGAACAAACGCTCTAAACTCACTGTGGCACCGAATGTCGTGGCCTTCACGAGACGTTTTAATCATGTATGTGACCCATTTCGAAATTATTTCATGTCTAATAACATTGTGATTTTCTATCTTTAGAAAAGCTTGTTAGATGCATTATAGTTTTGGTGTTGTGCATCTCGCACGGAAATTGGTAACATCATTTCTGTTGACTAAAATATTGACAAATTTAAACAGACTCCATGCTACAGATGTCAATGTCTTAGTTACAAAAAATTATTTTCCTGAAAGGCTGACAAATTTATTTCGAAGTTGCTAGTAGAGTAAAGATTATGTGGGGGGGGGGGAGGGGGGGGGTGGAACCTGACAGTGGTTGCACAACAGTAATGTGTTGCCATTGTTAATGTCTTTAGAAAAGTAATTCTCTTCTGCTTAGGGGATAGTGAAAAAGGTAGAAAAATTCTAATTTGAACTGAACTTGAATATTAGGTCAAGTAAGACTTAATTTATTCCTCTTATCCCCATCCACAATGATTGTAGTTTAGCAAAACCTATATTTAAGTTTCGATTACTTACTAATTTTGTTTGTTACTTTAATGCATACGGTTGTGCAAATTCAGTCAGTGATCTGCCCCTATTATTTTGTTGAATTATTGTCGTGCTTATGAAAGTTGCCAGTTACAGTTCAGTCATAAAAAGGTAAGAGTAATTTGAGAAACAATTCCTTATTTTGCTTCTTTGTTTGCTATCCCTTTTGCAGTAGTGGGGCCCATAAAGTAATCTAATGACACCACTTATGAATGTGTTGCTTTTGTAAAGCATATAATACTCAGTTGAACAATGTTATACAGTGATCAAAACACAAGGCTCTTATTCAAGAGAGGTTGGGTACTTGACCAGTGTTTCTTATTAGATATCGTGCTGAATCTAAACCTCTTCAGATCATTTTCTGAAAGGTTCCCTCCTAAAGGCTGCAATGTTTGTTAGTTGTACTAATGGTTTATCTCTGATGACTTTGATTTAGGTCAGATGACAAACTTTAAGCCATCTTCTCACTGATTTTGCAGTTGGCGTTATGGTTTAGATGGTGGTATGAGTATGGAAGTTTCCTCATGTAATGTTAATTAGGTTGTCTTATCTGTCAGGAAATAGGGATTTACTGTGCTTATTTATTTGTTTTGGCTTCTGCATGTCACAATGATTTTATGATTAAATAGATGGTTTTCATATTTTGATATAATGGTTCTATTTTTGCACGATGTATATTTTTCTCATACACAAAAAATAAACTTTTGTTTTATTGCCCATAGAATTTGCTGTTGTCATGAATCTACAAGTTGTTTAAGAAAGATATGTTAATAACCTTTTTTATTTTATTTCAGGTCAGTTTTTGGACTGTACAAGAAGTTTTAAATGGCACTACACCAAAGCAAAGAGCAGAGGTTCTTGCTCATTTTATTAGGATAGCAAAGAAACTATATGATCTTAACAATTTACACTCACTATTTGCAATCATATCATCCCTGCAGAGTGCATCACTTTACAGGTCAGTGGGAGAAAGTTATCACAGTAGTTTTTCTTTATTTTGTTGCAAATGATTATGAAAACATGATCAAGCTTTTCTAATTCCAATAATGTTTGTTTTAATGATTGTTTTTATAACGTTTTGATACTCTGTTCTTTGACCCCATATGCAGAAACAGTATGTTAATGGAAATTTTGTTACTTGACTTCCAAAAAATAGTACGTAAATGCTAACATTATAGTTAGGCATTGAGCAGCAGGAAAGCATAAAAATAAGGTTAAACTAATTGCTGTGCTTTCAGAAAATGCTGTTCCTTGAAGTTAACAGAAGATCAGATGCATGTGCATCTACTGCTCAGAATTTCAGCTGTATGGCAATAGTTACCTTTAGTCCTTAATATTGTCTCGATTCTGGCCAGGACTCTCCACTATCGTGTTAATGTTGCACATCATTTATAGCCTTTGTATTTGGTAGATGCTTTTTATTTATGCGATGTTGTTGTCTACATTGCAGGTTAACCAAGACTTGGTCATGTTTGTCAAAGAAAGAACGACAGACATTTGATCGTCTTGCAGAGGTGTTTTCAGATAAAAATAATTGGAGCAACCTAAGGGAACACATGGAAAGTCTTAAACTGCCTTGTGTACCGTACTTAGGTAAGTTAACTTTCAACTTTAGTGTACTTTCAGGATCTGTTTGCATTTGCATTTTTAGCCACTCAAAATATAGAAAAATAGCTATTTGCCAAGATGGGGCGGAGACACTCGAAGGAAAAAGTGTATACTATCTAGCTTCTGATACAAGGATGTGCTGAAAATGAGGGCAAAAAATGGGTGGATGTTTTATCAACATTCAGGAACTAAGAAAGGTAATCATCTACATCAAAAAAACTTTTGTGAAGGAAATTGGCAGTAAAAGAATACTGACAGATAAAATTCATAAAACAAGAGGAGGATGTGAAATAGTGGTAGACAGATGCGACAACATTCTTCGTGGGGAGAAAGTTGATACTACAAAGAAATGATCCATCTGAAAAGTTAAGCACACTTCTAAGCTTCATTCATGATAAAAACTTGCTGTGAGGTCAGTAATGAGTTTGATGTCAGCAGGGTTCTTGTGTATAATAGCCAAGGAAAGTAGCAACAAAATATATAAATTAACTTTTACCCAACTGCTGATCACATCATAGTAATTGCCTTGGAAGTAAATTTTTGACCATTAAGTGGTTTAGAAGGGGAAGTGGGGAAATAAACTTTGTCATTAAAATCTGTGGCTTCTGCAATAAACTTAACCAGATGATCAGAAACTTCGAGGACATAATCGCATTACTTGACATGCAACTACTAGCTAAGAAATAGAAATTTTACTTTGTTAAAATTAACTGAAGAAATATAAATATAATGAAGCTATGTAACCCTGCTAAGTGTGCCTTAGACTGGCTGATAGTCCAAATGTATGTATAAGGAAGTATTCATTCCTGGAAGGCCAACCACATAAGCAGGGTACACCACCTCCAGTTACTAGCGAAGTCCTGTCTAAACCCAAAGTTACATGTACACAGTTGGGAGTAGGGTATTGGAGAAACTTTATCCAGTACTGGTTGCAGGAAGTCAGGTCCTTGTGTTCATAGCAAGCATCCTCAGAGAAAACACAATCAGAATCCATGGTGAATTAACCCATTCCCAAGGAATCCAGGGAATGAATGGAATATTGCAGGGAGATACTAAAAGCTGCACTATATTAAAGTATTCACACATGACGTGATCCAAAGGTTACATTCAGAAGTAGTAAGAAATTCGGCTGAATGCTGATGAAATGATCCTACTATCAGAAAGAAGAGAGCCCTGCAAGAAGCCATTAACAAAATGGAAGAATGGTCCAAGGAAAACAACTTTGTCATAAATAGGGATAAAATAAAAACAATGAAATTCAGGAAAGGATGATGCCTGGCAAACGGTGACAAATTCACCTGTGGAGAACAAAAACTTGAAATAATCATAAATTACAAATGCCTAGGAATAACACTGCTGGTGACAGGCCTTACCTTTTCAAGTGAACTGAAGACACAGTACTAAGAATGATGACTGCAACATGTGAAATACAGAAACTAAGTCTGATATCCATAAGAATAGCCCTGATACTATTCTAAATAAAGTTTGTGGCCATTGCATTGTACAACATACGGCTTATGTGGAAACACTACGCATACGCAAATCTCGAATGGCTAGAGGGAGTCAAGTCAGCCTACCTGAAATGTGCTATGTGTATCAAAATAAATGCAAAACAGAATAACTTACATCTTGGCAGGCACATCCTTCTACATTGAAGATGCCATGTTGTAGACGATATCAACCCCACAAAGCACAAACTCGTGGAAAATAGGCAGTAAAAAGCAAGAGATAGGGATAATGGATCCCTCAACACTCCAGCAATGACAAATGATAAATGGAAAGAAGTTGACATTAGGGTACACCACTAGATATGCATAATAAAGAATATCACAGCCACTCCAACAGTTGCCAGTGCAGCATTTGTGGAGTGATCTTACTATGCATATCACATACAGTAAAGGAAGAACACCACTGATGATAAGTTTAGTTAACTAATTCATATCCTGTACACAATGTGTTTAATAAAACCTTAATTAAAATAGCCCAAAAGTGTTATTGAATGGGTGCTTGTAAGTCTGGGATTTTAATACCACATATTAAGATCAGTTCAACATTTCAGATTTGTTTGTTTTATGACAACGTTAACAGTTAATGTTTATTACCAGAGCACTTACGTGTAGTAAATAGTTCCACTTTAGTTGTATTCTGTTTATTTAGACTAAACACCTGTTTGTGTAATATAAACAGGAAATAGCCTTGATAGATCCAGTAGGAATCTAGTGTTCGTAATTCTACTACTCAGTAGACACCAGAAATACTTTATTTGTAATAGTTACGCAATCTTCTGGTATTGTTCACATGCACTTGGCAAATACTTACATGCTTTAATTTAATATCTGATTTTTCTAGTGCTCTGTGTACTGTCATAAATGTAGTACTGTAAGTATAGTGTCCTATATTTGTTACAGGATTGTTTTTGACTGACCTTACATATATTGACATGGCACATCCTCACTCTGGGGGCATGGAATCTGAGCAACGCCGTCTTAAGATGAACAATATACTTAGAGTGATATCAAATTATCAGCAGTCTGACTATTCCACTCTTGTGCATCTACCTCATATACAGACTTATTTACGTTCTGTCAGGTACATTGAAGAGCTCCAGAAGTTTGTTGAGGATGATCAGTACAAGTAAGTATTTCGCACAATAGTGGTGACATTTTTCACATTTGGTCTTTTCAGGTCATTTACAATACATGTCCTAGGAAAGGTTTACAGAATGTTTGCAAAATTTTCTGGGTGACATCAAAGAAAAACCAATATCATATAAGAGACTATGAATTATTAAATCTGAACTGTTGTTGAATGGGCAAATAGGAGTTATTTTTTGTTTATATTCCACTCAGAATTCTACAGTATCATGTTTAAAAAATATTTTGATTTAATAAACTGAAATATTTCCACATTTTTATGGCATTGCGTTGTAACTGCTGTTTTTGATGTCAATTAAATAACCAAAGAAAAGATCAACTTTCCTAAATAAGTTACAACAATGAGACAGTTAAGGTTGAAATAAGACTTCCCACAAGGAAAAAAGTTCTTTCTTTTTAGTTAAACTTTCACTTGACGCATTCAGAATTCATTAGTGTGGCCATTATATCTCCTGATAATTTCCATTTGAGCAGCAAGTTATGTAAATGTCCTCATGTGAAAGGATAAATTAAAAAGTGTTAATCCTGATAAATTGTTACGTAATGCCTAATACCATCCAACACAGTCTGCTCTTAGCAAACTTTAGAAATCAAACTGCTGCAAGCATTTCTTTTATGTTATGTTCTAAAGAGAGCATAGAATCTGTCTTGAATATAATTTTTGTCGGTTGTGTTGACACTTTTGGTGAACTGTTAATTGCAGGTTGTCCCTAAAATTAGAGCCTCCATCTCCTGCTCCAAGTTCATCCAGCTCCAAAGAATCAGTTTCTGATGCAGTGGCTTCACTTAGCCTCTCACCTGCTAAAGGATTGTCATCAGGCTCCTTGAGGCTTGCAGCTGGATCAAAATTTGTGCCCACTCATCGCAAATGTCGAAGTCTTGGCACCAAGTGAGTAAGAGTACTACTTTTGCATGAAACATTGATTTAAAAATTGTGAACATCACATTCACGTATGCAATGAATGTGTTGCTTAATTTATTTCCAGAAAAGAAATTGAGTAGGTACTGTTAGTTCATTGATTGAAAGTGGGGAAAGTTGTTAGGGAAGGCAAAAATGTAGGCTGTCGGACAGTTGGATTTGCTTTATGGGAGCCTTTCTGTATCCATGTACACAAGTATTAGGGTATTACTGGGATTAGGTTGCTAATACACATTACACAGTCATTGATATTTGGCAGGGAAAGAGACCAGTAGTGTTTCTTCTGTTAGCAATAGATAACCCCCTACTTCAGCTATATCATGACTAATGATGGCACTTCTCTTTGACACTGATCTGGTGATCTTTTGTAGAGTCACAAAGGTTCTTTTGTTCCAATTAAACATCTCTGGCTTGTACTTCTGTGTACGATCTATGGTGTATAGCTTCATATATATCAATTTATGTCCACATTGACAGTTAAACATTTTCATCAAGCTAGTTCAAGTTACAGAAAATAGCATCTGGACAGTTTGGAAGGGAGTGCAAGAATGGTTACAGCATGTTGAAGTTGTTAAGTGACCTATGAGGTATGCATGAATGGCATTGCTGATAAGAGCATTGAAATCCACAGAGAAATGCAGGAGAACAGTATCTGAATAACCTGCTGCAAAGTAAATATTCCAGCTTTCTCTGTACTCTGTTATTCATCCGTATCCACATTGTCTCCTTAACCAGTAATGCCCCCCTAGCATCTATATTATAAATGCATGCATGTTTACACACAGTGAGATTAAAAATACAAAGTAATATCTGTACAATTTTGTTTATTTTAGTTTTTTCTAATTGTGTTTCGTAGTATTACTTTAAAGGACATTTGTGTTACTTCTATAAATCAACTAATTCGTCTCTTAAAACACACACAGACACAGACACATACACACACACACACACACACACACACACACACACACACACCTACCTTCCCCCCTCTCCCCCCTTCCCCCCTCTCTCCCCTTTCCCCCCTCTCTCCCCTTTCCCCCCTCTCTCCCCTTTCCCCCCTCTCTCCCCTTTCCCCCCTCTCTCCCCTTTCCCCCCTCTCTCCGTGTGTGTGTGTGTGTGTGTGTGTGTGTGTGTGTGTGTGTGTGTGAAGAAAAAAATCACTGAAAAATAGTGCTGTGTATGTTTCTATCACAGTTCCAATGGCCAGGTTTACAGATGATACCATCAATATAAATGAGAGTAAAAACACTTAGAAGAAGAAGAAGAAGAAGAAGAAGAAGAAGTGGGATCATAACAAAATTATGTTGAAGTAAAACAAACCAAGGTGAACAGTACTGAATATTGGCAATATATTCATGTATTAGCTAACACTGAAGCACACAGTCCAGTCCCATTAATGGGACCACCACATACATTCGACATCAATGTGTGGTAACCATGTTCAGAGGGTAGGTGGCAGCACTATCAGTGGAGATTGTATGAGAGGACATGAACAATGGTGCAGTCATTGTCGTAATGCAGAAATGGAGTGATTCAAAAGGGCATATTCACTAGCTTTAAGGCCAAAAGTGGGAAGGATTTCCGAAATGGCTAAGTTTGTAAAGTGTTCACCTACTGCCGTGGTTAAAGTATATTGTGCATGGCAAAATGGCACTATCCAAAACAGGTGTCAAGGAAACTGTGGTGCACCACGGGCCACAGGTCACAGCTGGTCACATTAATGTGACAAGGTGGTACATATCAGTTGGATATCCAGTAACTTGACATGGAAAGATAGAAAGATAGACACATTCCAAATAATAATCGAAATAAGCATGGCTACATGTAGTCTACCATGACAAAAAACAGTTATTAATGTGACACGTCAGGTTTTTTGTTATTTCCTTCGTAGGGGAAAAGTGGAAAAATAGAGCTAATTGGTATTTATTCACTCTTATTTATTAACTTAATGACTAGTACTGAGATGTTAATTTGAACTTAGTATTAGCAATGTGTTCTTATTCCCTCTCTAATAGCAAGTTAGAAATATAATTTCAATATATCACACAGTCAAATGACTGAAAAAAGGGAACAGTTAGGCCCTAAATTTTGTGTACCCAATCTAAATGTTTGTCATGTGCTTAATCAACTTAATTTTTGGCTTGTATTTATTTTCATAAACATTTTTTGAATCTCCTTAAACTCATCTTTACAGTGTGACTTGCATATGTGTGATGCATGATATGCATTCTCTCCTTTTTATTTACACATTTCTAGAGGTGGCTTTACAGTCTGATTTATTCACTCATATGCTTCATAGGACAAGACTTTCTTTTAGTTCTAAGAGAGAGGTGTTTGAAAATTAAGAATCTTGTGTCTAGTTGTCATTTGAATAACTTTCCTTAGTAACAATTGTGCTATACTTAAATGCAGTTCCTCTTGAGTGAAGGTGTGTCATCTGTTCACCAGATTCCGTAGCACAAGCCTTCCTCGTAACTTCCACAAACAGCAACATCAGCTGACAGGCTGGGTTCCTAGTGGGTGAGTTTTTGCTCGGCCCATCTTGTCTGTGTCACATTTCATACTGCACATCTCTTTGCCCACATTTATGCCTCGTACATTTGTTTGCTTATGCATGATACTGTGTAACAGAAATGTCATTGCATCATAGATTGCTTACGATACAGCTCAGTAAATATGAGTAGGTAATTTTTTCATGCTTTTTACATTCTGTGGCCATTCCTAGTGACTCATTCTGTACCAGGCCATACCTAGTGACTCATTATGTGCTATATTGTGTGTATTCTCTCTTTATCACTCTTTCAGGAAACTGGAAACAAAAGGATTTTTTTTCCCTTTTAAGTCAACTCTCGATCCCTGCCTCTGCTGTCAAAAGATAACGGTCAGAGGAATCTGTATACAGCCAGTAGCAGGGTATTTTCATATTGTCTTAAAATGTGACCATTGTCATTGTCCTTCTGGCTTAGTGAAAATAAAATAATATATTGTTTTTAATCATGACAAATAATTACTGTTTCATTCCCATACAGTCATGGAAATATTTTGAATGATAGCTATTTTATAACTAAGCACCTCTCACACATTGCTATTACCATAACAATTGTAGATGTTGTTAGTTGTTTTCATTCCTCATAATCCACCCATTGACAGTTTCTCATTTAATCAAATATGGTGGCTTCTATGTCCACAGCCATTTGAATTCATTTTTGTTGCCATTTTTATGAGTCTGCTTTTGTTGTTTTCATCATTGTTGGTGTTTGTTTTCTGCATGGTGCATGCTTGTGTGCATGGGAAGTTGTAGCAGTCATGAATTGTTTAGAATAATTCTTTAATGTATTCCTAATCTGCACATTTATGATGGATGTTCGTTAATCTTTCTGGGCATGATATATTAATGGTGTGCTTCTGTGTGTCCTGTTAAGCTGTTGTTTCAGTTTTATGCACAATATACGATCAATATGGACAGCACATTTGTGTCGGGGTCACATGGAGTGGAAAAGCTTAAATGGTTCCAGGAGCATTTAAACTCTGTGCATGTAATGTAAAATTCATGATGGATCTTGGAAAAAAAAATACCTTTCTTGAGATGTTTGTTAAGACTCAATGGATCCCTGGGTCAAGCTGTATGTGGAAAACTTCGGCATAACTGACCTCTGTGTCCACTTCTCGAGCCATCACCACCTGTCACAAAAAAATTTGGTGCCAGAGACTATAGGCCATAGAGTTTGAACACTTTTAGCCAGAGCACGCATTGCCAAAGAATTACAAAAATTATGTGTAAATGTTCTGAAGAATGGGTAGTAAGATCATCAGATTGATTGTGTGATACAGTAAAAATTAATAATGCGTAAGAAAAAGTTTGAGGCTTGTACTGAGGAAGAGAAGCTAAAACTCACTTATATACCTTATGCTGGCCGAATATCCAGAAAAATTGGTAGACTTCTACAGAAGCATGGCATCCAGTGTATTCTACTCCATTCAACTAACACAAAAAGCATTCTTGATAATAATAAAGATGCTCTTGGTCAATAGAGACCGTGTGCATATCACATTCCATGTGAATGTGTCCTGTTTTATATGGGGGCAGATTGTCAGACCAGTGGAAGGAAGATACAAGAAACATCGGCGACACACTCGACTAAAACAATGAAACAAGTCGGCTGGTACGGAGCACTGCCTGAAATATGATCATGATATGAAATATGATGAGACTAGTATTGTGGCACAAATGCTGTTTCTGGGACAATGTAATTCAGAAGACAACGAAAATGATGATGTCAGAAAACCTAGTAAACGGGGACAAAAGTTACAAATTTAAATAAAACTTGGGGGCTCAGAATTCAATTTATTAAAATCTCACCATCTGTTGTTGCATCCACCAGAGCTGGAAAACACTGAGAGAATTTGTGTTTTTGTATTACAGTGGATGAAGTCTGGATGTTCCTGGAACCCTTAAAGCTTTTCTGTTGCATGTGACCACAACACAAATATGTTGGCCACATACTAATCATGTATTGTGCATAAAATTGAAATAAGAGAGCATTAAAGGATGTATCGGCCATTGCAAATAGAAATTGGCTCTAAATAGTGGCAAGAGACAAACAATAGTTCACTGTAAAGTTGGAGCCCAGGCAGTGAGTACACCTAACAGCAAAACTTGCAACACCTGAAAAAAATGCCTGTGTCGGTCCACAAAATACTGTGGGTGAAGTGAAAACAACAACTCAGCAGAACACCCGAAAATGCACCATTAATGATTTAGTAATATTTTAACTTTGAAAGTTACATAAAGTGACTGCATCAGTTTTTATTGTTCCTTCTGAGTAAAGGCGAAATAGAACACAACACAATAATTTGCCTAAGAAATATCTACAAACTGAGTAGGGGACTACATCATTCTGTAATGGACACCTAGTACAGCCATAATGATTTTGTATCATTAATGAAAGACACTGTATGCAGGGATAACGGTTAGTGATATACTTGTTGGAACTGCAGGAAGAGTTGGAATAATGTTTGTCGAAACATGTAATTACATACAATGGAAGGTTTTTCCTGACATAAGTAGTCATTTAAAACAGAATCTAAGAAGTGCTATAACACTATTGTTTGGTTGTTTCAGCATCTTCAACAAACAGTCACATGGGATACCATTCAGTGAAGATGAGGACATAGCACTGAAATCAAGAAATCTCCTTGACGATTCTGTCATTGAGGAACAGCTTCAACAACAGCAGCAGCAGCAACAGCAACAGCAGCAACAGTCACCTAAAGGCAATGGCTGCCACAAGGAGGTAGACTTGGAAGATGAAGAAGGTCAAACATTACTGCATAGATGTGGGTGAGTGACACCAGAATTAATAAATATTGACATCTTAAAAGTAAAATCAGTTTCTGTGCCACACCTGAGTCTGGAGTGGATTGTAAGTTTAGAAGATAATGTGGTATTTGTTAAAACTGAGTTTTAGCAAACATAATTTCCACAGTTAAATTCCGTGAGTGCAAAAAATGAAAAACAAAAACAGAGTTACTTATGCAAATGTTAAGGCATTAAAAAAATTCGTTGGTTACTGGGACTTTCACAGGAAAGCACTGTTTACTGTCATAATCAAAAACAAAACTTCTCAGTAAAGTAAGTCTTCATGAAATTACTTATTTCTTAAAAACTAAAAATTGAGAGTGGAGCTAAAATGCCCAGTTCCTGACAGTGGAATTAAGTGACTTACTAATGAAACAATAATGGTATGCATCCAAGACTTTGTTAAACATTATTGAGATCATGGTAGTGTAGTACTGTCTACTTCCCAGAAATCAAAGCCGGAGAGTTGCAAGAAGTCTGACACACCTCATACACTATCTGTTCATTTCTTTGCACCTGGTAGACAACCTCATTGATATAGAATATAGTTAGTACTCACTTTTTATTTTTCCTTGTGATAGATATTTAGAGCTTGTTTTAGTAGTACAAGTACAGTGCCATGCTAATAATGTCATAATGAATCATTGGTTTATTCAAAGCAAGTACTTTATCATATTGTGCCAAATGCAGAGAAAGTCTCTTTCAAGTGGGTGAAACTGAGTAGATATTTTATACTGAAGATTTCTGTATTGATAGAAACACAATTTACAAGTTTTGAAAGTTAATGATCCATGAAACAGATTAAGCAATTAAAACAGATTTTACTGTAATTAATGTTTAATATCTATGAAGATGATTTTGAATATTAAGTTACATGGACTGTCGTGGACAAAATTATACACTGATACTGATAATGTAGCAATGATATTCATTATTTGATAACAAACAATTTCTTCATTTGTTTGAACATTTAGTGTTGCTTAGCAGTTAACTTTCTTGAAAAGTTCATGAAAGTTCTTCAATTTCAGGTCTATAGTGTCAACAGATTCTGATGAGTTCTGCCAGGAAGCTGGATCTCATTATACAATACAAGGTTGCCTCAGGCGAAAAACTGTGTTAAAGGATGGTCGGAAGCCAGCTGTCTCATCGTGGCAGCGTTACTGGGTTCAGTTGTGGTCTAACTCCCTCGTGTATTACCCGCCTAAATCATTTAAAGGGTAAGAATGTGCTATTATTGTATTAAACTAAATCACCCTTGGTACTAGAATTCCTTTAAGTAATGGTGCTTCAATGTTGGTCTGGGATTGTACAAGTTGTTAGATAGTTGGCACCATTGATGCATTTGAGGGATTCAGTCACTTGGGGGAGAATGTGTGGCTAATGGTATTCTTGCCTTATATTAATATTCCATTCGTTCAGTTTAAGGAGCCTACATAAAGAAAAGCAAACTGAATAAAAGTAAATATAATTATGATGTAATTGGACAAATAAAAAATCTACTCACAAAGTGTTAGCAGGAGAGCAAACTTTTGGAGCCAGTGTCTCCTTCTTCCAGAAGGCCAGAAGGGAAAGGAAAATGGGTGAAGGAAAAGGACTGGTGAAACTTATGAAATCGGGATAGTTTGGAAAAGTTGTCCAGAACTCCAGGTCAGGGGTTCTGAGCGACTTTTCTGAACTCCCCATTTTCTAAACCACTCCAGTCCTTTTCCTATACAACTCTTCATCTACCTTCAACCTTTGTCAGGAGGAGGAGCCACTGGCTCCACAAGCTTGCGGATTTAAATAACTTTATATGTGTGTTCTCCTGCTGCCACTTGGCAAGTAGATTATCTATCCAATTACATTATTTGATATGAATATAATAGAGGGAAACATTCCACGTGGGAAAAATATATCTAAAAACAAAGATGATGTAACTTACCAAACGAAAGTGTTGGCATGTTGATAGACAAACACACACACACACACACACACACACACACACACACACACACACAAAATTCAAGCTTTCGCAACCAATGGTTGCTTCATCAGGAAAGAGGGAAGGAGAGGGAAAGACGAAAGGATGTGGGTTTTAAGGAGAGGGTAAGGAGTCATTCCAATCCCGGGAGCGGAAAGACTTACCTTAGGGAGAAAAAATGGACAGGTATACACTCGCGGCCCCCCCCCCCCCCCCCCACACACACACACACACACACACACACACATCCATCCGCACATATGCAGACACAAGCAGACATTTGTAAATACCCCAGGTCATTATTTACATTATATTTTCAAAAATTGATAATTTTTGTCAGTAAATTTAACTAATATGCTGCATGTCAGAATACGCAAAATAAGAACATTAAAATAGATTCAAAAATATTAGTTTTATTAATCACTTCACTGTTATTCTGGAAATACAGAAAACTAATAATTATGTGTCAATATCAAAAACTGGGGTCTTATTACTTTAGTACTTGTTGAACAAGCATGTCACTATTACACACAAAATATACAGCATATGAAAGAAAGTGAAAGGACGTGAAGGGTTGACACCAAAAGAGAACACAAAAGGAGCAGTAATTTATTTGTTTTACCCCCCCTCCCCCCCCCCCCCCCCCCCAAAAAAAAAAAAGGCAGAATATGTAAAGTCACATTTAATAAATACTTAAAAACATTGTATCTGCTTTGTTCAGAGATTCTTAACTGCCCATTCATAGATAACCAGGACAAACTGAAGATAGCTTGACCTAGTCTGGAAATGATAACTATATCACAGTCTGAATACAGTCAGTCTATATAAATATGCAGACTGGCCAGTGACGAAATATTTCCTAATTTCCATGAATTAGTTTTTGAGCCTTTTCAGACTACCCTTCATAAGAGACATTCAAAAGTTACATTTTCAGCCAATGGAAACTCCAGGTAGGAATGCCAACAATGTAGGAAAAGATAGATTGCTACTTACTGTAAAGAAGACATGTTAAGTTGCAGACAGCCACAATTAACACACACAAAGCATCCAGCAACAGCCTTTATCAACAAAAGGGAAACACACACCATTCATACACACAAGTAAGCTGGCTGAGAGCTTTGTGTAGGTGTCATTTAATTGTTGCCGATCTGCAATTTAATGTGTCTTATTTATGGTAAATAGCAATCTGTCTTTTCCTACACTGTAGAAGTTACCTTTTCATGTTTGTAGCATGATGCTAGGTGCTAGAGGTTTCTCCTCTGTAACAGAAGGTTATATGGGAAGTTGTCAAAAAATGAATTTATTTACTTACTGCAGCAGTATTGGAAGTGTGGGTTGTAAGTAAGAACATTTGAATATCAAGTAGGAAACACTTCTAATGTTTTGCAAAATTATATTTCTTTGGTCATGAACTGCCTTTCAGCTTTCTAGGACATTGAGGTAAGAAGGGAAAAGCTGGTGTTAGAGACCAGATATAATTTTCAGGAGATTAGGAAGTGTTTCTTGTTTAAAATTATCATGTTCTGCCAAGCACTTCGAGAAAATTTAGTTACTATTATAAAGACGTTCGTTTTTTATGTAACTTCTGCATTGCCTTATCTAAAGATAAGACTCAAACAACTCAAAAACTAATTAATGGAAATAAACAAATATTTCATAATAGGTTGGTGCAGTTATCTGTATTTATATTCAGTTAATGTACAATCACGGTGTTCTACAATATCCGTAATGGATAAAAGAAACAGTATCTTAGCTTTCTTTTGATGGGTTGCAAATCCTCACCTCTCACTAGTAGCTGGTGTGAAGTATTAAGAAATGCAACGTAATTTATGCTCTGTTAATACAATGTACCAATAAATGAATTGCAGTTCAGAGCTAAATCAAACCGAAATCTGCACTCAATTTTAATGATATGTGTGGCATAGATAACTTTACATTTATTTAAAAAACTCTTGTAACATGGTAGCAAATCCTGTTAATTAAGATGTCAGCAGCAAGTTCGTGTAATTCTCCTGTGTATCCTGTTTTGTTTGTGCTCACAAATGCATAAGATCTTTAACTTTCATACTAGCTTCATAATTCATTTGTAAATTCCCATTTTTTTTTTTTACAGAAGTGAGAGATCAGACTTCAAAGGAGAACCTTGTAAAATTGGTATCTGTTGATGGCGTGGTCAGTTGTGCTGGGTGACAATCCATTCCAACAAGATGTTTTTCAGCTCACAGACCATGAAAAAAGGTGAGTTGCATGTGAATATTTAAGAATTACTTAAAAGTAAAAATTATGTTTCTCACTTTTTATAATCCTTGTTTGTGTTGACAAATAGTATATAAAAATGTTAAATACACAAACAGGTGAGTGGCCATTACATACCCTCAGTAGGTGCAACTTCAGTTCATGAAACTAACAGTATTCCTACATTTTCAACTAAAGTTCTTTCTTCAGGGGAGAAGAAAGATGGGGATCTGTTGTTTATCTTTGTGTACTTATGTTGGGTGGTGTGTGGAGTTGTGCATTCTGTAAATATCTACAGCCCAGCCCATCTGTTCCAATGTGAATTTCACAAATTTTTAATGATATTTTCCTTTCATGCAATTTGAAATTGTGTATTTTTTCTTTTCCAATCTTGTCCAATTACAATTTTATGTTAATTCTTCCATTTTCCCTGTTTACATTCTCTTTCCACCATTTTCCATTGGGTAAAGTTTTTTATTTATAAGATCATATTGTCGAGAGCACAATATGTACACCTGCTTTTGATATTTTTGTTTGTCATTATTTGGCATAAAATGGACACAGTTAAAAGGTTGTAGAGACTGTTGAGGAATGAGACATTTTGGGAATGACATTTATATACTGCAAATAAGTAACAATTCATTTAATATTGCACAAAAAAACGCTATGATCCTGATCTTCAGTGTATTCTTATTGTTGTGTTTCAGGGAATGTATATAAGTTCAAAGCTGGCAGCCGCTCTGCTGCCCAGCAGTGGTCTCGCCATCTACATCAGGCAGCCCAAGGAACCAAGGAAAAGCCCTTACCTGCCAACCTGATGTCATTTGAATAGATACAAACACATTATTTTGCTGTCCACTACTGTGTGATGCTGTGTTACCAGTGCATGTGAATTTAAATGTTATGAAGTGACTGGTTTGAATGTTAATGGATAATCCTAATGGAAATGTACTTGTCATCACAGAACCATCTGAACTGAGATGGAGGCAACTCAATCAAAAATGCGTGACACAAAATAGTAATTAATATGAACATTATTGTACATTTTCTTTTGTACACAAATTTTACATTATGTAACAAGATGATGTAGAAACTCTGACATGCAGTATCGTATTTAAATGGTCAAGTTTGGGTAAAATTGTGTTTTAAAAAACCATAGTAGAGGCCTATGACATGACAGAGATTTGTGTAACAGGCTTAAATGAGCACAGTGAAGATTGCGGTTTGATGTGCTGTACTGTTAGAGAAATTGCCCAGTGTTAAAATGTTGGCAGATAAATTCAGGAATCTCCATGCAGTCTTTACAAAAGTAGGATAGAACATAATCATATCTCATGAAAAAAGTGTAAAAATATTGTGCAATCATAAATTGAAGTAAGATAAAAAATCTAGTTCTCACTTGCCTTGTATGTATATAGAAGGTGTTATGTGAAAAAGAGCCCAGGAGTCATCTCTTTGGTGGTACTTTTTTATGAAAATTTTGAATCTGTTAGGTTTGTGTGTGTGTGTGTGTTGTGTGTGTGTGTGTGTGTGTGTTGTGTGTGTGTGTGTGTGTGAGATTTCAATAAATGCACCTACACTACCAATAATTGTATATGTTATCTCTGCTGGCCTGTAGAGAAGTGCTTAGTTTAGTAAACCTTCTGTGAATAGTAATACATTTCATAAATCTGTGGCAAATGCAATTGTTTGAAGGGTGCTTTGCTATTGAGCCTTGTGTGTGAATGATGATGCAAATAAATATTCTGTGTATAGAAACCAATATATTTGACATCTGCACAGCTGATACATGTTATCCTCGTACATAATACTCACTGCTTGTAAACAATAATTTGACAAGTGTCTGATTACTGTTGGGATCAATTTTTTTATTAATTTTTTTTATATGTTGTATTTAATATACTATAGCTCTGAGACTGATTTTTTATGAAAAGTTGTAGTTTTTCTTAGAAATGCCAGGAACAAGTTTATAACTTAGTAATGGCCTATACTCAGTGACTATCTCTGTGTGTGGTGTTTGATGGAGACATATCTGAAATGAAATGATGCTTATTGTCAATCTCAGGTAATAATTACTCTTAATGTTTCGATTTTTGAAGAGAATAATCTGAGATTTGTTATGAAGTTTTGTTTTAAAGCATATATTCTTGTTAAACTATTCAGAGCTTGAAACATTGTGTTATTAAGCATTGAGGATAGTTTCTGCAGTTTAAATAAGTGTACCAGATGTGTCAGTTGTTTTTGTGCCTTCAGATGTGATTGATTTAGCTAGATTTGTGGTGCCTCTGTTAAATGCCTAAAATTTTACAATTATTTTATTAAAACACAAATTTGAACAAATAGTTACTCTGTATATTCAGCTCTTTAATGTTATGTTCTTTTTATACTGTATATTTACAATTTTAAACTTGTCGTAGATATGGTACTTTAGTTTTGTCAATGGCTGTGAATCCTCGCAAAAGACTTAGTGTCATTATTTTATATTACTTGTTGGTAGTATATCCAGTTTTGATGTAATTTGTAGTGCTTTGCCCTTATTATACAGCTGCAGTTACATTATTGCCAGAAGTTTGAGGCAGCGTATTTCGTACTGTAAATTTGACGTTTGAATATTAAAAATTTTCTAAGAATATTAAAATTTGTGTTTTATAATGGTACTACAAACTATAAGCAGGAAACAAAAACATAAGGCGAGCCAACTATTCACCTGGCACTCAAATCAAGCATCTGTGTGTGTGTGTGTGTGTGTGTGTGTGTGTGTGTGTGTGTGTGTAGTGGGGAGGGGGGGGGGGGGGGGGGGGGGGGGGGAGGGGGGGGTTGGGGCGCGCGCGCACGTCCGTCCGTCGTCCCCACCAGTCTCTCATGAATTGTCTGCAGCTCATGGTCCTGCTATAGTGTTATCGCTTCCGGCGCACGGGGTCCGGGTTTGATTCCCAGCGGGGTTGGGGATTTTCTCTGCCTCGTGATGGCTGGGTATTGTGTGTTCTTCATCATCATTGACTCGCAAGTCACCAAAGTGTGTGTCAACTAAGAAGGACTTGCAATACGGCATGGGGCCTCCCGGCCAACAATGCCATAACGATCATTACATTTTTTTTTTTTTAATTTCTCGTGAATTTATGATGAGGCAACTCTGTGGTGATGTGCCTACAAGATAAACATTTCACTCTCCTTTTTTGAATTGCAGCTAATACAGAGATCATTCTGTGCCCTCACCATAACAATGAAACAGTAGGATAAATGTTATCGAAACTGTGGGCAGTGATTCAAACTTATAAGTAAACTAATAAAACTTTGGAAATGAATCTCATCCATCATTAAGTGCTTTGCCACATATACTTTGTCTGTCTTAAATAATGGTCTTTGGCATCAAACTGAGAAGCCATCATTTTGAAGATGATGTGTGACAGTTCTTTACTACGAACCTGTAGGGTGCCATTTGCACCATTGTCACACATTTCATAGATGGAAATATCTCAAAATAATAATAAATTTTTTTGTCATGGTCTTAATCAAATGCTTACCTCAAGTTAATAATTACATGTAATGGAAAGACTGACGCTATAATAACCAATTATGAAAAAGATAGATCGCTACCTCACTGTAAAAATGACAAGTCCACTACTACCATATCTGTTACCAATACGTGGAAGTATTAATGCATTAGCACATCTCAATACGCACCTCCTGTCTTGTTTGTCGAGACATGTATCATCAGTTTCATGTCACTAGAGCTGTGAAGTTGCATTTGTCATGGTCTGTATTTAAAATGTTTGCTAAAAAGGAAATAGGTGTGTCTGTTCAGGGGGAAAGAAGCATGTATGATGTTGGTATTTCAATAGAAACGAACAAAGAATTTTTGGACTGCTATGAGAAAGATGATGTTGAAGTTTAGCATACTTTGGGACTTACTGAATTCACTGTGAGAACTGTACGTGATAATGTGGAATCAATTTGAAAAACTGCTCACTGTTCAACTGCCTTCAAGTGTGACTACAGTCACCAAATCTTGCCCACAGGCAATAGGAAGAATAGAAAAAAAAGAAAATGCTAAAACCTGTAGGATTGAGCTCCACAACCAACATCATATGCCTCTCTCTGGAACTGCTATTGAAAGGTAAAGGCAAGAACTTGTATGCAGATTTAATGAGAGAGGACATCAATCCAGCATCTTTCTGGTCAGCTTAGGTTGGTTTGATTGCTTCAAGTATCATTTTGGCTTTCATAACATTAAAATGGCAGGAGAGGCAGCTGTGACATCTGAAGTTGAAGCTGAGAAATTTAGTGTGTTTAAAGAAAATGAGGCAGAAAAAGGCTACACTGCAAGTAGGTCTTCAGTCTTGATAGACTGGACGTGTTTTGGAAAGGGATTTAAGTCTGCCAAGGACCAAGGCACTCTTTTCAGAAGAAATCCTACAGACGATTGCAAATTTTAAACCCCTAATGATGTACCACTCTCAAAATCCTTGGACTGTGACAAGAGGAGGTGGGAAGTTCATGATATATGGAATAATGATGTTAGTGTGTTGTTGTGTGCTTCAGTATTAAATTTTTACGGGTATAAATTGTGCATTAAAATGTGATTCAGAAAGATAATTGTTATTTTTTGGGAAAAATACTTAGAAGCTGCAGTTTTAACTGTAATATGTGAGTAATCGAGAACTTATCCCCATATTTTATGTATAAAATGGCTCGATTTACACAAATTCGCTATGCACAGTCAATCTGTGGAAAGCAACTATCACATATAATGACATTTTTACACACACACACACACACACACACACACACACACACACACACACACACACACACACACACAAACAAACAAACTCTACATCAGTATTTACTTATTTGCAGGCTAATAATTATAGCTATTAGGCATGGCATAGTTTGTTTTTAGGCTGGTTAGGATCTCCAAGTACATGTGGCACGAGCAAGCCATTAATGCTTATTTTCCCCTGGTCAGCTGGGAAAGTGTCGGAATGTGGACACATTGATGCAAAACCGTTAGTCTAGTCTGTACTGATAATGATAGTACACTTAATGATGCAGCTGATAACATCCAGAAAACTTCAGTAGTAAATTACGTACAGTATGTGTGTTTTGCTTGCGGATAAATGCTGCTAGTGGAACACAGAAAAGGCTACGCATTCGGGAGGATGACGGTTCAACCCACGTTTGGCCATCCTGATTTAGGTTTTCCATGATTTCACTAAATCGCTCCAGGCAAATGCCGGGATGGTTCCTTCAAAAGGGCACGGCAGACTTCCTTCCCCTTCCTTCCTTAATCCGATGCAACCGATGACCTCGCTGTTTGGTATCTTCACCCAAACAACCCAACCACCCCACAGAAAAGGCTAATACGTTCCTGTTTAAAAGACGAGTGAAAAGTGGGGTGTGCTAGTAACCTCATTTTACCTTCTTCAGCACATTTTAAAAAATTTCCAAAAATTTTGGCATGCTGGCATGCTTTTTTCCGAGCCCCCAGATTATAGTGGAGCGGCGTACTGGGCAGCTGCTGCAGTACTGCTTCATGCCCAGGTATAGTGAAGCCAGGCAGCGGTGTGGCAGCAGGGAGTCTCGCTTGACTGCATGAACAGCAGACACATAAGCTGGCCAATCTGCAAACTTTCTCAAACAATTTTAAAGAAATTATGTGGTACAAAAATTTGACTCTCGCGCATCTCTCGGCTTTACTCATTAGCTTCATAATGGGCTTTTTATTATTTTGTTAATCATTATACTTGTTGTGAGATTTCAAAATTAAGTAAGCTACTGCAAAAAATGAAAAATAGAGGTTGCTATGAATTTGTGTTTGGTGCATGTTAGGCCATATGTTGCTGTGTAACAAATGTAGTTAATGTTCTGAACTATTCTTTAAACTTTGAATGGGATCTATAACTTGCTCCACTGCTGAGAAAATGGATCGTATATAGTGCACTCCGTACCGCAAACATGGCCAGACAATAAAGCGAAACTGAAATATTATTGACACCCTAGTATCTCACAAACAGTTTAAGATATCAAAAGAAGATTTTGGCACATGAAATGCAACGAGGAGGAGAGTTGGTTGCCATATTGTTACTGTGCTTAACTTCCTTATCTAATGTTATATAAGTAAGTACAGAACTAGAATTGTTACAGGTTCATAAAAACTGGAAATAGTTTCCGAGACATGGCTGACGTTCCCAATAGGATTCATAATAATTCTATCAAAGTGTTGTCGGATTACCTCCAGCAGCAAAATGATTGCTTTCTGAAGATGATTTTCTAAATACTGTGAATGATTTATGCAACATACAAAACTTTCCAAATGCAGACGATGATGTTGACAGAAAACATGTTCATCCAAATTGCTCAGAAAATTCTGGTACAATATTCATAACTATAAAAAATTTTCATTCAATTGTCTTACAAGCAGTTACAGATCCTCATAGGACATTCATTATAATCGATGTAGGGTGATGTGAGGAGGAAGGACAAGTTGATAGATTTCATTCTTCTAGTTTATTTCGCTTGAAGCAAGAAGGTGTTCTTAATATACCACCAGATTTTCCACTACCAAAGATGTCAGGTGTGTTGCCTTTTGTGTTCAGTGGAGATCAGTCATATCCGCTGTTGAGGCACTTTTCTACAGTCAATAAGTTTTAGATCCAGGCAAAGAATATGTCTACAAATGCTTTTCTAGACCACGACAATTAATTGAATGTGCTTTAGGAATAATAAGTGATAAGTGGAACTTATCTTGGAAGCCAGTGCAAACTTCACCAGAACTTTCTGACAATATTGTGAAATGTCCATGTTCTCCACTGTCACTGACCTAGAAAGATACCTGAGTGTTGATGACTGACATACAGTAGACATTGTGTGTTCTGTAAAAGGCATCTATCAGATAGGATGAAACTTAAACAGAGCTTCAAATGAAACTGTCCAAATGAGAGAATTTTCAAAACTTTTTTCACATAATAAAGCACGATTTTCATTTGTTTGTCAGTTATGCTACTTCAACATTATTACCTCCTGCCATTTTAAGGCAGTGAAAGAAATCAGAGATTAAGGAAATGTATTCTGTACTTGTAGTTTGTAATACTGCTGCCACATCATCAGATAATTTTTTCCAAAAGGAATCAGCTGTGATGATATTTGTTTCACTGGTTCCATAAAGGACGCCGAATAAAAACAACTGGTATCGAGGCTTCTGCTGATACTATTTTCTCAACAGTACAACGAAAGAAACATAAGTGCCAGCAGAGTCACATAGTCTGGTCGTTGTTCTGAGAAACAAACATGTTTGATTCACTCAGAACTACTCTGCTTGCAGTGCCACTATAATCACATGCATTGGTCAGTACTAGTGTGATCCATTCTTCTCAGGTTATCAGCTGAGTGGTGGCATCATCTTGTCGCAATGTTTCAATGAGTTTTGTACCCATCATCTTTCGGCGATGCTGTGTTCTGCATATCTATGTAGGTGCTTGGCCGTCGTCCACTACTGTAGGCTGGCCAATCACATTCCTCCGTACCACGTCGGTAGTGGTTGTTGAGATCCGATGGCTACACAATCTGTCTGCGGACACCACTGCCTTCAGATCGGAGCGTTCCTGACGTATTTTGCCAATTGTTGGATTCCACGCTGTACTGAGCTGAAAACTGCTATCCCTGTTTACTAAATTGTTGTGCAGACGTATCTCCACTGCCTCTTTGAAGATCGAATCTCAGAAAGCGTTCTGCACAGATTCTTTGTTTTCTCGAATTTGAAGGTGTATCCCTCGATAATGCTATGTTCTGCTACTGCAGCCTTGTTTGTCTGTCCTAGTCGTACCTTTCTGATGTGTTCAGTACAGTGCTGGGAGATACATCATTGTGTCTGCCTGATATATTCCATCCCACATTCGCACTCAATACTGTAAATGCAAGGCATCTGCAACCCCAGCTGGTCTTTGGTTGAGCCAAGAATATCTTTGACTTTTTTCGGTGCGCGAAAGAGGGTCATTATTTCGCGCTTCTTTAATATTCTTGCGATCTTGGCTGTTGGTGGCCCAGCAAATGGCAGAAATGCCACACATTTTTCTTCATCTTCTCCTGGTTTCTCCTCCTGGCTCTTGTCTGCATGCAAGGCGTGTCTTATTTGGGTCTTGAAGTAGCCATTCTTACAGAAGGTTTCCCGTAGATGTGCCAACTCACGTGGCAAACTCTCACTGTCGCGGATCTACCTGGCTCTTTGTACTAAGGTGTACGGCACTGAGTTACATTGTGCTGGATGGTGGCAGCTCCGAGCATTGAGACAAGTCCATGTGCGTCCTGTAGACCAAGTGTCACAACGTTCTGTCCGGATTTTTGCTGATCAAAATATCCAAGAAGGGAAAGCAGCCATTCTCTTCTACCTCCATGATGAATTTGATGCTGTCATGTATGCCACTGAGATGGCGTAGGAATTCCTGTAGTTTTTCCTTGCCATGGGGCCACACTACAAAAGTGTCATCTACGTATCTGTAGAACACCTTTGGTTTATGGCGAGCAGTGTTCAGTGCCACATCTTCAAAGTGCTCCATGGACAAGTTGGCAATACTTGGGGCCATGAGGGAACCCATGGCAACACAATCTGTTTGTTCATAGAATTTACCACCACATTTGAAGTACGTTGTGGTTAACACGAGACGAAAGAGTCTGAGTGTGTACTCATCGAAGTGATCTTCGAGTAGAGCCAAGGAATCATCCAGCGGCACCCGGGTGAAAAGAGAAGTGACATCAAAGCTGCCTAGTAGATCCTTCTCGTCCAAGCGTAACCCTTGGAGTACTGTAACAAATTCTGTCGAGTTCTTGACATGGTGAGGGCACTGACTCACGAGTGGTTTTAACAGGTGTGCTAGGTGCTTGGCTACACCGTATGTTTGAGAATTTATGGTGTTCAATATAGGACGTAGTGGGACATTCTCCTTATGGATCTTCGGGAGGCCATACAGTTGCGGTGATGGTGCCCGAGGCACTCGATCTTCAAAGAGGCAGTGGAGATACCTATGCACAACAATTTAGTAAAGAGGGATAGCGGTTTTCTGCTCAGTGCAGCGTGGAATCCCACAATTGACAAAATATGTCAGGAACACCCTGATCTGAAGGCAGCAGCATCTGCAGACAGATTGCATAGCGACCGGGTCTCGACGCTGGGCCGCGCCGCAGCCCCCACCACCACTACCGATGTGATACCCCCTTCCGGAGGGACGTGATTGGCCAGCCTACAGTAGTGGACAACAGCCAAGCAGCTATGTAGATATGGAGAACACTGCATGCCGACACTTCTCCAGAAGATGATGGATACGAAACTCATTGAAACATTGCGACAAGATGATGCCACCACTTGGCTGATAACCCGAAAAGAATTCATTAGTGGAATATGCCGAGAAAGACTGCTGTCTCATACAGTAATAGTGTGTTTTGCCAGTGCAGTCTAAGCTGCACCTCACCTCTCATTCCCTAAGCTGCCCTAACTGTTGCTTGCTCACACCCACTAGTCCATCACTGTAAGTCACTCTTACCCATCCACTCTTACTTGCCCATTCTTTCTCATTCATTCAACCCAACACATTGTCATTATCTCTTTGTGTCTCTGTCTCCTGTCTCCAAGCCACATTCTGCTTCATTCTGTCTTGCTACTATCGTCTCCTGTCACTGCCACTATCTCCCTCTTGCCCCCTCTTACTATCTTATTCATTCCTTCTCACTGCACCTGTCTCTTCTCACTGTCACTATCTCTCTCTTCCTTGTTATCACTGTTGTAGACTCTGTGTCTCCTCATCACTGGCTCTTACCTATTTTTACTTTCTCCTTCTCTTCATTCCTCTCCCACTGGTACTGTCTGCTTCACTCTTTTCCCAGCTCTGTTCTGTCACTGTCAACTGTGTTCCATTGTGTTTGTGGCCCTCTCTTTCTCTCATACTGCAATTCTCTCTTTTTCTCCTTTCAGTACCACAACCACTGTCTATGGTCATCCAGTTTTAATTACTTTTCTGTCTCCTTCCCACTACCACTGTCTCCTTCTCTCTCAGCATAAAAAAGTGTGAATACACTAGCATGCCAAAATCTTTAAGATAATTTTTAAAGGTGCTGGGTAAGGTAGAATGAAGCAGTTGGTTGGTACCCCATTTTTCAGTCAGTCCTTTAAATGCGAACATATTTATCTTTTTTATTACATTGATCAGAGCATTCTTCCGCTAATTCCTGTCTTTTCTCTACTGCAGTAGGGCAGGTCACTCATATGAAAAGAACTTGATGGGTCAGTAAAATTTTGATAGTTTAATTAGTTGAAATTGAAATAATGCAGAACTAAATTTACACTTCAGACCAGATTTTACATGCACGTAAGTTTTCTGCGTGCTTCAGTTTTACAATACAGGGCTCCCAGATCACTTATGATGATAACGGAGACACTGTACAGCATATTTCTCCATGCTATGTCATTTTATAAACTACATTTTCGCCTCACACTGGATTTTATGTCCATATATTACATGTACAAGTAGGGTAGCTTTGAACCTCTGTATCTTGGAAATGGATAAAGATATCACGAAAAGTTTCAAGGTTGTTGTAGATCAGGGTCTTAGGAATATACCATAAAAATTACAGCCATTTGCTGCTTTGATTCTATCTTGTAAAAGAGATCAGAATAAAGATGGAATGCTAGATTGCATTTTACCTCAGAATGCTTATTGTTTGTAAGTGGGATAAATCACATATTGTACAGCAGAAATAAATATTATTATGTTTCGTTTGCATCTAGTATTGGAATCAAACAGAACTCCACACTGAACCTTTTGCACCCTTTTAAATTTCTTGTTATGATGGTATCACTTTAGGAGAGCAGTAAGTTGGATGATACAGTACAATGCAACAAAGTATGTCTGTGTACATAATGAATAATCAGACTTAGTACATAAAATAAATTAGACTTGGGTTCTAATAGAAATATAATATAATGTGAGCACCGACTGACAATGCTTGAAAAAGGACCCAGTACTCAGCTATCAAATTACTAAGAAGCCTGCTTAAAAACTGTGAGACAACGTACATGACACTTCTTTACAAAGAAGCTAAAAGACTATCTGGTGTAAAAGGAGTTTTACAGTGTTGATCAGTACTGCTCACATTATATAATAGAAATGTTCATGTGATAGCATGCTGATGGCATCCAATTCTCGCAATACCAGACTTCTGCTTGCCAGCGGAATTAAGCTGCTAAACATAAAATAAATCTATATGGATCATTAGGGATGTGTAAGACACATATTCAGTAAGATAACTCATTTTAACTAAACATTAACATTATTATTCACAATTAACTTAGAAGTACAAAAATGGCGATCTTATGTTTATAGGGACAGAAGAAGAAGTCGATAGCAAGGACTAAGAGTACATAATAATTCCATCAAGTCTAATATACTGAGCCCAAAATTCCAAGATTATACACATTTCTCAGCATGCTGCTTAATTACACGACAAAATTTAATTTGTTGTACTTTGCATATCTGTCTTGGAGACCGCAGTTCTGTTTTGTTAAACAAAAACCATGTTTCAGGGGTGTTTCTTGATAATGGATAGTTATTGAGATATCCACTGCTGATGGCAAAAAAAGGTGAAAAACGCTTTTGAGAATTTTCTCAGGAACTGCCCATAAACTAAATGGTGCCTACACAACCCCTTAAGGAACACTGTAAACCACATCTAATGCAAAAAGAGCCAACTGATTTGTTTAAAAAAAAAAAAAAAAAAAAAAAAACGCCAGCCAGAAACATATTAAGAAAGAAGAAAGTCTTCTGAAACATGCAGAAACTGCTTCAAAAGACTAGGCATCTTAACTTTTCCCTCCTTGTACATATATAAAACTATACTATATGTCACAAAAGATAGTGCAGAGTGGACTACAAATGCTAGTGTACAAGGCTGCAATCTTGAAGGAGTCGATGATTATTAGGTTTCGGTAGAAGTTTTGGCACGATGTCTGCCTATATTCAGTGTGAAATTACGTGGCCTACTGTTAGTTGGGCTGACTTGTTTTCCTTGTAAAGTGGTGCATTGTGTCAGTCTTTTGTGTGGCTTCAGTAGCTGCTAGTCTTACACTTAAAATAACTATGTGACACACATTTTAGCGAGTCATGTGGTAAAGGCCAGTTGTCAGCCTATCAAAGATCTTTTGTGAAGGACACATGATTTCTGTGTAACCTGTTCTGTAGGTTATAGAGCCATGCTGAGTGTGGCTGCCAGTGCTTTGCCACACACCTGCAACACTGACCCCACTCCTCCATCCCCAAATGCAATTTGTCAGTTACAAAGATATTTTATTCACACTACACACATATCAAGTGCTGCCCTATTGTGACACAGTAGTTTGGCAGGATCCGTCTTAGGTTAGGAGTTACTTTCTTGTCAAATCTTTAATGCCATAGAGCCTCCTGACCTGCCCAGTTGTGGGTGAGGCTTATGGCAGTTCTATACTTCATGAGTAACATACTTAGAGAGCAAACAAGCAAGACATTCTATTTTATAGACTAGAGTCAATGGAATTCTTGAGCAATGCACATCTACGTTTATACTCTGCAAACCACTGTGAGGTGCATGGCAGATGGTATGTCTCATTATACTGGTTATTAGGGTTTCTTCCTGTTCCATTCACATATGGAGTGTGGAAAGAATGATTGTTTGATGCCTCTGTGCATGCAGTAACTACTCTAATCTTATCCTCCACAATCCCTGTGTTAGCAATATGTAGGGCATTGTAGTATACCCCTAGAGTCATCATTCAGAGGCAGTTCTCGAAACTTAGGTAAAGACCTTCTCAGGATAGTTTACGTCTGTCTTCAAGAGTCTGCCATTTCATTATCTGCAGTATCTCTGTGACATTCTCCCATTGATTAAACAAACCTGTTACCATTTGTGCTACTCTTCTCTGTATACATTCGCTATCCCCTGTTAGTAGTGTTTGGTATGGGTCCCACAACCTTGAGCAGTTATCTAGGATGGGTCACACAAATGTTTTGTAAGTATTCTCTTTTGTAGACTGATTACACTTCTTCAGTGTTCTACCAAGAAACTGAAGTATACCACCTGTTTTACCTATGTGATCATTTCATTTTGTATCTCTGCAAAATGTTACAGCCAGGTATTTGTATGAGTTAGACGATTCCAACACTGAATCATTGATATTATAGTCATAGGATATTACGTTTTTTTTTGTTTCGTGAAGTGCAGAAATTTACATTTGTGAACATTCAGAGCAAGCTGCTAATCTCTGCACCATGTTGAAATCTTATCCAAGATCAGACTAAATATTTATGCAGTTCCTCTCAGATAGTACTTCATTATAGATAACTGCAACATCAGCAAAAAACATCATTTTACTGCACACATCAAAAAAAGTTCTGCATTACCTCAGTTCCGAGAGTTACAGAACCTGTACAGAAAATTGGAATAGAGATCAACATAAACATCATTTCCGCCCTTTTTATTGCTCATGAAAACCACACATTGTGTGTTGTACCAGCATACAGTGAGACTTTCAGAGGTGGAGGTTCAGATTGCTGTACACACCAGTACATCTAATACCCAACAGAACATCCTCTTGCATTGATGCTTGCTTGTATTTGTCATGGCCTAATATCCACAAGTTCGTCAAGGCACTGTTGGTCCAGATTATCCCACTCCTCAATGATGATTCGGCGAAGATCCCTCCGAGTGGTTGGTGGGTCACGTTGTCCATAAACAGCCCTTTTCAGTGTATCCCAGGCAGGTTCGATAGGGTTCATGTCTGGAGAACATTCTGGCCACTCTAGTCGAGTGATGTCGTTGTCCTGAAGGAAGTCATTCACGAGATGTGCATGATGGGGGTGCAAATTGTTGTCCGTGAAGACGAATGCCATGCCAATATGCTGCCTATATGGTTGCAGTATCGGTCAGAGGATGGCATTCACATATCGTACAGCCATTTTGGCACCTTCCACGACCACCAGCGGCATACATCGGCCCCACATAATGCCACTCCAAAACAGCAGGGAACCTCCACCTTACTGCACTCACTAGACAGTGTGTCTAAGGCATTCAGCCTGACACTCATTGATGAACAGAACGTGATGCCAATCCTGAGCGGTCTATTTGGCATGTTGTTGGGCCCATCTGTACCACGCTGCATGGTGTCGTGGTTGCAAAGATGGGCCTTGCCATGGACATCAGGACTGAAGTTGCACATCATGCAGCCTATTACGCACATTTTGAGTCATAACACGATGTCCTGTGGCTGCACGAAAAGTATTATTCAGCATGGCGACATTGCTGTCAGGGTTCCTCCAAGCCATAATCCATAGGTAGAAGTCGTCCACTGCAGTAGTAGTCCTTGGGCGGCCTGAGTGAGGCATGTCATCAACAGTTCCTGTCTCTCTGTATCTCCTCTATGTCCAAACAACATCAATATGGTTCACTCTGAGACACTTGGACACTTCCGTTGTTGAGAGCCCTTCCTGACACAAAGTAACAATGTGGATGCAATTGAACCACAGTATTGACCATCTAGGCATGGATGAACTACAGACAACACGAGCTGTGTACGTCCTTGCTGGTGGAATGACTGGAACTGATAGGCTGTCGGACCCCCTCCATCTGCTAGGCGCTGCGCATGCATGGTTGTTTACATCTTTGGGTGGTTTTAGTGACATTTCTGTACAGTCTGTGATACAATATCCACAGTCAATGTCTATCTTCATGAGTTCTGGGAACCGTGATGATGCAAAACTTTTTTTGATGTGTGTATTAATGTTGTATGAAGGTCATTAATATACAACATGAACAGCAAGGGTCCCAACACACTTCCCTGGGGCACACCCAGAGTTACTTCTACATCTGACCGAGCAAGGTGGCGCAGTGGTTAGACACTGGACTCGCATTCGGGAGGACGACGGTTCTATCCCGCGTCCGGCCATCCTGATTTAGGTTTTCCGTGATTTCCCTAAATCGCTCCAGGCAAATGCCGGGATGGTTCCTTTGAAAGGGCACGGCCGACTTCCTTCCCCATCCTTCCGTAATCCGACGAGACCGATGACCTCACTGTCTGGTCTCCTTCCACAAACAACCCCCCTTCTACATCTGATGATGACTCTCCATTCAAGATAACATGTTCCATCCTCTCTACCAAAAGGTCCTCTATCCAGTCACAAATTTCATTTGATACCCCATATGATCATACCTTTGACAGTAAGTGTAGGTGTGGTACCAAGTCAAATGCTTTTTGGAAATCAAGAAACACTGCATTTATCTGGTTGCCTTGATCCAAACCTTCAGTATGTCATGTGAGTAAAGTCTGAGTTGGGTTTCACATGATTGATGTTTTTTAATACCATGCTGGTTGGCATTGAGGAAGTCATTCTGTTCAAGATACCTTATTATGTTTGAGCTCAGAAAATTTTGTAAGATTTTGCAACAAATTGATGTCAAGGATATTGGACAATAGTTTTATGGACCACTTCTACTACCCTTCTTGTATACGGGTGTGACCTGTGACCTTTTCCAAGAAATGGGCACAGTTTTTTGATTTGCATGCAAACTTAGGTCATTTTTTTCTTCCTTCCACTGACTAAAGTGTGATTCTAATAACTGTATGCAAGGGGTGGTCCTAATAAATTAGTTGTGGTGTGCCACTATGCACATTATTACCATGCAAGAGTGAACGAGAATCACTGAACTTTTGTTGAATTAAATATGGAGTAGTGAATCAGAATTTATTACAGAAAGACAGACAAATAACATAATAGACAAGCAGATTGCCACAGTCCTCTCTTGAAGATTGTATGCCATACACATAAGAAACAAGAAATTATTCTCTGAATAACAGGACCAAACAAATAAACATCTGCGATGTTGGGGTAGTTATGTGGACTGGTGACCGACCAATACATGAAAAATATCAAGCAAATAGAATCTGCCATGCCTTAATAAAATTGATGGTCGCCACAACTTTTACTGTAATGCAACTCATGTGGAATGTGTTCTAGCATAAAGTGAAGCGCTGCCATGCCAGGCGGGAACGTTAGAGCAGAGAGGGCTGTGAGATAACATCAGCTAATTGCATGCTGGCCAACCCCTCTCCAGGATGACAATGCAACGGCAGTGCCCTCTACATGAAGAGGGCATAAGCACCATGGCGGTTAGCTGTAACCCAGTTCTACGAGTTCTACAGGAGCGTCAAGTCCAGTGACCTAGATAGAAGCATCCCCTGTATTACTTCACTTGTATTGGAATCATTATACTGAAGGACATTAATTATATTGCATGTCACCCTTTGCTTGCAACACATCTGTATTTCTCAAAGTTAAGTATTGTCATTTAATTTCTGTAATAATATTCATTAATACGATTTGCTTAAATTGGTGTCTAGCAATCTGAGAAAGCAGGTTTCCTGGGCACCCTGTATTTGATAAGTAGGCAGGATACAACAGAAAGGAATTGGATAGTGTACTGACCTAAAGCCAATAAATATTGAATTGAGCCTCTATTTTATTTCCTGAAATCAGAAGTTAAACATGCCTAATAAATGAAGCAAGCACTCTAAGCATTGTGGATGGGACAGCACATTCTTACCAATCAAAACTGAAGTCTGCAAAATTTAGTAATGAAGGCAGGAACCCAAAGGCTCACATCTTGATCCTCACCCCAGACGATTGTCCATCAGATCCAGAATCTGGGCAACATACCACGAAAATCAAACAGTATCTTATTTAAACTGTATTATTTAACAACTATTATAAGTTGTGTAAAAATGTTCACACTATTATATACTGGACATCTACCTTAATAGAATCCTTGATTATTTTCATTTTTGTTTTGTTAAAAATAAAGTTATGATGCTACAAAGTAAAATTCTCATAGTGTGCATATATTAACAATGCTCACTGTAGGTCTATCTCTTTCAGTTTCAATATTTTTTTGGGAGTATTCACATCTGAGAGAAGCTGTACTCCACATGTAGCTTTTTCACAACCAACAACAGATTGTTGCAAATGTTTACACTATGTTCAATGTTCAATGCTTTGATTTTCTATCTTCTTGCTTGTTTTCTCTGGTACCGCAGATCTTAAACTTAAAGGTACAGCAGAGGGTTCATACAAAAGAATAGATTTTTATTTTTTATTTTAAATTGGCAAGTGTAGTCTCCTATTACTCCCAGGATCTGAGAATACTGATTTATATTTCTGTAGAAAATTGTATAATTCCTTCTTCTATTCATCTCATAAGATGATAGATTCATAAGCTTTACCATATATTTCATCATTACAAATCTGTATATCCATAATAGATTTTTCCTTGCTTGCACATTAGCAACTAACTGCATAGTTTTTTCCAATACACTCTTTTTATCTGTTCCTGGACTCATTTTAAAAAGTACTGATATTGATAATCATCAGCTTTCCAATACAGTAATTCCACATCACAATCTAAAGTCACATTATATATCAGAAACCAGTCTATGCCAAATAATACTTGTATATTAACATTAGATACTATTAGTAAAGTTTGCATAAACTGAAAATTTTCTATGTTTGTAGGTACTTGTCTTTCTTGATTGATTAACATACTTTTGCTTCCCGTAATACCTATGATATATACACCAGTTTAATTCTCTGGTGCCCACAGTGCAAAATATGTCTTCTAATTGACATGCTTATTATGAATATCAGCCCGCTACACTGCTCTTTAAGTGGTTCTTATTTTATAAGTTATTCATGATGAGCCCATTTCGGTGTATTGCCATCATCAGGTGCTCTGTAAATACTCAAGTAAGTGATGGTCTTAATATAATGGTCTATAATATGATCAGAAAAGTAATTATGAAAAATAAAAATCTAAAATGAAAATCTAAAATAAAACCAAACCAAATTCCAGACGAAAACATAATTAGAACAAAACCTATAAAAATAATGAAAAATGACCAAATTTCCACACATCACTTATTTACAATGGTAATTATGTAAACATGTAATATCCCTCATCCACTGTCATCCAAACTGTCAAGAAAAATGCATACAAAAAACCAACTAAAATCAGATACACAACTCCACTGTACATCTAAGGAGAAACTAATAATTCTAAAAAAGGCAGGACATGGCAGCAATGACATTACATGTAGGGTAAAAACATCTAATGATGTATTATAACTTTTCTAATCACAGCCACAGACCACTATATTAAGACCATCACTTACTTATGTAGGCAATATGCCAAAATGGACTCATCGTGAATAATTTATAAAATAAAAACCATTTAAACGCCAGTGCAGCTGGATGATATTCATAATAATAATATACACTGGTAACAGGCAGTATGGGACACAGGATTTATTTCTCATTGGTTGGGATAAATCTTGTGAGATCAGTACAATCTCACTACCAGAGTCTATATAAATAACCACATTTCTCCTGTATATTTCCCTAACTATTATTAGTTTTGGCTGACTTTCTTCTATTTTCTCCTTCTCATCCACCAACTGCTCTCATGTAGGTATCTTATGGATAAAAGCGATTGACTTTTCCATGTATGGCGCTATGAATGTCGTGTCATATCCTGGATCCTGACCAGTGCCTCAGGATGTTCCACATTCTCTGTTATAATTGTAGGATAATTCAATTTAATTACCCCATTACTTGACACAGATCCCTTTATAAGTATTGTGATATCAACATGATTGTTGACTGTGTTTGGTACAAACACTTGTGACTATATATTATTCTTTCTCCTGTCTTTTGAATTACTTCAATTGTTATTTTGGTTATGAATATGACAAACGTTAGTTCCTATTTTCTTAGCAAATTGGTTGGGAAAACACTTGCCCTCCATGTTGTCATGTTCCAAGTTTTGTCCTTGGACATTCTCACTATATTTTTTATTTAAAGAATCTAGCTCTTCAATGAAGGTCAGCAAATCACCTCCGAGTATCCACCCTCGATACCACATTTCCTTTCTTACATAGTGTGGTAATCTGCATGACAATACTTTCACGATTCTGCTCATAGTTTATCTTAATATTCAGATAAAGTTAGGTGTCATTCACTGTATTTCTTATAGTTTCCCCAAGAACTATTGTAATATTTTGGGGCTAGTAATTCTAAAGTCAGCTTTTCCTGGGTGGTGGAGGACAGGTGTTTTGAACTTTTCCTGAAAATTATCCCATGATTTAAAATCTACATGAGCAGTACTCCATTCTGCCACATCTCTAATATGTTTTCTTATAGTCTTCCCATTTATTAGGTAATGACTCAGAAAATGTTCACAAAAAATAAGTTGGTACACACCTCCACATCAGGATTGAACTTTGGAAAATGTTTTGATAACTTCATGATATTTCCTAGTTGAAGTTCCTCTTTTGTATCACTTGATGCCTCAGTATTATTGATAGTTATTTTCTTATTAAGTTGTCACTTGGTATTTTCTAATACTTCTCATAACTTCTAATTTTCCATCTGACGTTTTACAGTATTGCCCAAAGAATTGGTGGTAGCACTATTGGACTCAACCTTATCTTGTATTTTTTGTTCAGGTAGTTTCTGTAGACTTTCCTCTAAACTAGTCCAATTGTATGGGTCATCAGTTACTTCACCAAGTTCTCTATTTTGTTCTACCATCTCTACTCGGTACCGAGCAAGGCGGCACAGTGGTTAGACACTGGACTCGCATTTGGGAGGACGACGGTTCAATCCTGCGTCCGGCCATCCTCATTTAGGTTTTCCGTGATTTCCCTAAATCGCTCCAGGCAAATGCCGGGATGGTTCCTCTGAAAGGGCACGGCCGACTTCCTTCCCCAATCCGATGAGACCGATGACCTCGCTGTCTGGTCTCCTTCCCCAAAACAACAACAACAACAACAATCTACTCGGGCTTGCATATCTGAGATTTGAATATATGTACACTTTTGAATTCATCGGTTGAAAATTCCACTTTTTTTTTTCATCATATCATTTACTTCTTTAGACTGTTCTTTAACCTCCTACCATACTAAGTTGCACTGTGTTTCTACCTCAGTCTGTAACTTCTAAGGTAGCTTTGTTCAGATTACTTCTATATTAGAAATTTTATCATTTATTTCCTATTTTGAAGAGTCTACTTTTGTAGCTGTCTCCCCTTGTCTTTTTAAATTTGATGCATTCATATTTAAGTTCTTCTAATTCCTTCCCTTGAGCCTTAATAAGGTCCACAAAGCCCTCCATTTTTTCATCCAAACTGGCATACATCTTTAACAACAATAGATACATCCTCGTATGTACTCAAACAAAGTCTCTATATTTTCGCCTGACTACCCTAAGCCAGTAAAATATGGTTTTACAACTCTTCACAGACTGAATACTAATGAAAAAAGTCTTAGGTCTTTGCTGTTTACAGCTCACCTTATCAGGCACACAGCTAACTATTCTGTGCTGCCAATGTGTCATGTGTGGGCCAACTGATGCAGCAATGAGCATAGCGATTGCATAAGCCAGCTCACCAGCCACTGCACTGTGAAGTGGAGCTGCACTACTGACATGCTGCCAGATTTCTTCCATGTCATTGATAAAATTCTTTGGCACTGGTGACCTCAATGCTTTGGTCGTCTAACATCCTATGCCCAACTCTTTATAATAATTAACATTTTCTCTGTCTTAACCAAATTACAGTTATTTCTTCTTAAATATTCAAATTAATTCAGGCAACATTGTATTTTCTTCCATTATTTTCATCAAAATTTTTGAAAATTCCTTTTATTATTTTTAAGGTCACTTTCTCCATTACTGTTACGGACACAATCATGGAAGAAATCAAGGAAACAGAAAATGAAGATCTCTGCGACTTTGTTTTTGCTGATGACATTGCCATTTGGGGAGAGACAGAAATGTAGGTTCAGAGGTGACTGGATTACTGGAATAACAAATTTAAAGAATTTAAGTTGACTCTGATTAAGAGAAACGTAGTGCCAATGAAGGAGAGTAGGACACCCACACCTTGTGACACCATACTGGAAGGAGTGAGGGTTGAATGTGTGAAAAGTTTCATTTGTCTGGGTGGTGTCAAGTGATTGAAGTGCCAAACTAGAAGTTTTAAACAGAGCAGCAAAAGATCCAGCTTCTTACACCAAGTATGAGACCAAATTTGAGACAAGGGAGTTTTTCTAAGAGCTAAACAGACCATGAGTAAAACTATCTGCCACCAATCATGACTTATAGTCTGGAGATCTGTGTCATAAATACGAGAGAAGAGAATCAGATACAAACTCTAGGGGGGGGGGGGGGGTGGAGATAGATTCAGGAATGAATATGTAAGGAGAGACCTACAGATGACTATGACCATGCCGCAAGATTGAAGCGGTTAGGTCCTATGATGCGAATGCACCCAATTTGAATTCCATGTTCATATTTGGAGATGGAGATACCAGGAAAAAGACCGATTGGGCAGCCTAGGAACAGATGAGCAGAGCAGATCAATAGTGATCTCGAGAGGAGAGGAGAATGTGGGATGCAGTGGAAGGAGAAAAAAATATAACAGGACAGATATCAATGGAGGCATATCATTCATGAAGCTCCTACCTGGTTCACTGGAAGGAAATCCTCAGGATGATGATGCTTAAGGGTCTCTTCTTTTGATGTCACATTTCCATGTCCTTGCACTTTGGTTGCCAAAATGGACTGAAAAAAATGGGTTTTGGTATGATGTGTTCCACCCACACATGATCTGTCACCTTGCAGATATGTGCACAAACTTTTACCTTATAAACATCTTGTGCTCACTGATCATGTCATTTACTGTAGTGAACCTGCTATGCAACACCACTAGCCTGAGATGTGTCCACTTGACAATGGGCTTCTTCACCTTTTGCAGGGACAGATGCTGAAAGAGAGCTCAAATTCATTCAAGCTACAAAAATGACACAGTCACTTTGCTAGTCACTCTTCTGTATTATAAATGCAATCTTTGTACTGTACAATTTCATTTATAGTTGTGGGTGAACAGATCTCTCTTAACCTTAGCTCAAAGTAGATGACAACATGTACTCATGTACTGACATGACATTACAGAATGACAGTTCTCATATATAATCCTCAATTCTTCTAGTGTTGATATCACCACCCACATCTCTTGCTTTGTGACTTCCAAGGCACTGACAAGCCATGATACCAAATCATAAGTGGCCCTTGTGATGAAGCAAGCTGGGATATTTTTACTTCCCCTCATGTTTTGCCATCTGCCTCTTTAAAATTAATTTTTTCATTTCTGATTACCACAGACATACATGAGAGTAATCTGCATTTCCATAAAAGAGAAAGGTTGGCCCTCAGTTTTAAGGAATATAACACCAGATCTAATTGTGTGCTTAGTTTTATGTATGTAATTGATTTTCTAATTTATTTTGACTATTCCTAGTTAATATCTTCCATTATGGGGTGAAATCAGTAACTGTTTCATAAATCAAATTTTATTGTTGACTTATAAGCAAATATAAATTCTGTACTAATTGTAAACATTGTGAGGAACAACTAATGGTATTCTTGAAGCATCTATTTGGCTCTATTCTAAAACATGTTAGCAAAGTCAGCTCTTAATTAATTCCAAAGTAATTTCCAGTTTCATCAAAAGTATTGTTTGTGTAACTATATTTGTTAATTTTATGATTTAAACAAATAATAAGGCTTAACTCTTGTAGTAGAAGAAACTGTTAAAAAGACACAGTTTTTTGATGTATGCAGCTGATTGAAGGAGTTAAGTTTAACTGCAATTTTTGTAACTTAGGCACTGAAACTATACATTTATTGATGTTTATTATTGTGATGATATTTAAAAGCCCAGCTTTTGGTCATAAGACAGTCAGTCCACAGCCTAGTTTAACACGAGGAACCTGTATTGTTTAGATCAGTAACAATGCATCAACTTAACCGTGAAATAAGTGTAATAGGCCGTGTCTAAAACAACCTATTAATGAGGCCTCTTGAAAGTTAAACAATAGTGTTCTGGTCATATAACTGTGTATTATTGGGGGTTGTGAACAGTGAAAGTAAAGAACTGTGAAATGTAAATGTGCACCTGTCGACTACATCATTTAAAGTAGTCAGTGTTGAACTTCCAACCCCCCATTTTTCAGCCAGTATAGCAATGCAGTACATCAATACTGTGGACCATCAATGAAGAAATAAAGCAGGTGAATGTCACAACCTCCACAGAAAGTGGAGACACCTGTCATCGTACCTTGTCGATGTTCTGACTAAACATCTTTTGCACCAATCTGCACATTGTCGAACCATTGCATGCACACCTAGCAACTATCCAGACAAAATTTTTGGTTTCCAAGAACATCATTCGTTGGCTGAGTGGTTAGAAATGGAACATGTTATTCCACAGAATTAACATGCTGCACCACTCCATCTGTCAAAAGATTATAAAAAATGTTGTTGTTATCTTCCACTATTCCTCAACCAAGCTTTAAATGAAAATGTAAAACGTTCATTTTACTTAAATATGTTCTGTAAATATTTTGTAGGACTACCCAGTGGCAACATAACTCTGTCAATTGCTGCATTTTCAAAGCAATTAAAATGTCATGTCTCATGATGGAGCTCTGCTCCTTTGCAAGAATTTACAGTTTATTTATTTTTTATTTTTAAATGCAAAAGCTAGTTGAATTCTTAATTCTAATTTTCTTCCAAATGTACTCAGTAGAAGGGACAACAACAGAAAGCTGAAAATTTTGATAGCTTAAGCTGTTGAAAAAAAATTGCTGCTAGGCTAAAGATGATACTGAGAAATCATAATTAGTAGTTATGAGATCTTGTCAAATTCTGTTCTATGCTTGACTGAAAAGTACTTGGAACTGATATTTTTTTGAGTCAGCAGTCTTCTGGCTAGTTTGATGCGGCCTGCCATGAATTCGTCTCCTGTGCCAACCTCCTCATCTCAGAGTAGTACTTGCAACCTATGTCCTCAATTATTTGCTGGGTGTATTCCAATCTCTGTCTTCCTCTACAGTTTTTTCCCTCTACAGTTCCTTCCATTATCATGGAACTCATTCCCTGATATCTTAACAGATGTCCTGTTACCCTGTCCCTTCTTCTTGCTGGTGTTTCCCACATGTTGCTTTCCTCTCAAATTCTGCACAGAACCTCCTCATTCCCTACCTTATCAATCCACCTAATTTTCAACATTTGTATGTAGCAGCACATCTCAAATGCTTCAGTTCTCTTCTATTCTGTCTCTCCCACAGTCCATGTTTCACTACTATACAATGCTCTGTTCCCAATGCATATTCTCAGAAATTTCTTCCTCAAATTGTTTGATACTAGTAGATTTCTCTTAGACAGAAATGCCCTTTCTGTCAGTGCTACTCTGCTTTTGATGTCCTCCTTGCTGCATCCATCATTGGTTATTTTGCTGCTTAGGTAGCAGAATTATTTAACTTCATCTATTTCATGACCATCAATCCTGATGTTAAGTTTCTCACTGATCTCATTTCTGCTACTTCTCATTACTTTTGTCTTTCTTCAATTTACTCTCAATCTATATTCTGTACTCAGAAGACCATTCATTCCATTCAGCAGCTCATGTAATTCTTCTTCACTTTCACTGAGGATAGCAATGTCATCAGTGAACTATATCACTGATAACCTTTCATCTTGAATTTTAATTCCACTCCTGAGCCTTTCCTTTATTTCCATTATTGCTTCTTCAATGTACAGATTGAACAGTGGGGGCAAAAGATTATATCCCTGTCTTACACCCTTTTCAATCTGAGCCCCTGTTCTTGGTCGTCCCCTCTTATTATTCTCTCTTGGCTCTTGTACATATTGCATATTATCTGTCTCTCCCTACAGCTTAACCCCTATTTTTCTCAGAATTTCATACATCTTGCAACCTTTTACATCATAGAACGCTTTTTCCAGGTTGAAAAATTCTATGAATGTGTCTTGATTTTTCTTTAGTCTTGCTTCCATTATCAACCCCAATGTCAGAATCGCCTCTCTGATGCCTTTACCTTTCCTAAAGCCAAACTGATCATCATCTAACACATCCTCAATTTTCTTTTCCTTTCTCTTCTCTATTGTTCTTGTCAGCAACTTGAATCCATGAGCTTTGTAGCTGATTCTGCGATAATTCTCACACTTGCCAGCTCTTGCAGTCTTTGGAATTGTGTAGATGATATTTTTCCGAAAGTCAGATGATATGTCGCCAGACTCATACATTCTATACACCAATATGAATAGTCATTTTACTGCCACTTCTCACAATGATTAAAAAATTTTGATGGAGTGTTACCACATCTTCTGCCTTACTTTATGTTAATTCCTCCAGAGCTCTCTTAAATTCTGATTCTAATTCTGTATCCCCTATATCTTCTAAATCAGCTCCTGTTTCTTCTTCTATCACATCAGACAAATCTTCCCCCTCACAGAGGCCTTCAGTGTACTCTTTCCACCTATCCACTCCCTCCTCTGCATTTAACAGTGGAATTCCCATTCCTGTCTTAATGTTGTCACCCTTGCTTTTAATTTCACTGAAGTTTGTTTTTATTTTCCTATATGCTGAGTCAGTCCTTCCGACAATCATTTCTTTCTCGATTTATTCATGTTTCATGTAGCCATTTCATCTTAGCTACCCTGCACTTCCTATTTGTTTTATTCCTCAGTGAGCTATATTTCTGCATTGCTGAATTTCCCTGAACATTTTTGTACTTTCTTCTTTCATCAGTCAACTAAAGTATTTCTTCTGTTTTACGTGGTTTCTTTGCAGTTACCTTCTTTGTAACTATATTTTTCTTTCCAACTTCTGTGGCTGGCCTTTTAGAGATGCCCATTTCTCTTTAACTGTACTACCTACTGAGTTACCCCTTGTTGCTGTACTAAAGCCATCTTTATTCCAAAGGAATAATACATACACACATGAAATAAAAATAGTACATAGGTCTATATTACCTTGCCAGTACCCCCACTGCAATGGGAGCTTACATAGGGTGACACTCCTCAAATGTATATATTACATAGAAAGATAAAAATAAACATAACAAATTTACAAAATAAGAACATGAAACTAGTAATAAAGACATTATTGCCCCTGTGACAGACCCCAGGAGTTAGGGAGAGAGAAGCCAGCACTCTACCCAACGCCAGCTCTGGGCATCAGGTGCTGTGCCATCATTCGCTCAAAGATCCTAAATTATGCCCAGCACGACGTCAGCATCCTGGACGAGATGATGGAGAACTACCGCACCTTGAAGCCCAACTTCAGGAGGTAGCTCACGGACTGTGGGGACCATGTTCCCCTCCAATTCAAAGTGGCTGACAAATAGGTGATGTTCTGGATGCCAGGATGCAGGTCAAGGATGGCACGCCTGATGGACAGCATGTTGTACTTCACCGCCTTATGCTGGTGGCACCATTCAAGCCGGAGGTGGTTGCTGACTATCTGGGCATCAACTATGTGGGCTGGCCATCTTTGTCTGCAATGATGTCAGGCTTGCGGAGTCCTTCCGATGTTCGAAGGTGGGGTTCCAATGAGATGTCGAAGCCCCTTTGCACGAGTCCACGTGCCAGGTACTCAACAACAGCCTCATGACGTCTCATGCGGGACCCGTGCATTTACATGCAAGCCTGGATGATGTGGTTGGTGGTCTCAGTGGCCCTGCAGCCCACACAGCATCGATTGTCAACCATGTGCTCGTGATTGTGTTGCACCTCGGAGGGCAAGGTGTTGATGCGGGCATGGATGGCATTGATGAAGTCGCTCCCAGAGAGGAGACGACTGGTGTCAGTGACTGACTTGGAGAGGGCTGCACCGCTGAAGGCAATGTGCAAGCAGGCTGCCCACAGGTCCCCAACCTGCTCCCGCAATGTGCAAGCGGGCTGCCCGCAGGTCCCCAACCTGCTCCCGCATCGTGAGGAGATAGCCTTCCCACGTCAAGTGCTGCTCAAGTGCCGTGACCTTGAGCTGCACCGTGCGCAGGCTGCATCATCTGCAGCTGGCCCCATCTTCTGCAGCAGGAGTTGGACCCACCTTAGGGTAGGGCCCATCCAGCAGGCTGATGGAATGCTGAGGCCCCATGGGCTACAGGAGAGTGGAAGCAGCCCAAGGGAGTGTCTGCCAGGATGTGGAACCAGCTTCTGACAGCTGCTCGCACCATGATGTCTGTGGCATTCAGGGCACCGATCTGGATGTGACTGAGGGCCAGCCCATGATACAGGCCCGGCAGCAGCATGTGGGCGAGAGCATAGAGGCGCTGTTGCAGCTTCAGGGAAGCCTGGATGATAATGTCCAACTGCTCCTGCAGATGGCGGCGAGGATGGAACAAGCACTGACCAGAAGAGGAGAACTGCAGCCCCAGGTAATGGAAGGTCTCACCCACATGTAGGGCTGGCACGGTGGCGTTGCCAGCTGTGAAGGTGATGGAGTCATCCATCTTCACCATCTCCTCATGACCGGAGGCCAGTAAGGTGAGTGTGAAACACTTCCGCTCGTTGATGTGCAGCCCCAGATGGGCAAGGGCTGCATCGATGAAGGACTACAGGCCCCTCCTCATCGAAGCAAACAGCAGGACATCATCAGCCAAGGCCGTAGTGTTGGCTCTGCAACCTAAAATCCGGGGCCCTATGTTGGAAGCAAGGTGTTAGAAGCATTATATTGACGGCCATGTTGAAAAGGAGAGGGAAGAGAGGATCCCTTTGACGGACCTCCCTTGATGGCTGCATGACCATGCTCACACCACCGCTGCTCGTTATCACCTTTGTGCTGACCCTGTAGCAGCTAAAAATGTAGTTGGCCAATTCGGTTGGAAGGCCATGCTCTTTCAGCATGGAGCATAGGGCAGCATAGTCTACTGAGTTGAACGCCTTAGACGCATCGAGAGATGAAACAAAGACCGAATGCCATGAGTGGACTGCATCAACAAGAGCCTGGTCCAAGATGAATGTGTTTTACAGCATTCCATCCCAAGGGATGAAGGCTCACTGACATTTGTCCACAGCACACAGACATATCAGCCGCAATGCCAGAACCTTATGGAAGGTCCTCACCAGCACCGAGCATATGGTGATGAGACGAAAGTCAGCAGGGGATGCTGGTGCAACTGTTTTGGGGAGTAAGGTGGTCTGGGCATGGAGGAGGTGAGGAGGGAGTGCCCATGCAAGGAGGAGGAGATTCATAATCTTCACCACCACTTCACGCAGCTGGCGGCACCGCTCGGCAGGAGTTAGGCAGCCTGGGCCCGGCAAGAGCTCCTGGGCAGCAGGGTAGTGGCGACCTCTTCTGCTGTGACCAGCCTCCACAGCCACTCAAAGTTGACAGGCTGTGAGTGTGACAGGAGGCGGTCACTGGTGGCGCTAGCAGTGGACGGCGGCTGTTGTTGGAAGAGGTCAGCCCAGAAGTTGTGCAGACTGGGGTTTCAGGTGGCGGCTGTAGCAGGGTGCCATCCAGGAGACCCCACATGCAACATGTGCAGGACTGCCGGAAGACCTCCTGGGTGTGCGTGAACTCCCACTGGCGCGGCTTCTGCTGGCACTGAGGTGGCTCCTGCCACTTAGGTGGTGGGCGTGGTGTGGACCTGTGAATCACCGCCTCTTTGGAGCTGACAGCAGCGAGGGCATCTGGGAGCATGCCCAAGATGGTGGTGGGCTGTGTCCTTGGCCCCAAAACTGATGATCAGTCTAGGACCGAGAAGCACTGCACAAACACAGGAAGCCCCGCAAGGTGCTCCCAGATGGCCACATTGACCCTGGCGTCTGGCGGTGATATCCCCAGTGGTGTCATACTGTCCTCACCCTGCATCCATTGGCAGTGACCTTGCCAGCCCCAGGCTGGACACCAGTCCCTCCTTGTCCCTCTCCCACAGGATGACCAGAAACTCCTGCGCACGCTGGCTGTGTACAGGCTTCTGTCTCTGGCCCCTGGTGGCATCAAGTGTCCTATTGGGAAAGACACCGAGTAGCTCCTGGTTGGTGAAGGTGAACTGGCAGTCCATCCCATGGAAGAGCTCGGCCTCCACCCAGGTGAGTGAGAGGGCCTCCTCCTTGGTCCACCTCATGAGTTTTAGGTCCATGTTGATGGCCACGTTGGCTGCCACCTGGTATTGTCAGTGGTGGAGGACCCCCGACCCGGACTTGGTGGCGAAGGTTCAGGTGCATTCAGGGCATTCATGTGTTTCATCTCATGCAGGACCCTCAGCAGGGTCAGCTGGCTAGGAAGGTGCTGGGGTAGCTGGTTGGCATCTCCAGTGAGAGGGCCAATTTCCCTGTTTTCTGTATTGCTGCCCCCAACTAGAAAGGGTATAATGCGAGGGGGGCTGGTAATCGCACTGACCTGGGAGGACAATCATGACGAAAGTGGCAGCTGAGCACACAATCATTACCAAACAACGTGCGCAAGAGATCTTTCATGCGTCTAGCAATATGGGATGGAGCGCCATCCTGCATAAACATCGTACATTCCAGCAGGTGTTTATCAGCCAGGCTGGGGATGATGCGATTGCGTAACATATCGGCATACCTCTCGCCCATCACGGTAGCAGTTTTGCTGTCCAGCACCATCTCTCGGACATTTTGTTAATTTTTTTTTTTTGGTGCTAATAAAACCCCATGTCATTCCAAGCATGTGCGTCAATTTTTACTTCTCTATCTACATTATTCTGTGGTTTATTAAGTTTTCAAATTTATACTGACTTTTTTATCACCCTGTATATTGTGATCTGAGTCTATATCTGCTCTTGGGCATGAATTACAATCCAGTGTCTGATTTCAGAATCTCTGCCTGACCATGATGTAATCTATCTGAAATCTTCCAGTATCACCTGGCCTTTTCCAAGTATATCTCCTCCTCTTGTGATTCTTGAACAGAGTATTCACTATTACTAGCTGAAATTTATTACAGAACTCAATTAGTCTTTCTCCTCTCTCATTCCTTGGCCCAAGCCCTTTTCTTCCACTCCTTCCTCTACAACTGTATTCCAGTCCCCCACGACTATTAGATTTTCATCTTTTCCTACGTACTGTATTACCCTTTCAATATCCTCACATACTTTCTCTATCTCTTTATCTGCAGCTTGTGACAATGGCATATATATATATGAACTGTCACTATCAGTGTTGGTTTGCTTTTGATTCTGATAAGAACAACCCTATCACTGAACTGTTCTCAGTAACACATTCTCTGTCCTACCATCCTATATGTAACTAATCATACTCCTGTTATACCATTTTCTGTTGCTGTTGATATTATCCTATACCCATCTGACCAGATATCCTGGTCTTCTTTCCATTTCATTTCACTGACCCCTACTGTATCTAGATTGAGCCTTTGCATGTCCCTTTTCAGATTTTCTAGCTTCCCTACCATGTTCAAGCTCCTGACATTTCACACCCCAACTTGTAGAATGTTATCCTTTTGTTAGTTATTCGATCTGTTTCTCATGGTCACCTTCTGCCTGGCAGTCCCCTCCTGAAGGTCACTATTCTGGAATCTTTTGCAAGTGGAGAGATCATCATGACAATTTTTCAATTACAGGTTACTTGTCAAGTGGATACACATTATGTGTCATTAATGCAGTGGTTTCCGTTGCCTTCTGCATTTTCATGCTGTTAGTTGTTGCTGATTCTCCTGCCTTTAGGGACAGTTTCCCACCCCAAGGACAAGAGAGTGCCGCTCCTCTGCCCCCTCTGACAAGGCCATTGACAAGAATGAGGGTGACTTCCTACGCAGGTCTTCGGTTGCCAATGCTGATTATTAATCAAAATTTAAGTAGTGGTGGGTTTTGACCACAAGTCCGAGGATATTTTGATTTATAATCAAAGACACTACCCAAAGATCATGGGGTGTTGTGCTTTGATGTTATGTTGGAAAACATTATATTCATTGTTATGTACTAACATAACACTCTGGACTTACAAATGCCAAAATGTTAGACATTGATGACATTCGTATGCCGATTCTTAATATTGACACACACATAGAATTTTTGAAATTTGCATATGACATTTATGACAAAAAACTATACAAAAAATTGAAATGATAACTAATAAGACAGGCAAGACAAATCAAAGCAAAATGTGATTTTTATAGGTGATATGGACTCAACCTAAAAAAATAAGACTCTGACAGCATTGTGAAAAGTACTTCATAGAAGTGATAAGTACTGTATATAATTTTTAAAAGTCCCTTATGAGACAGAAAATTTTCCAAATACTGAATATTGAGAAGGTCATTGGAATTTATGAGTGCATTTGTACTGCATTACAAGAACAATTTGAACAAAAATGTGGACAGAAATATTTTCTTTATTCTTGTAAAGCTTAGTTGAGGAACAGTGGAAGATAATCACAACATTCTCTTATAATCTATTGACAGGTTGGGTGGTGTAACATATCAATTCTTGGAATAACATGTTCCAGTTTTATCCACTCAGCCCGACGAATGACATTCATGGGAACTGGGAACATTGTTTGGGTAACTGTTAAGTGTGGAACATCCCACTGTGCATCCTCTGATTTCATAAGGTGAAGATGCAGTGTAAAAGACTTAATTTGGAGATTTCAAAGAGTACTAATCAAATATTTCCTTTGAATATAATATGTTAAAGAAAATGTTTGCTACCCCATAAATGTACTCATCAAGTCTCAGTTGAACTATTTAAAATTACTTATTATATTAAAAATATCAAATTTAAATCAATGAAAATATTCAATTTTTGAAAATACAATGTAACTGGATAGATAAAAAATATACTCACCAAGTGGAAACAGGAGGAAACACATATAAAAAGCATTAAAGTTTGTTAGTTTTTGGAGCCAGTGGCTCCTTCTTCTGGCAGAGTTGAAGGGGAAGGAAGAGGAAGTGAAGAAAAACGACTGGTCAGTGTTAGGAAAAGGGGCAGAGTTCAGAAAAGTCGCCCAGAAACCTGGGTCAGGGGAGACTTACTTGACTTCCCTTTTCATCCCGTCCAGTAAGACTCCCCTGACCCGGGGTTCTGGGCAACTTTTCTGAAGTCTAACCCTTTTTCTAAACCTCACTAGTCCTTTTCCTTCACCCCTATTTATTCCTCTTTAACCCTTCTGCCAGAAGAAGGATAGGTCAGACAGTCTCAGGGAAGATCAAAAAGGGCTCCAGTCTCAAAGGGTACAGGGCAAAGAAACAACAAGAATCAACCAAGCAAAAGTCGGTATTGTAGTTGTAAATTGTCATAGCTGTGTTGGAAAAGTACCAGAGCTTCAGGCTCTGATAGAAAGCACTGAAGCTGAACTTGTTATAGGAACAGAAAGCTGGCTAAAGCTGGAGATAAATTCTGCCGAAATTTTTACAGAGGTGCAAATCGTGTTCAGAAAGGATAGATTAAATAAAGTAGGTGGTGGTGTGTTTGTGTCTGTTGGTAGTAGTTTATCTTGTAGTGAAGTTTAAATAGATAGTTCCTTCAAATTACTGTGGGTAGAGGTTATACTCAACAGCCAACCAAAACAATAATTGGCTCCTTATACCGACCCCCCAACTCAGATGATATAATAGCTGAATGCTTCAAAGAAAACTTGAACCTCATTACGAATAAGTACCCCACTCGTACAGTTATAATTGGTGGAGACTTCAATCTACCCTCAATTTGCTGGCGAAAATACATGTTCAAAGCCAGTGGTAGACAGAAAACATCTTCCGAAACTGTACTAAATGCTTTCTGTGAGAATTACTTTGAACAATTAGTTCATGAGCCCACACAAATTGTAAATGGTTGCAAAAACACACTTGACCTCTTAGCCACAAATAATCCTGGTCTAATAGAGAGCGTCATGACGCATACAGGGATTGGTGAACACTAGGTTATTGCAGCAAGGCTCAAAACCATATCAACCCAAGCCACTAAAAATAAACGCAAAATATATCTATGTTAAACAGCAGATAAAAATTCGCTTGATGCCTTCCTAAGAGAGAGTCTCCATTCCTTCCAAGCTAATTATGTAAGTGTAGACCAGATATGGCTCAAATTCAAAGATACAGTATCAACAGCAATAGATTCATAACGGATAAGTTAATAAGAGAAGGGACTGATCCAACATGCTACATAAAACATGCCAGAACACTGTTGCAGAAGCAACAAAAAAAGCATGCCAAATTTAGAAGATCGCGAAATCCCCAAGACTGGCTAAGTTTCACGGAAGCTCGAAATTTAGTGCAGACATCAATATGAGATGCTTTTAAAAGTTTCCACAATGAAATATTGTCTAAAAATATTTTAGAAAACCCAAAGATATTCTGGTCATATGTTAAGTACACCAGTGGCAAAAAAACAGTCAATAACGTCACTGCGCAATAGCGATGGAAATGTTACCGATGATGGTGCCACTAAAGCTGAGTTACTAAATAGTTTTCCGTAATTCCTTCACAGAAGAAGACGAAGTAAATATTCCAGAATTCGAAACCAGAACAATTTTTAGCATGAGTGACATAAAAGTAGATATCTTAGGTGTTGCGAAACAACTCAAATCACTTAAGAAAGGCAAGTTTTCCGGTCCAGATGGTATACCAATCAGGTTCCTTTCGGAGTATGCAAACACAATAGTGCCTTTCTTAGCAATCATATACAACTGCTCACTTGATGAAAGGTCTGTTCCTAAAGACTGGAAAGTAGCACAGGTCACACCAATATTCGAGAAAGGAAATAAGAGTAACCCATTGAATTACAGACCCATATCACTGACCTTAATTTACAGTAGGATTTTGGAGCATATACTGTACTCGAACATTATGAATCATCTTGAAGAAAATGATTTAGTGGTCACAGTTCGTAGCGATGGATGGTAAATCATCGAGTAGAACACAAGTGATATCTGGGTGTTTTTCAAGGTAGTGTCATAGACCCTCTGCTCTTCCTGGTTTACATATATGATCTAGGTGATAATTTGAAGAGCCCCCTACGATTGTTTGCAGATGATGCTGTAATTTACTGTCTAGTAAAATCATCAGGCGATCAATTTCAATTACAAAATGATCTAGAGAGAATTTCTGTATGGTGCAAAAAGCAGCAATTGGCACTAACATATGAAAAGTGCGAGGTCATCCACATGGGCACTAAAAGAAATCCAATAAATTTTGGGTGTACAATAAATTGCACAAATCTAAGGGCTGTCAATTTGACTAAATACCTAGGAATTACAATTATGAGCAACTTAAATTGGAAAGACCACATAGATAATATTGTGGGGAAGGTGAAACAAAGATTGCGCTTTGTTGGCAGAACACTTAAAAGATTCAACAAACCCACTAAAGAGACAGCCTACATTACACTTGTCCGTCCTCTGCTGGAATACTGCTGCACAGTGTGGGATCCTTACCAGTTAGGATTGATGGAGGACATCGAAAAAGTGCAAAGAAGGGCATCTTGTTTCGTGTTATCATGCTATAAGGGTAAGAGTGTCACTGATATGATACCCGAGTTGGGGTGGCAGTCACTGAAACAAAGGCAGTTTTCTTTACAGTGAGATTTATTTACGAAATTTCAATCACCAACTTTCTCTTCCGAATGTGAAAATATTTTGTTGACACCCAGCTACATAGGGAGAAATGATCATCATAATAAAATAAGAGAAATCAGAGCTCGAACGGAAAGATTTAGGTGTTCCTTTTTCCCATGTGCTGTTCAAGAGTGGAATGGTAGAGAAGTAGTATGAAAATGGTTCGATGAACCCTCTGCCAGGCACTTAATTGTGAACTGCAGAGTAACTATGTAGATGTAGATGCGCTGGCTCTGAAAGGATGCAGACTTTAATACCTTTCATATGCATTAGAAAATTGCAGCGAAATGCAGGAAGATCTGCAGTGGATAGGCACTTGGTACAGGGAGTGGCAACTGACTCTTAACATAGACAAATGTAATGTATTGCAAATACATAGAAAGAAGGATCCTTTATTGTATGATTATATGATAGCGGAACAAACACTGGTAGCAGTTACTTCTGTAAAATATCTGGGAGTATGCGTGCGGAATGATTTGAAGTGGAATGATCATATAAAATTAACTGTTGGTAAGGCAGGTGTCAGGTTGAGATTCATTGGGAGAGTCCTTAGGAAATGTAGTCCATCAACAAAGGAGGTGTCTTACAAAACACTCGTTCAACCTATACTTGAGTATTGCTTATCAGTGTGGGATCCGTACCAGGTCGGGTTGACAGAGGAGATGAAGAAGATCCAAAGAAGAGCGGCACATTTCATCACAGGGTTATTTGGTAAGCATGATAGTGTTAAGGAGATGTTCAGCAAACTCAAGTGGCAGACTGTGCAAGAGAGGCGCTCTGCATCGTGGTGTAGCTTGCTGTCCAGGTTTCGAGAGGGTGCTTTTCTGGATGAGGCAACGAATATATTGCTTCCCCCTACTTATACCTCCCGAGGAGATCACAAATGTAAAATCAGAGAGATTAGAGTGCGCACGGAGGCTTTCCGGCAGTTGTTCTTCCCGTGAACCATACGCAACTGGAACAGGAAAGGGAAGTAATGACAGTGGCACGCAAAGTGCCCTCCGCCACACACTGTTGGGTGGCTTGCGGGGTATAAATGTAGATGTAGATGTAGATGTGATCTTCTGCCTGTGGTTGGTGAGTAGATTTTGTATCTGTCCAATTACATTAAATACCAAATTTAGTATAATTATGTTTTAGGGTTCATAATCAAAAATACAAACAGTTTTACTTTAAAAATTTCAAGATCTTATTAAGTAAACTCATATGACTTTTACATTAAAAATGGTTTTAATGGGAAATTGTTTTTTGGCCTATCTTTCTTGAAAAAGAAGCTTTATCATATGATAAAAGGGACTCACACCTAGTGAGTACATGGCTGGCGACCACGAGGCCCCGAGATGACCACAAGGCCCCCAGCTGAGTCCTGGCATTGCTTTCCTATCTGGCCACCTTTGGCCAGCTCTTGTTCTTTTCCGACACTGATGCTATTAGGTTTCAAGGACTAGAGGTCTTTCATTTTCTAACCGATACTTCCCATGCAGCGTCTGACCCAGAGTGGGCAGCTGCAAAAGGCGTCTGATCCCATGTAAGAGGCGGCCTCCAGAACTGCGGAAGGCAACAGAATACCACCACAGATTATTTTCCCTGCATAATGCAGTCTCCATTTTATGCACAAAAACGGCTTCCTCTCATGTTAAATCAGTGTCCGGAGGTAAAATAGTCCCCCATTCATATCTCTGGGGGAGGGGGGGGGGGGGGGACAACTTGAAAGGAGGCAAAAAATCAATCAAAACAAGAATTGGTGCCTGGAATGTTAGAACGCTGCTACAAGCAGGAAAACTAGAAAACCTTGAAAGAGAGATGGAAAAGAATCATATGGACCTCATAGGAGTTACTGAGGTAAGATGGAATGGACGTGGAGAGTTACAGTCAGATGAATATGTATTCTACTACTAAGGAGGAGAAGTAAAAGGAATGAATGGAGTGGGAATGATTATGACAAAGGAATTGGCTAAATGTGTGGAATATGTGGACTATGCAAATGACCGGGTTATTGGTGTAAGGCTGAAAGGAGCACAAAAAGATTTACTGATTGTCCAGGTGTATATGCCAACTTCAGAACATGATAAACAAATTGTAGGAATGTAATAGAGAGAATAATGGACGAACATAAAAAATGCTGCAAAATAGTAATGGGAGAGTGGAATGCCATTGTGGGAAAAGGTAAAGAGGGAAACATAGTAGGCAGTCATGGTCTTGGAAAGAGAAATGATACAGGTGAATGGCTAATTGACTTCTGCAGGGAAAGGCAGCTGATAGCAGAAAACACATGGTTCAAGAACCACGAGAGGAGGCTCTACACTTGGAAATCACCAGAGGACAAATACAGAAACCAAATCAATTTTATACTGGTAGAGGATAGACACAGGAATGGAATCAAGAAGCCGTACACATTACCAGGTGCAGATATTAATAGTGACCACAACTTACTTATGGCAGAAATAGAAATAAGAATGAAAAACTGAAGAATGCGACCATGGTGAAAAAGTGGGATCCAGAGAGGATAAGATCCAACAAAGAACAAATTACAGAAATGCTGTTACATGAGTTCCTAAACACATTACAAGACAAAGAACCACCTGATAATGTCAATGAGTACTAGAATATGCTGAAAGAGGGAATCATTAAAGCAGGACAGCAAAATATAGGATATGTAAAAGGGAAAAGGCCAAAAAACCATGGGTTTATCATGATTTCCAAGATGGAGGAGAGAAGAAAATTTAAAAACAAGAACACTGAAGATGCAAGAAAGATATACCAAAGATTAAATAATGAACTCCAAAGAGGAACAGAAGAGATTAGGAAAAAATGGGTAAAAGAGGAATGTGATGCAATTGAAGAAGTGGACAGGAAGGGAAGATACAACTTACTATACAACAGAGTAAAGACCAAGCCAAGTCATGGGAACAAAACAGAGCAGGAAGTGCTACTATGGAAATTTTGAGTAAAGACGAAGAGGTGGTGTACAAAGATCATGACGATGTCCTCCAGAGATGGGAAGAATATCTAAAAGAGCTATATGACACAAATAGCAAACCAGAAAATTTGGAACTTGAATCACACAACAGTGTAAGTGATGATGAGAAAGGACCAACCATCATAATGGAAGAAGTAAAGTCTGCCATAGCTGCAATGAAAAATGGCAAAGCTGTAGGTACAGATATGATACCAGGAGGAATACTAAAATGCTTGAACCAAGATGGAATAAGAGAAGTATTGAGGTTTTGTAATAAAATATATGACAGTGGTGAATGGCCTGAGGACTTTCTGACAACAGTAATAATTTCATTACCGAAAAAACAAGGAACTAGAAAATGCAGTGAGCACAGGACAATCAGCCTCATTTCACATGCAGCGAAAGTGATGTTTAAGAATAATTAATAAAAGACTTGAAAAAGTAATGGAGGAGAATCTTGTCAAGGAGCAGTTTGGTGTTAGATGGAATACGGGCACCAGAGATGCAATAGGGCTCCTACGAATCTTTGGAGAAAGGTTTATTGAAAAAGAAAGAGACCTATATATGTGCGTCATTGATCTAGAAAAGGCATTTGACAGTGTGGTTTGGGACAAGCTGGCGACTGTAATGAGGGAAAAGAGAGTGGACTGGAAAACCAGAAGACTTATAAACTCATTAAATCTTAATCAAAAGCCTCAGTAAAAGTGAGAGGAGAAAGTACAAACTGGGTCGGACTAGGAAAAGGAGTAAGACAAGGATGCTGTCTATCACCTACTCTTTTCAACCTCTACTTAGAAAATGTGATTGACCAATGCTCATCAGATGACAAAGGAGTAGAAATTGGAGGAAGAGGGTAGGGTGTTTGAGGTTTGCTGATGACATGGTCTTTCAAGTCACAGGAGAAAAAGAATTATAGGATTTGGTGGACACCATTGAAGCAAATGGAAAAAATTATGGGATGAAAATTAACACAAAGAAAACAAAAGTATTGGCACTAGGAGGAGATAAAGAAATAAAAATTATGCTGAATGGAGAAATACTAAAACAGGTGCAAAATTTTAAGTATCGTGGAAGCAGGATAGACATCCCCTGGAAGTGCACCACAGAAATTAAAACAAGGACAGCAAAGGCAAAAGAGGTGTTCTGTAAGAAAAGGAGAATTTTCTGCAGCGGTCTGGACAGAGAATTCAGGAAGAGACTCATGAAATGTCTTGTAAGGAGTGTTCTTCTATGTTGTTGTTGTTGTGGTGGTCTTCAGTCCTGAGACTGGTTTGAGGCAGCTCTCCATGCCACTCTATCCTGTGCAAGCTTCTTCATTTCCCAGTACCTACTGCAGCCTACATCCTTCTGAATCTGCTTAGTGTATCCATCTCTTGGTCTCCCTCTATGATTATTACCCTCCACGCTGCCCTCCACTGCTAAATTGGTGATCCCTTGATGACTCAGAACATGTCCTACCAACCGATTCCTTCTTCTGGTCAAGTTGTGCCACAAACTCCTCTTCTCCCCAGTTCTATTCAATACCTTCTCATTAGTTATGTGATCTACCCATCTAATCTTCAGCATTCTTCTGTAGCACCACATCTCGAAAGCTTCTATTCTTATCTCATCCAAACTATTTATCGTCCATGTTTCACTTCCATACATGGCTACACTCCATACAAATACTTTCAGAAACGACTTCCTGACACTTAAATCTATACTCGATGTTAACAAATTTCTCTTCTTCAGAAACGCTTTCCTTGCCATTGCCAGTCTACATTTTATATCCTCTCTACTTTGACCATCATCAGTTATTTTGCTCCCCAAATAGCAAAACTCCTTTACTACTTTAAGTGTCTCATTTCCTAATCTAATTCCCTCAGCATCACCTGACTTAATTCGACAACATTCCATTATCCTTGTTTTGCTTTTGTTGATGTTCATCTTATACCCTCCTTTCAAGACACTGTCCATTCCGTTCAACTGCTCTTCCAAGTCCTTTGCTGTCTCTGACAGAATTACAATGTTATCGGCGAACCTCAAAGTTTTTATTTCTTCTCCATGGATTTTAATACCAACTCCGAACTTTTCTTTTGTTTCCTTTACTGCTTGCTCTATATACAGCTTGAATAGCATCGGCGAGAGGTTACAACCCTGTCTCACTCCCTTCCCAACCACTGCTTCCCTTTCATGTCCCTCGGCTCTTATAATTGCCATCTGGTTTCTGTACAAATTGTAAATAGCCTTTCGCTCTCTGTATTTTACCCCTGCCACATTCAGAATTTGAAAGAGAGTATTCCAGTCAACATTGTCAAAAGCTTTCTCTAAGTCTACAAATGCTAGAAATGTAGGTTTGCCTTTCCTTAATCTTTCTTCTAAGATAAGTCGTAGGGTCAGTATTGTCTCACGTGTTCCAACATTTCTACGGAATCCAAACAGATCTTCCCTGACGTTGGCTTCTACCAGTTTTTCCATTCGTCTGTAAAGAATTCACGTTAATATTTTGCAGCTGTGACTTATTAAACTGATCGTTTGGTAATTTTCACATCTGTCAACACCTGCTTTTTTTTTGGGATTGGAATTATGATATTCTTCTTGAAGTCTGAGGGAATTTCGCCTGTCTCATACATCTTGCTCACCAGTTGGTAGAGTTTTGTCAGGACTGGCTCTCCCAAGGCTGTCAGTAGTTCTAATGGAATGTTGTCTACTTTCGACTCAGGTCTTTCAGTGCTCTGTCAAACTCTTCACACAGTATCATATCTCCCATTTCATCTTCATCTACCTCCTCTTCCATTTCTATAATATTGTCCTCAAGAATATCGCCCCTGTATAGACCCTCTATATACTCCTTCCACCTTTCTGCTTTCCCTTCTCTGCTTATAACTGGGTTTCCATCTGAGCTCTTGATATTCATGCAAGTGGTTCTCTTTTCTCCAAAGGTCTCTTTAATTTTCCTGTAGGCAGTATCTATCTTACCCCTTGTGAGATAAGCCTCTACATCCTTACATTTGTCCTCTAGCCATCCCTGCTCAGCCATTTTGCACTTCCTGTCGATCTCATTTTTGAGGCGTTTGTATTCCTTTTTGCCTTCTTCATTTACTGCATTTTTGTATTTTCTCCTTTCATCAGTTAAGTTCAATATTTCTTCTGTTACCCAAGGATTTCTACTAGCCCTCGTCTTTTTACCTACTTGATCCTCTGCTGCCTTCACTATTTCATTCCTGAAAGCTACCCATTCTTCTTCTATATGGCACTGAAATATGGACTTTGAGGAAGAAAGACAGAGAAAGGCTTGAGGCTTTTGAGATGTGGATATGGCGGAGTATGGAAAGAGTAAGTTGGATGGACAGAGTAAAAATTGAAGAGGTACTGAGAAGAGTGGGGGAGAAAAGACAGTTACCAGATGTAATAAAAAGAAGAAAAAGAAATTGGATTGGGCATATATTAAGAAAGAATGATGGACTAATAAAATCTGTTTTAGAAGGTTTTGTAGAACAAAAAAGGAAGCGAGGTAGGAAGAGATTCCAGATACTGGATGACATGATGGACGGTACAACATATAGCAGCCTTAAGAAGGAAGCAATGGATCGCAGAAAATGGAAAGGCAAAGGACCTGCTAATATACTGGATAACTGATGATGATGATCATATGACGTGCAAACTTTTGTCAGGCAGGTTAACTAGAGCATACTTTCCATATTTTGCTCCTTTTCTTTACATGTGAAGATTTATTTTTATTTTTCTGTCATGCCTTGCACATTTTTTGCCTGATTTAATTTTAAAACACACATCTTTGTTAGTTAGTTATATGTTACATAGGTAATTTGAGCAGTTCTTTTATTGAAAAGATGTGGAATGAGTCAGTTTACATCATATATGTATGTGATTGGTGTTAACATTAATGGTCACACTACTTTTTTAGTCCTACTCATGCAAACACACTTAAAAACACATTAAAAAATGAACGGGCTACCAGGTTTTAAATAGAAACCCATCCACAGAATAAATGGATTTATCCAGGAGAAATGATTTTAAAATTTTCTTTGCTGTCTGTCAGACATTTCATGTTATCAGAAAAATGATTGAAGAATTTTGTTACTGCATACTGAAGTCCATTCTGAACCACTGACAGGGTTAATAATGGGTAATAAAGGTTATTTTTTCCTGTAGTGTTGTAGGTATGCATCTCAGTGTTCTTCTAAAATGGCAATGGACTATTTATGATTAAATAAAATTATGGCATTTCAGTCTTTGAGCACTATTTTTTATTTTCAATGACCACTTTCAGGCTAGCTGCCCATCTTCAGATCATATATTGCAGTTACAGAGTAACCAGTCATTGAAAATAAAAAATAGTGATCAAAGACTGAAATGCCATATTTTTATTTAAACAACGATCACAGAAATCCCATTAAGACAATCATGTCTAGTTTTAATAAACTATTTATGATTAATTTCATAGGTGAAAATATGTATTGTGACTGCGCAGCTAAAATACCTAGTTCCAAGTAGAGATACCTAGGTGATGTTCATGAGTGAACACTACATACAGTATTATTCTTACTGCTTGTTTTTGTGCAGTTAGTACTTTCTTTCTAAATGATGGGTTACCCCAGAAAATCATTTCACAAGACATATTGAGTGAAAGTATGCAAAATTTGCCAGGACTGGTTTGACATGAAGATTACTGTCATATTTTTGTGAACTTCCTAGATTTTTGTATACCTATAGTTAAGTCTGGTTTATAATTTTATTGATGTGTTTTCACATAATGATGCATCTGCCCAGTGAAACTTTTGTGCAAGATTGTGTTGAAACACACATTTTTCTTGTTTTATGATAGCTCTACTAGATTTTTACATGTGCCTATCAATGCACATTTCTGTCATTTTTACATTTTTCTAAAATAATGTAAGTGTAAGATGTAGAATGTTCTCTCCTGTTATGTTGAAAACTGTTGTTGAGAATGATAGCTATTTTGAATAAAAACGTAACTGAAAATCAACCAAGGCATGATGGAAAATAAAAGATGACTATACAACATATCCAAGACTAAATTTTTACCTCTTTCCCTTGAGTATAAAATATGCCATAGTAGACGGCATAAGGCCTTAGGAACTATTATGATCCTATTCAACATTCATACCCAATAGTGCATTATTTTAAATACTTATTTTCAGAGTTAGGTAACTGAGTGTCACATATTGTATTTTCTTTTTGTAGTTGGGCTTTGAGGTGGGCATACTTTTCCATTTGGAAAACCTTAGCTTGTGGTTTGATCCAGTCAGCTAGTGCCCATGTAGCACTATCTACTCAGCCCCAGGATACGGCTAAGAGGTCCAATGAGATATTTAAATGTAGTGAGAGTAATTTTGTGGACAGCATATGCAGTTACCATCATGTATAACATAGTCACCCTCTCATTATGGCTGCACTTGCATGTCACTTTATTCCAACAGCAGCCTCAGAGTCAATATGACATTTAAATTTGGGAAAAGTAGGAATACTCTGCTTTTCAAAGAATATTTTGGAAGCTTTGACATTCTACATTACATCTGCACCTATACTCTGCAAACACCATGAAGTGCATGGGAGAGGGTATGTCTCATTGTACCAATTATTAGGGTTTCTTCCTGTTCCATTCATGTATGGAGCAGAGGAAGAATGATTGTTTGAATGCCTCTGTGTGTGCTGTAATTTTTCTAATCTTGTCCTCATATGAGTGGTACATTGGGGATTGTAGTATATCCATAGAGTCATCATTTAAAGCCAGTTCTTGAAACTTTGATAGTAGACTTTGTAATCTTACCTTCCCTCATATCACCTGTTGATTGTCACTCATTTCATAATGAATTCATTTAATATGCTTTGAGAGGAGTAAGATTTACAATAAACATTTTACTTATCTTCTTTTCTTGTAGTTGGCTCCTGTTCTGCAAATCTTGTTGTTGATTCTTGGGGCTGAAATTTTTGACATTGTAAGTTCCAGATGACATGATAATGCTGAAGTAAGCCTGCTCTGTAATTTCTGTTTCTGTAATTTTTTTGTTCTATCACATTTTCCTATATCATACTGTCTTTACATTTTCCACTTCATTATCAAAAATTACATTGTTATTGCCAAACATAAAAACACATCCAATTACATATCAGGCATGCCCACTACTACTTCATTCTGCGGTATGTAATCTTACCCTCCCACACATCACTATTAAATTCACTGTCTTAGAATCTTCACTATTTTCAAAAGCTTTGAGAGGGATAAGTGTACAAAAAAAAAAAAAAAAAAAAAAAAAAAAAAAAAAAAAAAAAAAAAAAAAAAAAAAAAATGGTTCAAATGACTCTGAGCACTATGGGACTTAACATCTGAGGTCATCAGTCCCCTAGAACTTCAAACTACTTAAACCTAACTAACCTAAGGACATAACACACATCCATGCCCGAGGCAGGGTTCGAACCTGCGACCGTAGCGGTAGCAGTCGCGCGGTTCCAGACTGAAGCGCCTAGTACCGCTCAGCCACTCCGATAAGTGTACAAAGTAATAACTTTTTTACTTATCTTGTTGTTGTTGTCGATGACTCAAAGTCTTGTCTAGGAGTACATTCTTGCTGCTGAAAATTTTGATTTAACATTATGGGTTCTTGTTGCACAAAATAACTGTTGAAGAGTTGCCTGTTGCTGTAAATATTTTTTTATTTTATCCCATTCTTCTAAATCACACTGACTGGATAATTCCCACATTCAAAAAACCAATAATTACATGTTGTTGACAAGTTTAGCAAAATAAGTACATTTCCATCTGAGGCATGCCCACCACTATTTACATTCTGCAGAACTCACAATTTCCAAACAGTTTACAAAGCAAAAGAGTTTACATATTTTCTCAACAACAAGAGAATCATCACCAAGATATAACAGTATTTTATAACTGAGTCTGGAAATATATTTAATAATTGATGTTAGATTGTACAATTAATAATATGAATTTTAAATGTTTCAGACTTTTGTAATTTCAAATACTTTAAAAGAAGAATAATTTTAACTGTTAGTACATATTGATTGTAGCACATTAATTTCTTTTCATACACTTTAGACTGAAATATAATACATCATAAACATAATCATATGAATTCTTTTAATGAAACAGTTGAGATAATTTTAACCCATGCAAGATTTGAGATTATACATGGATTATACAGTGTTAAAAAAAAATACATTGTGACAGACTACAAGGTTTACCAAATGGTGTACAAAATGATGCCCTAGGTTAGCAGATAGATGTATAGAAGTATCTGATATGTAATGTATTACACAGCACATAAGAAAAATATCTACTATACAAATCATAATCTATACAGATATCAGGATATGACATTCAGATTTTCAGATCATAAGACAAATGACACAAGGTCAAAACTACAACATTACACCACTAAACTATAGAAATAATTACAGCAACAATGTAAATTACTAGAATTTATAAATTTTAAATTAAGATCTATACAATCAAACCTGCAAAATCTTCAAAAGAGAAGAGAAAAAATTTCAGAGCCCAAGTTTATGATGAGTGAGCCGACTTGAAAAGACTCACAATGACGGGTGCAGACCAGAAGAATATATTTGATCATGTGTAGGAATCAATCAGCCACATAAACCACAGTATTTACAGATATGTTGACTCATGAAAGAACAAAATTATGGAAAAATATTAGGGCCTAAGTTTTTCGACATGGGGATCAACCCGTGAATCCAAACCACCCTGGGTACAAACCAGCAAAAAAGTTTTTACACAACAGTATTAATAAAGTTCATAATGATATCAATGAGTTCAATTATATGCTATGAGAAGCATCTAGCTTCAATCAATGGTTGTACACTCTCCTTGACTAAACACTCACCCAGTCACAATTACCAGGATACCCAAAACAGAGCTAATCATGAGTCTGTCCACAACTTAAGATCCAATCAGATACAATATTGCAATATTCAGGATAAATTCAGGTAAACATAGCCATAGTTAGCTTTGAATGATGACACAATCCAGAAGCTTGAGAACCAAAATCAGAGCATGAAAGCAGTCATGTATACATATTGTTATATTGTCCATACTAGTAAATGTCTTCCACACTAACCTGCATACACAAAGACGTAGAAGATTCATTTACAATTAATAAAAAAATACATACTGATTTAAAGTTACATAATGACTGTAGAGTCAATCCACCAATAAAAAAAAATGCATTTATGCTGAATAACACTGTCTTTAGCAGTCTTGGTTAACAATTCACAAATATCAGACACAACACACTTTCCAGTCGACATATGCTTGAGCATGTTACCCAGCATCCATAATCTCTTGCAAGATGACTGATTCAGTAGGGTACTGGCATATGGCAGTGTGAGGAGTGGATCTGCCCACATCTTTTAGCTTTCTTCTTAGAGTTATCATCACACGTTCCAACAGATCCTGTCTAGCATTCACATCAAATCCTGAAACATTGTTTTGTGTACTAAATATGTTGTTCAATACCTTCTTCACATCACATAAGATATGATCTCCATCTTTATTTTACATAGTCAATTATACGGGATTTATGTCAGTTGAGATTAAAAAGTGTTCAGATTAGAAACATTAATAAACAAAGTAAAATACAGTAAATAAGAAATGAACTAATAAAGTAATACATACAGATATGCTCAGATACTATTCCTAATCTTTGCAGTATGAAATATGAATATTGTTCCATTTCAAAGCTCTACTTGTTTAGTCTCATGGCACATATGTATTAAATTCTAAAGCACAAATCTATTACAGAACACAACTCTATAGTGTATCATAGATTTTAACCCAGTCAATAGGTAAGATAAAACTTTAAAAATCACAACTCACATACTAAATACCAGGAAACAAAACACAGTTATATAGTTTTATGAACTCAGTCAATGGATAAGATAAAACTCCAGAAACTACATCATCTTAAATACTACATTCACAGCAATGGAAGAAGCACAAACAAACAAAAAATAGATACTAATGGATCATGTCTACATGCTTTCAGTTGAGTGATACTGCATAATCCAGACAGCTTCTTAGATTTTGGCTCCACAAGTCTGTATGCATTAGGATGTGGATTTTAAGAAAATCGAATGGTCCAATACAAATATTGAAAAATTTCTTTATGTCAGACGTCAACACTTTGGATTTATCTTTGACTTTCACCAACACAACACCTTCTACTTAAGACTTAGAAAATCTACCTTTACTATCATGTCTCTGCTTTCTCCTATCCCCCTGTTTTTTCATCATCCCCTAACACATTTTTTCCTCTCTTGTGGAGAAAGAATTTTACATGGTGGTAACTCAGCATTTTCAGAAATAAAGTTAGCTGATCTGTGATTAAGCATGATTTCAAAAGGTGAAAAACCTGCTGAAGAATGTTGTACGCTGTTCATAATATCTTCAAAGTCACTGACATAATCTTTCCAATGGTATGATTCTTACTACAATATAATCTAAACAGTCTTCCAATCTCTCTCATATAACTTTCTGCAGGGTTACTCAAAGGATGGTATGCCAAGGTTAGAATATGCCATATTTTTGCATGATCAACAAAATATTTCCAAGCTTGAGATGTCAACTGAGAACCATTACTGGATAAAATTGTTTTAGGAACACTCACCTGATGAAAATATGTGTTTTCAAACTTGGAGATTATTTGCTTACTGGTAGCTTTCTTAAGAGGAAACAACTTTGTTGTTGTTGTTGTGGTCTTCAGTCCTGAGACTGGTTTGATGCAGCTCTCCATGCTACTCTACCCTGTGCAAGCTTCTTCATCTCCCAGTACCTACTGCAACCTACATCCTTGTGAATCTGCTTAGTGCATTCATCTCTTGGTCTCCCTCTACGATTTTTACCCTCCACGCTGCCCTCCAATGCTAAATTTGTGATCCCTTGATGCCTCAAAACATGTCCTACCAACCGATCCCTTCTTCTAGTCAAGTTGTGCCACAAACTTCTCTTCTCCCCAATCCTATTCAACACCTCCTCATTAGTTATGTGATCTACCCATCTAATCTTCAGCATTCTTCTGTAGCACCACATTTCGAAAGCTTCTATTCTCTTCTTGTCCAAACTAGTTATCGTCCATGTTTCACTTCCATACATGGCTACACTCCATACAAATACTTTCAGAAACGACTTCCTGACACTTAAGTCTATACTCGACGTTAACAAATTTTGTTCTTCAGAAACGATTTCCTTGCCATTGCCAGTCTACATTTTATATCCTCTCTACTTCGACCATCATCAGTTATTTTACTCCCTAAATAGCAAAACTACTTTACTACTTTAAGTGTCTCATTTCCTAATCTAATTCCCTCAGCATCACCCGATTTAATTTGACACATTATGAACTTCAGAAATACATCAACCACCACAAAAACATAACAAACTCCATTCTTAGACTTAGGTAAATGTCCATAAACAACAACAGACATGAGATCAAGGTTACCATTAGGCAATATGTTTTGCATTTGACCTCTACTTGTTTGGTTACTTACATTCACTCTTTGACATCTGTCACAGCTGGCAATCTTCTTCTTGGCTCTCCTTCCTATGTTACAAAAAAAATGTTTCCTGAATCTTTTGTGTGCATTTGGTTGTTCCGCTTTGACCAAAACTCTCATGTGTATAAGTAATTAAAGTATCAATTCACTGTTCTGGCCAATATAGTTTCCAGTCCTCTGAGTCAGTCTTACGTCTCCTGAATAAAAAACCCTTGTGTAACTTATAACACTGTTCTCTCTTTTCTGCTCTTTTCTTAACCAACATGCTCTTAACCAATTTCAAATGTTGATCATGATTTTGATACCTACAGATGTCTCCAAATTTTTAAGATCTCTTTTTCATCTTTTACGCCTTACCACATAATTTTAAACTCTTTTTCTCCTTCTCCAAAGTTGTTAGATGATACACTTCCTAAAGGTAAAGCATCAGCAGCTACATTGTCTGTGTCCTTAATGTATCTGATTTCATAATTAAACTGCTGTAAAAACGAGATCCCATGAGTAATTATGGTACAGCTTACACACTTGAAAATAACATAATGCTTTGTGATCAGTTTAGATGATGACTTTGGGACCTAGTAAATAATTTTTAAATTTGTTGAATGCCCAATGCACAGCCAAAAGTTCTTTCTCAGTAACAGTGTATGTCCTTTCATGTTTCTGCAATACTCTAATAGCAAATGCAAGAGACCTATGTTCAATAATACCATCGGCTTCAGTCACCTGAAATAAATGTGCACCCACTCCAACATCACTACTGTCTGTCATAATACAAAAAGGAAGAGACAAATTTGGCCTGAACAATATCTGACTCTGACACAACTGTTGTTTGATCTCATCAAAAGCATGCTGACAGTCCTAATCCTAATCCCAAGTGGTATTCTTCTTCAAAAGTTCACAGAAGCATGGAGCATTCAAAGTTTGGCTGCTACAAAATTTTCTATAAAATCCAGTTAATCAAAAAATGATTTAAGCCATTTTTTGTTGCGAGGAGGAGGAAAATTGAGCTGCTTGGGGGAACACAATGGTAAGCGTCATCGCCGTGTATTTTGCGGTAGATGGCTAATGACACCACCTGTGGGATGCACAATGCAGTAAACGTACTAGTAGTTTCAAATTCACTCAACAGATGTCAGGGTGGAGCTTAATGGTTAGCGCCACTGTCCGTCTGTTGTGGAAACATAATGATAAGGGACAGAGAGAATGGCGGCAAGTAAAAACATCTCCGAGATTATGCCAACAGTGAACATGGGAGAAGACGAGGAATATACTTCCAATGATAATAATATCTTCGAGAGGGATCCAGAATACATTCCTAATGATTCAGATGACTCAGAGGTATGTTATTTTGTAAATATACCTTCTTTAGTACGTTTCATGAACATAATGGTAAGTGCATGTACATACCATTATGTTCCTGAAGTACGTTAATTTTGAGGATAGTTTAGAATGGCTACATTTTTTTGGCTAAGTGGCGTGTGAATGCGCATTTCTCATTTATACAGTTACATGTAATAATAATAATAATGGTAACGGTAATAGTAGTTTTTGTTGTTATACAGGTTAATAGTGAATCAGATTATATTGCCCAAAACAACAAACAGTGTATCGCTCCTGCAGAAACCATTCAGCAAGGGGCCCTCAAACAGAGAAAGAGGTTGTCTCGGAAAAGGCTGAGAGTTGATTCTCAACGCAAAATTAAACAGAAGAGGCATAATTTGGGCAAAGAGTATGTTTCTCATACAGGAGCAACTGTAAGTAAAATAACTGTGGGACCCAACTGCCAGTGCCCTCGTAAATGTTTCGGAAAAGTAGGAGATTTGAATGTGATGAAACTATTCAAAACATTTTGGGAAGTAGGTGATTTTAACATCCAAAATGCATACTTATTTGATGCAATGAAATCTAGTACTGTTGCATGTCACCGAAAAGCGGTGGGAGAAAATTCCCGGGGAAAATTTACTATTTCCTACAGCATAAAAGTTAGTGGCAGTGATATAAAAGTATGCAAGAAAGCTTTTCTTGCCATTCATGGTCTACATAACAATTGTGGTCGTGTCGAAACTATACAGAAGAAAATTGCATCCGGATCGACCACGCCACCCCAGGACAAACGGGGCAAGCATACCGTACGTCCGCATGCATACTCTGAAACTAGTGTTAAACATGTCAGGGAACACATCGACAAAATACCGAAATACAAGAGTCATTACAGACGCTCAAACAGTAGTGCCAGATTGTACCTGGGCACAGATGCAACAATCGCCTCCTGTTACGAGCACTATAAGAATGTTTTCTGCAAGGAGGTGTCCTATGAGCCTGTATCTGCAGACAAGTACAGGCGAATTTTCACTGACGAGTATAACATAGCAGTAAAGTCACCAAAGAGTGATACATGCTCAAAGTGCAAACTAAGAGCACTGATGCCCCCCAACTGAAAGTAATCTGGAGCATCAGTTGGAATTACACCAATGTCGGGCAGAAGCAGGGTGAGCTGACATTGCCATCCAGACAAAATGAACAGAAGCAGACAGTAATATACATTTTATGACTTTTGACTTGCAACAGACTCCCCCAGTTCCTAAGTTAAGTTGTGCTCCAACTTTTTACAAAAGGAAGATTTGGTTGTATAATCTCAGTGTTCATGATTGTGTCAAGAAGAAAGGGCACTGCTTTTTGTGGAATGAGGCTACTGCTGCCTGTAGATCAGAGGAAATTTTGAGCTGCCTTTTACGTTACTTTGAGGAAAACGACATAAAAGGAGATACTCTCATTGCGATATCTGATAACTGCTGTGGCCAAAATATGAACTGGAACATGGTACTGTTTTGGAAATATCTAATTTGAACTGGTAGATTTCGTGTGATTGAACACCACTTCCCCATGAGCGGGCACACAATGCTGCTGTCCGATAGAGATTTCGCCACAATTGAAAATTATGTTCGCCGACAAGTACAAGATGTGTACAGTCCAGATCAGTGGTGCGAGATCATCAAGAAGTCGGCTAAGAAGAATCCATTGCTTGTATATAATATGAAAGGAGAGGATTTCTATCAAATACGACACTCTAAAGAAGCGTTTGTCTTCATAAAGAAGACAGTTGATGGTCGAGATGTCAACCTAAGGAAAGTATGTAGGTTGAAGGTGACCTCCGAATATCCATCATCTTTATTCATCAGCGAGACATTTTGTCATGACATTTGGCATGAAATAAGCTTCAGGAAACGTGGAAGGCAAGGACCAGTTCCTACGCTTCGACTTAAATACAATGGGCCAAGGCTTATTGAAAAGAAGAAAGTTGCTGATGTCCTGTCGCTCCTAAATTACATACCTCCTGTCCACCGTGGATTTTTTCCTGTCACTAAAGCCAACAGTTTTGGATGAAAAAGACATTAGAAATGAGAGTGATGAATGATTTTGCAGTTTCAGTAAAGTGTTGAAGACTTACTGTAAAATTTAATATGTAATGTTCTATCACAATGTGTTGTTAATGGTGTATGGTAATGTAATAATTTTTGTATATTTCATTTGTTTTAGTCAGTTATGAGTTTCATTTATGTCTGTATAGTAGAAGATAGATGTTAGAATCACTACAGAATAAAAGGACTGCTCAAAAAAAAAAAATTATTCAGATTTGCATATCAATTGAAACTTTAGATGCGCTGTATCTCAAAACTGTGATTTTGGCGCTTACCACTTTGTTCCCCCGAGCAGCTCAATTAGCAATAGCATCAAATTTCTCTTTATCGGGTGCATTTCCTTTTTCAGATATAACGTGTCCGTAAAATGTAACTTCTCCCACACCAAATTTACACTTACCTCTTTTCAAAGTCATGCCTCCTGATTATAATTTTGAAAACAAACATTGTTCCCAAGTCTTTTCTGTGACCAAAATATCATCAACATACACAATTAATTTTGAACTCACTTCACTTCCTAAGACAGAATCCAGAGCTCTGATGAATTCAGCTACAGATACATTTAGCCCAAATGGCACCACACAATACTGAAAACACTTACCTTCATACAAAAGTGCTGTGTACTTTCTAGAATTAATTTCAAGTGGAATCTGGTGAAATTCAGAGGTCAAGTTCATACTACTCATGTACTTTACATAATAAAATGTGTGGCAGCTTGTCCATGTTCTCAGAATGATCATTCTCTCTGATAAGAAATTTATTAAAATGTCTAGAGTCCAAAACAATTCTCACTCCACCATTTCTCTTACTTACGACAATTAAAAGATTATTGTAAGCACTCCTACTCCTCCCAGTTATACCCCATGATTCCATTTTCTAAATTTATTTCTCTACATCTTTTCTTTTTGAAAATTGTATATTATATGGCTTGAGAAAAGAAGGCTGATGATCTTTAAAGTAAAGCATGCACTGATAGCCTATCATTCTTCCTGGGTTTTCACTAAACACGTTTCTAAAGTCCAATAACAAATTTATAAGTTGTTCCTTTTGTATGTCATTAAGATTCATAGCTTCCCTTACTTTAGAATCCACTGCACTTTCAAAATCTTGATCCTCAGTCTCATAAAAATGTGTATCATCATCAAACACCTGGTACTCACCTTGGTTCACGATGTTTTGCAAATATTTACAACTTTTCTCACAGTTTAAGGTATAGAAATTAGTTTTCATGAAAGTATTACTTTTAGGTTCCAAAATAAACAATTTAGCATTCCACCCAAAACAAGCCTTGACTTTCACTTTCCAAATGACTTTGAGAATTATATTTTCTTCCAGACTAGATATCACTAAGCATCCATGTTCTAAGGTTTTGCCTTCTATACTAAACATTGAAAGTACCTGAGATTTTACCAATTTGCTTTGATTACCTGTGGCTCCTCTTATCTTTACACATGCAACATGCATTTCCACAAAAGTCTTACTAAGCTGGATTTTGTCTCTAAATTGTTCAGATACACCACAAATCAGGGTACTCATATCAGTCAAACAGTTCACTTCCCATGGATCAATCTTAATCTTAATATAAGGACATCTAAAATCTGATTTATGATCTCTGTTATTAGCAACTTCATGTAAGAAATCACTTTCAATTTCCTCAAATGCTACATCTACACTGTTTTTGCAATGTTTTATCAACTTCATGGGTATCATAGCATTACTTCGGTTACACAACATGTTGTCAGGTAAAGACTGAACATACTGAATTGTTTTGAGAGCACAACTAACATGACATGTTTCAGAAGGAACACAAAATACATTACTGTCAAAATTACATTTCCTACTTAGATCCTCTTTCACTTTATTCCACGAATTTGGATACTGATTTTGACTAACCACAACTAACTTATTTTCTCTAAGCTTACAGATAACACACCTTTACTGTTTGGATCATTACTCGACATGCCATTAATGAAAAACTGCTTTGGCTGAACTGGTATCCATGACTCTCACTTACATCATCACATACATCACTTACCTTATCTGTATTGTCATCATTCACAAATAACTTTTAAACTCCACAAAAACCTGATCATCAACATCATCATCATCATATTCTTCCAAAACTACTTCATCAATAACATCATTAGCAACCTAAGTCTCATCACCATTGAAGTCACACACTTCATCTGCATTCTTTTGCAACAAGCTACCAGTCTCAGACTTATCAACCTCAATCAATTCACAGCTCTCATTCTCATCTACATCAAAAATACCACCTAATTCAGATCCAATACAGTTATCAACTTTTCACATACATAAATAACACTGTTTTCTGACCAAGTAAAGAAATCGTTAGTACATACTACATCAAAATTCTCATTACTCTGACATTCTGGTTTGTGATTAGTATCGACATCATTATAATTAAACATAGTATTCCAAAACTTTTAATCAAACCATAAATGAGAAATCTGATATCCCTTCTGTCCAAGTTCAGATACCTGTGCTATGTTATTAATACTATTATTATTGTCTAAATATAAGTGTAAATTGGGGATCCTGTACTTGTCATGTTTCCTCACCTCAAAACTGGGGATCTACATTGAGGTGGACCACCGTTTCCCAAATAGCTGCCTCTATGATAGTTTCTCCTATTATATTGCCCATATTTATCCCCTTTATTCCTGTTCTGCTGAGGTTCAGAATTTCTGTCTCTATTACCATATTTACCCTGATTAAAGTTACCATCATCTCCGTTACTGTAGTTGTTACCATTTTGATCTCTATCATTACAATTGTTGTGGTACAAGTTTCTTTCTACTGCCCTCTCCAGCCTGTCTACATATCGCAAAAATTGTTCTAGACAATTGTCAGGTCCATGTATGAAATCCCGCTGCAGCCTTCCTGGTAACCTCCTTTTGAGTGCATCAATCAGTTATTTGATCAAATGGCCTGTCAAGGTGTGTTAATTTCTTAAGTTGATTCTTACAAAATTTGTTCAGTGCCATCCCTATTCCTATAATTTGGATCATTCAGAAATTCAATTTTAATTCTACCTTGTTCACCTTCTGACCAAAATTTATTTAAAAAACTTTTTTCAAAACTTTGGTATGTCTCCCACTGACTTAAATTTAGATTTACCTACAACAGAGCTTCGCCTTCAAGACATCTTTTAACAAATTTAATCTTTTGGTCGTCACTCAAGCCTGACACAAAACTATCTCTACAGTGGTGTAGACAATCCACTGGATGTAAACTGTCTGATTTTGATTGGAATGTTGGATCACGCAATACCATTGTTTGAATACAAATTATTGTGAATGAAATTTTCCTGAACTACTGAAATTTTTTGATCTAAAACATTTACATTATTTAGTATACTGTTTTCAACATTTAAATTTTTTTATCTGAACTACTAGTTCCATTTTGTCCTCTATGACCTTCTGTTGAACTCTGACATCATTAACATTCTTCTCCTGATTTGAAAATTGAGCAACTACCTTACTTTCCAAAACAATGAATTTATTTTCTAATACATGAACTTTCCATTCACACTTTTTAATCAATCTGACAACCCATTATTTAGCTGCAAAACCTGATTACTAAGTAGATATACTTGATATTGTACCCTGTCCATTTTGCCATTGTTTTAAGTTTTCAGTTCATTTAATTGTCCTTGTAGTGAAGTAAATTTTTTGGTTAACTGATCACTGACTGCACTAAATATGCTATTGTTGTCTGTCTTCATTTCCTCTAATTTTACTAAAATCGTCTGCAAGATATTGGTTTTCACTTTTTCTTTGTTAATCACACTTTCACTTGGTTCAGACATGTCTTGTCTGGGTTTTACAGCTTTCATTTCATCATCACTACCCTCGTCTCTATTCATTTTGCTAGCAATCACATGAGTCCACCAAGAAAGATTAATTTCACAAATGATTTGTACTAAATATACTGTAATAATGTCGTGTGACGAGTGCCTCCCGTTGAGTAGACCATTCACCTGATGCAAAGTTTTTCGATTTGACACCACTTAGGTGACTTGTGCGTTGATGGGGATGAAATGATGATGATTAGGACAACACAACACCCAGGCCCTGAGCAGAGAAAACCTCCAACCCAGCTGGGAATCGAACCCAGGCCCTTTGGATTGACATTCTGTCACGCTGACCACTCAGCTACTGGGGGCGGACATGATTTGTACTTATCTTTTCTGGTGTCCTTGATCGAGGCTGTCAAGTCCTCTTTCAATTCATCCAGTCTGTCATTGTCGATATCATATGAAATTCTCGTCACTGTTCATACGACTTTGTTGGGAAGTTCTCTGGTCTTCTTTTGTCATGTAATTGGAACTTCTGAATCTTCATTTACATGCAGACTGCAAATACACATATCCAAAACCCATTCTTCTTCTGCAACAGACAAAACTTCATTATCAGTCAACAAATCATGGCTGATGCCACCACTTGCAATCTTACGCTCCCACACATCACTATTAAATTCACTGTCTTAGTATCTTCACTATTTTCAAAAGCTTCAAGAGGAGTAAGATTACAAAATAACAACTTTTTTGCTTATCTTGATTATCTCATTGTCATTGTCGATGGCTCAAAGTCTTGTCTAGGAGTACATTCTTGCTGCTGAAAATTTTGATTTAATGTTATGTGTTCTTGTTGCAAAAACAACTGTTGAAGATTTGCCTGTTATTGTAAATATCTTTTTATTTTATCCCATTCTTTTAAATCACACTGACATTTTAATTTCCACATTCAAAAAACCAATAATTACAGTGTTGTTGACAAGTTTAGCAAAATACATGTGTTTCCATCTCCGCAAACATGCCTTCGCCCTAGCCAGATTATGCTCCCATATTTTATTTACTCAGGCTTGTCTGACATTTGGCATTACCCCCAAAGGCCTCACACTGAAAGTTGCCATCTCTGGCTGTAACCCTTCTTTCCATCAGTCCCTATACCAGTTCCAAATTGAACAATCCATAGCCCTCACCTGCCTAATCCTTCACCTACACATCAACTCAGCCAATGAACACACCCGTCAACTCCTATCCCTAATCAAAGTCCTCAATCTTTCCTCTCTCACATCCACACCGGCTGTTCAGAGCATCCTCCTACAGGCCAATAGCAAATTAGAACAGCATGCCACCCTCTACCTCAAAGAACTATCCAATCTCATGGTTTCCCACCTCCGGAAAGGCAACTCACTCACCCTTCACAACCTTTCCTACAAACCTCAACCTCCTCTCATTGCAAACAGACCCAGTCTCTCCCATCTACTCAATCTCCCACTTCCAGCTCCACTCCCCCCAAAACCTCAAAATTCTAGTCAACACAATCTGGAAGCACAACACCCCAATTCAGTAGTTAACCTTTCCTTCAAACCTCTCTCCCAATCGAAAACCTCTGTCCTATCCAAAGGCCTCACCTTCAGCCCCACTCCCAGATTCAACCAAACAGCCCTCGTCAAAGATTTACTGCCCTACTGCTAATGATCCAACTCCCCAAGACACTATCCAAATTGAACCCTGCCTGGAACAGTTCTGTCCTCCATCACAGCGGGACGCACCTCCTCTTCCTCAAAATCACCCTCTCCAAACCTTCCAGGAATTTCTCACTTCCAGCCTTGCCTCTCAATCTTTCTTGAAAAACCTTAATCCTACTCCCAACATCACCACAGCTGAAGCCCAGGCTATCTGGGATCTGAAGGCTGACCGATCCATCATCATTCTTCCGGGTGACAAGGGTTCCATGACTGTGGTACTTAATTGTCGGGAGTATGTGGCTGAGGGACTGCGTCAGCTTTCAGACAACACTACATACAAAGTTTGCCAAGGTAATCCCATTCCTGATGTCCAGGTGGAGCTTCAAGGAATCCTCAGGACCTTAGGCCCCCTACAAAACCTTTCACCTGACTCCATCAACCTCCTGACCCCACCGACACCCTGCACCCCTACCTTCTACCTACTTCCTAAAATTCACAAACCCAAACATCCCGGCCGCCCCATTGCAGCTGGTTACCAAGCCCCCACAGAACGTATCTCTTACTACATAGATCAACACCTTCAACCCATTACATGCAGTCTCCCATCCTTCATCAAAGACACCAACTACTTTCTTGAATGCCTGGAATCCTTACCCAATCTGTTACCCACAGAAACCATCCTTGTGACCATTGATGCCACTTCCTTATACACAAATATCCGACATGTCCAGGGCCTCACTGCAATGGAGCACTTCCTTTCACGCCGATCACCTGCCACCCTACCTAAAACCTCTTTCCTCATTACCTTAGCCAGCTTCATCCTAACTCACAACTTCTTCACTTTTGAAGGCCAGAAATACCAACAATTAAAGGGAACAGCCACGGGTATTAGGATGGCCCCTCGTACGCCAACCTATTTTTGGGTCACTTAGAGGAAGCCTTCTTGGTTAGCCAGGCCTGCCAACCCAAAGTTTGGTACAGATTTATTGATGACATCTTCATGATCTGGACTCACAGTGAAGAAGAACTCCAGAATTTCCTCTCCAACCTCAACTCCTTTGGTTCTATCGGATTCACCTGGTCCTACTCCAAATCCCATGCCACTTTCCTCGATGTTGACCTCCATCTGTCCAATGGCCAGCTTCACACATCCGTCCACATCAAACCCACCAACAAGCAACAGTACCTCCGTTATGACAGCTGCCACCCATCCCATATCAAACGGTCCCTTCCCTACAGCTTAGTTCTTCGTGGCAGACGAATCTACTTCAGTCCTGAATCCCTGAACTATTACACCAGCAACCTGAAAACAGCGCTCGCATCCCACAACTACCCTCCCGACCTGGTACAGAAGCAAATAACCAGAGCCACTTCCTCATCCTCTCAAACCCAGAACCTCCCACAGTAGAACCCCAAAAGTGCCCCACTTGAGACAGGATACTTTCTGGGACTGGATCAGACTCTGAATGTGGCTCTCCAGCAGGGATACAACTTCCTCAAATACTGCCCTGAGATAAGATCCATCCTTCATGAAATCCTCCCCACTCCATCAAGAGTGTCTTTCCACCATCCACCTAACCTTCATAACCTCTTGGTTCATCCCTATGAAATCCCCAAACCACCTTCCCTACCCTCTGGCTCCTACCTTTGTAACTGCCCCCGGTGTAAAACCTGTCCCATGCACCCTCCCACCACCACCTACTCCAGTCCTGTAACCCGGAAGGCGTACACAATCAAAGGCAGAGCCACGTGTGAAAGCACCCATGTGATTTACCAACTGACCTGCCTACACTGTGAAGCCTTGTATGTGGGAATGACCAGCAACAAACTGTCCATTCACATGAACGGACACAGGCAGACAGTGTTTGTTGGTAATGAGGATCACCCTGAGGCTAAACATGCCTTGGTGCACAGCCAGCACATTTTGGCACAGTGTTACACCATCCGGGTTATCTGGATACTTCCCACTGACACCAACCTATCAGAACTCCAGAGACGGGAACTTGTCCTTCAATATATCCTCTCTTCCCGTTACTCACCAGGCCTCAACCTCCGCTAATTTCAAGTTGCCACCCCTCGTACATCACTTGTCTTTTAACAACATCTTTGCCTCTGTACTTCCGCCTCGACTGACATCTCTGCCCAACCTCTTTGCCTTTACATATGTCTGCCTGTGTCTGTATATGTGCGGATGGATATGTGTGTGTGTGCGCGAGTGCATACCTGTCCTTTTTCCCCCTAGGGTAAGTCTTTCCACTCCCGGGATTGGAATGACTCCTTACCCTCTCCCTTAAAACCCACATCCTTTCGTCTTTCCCTCTTTCCTGATGAAGCAACCATGGGTTGCGAAAGCTTGAAATTTGTGTGTGTGTTTTTTATTGTGTCTATCTACCAGTGCTTTCTCGTTTGGTAAGTCACAGCATTTTATATATATATATAAAAACAAAGATGAGGTGACTTACCGAACGAAAGCGCTGGCAGGTCGATAGACACACAAACAAACACAAACATACACACAAAATTCAAGCTTTCGCAACAAACTGTTGCCTCATCAGGAAAGAGGGAAGGAGAGGGGAAGACGAAAGGAAGTGGGTTTTAAGGGAGAGGGTAAGGAGTCATTCCAATCCCGGGAGCGGAAAGACTTACCTTCGGGGGAAAAAAGGACGGGTATACACTCGCACACACACACATATACAGACACAAGCAGACATATTTAAATATGTCTGCTTGTGTCTGTATATGTGTGGATGGATGTGTGTGTGAGTGCGAGTGTATACCTGTCCTTTTTTCCCCCAAAGGTAAGTCTTTCCGCTCCCGGGATTGGAATGACTCCTTACCCTCTGCCTTGAAACCCACATCCTTTCGTCTTTCCCTCTCCTTCCCTCTTTCCTGATGAAGCAACCGTTGGTTGCAAAAGCTTGAATTTCGTGTGTATGTTTGTGTGTCTATCAACCTGCCAGCGCTTTCGTTTGGTAAGTCACATCATCTTTGTTTTTAGATATATATTTTTCCAACGTGGTATGTTTCCCTATAACACACACACACACACACACACACACACACACACACATCCACACATGCACACACACACACACACACACACACACACACACACACACACACACACACACAGTGTGAGTCGCCTAACGTTACCGCTGGATATATTTCGTAAACCACATCAAATACTGATGAACCGATTCTACAGACCGAACGAGAGGAGAGGGGCTAGTGTAATTGTTTAATACAAACCATACAAATATGCACGGAAGTATATTTTTTAACACAGACCTATATTTTTTTAAATGGAACCATGTTAGTTTTGTTAGCACATCTGAACATATAAACAAATATGTAATCAGTGCCGTTTGTTGCATTGTAAAATGTTAATTACATCCAGAGATATTGTAACCTAAATTTGACGCTTGAAACCTCTGACATTCAGTTGCATGTTGTAACAAACACGGGCCACGGTCGGCGAGCAGCATCTGCTGGGACATGTTTACGATGACGACCGTGTTTACAAGTGTGGCTGTAGTGCACTGTTGTGGTTTGGTCTAGCTGTCGCAGTATCCGCATGTAGCGCTTGCTGCTATTGTTATTCTGCATTCGTCTCCGCACGCAGACCAACTGTAGTACACCGTGTTACCAGACGTCTGTGATAGTGTAGTGTTGTAGGAACTGTGACCATGGTGTATTCAAACTCTGAAAAGGTGGAGATAATACTCATCTATGGTGAGTGTCGACAAAATGCAACTGAAGCCTGCAGGGTGTATGCAGAACGGTACCCGGACAGAGAGCATCCAATGTGCTGCACATTGCTAAACATCTACTGCCAACTGTATGCAACAGGTATGGTCATAGCGCGCAAATAGGTCCGTAACAGGCCTGTCACAGGAGAAGCGGGTGCAGTTGGTGTGTTAGCTGCTGTTGCCATGAACCCACACATGAGTACATGGGACATTGCAAGAGCCGGTGGACTGAGTCAAAGTAGTGTCATGCGCATACTGCATCGTCACCGCTTTCACCCGTTTCATGTGTCACTACATCAGCAATTAGATGGTGATGACTTTAATCATCGAGTGCAATACTGTCAACGGGCATTAACAGAGAATGCATTGCAGTTCTACCTGTTTACCGATGAAGCGGGTTTCACAAACCATGGGGCAGTGAATCTACGGAACATGCATTACTGGTCCGTGGACAGTCCTCGCTGGCTCAGACAGGTAGAGCGACAGCGACCGTGGACTGTAAATGTATGGTGCGGAATCATTGACGACCACCTCATTGGTCCTCACTTCATTGCAGGGGCCCAGACAGCTGCAACATACATTGTGTTTCTACAGAATGATCTGCCAACGTTGCTCGAAAATATCCCACTGGAAACGCGTCGACGTATGTGGTATCAGCATGATGGTGCACCTGCACATTCCGTAATTAACACTAGGCTGACCCTTGACAGGATGTTCGACAGGTGTTTCATAGGACGTGGAGGACGCATAAATTGGTCAGCCCGTTCTCCTGATCTTACACCTCTGGACTTCTTTCTGTGGGGTACGTTAAAGGAGAATGTGTACCATGATGTGCCTACAACCCCAGAGGATATGAAACAACGTATTGTGGCAGCCTGTGGCGACATTACACCAGATGTACTGCAGCGTGTACGACAATCATTACGCCAGAGATTGCAATTGTGTGCAGCAAATGATGGCCACCACATTGAACATCTATTGGCCTGACATATCGGGACACACTCTATACCACTCCGTAATTGAAAACGGAAACCATGTGTGTATGTGTAACACACCTCTCATGGTAATGTACATGTGCGTCAGTGAAAAAGACCAATAAAAAGGTGTTAGCATGTGGACATAATGTGCTGTTCCAGTCTCTTCTGCACCTAAGGTCCATCACTGTTCCCTTTGGATCCCTGCGTAATTCGGAGCTCTCCAATACACACGATCGAACATCGGAGGATTGGTACTCAAGCGTCAACTTTAGGTTACAATATCTCTGGATGTAATTAACATTTTACAATGCAACAAACGCCACTGATTACGTATTTGTTTATATGTTCAGATGTGCTAACAAAACTAACGGGGTTCCATTTAAAAAAACGTAGGTTTGTGTTAAAAAACATACTTCCGTGCATTTTTTTATGGTTTGTATTAACCAATTGTATATATATATATATATATATGGTGAGTCAGAAAAATGTCTGCTTGTGTCTGTGTATGTGCGGATGGATATGGGTGTGTGTGCAAGTGTATACTATTAATTTCTGTTGATATTTTACATAGAATCCAGAAATAAATTTGATAATTAGCATCAGATTGTGCAATTAACAATAGGAATTTTAAATGTGCCAAATATTTTGTAATTTCAAATGTTTCTAAAAGAAGAGTAATTTTGACTGTATGTACAGAGTTAGTACATACTGATTGCAACAAAGAAAATAAAGTAATTTCTTTTTATATATTTTAAGGTAACGTTAGAGAGGGTGTCCCTTTATAATATCTTCCTCATAAAACTTGGAAATATTTGGTATTCATAACTTCTGTTGAAGAAAGGTGATGTTAGAGGAGGATGTTCCTTTATAATATCCTCCTCATAAAATTTGGAAACAATGTGTTTACAATATTTTGTGAGAGACTATAAGGTATGCCAATTGGTGTACAAAGTGATGCTAAAAGATAGAATACAGATGTATAGAAATATCTGATACATAACTTATTACAGAAAATATAAGAATAATGTATACTATACAAGTCACAATCTATACACATATCAGGACATGGCATTCAGATTTTCAAATCTGTGGAATATTCTGTTACAAGACAATTGATACATAGTCAAAACTACAAAATTGCAACTACAGAAATAAATACAGAGCCAAGTTAAATTACTAGAATTACAAATGGTAAGGTTACATCCATACAATCACACTTTCAAAATCTTCAAAATTGAAAAGAAAAATGTCAGAGCCTACGTGCATGACAAGTGAGCCGGCTCAAAAAACTCACAATGATGGGTACAAACCAGAAGAATATACTCAAACATGAGTAGGAATATAGTACAAAATCATTAAGATGCATAAACCAGAGCATTTAATGATATGTTGACTCATGAAAGGACAAAATAATGAAAAAATATTAAGGCCTAAGCTTATGATGTGGGAGCTGACCCATGAGTCCAAACCACGCTGGGTGCAAACAGCAAAAAACGTTTCGACACAAAAAATTAATTAAGTTCATAAGCATATCAATAAGTTCAATTATATGCAAAGAGTAATTATAAGAAGTATCTAACCTCAATCAATAGTTTTACGCTCTCATTGAGTGCACACACACAGTTGCGATGACCAGGGGTACCCAAAATAGAATTAAGTATGAGCTTGCCCACAACTCCAGTTCCAGTCAGTTGCAGTCCTCAGGATAACTACAGGTAAACAGAAGCATAAATAGCTTCGAATGATGACATATTTGAGTATCTTGAGGACCAAAATCAGTGTATCAAAGCACACATGTATACATTTTGTTATATTGTCTATAATAGTAAATGTCTTCCACACACACACACAAACTAACCTACATATATAAAGACCTAGAAGATTCATTTACAATTGATAAAAAAAAATACATACTGATTTCAAGTTATATAATGTACTGGGAAGTCAATCCTCCTACTTGAAAAAACATACATTTATGTGGAATAACATTTTCTTTGGCAGTCTTAGCTACCAATTTACAAATCTCAGTCACAACACTGATGTTGTTGATAAAAGCTTGAGTACATAACCCAGCACCTATGATCCCTTGTAAGTCAACTGGCCCAGCAGTGTGGGGATTGGATCTGCCAACATCTTTCAGTTCCCTCCCTAGAGTTCCCATCACACTCTCCAACGGATAGGTAACTATCTGTCTAGCACTCACATCAAATCCTGAAACACTGTTTATGTACTAAGTATGCTGTCCAGTACCTTCTTCACATCACACGGCATCTCTCTCCCTACTTATATTCCAAAAGCAATTACGTAGCATTAATGTCAGATAAGATTAAAAAGTGTTCACATAAGAAATGTTAATAAGCAGAGTTAAATGCCATGAAAAAAATGAAATAATGAGGTGATGCTCATAGATATACTAAGCTACTATTCCTAATTTTTGCAGTACAAATTATGAACATTGACCCATTTCAAAATTGTAAAAGAATCTACTTATTTAGTCTCATGGCCTATATGTATCAAATTCTAAAGCAGAAATCTACTACAAAACATAATTATATAATGTATCATAGATTTTAACTCAGTGAACAGACAAGACAAAACTTGTCCTCTATACTAAACATTAAGAGTACTTGACATTTCACATACTTGCTTTGCTTACCAGGAGCTCCTCCTATCTTTACACCCGCAATGAACATTTACACAAAATTCTTACTATACTGGATCTTTTCTCTAAATTGTTCAGAAATTGAACTACCTGTATCAATCAAACAGTTCCGTTCCCATTGATCAATCTTAATGTTAATGTAAGGACACCCAAAATCTGAATCATCATCTCTGTTATTAGACACTTCATGTAAAAGATCACTTTCAATTTCATCAAATGCTACATCCACACTGTCTTTACAGAGCTTTGTCAACTTTACTGGTACTGTAGCATTACTTTGGTTACTCATGTTGTCAGGTAAAGATTGAACACACTGAATGGGTTCCATAGGACAACACTTATTACAAAAGGAACACAAAATATATTACAGCCAAAATTACATTTTCTACTTTGATCTTTTTTCACTTCATTCCACCAATGTGGATACAAATTTTGACTAATCATGGCTAACTTATTCCAGAATGCACATTTATCTATGTTATCATCAATCTGGCCCCAAACAGACTTCAAAGAGTTTTCATCTTTATTCTCTGTGCTTACTCACCTTTACATTCTCAACCATTACTCTGGATGACATTAATGAATAACTGCTTTAACTGGACTAGTATTCCATGACTCTCAGTTACATGATCACATACATCACTTACCTTATCTGTATTGTCAATATCATTCACAAATAACTCTGAAACTTCATTACTCTTAAGCTACAAAAATACTTGATACACACCATCATCATCATTATCATCATATTCTTCCAAAATTACTTCATCAACAACATTGTCAACAACACAAGTCTCATATACATCAACACTTCCATTCATTTACGATAAGCTACTAGTCTCAGACTTACCAACCTCACTTATTTCACAGCTCTCATTCATATCAAAAATACCACCTAGTTCAGATACAATAAAGTCATCACCTGATTTACATACATCAATAACACTGTTTTCTGACAAAGAGAAGAAATCATTAGTAAATACTAAATCAAAATTCTCACTACTTTCACATTCTGGTTTGTGATTAGCACCTACATCACTATAATTAAATATAGTATCCCAAAACTTTTGATCCAAACATAAATTAGAAATCTGACACTCCTTCTGTTCAACTTCAGATACCTGTGCCACATCATTAACATTGTTATTATCATCTAATTGCAAGTGTAAATTAGTGGTCCTGTGCTTGTTGTGTTTCCGCGCCCCAAAAATGTGGGCCTTCATTGAGGTGGACTGCCATTTCCAGAGTAGTTACCTCTATGACTGTTTCACTTATTAAATTGCCCATGGTTATCCCCATTATTACTGTTCTGCTGTTGTTCAAAATTTCTGTTTCTATTAACATTTTGATCATGGTGAAAGTTACCATTATCTTTGTTTCTGTAGTTATTCCCATTGTTATTTCTATAATTCCACTTGTTATGGTAAATACTTCTTTCTACTGCCCTATCCAGTCCATTAACATATTGTAAAAACTGTTCAAGATAATTGTCTGGTCCGTGTACTAAATTCCACTGCAACCTTTCTGGTAATTTCCTTTTAAGTTCATCAATCAATGTCTTTTCATCAAATGGTTTGTCAAGGTGTGTTAATTTTTTAAGTTGATTCTTACAAAACTCTTTCAGAGTACTGTCCCTATTCCTATAATTAGGACCATTCAGAAATTCATTTTTAACTCCCCCCTGTTCAGATTCTGATCATAATTTATTTAAAAATTTTTTTGAAACTTTTATATGTTTCCAACTGACTGACATCCACTGGATGTGAATTGTCTGCTGGGAAACTTCTGATTGGAATGTTGGACCAGGCAATACCATTGTTCAAATACAGATTTTTGTGAATGCAATTTTCCTGGACTGCTGAATTTTTTTGATCTAAAACATTTACATTAGTTTGCATATTGTTTTCTACATTTAAAATTTTTGATCTGAACTACTGACGTTCTGTTCCCTTTTTGCCACTGCAGCCTTCTGTTCAACACTGATGTCATTAACATTCTTCATCTATTTTGCAGATTTGACAATTAACTCATTTTCCAAAACAAAAAATTAATTTCTAAGACATTAACTTTCTCGTTCACACTTTTTAACCCCTGTGACAACCCATTTTTAGCTCTGAAACCTGATTACTAAGTTGGTCTATTTGGTATTGTACCTTATCTGTTTTACTATTGTTTTCAGTTTTTAGGTCATTTGATTGTCATTGTAAATTTTTCGGTTAACTGTTCATTGGATGCACTAAATTTGCTATTGTTATCCATCTTCATTTTGTCTAGTTTTGCCAAAATAATCTGCAACATATCAGTTTTTACTGTTTCTTTGCTGACTTCACATTGACTTGGCTCAAACATGTCATGGATGGGTCCTACATCTTTCACTTTTACATCACTACTACACTTGTCTCTATCCATTTTGTTAGCAAGCACATGAGTCCACAAAAAAATTAATTTCACAAATAGCTTGTACTTATCTTACCTTTTTGATGTCCCTCATTGTATTTGTTAAGTCACCTTCATTCAATCTGGTCCATCATTTTTGGTAATACCGCATCACTATTGATGCAATTTTGTTGGGTAGTCTGCAGTCTTCTTTCTTTGTGTGTCAGAAATTCATTTATATATCAACTGCTAATGGCACAAATCACTCTTCCTTCTTCTGCAACAGAAAAAATTTCATTATCAAATAACTGATCCCAGGTGATGCCCACACTTGTAATCTTACCCTCACTCACATCACCTGTTGATTGTCACTCATTTCAGAATAAATTCATGTAATAAGCTTCAAGAGGAGTAAGATTTACAGCAAACTTTTTACTTATCTTCTTTTCTCATAGTTGGCTCCAAGTCTTCATGTCCAGGGTTTGATTATTGAGGCAGAAATTTTTAACATTGTAGGTTCCAAATGACATGATAATGCTGAAGTAAGTCTGCTCTGTAATATCTGTTTCTGTAATTTTTTATTCCATCACATTTTTCTGTACCACACTGTCTTTACATTTTCCACTTCACTATCAAAAATTACATTGTTATTGCCAAAACACATCTGATCACATCTGAGTCATGCCCACTACTACTTCATTTTGCAGTACTAACAATATTCCAAAGAGTTTACAGATTTTGTTGATGAATGCCTTTGTATTAGTTTCTATTATTATTTTATAAATAAATCCAGAAATAAATTTAATAATTAGCATCAGATTGTGCAATTAATAATAGGAATTTTAAGTGTGCTGAATATTTTGTAATTTCAAAAGTTTCTATAAGAAGAGTAATTTTAACTGTACATACAGAGTTAGTACATTTCGACTGTAACAAAGAAAATAAAGTAATTTCTTTTTATACATTTTATTCTGAAATATAATATATTGTGTACAAAATCATTTGAAATTCTTTTAGTTAAACACCTGAGATAATATTAACCTGTTTAAAAGGTAGAAAGTATTTTTGGTATCTAAAACGTCTGTTGAAGTTTAATAAACACACCAGGCCCACATAGCAGAGACTTAAGTCACCAATAATATATTGTCCTATTTACAACAGGCTGCCAATGCTGGGGTAATTTTTGATTCTTCAAGTGTAGAAATTACATAGTTTTGAGGCAAAGAACACATCTAGACATGTTTGGAGTGCATTTTCATCCAGAAAGGAAGTTTCTGGAAGGTTGTTTGATAGAGAGCATAAAAGGTGAAAATCTGAGGATGCAAGATCAGGTGAACAAGGTGGGTGTGGAATAACTTCCCAACCCAACTCCTGTATTGTGTTTTTTATCTGTCTAGCAGAATTTAGGCGGCCATTATCATGGAGTAGTTACACTTCACACAGTCTTCCTGGTCATCGTTCTTGGACTGCATTTGCAAGATGTCTAAGTTAGTCACAGTAAATGTCAGCAGTGTCGTTTACACCTCTGGGAAGCAATTTGTAGTAAACCACACTGTTGCTGTATGACCAGATGCATAAAATCATATTTCATGGGTGCACACAGGTCTTAGTACAGGGAGTTGCTGCTTTGTTTGGTCTCAGCTGTTCCTTTTTCTTCCTTATGTTAGCATAAAGGCACAAATCCTCAACATCAGTACTGATACAGGATAGGAATGGTCAGTGTTGTTCATGAGCCAATTTGTGAAGACCAAGCAGAGATGTACATATGGCCATCCACTGATTTTTGTGATTCTGGCTTAGAGCATGCAGTGTCCATACACCCAATTTTTCATCTTTTCCCACTGCATGCAAATGTCACACCAAATGATCACAGTTTATCACATTCGCCAGTTCTCACATACAGTGAAGTGGATCATTGTTGACTAATGTGTTTAAATGATCTTCATCAAACCAAGATGGTTTTCCAGAACACAGGGAGTCACTACTGTCAAAATGCTCCTCCTTAAAACAAGGAAACCATTTTCTTGTCATGCTCTGTGCATTAACATTATCCACATACATGATTTACATCTGCTTCTGCCACCCCTTCATTGAACTCAAACAGGAGAATACATCAGAAATGTTCCAATTTCTCCAGTTGGCACTCCATTTTCTAGCATCCACAGCTAGATACGTAACTCAAATAGCAACAACAAACTACAAATAAAAAATCACAGTTGACAAATAAAACCATAGCAACCAGAATACCAACATGCTGATGATGCCAACATTATTGCAACTGGGTCTACCCCAGAAATCTTGCAATCAATGGCAGAAATCTCTATAAAAAGATTTTCAAAGTGATTCACCAGAAACACACTCGCTGCAAGTACTGAAAAAATGGTACATGCCAACTTTCATTTATTTTTACCATCCAGCCAAATATTTATTCAAGCAAAATTAAAAATTGATCCTTTTGAAAATGTAGGTGTAACAAACATTTTTAGGCCCATGAGTTCAACATGAATTGAGATGGAACAAACAAGTAAAAAAACAAGTGAAATAAGACCCTCATCCACGTGCTCTGATCTAAGAATATTAAATTCTACAACAAGAAAACAACAGGACTATAGGCATACTGTTGTTGTTGTTGTGATCTTCAGTCCAAACACTGGGTTGATCCAGCTCTCCATGCTACTCTATACAGTATGAGCCTCTTTGTCTCCAAATAATGACTGCAACTTACATCTTTCTGTATCTGCTTACTGTATTCATCTCTTAGTCCCCCCCCCCCCCCCCCCCCCTATGATTTTTACCCCCTCCCCCCATCAACACACTCATACACACTTCCCTCCAATACCAAACTAGTGACCCTATGATGTCTCAGAATGTGTCCTATCAATCAGTCCCCTCTCTTGGTCAAGTTGAGCCACAAATTTCTTTTCTCCCCAATTCTATTCAGTACTTCTTCATTAATTACATGGTCAACCCATCAAATCTTCAGTATTCTTCTCTAGCACCACAACTTGAAAGCTTTTATTTTATTTTTATCCAAACTGTTTTTCATCCATGTTTCACTTCCATACATGGCTATATTCTAGATAAATACTTCGAGAAAAGGCTTCCTGACACTTCAGCCTATACTCAATGTTAACAAATTTATCTTCTTCAGCAATGCTTTTCTTGCCATTGCCAGCCTACAGTTTATATCCTCTCTATTTTGGGCATCATCAGTTACTTTGCTGCCCAAATTCCTGATCTGATTCCCTTGGCATCATACAATTTAATTTGACTACATTCCATTACCCTCATTTTGTTTTTGTTGATGTTCATCTTATATCCTCCCTTCAAGACACTGTCCATTCCATTCGACTACTCTCACAAGTCCTTTGCTGTCTCTGACAGAATTGCAGTGCCATTATCAAACATCAAAGTTTTTATTTCTTCTCCTTGAACTTTTTAATTCCTATTCTAAATTTTTCTTTGGTTTCCTTTACTGCTTGTTCAGTATACATACTGAATAACATGGGGGATAGGCTACAACCCTGTCTCACTCCCTTTTCAACCATTGCCTCCTTTTCATGGTCCTTGGCTCTTACAGCTGCAATCTGGTTTCTGAACAAGTCGTAAACACTCTTTTGCTCCCTCTATTTTACTCCTGCTACCTTCAGAATTTCAAATAGAGTATTCCAATCAACAATGTCAAATGATTTGTCTAAGTCTTTAAATGCTATAAATTTAAGTTTGCCTGTCCTTAATCTATCTTCTAAGATAAATCGTAGGGTCAGTGTTGCATCGCATGCATCCTAGATTTCTCTGGAATCCAAAGTGATTTTCCCTGAGGTCAGCTTCTACATCTACATCTACATACATACTCTGCAGTCCACCATATGGCGCATGGCGGAGGGTACCTCGTACCACAACTTGCATCTTCTCTCTTTGTTCCACTCCCAAACAGAACGAAGGAAAAATGACTGCCTATATGTCTCTGTATGAGCCCTAATCTCTCTTATCGTATCTTTGTGGTCTTTCCGTGAAATGTAAGTTGGCAGCAGTAAAATTGTACTGCAGTCAGCCGCAAATGCTGGTTCTCTAAATTTCCTCAGTAGCGATTCATGAAAAGAATGCCTCCTTTCCTCTAGAGAGTCCCACCCGAGTTCCTGAAGCATTTCTGTAACACTCGCTTTATTATCAATCCCACCAGTAACAAATCTAGCAGCCCGCCTCTGAATTGCTTCTATGTCCTCCCTCAATCCGACCTGATAGGGATCCCAAACACTCAAGCAGTACTCAAGAAGAGGTTGTATTAGTGTTTTATAAGCGGTCTCCTTTACAGATGAACCACATCTTCCCAAAATTCTACCAATGAACCGAAGACGACTATCCACCTTCCCCAAAACTGCCATTACATGCTTGTCCCACTTCATATCACTCTGCAACGATACGCCGAAATATACAGGGTGATTCAAAAAGAATACCACAACTTTCAAAATGTGTATTTAATGAAAGAAACATAATATAACCTTCTGTTATACATCAGTACAAAGAGTATTTAAAAAGGTTTTTTTTCACTCAAAAACAAGTTCAGAGATGTTCAATATGGCCCCCTCCAGACATTCGAGCAATATCAACCCGATACTCCAACTCGTTCCACACTCTCTGTAGCATATCAGGCGTAACAGTTTGGATAGCTGCTGTTATTTCTCGTTTCAAATCATCAATGGTGGCTAGGAGAGGTGGCCGAAACACCATATCCTTAACATACCCCCATAAGAAAAAATCGCAGGGGGTAAGATCAGGGGTTTCTTGGATGCCTGTGATGAAGTGCTCTGTCACGGGCTGCCTAGTCAACAGCGCCTCAAGCGAACAAATGCACAACTAAATGAAACTTTATAGCGCCCTTAATTCGCCGACAGATAGTGCTTAGCTCTGCCTTTTGTCGTTGCAGAGTTTTAAATTCCTAAAGTTGTGGTCTTCTTTTTGAATCACCCTGTATAATCAACGTGACTGTGTCAAGCGCTACACTACTAATGGAGTATTCAAACATTACAGGATTCTTTTTCCTATTCATCTGCATTAACCCAGATAACCCTGATGTCCTTCTGGACGGCCGGCGTCACTCAGTGTTGAAATTATTTATTTTTGCGAATAACGTATTGTTGCAACTGACTGTGACGCATTGTTATATGAAGTACGCCGAGTCAGTTGCGCGCTGCGACAGACAGTTTGACGGTGTCGTTCATAGTGAGTGAGAAACTGTGTCTTGAAAATAGGGCCTATTTTACCATGGACGAATTGACTGACCTTGTCGTTGATGTGTATGTATATTTTCTTTCATATTGCATCAATAATTCTGAAACTTGTCATATAATATCTTCAAGAATTAACCTATATTATTTATGGGTTCATATTACGATTGAAAGTTTTCGTTAGTTGTGATTCAACAATGTTTTCAACCGTCCTTCCAGAAGGACATCAGGGTAATATGTTGTCATTTGTATTCACAGAAAATAATGTACACTGATGGAACTTTCGGAACACTGGCACGTGTAGTAAGGATTATGAAACGAAAGGTATGGGGTACGGTGTGGTAATGACTTATGTTGACCAGTTACTTCCATATGTTCCATATCGATTATGCTTTGATAACCTCTTTAGCAGCATTGAACTACTACATGACCGAAAAGAGAGGAGCGTGGAAGCAACAGGAACAATAAGAGGAAACAGCTAAGAATTGTACTCTATCATCTGCAGCTAAAATGATAAAAGAAAATAGAGGATCATATGAAGTTTGTTCTGACTCAGCATCCGGGATTTCCGTTGTACGTTGGAATGACAACAATGTTGTTACTGTAGCCACAAACTTTGACAGAGTGCAAACACTATGCTCTGTAGCAAGATTTTCCAGGGAACAAAAGAAAAGGATTAGCGTGCCTCAACCTAACTTATTACACTCCTACAATACTCATATGGGAGGCATAGATCGAGCTGACCAAAATGTATGCCTATATAGATGCTCTGTAAGAGGGAAAAAGTGGTATTTCCTGATCATTGCACATTTTATAGTCATTGCAGAGCAAGATGCCTGGGATATTTACACGCACAACGAAGAACCCATAGATCATCTGACATTTCATCGTCGAATTGTCACTGCAATTATTGAAAGTAACAGAAGAGTCACTGCCAGCAGATGACGTGCTAGTAAGAGCGCAAAACTAGATTCTAGATTTGATGGAAGAGAACATTAGGTTACTGAATTACCAACAGATGAGATAACAAAAAAGAAGAAGCAGCTGAAATGTCGAAGTTGCCACAAAAAAAACTACGACTACGTGTGTAAAATGTGACGAACCACATCATGTTTGTTGCTTTTTGTCTTATCATACTAGTGCATAAAATATATGTATAGGTTATTTTCTTTGTTTTTTTATATTTATTAGCTGTTTTAGCCCATAATTAAAATTTATTTACGTTTATTTGAAAGTATAAAAACCAAAACAAGTTAATTGTGCAATGACATATACTTTAAAAACATGTTCCCTTATTGTCCTGACGTCCTCCTGGAAGGATGCGCATTTTTGGAAATACTAAATAAAAATAAATACTCAAAATTGTTTTTACTTTCTTCCTTACAACCTTGTGAATCATTGTAGATAAGATATAAATCAATTTTGAAAAACAAACAATTCAGGACTATCTGGGTTAATTTACATTTATCTATATTTATAGTTAGCTGCCATTCTTCACACCAATCACAAATCCTGTCTAAGTCATCTTGTATCCGCCTACAGTCACTCAACGATGACACCTTCCCGTACACCACAGCATCATCAGCAAACAGCCGCACATTGCTATCCACCCTATCCAAAAGATCATTTATGTAGATAGAAAACAACAGTGGACCTACCACACTTCCCTGGGGCACTCCAGATGATACCCTCACCTCTGATGAACACTCACCATCAAGGACAACGTACTGGGTTCTATTACTTAAGAAGTCTTCAAGCCACTCACATACTTGGGAACCAATCCCATATGCTCGTACCTTAGTTAGGAGTCTGCAGTGGGGCACCGAGTCAAACGCTTTCTGGAAGTCAAGGAATATGGTATCCATCTGATACCCTTCATCCATGGTTCGGAAGATATCATGTGAAAAAAGGGCGAGCTGCGTTTTGCAGGACGATGCTTTCTAAAGCCATGCTGATGCATGGACAGCAACTTCTCTGTCTCAAGGAAATTCATTATATTCGAACTGAGAATATGTTCGAGAATCCCGCAACAAACCGATGTTAAGGATATTGGTCAGTAATTTTGAGGATCCGTCCTTCTTCCCTTCTTATATACAGGCATCACCTGCTCGGGACTCTATGTTGGGCAAGAGATTTGCAATAAATGCAGGCTAAGTAAGGAGCCAATGCAGTAGAGTACTCTCTGTAAAACCGAATTTGAATCCATCAGGACCTGGCGATTTATTTATTTTTAACCCATTCAGCTGCTTTGCAACCTCAGGGATGTCTGTCACTGTCCTCCAAATGGGAATCTGTATGAGAATTAAATGGCGGTATGTTTGTGTGATCCTCCTGCGTGAAAGATTTCTCAAATGCTAAATTTAAAATTTCAGCTTTCGTTTTGCTGTCTTCCATTGCCAGCCAGACTCATCAGTGAGTGACTGGATGGAAGCCTTCAACCCACTTACCGATTTTACGTAAGACCAGAATTTCCTTGGGTTTTCAGCAAGATCTTTTGCTAAGGTATGGTGGTGGTAGTGGTTGAATGCTTTGCGCATCGCTCTTTTTACAGCAGCATGAATCTCTACTAACTTTTGCCAGTCATCATTCTCCCGATCTTCCTTGTACTGCGAGTGCAACTGCCTTTGCTTCCTGAGCATTCTCTGAATTGCACTGTTAAACCACGGTGCGTCTTTTCCGTCCATAACCCACTTTTTTGGCACATACTTGTCCAATGCGTGATTCACAATGTGTTTAAAATTTGCCCATGATTCTTCCACGTCCATTGTACCGGAAGTAAATGAAGTCAATTCATTTACTAAGTTGGATGCTAACAACTGCTTATCTGCTCTTTCTATTAAGAATACTTTCCTAGCCTTCTTGACTGACTTTTTAATTTTCATAACCATAGTTGTAATGACAACATCATGATCACTAATCTCTGTCTCAACACTGACACTGTCGATGAGGTCTGGTCTGTTCGTGGCTACCAGACCTAAAATATTTCCATTATGCGTTGCCTGTCGATTTAGCTGCTCAAGACAGTTTTCGGATAATGTGTTCAAAAGTAATTCACATGACAGCTTGTCTGTACCACCTGTAATGAATCCATAGACATCCCAGTCTGTACTAGGTAGGTTGAAGTCGCCTCTGACTAATATAGCATACAGAATGTAGACTCCCTCTGAATGATTCTAGAACTGTCATGGTGGAACCTGGTGGCCGGTAATAACACCCAGCAATTAACTTTATTTCTCCTAGCCCTGTTAAACGTGTCCAGATAATTTCACAATCACACTCTACTTCGACCTCAGGAGACACAATATTTTTGTCAACTGCAATGAAGACACCACCTCCTACGGTGTCTAACCTGTCTTTCCGATACACGTTCCAACCCTCACTAAATATTTCAGAACTTTCTATCTCAGGGTTCAGCCAGGTCTCAGTCCTGAGAATAATTTATGCGGCACATGCTTCCTGGAGGGCAGTAAATTCAGGAACTTTATTCTGAACACTCTGAAAATTTACTGCTAATATCTTGATAGCTGAAGTGTCTTTACACTGAGCACATCCTAATTTCCCTGCCTGCACATCGACTGGTGAGTGTTCATCAGGACGCCTCGCACTACTGCCTAGCCTAAAAAAACCCCATGTGCATGCCACAAGCACTCTGCTACCTGAGTAGCTGCTTCTTTTGTGTAGTACACCCCTGACCTATCTAGGGGCGTCCTACAATTCCCTACCCAATAGTGCAAGTCTAGAAATCTGCAGCCAAGACTGTCACAGAGTTGACGAAGCCTCTGGTTGAGACCCTTCACTCAGCTCCAAACCAAAGGACCCCGATCCACTCTGGGAATGATGCTGCAAATAGAGAGCTCTGCTTGCACCCCACGTGCGAGGGCAGCGGTCTTCACCAAATCCACCAGCTGCCTGTACGAACTGAGGATCACCTCAGAACCCAAGAGACAGGCATTATTGGTGCCGACATGAGCAACTACTTGCAGATGACTGCACCCCGTACGCTTGATAGCCGCAGGCAAGGCCGCCTCCACATCTTGGCTGAGGCCCCCCGGCAGACAATCCGAGTGCACATTGGATTTCTTTCCAGCCCTGTACGCTATTTCCCTAAAGGGCTCCATCACCCGCCTAACGTTGGAGCTCCCAATAACCAGCAAGCCTTTGCCCCCGTGTGCCTGCTCGGGCCCTGCTGAAGGAGCGGCCACCTGCCTACCGACAAAATGAATGGGCGCGGCCAGCCTCCACAATGGCCCTCCGCCTCGAGCGACGCGAGTGCGTTGTAGTCTGCCACTCACCCTGAGGTGAGAGTGGCCCCAGCGCGCCGGGTACACTAGAAGGTGCCTCAGCGGCTGAGTCAGCGGACGCAGCACCTGGGGTGTCTCAAGCAATGCGCCAGACCCCCCACTGTTGCTGCACCTCGAGGCAGCAGCCTGAAGGTGGCTGACCGTGGCCAACAGCACGCTCAGCTGCTCGTGAACCATGGGCAGTTCCTCCTGTGCCCGCACACAGCACGCACACACCCTATCCATCCTAGTGCTAATATCTAACAACTCTGCGAATTTATACTCTATGGCTATCAATAAGCAATATTACTCCTCTCACATACGAGAATATGCAAGGATTTTATGTAATTAAATATGCAAGTGCACAAACACTTGGAAAGAAATTAAGAATCAAACTACAAAACAAATATGAAAGCTAAATATGCGACTCGCTACTGCACTGCTGCTGCACTGATACTTCACCAGCGGCTGCTCTTGGCTCACTGAGCTGTGTCAAAAGCGCACTGGCTGTCCAAAACAAACAACTGACTAATGACTCTGCGAATTTATACTCTACAGCTATCAATAAGCAATATTACTCCTCTCAAATACGAGAATATGCAAGCATTTTATGTAATTAAATATCCAAGCGCACAAACACTCGGAAAGAAACTAAGAATCAAACTACAAAACAAATATGAAAGCTAAATATGCGACTAGCTACTGCACTGCTGCTGCACTGATTCTGCCATACGTAAGAACATGCTCTGAATTTACTACCTCTACTATGTACATCTATGCACATTTTAATTTCATTACACTATATGCCTATCGTCAGTGTTTTGCACTTAGTATGTATTCGTTTATTGGACAAAAATGACTTTCCATCAGTAGTAGTTTCATTGTTTGGTTAAATTTGTCTTTCAAACTAATGTTTGAAAGACAAAATGATATACAGTTGCACAGTTTTAGTGGCATAGAAGTCTGCAGCTTGTTGTCTTGTGGCAGTGTTCTCGCTTCCTGCGCACAAGGTCCCGTGTTCGATTCCCGGCAGGGTGAGGGATTTTCTCTGCCTCGTGATGACTGGGTGTTGTGTATCTCTCATCATCATTGACTCGCAAGTCTCCAAAGTGGCATCAGCTAAAATGGACTTGCAATTTCGGTGGCCAAACACCCCACATGGGGTCTCCCGGCCAACAATGCTGTACGATCATTTCATTTTAGTGGCATAGAAGCATTACATCTTTCAGGTTTAGCTGCTGTAGAACTCTTAAATTTATACTGTATTTTTATTGAACTTTTTTTGCATTTCCAAGCAAACAGTTATATGGAAAAAGTTAAAATTTTAAGTTTTTAGAGTATTGTGCTGCAACTAACTCTTCTTCATGTGTTACCCATTATTCTGATGGTTACTTTTCGCTGTTTGAAAGGTTTTTTTAGTTCACTCAGCTGTGATGTATTTATGAAATTGGTTGAAAATACAGTACTTAATAAAATTGTGAGAGTTGGGTACCAGAGTGTGATAGCAGAATAGTGACACACTATAGAGATACGATTTCCACACTATTTATTGCTAAACACAATATACACAACATGTGTAATCATTACAAGCATACTGAGCATACTAACTCTCCCTGTCTCCAGGGGCAGTGATCTTCATTTTCTCCAGTCAGAGATGTTACACAGCCACAGAGTACCCTCCCTGGTAGTGTGGACCATGTGAAGAAATCCTGCAGCATGGGTGGGGTGTCATCTGTCAGAAGGGATGTCGACATGTATGTGACAGTGGATGCAATGGAAGACACATCATAGTCAGTTAGGTGCACCAGGGGCAAAGGGCAAGCCCAAAGTGTGACTTTGGTGGTGTGATTAATGGGTTGCTACCTGCAGCATTAGCAGATAAGGACGTAGTCTTGGTGGCATCTTTAATCATTGATGGCTCAGCAGCAGTACTTGAAGAGGAAGGCATGTTGGCAGTATTGCCTTGCATTGTTGTGTCCACAGTAGGTGTTGTGGGGTCTGATGCATTGTGAGCCAGGGCAGTGACAGTGAGTGTACCATCTGCTGAAAAATTGGAGGTGAGTCCTGCCATGTCAACTTCTGGTGGTACAGGATTGGTGTGCACGAAACTGTGTGTGACAGTGCTTGCACCCAACCATCCGTCTGTGTAGGTAGTGGTAATCATGAGGTTGGTATCGTGTAACATGGTGGATATGTCATCAGTAGAAAATTGAGGAGATTCACACACACTTAGAAATTGACTAACAGGTGCATAGGAGGGGGTGGAGTGGGGAATGTCTGTTGTGTCAGGTCCACTAACGCCCACACCAGTTTAAGTTGTTTCACTGACACTGTTGTTTGTTTTCCAGCAATTTTGATACCAAAAGTACTTTTATCTCATTTCAGCACTTGGAATGGTCCTGTAAATGGTGGTTGTAGGGTGGGTTTCACTGCATCTATACTTAGCATCACATGAGAACATGTGGCCAGGTCTTTATGAATAAAAATTTGGTGTGTCATGTGATGGCAGGGGGGGTGAAATGTGGATGTTTCATACATGTGTGCTTACGTGCATGACTAAATATGTTGAGTACTGGTCTGTGGGTACCGTTTCATGCACTATGAATTCAGTGGGTAGGGTGAGGATTCACTGTTGTAGTTTTTCAGTGAGTGATGCATCAAGGTCACTTTTGTGTGCCATGTGAATACCCAGGAGAACCCATGGAAGGGCCACCACCCATAATTCTGAGTGGCACACGAGAGCAGCTTTCATCATCTGATGCCACAGTACCATGAGGCCGTTGAATTAGGGATGGTAGACAGCCATGTGGAACTGGTGGCATCCGAATAGGTGGTGTGTCATTGAACAGTTGGGATTTGAATGGTGAACCCTGGTCCAATGTTAAGGAGGCTGGGCAGCTGAATCTGTCAACCCAGCTGCTGACAGAAGTTTATGCTACTGTCTCTGCTGATGTGTCAGAAATGGGTGTGGCCTCCACCCATCATGTCACATGATCTGTCATTGACAGCCTGTGACAGTAACCATGTAGTTTGGGGAGTGGTCTTATAATGGCAATGTGGTTGTGCTGGAGCTGCTCTTTTGGAATTGGGAATTTACCCCAGAGATGGCCAGTTTTTGCCTGCTGGCATGGAACGCAAGTCCTGGCCCAAGCATATGGTAGGGTGTACATCTAGATGAGCATGGTTGTGCAGAAGGTCAAAATTATCCTGCAATATGGCTCTGGGATGACTAGCTGCACCCATCCATTCAAAACATCACACCAAACTTGTCTGGTAGGTCTGGGAAGCGTGCACTGTTGCAATTGGAGTCCAATGTCTGGTTTTTTAAACAAGCTATGGAGATCAGCATCTACATCTACATCCATACTCCGCAAGCCACCTGACGGTGTGTGGCGGAGGGTACCTTGAGTACCTCTATCGGTTCTTCCTTTTATTCCAGTCTCGTATTGTTCGTGGAAAGAAGGATTGTCAGTATGCGTCTGTGTGGGCTCTAATCTCTCTGATTTTATCCTCATGGTCTCTTTGCGAGATATATGTAGGAGGGAGCAATATACTGCTTGACTCCTCAGTGAAGGTATGTTCTCAAAACTTGAACAAAAGCCCGTACCGAGCTACTGAGCATCTCTCCTGCAGAGTCTTCCACTTAACCCTATCTGGTATGGATCCCACACTGCTGAGCAGTATTCAAGCAGTGGGCGAACATGCGTACTGTATCCTACTTCCTTTGCTTTCAGATTGCATTTCTTTAGGATTCTTCCAATGAATCTGTCTGGCATCTGCTTTACCAATGATCAACTTTATATGATCATTCCATTTTAAATCACTCCTAATGCATACTGCCAGATAATTTACGGAATTAACTGCCTCCAGTTGCTGACCCACTACATCGTAGCTAAATGATATGGGATCTTTCTTTCTATGTATTCACAGCACATTACACTTGTCTACATTGAGATTCAATTGCCATTCCCTGCACCATGAGTCAATTCGCTGCAGACCCTCCTGCATTTCAGTACAATTTTCCATTGTTACAACCTCTCGATATACCACAGCATCATCCGCAAAAAGCCTCAGTGAACTTCCGATGTCATCCACAAGGTCATTTATGTATATTGTGAATAACAACGGTCCTATGACACTCCCCTGAAACCACTCTTACTTCGGAAGATTTCTCTCCATTGAGAATGACGTGCTGCATTCTGTTTTCTAGGAACTCTTCAATCCAATCACACAATTGGTCTGATAGTCCATATGCTCTTACTTTGTTCATTAAACGACTGTGGGGAACTGTATCGAACACCTTGCGGAAGTCAAGAAACATGGCATCTACCTGGGAACCCATGTCTATGGCCCTCTGAGTCTCGTGGACGAATAGCGCGAGCTGGGTTTCACACGATCGTCTTTTTCGAAACCCATCCTGATTCCTACAGAGTAGATTTCTAGTTTCCAGAAAAGTCATTATACTTGAACATAATACGTGTTCCAAAATTCTACAACTGATCGACGTTAGAGATATAGGTCTATAGCTCTGCACATCTGTTTGACGTCCCTTCTTGAAAACTGGGATGACCTGTGCATCTATGACCCTATCAAAGTCCATCTGGGCAGAGATAACTGTGATATATGAAAGATACTCCACCACATTATTATTGGCATGTTTGACATATCACACATTGGTAGTGAATTGTGCTACAAAATCTAGGTGGCGGAATCTCCTGCGCACAGAATCCATCACCGGGTTGAGGAATGCATCTGTCAGTGAGCGATGGTCTGTGTTTATGGTAAGGAGTCCCCCCTCAACATCATCTTGAAAGTGGCAAACTGCTTCATATGTGGCTAGTCATTCATAATTAAATGTGGACCATTTTTTCTGGTTGTCGGTAAGTTTGCATGAGACAAACCTGAGTGATTTCACTGATCTCTTGCTGTAAAGCAGCCCCAAACACATGACTGCTAGCATCAGATGTGATAATTAGATGTGCATTAGGTGATGTGTGGCCGAGAGTCATGGCAAGTACCAGGTGTTCTTTTATTTTGTAAAAGGCCGCCTGCATTTGAAGTGTCCAATCAAGGTGTCATTTACCAGATGTATTCGTGCCATGTGGTAATTCATTCCTGTAGAAATTTGCAACCCCAAAAACATGTGCAGCTTATGGTAGTTGTTGGGAGGTGGGAGGAGACTTATTTGTTCAGTTTTCTCAGGAGTAGGATGCACCCCAGATGTGCCAACATGGTGTCCAATAAAGGTCACATGGGGTTGACCAATTTGGCACTTGTCATCATTTATCATGACCCCATGAGACGCCACCTTATCAATGATGATATGCAGGTGGTCATCATGGTCTTGCCCATTTTGTGAAAATATTGTGGCATCATCTAGATAGATGTAACAAAAGGGGAAATTGGATAATACCCTGTCAATGAATCTTTGCCAAGCCTGTGCTGCATTTTTTGCTATGTGCAACATGTAGAGGAACTCATAGAGACTGAATGTCATAATAATTGTAGTTTTTGGTATATCTTTAGCTGCCATCAGAACTTGCAGGTATGCTGTTTTCCAATCAATGCCAATGAAAATTTTTGTCCCAGCCACGACGCAGGAAAAATCATGCAAGTTCAGAATGGGGTAGCTATCAATGACTGTATGGGCATTGAGGTAGTGGTAGTCTTTGCATTGGCGCCAAAGTACCATTCTTTTTAGGAACTAATTTAATTGGGAAGGCCCAAGCACTGTCTGACTATGCCAGCTCGGAAAAGTTCATCCACGGCAGCTTTAGCTGCTTTAAGTTTGTGGTGAGCTAGACAGTGGGGTTGACTATGGACAGGGGGAGCTGGTGTAGTTTTAATGTGGTGGACTGTACTGTCCAACATGTCACAGACTGTATGTGGCCTAATGCGATAGCGTGGAGTGAGCCCAGGGGAGCAGCGCGACGTGATTTGCCACCGCTCTTAACGTCACATAACATTGTTTCAGGAGTGCACTTTAGTGTGGATTGTGACATTTCACTAATGTGAGAAGTGTCCATAGTAGCAGCATCATGGTTATGATCCATGATGAGTTGACGAAGGTCGTCAAGGTGCTATTGAGCTGTGTGTAGTGATGCAGTGGCATCCACAATGTGTCTCCTTAGTTGTTCATTGTTGAGGTGAGTGACTGCACTGCCACAATGTAATGATGAGTACTCAGCTGCCTTTAAGCATAGCTGGTCGAAAAGTGCTTCACTTTGTGGCTTCAGGTTGAGTGGTGTGTTGAGCAGTGGCAGCATGGTGCAGGGCTTTACTATGCCAGCATGTAGTGTATAACTGACCATGGATCACCTGCTGGTCATACCATCATAATAGGACGATGTGATTTAAATCCAGCAGTAGTTGGTAGTGCCACAGGAAATCAGATTTCAGGACTTGTTCAACTGTCTGTGCCATGAGAAATGTCCAACGTATTTGCGTATCTGTTCTGAGGTCGAGTGTGATGTGTGCAGTTCCAGAAATTGTGATTACAGTGCCATTGGCTGCACAAAGTTGCAGCAGTGATGGTGACAGTGTATCAGGTGTGAGATCAGGTGATAGAGTGCTCACATCAGACTTGGTATCAATGTGGAAATATGTGAGCAGGCACCTGTCATGGACAGATAGTCAGCAACCATCTGCCCATTGAAACGATGCATCTGTGTTGTTTTGTCATGATGCGCAGAGGTGTTTTGTTAATGAAGAGAGGCCTGGTGTGCCTATGTCAGGCCACCATTCTAGTTTGATTGTAGGCACACAGTTGTCTGCAGAGTTGTGCTTGCTCCCCAACTCTGGTGTGAAACCAGCAATAGCACTGCTGTGTGTTGGGCATGGAAGCAGGTGATGCACTTGGTCAGTGTGGCTTTTGTTTATACCCAGAGTTGTGGCAGTGGCCAGCTGGGGGTGGGAGGGGCAATAACCTCGTCTGTCGTGGTAGGTGACTGCTGTATGCCGGAGGCATGAAAGGCACTCAGGATGATGGAGGCAGAGGACACAGCCCAGTTCGGATTGGTCGACTGTCACTGGGCAGTCTGATAAGCGGAATGTTGGGACAGCTTGGCCAGGATTGTGCAAAATTGGTTTTGGTGCAGGGTTACTGTGCGTCAACTGCAGCCTAGTGCTGTTGGTTGTTGATTAGAAGGTGGTGTTGTGACGGTGCCTAGATTCTGTCATCGAGGCAGAGTTTAAGCTCCAGAGCTGCCTCCTCATATGCTAACAACGCTGTCTGGATCTTCTCTGGCACTTTTAGGAACCAGTGGCCATAGCACTTGGTCAGGCAGTATTGTTGGATCAGTCAGAACTTGTAGGCAGCACCAGAGGGAAGATGGCATGCTGTTGCCCAAAGAAGTCTCATTGATGACGAGATGCAGCTGCTGTTCAGGAGTACATGTTAGTCGTTTTCGCAGTTTTATCTTGGCAGTTTCATATTTATGAGAAGCCAGAATGTCCAAAAGCAAGTCACTAATAAGTTCCACACTGTCTCCAAGGTGGTTAAGAAGAATGACAAACTTCTCATCGTCCCCAATGATGCCACTGGCTGGTACCAAACACTTTCTGATGGTAAACCACATTGCAGGAGAATCTGCTTGGAATAACTTTAGTTTTGGATGGTCATGGTCAGTATGATGGTTGTCAGTGGTTTAATTGCAAGGCACCATCACAAGGTGGGAGATGCAGGAGCTGGAGGTGCGTCAGTGCGTAAAATGGGCAGGAAATGTGGTTTGATGTAGGGAGGCACATGATGAGGCAATTCATGTCATGGTGCAGGTGGCATTGGCATCATGTGGTGCGGTGGCTGTTTGAAGAATTGCTGCGTGTGTGAGTGAAGTTCTGGGACCGATGCACTAGGTACAACTTCTCAATGCCAGATGTCTGAGATGGTGGAAAGAGTATGTGACAGTGTGCAAGGTGTCATGATACCATAAAGGAGGAAGGCATGGTCCATTTATTATCCAGTGGCACAGGTGATGTCTATGGAGTTTGTGTGGATGTGCAGTCATTCGTGACATGTCTGTGATATCACTTAAACTAGGAGGCAGCAGTATCTGACTTTGCTGAGGCGAGGTCATGAAAAACACATTCTTGGAGTCCATAGTTGGTTTTGTTGCTGGGTGTGAGTGATGCACAGGTGAAGCACTGTGTTGGACTGGAAGTGAGTTGGTTATGATGTCCAGCACAGCTGGCATGGCTGGGATATGAGTGACATCATAATCTGTCTCGCAGAACTCACATTTGGTCACAATGATCGGAACTAGATATGGAAAATTGGAATTTACAGGTACTGAAAGACGTAAACCTTGATCCCACAGCCTGCTGGCAGGTGGGTGATGGAACAGAGTGACAGAGTGGTATGGCATGGGCCATTGTTGTTCAGCCATAATGGCACTGTGGGAGGCATCTGTATAGTTCAGAAAATTAAAGTGAGCATCATAACGTTTATAGTCACTGGCACTGGAACATGTGATATTTTGTCTTGTGCAAAGGTTGAAGGCACTTGGATTAATGCTTGTTATGGAGACGGGCAGCCATTGTTTATTGTGATTCTCTGCAGCACTTTTGTTTGAAGTACCGGGAATAGATTCACTTGGCGTCTGATCTTGAATGTTTATCATGAACTCACTCTGTAAGGTTGGAACCTGTCATGGCACAGTTCACTGCTTGATATTGGCAGTGACATGAGGTTGGTCTGAAGATGTGGTAAACAATGAAGGCATTGCCACTGTGTCATTCAGCACTGTAGTATTGTCCAAGGCTTGGCAGATATTTAGCGTTTCTATACATGGAATGTTCATGGAATTCATGAGCACTTGTTAAGAGATGTTGTTGAGTTTGCCAAAGAAACAGTGAGGTTTTACCATCTGTAACAGCAGCAGTCTCGATGGCGTAACCAGTGTAGCACATTCCCCACTGCAGTAAAACTGCAGTGGGGAAATGGCTTCCAGAGGTGTGATAGCAGAATAGTGTCACACCATAGAGATACAATTTCCACACTATTTATTGCTAAGCACAATATACATGACTCATGTAATTGTTACAACTGTACAGAGCACACTGACTCTCCTTGCCTCTCAGTGCAGTGATCTTCCTTTTCTTCAGTCAGAGATGCCACTCCACTACAAAAGATAATTTAGACTTGATTGTAGCTGCTGTCACATTATAGATTTACCATCAACATTTGAATTATTATGGAAGAAATGAAATATTTCTGAAAGTCTTATTATGAGTAAAAGCTTTTGAGATGAAATTTCATGCACATTAACGACTTTTGAATAATTGTCCCAATATTAAGTATTGGATGTCATTTGAGGCAGGAAACCATTTTTTCAGACCACATATATAAAAAGAGATTTGAAAACTGTTATAAATGTGAGGCAAGAGTAATTTTGTGAGTATTTATGATTAATGATGACAAGGATTTGAGAAACTGTAAACATGTATTGGAATTGATTATGGAGTAATTGTTATGCACTTTGGTGAGAATATTTTTACAATTTGAAGCTACGTACTAATGTGCTACAGCACACTGTAAACATTGCACTAAAATTATGTCACTTCTCTTTGACTATGAGCAGGAAATTATGCTAACACAATGCCATTTCACTTTGAATGACTGCTGGAAGGCACACAAAAAAGACAAAAACATGTTTTGTAGTGCTCTCTCCATGATAACTAGAAACCACAGTGTTGAGTGTTGAAATGATTTCAGCTGTGCCAAGATCCACTCAGAGAAAGGATGTAGCTGTCTGTGTTCAACTTCACGTGCTCTGATGTTATATCATCCCTGCCCGCACTAGCAGTGCTACATTCCCAGCACTGCTGCATCAGTAGAGCACTGTTGTGGAGTACTGTTTGCTCTCCAAAGAAATGTCTTATGATGTGATTTTTCTTTGATAGTGTACATAAAGTATTGTGCAAGCAACATGGTGAATTTTGCAGATGATCTGCTAAAGAAACCCTTTTCCAGTAGATCTTTGGAGGAGAAAGGGAGAGTTAAAGTATTATATAGATCTATCCTAAATTTAACTCTAAGTCAAACGGCTATGGTGGTGATAAAAACAAGAGCATATGAGGAAATTTAGTGTGAAAGTGTATGAAAACAGTTGGATCCATGCATGTGATGTTTGCATTTCACTGTTTTGCTTTCATTATTTGTTATTCAGGAACAGTGATGTATGGGATGCAGAAGGAGTGGAAAATCTGGGGCATATTAACACATTAGTAAAAATAAATAGTGGAAACCATAAATGTATAAACAACATACTTGATCTTAGTGCAGTAGATAAAGCTAATATTGCAACAATACTGAGTCACACCTGTCATGACAACAACTAGAAAAAGAAATAGGTATGTGCCCTCTAGAATTAGTAACTGTATAAAATTCTGTGTTGCCTTCAAACTGGCTTTGACAGGGCATGATGATAAAGAAAGACCAAAAAATCCAGGTGTCTCTTTGGGTTTGATATACTTAACTTCTGATATAGACAATGCAGTGAAAGAATACAAAGAAGGTCATCGGGATTTGAAAATCCACCCAAAGTGAGCTGCTGGGCTGTTTGTTGGAAACTTGCAATGAGGTTATTTCAGAAGGAATAAAGCAGACTGAGTTTGCTGCTACAATGATAGATGAAACAGCAGATGTTTCTTAAAATGCAGTTAAACAATGGAAACTCCAGGTGGTAATGTCACAATGTAGAAACTGGCAAATTGCTACTTACTGTAAAGTGGACACAGTAAGTTGCAGAAAGGCACGATCAAGACACTTATATAAAGCTTTTGGTCACACCCTCCATCAGCAAAAGGGAAACACTCAACATTTGTACACACAAGCAAGCACTTCTCAAGCACACATGACTGCTAGCTCCAGCATGTCCGGCCCAAGATGCTGGAGTTGGCAGTCATGTGTGCTTGAGAAGTGCTTGCTTGTGTGTACAAATGTTGAGTGTTTCCCTTTTGCTGATGAAGGCTGGGGCCAAAAGCTTTATGTAAGTGTCTTTTATTTGTGCCTGTCTGCAACTTAATGTGTCTTCTTTATAGTAAGTAGCAATCTCTCTTTCCCTACATAGTAAAAATACACTTAGTATTACTGTTGTGCTATAAAAAGAATAATGTGCCATATGAAAGCTTCTGGGGGTTTTTCAATCCTGAAGGCCATAATGAAGATGCTGTAACAGCCTGCCTTTTGAACATTACAGATCCTTTATTCAGAGATGTACTATTCAGATTTGACAATGGAACATCCTGCTTCACAAAATCAGTTGGCTAGTGTGTTTATTTTTAAATTTGTCAAGCTTTTCAGCCTTCTTTTCAATATCACCAGAATGACAGTCCACTTTAGATGTGTGGTGTCCCTGACACGAAGTGACAATTCTTTGCTTATACTCTTTGTCTTTGCTAGCTGTCTTTGTTCGCTCGCACCATGTACAACATCCACTTCTGTATTTGCTCTGTTCAGTGCCAAAAGTGTGTTATGGTTCTATGCCATGTAATACCCACAGATGCATTTGTGGCACGAAGGATTCCTATAGTTCAATTCTTTTATCTTGGCGGCTCGCGCATGCCCACCCAGACGCTGGAGATTGCTGCGTTGCCAGTTGCACATGACGCACGCGCCAATAGAAGCAGCGCCATAGTATAGTATAGTTCGCAAGCTTACGTGTAGGGGGGAGCGCGCAGTTCATGAAGTAAAGCCACCACGGCCGCATTAACCCTTTCGCTGCTACAGAGACGTGCTCCCTGCATTCCGCGCTGTGGGCGATTTTGTCACTGCACTGCTCGCCTGTGCAGACACATTGTGTTCCGACTGCTTTGACACTCTTTATCATTCGATTCCACAAAAACTATTTGGCTCAAAAATTAGATTTTTACCTATCTTCTTGACTGATACCTTCCCCCCATAAATGACTTAACTTTGTTTCGATGTTCAACGCAGTTATTATGCAGCATTAAATATAGTAAACCTCTGCACGAAATTTTGAAGAGTTTGCAGAGGCAAAAGTCCATAGAGTTTACTTTCCGTATGGTCGATTTTAGTTGCCACAATGTTGAGAATGAAATGTGGACAAGATACCTTTATATTTCATTTAATTTAAGTACCACATAAGTGTCATATGTAATATTGAGAAATATTCCACCTTTCGCGACTGTAACAAAAGTTTTACTTACACTGGGCACGTTTGGCTTTATTTTAAAGCACTTCAATCAATCAAAAGGAAGTAGACAAAATACATTAAACAAAACTGTGGACTTACAAAAACATTAGGACTTGAATATACCGTCTGTCAGTGAAGTGCTCAGAGCTATGTCAAATATAATTTATTTGCTAAAACACTGATGAGCCAACACAAACGTTGAATATTGTGCTACCGCAGCACAAAACTACGAAAGGTGACTTGGCAATGGAGGACACAAAATACAGTACTCTTATGATGCTTCAAAAGAGAGAAATGCGTCTGGTCTAAATAAGTCGCTTATTACAGTTGCAGAAGAGGGATATATTTCAATACCATTGGTAAAACTGCGACTACGGAACAAAAACAAGAAATAGAACATGAATACCATTGTGTATGTGCCATACCTTTCACCGATGGAAGTGCTTTAAAATAAAGCCAAACGCGCCGTGTGTATATAAAACTTTTATTACAGTCGCGAAAGACGGAATATTTCTCAATATTACATACGACACCTATGTGGTACTTAAATTAAATGAGATATTGTTATACAGTAAATATTGTATGAAATTTAGGTATCTTGTCCACATTTCATTCTCAACAATGTGGCAACTAAAATCGACCATACGGAAAGTATACGCTATGGACTTCTACCTCTGCAAACTCTTCAAAATTTCGTGCAATGGTTTACTACATTTAATGCTGCACATCAAAACAAAATTAAGTCATTTATGGGGGGAAGGTATCAGGCAAGAAGACGTGTAAAAATCAAATTTTTTTGCCAAATAGTTTTTGTGAAATCGAATGATAAGTGTGTCAAAGCAGTGGGAACACCATGTGTCTGCACAGGCGAGCAGTGCAGTGATGACAAAATCGCGCACAGCGCGGAATGCGGGGAGCATGTGTCTGCAGCAGCGAAAAAGTTAATGAGAGGCAAAGCACTAGAAATTTCATTCAAACGAATAAAATTCGTGAAGTAAGGCACTCCAATACTGTTTTTAAATAAAGAAAATATTAAGCACCGCACAAGGTTTGAACTCATAACCTCTCCCTGGGCAGCCAAACACCCTAACCGTTACGCTACCTCAGCTCCTCAAGCAATGTAACTCCATAAGGATTCTAACAGCTCACGCAACTACTTATAGACACTGTTGGTATGACTATGTATTACTCACGCTTCGTCGAAGTACAATAGGAAATAAACAATTACCGCTGTTCTTTATTGCGAAAAAGCGGTTCGTGAGTGTGATACCAACACCTTTCCTTGCTATCGCCTGAACTAGGAGGCTTATTGCTTGTTTGGTTTAATTAATTAATAGAATATGAAGCAATTGGTATAAAGAATGCTTTTTCCAAACTTTCTGTAAAAGAAAATCTGCTATCAAGACATTGCTTTTGTTCTATTACTTTATTTATGACTGAACGTTTCTAAAACTGAAGACACTCGTCCGTGGTCTGCACTGCTGTCGAGATCTGGCAACGTCGTTCTCTGTTCATTGGCTGACTGTGTTTTGTGACGTCAGATGCGCAGAATGAACCTAAACTCGGCCGCCAAGATATATGACGCGCACTTTAGTGGGCAGCTACTAAATGAAATTTTAAATCACAGACTGTAAGTGTGGCATATTAAAACAAGTCCTTGCTGCTGGAATGTTTAACAGTACTGCAAAAATCACCTTCTGAACAAACTTGTTATAAACCAGTTGGACTCTGCCGCATTCTACAAGATGAAGAATTCGTTTTTTGGCTAGCGTTCTTCCGAAAAGTAATGCCTCATGTGGATGTCACATACAGTCAGTTGCAGGCAATGCTTTAAAAGTAAAAAGTTCAGTATTCTGTTTCTTATAGGTTACTAATAATATGAGAGCCTCAGTCAAAAACAATAAAACAGCAGTCACAGCAACAGCCACCTCTCAGACCAAGCAATAGGAGATAAGCCTTTCCCGTGTCCCTATGGAATTAACAGAGAAGACTGCGATTGCTTCCAAGCCCTAGATCATCTAGACACAACAGTGCTGTTCAGTTCCTCAAAGTTTGAAGACTGCTCAAGATGTTTTCCAGAGAGAGAGAGAACTTAATGTTGTTGTCCAGGCTTATATCATGTTGGAGAAACAAAGGGTAAAGATGGAGCTGTTGGTACTGTACCAACAACTGAAATTCAGGAACATTGCTAAAGCTGTATCACTGTTCCATACATTTTGAACAACGATCTGCAGGACACCTTCTCTCAGATGACAAAACTTCTGAAAATAGTATCAGTATGTTATGTATAAAATATGTGAACTCAGTCACAACGTACAGTTATGACCTAGTGAAGTGGCACAGTAGTTAGCAAACTAGACTCGCATTTGAGAGGACAATGATTCAAACCCACTTCCGACCATCCAGATTTAGGTTTCCTGTGATTTCCCTAAATCACTCTAAGTAAATGTTGGGATGATTTCTTTCAAAGAGCCCAGCTGATTTTCCTCCTCATCCTTGACACAATTTGAATTTGTGCTTCGTCTTTAATGACCTTGATGTTGACAGGACCTTAAACCCAATCTTCCTTGCTTAATTCCTTGTATTGTTGTGGTAAAGAAAGGAAATCAAGGCAAATGGAGCCAGAAAGATGACATAATTAGGAATCTAGTGCTGATGAGAATGAGTTTGGTGATGTAGTTGTAGATGAGGATGAATACTTTGGCATCACAAATTCATTTGTCAGCTAAAAGTGATGCAGTTAATTCTAAAGTAAACCCTATAATTAATGCTATGGCTAATCCAACTAATAGTTGGATTAGCAGAGACAATAAGAAATGAAAAGTCAAAGTAATCAAACCAAATGTCAGCTAAATTATAGTCTGAAATCTCAATTAAATCAACATCTGAAATAGCCACTCTTCATAATGAAATGTCCACTAAATATAGTGAACTGCCAAATCAATTTCAACCAAATGCAATGAAATACCAACAAAGTTATTACTTGAAATTCCCTTAGAACATGATGAATTCCATAGTGAGATTTGTGCTCAAATAACAAAACTGTCTATAGCCATATCAAAGTTAACATTACAGGGTAATACCCACACAACTGATGTAGCAAATTTTCCATTACAGCAAACTACTATAAGTACTGAAGTCAGTGCACTGAAGGATGCAAACAAAGGTAAGCCTCATAAAATGAAACAAATTGTTTGATGAGCATACATATGCAGTACCTGTATGTAAACTGAATCTCAAAGTAGAAAATTTCACTGCAGAACAACAAGCTAACTTTAAATTGCAATTAGGTACACAACTAGGGATTTTTTAATGACTATTCTGAGTGGCTTTCTAGGAAAATTGCAAAAGGTGGTGGAGTCGGTATTTACCTTAGACAAGAGTTAGAATTTAAGAAGAGATGTGAAGCAGAGAACTTAAGTATTGAAAAGTGTTTTGAAGCAGGTGCCGTCCAGCTATATGACCTGATGAAAAAAGTCATAGTCATAACAGTGTATAGATCACCATGTGGAAACATAGAAGTCTTTTTTGATAAATTAGAATTGTTGCTAAATACTATTTACAAAAAAGAAACTGTGATTATTCTTTGTGGTGATTTCAATATTAATCTTCTAGTTGAAAGTCAACAAAAAAAGGCAATTTTTGGACATATTACAGAGTTTCAACATGTCACCACACATAAACAATTCAACTAGAATAACAAACACCTCCAATAGCCTCATAGATAACATTTTCTCAAATATGTCAGAAACAGACATAGAGGTAACAAACATAGATTTAGGATTGTCTGACCACAATGCTCTCACCATTGAAATCCCTTTAAGGTCGAAGGAAGATAAAGGTGTAAATAATATTTACAAAAGAAACTTCTCTGTGGACAGCTGTAATCAGTTCATAAGTATCTTAGAAAATGAAAATTGGTTAGATGTTATGAAACAGTCAAGTACAGATGAGGCATATAGTGTATTTGCATCGATTTATATGATGAACTTTGAGCTGTGTTTTCCAAAGAAACTGACCAGAATCAAGTCTACTGGATACGTAAAATCAAGTTCTTGGATGACTCTTGGAATTAAGAAATCATGTGAAAACATGAAAAAACTGAATTCAGAGTTGAGGGATTTTATAGAATATGTAAAGAGGTATAGGAAAATATACCGCAGAGTAATTGCAAATGAAAAGTTATTAAGTAATAATATGGAAATAAAACAGTCCAGAAATAAAACTAAAATAGCATGGGAAATTGTGAGAAAAGAAACCGGGGTACCTACCAAAGACAAGGAAATTATTCTAAAAGATGAGGAGAATAAAATGGTAGATAAATATGCCATGCCTAATTATATAAATAATTACTTTTTAAATGTACCCCGGACATTAAGCAGGAATCTTGGGGAGCAGATTAAGATTGAAGCACCCAAGGCAGCCAGCAGTATGATGGCAGTTCCAACAAACGAAAAGGAAGTTTTAAAAGTGATTAAAAGTCTGAAGTCCAAGATGTCAGCTTGAGTAGATGAGGTGCCAATAATATTAGTAAAGAAAACAGCTAATCAGATAGCGAAACCATTGGCGCACATAGCAAACTTGTCAATGGCTGAGGGCGTGTTTCCACAAAAACTGAAAATTTCTAAAGTCATTCCCCTGTTAAAAAAGGGTGATAAACTTAAAACAGAAAACTACAGACCTGTCTCACTCCTCTCAACTTTCTCTAAAGTTTTAGAGATACTAATGAAATATAGAGTCACACATTATCTTAATATGCACAACCTGATAAACGGTAATCAGCATGGATTTCAAGCTGGGAGAAGTACCGAAACAGCTGTACTAGAATACACAAAAGAAATAATCACTAAATTGGAAGAGGGAAATAGTGTAGTTGGGATAAATCTAGATTTGTCAAAAGCCTTTGACACTGTTGACCACAGCATACTTTTGAAAAAGCTTGAAGCTATAGGTATCAGAGGACCGGTAAAAAAGTGGTTTGAGTCTTATCTGGAAAAGAGGATGCAGGTGGTTGAAATTACAGCACCAAATATTAACCAAAAAATTAAACTAAGATCAGATCCAAGGGAGGTCACAGTAGGAGTACCCCAAGGAAGTGTATTAGGCCCCTTGCTGTTCCTCATTTACATTAATGATATTCAGGTGTCAGAGAGAAAAGCTAGAATCATGTTATTTGCTGATGATACTAGTTTAATAGTTAGTGATACGAAGCAGTCATTGCACAGTACTGTGAACCATGTCCTACAAGATATACAAAAATGGTTTAGTGCTAACAAGCTAACACTGAATGCAAAAAAAACTAATTATGTGCAATATGGAAAAATAAGTGAACAGGACGACCTGAATCCCACCATGGAGGGCAAACAACTTGAAAGAGTACAGTGTGCAAAATTCCTGGGTATGCACATTGATGAGAAGATTAATTGGAAGGACCATGTGGTGAACTTAGCACTAAAACTAAATTCAGCATGTTTTGTGCTTAGAATAATTTCAAGAGTTTGTAGTAATGACTGTACCAGATTAGTATATTTTGGCTATTTTCAGTCCATTGCATCCTATGGGATAGTATTCTGGGGAAAAACAAATTGTCGTCTAAATGAGATTTTCAAATTACAAAAACGTACTATTCGGATAATGACCCACAGCCCACCTCAAACACATTGTAGGCCCCTTTTTAAAGCATTGAAAATTTTAACAATTCCATCATTATACATTCTGAAATGTCTGTTGGTGATCAAAAGAAATCAGGACAAAATGAAAGCCAATAAAGACTTCCATAATTACGATACACGGCAATGTAAAGATCTCCACATACAAGCTGTAACAAGGACCCGAAGCCAGAAACATGTATGTAATCAAGGCATCAAACTTTTTAATGCACTACCAAAACATATCAAAGAGCTGGAAAATGAGGATAAATTTAAAACTGTTCTAAAGAAACAAATGCTTGACAAATGCTATTACAGCATAAGCGAATATCTCTGCGCAACTGTATAAAATATATGTTTAAGTTAATGTGACAAATGAAATTACATCAGTGCATAATAAATTATGTTATAAAAACACTTATTAGTTGTATATTGTATTAAACATAAGATAAATTAATATGAATTCAGCACAGATACAAATTTTGTAAAGATATTATATAGTAGTTAAAATGTACCCTGACAAATCCTATATCACAAATGTGATCATTGGGATGATAATAAATAAATAAATAAAGATACATTTGTGAATGAATATTCAGATTCTGAACTGCCACACTTAGTTCATAAATCTGTTATTGAGGTATTATCACATAAAGAGGTAGTTTAGTAGAAGTTGTTAATACAGAGTTAAAACAGTTAAACACCATAATGAATAAGATTTGACACAGTGGTGAGGGAATGTAGTGTCACAAGTCAAAGAGACTCAGCAAGAGTTGGTGAAGGTTAAGTAATGTGTCAATAGTTCGTCGCTCTCTATTGTTGTAGCAGACAGAAATATTAATCCTATGACTTGTGGGCAAGGGTACAGGAATGAGTGAATGGTATGGGGCGAATGCCACAACTGTCAGTCATACTACTGGACGAAAGACAACTTAAACATAAACAGTTTCAAGTATTAATTCCTGAGAAAAAAGTATGCATGCTGTTGTGTTCATTATGGCTTTTTAAAATGTTACCCAGGTCATGAACTGATAAACAAAGAATTCAGTACATTGCAGGTTTCATCCGAGGGGAAGCTGCCCTTTGGGCCTCTGGAACAGTGGAGAACTGCCAAGATTATGCTCAATTGGAGCAGGCATTTTTAGCAAAGTATTGATCTGGGCGTGTGCAGGAAATACTTAGGAAGAAGGTATTTAATCTGGAGCCCTTGTATGACACTCTGTGGTGTATTGTCGGAAAATGAAAATTCTGGCAATATACCACAGAGTGTCATGAATATATTAAGTAACTTGGAAACACAGTTCAGTCTAAATGGCTTAAGGCTAAACATTTCAAAAACCTACATGATGAGTTTAGAACCAAACAGTCAAAAAACTGAAGAAATATGTCTCACTCACAACAATCAAAAAATGGAAGAACTTGACTCAATCAGGTTCCTGGTAATAAACTTAGACAGTATTTTGAGTTGGAATTCTCGTATAGAATACCTAGCAAATAAATTAAACAGCCTTGGATTTGCAATGGAAATTTTAGCCTTTGCCACTGATATGGCCACCAGGAAAATGGCATACTATAGCTACTTTGAATCTGTTATTCAATATGGCATAATTTTTTGAGGAAACTCAGGGAAAGTTACATGAATTTTAAAGTTGCAAAAACGAATCATTCGCAACATGTGCTCTGCACAGCTGAGGGAATCATGTCAAGCATTATTTAAAGACCTAAAAATATTAACTGTCCCCTTTTTATACACCTGTACATCTTAGAGGTGGTTCATTTCCTATCCAGCAGAGCTGATCTATTAAAAAAAATCATTTTGAACACTCATACAGCAGGAATGGCAAAAGAACGAATGCAAGGCCATTGAAACATGCCTGACTAGGGGTGGTAGCTGTCACTTATATTAGACTTCGAGAGATAGCTGGAAAAGAGAGAAGCAGCTATATGAATATCAAGAGCTATCTACTTCTACATCTACATGGATACTCTGCAAATCACATTTAAGTGCCTGGCAGAGGGTTCACCGAACCACCTTCACAATTCTCTATTATTCCAATCTCGTATAGTGCCCGGAAAGGACGAACACCTATAACTTTCCATATGAGCTCTGATTTCCCTTATTTTATCGTGGTGATTGTTTATCCCTTTCTCCCTATGTAGGTTGGTGTCAACAAAATATTTTCACATTCTGAGGAGAAAGTTCGTGATTGGACTTTCATGAGAAGATTCCACTGCAATGAAAAACGCCTTTCTTTTAATGATGCCCAGCCCAAATTGTGTATCATTTCTGTGACACTCTCTCCCATATTTTGTGATAATACAAAATGTGCTGCCCTTCTTTGAACTTTTTTGATGTACTCCGTCAGTCCTATCTGGTAAGGATCCCATACCATGCAGTAGTATTCTAAAAGAGGACAGACAAGCGTAGTGTAGGCAGTCTCCTTAGTAGATCTGTTACGTTTTCTACGTGTCCTGCCAATAAAATGCAGTCTTTGGATAGCCTTCCCCACAACATTTTCTATTTGTTCCTTCAAATTTACGTTGTTCATAATTGTAATACCTAGGTATTTAGTTGAGTTTATGGCTTTTAGATTAGACTGATTTATCGGGTAACCGAAGTTTAACGAATTCCTTTTAGCACTCATGTGGATGACCTCACAGTTTTCGTTATTTAGGGTCAACTACCAGTTTCCACACCATTCAGATATCTTTTCTAAATCACTTTGTAATTTGTTTCGATCTTCTGATGACTTTATTTGTTGGTAAACGACAGCGTCATCTGCAAAACAACCTAAGACCGCTGCTCAGATTGTCTCCTAAATCATTTATATAGATAAGGAACAGCAATGGGCCTTTAACACTACCTTGGGGAACGTTAGAAATCACTTCTGTTTTACTTGATGACTTTCTGTCAGTTACTACGAACTGTGACCTCTCTGACAGGAAATCACAAATCCAGTCACATAACTGAGATGATATTCTGTAAGCACATAATTTCACTACAAGCTGCTTGTGTGGTACAGTGTCAAAAGCCTTCTGGAAATCCAGAAATATGGAATTGATCTGAAATCCCTTGCCAATAGCAATCAACACACCATGCAATTTAGTGCAATCTATTAAAATTATTTCTGGATTCATTTATAAAATGATGTTACAAACATTAATACAAAATCCATCTGTCAAGAAAAGTTGTAAGCTCTTTGGAATAGTGTTATGACAACAGAGTGGTAGAGTAATAGGCATGCCTCTGATGTATTCAGATGTGTTTTTATTTTTGGCAATAACAGTGTAATTTCTGGTTTCATTGAAGTGGAAATTGTAAAGGCAGTGTGATAGAGAAAAATTTGAGAGAATAAAATTAACATCAAAACAGAAATTACTGCTCAGGCAGTTCTTCAGAAGTTACATCAATTGGAACCATGAGAACCTTTAATATAAAAAATTCCAGCTTCAAGACTCAGCTCCTAGATGTGAAGAACTGGAGCCAACTACGAGAAAAGAAGATAAGTAAAAAGTTTATTGTAAATCTTACTATTCTCAAAGCTTATTAAAAGAATTAACTATAAAGACAGACAAAATCAACAAATGATGTGTGAGAGGTGTAGATTACAAGTGGTGGTGTTGTCTGAGATCAACTGACTAATAATGAAGTTTTGTCTGTTGCAGAAGAAGGGACAGTGATTTGTGTCATTTGCAGTTTATGTATGAACGGATTTCTGATCACGTGAAGAAAGAAGACAGAGAGCTGGCCAACAAAGTAAATTACAAATAAAACAACAGTAATGATGTACTGCCAACAATGACTGAATGGATCGAATGGAAGAGGACTTTACAACTTCAACCAGGGACATCAAAAAGGAAAGATAAGTACAAACTATTTGCGAAATTAATTTGTTTATGGACCTGTGTGCTAGTTAACAAAATGAATAGAGATGAGGGCAGGTGTGATATAGAAGAGAAAGCTGTAAGACCCAGTCAGGACACGTTTGAACTGAGTGAAATCATAGCCAGCAAAGAAACAATAAAAACTGATATTTTGCTGTTAATTTTTGCATAGATAGAGGAAATGAAGACAGATAACAATAGTAAATTGGATAGGGTGCAAGACCAAATGGACCAACTTAGTAATCAAGTTTCAGAGCTAAAAAACGGGTTGTCAGAAGTGTTAAAAAGTGTGGATGAAAAAGTTGATTCTTAGAAAATAAATTTATTGTTTCGGAAAATGAGTTGATAACCAATTTGGCAAGACAGTAAAAGAATGTTAATGATGTCAGAGTTGAACAGAAGGACATACTGGAAAACATGGAACAAAGCATCGACAATTTAAACCAAAAAATTTTAAATGTTGAAAACAATATGTAAACAAATGTAATCGTTCTAGATAAAAAAATTTCAGAAGTCGGCCGTGCCCTTTCAAAGGAACCATCCCGGCATTTGCCTGGAGCGATTTAGGGAAATCACTGAAAACCTAAATCAGGATGGATGGATGCGGGATTGAACCATCATCCTCCCGAATGCAAGTCCAGTGTGCTAGCCACTGTGCGACCTTGGTCGGTTTTGGTGCAAGGAAACACAGCAAGCACAGGACCCCCAATTTAAACTTGCTATTAGACAATAATAACAGTATTAATGATATGGCACAGGTATCTGAAGTTGAACAGAAGGAATATCTGATTTCTCATTTATGTTTTGATCATAAGTTTTGGAATACTATGTTTAATTATGGTGATGTAGGTACTAATCACAAATCAGAATGTGAGAGTAGTGAGAATTTTCATGTAGTACATATTAATGATTTCTTCTCTCGGTTGGAAAACAGTGTTATTGATGTATGTAAATCAGGTAATGACTGTGTTGGAACTAGGTGATATTTTTGATATAGATGTGAAAGAGGCTGTGAAATAACTGAGGTTTGTAAGTCTGAGATTGGTAGCTTATGGAAAATGAATGCAAGTGAGGCAAGTGACTTTGATGGAATTGAGACTTGGGTTGTTAATGATGTGGTAGATGAAGTAATTTTGGAAGAATATGATGACAATGATGATGATGGGTATCAGGTATTTGTGGAGTTTAAGAATAATGAAGTTTCAGAGTTATTTGTGAGTGGTGTTGACAATACAGATAAGGTAAGTGATGTATGTGATGATGTTAGTGAGAGTCACAGTATACCAGTCCAGTCAAAGCAGTTTTTCATTAATGTCACATAGAGTAAGATACAAACAGTAAAGGTGCGTTATCTGTAAGCCCAGAGAATAAAGGTGAAAACTCTTTGTAGTTTGTTTGAGACCAGACTGATGATAACATAGGTAAACGTGCATTCTGGAATATGTTAGCCACGATTAGTCAAAATTTATATCCAAATTGGTGGAATAAAGTGAAAGAAGGTCTAAGCAGGAAGCGTAATTTTGTCAGTAATATATTTTGTGTTCCTTCTGTAATAAGTGATGTTAATTGTGCTATTGATTCCATTCATTACATTCAATCTCTACCTGACAACATGAGTAACCGAAGTAATGCTATGACACCAGTAAAGTTGATAAAACCCTATAAAGACCATGTAGATGTAGCATTTGATGAAACTGAAAGTGATCTTTTACATGAAATGTCTAACAACACAGATTATGATTCAGACTTTGGGTGTCCGTACATTAAGACTAAGACTGATCAGTGGGAAGGGAACTGTTTGACTGATACAGGTAGGTCGCTTTGTGGTATATCTGAACAATTTAGAGACAAGATTAAGTATAGTAAGAATTTTGTGGAAATGCCCATCGTAAGTGTAAAGATAAGAGGTGCTACAGGTAAGCAAAGCAAATTGATAAAATCTCAGGTGCTTTTAATGTTTAGTATAGAAGACAAAACTTTTGAACATGGATGCTTAGCAATTCCTAGTCTGGAAGAAAATATAATTCTTGGGATGGATTGGATAGTGAAAGTTGATGCTTGTTTGGGATAGAATGCTAAAGAATTGCTTATTTTGGAACCTAAAAGTAATACGTGAAAACTAATTTCTCTATTTTAAACTGTGGGAAAAGTTATAACTATTTGCAAAACATTGTGAACCAAGGTAAGTACCAGATTTTTGATGAAGATATGGATTTTTATGAAACTGAGGATCAAGATTTTGTAAGTGTAGTAGATTCTAAAGTAAGGAAGCAACAATTCTTAATGACCAACAGAAGGAACAACTTAGGAATTTGTTACTGGAGTTTAGAAATGTGTTTGCTGAAAAACCAGGGAAAGTGAAAGGCTATCAGTGCATGCTTTACCTTAGAGATCTTCAACCTTTCTTTGTCAAGCCATACAACATACCATTCTGAAAAAGGAAAGATGTAGAGAAAGAAATTCAGAAAATGGAAATGTGGGGTGTAACAGAGAGAAGTAGGAGTGCTTACAATAATCCTATCAATTCAATTAAATTCAATTCAATTTATTAGCATCCTTGTAGTACATCATCAAAATGACATAGGACTTGTCAATAAACATTACAATTTAAAATACATGTACATGAAAATTTATAATTGAATTTACTTGTCACTTAGACATTACAATTTTAATATAACTATAAGAACATTAACATAAAAATATACAAGTAGGATAACAACATACAAAAAAAAGCTAGTGATTCTCACATCAAAGATTATTTCCATTCTTACATTAACACTGTTTCACACTTTCATAGAAACAGCAAGTATTTAAATGTGAGCAATTACACATATTTATTATGTCAGAGAAATATTAACTGCACTTTTATTGTCAATGATTCATAATCTCTTCAATACTGTAAAACCTATTGCTCAATAACAAATTTTTTAATTCTCTTTTAAATATGTGCAGTTTTGGTAGAGGATTTTGGGTTGGTATAGTACACTCTGTGGAAATCATTCCTATTCCTCGTTTCGTAGTTGTGAAATTCTCTGTTTAATGTAGAAAATTCCTCGTGTTCTTTTAAGAAGCATATGGTTTCATATATGTATAAGAATGGTAGTGTCATGATTTTTAATTCCTTGAAAGCATGCCTACAAGAGTCTCTATATCCTATACCTTTTATTATTCTGACTGCCTTCTTTTGTAGTCTAAATGATTGTTTTGTTAGACTGTTGTTCCCCCAAAACTGTACACCGTATATTAATAAACTGTGCATGAATGGGAAATAAACACACAAAACTGTTTTAATATTACATGAGCTTTTAAGCATTCTAAGTATATCTCAACAATTACACCAATAACCTGACCAATGCTTTCCTCTCCCGCAACTATCCTGCAGACCTTGTCCACAAACAGATTTCCCGAGCAATACATTCCTCCCCATCCAACAACAATGTTCCTACCCCTAGACCACACAGAAGCATCCCCCTTGTCACCCAATATTATCCTGGCCTCAAAAACATCAACAAATTACTCCGCCAGGGATATGACTTTCTGAAGTCAACCCCTGAAATGAGATCATCCCTTGACAAAATTCTCCCCACACCACCCAGAGTTGCCTTTCGTCGCCCCCCTAACCTCCGTAATATCCTTGTTAAACCCTACAATATTCCCAGACTACCTTCTCCACCCAGCGGTTCCTACCCCTGTAACCGACCCCGCTGCAAAACCTGCCCCATGCATCCCCCCACAACCACCTACTCCAGCCCCGCTACTGGTAAAACATACACAATTCAAGGCAGGGCCACGTGTGAAACTACACGTCATTTATCAACTGACATGCCTGCACTGCACAGCCTTCTACATCGGCATGACAACAACTAAACTGGCTGAGCGCATGAACGGACACAGACGAACTGTCCGCCTAGAAGATGCCCAATACCCAGTAGCGGAGCATGCCCTCCAGCATAATTCTAGGGACCTAGGAACCTGCTACACCGTATGTGCCATTTGGCTTCTCCCACCCAACACCAGTCCCTCTGAACTGCGGAGATGGGAACTTGCACTCCAACACATCCTTTCATCCCGCCATCCCCCTGGACTGAACCTACGTTAAACAACCTCAATCCCATTTACTCTTCAGTCTTCTCCTCTTTCCCTTTCCTCTTTAGCCATTCACGCATCTTTTCATCCTACATAGTTGTGTTTATCTTTATACTATATACCTCTTTACTTCAGTATGCATCCTCTTTGGTTTGAAGCTGGCACAGTACTTACAGTAGAATATCTTTGGCTTCCCTCTGACAACCATGCCTCCATCCTTGCTACCCTCCCTATTTTCCTTTCCCTGTTGCTTCATAACCTGGGTTGTGAGTAACTGAATCTCCTTTCCCTTCTTCCCATTCTTTCCCCTCTCTCCTCCCCGATGAAGGAACATTTGTTCCAAAAGCTAGGAACGTAAATTTTCGGTTCTGTTTTATGTGTTTTATGTATATCTATCGGCTGTACTGAGCTGAGGTAAGTACTGGCCAGCCCCTCTATCTCTTTGTTAGTATTTGTTTCACATCTCATATGAGATTTTCCATTAATCATTTAGATCACCTATATGGTCCACATCCTTCATTGTTTTGTCCCTTTTGTTAGCTATCACTTATGTCTGTCATCTTAACACTTTCTCTTCTTCAGTGTTTTATATTTACATAAATAAATATTTTCGTCACCAACTGTGCTAGTTTCATCTTCCACCTATTATCTTGTTCCGTTTATAGTCCTGTTCTCTTTTTTATTTATTGATTTATTTATTCAACATTCCATAGTTTTAACGTTCGTTATCCGCTGTTTTGCACCCAACAATCACTGCCAACAATCTCTTCCACACCTACCAGTATCGTCCATTTCCGTCGATTTCTTGTTGCTGCCAATATTTTTGTGCCATTGGCTATCTTTCTCTGCCACAAGAAAATTTTTTGCGGCACGCGCGATCTCTTTTGCGGCATGTGCGATCTTTTTTTCGCCACTCGCTATCTCTGTTTTTAAGCAACGTGTGTTCTTTTCCCCTGATCTGGACATACTTGCTTGGTCTGGTCACCTTTTTCCGTATTTTTCTTATTTAGTGGTCTTCCTTTGGTATTGAACGTTACCAACACAATTTCTTTCTTTCTCGTCTTTCCCTCCGCGTTTTATTCCTTCTTATGATTACTATTTCAACTTTAGTTATTTAATTTCCCTATGTACCCTAATCCTATACCACATTATTTACATTCATTCTGGAAACATGCATTCACCGTAGCCAAATTGCAATCCCACATACTTTTCCTCCGGTCCTGCTTAACCTTTGGAATTTCCCCTAAAGGGCTTACCTTAAAAGTTCCCATCTCCGGGTGCAATTCCTCCTTCCACCAGTCTCTCCTGGACTTCCAGAACCTTCAATCCTTAGCCCTTACCCAACTTGTCCTGAATCTCTACACTACTTCATGTAACCACCACTCCCAACAGCTCCTATCTCTCTTCAAAGTCCTCCACCTCTCAAACCCTTGCTTGGAGAACACACTCAGGAACATCATCCTAGAAGCCAGCTGCAAACTTGAGTTCCATGCCACACACCACCTGAAAAAACTATCCACAGTGCTAGTGCAACACCTAAAAAGTGGGGTCCCTCTCCCTATCCCTCACAAACACCAACCACAACAGAACCTTCAACAAACCCCCCCTCATAGCCAACAAACCTAGCCTAGCCACCCTACTCAATCTCCTCATCCCAGCACATACCCCACACAGACCAAATCTCAACTATAACCACATTCAAATGCCACATATCACCAGTCCCAATTCAGTCCTAAACTTCTCATCCAGATCCCTCTCTCCTCCAGAGACATCTGTTCTATCAAAAGGCTTAACCTTTAGCCCCACGCCTAAATTCAACCACACTGCCCTGGTTAAAGATCTCCTCTCATTCACTCGGAACCTCAACTGGAAATATCACTTCACTACCCAAACACAGCCCCCAAATACTAGACCCAGTGTTCAACCCTGTCTAGAACAGTTCCGACTGTCTTCTCAAAGGGATCCTCCTCCCCTCCCCCAAAACCATCCCTTGCAGACATTTCAGGAATTCCTCACATCCAGTGTTGCCTCCCAGTCCTTCTTGAAGAACATCCCGCCAACCCCCAACATCACCCCAGCTGAATCCCGTGGCATTAAGGAGCTGAAAATAGACTGCTCTATTGTCATCCTCCCGGCGGATAAAGGCTCCACAACTGTCGTACTTGACCGTGTGGAGTATGTGGCAGAAGGACTGCGTCAACTCTCCGACACCTCAACCTACAAAGCTGTTACCCAGGATCCCATTCCCTCCATCCAGACTGAGCTGCAAAAAATCCTAAAAATCCAAGGTCCCTCACAAGGTCTCACAATGGCTTCCCTAGACTTACTCACTCCACCTGAGCCACGTACCCCTACCTTCTACCTATTACCCAAAATCCACAAAGAGAACCATCCTGGCCGTCCCATTGTAGCAGGCTTCAAAGCCCCAACTGAATGTATCTCAGCTCTGGTAGACCAGCACCTCCAACCTATCACCCACAGACTCCCATCCTACATCAAAGACACAAACCACTTCCTAGAACGCCTCAAATCCATTCCCACTCCTCTCCCACCTGAAACCTTTCTCGTCACCATAGATGCTACATCCCTTTACACAAACATCCCACATACCCATGGTCTCTCTGCCCTTGAGCACTACCTCTCCCAACGCCCACCCAAAGATCTTCCAAAAACCTCATTCCTTATCACACTTACCAACTTCATCCTCACCCATAATTACTTCACTTTTGAAGGCCAGACCTACAAACAAATCAGGGGAACGGCCATGGGAACCAGGATGGCTCCGTCCTATGCCAACCTCTTCATGGGCCGCATGGAGGAGGCTTTCCTGAAGACCCAACAGCTGCTTCCCCTGGCCTGGTATAGGTTTATAGATGACATCTTTGTGGTCTGGACTCATGGTGAAGAAACACTCCTTAATTTCCACCATAACCTCAACTCCTTTTCGAATCTGAATTTCACCTGGTCCTTCTCCAAAACCCAAGCCACCTTCCTGGATGTTGACCTTCATCTTGTTGAAGCTCACATCCACACCTCTGTCCATATCAAACCCACAAACAAACAACAGTACCTTCACTTTGATAGCTGCCATCCTTTCCACATCAAACGCTCCCTTCCCTACAGCCTAGATATTTGTGGCAAACGTATCTGCTCCAGTGACGAATCCCTCAACAATTACACCAATAACCTAACCAATGCTTTCCTCTCCCGCAACTATCCTGCAGACCTTATCCACAAACAGATTTCCCGAGCAATACATTCCTCCCCATCCAACAACAATGTTCCTACCCCTAGACCACACAGAAGCATCCCCCTTGTCACCCAATATTATCCTGGCCTCAAAAACATCAACAAATTACTCCGCCAGGGATATGACTTTCTGGTGTCAACCCCTGAAATGAGATCATCCCTTGACAAAATTCTCCCCACACCACCCAGAGTTGCCTTTCGTCGCCCCCCTAACCTCCGTAATATCCTTGTTAAACCCTACAATATTCCCAGACTACCTTCTCCACCCAGCGGTTCCTACCCCTGTAACCGACCCCGCTGCAAAACCTGCCCCATGCATCCCCCCACAACCACCTACTCCAGCCCCGCTACTGGTAAAACATACACAATTCAAGGCAGGGCCACGTGTGAAACTACACGTCATTTATCAACTGACATGCCTGCACTGCACAGCCTTTTACATCGGCATGACAACAACTAAACTGGCTGAGCGCATGAACGGACACAGACGAACTGTCCGCCTAGAAGATGCCCAATACCCAGTAGCGGAGCATGCCCTCCAGCATAATTCTAGGGACCTAGGAACCTGCTACACCGTATGTGCCATTTGGCTTCTTCCACCCAACACCAGTCCCTCTGAACTGCGGAGATGGGAACTTGCACTCCAACACATCCTTTCATCCCGCCATCCCCCTGGACTGAACCTACGTTAAACAACCTCAATCCCATTTACTCTTCAGTCTTCTCCTCTTTCCCTTTCCTCTTTAGCCATTCACGCATCTTTTCATCCTACATAGTTGTGTTTATCTTTATACTATATACCTCTTTACTTCTGTATGCATCCTCTTTGGTTTGAAGCTGGCACAGTACTTACAGTAGAATATCTTTGGCTTCCCTCTGACAACCATGCCTCCATCCTTGCTACCCTCCCTATTTTCCTTTCCCTGTTGCTTCATAACCTGGGTTGTGAGTAACTGAATCTCCTTTCCCTTCTTCCCTTTCTTTCCCCTCTCTCCTCCCCGATGAAGGAACATTTGTTCCAAAAGCTAGGAACGTAAATTTTCGGTTCTGTTTTATGTGTTTTATGTATATCTATCGGCTGTACTGAGCTGAGGTAAGTACTGGCCAGCCCCTCTATCTCTTTGTTAGTATAAGTATATAACATGTTTGAGTTAATTTTTTGTTCAATGATATTACATGCTTTTCCCATCTTAAGTGTTCATCAAACCATACTCCCAAGAATTTAGTGTATGATGCTTGTTCAATCTTACACTTACCCAGTTCTACTGTAAGGTTAGTTTTTATTTAATTTGTAATATGTCTGAAGTTGATCCACTTTGTTTTTTGGCATTCACAATGAGTCTATTTTCATTAAACCATCTGTCTGCTTCGTCTGTTGCTAAAGCTTCACTATTTGCTTTAACAAATAAACTTGTATCGTCAGCAAACAGTACTACCTCTGCTTCAGATAGCTTACTTTGTAGGTCATTGATAAATATTAAAAACAGTAATTGCCTTAATATAGATCCCTGGGGTACTCCATACAAAACTCTCTTGAATCTTGATGAATATGTCCTATCTGCATGGCTTATCTCCACCTTCTGATACCTGTCTGACAGATATGATTCAAACCATTTGTGGGCAACTTCACACATCCCATAGGCATATTACTTCCTAAGCAGGAACTTATGGTCGATGACATCAAAGGCCTTAGGTAAGTCTAAAAACAATCCACAATTTAATTCCTTTATGTTTATGGAACTTAGAACAAGTTGCAAAAAATTGAAGATAGCTGTTTCAGTTGATTTATTTTTATGGAAACCATTTTGCGCATTAACCAATATTCTATTCTTAATAAGAAATTTGTATAGTCTATGATACATTATCCTTTCTATTATTTTTGAGAAACCTGACAACATTGATAAAGGCCTAAAGTTACTATCATCATATTTATCACTGTTCTTGTAAAGTGGCTTTATAGTTGACATTTTAAGTTTTCATGGAAACACCCCTGTCTTAAAAGATTCGTTTATAATTACAGTGAGATGTGAGGCTATGTTCCTTGCACTTTGTCAGGAATCCCATCACACCCACATGACATTTTATTTTTCAACTTATTTACAGCATTTAGTACCTCTGATTCAGTTACTGGATAAAGGAACATTGTCATGTTATTCATGGGGATTGTTACCTTGCTATTGGAATTGCATTTAGTTTTAATTAAATTTATGGCTATATTTTGTGAAATTTTTGTTAAATATGTTGGCAATCTGAAGTGGGTCCTTAACAGCTTTACCCCCACTTTAAATGACAAAGCTGCTATCTTTTTTTGTGTCTACCTACATTTTTAATTAATACCTCCCAAGCTGACTTCATTTTGTTGTTACCTTTCTCAATATGTGAATCATTAAGCTTCTTAGCTGCAATTATTGCTTTCTTGTACAGGCTTCTATAATGTTTCACATGTGCCTTCAGTGCTACATTCTTCCTGGCTGATTTATTTAACTTTCTGAGAGTGTCTGATGACTTTCTAATCCCCTGTGTAACCCATGTTTCGATTTTATGTTTAGTTTTGACTCTTTTTATAGCAAAGGCAACATCGAAGCAGTTATGGTAAATGAGAGAAATAGTGAAGTGAAAATTGTTTTTGACTCTAGACATCTTAATAAGTTTCTTATCAGAGTGAATGACCATCCTTAGAAGATGGACAAGCTGTTACACAAATTTGATTACGTGAAATACATGAGCAGTTTGGACTTGATGTCTGAATTTCACCAGATTCCACTTGAAATTAATTCTAGAAAGTATACAGCATTTTTGTTGTATGGAGTTAAGTGTTTTCAATACTGTGTGGTGCCATTGGGCCAAATGTGTCTGTAGCTGAATTCGTCAGAGCTTTGGATTCTGTCTTGGGAAGTGAAGTGAGTTCAGAATTAATTGTGTATGTTGATGACAGATTGTGTCGACTTGGGAACAACATTTGGATCCGTTAAGAGATGTGTTTTCAAAACTGAATCAGGAAATATAACTTTGAAAATAGTTAAGTGTAAATTTGGTGTGGAAGAAGTTAAATTCTTAGGAGATGTTATATATGAGAAAGGAACTGCACCTTATAAAGAAAAACTTGATGCCTTTGTTAATTTTCCTACTCCTCACAACAGAAAACAGCTTCAATCATTTTTTGGGTTAACTGGATTTTATAGAAAATTCTGTAGTAGCCAAGCTTTGAATGCTCTATGCTTGTGTGAAACATTTGATGAAGAATACCATTTGGGATTGGAATCAGGAGTGTCAGGATGCTTTTGATGAGAATAAAGAACAGTTGTGTCAAAGTCATTGTTCAGACCAGATTTGTCTCTTCCTTTTTCTATTATGACAGACAGTGGTGATGATGGATTGGGTGCTCATTTATTCCAGGATGTTGAAATTGATGGTGTTACTGAACATAGACCTCTTGCATTTGATTTTGATGAGAATAAAGAACAGTCGTGTCAAAGTCAGATATTGTTCAGACCAGATTTGTCTCTTCCTTTTTCTATTATGACAGACAGCGGTGATGATGGATTGGGTGCTCATTTATTCCAGGATGTTGAAATTGATGGTGTTATTGAACATAGACCTCTTGCATTTGTTAGTAAAGTATTGCAGGAACATGAAAAGACATACACTGTAACTGAGAAAGACGTTTTGGCTGTACATTGGGCATTCAACAAGTTTAAAAATTATCTACTAGGTCAAAAAGTCATCATCATCTATACTGATCATAAAGCATTATGTTATTTCCAGGTGTGTAAGCTGTACCATCACAGAATTTCATGTTGGGCTTGTTTTTACAACAGTTCAGTTATGAAATCAGATACATTGAGGGCACAGATAATGCAGTCTCTGATGCTTTGTCTTGGTTGTCTCTAGGGAGTGAATCATCTAACAGCTTTGGAGAAGGAGAGAAAGAGTTTAAAATTATGTACTTGAGAGGGGTGAAAGGGGAAAAAGAGATCTTGCAAATCTGTGAAGTTATCCACAGTTATAAAAATCATGATCAAAATTGGAAACTGGCTAAGAGCATGTTGGGTAAGAAAGAAGGAGAAAAGATGAAACAGTAATATAAGGTACACAAGGGTATTTTATTCAGGAGACATAAGACTGACTTAGAGGACTGGAAACTACATTGGCCTGAACAATGTGTTGATACTTTAATTACTTTTACACGTGAGAGTTTTGGTCACTGTGGATCAACTAAATCTACACAAAAGATTCAGGGAAACACCAATTTTTATAATAAAGGAAGGAGTATCAAGAAGAAGATTGCCAGCTGTGACAGATGTCAAAGAGTGAAGGTGAGTAACCAAAGAAGTAGAGGCCAAATGCAAAACATACTGCCTAGAAGTAACCTAGATATTGTGTCTGTGGACATTTATGGACCATTGCTGAAGTCTAAGAACGGATTTTGTTATGTTTTTGTTGTGGTCGATATATTTTTGAAGTTCATAGAGCTGTTTTCTCTTGAGAAAGCTATCAGTAAGCAAATCATATCTAAGTTTGAAAACACGTATTTTCATCAGGTGGGTATTCCTAAAACAATTTTATCTCACAATGGTTCTCAATTTACATCACACACTTGGAAAGATTTTGTTGATCACATAAAAATAAGGCATATTCTAACCCCGGTGTACCATCCTTCAAGCAACCCAGCAGAAGATATATGAGAGAGAGAGTGGAAGATTGTTTAGAATATATTGTAGTAAGAATCATACCAGTTTGATAGATTATGTCAGTGATTTTGAGGATATTATGAACAGCTTACAACATACTTTAACAGGTTTTTCACCATCTGAAATCATGTATAATCACAGACCAGCTAACCTTATTACTGAGAATGTTGTGTTTCCACCTTGTAAAATTGTCAATGCAAGAGAGGGAAGAGTGTGTCAGGGAAATGACGAAAAAGCAGTGGGATAGGAGGAAGTAGAGACCAGATGGTAAAGGCAGATTTTCTAACATTGAGGTAGGTCTTGTGTTGGTGAAAGTCAAAGAGAAATCTAAATTGTTGACATCTGAGATAAGGAAATTTTTCGATATTTATATTGGGCCATTCAAAATTTTTGAAAATCCACATCCTAATGCATACAGAATTTTGTATCCTACATCTAATAAGTTGCCTTTTCCCACTCGCACTAAAGGCTATGCCTCATCGCTTCCCACTTGTCCCAAAACTTCACGTCAGGACGTTACTCAGCCTCGTGTGCAGTTCTGTCTCTTCCATCACTGACAGAACAACACACAAGATAATTGCCATTGTTGGCCTTCCTATTAGGCACAAGGTTAGACACCTCAACCCCATTAAGTTGCGCACAGCCCGGCAGCAAATTAACGAACTTCTGGAGGCAGGCATTCTAAAGCCATCGGACAGCAATTGGTCTTCACCGATTCACCTCGTCACCAAACACGACAGTTCTTTTCGAATGTGTGGTGATTCCTGACACTTAAACGCTTCTACCGTCATGAGCAATTACCCAGTGCCGGACATAAACGATTTCACCCATACGTTATCGGGTGCCACAATCTTCAGTGTGATTGACTGCATATGTGCCTGTCACCAGATTCCCATAGCGCCGGAAGACATTCCAAAGACTGCTATCATCACGCCGCTCGGTTTGTTCCAATACAACTTCATGCCATTGGGCTTAAAGAATGTGGCACAAACGTGGCAACGTTTCATTGACTCAGTCTTACGACAGTTCAAGTTCTGCTTTGTACACCTGGATAACATCCTCATTTTCTGCGAGTTGACTGATTTATTTATCCCAGGTCCTCCAGACCCTGAACTCCAACAGTGTCGAGATCAACAAAGATAAATTCCAATTGTGCCAGTCTTCTGTGTCTTTTTGTGTTACACCATCTCTGCAGATGGAATACAGCCCCCCAAATCCCGCATGCAGGCTATCATGTCATTGCTACCCCCGGCTATGTACAAAGAACTCCGATGTTTCCTGGTACTATAAATTACTACTGTCAACATCTACCTTCTGCCTCCGCCATGCAGGCTCTGCTGACGGACTCGTTGTCTGGCAAACAGACTTTGGGCCTTAAGCCAGTCCGTTGGACTGAACCTTTAGGTAGGAGATGAGATACTGGCAGAAGTGAAGCTGTGAGTACCGGGCGTGAGTCGTGCTTCGGTAGCTCAGATGGTAGAGCACTTGCCCGCGAAAGGCAAAGGTCCCGAGTTCGAGTCTCGGTCGGGCACACAGTTTTAATCTGCCAGGAAGTTTCATATCAGCGCACACTCCACTGCAGAGTGAAAATCTCATTCTGGAAGGTCAAAATTGTTAATCCATTCATCAATTTGAACAGAAAATCTAGACACTAGGATGAGCTCAGCTAAATTTGTGCCAATATTGTTAAAAACTGAGCAGAAACAGCTTTGTTCGGAGATCATACAGGACATGGCGGAAACTGTGAACAGTTAATTCCAACTTTCCTGACATGGTGGTCACTGGTGATGAGTCCTGAGTTTGTGGCTGTGACCCAGAAACAAAGTTCTGGTCATCAAAACGAATCATGCATCTACCCTGATGAGACCCAAAAAGGCAAGACAGGTCGCAGCAATGAGGAAGTCATGCTGACAGTCTCTTTCGGTTCTGATTACATGGTCCATCACAAGTACACCCAAGAAAGTCTGTCAATAACGAGCACTACTGAGAGGTTCTGTGTTGCCTGCATGAACCATTGAGGTGCAAATTGCCTGACTTGTGGGCGGTGGACAATTGGTATCTTCACCATGATAATGCACTCACTCATCATTCTCAATTAATTCGTTTTTGGCCAAACTCAATGTGGTTTGTCAGGCTCCCTATTCCACTGACCTAGCACCAAGTGACTTTTGGTTTTTCCCTAAACTGAAAAAGACTTTAAAAGGGACCAGATTTCAGAATAGGATAGACATTATGCAGAATTCAATGGAGCAGCCACATACCATACCTAAACAGGTTTTCCAGTGATGATTCGCAGTGGCAGCTGTATTGGTAGATGTGTGTAGACGCTGTAGAAGCTGAATGGGACTGCCTTGAAGGTGACTAGAGTCAAATAATTGTCTCTTAATGAAGACTGATTCTATAAATAAAAGTCAGATACTTTTTGAAAAGCCCTCACACAGTACAAAATCTACAGCAGCAGCTCATACCTTCAAGAGAACAGTAAACCATTACATCCCAACAGCTGACAAACCTCCTGTCCTGCTATCCGACAACACGGCTGAATTTACTTGTCAAAGTTGGAAAACATTTTTAAATGAACATAACATTAAATAGATATCAATCTTATTTTTCCGGTGAGGAGGAAATCCATGTGTATGTACTTTAGAGAGTTCAGTAGATTCATTATGACTTATGCACACAATCGTCAAATGAAATGGGTCGAGTACTTGGATTTCTTTGAACAGGTAGTAAATCATCTTTCACTAAATAACACACGCTTCACTCCAGCTGATCTGATGAGCAAATCCAAAGTGAAGAATGAATGGATAAATCTGCTTGTGAGGGTATGCAGACAAGAATGTTCCTGGGAGGAAAAGGTAAGGTAGGTATTACTTGCAGTCACACAACAGGCACACTTGTGTAAAATGCACTATAACAGACAGTCAGAAGAAGTAAAAAAGTACCACACAGGACATTACATGTCTGACAGATGTTGAGTCACACCGGTAGGTCAAAAGAGATGGCATCAACAAAGAGACAGGAGCAAGGAGAAGAGGGTGGAGGTAACTGTGGTGCTGCATATGCATTGCTACACATTGTGTTAATGGACAGTGAAAAATATGTGTTTGCACAGTGCTACGTTTATGATCTTGGTACGTGCTGTGATTAAAGACCTAGTGACTTTACGTGTCATGTAGATTATTTGCCAGAACTGTGTTTTGACTCATTAAACGTAAAATTTTGATATGCAGACCTGTGAGCTATGTGCATGCCATAAAGATGCTGTTTTTGGTTGTAGACAGCTTACCGTGGACAGTGGAATGAAACAGAAAATATTGTTACACTTTTTCATGTTGTATATTGATACAAAGATACTGTATGATGTGCTGATTGCCGCTTGATTAGGGGTTCAATACATCCTGATGCATTGGGACCATCACCATTATGGCCCTTCTCGTCCCAACATCCTGACAAGGTCCAATTTCATCCCTATTTTGCAAAATATTATTATGAACTTGGCTCAAGTATTGAAGTAATGCCATCTGTTAGCGCAACACGTAGATGCAGATGCAGTTAGTTTTATTTATGTTAACAAGTTTATGTTGACAAGGTCATCTCAAAGATGAAAATATTCAATTATCATTCAATATACACTGTAAGGACAGAGAAGCTGAAAGAGCTCTGCTTATATGTTGATGTCAATCATCAGACTCTTCTGTCTCACTCAAAAACAAGATGGCTGTCATTAATGACCATGATTGAGAGAATTCTTAAGCTTTGGATTCCATTTAAACTATTATTTGATGCCGAAGACAGGTAACCTAAAATAATTTCAGATTTTTTTCAGTAGCTCGATCAGTGGAATTTACTTCATGTTTCTGCAGTAAAACTTGACCCTGTTCGAAAGGAATATAAAGAACATTGAGAAGAATAAAATCTCAACAACTGAAATAAGAAATACTCGTACATTAAGCGACACTCAATGACGTGTGAATGAAAGGAAGACTGCCAATTTTATTGGCATGCATACCAAGCTGAATTTGAATGAGTTAAAGAATGAGAACCCTAACAAAGAAATAATTAATTTGATTTTGAAATCTGAGGAAGAGAAAATGGTTTTCTATACCACAACAGTTCATTGCTTAGAGAAGTGGGCTATTTCCTTTAATAAATATGAAGTACTTATTTCATTAGATGACGCTATGTGAAATCTAGGCTTCCCTCTGAAATGTATTATTATTATTACATTATTGTTATTATTACTATTATTATTGACAACACATTACACAATAAACAACAGGAAGCATGCATTTATTTAACACAATACTCACTGTTAATACTGAGAATCCAGCCATTTCTACAAGCCTCTAATTTCCTTGCTAGTTATGTTTCGAACATAAGTTCTTTCCCATTGTCGGATTTGACAAGTTTAGCAAATTCAGCATATTTCATATACCAGTAGTAGTTAAAATCCACAAATAGTTCAGCTTTCACCATTTCCACTCTCCGTCTGTTTCTTTCAATGCTCCAGATATTTAGGACCACACTGAACATCTATTCCACAAACACATTGGATGGTTGCACTGACAGCACATGTTGAAGAGCTTTCAGCAAATTATGTGCTTTGCATCTCTTAAAAAATGTCACCCATTTGTTTGAAATGCTTGAGTCTGGTAAGTTCTTAATCAGTGGCAAGACGTCGTTCAATGTACATATTTCAGAAAATAGTTCATCACCGTTTATATTTATGTTGAAATAATCTGTAAGTTCCATTTTAAGCGGTTCTTCAAGATATAACTGAGAGCTTAGCTTGAAAATTGAATCTTCGCTGAAGTCAAACCATTTTTCTAGATAGCCTATTCCAGAATACTAGCATAGACTTGCTGAGCTTCTCTGACAAATTTTGCTTGTTCATACTGCGAACATTTTTTCAGCTCTTGTAATACGTTGAATCTGAATAAATTATTTCGTTGTCTATTAATAATTTCTGTATGCAACTTCAGGAATACAGAATGTATTTCAGTTATCTGGATATAATCACTTTCCACGTTCTTTGTGGTTGTATTAAGCAAATGAATGACACTGTGAACAAAATAAATGTAAATCTCTGGGAGTGTTACTTCATTGTCCACTTCATCATCGTTTACATGGGCTACGAGTGTCGAAATAAGTTTGGCAGTATTGTCCTCACTCCAGCTTAGAAAGTATAACTTCAACAACGGCCATGTTTCTGAACTATCTTAGCAGCAGCATTAGGCCTTGTGCTCGGTCGGCCACTACGGGGTCTATCGTCTAAACCAGGGCTTCCCAACCTTTTCGGCTGGCGGACCCCTACTTCAGTCGAAAATCCATGGTGGACCCCTAGTCAGTCAAGAGTACAGTAACTTTGAATTTCAGAGCATAGCCCGATTAAAATTACTTGGTAATTGACATTTCACACGTTGGAGCTGCCTTCCTCCAAGGGCAATCAACGTCACGTCCAAACTGCTCGCTGTTGACAAGCTGCCGCTTGTGGTCTGTTCACTTCCACTGTTTGGTTACTGTTCTGTAACGAGCATGCACATTTAGTAACTGTGTGTGTGTGTGTGTGTGTGTGTGTGTGTGTGTGTGTGTGTGTGTGTGTGGTTTTTCGTGAAATCCAAAGAAAAATGTTCAACTGTATGTAAAGTCTATGGGACGTAACTGCTGAGCTCAGCCGCACGGGATTACCTGAGCGGTCTAAGGCGCTGCAGTCATAGACTGTGCGGCTGGTCCCAGTGGAGGTTCGAGTCCTCCTCTGGGCATGGGTGTGTGTGTTTGTCCTTAGGATAATTTAGGTTAAGTGGCGTGTAAGCTTAGGGACTGATGACCTTAGCAGTTTCTAGTCTTCACACTATTAACCAAAGTCTAACTTCCACTAAGGACAACACACACACACACACACACACACACACACACACACACACACACACATGCCAGAGGAAGGACTCGAACCTCCGACGGGAACGGCCGCGCAATCCATGACGACATGGCACTTTAGACTGCGCGGCCATCTTGCACTGCTGTGAAGAAAAGAGGCAGACCCATGATTCGGGACACAAACACACCACGAAAGAAGAGAGGCCAAGGAATTGCCTTTAAAGGCCTATTGTGACATCTGTTGTGCAATGTGTGGGAATACATTCACCCAGTTTACATGCGTTTCCAAAACCAGATTTCGTAAGCCGATGTCCCAGTTCTGCTTTTGGTTGGTCAGGTAAACACTTCAAAATCAATTCCGGAAATCTGCTCTTATAAAGCCGCTTTCCAGTTCCACAATCGATTTTCGTTCCCATGTAAACAACTGGGAAAGTCTAGTTATTTTTACGTCTTTGCGCATCTACTGAACGGCAGCTGTCAGTCTGTAGCCGGCAGCTAGAAGGTGGTGTTGCAACAGTGTACTGCCAGTTGGTAGCTGGCAACTGGCAGGCGGAGTGGCAACACTTTAGCCACAGCTGACAACTTCAACTACTACTTCCACACTATATCGTGGCAGTCAGCCTCGACTGTAAACAAATTAGGAAAACAAACAAACAGACTCTCTTATTTCTGTATAAGAAGACAAAGCATTTCACAGAACGTAAGACTTTTTTCCTCAAAGGAAACAATTCTGGCAGAGGAGGTTTACCTTGTCTACGCCCACACCAGTTGCCACAATATCGTGTCAGAGTAATAGCAAGTAATTTTAATCAACTGACAGGATGGAATATATTATAAATAAAAGGAATTAGCTTTAGAGATCATTTTAATTTTTGTAACAAAAATATCAATGCCAACACAATTCAATTAATAATTATTTTGTAAATGACAGAAGACAGAAACAAAATTCCTACAGAGTTATAGTTCAGGTACGTTCACTGAGCATCTACGAAGGCAAATGTTTTCTTCTTTACCATAGGTGAGTCTGTAGGAATAGTAATGGAATCCTAATGTGATGGTTGAGGGTGCTTCTGCTGACACAATTTTGAAAAGTTGGGTTCAATTCTTGACAACTGGAGATGGATGTCTGGTTCTGCATCTAGACAGCTTCAGTACTTAGTTTTGTGGGCAGCATAGATCGAGAATCCAGATTCACATATGTATGTTGTGGCAAACGGAAGAAGTACACGTTTTGCCTTTTCAACAAGGGGGTAGTATTCCTAGTTATCCAGACGGATCCAAAAGTGTGAGTAACCGTCAACGTCAAAACTTGATTTCAAGGTAGGGTCTGTGGCAATTTCTATCAACAACTCATATTCATTTGATGATAGAATGTTCGGCTTTTCGGATACAGTGAATGGGTTGACCACCCATTCGTATTTCTGCAGCTTCTCATCTTCAGCTGTTGGGAAATAATGCTCTAACAACGACATCAAGCTTCGGAGATGTTCCAAGATTTGATGAAACAATTTCTTCCCAAGCGCCAATGTTTTGTTTTTCAAAAACTCCTTGAGAGGAGGAAAACACTCGACCTCCCCCTTCTTGACACTCTTAGCCCAAAAATTGGTTTCTCTCTTGAATGCTCGAACTTTGTCGATAGCAGTGACCTTTGTTTCACTTTGCCCTTGGAGTGAAATATTCATTTCGTTCATTTTGGAGAAAATATCTTGCAAATAGGCAAACTATACACTGCCAATTTTCGTCATTAATAAGGTCTGCTAATTTCGTGTTATGCTCCAAAAGGAAAGCTAAGACTTCCAATCTTAATTCGTACAACCGAGAGAGTGCATGCAATCCCACGTGAGAGCCACCTCACTTCTGTGTGGAGAAGCACAGAACGATGAAGGTTTCCCACATCTTCACACAGTATTGTGGAAAGTCTTTACTTCAACGGCCTTGATTTTATGTAGTTAATGATTTGAATGGAGTCGTCTAAAAGTTTCTTGAACGAAACAGGCATTTGTTACATAGCTAAAACGTATCTGTGGAGAGGACAATGACTACTGCTGCAGTTCTTGGCGTTTTCTTTTATTTTCGTTATTGCTCCGACTGTAGGATCTGTCATAGCTTTTGCACCATCTGTGCACACATCTATGCAATTAACCGTGAAACTTCGTTAGTCCTAAAAAAAATCATCCAATAGACAGAATATTTCAGCACCTGTTGTATTGGCAGGTAGTGGTCTGCACAATAAGAGGTTTTCCTCAAAACATCCAGAATATTCATAACTTACAAAAGCCAATAAAATCGCCAATCCTGCAACATCAGTGGAATCATCTATCTGCAGAGAAACAGAGGAAATGAATTGTGTTGGAAGCGAGAAACAAGAGTGTCATTCACATCATTTGACATGTCAACAATGCGTCTCTTGACAGTATTGTTTGATAATGGCACCGAAGATAAAAGCTTTACTGCCTTTTCGTCTAGCATGCAAGAAACAATATCATTAACACATGGCGTTATGAGATTTCCTGCAATGGTATGAGCTTTGCCTGTTTTTGCCACTCGATAACTAACCAAGAAATCAGCTTTTAATGAATTTTCATTAATTGTTTTTGCATGAGTTTTCATGCAATGCTGAGAAGCAGCTAGTTCAACACTCTTCTTTTGAAAAAATCGATGTCTTTAGCCTGGAAATCCGGGTGAGTACCTTCAAAATGAAGGCGCACTTTAAGTGGAACCATTGAACTGTTCGGAAGGACTCGCGCACAAATTACACACTGAGCTTTACCCTCCTTTGTCTCCATAAGCCCATTTCTAAATAGCTTTCGTTCTACTTACGCTTCTTGGTTATTCCACTTCCACAGGATATTGCAACCAATGGAGTACTTGCAGCGTTTTCACGTAATAAATCCGGCTGTGGAGCTTCTTGTGATTGTTCTTACTTTGGTCGTCCTCCCTCCTCATTCATTTCAACTGGAAACTTCCCTTGTTATGAAGGCGATGGAGAAACTGCACCCTTCTTCAGTGATCCTGACTTCAATCACTGATGCATGTTAGAAGTAATAAACCGGTCAAAAATTGACTAATGAAATAGGTAGTGCACTGACAAAGCAAGTTTAACATTTAATGATGCCTGGGGCCGCATACATGCCAGCGAGCGCTGTGATTGGTCGACAAAGCTCGCTCCGCGCATGCGTAAAAGGTTTCAGCGCATCTAGCGCCGTGATCCGGCGCACAAACGACCCCTTTATTGTTGCGAAACAGACGATCAGAGAAGCCGCATTCTCCGGCACTGAACTGTGAATGCGTTCTCACTTAGAAACCGCAAAGGCTGCTTGGGAGTACGACCTGAAGTTAAGTACACATGTTTTCCACGCGAAAATAAAAACAGCGATGAATTTGATTTTCACATTTTTATTCAATAATTTTACTTATTATTTTACACGATTTGGTGAAAGGTGGCCGCAGACCCCCTAGAAACAGCCGGCGGAAACCGTAGGGGCCCGTGGACCACACGTTGGGAAGCCCTGGTCTAAACAACCCGTGGCTTCGAACTTCGAAATCATTCTCGTCACAGCTGCATTTGTCAACGGACCTTTACCCGTTCGAATCCCCTTCCTATGGCGACAGGATCGTAATGCTGAACTACCACATTTCCCATTCTGATAATACAGCTTCACTAAAAGCCCTTTTCAGGTAACGTCAACAAGCTGTGACTGCTGGCGCATCTGATTCTCTCTCTCATTACAGCTCCTTTTACACATAATTGTCATGCGCAGTCACTGACGTTTTCCTGTCCAGCGCCATCTATCGGACATTTTGTGAACTTTTTGTTGTTGTTGTAATAAAACCCCGTGTCATTCCAAGCATGTGAATCAATTTTTACCTCTCTATCTACATTATTCTGTGGTTTATTAAGGTTTCAAATTTATACTGACTTTTTGATAACCCTGTACATAATGGATGTACGAGTAAAGGTTGTAGATACATGGTCGACGACATATGGAAGTTTAGGGGTGGCCGTGAGTCGTGCTCGGCTAGGTAAATGGTAAAGCGACTCATAGCGATAAGCCGGAAATCTGGGTTCGAGTCCCTGTACGGCACAAATTTTCATCGTCGCCATTACATTATACAGCAGATAGTAGTCCATATCCGCAGCTGTGAACTCATTTCATGTTGGCTGTAGTCGTCGCAGTGCCTGTTCTTTCGGAGGAGAAGGAGATTAGTGTCTAACATCGCATCAACAATGAGGTCACTAGAGACGGAGCACGAGCTCGAATTAGGGAATGATGGGGAAGTAAATCAGCCATGCTCTTTCAAAGGAACAATCTCAGCATTTGCCTAAAGCGATTTAGGGAGATTACAGAAAACCTAAATCAGGATGGCCAGAGGCGGGTTTGAACAGTCGTCCTCCCGAATGTGAGTCCAGTGTGCTTACCACTGCGCCACATCGCTCGGTAGGTATTCAATGAGTTTTCTTCAAGCACGAAGAAGGTGAGTGAGCTGAAGAACATTTTCGAGCTCTTCCAGAGTACTCCCCACTACTCTGGCATGTTCCTACACACTTTTTCACTCTTTTCACGTCGCACCGTCATTCCGTGCACTACTTTTTGGTTGGCACTGAGGCGTACCCTCCGATGCTATCCGTACAAAATCCATCGGCATCATGAACTGTTACCTAGTGATTTAGTGAAGCGGAGGGCATTTGCGGTGTGGGCGTTTCAACAGATGGCGGAAGATGACGATTGGTTGAATAACATGTTGTGGACCGACGGAGCTCATTTCACGCCCCGACGGTCTGTCAACGCCCACAACTGCAGAATTTGGGCTACCGAAAATCCTAGAACTGTCGTGGAAACTCCATTGCATGACGAGAAAGTCACGGTATGGGTTGGATTTACCACATCTACCGTTATCGGGCCTTTTTCTTCGAGGAAATGCGTCATTCTGGTTTTGTAACTGCTACCGTGACGTGTGAGAGGTACGCCGATATGTTACAGAATCGCATCTTCTCCAGCCTGGCTGATAAACACCTGCTGGAACGTACGATGTTTATGCAGGATGGCGCTCCACCCCATATTGCTCGACGCGTGAAAGATCTCTTGCGTGCGTCGTTTGGTGATGATCGTGTGTTCAGCCGCCACTTTCGTCATGCTTGGCCTCCCAGGTCCCCAGACCTCAAAAATGGTTCAAATGGCTCTGAGCACTATGGGACTTAACATCTGAGGTCATCAGTCCCCTAGAACTTAGAACTACTTAAACCTAACTAATCTAAGGACATCACACACATCCATGCCCCAGGCAGGATTCGAACCTGCGACCGTAGCGGTCGCGCAGTTCCTGACTGAAGCGCCTAGAACTGCTCGGCCACTACGGCCGGCCCCAGACCTAAGTCCGTGCGATTATTGGCTTTGGGGTTAACTGAAGTCGCAAGCGTATCGTGATCGACCGACATCTCTAGGAATGCTGAAAGACAACATCCGACGCCAATGCCTCACCATAACTCCGGACATAGTTTACAGTGCTGTTCACAACATTATTCCTCGACTACAGCTATTGTTGAGGAATGATGGTAGACATATTGAGCATTTCCTGTAAAGAACATCATCTTTGCCATGTCTTACTTTGTTATGCTAATTATTGCTATTATTGCTATTCTGATCAGACATTTTTTGAACTTTTGTATGTTTTTGGTTCTAATAAAACCCCATGTCATTACAGGCATGTGTGTCAATTTGTACCTCTCTACCTACGTTATTCCGTGGCTTATTCAGTTTTCAAATTTATACTGACTTTTCGATCACCTGGTATATATATATATATATATATATATATATATATATATATATATATATATATATATATATATATATATATATATATATATCGCACCTCAACATACATTCTCAACTTCCAATATATCTTTGAGGTCGTTGTTGGCTGCTATCCCGACATTAACACGCATAGACCCGTTTGTCATTTAATGATACGTGCCGTTGAACAGTGACATCGATTCGACAGATCAACATTACATAGTCGCTACCCATCAGTCATGTGAGCACACATCAGTTCATGTTACGTGGCTAATTCACACACCTGTCATAAAGTGAAACTCTGATGTCGCCTCGGTATTATCATCACTCAGACAATGCTGAGGAATTTTCCCACAGCTTGTATGTATTGCTCAAATAAAGAGGTTGTGTCCTTTTGTGTGTTTCTGTAGGGGTAACAGTTGCCGTGAGAGCGGTATTCTAGGTGTTTTCCAAGACGTATTTACCTCAAGGTGGATATTTAAGGTCTACAAGGCTTATCACCGTTCATTTAAGACGTGAATTTCACGAAACAGAAACTGAAGTTTCCGCTAAGATGCTACAAAAATTATATCTTTAAGTGTGGTAGAGGCAGATGGAAAAAACTTTTTAAATTTCACGACTTCGATAGAAAATCGATAAATACTCATGTTACAAAGAAGCGATTCTGTAGTATGTGCACATGGATGCGGAATTTCTCTCGCCAGTGATTGGTAAAAACGCATCCTGTGCAGGTATGTTGTTACAGACATTCGTCACATTTGATTTAAAGATATTCTGTGGAAGTGTGTAAGCATAGTAATAGAAGTCTCGCCACCACTCCTCATTCATTACGAGCATCCTCGGTTGCCATACACGTAATTTACGTAAGGAAAAAAAAATGGCCCCACTCTAAAGAGAATAGCACTGTTGGACAGCATTCAGCATTTTCGCGTTATGTGTGTTCTGTAGTGCCAGCTTGTGCGCATATGTCTGATACACAAGGAAGATGAAAGAATGGTCTACCGAGTCGCAAATGTGTAAGGAACATTCTGATCTATACAACCAAAGGTTTATATCGCTAGCGCTTGTTGGCTATTTTGGCGCACTTGTTATGCACTTTCTGGAGACGGTATTCCTTCCCTTTCAACCTATCAAGAGTTTGTTTAATTCATGTAACACAGAATCGCGACAATGAAAAAAGGTGGACCAACACAGCAGAATTCAGGGTTGAGTTCCAAGAAGTTACAACATGAGCAGAATACGGGAATCATGACTGAATTGATGGTTCTTACTCAGTGCAATCCAGTAACACTATCAGCGCTTGAGAATTGCACTCATTTGAGTTGAATTCTGGTCTTGCCCTGTTCCGTCCTACTCGGTAATGATGTGTTCTGTAAAGGAAGATGCTAGTACGATCGATTTTAGAGTGCACCACAAACAGATATCGAACGAACTCACAGTCATTCTGCTAGGATCAAAACATTTATGTATTGGTCAGTCGAACGTATGGCGATATGACGTGAAAATCGTTTCTTTTGGTAGTATTATCGTCGATTTAAGCTCAAAGTTGGATGATTTGGTTTGCATGCCTTATGTGACATGTGGATCGTTCACCTACCTGTCTCAAGTGTACACAGCCCTGTAAAGTTTTCGTGAAATAAACGCCCGCGCGCTTCTCAGTTGTCTTATAACGGTGGAGTGGAAGTGATACATTCTCCCATTGTAACTTCTGAACCGAGAGATGAAACTGAATACGCCGGCATGCTCAGTATTGTGTGTATCTCTCACATTGTTGACAGAAGTACGACTCCACCCACTAACTTGGTGGGAAGCAATAGGAACACCTAAACAACACTCTATTCTGAGGGAAACCCAGGGATGGTCAGCAGACAGGTATGTTGCTACTGCTCGCTGGGTCAGTCTCCTCAGCATATCTCGAAAACACACCTCAGAATGTTTCACCTTGCAGGTGGGAGGATGGAAAACACATTGTTCAACGTCCAGGTAGTTACGCCAGTCACATTTATTTGCCCAGTCCTTCTGAGAAGGGTAGGACAGCTTTCACGAGTCTGGGATCACTAACAGCTGAAAGCTCTGATTTCTGAGGAAAGACCGACAGCAAATGATAGCCATATTATTATTGGAGTCTGCTAATGAAAGGGATCACCTGAAGGATTTACTTCTCTGTGCTTTAGGTTCTGTTTGCTAGAGAGAAAGCTTTCAGTATTAACAGCAGAATGCTCTGATTTCTGGGGAGATAGCCATATTATTATTGGAAGCTGTTTTCGAAAGGGCTTCCCTATTTGTTGGCAACAGGAAGGGTAGAGAGATGTGTCCGACGTATTCCAGGAAATGACTGACAGAATGGACTCCGGGCTGCATACCACAGGCAGGTGTTCGAAAATATCCAGCTACTCACCCCCTGCAGGTCTGCATCTCTTATTCCAGGCCATCATCAGCTGATAGAAGAAACTGGTTTCGATAAATGGATATATTATTAGAATCAGAATTTAAACAGTCTCTAGAAGAGTGTAAATATAAATAAAGCAGAAGGGATTGATAACATTCAATCAGAACTTCTAAAATCATTAGGGGAGAAGATGACCAAATTGCTATTCAAGTTGGGCGTGGAATCTATCAACCACATTATTCCGAAGATAGCAAGGGCAAACAGGTGTGAAAATTATCAAACAATGCAGCCAAACTACTTACAAGATTAATATACAGAGGAATAGAAAAAGAAATTCAAGAATCTGTGAGGACATGATTTCGTTAAACAGGAAAAATTACGTTTACACATAAGCATTTGTCAGATATGCTACACGGTTGTGCAAATAACTGTATAACACTCACTGGAAAATTCGAATGGTGAACACTCAGGATAGCCCCAGAAGTAAATAAATTTAAATTTCCCTCCAATAGGGAGGATATAAGGGGAGGGCGTGCTGTTTGCATGCTTGTCCTTGAGGAATGATTACCCCCGAGATGGGCTAATTGCATGACACAGTGCTCGCATCGGTTTTATCCCCCTACTAATGATATGCGATGCCATATGGCCAAGTGGAACATTCGGAAAGCAGACTGGAACTGGGGCTCTATTCTGTATCTTTCCGCCATTTTGCCGAACTCACCGAACGGTCTCGTTTTCAAAGGAAAGCTCCAACATTATTCTGTAAGCATTTCGGAAGCGATGCTGAACGATGCTAGTGAACCGAAACGCTATTGACAATTCTCCTAGCGCCAACCTATCAAAAGCAATCTGCCTCAGATCCGCGCATGCGCACTGCAGCACCACAGTGGCACTAACCCGACGCGGCTGGGAGCTGCGGGTTTAAAAAAAAAAGAAATATATATATATATATATATATATATATATATATATATATATATATATATATATATGGTTCAAATGGCTCTGAGCACTATAGGACTCAACTGCTGTGGTCATAAGTCCCATAGAACTTAGAACTACTTAAACCTAACTAACCTAAGGACATCACACACATCCATGCCCGAGGCAGGATTCGAACCTGCGACCGTAGCGGTCGTGCGGTTCCAGACTGTAGCGCCTTTAACCGCTCGGCCACTCCGGCCGGCTATATATATATATATATATATATATATATATATATATATATATATGGTGTGGCCCTCAACTACGTACCCTCAGACTCAAAGTTGAAATATTAAAAGTTTTGGCAGGTTTCGTTGTCTAGGGGCTGGGATACATAGTTGCCGCATCCAAATACTGCTGAGTCTGCAGTATAGAATATGAATATACGCATCAATCGAATGGTCGAAGGTTCCTATCACTCGGCAGTTGCTAATTTTAAATTAAACGTAGAAATTTATATATGAAAAATCTTCTGGTACTATTTTTAACGACTTTAAATGTTGAGTACGATAGCAGAAGTACCTTTGAGAATTCCGTTTATTACTGCAAATACTTATCGGTGTCGACGGTCCAGCAATTGAATAAAATAACAGGGAAACAATAGATTCCTACTTCACGTAATTAGATATGAACAACAACATAGCTCGCGAGATATTCACTTCTAAACGCATACTACGTCTTCAGTGCAGAAGCCACCGAAATCACACAAGAGCCCAGGTCGGCACTCTGAAATATTTTTATCTCCCTCGACCACACGCAAACTGCTCCCCTCTCCAAGTCTTTCCTGCGACCCCATCGCGCCTTCCCGTCCAGCACTCCCTCTTGCCCTTCTGCTACCCGATGCTCCTCCCCCACTTCCATACAGTCTGTCCATTAACGAGTGCTATGGTTGGCTAGAGCGCCCCCACCATGTCTTCAAGCCAAGGCACACTCACAAACATATTAAAACACATACAAAATACTGGGTTTACATTTAAATAATTTGAAATTAAATAAATATTCCTATGGCTGCACTATAAACACTCTCTAAAACACATTAAATCAAATAAACATATATTAAAGGAATAGAAACCAAAAGTAGACCAGTAGCCTAATGTCTCTGAGCTTTCTAAAACACAGTAAATATTTGACCGATTTCTTTATGAATAGTGTATATCGGATATAAACAAAGACATAGACGAGTAAATATATTTATAAGCATGCTGCTACCGTTTTTTCGTGTAACTGTGGAGTACTTATGGCTTGACGCAATTAATAGTAATCGGCCAATTTGACCTCCAATAACTCATGTACTATTCAAGTTACATGCCTGTAAATCATACCAATTTAGGTTTACAGTAATAGCTTTCTAAAGACACGTCAATCGACAAAATCGGATGAACCTTTTACATTTTGCAAATTCGTTGCTGGGTGTTACTTGTAGAATTTACAGTCAGATACTAGACTTTAGCAAGCAGTAAAGGAAACAAAAGAAAAATTCGGAGTAGGAATTAAAATCCATGGAGAAGAAATAAAAACTTTGAGGTTCGCTGATGACATTGTAATTCTGTCGGAGACAACAAAGGACCTGGAACCGCAGCTGAAAGGAATGGACAGAGTATTGAAAGGAGGATATAAGATGAACATCAACAAAAGCAAAATGAGGATAATGGAATGTAGTCGAATTAAATCAGGTGATGCTGAGGCAATTATATGAGGAAATGAGACGCTTAAAATAGTAAATACGTTTTCCTATTTGGGGAGCATAATAACTGATGATGATCGAAGTAGAGAGGATATAAAATTTAGACCGGCAATAGTAAGGAAAGCGTTTCTGTAGAAGAGAAATTTGTTAACATCGAGTATAGGTTTAAGTGTCAGGGAGTCGTTTCTGAAAGTATTTGTATGGAGTGTAGCTATGTATGGAAGTGAAACGTAGATGATAAATAGTTTAGACAAGAAGAGAATAGAAGCTTTCGAAATGTGGTGGTACAGAAGATTGCTGAAGATTATATGGGTAGATCACGTAACTAATGAGGAGGTATTGAATAGAATTGGGGAGAAGAGAAGTTTGTTGCACAACTTGAGAAGAAGAAGGGATCGATTGGTAGGACATATTCTGAGGCATCAAGAGATCACCAATTTAGTATTGGAGGGCAGCGTGGAGGGTAAAAATCGTAGAGGGAGACCAAGAGATGAATACACTAGATTCAGAAGGGCGTAGGTTGCAGTAGGTACTGGGAGATGAAGCAGCTTACACAGGATAGAGTAAAATGGAGAGCTGCATCAAACCAGTCTCTGGACTGAAAACCATAACAACAACTAAACTTTAAATTAATAAAGATAATTGAAAATCTGATTACACTATCATAATCGTCATGCAAATAATGGTAATGTACATGTTTCTTTTTAAGATATAATGATTCCTCTGGCTATTATTAATTTCTACATGAGCTGTGAAATATTTGCCATAATGGTTTCACAAAGTCCGCCATCTTTGGCACTTGCGGCATACAAATGTCCTCCATCGTCACAAAGCACAGTCCTCGTCACAGCGTAACATGGAATTCCCAGCCACACAGTCGGTCTGGACCACTCGCTGGGGCTTACCCCTCTTACCCCGGCTAACGTTCGGCAACTCATGGCTAGTGCCGCCACGCCAACTCCGAACTTAGAATATATTCAGGACGCCACAACTCGCCCGTTACCTCACACAACCGACACAGGTATGCTATTCTTCACGGTGTAAGTAGGCTGTTTAGGTTTTCTTACTGTATGAAAATCACTGGCTGTGCTGTGTGCAGTCTGTGGCTAGTTTGCATTGTTGTCTGCCATTGTAGTGTTGGGCAGCGGCAGCTGGATGTGAACAGCGTGTAGCGTTGCGCAGTTGGAGGTGAGCCGCCAGCAGTGGTGGATGTGGGGAGAGAGATGGCGGAGTTTTATAATTTGTCATGAACTGCTGTATATATTATGACTATCAAGGTAAATACGTTGTTTGTTCTCTATTAATATCTTTCATTTGCTAACTATCCCTATCAGTAGTTAGTGCCTTCCGTAGTTTGAATCTTTTATTTAGCTGGCAGTAGTGGCGCTCGCTGTACTGCAGTAGTTCGAGTAATGAAGATTTTTGTGAGGTAAGTGATTTCTGAAAGGTATAGGTTAATGTTAGTCAGGGCCATTCTTTTGTAGGGATTTTTGAAAGTCAGATTGCGTTGCGCTAAAAATATTGTGTGTCAGGTTAAGCACAGTCCTGTATAAATTTTTCAAAAGGGGGACGTTTCATATGGCGACCCTGCCCCGAATACACGTAAACTTCGACACAAAGATATAATTGATTTGGCTCTTAAAAATATAAAATCTGCAGCAGACAAAAGGAGAAAACTACACGGTAAAGCAAATGCAAAGAAATTGTATATTGGTCAGAAAGTTCTCATTAAAGCTCATTCATTGTCACATAAGAAGAAACACTTGAGTCACAAATTCTTTCTAGTTTACAATGGACCTTACAGAATCTGACGTATACCACATGATAATTGCGTTGAAGTTGAAACTCTGCGTATTAGGAAGAGTAAAGGTTTACACCTCATTTCACATGTAAAACCGTTTATTGAAAGATAATCTGCTTTTTAACTTTGTCTTTGCCATATAACTTTTCACTTTACATTGCTAGTATGCTTTGTCAGACTTAGAATCTGTTAACATACAACAATGTTTGAAGTTAAATATCCAGTCAAGAACCAAGAGAACTTATTTAAACAGAAATTACGAATGCATTGTTATTGTGAACAGACAACACAGTGTTATTGTATGTGTACATTCTTGCTTGTTAGTTGCACATTTACGTAACGACTATAGGGCTCACATACTTAGAACATTTACCAGTACTGCTAATGAGATTTTAATGCAACATTTCGGTTTACTTGCAAATACATTGTGGATTCACGGTGCTTTCTGAGAGATACCAGGTGACACAGTGGTTAGTTTATTTGACAGCTACACGATTTTCTCAAAATGCTACTAATGAGTGACAATTTACAATGTTGCTTTTGCGGTGTATCTGTTTTATATCTGCACAGTTTTTCTGTTTTATTCTGGAAAGTAAAACATGTTTTAGTAGTAACTTTTGTGGTATAGCTACAATGAGACTGCCTTTTCTGTAGCACAACAATACGTTACAGCACAGTAATTTCTTCATCACGGCAATAAGCGTAATAACTAAGATATCTATACGCAAAGCATTTCACTTTTGTTTATCATGAGGTAAGTACATTGACTTCTGCAGAACTTAGCTTTCGGAGGACAATAACTACGACACTTTCACAGAGATTATCTTACAGCAAGACCCACATTTAGCGCTACAGGACATGTGTTTGAGTGATTAATTTTGTACTTAAATCATTTATTTTTAAAGATATTTGAAGGACAATGATACAAAGGTTTTCCGTAATACATTTCATTCCATTTTTGTAATCTGTAACACCTGAGGGTATAATTACATTAATCCTCAGGGGGGTATACGCCTACTTGTGTACCATGTGTTTGGCAAGCACAAGGAGCCCTAGCTAATATGGTATTTGCTTATACAACTTTACACATCGGTACCATATTTCTCTAAGACAGAATTACACAGCTATCTGATCATTTAACTGAGAGAGACAAACATTTTTTTACTACGTCAGTGACAGATGTTTGCGTAATTACACAGTTGGGTAACTTCACACATATGAAATTGTATTTTGTCTGTACTTTGTGAACTGTTCATATTTTTTCGGAACCATTGTGATACTATGAGAGCTTTGAATGATGTATTTGGTATGAGATCATGATTTTTAAAGTACATTTGAGGTAGATGACACTTTTGAAATGAGCAGAGAATTTTTTTGTAGGTTTAAAATATTCAGAAAACTACGACGATTTTGAGATTTGATTGATCTGTTATGATGTTATTATTATGACGACGATGTGTATTATGCTGTTGAGGTATGTTTATGATCAATAAGCTGATGCTATATGAGTTATTTGAGTATGCTATGTATCTTTTATCATGAAATATAAGTATTGAAGAAGTGTCGACGAATAAGGTAAGGAATAATGAGTAGTGGTTAGGGACTCTGGTTTGTGAAAAAGGTTGTTGGAAACCAAGAATCGTACTTTAAGAGTTATGAAATGTGTGTATATGCGTGAATGTATCACAATGCTGGCGAAAATTTTTTGGACGCTGTTATATTTACAGGATTTTGTTTCTACACATTTGTAACGCAAATTTTCGACCTGTGAAATTTTTATATGAGACTGTCACTGTAGCGAAAACTGCTGTCATAAATATTTCGGTAAGAAAGGTAAGTGACCGTGACGTAATTCGTTGTGAGCGGCCAGGTGTGCCAGCCGCCTTGAGAAAAAGCCATTAGGTGGTAGAAAAAAAAGGGGAGGCCATTATCCTCGCTATCGACATTCCTTTGTAGAAAGCATCGTAAATACGACACCCTCAAACTTGAAAACATGATTACACTGTAGAGTTCTTAATTTAAGATATTTACTGAAATGAAATGATGAGAAACATTTTATGTCTATTGTCTTGTTAGTTGAAAGATTGTTTACTGCATTATGAAATGCCATATGGCTAGTGAATGACGTTTGACGCCTTGCTTTGCCTATTTTTTTTAATATCTAGTTTCTAGCTGCACTGCAGCATTGGTTAAAATAGAATTTTATAGATGTACTAATATAAATATTTTCTGTCTACAGATCGAGTAAATAATAATTTTTTTTCAAAAAAAATGAGGGATCACAGGAACTGCATTCATAATTTTCTTTTCAAGTACTTGGTAATTTCTTTTGTAGAATAAATTGTGATGCATCACTCTAGTGTTAAGATGTGACATAATTATTAGACATGGCCATTTTTAGTGTAATATTTTTTTCTGCTTGAGCTATGTCATGTTTAGATATATGTTTTTTTTTATTTGCTGCTGCTGTTTGCCAGGCATAATGTTACTGAATTTGACTTTGTATTATGCTGTTAAGCCAGTTTACTACGCATATATTTTTCTTGTATGCTGCACAGTGCCTTACATTAGTTGTAATATTGAAATTGCTTTGCCTATTTAAATTTTTTGTCATTGATGTTTGTGTTAATTGTTTTGTGCTGCTGCATTGCCTCGTCCCTCAGTTTAGCATCTGAGCTCAGTAGATTTAAGTTAGCTTAAGAGGGGGTAGACTACATAAGAAACTGACTATGGACAATAGGAAAAAAATGCATTGAGAAGTTATATGAAAAATATTTGGGCCAAAATGAGTATTGTACACTGAGAAATAATTATTTTTAAAGAAATATGAATAGAATACAGAAAGCAGGTATAGATAGGGAATAATGATGAATGAAGGGAGATCTCTGAGAAGTAAAGAAAGTTTTGTTTGCAAGATACTGCAGTAAAACAAACCCTGTCCTTTCCCTTTCTGTTACTCTCTATGTGTTTGTGTACTCTTGTATATTTATGTTCTTCCTGTCTTTATATGTTTACCTCATAAGACTTATGTTGTAGAATTTTTCTCATACTCAGCTACATGAACTATGATGAGGAATACTGTTATCCTCAAATATAATTTGCGTTAATAATATGTTATTTACTTTGTAAAGATGTTTAGACATTATTTATTCTGTTTTGTTTTAATGCTCATGTGTGAAGTCGATGTTTCAATAATTATTCTGATCTTTTATGTATGTACTCATGTCATAATTCCTGTAACACTGATGTGTATGTTATTTCGATTCTTTTGTAAAGCCTGTACTCCAAATGTTATCTGTATTGTTACGTTCTTTAATGATGTATTTTGTCCCTTTGTAATTGTATTCTTCTGTTATAAAATTTCATAGACACCAGTTCTTCAAATTAAGTTACATTTCACTGCACACGTTTCTGTTGGTCATAGTATATGGACAATATGGGAGAAGTAGGGACTGATAGTGTTTGCACGTGTGTTAATGATTCAGCAAGGGACTGGATAACAGCATTGCTGGTTCTAAGGACAATTCCAGAAACTTTGTGAGTGCACAAGTGGTGGTTTATGGACTTGCTATATTGTCCACAAGACTCTTCAATGGTGATTGTGCACCTGCATAGTCACAACAGATGGCTGCTGGGCATCTCTACAAGGACTACAGTGGGTCTGCATCTTTGATGATCCACAAATACCATTATCTCTACAAGGACTACAGTGGGTCTGCATCTTTGATGACCCACCAATACCATAATCTCTACCAGGACTACAGTGGGTCTGCTCTGTGATGACCTACCAATATTCTTCAAAACGTCGACTGACTCTGCTGTGGGTTTGCTCTGTTGTGGCCCATTACCTGTCAGCATGTCAAGAGTGAGCACTGTCTTTCCATTGGAAGGACAACACTACTTCTTCAAGACTGCATGGAAATCCACTACTCCCGTGTGCATTTTCTTTTACTGCTCAGACTTTGAGAAAAACACTGCTATTTTACTGTGATAAACAATCAGGACTGTCTCTATGGACTGTGAGAAAGTTTAGCTTTTGACCAACATTGTATCAATAAGTGTGTGCATTTGATATCTTTGTTATTGTAATTATGAAAAATTTTATCAAATCATTATTGGCCACTGCCCAAAACAATTTGTAAAATTTTTTGTGGGGAGCATGGGGGCTATGTAAGTAGGCTGTTTAGGTTTTCTTACTGTATGAAAATCACTGGCTGTGCTGTGTGCAGTCTGTGGCTAGTTTGCATTGTTGTCTGCCATTGTAGTGTTGGGCAGCGGCAGCTGGATGTGAACAGCGCGTAGCGTTGCGCAGTTGGAGGTGAGCCGCCAGCAGTGGTGGATGTGGGGAGAGAGATGGCAGAGTTTTGTAATTTGTCATGAACTGCTATATATATTATGACTATCAAGGTAAATACATTGTTTGTTCTCTATTAATATCTTTCATTTGCTAACTATCCCTATCAGTAGTGAGTGCCTTCCGCAGTTTGAATCTTTTATTTAGCTGGCAGTAGTTGCGCTCGCTGTACTGCAGTAGTTCGAGTAATGAAGATTTTTGTGAGGTAAGTGATTTCTGAAAGGTATAGGTTAATGTTAGTCAGGGCCATTCTTTTGTAGGGATTTTTGAAAGTCAGATTGCGTTGCGCTAAAAATATTGTGTGTCAGGTTAAGCACAGTCCTGTATAAATTTTTCAAAAAGGGGACGTTTCAACGGTAGCGAAAAGTGTGGTTAGAGTATGTAACACTGTTCAAATTTCGCTGACCACATGCTTCCATGATTGTACAACGATAGAATATTCACAGTGTTCTGGAAACTGTTATAAATGTTGTGGTGTCACCGCCAGACACCACACTTGCTAGGTGGTAGCCTTTAAATCGGCCGCGGTCCGGTAGTATACGCCGGACCCGCGTGTCGCCACTGTCAGTGATTGCAGACCGAGCGCCACCACACGGCAGGTCTAGACAGACTTACTAGCACTCGCCCCAGTTGTACAGCCGACTTAGCCAGAGATGTATCACTGACAACTACGCTCTCATTTGCCGAGACGATAGTTAGCATAGCCTTTAGCTACGTCATTTACTACGACCTAGCAAGGCGCCATAGCATTTGATATTATTTTATATTGTGGTTATAACATGTACCGTCAATAGAGATGTTCTACAATTATGGATTAAAGTTAAGTATTATATCAACTACGTACTTTATTTGCTACTATTAATTTCCTTGTAATGTTCCAGACCTCACGCCAATCTGCGTGAGTTTAAGCGCGTACCTTTCGGCTTCCTCTCATTGTGACTTGGCTGTCTTGCCAAGTCACAACAAATGTCACATTACGTCATTTTATTCTCATTCTCATCGACATCTTGTTTTGGATTTTACATTTCAGAATATGAGTTAGGAACGGAGTGTAGTACCACATTGTACAAATACATCTATAGAAACACCCGAAAAATTCGTCATTTTTTCTGTTTTCTGTCGTTCCTTAGTTGTCAAAAAATTCATGGAGGTACATTCCGTCTATGCAACTAATTTGAAGGCAGTTTGTGCATTGCCATACGCGTTTCGCTTCTCTTATTCGTGAAGATGCTTCACAAAAGAAGCGAAACACATATGGCAATAAACAATCTTCCTTTAATTAGTTGCAAGACGGAACACGTCTCCATGAGCCCGAAAAACTGTTTGAGCGCGTGTCAAAGAATAACAGCATGCATAGGATGTGGTTGTACCTCGTTCCTAGAGATCCACATGATGAACTAACCTACTTCCCTATATGATACATCAACGATTTGGTTCATAAAAACAAAATTTCAAGAAAAACGTCTTTTCGAGAGCATGTGGCGAGTGCAGCTATAGAAGTTCTTTGTAGTGTATATCATGCATCTGATGAATCAAAATGTTTCACATATGGTGGTATAGTCTAAAAATATTGTGGCGGAAATCTTTCATCTCTGCCTGTTGTTGTTAAAGGATCGCACGCAGATAAACAGTTGTGACAAGCAGTGGCGGATTTAAAAAATTTTGCGCCCCTAGGCACACCATATTATATGCGCCCCCAATAAAACATGTTTTAAATAATAACTATTACCCGATCACTTCACAATGGCGGTTTTGTGTGGGAGCGCTGTGAGCTGTTTCCGTACTCCGCTATTCGTAGTTCTGAAGGACGCATCATCGGTCTAGTCGCACTCAATCAAAATGTAATATGGTTCCTGCACTGTCCTTGGTGTACGACAGCGGATAAAACAAACTTAAAACTGCATTGTGTTAACTCATTCTTCTGTCGAAAGACGACAGAAACGAACACAAGGAAAACAACTTTTCTTTTATGGCCTAAAAATTCAACAGAGCGTGTAGGAGACAACGGATTTTTGTTATACATTCACTTTCAATACCTTCTTTTACACGAAACCGTTGAAAATGAAAATTAAAAAAATTGTGTTACTATTTAAAAATTGAAGCGAAATTGTCATACATTAGACATTAATACGTACTTTTACAGAGATGCGTTCAAAATTAAAAATAACTGTCGTTTTACGATGTAATAACTGGAATGCATAGAATATAAAAAAAAACACGTTCGGTATTAATTCTTGAGTCTGTAGGAAAGCTTAAGAAATGAAAAGAAAATAGAGATTTCGGTGCACGAACTAATAACTAAATACAGGCGAACAAAAACAGAACTGGATTGCTATTACATAATTTTACAGACTAATGTGGCAAAATCAGACTTGTTTTATTATCTAATAGTTAACGTGTAAAGCATTAGTGTCTGTGTAGCTAGATGCTGCATAATAAGTGCACACGATATCTTTAATCAATGTAAGGGCTGAACGGTTTTGTACTGCAGCTACTGCTCCCAAAATAGCTCTTTCTAACGGTGTTAGCGAAGTTTAAACGTATTTATCAACAGAACTGAACTACGTTGTTTATTAACACTTTTTCATCTGAGCGTACTTTCCGATAACATATATTTTCGCGACAATTATACATTTCAGCAGATGCCAAGAATACGCATCAGTTGTAATATAGGCTACTACAGTATCAGTATGACTTGACTGTAGAGAGCCGAGCGGCCTGGGTCATTCGGGTATTGTTTAGTATTGTCGGGCGCCTTCGGTCATGTCTGCACGTAAACGAGATTCAGTTCCGCGTTCTGCCATCGGCAGTTGTAAAATAAACAGGTAGTACGTAGTTTGTAAATCCAGTGAATGTGCTCTAAGTTATAATAAAAATCACGTTATAATCTTAAATTTTTAAAAGTAATATGAATAAACTAACAGTCTCACCAGTCAGCGAACTTTGCGTCTGGCTTTGACGGCAGAAAACTCGTTGATCATATCTTCATAGCTCAGATAGTTATCAGTTAGGAGATCGACTTCGATAGAAAAATGGACAAAGCGTTCAATCTCTCCTCAGGCAACGTAGAACGTATGTATCATTTCAGTCTTTTAAGAGGCTGAACAATTTGTAAGTGCCGTACGTAGAAATATTCTAAGAGTAATGTAAACATTCGGAAACACGGACTGTAATCTCTTTTTTCGTAAAAATTTTGCTCATTTCGACTGGTATATCACTAATCTCATAAGATTTCAAAAGTCCTGCGAAATGTACACATTCACTGGGGAAGGAAGACTCTAAATCGGTGTCATATGGTCCTTGGATTTTTGTTGCCCGTTCAGCAATATCGTCAGGTGAACTGTTCTTAAGGTTGCTAAAAACTGTGAAGGAGTCCAACAGTGTTCTATAGCTTTCCTTCCTCCTCACTAATTCGGCGTACAAATTGTCGAGTAGTGGGAGAAATGTTTCGACTCTAAATTTTTCCCTTCCAGTCAGAAAAACTAAGAGAGTCCGTTTCTTCATCATTATGAAGTTTGCATTTTCGTCATCTTTTATAGGTGCATTCATAGTATATATCAGTCACAATCTCCATGGATTTATTTCCATAATAGCCGAACATGCCATGAATAGATACAAGAAATCCTACAAGTGATTCATGTAACTCATGCACTATTTTAGTATCAATATTTACGCTTTGCAATTTCAGATTTACACTATTAAATCTCTGGAGTATACTCTTCCAAACCGTCATCATGAATACTGTTCCTAGTCTGCTGAGTTGATTCAGTAAAGCTGAAGCCTCAATTCGCACAAGTGGTTTTTCAAACGTATTATTGGCAATATGTCCGAGGGCATTGATAACGCCCTCCCATTTTTCATATAAACTTACACACACTTCCTCTCTTGCTCACCAACGTCTTTTTGATAAATTTTTACCGTTTTGCTTCCTGGTTTCATGAAAGAAAGACGTTTATCCCAGCGCTGTGTAGAAGCAGAGAAAAAATTATAAAGGTTTTTCACTACATTGAAAAATGAACATGCTTCCCGACAACAGCTTGCAACACTAGTGCCGAACTGCCGACTAAATTCAAAGAATGTGCTGCACAAGGCACAGAATGTGCTTTCGGATTTTGTTCTTTAATGCTTGCCTGCAAACCAGTGTACGTTCCTGACATAACTGCTTGCTTTGTCATATGACTGGCCAGTACAGTCAGCAATATCACTGCAATTTGTAGACAGGACCCGGGTTTGGTAAAAACAGAAGGGAACGTTCAACAGGTTCACCATTCTCGTTCGCATATCTTAATATGACAGATAATTGATCAGTATGTGAAATGTCCGTACTTGAATCTACTGTTTTAGAGAAATATTTGGCCTGTTTTATTTCAATTATGATAATTCTTTTTATTCTTTCAGAAAGAAGCTCTATTATTTCATCACAGATGGTTGAAGAAAGATAACGTGTATGTCCCTGTCCTGGATTTCCATATCGTTCAATGTGCTCTGCGAGAAAAGGATCAATAAGTTCAAGAGACATCATAAATTGACCATTATGTAATGAATGAAATCTTTTAACGTGTCCACATAGGAGAAGTCCACGAGTTGTTAGCTTCTTCACTACTGCAAACTCTTTTCAACACACTGCGCCTGTGCATTTTCTCTGTCTCAACATATGACTCGAAATGGTTATCTACTGTTCCAAGTGACTTTTTTTTTGCTAACAGTGATAACTCAGGATTTTTGTGTTCAAGTGATTTCTCATGATGAGATAAAATATTAGAAATATTTTTCCAATCTGCAATACCATTAGTAGCAATCGTGGCCTCACCTCTGGGCAATTTACATGGTGCACAAAAAACAGCACCGGTGCTACAGGAGTATAGTAGGAAATCACGCAAAGTTGATTCACTAATTAAAAGTTTACGGTAAAATACATTTTTGTTAAAAAAACTGGTTTTATCGCCTATTGATCTTCTTCAATTACAAAAATCACCGTTACAATTTTGATTAATGCCACGTTGTGAGAGAATGTCGTTTGTTGATTCATTGACACACCATTCTGCAGGATCATCACTAACGAGGTTATTTCTTTTTGTAATGTCTGACTGGACACTTAGTTTTTCGTGAAACTCGAAATCAGGAACAATTTGCTTTTCTTCATTTTTAACTTTTGTTTCGTCTGTGTTTACGTCTTTTTCAACAGCTGCAGTTCCAGAAAAATCATCCGCACTGCTTGAACTCGAAGTCGAACCAGCAACATTTTTTTGCGAAACTTTATCTACTATGCCAAGCGTTTTTAGAATACTGGCTTCTAGTTCTCGCCTTTCCTTCGATAATTTCCGAAATGCCGCCCCCACTTAGTTTTGCACGTTTGCTTCTTTCACTGTTATTCATGTGAAGGCACTTACAAAATTACCAACCAACAGTTAAAACAAAAGAAAAATTTTGTAAAAGGAAAGAAAGAAAGACTGTATCCAGTTCCAGTCGTACTACACCGCACACGAGCACAAAGCTTTTTACTTTAAACACGGAGCGATGAACTGACCAACTCGGATTACACAACGTAACTGTGCTACGAAAGAACAACAATGCAGAATAATTCAATTTCATTGCACCTTTTTCTCTGTTGTCAGTGAACAGTAGAAACACACCTGCCGCCTGGAATTTGTCTCGTAAAGAAAACGGGACAGTCCCTTTTTTGGCTTCTGTTTCCCGCATCACCGGAATTTTAGCTGGGACGCAAATATGTTCTGAATATTCTTTACACATTCTTTCTAATTTAAAAAGCAAATAATTTTTGCAGTTTCTTGCAGTGAGATGTGCTTGATCGATTCTTATCCCACTTGGACAGGAAAGACAAAAAGGCAGACTACAAAGTTTAAGTAGTCTTGTTGCCAGTTGATGTGGTGTGTTGTCATTTGTTTGAACACTGCTGTTACGTCTACACGCAAATGTACCTTTTGTTCCAACATAAAATAAAAATTAACTTTCCTGAAAGAAAAAAAGCTTAGTTAAGAAGTTTAATATGAAATTTGCAGTGCCGCGTACTATTCGATTGCGCAGAGTGGGAACTTTGATATCGTGCAGATAATTGTATACTGACGGCCCGTATCTGTCTGCTAAATGAGATTTGAGACACCAGTCTAGTAATGATAAAAAGACGATAAATTTCTGTAATCACGGCCCTTGATATTGGCTGGAAACACGTTAAATGACCGACAAGGCAGCAAAGGCAATGCGTCTTTAGCTTGAGGATACAATTTCCAATCTATTCGCAAAACGTTGCCGACGTTTAGCAGATATATGGCGGTTCTCGCGGTAAAAGATTTTTTCTGATTCAGTTTCAAATGGTAATCGTTTTATTGCACAAATATGCGCGTGCCATTTTCGCTTCAACGTTACACACTTCGCATAAGGCTGAGGGAACAGACTTGATTTTTTTTTCTTTTCCCGAATAGCCCACCTGAGTGCCACGTTCCAACTTCAGGTCCTCATCTTTTGCTCTTTTCTTCACTTCCAGTATTCTTTCATCTGTTCACTATGTTTCGTCTTTCTGTGTTCAGACCATTTTGAACCAGTCTTTTTAGGTACCCTACCTTGGAATACTTTCATTTTCAATACTTTTTTCCGAGAGGCTCCTCTGTTGTTTTGCATCTTCTGTTTATATATTATTTCTTTCTAAATCCTTTTTTACTTCGTTGACAAAGCTTGTCGTGAACTTCTTATAACACAAATATTCGAAAATCTTATTTCTAATCTACTGTCGTGATTTCTAAATAAATGTCATTATCTTTGAAATATTTTCTATATATTGGTATATTTCAGTATTACTTCGTAATTTCCAACTATGTGTTGTGTTTTGTGGTCCTAATATTTTCCTTATAATTTGCCTTTCTAGTACTTGTAATTTATCTTAATCACAGTTTAATGCCAGACATTCGCTCGCATGTAGGCGTTCTGGCTTCACTACGGTGTCGTAATGCCTTATTTTTGCGTTTTTGGATAAGCACTTTTTATTGTAGAGGTCTTTGGTGATATCATATGCCCTCCTGCAACCTTTCCTCTGCTGCAGATTCTTCCATAGCATTTTCTTGGATTATCTCCGCTAGATATTTGAATTTTTTTACCCTCTCTATTTGGCCAATATCTGTTGTCAGGAATTTTGGACCATACTTAACGTTAGTTAAAATTTTGTTTTTTTTTCTGCAGAAATTCTTAAGCCAGTTCTGCTGGCTGCTTCTTCCAAGAGATTTATTTGTGTTGTAGCAGAAGCCACAGTTTCGGAAAGTATAGCGAAATCATCTGCAAAAGCAAGACAATTGATTTCGATCTTTTTGCTTCCCCCTCCTAATGTTAACAGCGAAATGTTGAGTTCAACAAGTTTTTCGTTCCAAATTCTCACCGTTTCCTCTAACACGCTATTAAGAAAATTTAGTTTACATTTTTTTTATCAAGAGTTGGGTAGGCTTCGGGAATGACGTCTAGCTCTAATATTTATGGGTAATATCTTCGCTTGGACATTTTCTCCAGACTTTTGAGCCTTTTCTTGAGGATATTTGATTGCTGTAGCATGCTAAGGAACGTACTCGATTAATTGTTGATAGGCTCTTGTTCAGGACTTCTTCTGTATCTCCTGTCCTGTCTAGCTTGTTTCTATGTGGCAGATGCAGGCAAATTTGTAAATTTTGTCTTCTGGATCGAAATAAACATGTGGCCTTAAATCTGAAGGTCGAAACATTTCGAAGATATTATCTTCTTTTTCATCATCATCTTCTTCTTCTTCCATCATGGTGTATGCCACGAGTGCGCAACCGGCAGCACGCGTTCCGGATCTGGTCCGTGATAGGTTTCAGGTCTGGTCCGCGGAAGAAATAAGTGGAAGAGAGAGCCAAGTGCTCGCATTGTAGTTCGCCCGGCACGCGTTTTCGGAAATTTCTGCCACCGCTCCGTTCGGTACATGAATACGATCGGCTAGCTGCACGAATAGTGCTTTCTTATTGACCATACAGGCTGTACAAGTTTTAGCGAGCTATGCTGTCTCGGATTTGAGCAGTTTCAACCATTTGGTATAGTACATGCGATTCGTGGTTATAGTCTGAAGTGGAGGAAACGTCACACGTAAGTTAAGGGGCCCTCACACGTTCAATGTTATTGTCAATACATCAATATAATGACTGTCTGAGGGCGATACTAGAAATATTGACGAACAGTATTGGTGCCGACAAAAATGTTCTCCATGTTATTGTTTGGGCAACTCGCCATTCTGTTGTCCGTATTTTCCCAGTTTCGCTTCTGTGAAATATAGTCGATATATGCTAAGTTCCAGTGATTTACATTTTCAAACTTTTTAAAATCAACGAAGAAATCATAGTTTAACTTACTTTGTGGTGCAGAAACAACCCATGCCAATGTGATCAGTCCTCAAAAGTACGTTTCGATAGATATTTAAAAAATGCTTGCTAATAGTGTTTGTGAATGTTAACTTATTAATTTTCAAACACTTGAATGACATGCGTATGGCCAAAACTCGCAAAATTACTCCTAACTGCTTGTCGACTGGGATTGCCTATCTCATCGCTGTACATTGTTTTTCTGTTGTTTCTCGTATTAACATTTATAAATAATTAATTCTTGTCCGTGGCAGGCGTATTAGATCACTCCAACTGTTGAAAGTAAAGGTAATTATATTGAATTAACTGCAGCCAGTTGCCTTTATAAGCGTTTACTTTTCCACGACGAAATTTCAAGATGCCTTGTATTCCATCTTCACATATTAACATTTGTTTACACGTAGTGAACATTATTTCTTTACCAATGGCGTTGCAGAATTTAGTAACGAAATGCTTTAAGACAGCTTTTGTTAAACGTCGTAAGTAAACAATGTTCACGACGCATAAATAAACATCTGAAGGTGGGATGGACATAAAATCAAAGTACTCTCAAAAGTGTGTGTTTCGAGACATAATTTGTTGCCATGGGTAGTCAGGAATGGGCAGTCGTTGACATCGTTGCGTTACCCCATGAACATGAACGTCACCGACGCCGTAACTTTAACTTTATACACTTGGAGCGCTGCTATCGTGTCATACGACATGGTGGCCGCGAAATTAAGTAAGTGAATCTGACCCGCGAATCACCAAATATTGCCCTCGTCAGGTCTAGGCCCCAGGCCTGTTCCGTCTTATTTTCTGTGACGATTCTAATCCCTTCCCCGAGCACCTTGCTTGTTTGTTTGAGGAGTACTATCATGCAGTGCTGGTACAGATTACTTAACCCCAATCCGCCACTGATGATAATGGGTAACTGTGTTGAGAAAAGCCAATCTGAATGGAGCAGACATTAATTTACGTATTTACAGACCTATCTGACGAGTATGGGACAGGTAGTTCGTTGTGGCCTTGTAGTATCTACCATCCCGGCATTTTACCTTAAATAATTTAGGGAATCTACGAAAAGCCTAAATCAGGATGGCAGGGCGGAGCCCCCATCCTCCCGAATAGAAGGCTAGTCTGTTTAACACCGTGCATTCGATTTAGGCCGATGAGAACCAATTAGGCTTCTGTAAACATTGCAGAACATCTTTTAACTTAATAAAGGTAACAACCGCGCGGGATTAGCCAAGCGGTCTCAGGCGCTTCAGTCATGGGCTGTGCGGCTGGTCCCGGCGGAGGTTCGAGTCCTCCCTCGGGCATGGGTGTGTGTGTTTGTCCTTAGGGCAATTTAGGTTCAGTAGTGTGTAAGCTTATGGACTGATGACCTCAGCCGATAAGTCCCATAAGATTTCACACACACAATAAAGGTAACAGACGACCTGAAACTTGGATGCACAAGAGACGACTATCACGTACTGATTAGACATCACAAAGCCTTTGACACTGATGGCTTAGGCAGTTGACTAGTCAAACTTGGCATCCTAAATTCCTTGCCAAGTGCAGTGCAATGGTTTCGCTCGTACCTGAAATCTCATCAGCAGTGCGCTGTGTCTGGCACGAAAGAGTCACAATGGAGTTAGGTAGTACCAGCTGTCTGCCAGGTTTCGGTACCAGGTGCTATACTCTTTTCATTGTTTATCAATGATATGTCATGAGTTTTGTTCTACTGCGAACACTACGTGTACTCCGATGACCCCCAGTTGTATCCAAGTGCAAAAACAATAAACCTCAAGACAGCTATCAAGAATCTCAGTACCGACATACAGGGAGTTTCTGTAAGAGTGTGCAAAAGCGCAACAGGACACAGAGAATACTCCACTGGACAATTTGAGATAGGGAACCTCGAGTCGGAGAAACCAGCTTAAGGTCACTTGCCAGTAAATCTGCTTCAAAAACTCCAATTTTTTTTCTATCTTAAATTAATATATAGGATTTTGTGAACAAAATGGCAGTTAAATGAATCGATTCGGACATCGGGTACATCTTTAAAAACAAATTTAAATATATGTCGGTATGCGGCAACGACTGTTTCCGCTGCGGTCAGATGTCAAATGGCGTCATTATTATTTTGCTACTTCGAAAAAATACACTGTGTAATCGTTTTTTGAGTTGGTAGCCCTGTTAGCACACACGCTTTCCGATGCTCCTTTGTTTTCCTTTGTCTATCTAAGGTTTTCGAGAGTTGTTCGTGTTCAGACTTCTGTACGTTATTGTTTGAGCTGTGTCATTCTCGGATGTAGTTATGCCTCCAAAAAAGTGTTTTGGTACGGGAGAACGTAAGCTTTATGGTAATCGGTTTACTTCGTTGGAAAGTAGAGACTGTGTAATTACATAAACAAACCAACTGGATGTTATGTTGACTCCACCAAGTGCCTCGAGACAGAAGCTAAAATATTTGAGTACCCACAGTGACATTTCTATAAAATATGATCAAAACACTGTAACGGAATGTGCTTCCATAATTGCTGAATTGAGTGCTTTATGTTCGCCTCTAAGGAATGCTGCTGTGTGTGCAATTTGTGGAAAAGGTGGTATTATAATCGTCGAAGATTTTGAAAGCAGGAAAGGTGTGGCTAGTAAGTTAGAAGTGTTTTGTGATTTCTGTGGGGTAACTAAAACTGGGTATTGCGCGGTTCTAGGCGATACAGTCTGGAACCGCGAGACCGCTACGGTCGCAGGTTCGAATCCTGCCTCGGGCATGGATATGTGTGATGTCCTTAGGTTAGTTACGTTTAAGTAGTTCTAAGTTCTAGGGGACTGATGACCTTAGATGTTAAGTCTCATAGTGCTCAGAGCCATTTTTTTAAAACTGGGTATTCTTCTGGATTGTGCAAATGAAGAGTTTATAACACAAATATCAGACTTGCATATGGTATGAGATATTTTGGGAAGGGCAGAAAGGCAGCTCAAACACTATGTGGTATCATGAATTTGGCCCCACCTACAAGATTTGAGAAGTACACACAGTTACTTCTTGAAAGTCTTGGTCAAGTCAGTGCTGTGCCAATGAAGAAAGCAGTAGAAGAAACTGTGTTGTGCAATGAAGGTGACACTGATATAGATGCAGCTTTTGATGGTACATGGCAGAAGCGTGGTCACCTATCATTGAATGGTGTCACCACAGCATCCCTAGAAATTGGAAAGGTGATTGACATAGAATGTATGGCAATGTACTGCCATGGTTGCAAAGGAAATGACTAGGACCATGTTTGTGTTTAGAATTTTTCTGGGTACAGTGGTGGATTGGAATAAGAGGGAATTCTCATAGTATTTCAAACGTTAGAAGAGGATTATCATGTACAGTAGGTGAAGTACTTTGGAGACACAGACTCCAAAGGGTTTACAAATGTGTTGGAAAATATGCCTTACGAAAGAACTGTAAAAAATGAAAAGTTAGAGTGTGTTGGTCATCTCCAAAAGAGGATGGGCACAAGTTTACGTAAGATAAAAAAATATATGACGGGGAAAAAGCTCAGTGATGGCAAACCAATTGGTGGTCGAGGTTGTCTTACTAAGGAAGAGGTCGACAAACTGCAGCTCTATTATGGTTTAGCCATAAGAGGAAATCGAGACAATATTGAGGTCAATAAGAAATCAGCATGGGCTTCCTTTTTCCATAAAGCTTCTACAGTTGACCATCCACAGCATGCTCTCTGCGACAACGGTGTAGACACATGGTGTCGATACAAAAAAGCATCACCAAATGGTGAGACTTACGCACACCATCTCTCCCTGCCATTTGAGGTACTGAAAGCAATTAAGCCCATCTACAGGGACCTAAGTGACACTAAACTATTGTCACAGTGCTTACATGGAAAGACACAAAATGTTAATGAATGTTTCAACCATGTGATATGGGAACACCTGCCTAAAACTGTGTGTGTTGGTTTCAGTGCCATGAGATTAGGTGTATTAGATGTAGTTATTTGCTTTAATGATGGGGCAGTTAGCAGATGTGATGTTTTAGAGTAGTTGGGACTGACTCCTGGTATCAATATGAGACAAGCACTGATGGCAATTGATCCCTTGAGAGTGGCCGAAGGCGAAAAATGGGTTCCTGAGGCAACTAAAGAGGCCACAATAGCAAAGAGGAGCAAGAGAAGGAAGAGAGAAGATGAGGAACACAGAAACCAAGAATAGTATGCAACTAGGGAGTTTGAAGAACAACAGAGGTGAGTAACAGATGAAATGAACCTTTAAACTGAATTCCCCAAGAATCAAATTTTCTGACATGTTTATTTTATGCAAAAAAAAAAAAAAAAACTATTTGAGCTAGAGATCTGAAATTTTTGTGATATTTCAGGCTACCGTTTGGAGATAAGTAGGCTACAGACACCAGCTTACTATCACCAGGAGGAAAAAATACCCTTATTAATTATAAAAAATTACCTTAATTTTGATTGTCTAATTTATGTATTTATAGTATAAAACTATTGACTGAAATTGTTTGATTGTAGTCTTCTTTTTAGATAACAGTGTCATAAATGTGTGCACAAAGTTTTAAGCATCTAAGAAACAAAGACTGGCAGAAAAATTTTTAAATTACTGACCGACATAAATGTTTATATAATAAAGTTTATATCAAAGCTATTCTGATCATTCTTATATCAAAATCTTCATCCTTAAAACACGTTCATTGTCCTAATATTTCTTTGTATTCAGAGTTCACATTATTTAGTTAGATGCTCATAAACTTTATGAAAATTCTTACAGTTTCTCGAGCCATTCACTGGCAAGTTACCTTACGAGGAAATGGAAGTAAACTTGTCTACCACTTTGTATAGCATTACTGTTTTCCAGCTTGCTTACAACTAATATGCGTACAAGTATGTTTATATACACATTCTTTATTTCTTGCAAGTAAACAAGGAGGACGAGGCTGATCATCAGGAAGTCATGATGCAGATTTTGCTTGCTTTACTTGTCCATAAGGTGGCTCTGCTGTTTTGTATTTACACTGTCCAATGACAGAACGTGCTACGTATCAACGACATACCCATTCATTGTTCTGTACTATTCAGAGACGTACAGTAAAATACGATGCAGGAGGACTGGCACAGTGTTTCCTGCTCGCTGGATTGGAAGGGGAGGTCCTATCCCATAGCCTGCGAGGTCACCTGACCCGAATCCCCTTGATTGTTCCCTACGTGGATATCAAAAGTCACTTGTGTATTAGACCCCAGCCGATAATGAGATGGAATTAGCTGCCTGTGATGTGATTCGAAACACACCAGGGATTTTGCGTCAGAATCTGGTTCGCCGATGTCATGCTTGCATTGAGGTTTAGGGCCGTCAGTTTTAGCATATTTTGTAAGATACAGTACAGATGGTACTTTCATTGTGTCAATGATGGTATTTGCAGTTAACTAATGTAAATAAAAAAGTAGACAGTAATATGATTTTATTCCTAGTATCTCCTTAAGCTGGCTTCTCTGACTTCAGGTTTCCTACCTCAAATTGTTCTGTTAAATTTTAGCACGCTCTTACGGAAACACCCTGTATGCACACTATCAAAACTGGCGCATAACACAGGGTCAAAGCCGGCCGGTGTGGCCGAGCGGTTCTAGGCACTTCAGTCTGGAACCGCGCGACCGCTACGGTCGCAGGTTCGAATCCTGCCTCGGGCATGGATGTGTGTGATGTCCTTAGGTTAGTTAGGTTTAAGTAGTTCTAAGTTCTAGGGGACTGATGACCTCAGATGTTAAGTCCCATAGTGCTCAGAGCAATTTGAACCATTTTGAACATGGTCAAAGCTCGGCCCAACCCAAATCCAGGCGGCACTGGTTGGTCATTATAGGGTCATTAGCACGAATTATCGGGAGTCCCCACTATTTTTAACCCTAGATGGTACAAATATCAACTTCTCTCCTCCATCAAAAAGTCTAGGAGTGATAACATGAAAATGTGGATTGGAGTGAGCACGTAACTACGAGGGTAAGTCAATTATTATCCGCAATTTAGTTATATTTTTGTTTATTTTGGTAGTACTGTCGTTTTACGTTGATGACGTATGCTTTGTTAATTTGTTATTATACCTTTCCAATTTTCAAGCTGCTAGGATAGTTTCGTTATCGCTGCCGTGTGGTTAACCATGGCTGCTCCGCTGTCTATTTGCACCATAGAATTGCAACGTTCAGTGATCCGGTTTTTTTTTTTTTTTTTTTTTTTTTGTGGTCGGAATGCGTATCAAGGGCCGAATTTTATCTAAGACTTTCGGTACAGTACGGGAACAGTGTTTTGCCACAACGGAGTGTCTACGAATGGATTGAAAAATTCAGAAATGGTCGCACAAGTGTTACGCACGATGAAGGAGCGGGACGACAGTTTACCGCAACAAAATAATGAAGAAACCATTGAGCGTTCACATGAAACGATTCTCCTAGACAGACAATTAACTGTTGACGAAGTGGCACATCGCCTGCAGCTTAGTCACGGTTCTGCATACGAAATCATCCACAACAGATTTGGGTTCGTGCAAGATGGGTCCCCAAACCAACTCACTCAGTTGCATAAACAAACGCACTTGGACATCTGAAAAAAAACGTTTGGATCGCTATGGTAACGAAGTGGACAACTTCTTAGACAGGATCATTACTGGTGACGAAATATGGATCCATCATACGAGCCGGAGAGTAAACAGCGGAGTATGGAATGGAAATATCCAAATTCACCGTGCAAGAAAAAGTTCAAGACCCAACCGTCCGCAGGAAAACTGATGCTTACGGTTTTTTTGGGACGCACAGGGTCCAGTACTGGAACATTATGGGGAAAGGGGCACAACAATGAACAGTGTACGTTACAGTGAGATGCTTAGTGCCAGGCTAAAGCCTGCAATTCGAAGCAAACGCCGAGGATTGCTGTCAAAAGGTGCTGCACGACAATGCCTGTCCGCATACTGCTGCCCACACTGCTGAAACGCTCCAGAACCTGAAACTCGAAGTACTGGATCACCCTCCGTATAGCCCCGGTCTTGGCCCTTCTGACTATCACTAGGGACCGTCGATTTGCCTAGGACGAAGCAGTGAAAGATGCGGTGCATTCCTGGCTCGCAGTTCAACCGAGAACCATCTTTTATGAGGGCATCAGAAAGCTGTACGATGGACCAAGTGCGTTGAATCGCAAGGAGCCTATGTCGAAAAATGATGTACTTGTAAGTGTCCTATTTGATTAGAATAAAATTTTATAACTACTTTGCGGATAATAATTGACTTATCCTCGTACAATGTGTAAGAAGGCATCAAGATGTCTCCTTGTCATTGACCTGATAAAGAAACATGTACAAACGCTTAAACTTCGATTTATTGATCACAGCGATGTTATCCTGCAAGGCCTTTCTCAAGAAAACTGATTCTGAATGCAGTGTTCTTTGTACGTGTGATGTTCGGCTCTTGGGTCATATTTGACCATCATACACACAGCTATCCTGACTGCGTGCAGACAAGCTCAGAAATTTCCTCACCCCCTGTCTTCTCTACTGTCTTATCAACGTACACTGGCCCCCATATCTCTCCTCGACCTTAACGGCCTTGTCTGAACGACACCCGTTCCCATCAAAGCAACATCCTTTCTGTCCCACTCCATCGTTCAGCCACTTTCTCGAAACCCTAGCCGACTCTGGAATAATCTGCCGCATTGTATTAGAGAACTGAATTAGATATCCAGATTTAGAAGACAGTTAATGTCATATCTACTAAGCAACAATAACCTTTGTCCCTATATGCACTCATTACCTTTGTACATCCTTCTTTCCAATCGGATCTTCCTCATTTTCCTGTATTCTTAGCTGGTGCAGTCTGCTTAAATTTCCTTTCCTCATAATTCGCTATATAAGAAAACATATATTTTGTACAAAGTACTACTAGTACTAACTTTATTAGTTCGTAGTCAATATTGTTCACTCAGATTGTCACCTATACACGCTCAAATCCTTTTAAAACTATTTGCCATATTAAAGCTGTTTTTTCATTGGTTAGTATGATGTATAAAAGGTACTGTGTATGTGAAACCCTGGTCGGAAGTAAGAGAGGGCCTGATGGCGAGTGTTCATCAGAGGCAAGGGTATCGTCAGGAGTGCCCCAGGGAAGTGTGATAGGAACGCTGTTGTTCTCTATATGATTTGGCGGACAGGGTGGGCAGCAATGTCCGGTTGTTTGCTGATGATGCCGTGGTGTACGGTAGGATATCGAAGCTGAGTGATATCTGAAGATACAAGACTACTGAGACACAATTTCCAATTGGTGTGACGAATGGCAGCTAGCCCTGAATGTGGAAAAATGTAAGTTAATGAGGATGAGTAGGAAGATCAAACCTGCAATGTTCGGATACAGTATTAGTAGGGTCCTGCTTGACACAGTCCAGTCGTTTAAATATGTGGGAGTAAAGTTGCAAAGCGATATGAGATGGAACGAGCACGCGAGGACTGTGGTAGGGAAGGCAATGGTCGACGTCAGTTCATTAGAAGAATTTTAGGTAAGAGTGGTTCACCTGTAAAGACCGCATATAGGACGCTGGTACGACCTAGTCTTGAGTACTGCTCGAGTGTTTGGGATCCGTACCAGGTCGGACTGAAGGAAGACATCGAAGCAATTCAGAGGCAGGCTGATAGATTTGTTACCGGTATCTTCGAACGACACGTGACTTTAACGGAGATGCTTCGGGAACTCAAATGGGAGTCCCTGGAGAGAAGGCGACATTCTTTTCGAGGAACACTACTGAGCAAATTTAGAGAACCGGGATTTGAAACTGACTGCCGAACGATTCTACTGCTGCCAGTATACACTCATGCTCATAAGTTAAGGATAATTGCAGAATCTGGTGCCACACAACGTAGTGGCACTACACAAAACTGGCGCTAATATCATAGGCACATACGGAACACACACAACACAGATCTGTAAGTCCACGGTATTGGTGATAAATTGAGAAAACCGTCCCGAGAGACATGTGCTACAAAATGCCACTGTTTCCCGCACGTGTACACCGACATCAATATGTGATATAATCACCATGCACACGTACACAGGCCGCACAACGGGTAGGTATACTCTGGATCAGGTGGTCGAGCAGCTGCTTCGGGTATACCCTCCCATTCTTGCACCAGTGCCTGTCGGAGCTCCTGAAGACGTGCAGCGATACGTCGACCGCGAGCATCCCAGACGTGCTCGATGGGGTTTAGGTCTGGAGAACAGGCAGGCCACTCCATTCGCCTGATATCTTCTGTTTCAAGGTACTCCTCCACGATGGCAGCTCGGTGCGTTATCATCATTATCATTCATCAGGAGGAAGGTGGGACCCACTGCACCCCTGAAAAGGCGGAAATACTGGTGCGAAATGACGTCTCGATACACCTGACCTGTTACAGTTCCTCTGTCAAAAACATGCAGGGGTGTACGTGCACCCATCATACTCCCACCCCACACCATCAAACCACGACCTCCATACAGGTCTCTTTCAAGGACATTAAGGGGTTGGTATCTGGTTCCTGGTTCACGCCAGATCAAAACCCGGCGAGAATCACTGGACTCGTCTGTGAACATAACCTGGGACCACTGTTCCAATGACCATGTACTGTGCTCTTGGCCGAGCGGTTCTAGGCACTTCAGTCTGGAACCGCGCGACCGCTACGGTCGCAGGTTCGAATCCTGCCTCGGCCATGGATGTGTGTGATGTCCTTAGGTTAGTTAGGTTTAAGTAGTTCTAAGTTCTAGGGGACTAGTGACCTCAGCTGTTAAGTCCCATAGTGCTCAGAGCCACTTGAACCATTTGAACTGTGCTCTTGACACCAGGCTTTACGGGCTCTCCTGTGATCAGCGGTCAGTGGAATGGATCTTGCAGGTCTACGGGTGCATTAACCATGTCTGTACAATCGTCTGTAGACTGTGTGTCTGGAGACAACTGCCAGTGGCTGCGGTATGGTTCCGAGCAGGGCTACTTGCAGTACTCCTTAGCCGTCTGCGAGCACTGATATGAGATATCGGTCTGCTTGTGGTGTTTCACACTGTGGACGTCCCGTACTGAGGCGCCTGGACACATTTCCTGTCTGCTGGAATCGTTGCCGTAACCTTGAGATCACACTTTGTGGCCCACGGAGGGCCCGTGCTACGACCTGCTGTGTTTGACCAGCCTCCAGTCGCCCTAGTATTCTACCCCTCATAACGTCATCAATATGTGTTCTTTGAGCCATTTTCAACACACAGTCACCATTAGCACGTCTGAAAACGTCTGCACACTTACTCGCTGCACTGTACTCTGACATGCACCAACACACCTTCTGCGTATGTGGACTGCTGGCAGCGCCACCGTGCGACGACCGCAGGTCAAACGCACCTCATGGTCATAGCCCTAGGTGATTTAAAAAATGGTTCAAATGGCTGTGAGCACTATGGGACTTAACTTCTGAGGTCATCAGTCCCCTAGAACTTAGAACTACTTAAACCAAACTAAGCTAAGGACATCACACACATCCATGCCCCAGGCAGGATTCCAACCTGCGACCGTAGCGGTCGCGCGGTTCCAGACTGAAGCGCCTAGAACCGCTCGGTCACTCCGGCCAGCCCTAGGTGATTTAAATCCGCATACCAGCCACCAGAGCGTTGTTTCACCATGTATCAGCATTATCCTTAATTTATGAGGTGCATTCAAGTTCTAAGGCCTCCGATTTTTTTCTCCGGACTGGAAAGAGATAGAAACATGCGCATTGTTTTAAAATGAGGCCGCGTTCATTGTTAATACGTCCCAGAGATGGCAGCACCATACGGCAGATGGAATTTTACCGCCAGCGGCGAGAATGAGAACTGTTTTAAATACACTCCTGGAAATGGAAAACAGAGCACATTGACATCGGTGTGTCAGACCCACCATACTTGCTCCGGACACTGCGAGAGGGCTGTACAAGCAATGATCACACGCACGGCACAGCGGACACACCAGGAACCGCGGTGTTGGCCGTCGAATGGCGCTAGCTGCGCAGCATTTGTGCACCGCCGCCGTCAGTGTCAGCCAGTTTGCCGTGGCATACGGAGCTCCATCGCAGTCCTTAACACTGGTATCATGCCGCGACAGCGTGGACGTGAACCGTATGTGCAGTTGACGGACTTTGAACGAGGGCGTATAGTGGGCATGCGGGAGGCCGGGTGGACGTACCGCCGAATTGCTCAACACGTGGGGCGTGAGGTCTCCATAGTACATCGATGTTGTCGCCAGTGGTCGGCGGAAGGTGCACGTGCCCGTCGACCTAGGACCGGACCGCAGCGACGCACGGATGCACGCCAAGACCGTAGGATCCTACGCAGTGCCGTAGGGGACCGCACCACCACTTCCCAGCAAATTAGGGACACTGTTGCTCCTGGGGTATCGGCGAGGACCATTCGCAACCGTCTCCATGAAGCTGGGCTACGGTCCCGCACACCGTTAGGCCGTCTTCCGCTCACGCCCCAACATCGTGCAGCCCGCCTCCAGTGGTGTCGCGACAGGCGTGAATGGAGGGACGAATGGAGACGTGTCGTCTTCAGCGATGAGAGTCGCTTCTGCCTTGGTGCCAATGATGATCGTATGCGTGTTTGGCGCCGTGCAGGTGAGCGCCACAATCAGGACTGCATACGACCGAGGCACACACGGCCAACACCTGGCATCATGGTGTGGGGAGCGATCTCCTACACTGGCCGTACACCACTGGTGATCGTCGAGGGGACACTGAATAGTGCACGGTACATCCAAACCGTCATCGAACCCATCGTTCTACCATTCCTAGACCGGCAAGGGAACTTGCTGTTCCAACAGGACAATGCACGTCCGCATGTATCCCGTGCCACCCAACGTGCTCTAGAAGGTGTAAGTCAACTACCCTGGCCAGCAAGATCTCCGGATCTGTCCCCCATTGAGCATGTTTGGGACTGGATGAAGCGTCGTCTCACGCGGTCTGCACGTCCAGCACGAACGCTGGTCCAACTGAGGCGCCAGGTGGAAATGGCATGGCAAGCCGTTCCACAGGACTACATCCAGCATCTCTACGATCGTCTCCATGGGAGAATAGCAGCCTGCATTGCAGCGAAAGGTGGATATACACTGTACTAGTGCCGACATTGTGCATGCTCTGTTGCCTGTGTCTATGTGCCTGTGGTTCTGTCAGTGTGATCATGTGATGTATCTGACCCCAGGAATGTGTCAATAAAGTTTCCCCTTCCTGGGACAATGAATTCACGGTGTTCTTATTTCAATTTCCAGGAGTGTACTTAAAATGGCGACGTTTTCCTTACTTGAACAGCGTGCAATCATTCGTTTTCTGAATTTGCGTGGTGTGGAACCAATTGAAATTCATCGACAGTTGAAGGAGGCATGTGGTGATGGAGTTATGGAAGTGTCGAAAGTGCGTTCGTGGGTGCGACAGTTTAATGAAGGCAGAACATCGTGTGACAACAAACCGAAAAAACCTCGGGCTCGCACAAGCCGGTCTGACGACATGATCGAGAAAGTGGAGAGAATTGTTTTGAGGGATCGCCGAATGACTGTTGAACAGATCGCCTCCAGAGTTGCCATTTCTGTGGGTTCTGTGCACACAATCCTGCATGACGACCTGTGAAATGCGAAAAGTGTCATCCAGGTGGGTACCACGAATGCTGACGGACGACCACACGGCTGCCCGTGTGGCATGTTGCCAAGCAATGTTGAGGCGCAACGACAGCATGAATGGGACTTTCTTTTCGTCGGTTGTGACAATGGATGAGATATGGATGCCATTTTTCAATCCAGAAACAAAGCGCCAGTCAGCTCAATGGAAGCACACAGATTCACTGCCACCAAAAAAATTTCGGGTAACCGCCAGTGCTGAAAAAATGATGGTGTCCATGTTCTGGGACAGCGAGGGCGTAATCCTTACCCATTGCGTTCCAAAGAGCACTACGGTAACAGGTGCATCCTACGAAAATATTTTGAAGAACAAATTCCTTCCTGCACTGCAACAAAAACGTCCAGGAAGGGCTGCGCGTGTGCTGTTTCACCAAGACAACGCACCCGCACATCGAGCTAATGTTACGCAACAGTTTCTTCGTGATAAAAACTTTGAAGTGATTCCTCGTGCTCCCTACTCACGTGTCCTGGCTCCTAGTGACTTTTGGCTTTTTCCAACAATGAAAGACACTCTCCATGGCCGCACATTCACCAGCCGTGCTGCTATTGGCTCAGCGATTTTCCAGTGGTCAAAACAGACTCCTAAAGAAGCCTTCGCCGCTGCCATGGAATCATGGCGTCAGCGTTGTGAAAAATGTGTACGTCTGCAGGGCGATTACGTCGAGAAGTAACGCCAGTTTCATCGATTTCGGGTGAGTAGTTAATTAGAAAAAAAAGTCGGAGGCCTTAGAACTTGAATGCACCTCGTATGAGCATGAGTGTATATTCCGCTTAAGGGTGACGAAGATAAGATACGAGAAATTAGGGCTCATACTGTGGCGTATAGACAGTCGTTCTTTCCTCGCTCTATTTGCGAGTGGAACAGGAAGGGAAATGACTAATAATGGTACAGGGTACCCTTCTCCACGCACCGTACAGTGGCTTGAGGAATATCTATGTTGACGTAGATGTAGATCAGATCAGTTTGAGTAACTCCTCCCGCCACAAGCCCTCCACTACGGAGTCACATGGAAGCCAGTCGCCGGCAGGCGGCGGTGCTGTCGGAGTGGCAGCACTGTGGGTCTGACGTCACGGAGAGCGCGGCTGGGTGGTCCCGCGGCAGACGAATGACCCGTCACGGGGTATCGACGCGAACACGACGGCCGCACAACGGGCCGTCACGCCGGCCGTGTCCGGCCAGTCCCCCGGGCAGTGCGTGACCGCCGCCGCATGTAAATGACGTGATAGACTGCTACCACGGCTGTCGTGGGGCGGCGGGCCGCAAGTTACGTAAAGTGCTCCAGGAGGTTTCCGCGAGGGAGTGAGTGCCAGTGCGTGGGAAAGCAGGACATGTCGGCGATGCATTGTTGGCAGGAGCTGTCTACGAACTTATCAGGAATGATTTAGGAAAAATATGGGAAACTCATATTCCGATGGATGGACCTCATAAAAGATATTCTTAGCCGAAACCTGATACTGCAGTATACACTATTTAATCAAGAGTATCCAGGCAGTTCTAAGAGGACATTAATGTAGGACGTGTCCACTCTTCGCATTTATGACGGCCTGAACTATGCTGGGGACATTTTCAGTGAGGTGTCTGAATATGGCCTCGCGGGATTATCCGAGCGGTCAGGGGCGCTGCAGTCATAGACTGTGCGGCTGGTTCCGGCGGAGGTTCGAGTCCTCCCTCGGGCATGGGTGTGTGTGTTCGTCCTTAGGATAATTTAGGTTAAGTAGTGTGTAAGCTTAGCGACTGATGACCTTAGCAGTTAAGTCCCATTAGATTTCACACGCATTTGAACATTTGTCTGCATATATGTGTGGGGGAGGGTTGGGTTGTTTGGGGAAGGAGACCAGACAGCGAGGTCATCGATCTCATCGGGTTAGGGAAGGATGGGGAAGGAAGTCGGCCGTGCCCGTTCAAAGGAACCATCCCGGCATTTGCCTGGAGCGATTTAGGGAAATCACGGAAAACCTAAATCAGAATGGCCGGACGCGGGATTGAACCGTCGTCCTCCCGAATGCGAGTCCAGTACCTAACCACTGCGCCACCTCGCTCGGTGTGTGGGGTAATGGCAACCTGTTTTTCCTCAAGAGCCTAAACCAGAGAAGGGAGAGATGTTGGACACTGGAGCGTGGAGCCAAGTCAACATTGTAACTCATTCCGCTTGGTTCAGGTGAGAACTCTGGTCAGGGCCCCAGGCCATTTCACGAATGTTACTGTCTCATTGTCCACAAATCATCGCCTCACAGATGCTGCTTTATGACAGCGTGCATTGTCATGCTGAAACAATCTGTCATCGTTTCCAAACTGTTCCTCTACTGCAGTGGTTCCCAACCTGCGGGTAGTTACCCCCCGAGGGGTAAAATGAAATTTTCTAAGCGGTAAAAGCTAAACGATTTGACTCTGTTTCAGTCACGAAACTAAATTCTAAATTATTTTCAAAAGATCGTTGCTATTATCACAATCTTGTAAGACTAATATTGGTATATTTATCTCCTCCCGCACAGGAAATGAACGCCCGAAGTCACCGACTGGCCGCCATGTCATCCTCAGCCCACAGGCGTCACTGGATGCGGATATGGAGGGGCATGTGGTCAGCACACCGCGCTCCCGGCCGTATGTCAGTTTCCGAGACCGCAGCCGCTACTTATCAATCATGTAGCTCCTCATTTTGCCTCACAAGGGCTGAGTCCACCCCGCTTGCCATCAGCGCTCGGCAGACCGGATGGTCACCCATCCAAGTGTTAGCCCCGCCCGACAGCGCTCAACTTCGGTGATCTGACGGGAACCGGTGTTACCACTGCGGCAAGGCCGTTGGCAATATTGGTATATAAGTTAACAAAAATTAATTTTTCTCAATTATTAGCATTAATGCGGTAGAGGTTACAGATTTCTCACACAGCCCAACCACTAAACACATATGTTGTGCTTTGTCCCGTACATCGATGATCATAAAAGTGAGATGTCTACGTAACAAATGCTAAATATCTCAAGAAAATGTCTTTGCGAAGCTGTAGATAGTGCCTGCAGTAGTCCAAATATTGCTTCACTACTCACTTTTAAACAGATAAATGAATTAATTGACGACACGACACAGTAGTAACTACATAAGGGCTAATATAGTGGTGAACACAGTATTATTATTTTTTCTTCTTCTTCTTCTTCTACTACTACTACTGCTGGTGTTGCTGTTAGTGGCTGCGGTCAGACACAAAGCATTAACAGTCTGGAGTCTTCCAATTTCTGCCAATTGTCAAGTATGGCGTGATTTACGAACAGTAAGTATAGCGCACATATTTTAAATTGGTTGATTTTAAAAGGGGTTTCAGCGTGGAGATCAAGCATGTGTCGCAATGGAGAGGAGTAATGCACAGGAACCATGTTCTGTAACTAGTGTCTACTCCCCACCTGGACAGTTAGCTTTCTTATCTGATATGGAGTTTGGGTAGCACTTGTGATGCACCATCAATTCCTTCGTTATTTATTCTAATACATGCACCTACCCCCCCCCCCCCCTCCCGCACACTCACACACACACACACACACACACACACACACACACACACACACACACACACACACCAACAAAATATCACTTATCTTTTGTCGCCTTAAAAATAAGTGTTCCAAAAGAAGTCTTTCATTCTACAGTTTAGTTAGGTGCTAAAGTTGGTGGCAATGTGGGGGACCGGGAGAGGAGTGGGGAGGGGCGGGAAACAGACGGCAGTGGAGAGGGTGCAAGCTAATGTCTGACTCCACTCAGGCGTAATGGTATAAGGAAGGCTGGGAATCACTGACCTACAGTATGCAGCATACAATGCTCTAAAATACGTTCATACCTGTTCGCATTTACCGTTTTCTCAAGCGCAATAAGGGGACCGCACCTTAAGCACTAAAAACATCCCAATACTGTAACACCACCACCTCCACAGTTCATTGTTGGCGCTGCACATTGAAACGTCCCCTTTGAAAAAATTTATACAGACTGTGCTTAAACTGACATACAATATTTTTAGCGCAACGCAATCTGACTTTCAATAATCCCTACAAAAGAATGGGCCCTGACTAACATTAAACTATACCTTTCACAAATCACTTACCTCACAAAAATCTTCGCTACTCAAGCTACTGCAATACAGCGAGCGCCACTACTGCCAGCTAAATAAAAGATTCAAAGTACTGAAGGCACTAACTACTGATAGGAATAATTAGCAAATGAAAGATTTTGGTAGAGAACAACCAATGTATTTACCTCAATAGTCATAATACACTCCTGGAAATTGAAATAAGAACACCGTGAACTCATTGTCCCAGGAAGGGGAAACTTTATTGACACATTCCTGGGGTCAGATACATCACATGATCACACTGACAGAACCACAGGCACATAGACACAGGCAACAGAGCATGCACAATGTCGGCACTAGTACAGTGTATATCCACCTTTCGCAGCAATGCAGGCTGCTATTCTCCCATGGAGGCGATCGTAGAGATACTGGATGTAGTCCTGTGGAACGGCTTGCCATGCCATTTCCACCTGGCGCCTCAGTTGGACCAGCGTTCGTGCTGGACGTGCAGACCGCGTGAGACGACGCTTCATCCAGTCCCAAACATGCTCAATGGGGGACAGATCCGGAGATCTTGCTGGCCAGGGTAGTTGACTTACACCTTCTAGAGCACGTTGGGTGGCACGGGATACATGCGGACGTGCATTGTCCTGTTGGAACAGCAAGTTCCCTTGCCGGTCTAGGAATGGTAGAACGATGGGTTCGATGACGGTTTGGATGTACCGTGCACTATTCAGTGTCCCCTCGACGATCACCAGTGGTGTACGGCCAGTGTAGGAGATCGCTCCCCACACCATGATGCCAGGTGTTGGCCCTGTGTGCCTCGGTCGTATGCAGTCCTGATTGTGGCGCTCACCTGCACGGCGCCAAACACGCATACGACCATCATTGGCACCAAGGCAGAAGCGACTCTCATCGCTGAAGAGGACACGTCTCCATTCGTCCCTCCATTCACGCCTGTCGCGACACCACTGGAGGCGGGCTGCACGATATTGGGGCGTGAGCGGAAGACGGCCTAACGGTGTGCGGGACCGTAGCCCAGCTTCATGGAGACGGTTGCGAATGGTCCTCGCCGATACCCCAGGAGCAACAGTGTCCCTAATTTGCTGGGAAGTGGTGGTGCGGTCCCCTACGGCACTGCGTAGGATCCTACGGTCTTGGCGTGCATCCGTGCGTCGCTGCGGTCCGGTCCCAGGTCGACGGGCACGTGCACCTTCCGCCGACCACTGGCGACAACATCGATGTACTGTGGAGACCTCACGCCCCACGTGTTGAGCAATTCGGCGGTACGTCCACCCGGCCTCCCGCATGCCCACTATACGCCCTCGCTCAAAGTCCGTCAACTGCACATACGGTTCACGTCCACGCTGTCGGGGCATGCTACCAGTGTTAAAGACTGCGATGGAGCTCCGTATGCCACGGCAAACTGGCTGACACTGACGGTGGCGGTGCACAAATGCTGCGCAGCTAGCGCCATTCGACGGCCAACACCGCGGTTCCTGGTGTGTCCGCTGTGCCGTGCGTGTGATCATTGCTTGTACAGCCCTCTCGCAGTGTCCGGAGCAAGTATGGTGGGTCTGACACACCGGTGTCAATGTGTTCTTTTTTCCATTTCCAGGAGTGTATATATAGCAGTTCATGACAAATTTCAAAACTCCGCCATCTCTCTCTCCACATCCACCACTGCTGGCTGCTCACCTCCAACTGCGCAATGCTACGCGCTGTTCACATCCAGCTGCCGCTGCCCAACACTACAATGGCAGACAACAATGCAAACTAGACACAGACTGCACACAGCACAGCCAGTGATTCTCACACAGAGCGCTACGTGGCGTTACCAATAAGAAAACCTAAACAGCCCACTTACAACATGAAGTCAGGTAACGATCCGGAGGCATACGCCGAACCACCCATATCCATCTGATTGTCAGACAGTAAAGCGTCGAAATTCGAAAAATGTTAAGGAAGCAAAGATGTTGCCGTCTCGGATCAAAAGAGAACGCGCGAATGATGACAGCCAAAAGTTTATAGAAATTCGTGCGTCTGTAAAAAGATATAAGTGGGAAGTTTACAACGACTACCTCCGTCATACCTCAGCCAATACATCTAGCCGAGGACCCGAGAAAATTCGGGAGCTATGTAAAATCGCTAAGTGAGCTTAAGGCTTCTATCCAGTCACTCGTTGACCAGAGTGATGTGGCAGTAGAAGATAGAAAAAGGAAAGTCGAAGTTTTCAGTGTCCGCAGAATCATACAAAAGTACCGTTGTTTGGCCGTCGAACAGACTTCGGTATGGATGAAGTAGTAATAAGCATCCCTGGAGTAGAGAAACAACTGAAATATGTCAAAGCACATAAATCGCCAGATCCGAATGGAATCCCATATCGGTTTTACAAAAAGTGCTCTACAGCAATGGCCCCTTACTTAGATTGCACTTAACGTGAATCTTTCGTCCAGCGCGAAGTCCCAAGTTACTGGAAAAAAGCGCAGGTGACTCCTGTATGTAAGAAAGGCAAAAGAACGGACCCACAGAATTACAGACCAATATCCCTAACGTCGGTTTGCTGTAGAATGTTGAACATATGCTCAGTTCGAATATAATAAATTACTTTTTTTTGTAAATTACAGATTGCTGCAATCAGTCGTCCTCTTTAAACTTTAATATGCAGATCGAGATTTCGGCTAGAAGCCAGCCATTCTCAATGCACTATTGTTTTCGCTCAATGCGAATTGAATATTCAATGAACTGTGGGTGAAGCCCGATCAGCAGGGACTTACATGCGTTGAGCGAAAATAATAGTGCTTTGAGCCGAAATCTGGATCTGCACATTAAAACTGAAAAAGGACGACTGATTGTTGCAATCTATAATTTACAAGTCAATATAAGAGTCGCTGAGAGCAACTGCTTTCCGAATGGAAGGTAAGCTGATAAATTTCTTTGCGAGGGAAAGCTTCTGTAAAGAATTTTGGGAAAGTGTGGTTCATCTGTAAAGGAGATCGCACATAGGACACTAGCGCGACCTATTGTTGAGTACCTCTCGAGTGTTTGGGATCCGCAGCAGATTGCATTAAAGGAACACACCGTAGCAATTCAGAGGCGGCTGCTAGATTTGCTACCAGTAGGATCGAACAACACGCGGAGATACTTCGGGAACTCGAATGGAAATCCCTGGAGCGAACGAGGCGTTCTTTTCGAGGAACACTGTTGAGAAGGTTTGGAGAACCGGAATTTGAGACTGGCTGCAGAATGATTCAGTTGCCGCCAACGTACATTTCACATACCATGAAGATATGATTAGAGAGATTGGGATTCGTACGGAGGCATACAGACAGTCATTTTTTCCTCGATGTATTTGCTAGTGGAACAGAAAAGAAAATGACTAGTGAAGGTACAGGATACCCTCCGTCACGCACCGTATTGTGAGTTGCGGTGCATGCGTGTAGATCTAAATGTAAGAAATCATTCGTTGCCCGTCGTCTACTGGCCGATGGCGAGGTTTAGCACTGTTTAAAGAAGTACGAGGGTTGTCCAGTAGGTAAGTTCCGATCGGTTGCGAAATGGAAACCACAGTCAAAACCCGAACGTTTTATTTGCAACAGTTAGGTACACCTTCCAGCTACTTCTCTACATAGTCGCCTCTCCAGCTTCGAGTTTTGTCGTAGTGTTGTACCAACTTTCCAATATCCTCGTCGTAGAAAGCAGCCGCCTGCGCTTTCGGTCAGTTATCTGCACTGGTCTGCAGCTCGTTGTCTGTGGAAAAATTTTGTCTTCATAGCCAGCGGTTCTTGTGAGCAGAGATGAGACTTAGGGGGAGCCAATTACGGACTGTATTGTGGGTGATCAAACACTTCTCATCGGAAACGCTGCAGGAGCGTCTTCATTGCCCCTGCAGTGTGCGGCCGAGAATTGGCTAGAAGAAGGAACTGCTCGACAGTCATGTTATGTGGGCTGCATGACACAGGCGAAATCTCCAACCAGGCCCTCATACTTGTCGGAAGACGCTATTCCCTACGCATCTTTAAGTGCTCACTGTTCACTCAGAACTGAAAAGAGCCACGCGACACGATAGACGGTCATACTAGAGACACTGCCCAACACATCTGTTCAAAGCTTTACCGGATTTTCCCAGTGATTTCCATTTCGCGACCGATCGGAACTTACTTACTGGACAACCTTCGTATATGGCTTATGAGGAGCTGCACAACCGTTGTACCTTATTCTTCCCAGCTCCCTACGCAGTCATTGTGCTAGCTGGATTACTGCTAGCAAGCACTATGGAACTCAGGAGTGATTCCCTCAGCTGATTTCATGCAATTTTTTACAACCACTCTCCGACATGCACTACAGTCCCTGCCCCTCAATATATGTGGTCTGCCTGGTCTCGACTAAGCTGTGGTTATTCCTTCGAGTTTCCACCAGACAGTCACCTCACCGGCAGCTTTAGAAGGGTTCAAATTACTCAGGCGATATCCAACGAATGGGCCAAGTTCGAAGTTACTGAGCTCTCCTGACAAATCCATCCTGCTGAGGAAACAAAACCTCCCGTCTCCTTTTATACTTGCGGCTTCGCCTCCCGCGAATCTAGTGGCCAGTTCCGCAAAACACAAGGGTGTCCGGATACTTTTGATCAGGTAGTGTATCCATTCCTTTGGGGTATATTTATTAAAATTTCACCTATTTGAGAGATTATTTTCAGAGGCTTCAATACATGAGAAAGCCATTCCTTCAGACGAGGAATGACGTTTGTACCTGATGACTGTTGGGAGTGTCTCCCCTAAGCCCAACCCCTCATCCAAGTCTTGGGAGACGGGCTCTCATTCGGAGGGATGACGATTCAAACCCGCGTCCGGCCACCGGCATTTAGGTTTTCCGTGATTTTCCTAAATGCTCCACGCAGACACCAGGATGGTTCCTTTGAAATGGTACGGGTGATTTCCTTCCCCACCTCTGACACAATCCTAGCTTGTGCTCTGTCTCTAATAACCTCGATGTCGACGGGACATTAATCCCAATCTTCCTACCTTCCTTGTATTGTTATGGTAGAGAAAGGGAAACAAGCCACAATGGAGCCAGCAACACAGCATAGTAATAAATCTGGTGCTGAGAAGATCGATTTTAATGATGTAGATTATACGAATGCTTTGACATCATAAATTTATTTGTGAGCTAAAAGTGAAGTAGCTAACGTAACGTGCGCGTGGGGCACACAATACTCATTACAGCCTGTACTATGGTAAGTTGACGGGCTTCACCTTATGAGAAAGGATTTTTGTATAGAAATTGACCGCGTGTACCTGAATGGAGGCAAATCAGACTTACACCCAGTCGGTAATAACAATGATACGTCAAGTAAGTCCGAAATGCAACTACACGTCAGGACGGACAAGAAACAACACAGAAGATGCTACCAATTTGTTAATTATACGGTCGCCAGCCTAATTAGGCATTAACTGAATTTCTTCCCTGCACAAGTTGATGTACGTTAATGCAAAACAACACGTAATAACGCTGCATAATATGGTAAATTTTAGAACCAGAAAATCTACTGAACTGATAAATTCACTTTCTATACTGATATGAATAAACCATAAATACGTAACACCACACTACAATGTTTACTACAAAACTTCGTAGTGGCTATTGATCTCATTAAAATCGGGCATAGGTTACCCTAGAAATAGCACTTTCGAAACACACACACAATGTCAATTTTGAAAAAGGTGAAACACTGATAAATTTTGGTTTCTATTTTGGCTTTGACTTTGCTGGTCAAATCAGTTTGGAACACTTCAGAATTCAAATGAATAAAAAAGGGGGGGGGGCCCTGAAACTGTTATGATCACTGTATTAAAACAATTAATTACTGAAATCATTATGCCCTCAAGATTTCCAATATATGATTTACTACTCTTTTTGTCTTATTTCCTGCTCATTTAATTACCATTATATCTGTCTCGAAATAATTAAGTTTCATTACTAATTCAATATCAAAATTATCTTCCCACTTTGTCAGACCTTTGTCTATTAGTTCATTAACAAAAAAAAAAAAATCTTTAAACATCCTTCTAACATAGCTAGGTCTGCAGGTAATTATTATCAACACAAACTTTAATTTTTCATCTTGGGACACTCGGATTGCACAACATTTGGAAAGGACCCTCTCTAGGTTAGTTGTGAGGATAATTAAATGATAGGACAGTTCTGGTAAAATTTAATTTGTTATTGAATAGTATGGAACAAAAGTAACACTGGTCCACACGAATACAGTACTAAAAGTTTCAACCTGTTTGTATCGATGTGGCGGTTGGCAGGCGGCGAGATGGCGAAACACAGAGCGCACATACAACCACAGCAATGGCTCTTGATGTATCGGCACTTTACTTCTTCATAGCGTCGCAATACTTTTCCATTACAATTCTGTTATAATATTGCTTGAAATTTGACATAAACATTAATATTCACATCGAAATTTGTTTACAGTTTTCGTAACACAATGGCAAGAAACAAAAAAAAAAAAAAATGAAATCAGAACATCGATTACACTAATTTATCGAAAATCAGAAGAAAAAATTATTATATGTACAATAGTACAGCGTTGTTGTTGTTACACATGCCCCTGTTTCCAGTAAATTTCACTAAGTGCAAATTTGATGGGAACACTGAACTTTATATTTATACAGGGGTTCTAAATCTTTGTGTGAATGTCCCATCACAAAAGTTTATACCACAAACTTCCTTTCACTCACATTATCTAGGTCTATACTTTTTAACATATCAAGAACATTTACCTATCGTTTGCTTAAGTGCCTTTGTCACAGTCCAACCTCCTATCACAACATGATTTAAATAGCAAATTACTCATTTTTTATTAAATTTGACGTAAACATTAATATTCACATCGAAATTTGTTTACAGTTTTCTTAACACAATGGCAAGAAACAAAAAAAATGAAATCAGAACATCGATTACACTAATTTATCGAAAATCAGAAGAAAAAATTGTTATATGTACAATAGTACAGCGTTGTTGTTGTTACACTAATCATACGGTAAATACTACAATTAACGATATGACTGATCCACTTACTAGTCAAGCACAAGATTCTAATACCACACCCAGTCTTCAAGAAGGGTCGTCGAGCAGATGCGCAAAACTATAGACCTATATCTCTGACGTCGATCTGTTGTAGAATTTTAGAAAATGTTTTTTGCTCGAGTATCACGTCGTTTTTGGAAACCCATAATCTACTATGTAGGAATCAACATGGATTCCGGAAACAGCGATCGTGTGAGACCCAACTCGCTTTATTTGTTCATGAGACCCAGAAAATATTAGATACAGGCTCCCAGGTAGATGCTATTTTTCTTGATTTCCGGAAGGCGTTCGATACAGTTCCGCACTGTCGCCTGATAAACAAAGTAAGAGCCTACGGAATATCAGACCAGCTGTGTGGCTGGATTGAAGAGTTTTTAGCAAACAGAACACAGCATGTTGTTATCAATGGAGAGACGTCTACAGACGTTAAAGTAACCTCTGGCGTGCCACAGGGGAGTGTTATGGGACCATTGCTTTTCACAATATATATAAATGACCTAGTAGATAGTGTCGGAAGTTCCATGCGGCTTTTCGCGGATGATGCTGTAGTATACGGAGAAGTTGCAGCATTAGAAAATTGTAGCGAAATGTAGGAAGATCTGCAGCGGATAGGCACTTGGTGCAGGGAGTGGCAACTGACCCTTAACATAGACAAATGTAGTGTACTGCGAATACATAGAAAGAAGGATCCTTTATTGTATGATTATATGATAGCGGAACAAACACTGGTAGCAGTTACTTCTGTAAAATATCTGGGAGTATGCGTGCGGAACGATTTGAAGTGGAATGATCATATAAAATTAGTTGTTGGTAAGGCGGGTACCAGGTTTAGATTCATTGGGAGAGTCCTTAGAAAATGTAGTCCATCAACAAAGGAGGTGGCTTACAAAACACTCGTTCGACCTATACTTGACGATTGCTCATCAGTGTGGGATCCGTACCAGATCGGGTTGACGGAGGAGATAGAGAAGATCCAAAGAAGAGCGGCGCGTTTCGTCACAGGGTTATTTGGTAACCGTGATAGCGTTACGGAGATGTTTAGCAAACTCAGGTGGCAGACTGCAAGAGAGGCGCTCTGCATCGCGGTGTAGCTTGCTCGCCAGGTTTCGAGAGGGTGGGTTTCTGGATGAGGTATCGAATATATTGCTTCCCCCTACTTATACCTCCCGAGGAGATCACGAATGTAAAATTAGAGAGATTAGAGCGCGCACGGAGGCTTTCAGACAGTCGTTCTTCCCGCGAACCATACGCGACTGGAACAGGAAAGGGAGGTAATGACAGTGGCACGTAAAGTGCCCTCCGCCACACACCGTTGGGTGGCTTGCGGAGTATAAATGTAGATGTAGATGCTTCACAATGTAGCAGAGATGATAAGAAGTGAAATGTCAAAATAATCAAATCAAATGTCAGCTAAATTATCATCTGAAATCTCAACTAAATCTGCCAAACGAAACTAATAATAGTCGTCTGCTTGGAACTCACCTCCTTGACAGGCGCAATTTTGAAGGGTACGTATAGTGCCGCCCCCCATCGGAAATTCATGAAAGTATAGAGTCTGAAGCAGGAATACTCCATGATGTCCAACAACAAAATTCCACATTTTTTTCAACCCAAGATGGCTGAGAAAAAAATGTGTTACGTCGCTTGTTGAACGCCTCTCGTAGTTTCATAAACATAAAAAATAACTGATTTTCTGAAAAGTAAGGTTGGTGCACTTTTGCTGTTCTGGTAGTGATGAGTTAAATTACCAATCTTTTGTTCCATTTGCAACTGATGTTCATCCATTATCAGCATCTGTGTGAGATGTGACCTACACAGGCACAATTGCGCTCTTCTATTGCCGGTGAATCTCACATCACGAAACGTTCTTCCATTCTGAAACACAACCTCTGTCAGTTCGTCAAGAAATGAAATGTGCGAATGCCAGATTGTAGCTGTGAGTCCCCTTTCAGGAAATTCAGACGCCTGGTACAAGTCTTATTATTTGACGCCACTTCGGCGACTTGAGTGTCGATGATCATGAAATGATGATGAGGACAACATAACGGAGAACTCTCCAAACCGACCAGGAGAATCGAAGTTAGGCCCCTCGCGTGGCATTCCGGCATGCTGATCACCCAGATAAGGAGGCGGAGGATGCATCCTGGCTCCCGTCTTCCCATCGCATCCCAGGCATGGTCTAAGGTGACAAATTGGGGGACCTGCCATGTCGGTCATGGATCCATACATTCTTCAAGACGTTCCTGGTGTGTAATATGTTATGAGACCATGCATGATCCTGTTGGGATATAGCATTTGGTACCTTGGCCGCGAAAGGAGTGGCTGTGTGGTTTACCGTTGTTGCCACAAACTGATGAGCAGTTAGGCTCCCTTCATCAATTATCAAATCAGCCCTGTTGACACATCAAAAGCTCCACCACCATAATGCCAACAACTGGAGAGCAATGGCTGTCGGGAGTGTCTGCTTCTTGTGACCTTTCACCAGATCGTCTACGGAAACGTCGGTGTCGACTTGACCGGCAGAGTTCAGAGCGAGATCCATCACTGGACACCACAGAATGCCACTTAATGGCCTAGTTTACCCCGGCTCCACAGCTCATTTATACATAACGGCCAACCAAACAAGCCTACGATCGTATTGTGTTGCAGTCCTTCTGGAAGAAACTGTACATACTCTTCTTGAATCACTGTCGTCTTGTGCCTATCTCCGCCACCATCCTTTCTGCAGTCATTGCTGTGTGACGCTCCCATGTTTCGCATGCCAATGACTCGACATTTGTCAAAGTCCAAAAGATACCGATAAGATGCACGTGCACGTCCTATGGGCATGGTCTGTTGCGACCTGCACACGAGAAGTTACAGTGATGTTAGACACTCCTAACAGTCATCGTCATCATCATCATCATCATCATCTTGGACAGTTTCCAGCCTCTGGCCGGGTCTGTTTGGAACATAAGCTTCTCTATCGTCTTCTGTCTCGCCACCATCTCTCCAACTTCACCTTGTAGTCTTCTCCTTTCTTTTGGACGCATTCCTCCACACCTTTCAGCCATCTTTCTCTCGGTCTTCGCCGGCCGCTGTGGCCGAGCGGTTCTAGGCCCTTCAGTCCGGAACGGCGATGCTGCTACGGTCACAGGTTCGAATCCTGCCTCAGGCATGGATGTGTGTGATGTCCTTAGGTTAGTTAGTTTTAAGTAGTTCTAAGTCTAGGGGACTTATGACCTCCGATGTTAATTCCCATAGTGCTTAGAGCCATTTGAACCATTTTATCTTGGTCTTCCTCTTGGTCTCTTTCCTTCCAGTTTCATCTTCTGTATCCTCCTTGGTATCCTCTTCTCCTCCATTCGCGTAACATGCCCATACCATTTCAGAATTGATTTATCTACCTCCTACTGTAATGGTTCCACCTTCATTAACTCTCTGATCCTCTCGTTTCTTGTATATTTTTCACCCCATTACTGTTTCTCAAGAACTTCATCTCACTAGATTGTACTTTGCTTTTCTCTCTTCCTGTAATAACCCAGGTTTCGGATGCATATGTCAGGGTCGGGAGTTATTACGACCGGTATATAACCTTTTTACTGATTTGGGGTACATCATTGCTCCATATCAGGCTTCTGACACTCTTCCGAAATGCTTCTGCTTTTCTCCCCCGCTCGTTTATTTCTCTGTCGTTTTTTCCATCTTCCTGTATCAGGCTTCCTAGGTACTTGAAACTCTCCACTCTCCTCAATCGTTCCTCACCAGTTGTTATTCGAGTTGTTCCTCGCTCCTTCGTTCTTGTTGTGATAATCATCTCACTCTTAGTTATACTAAATTTCATCCCACATTCTTGTATTGTTCGTTCCCATACGTCTAACTGCTCTTGTACTTCCTCCTTCTTATTCCCCCAAAGCATCAGATTATCTGCAAACACCATAGCTTTCATCTTTCCTTCACCAGTTACTTGTGCTATTGTACTCATATCGTCCAACACTACAGTGAAGAGTAATGGTGAATGTGCACTTCCCTGCCTCAAGCCATTCTTCCGTTCAACCCAAGCTGGTCTCTCTCCTCCCACTTTCACACAGCTCACTCTTCCATGGTACATTTCCCTTATCCTCCAAATAATCTGTTTTGGTACTCCTCTGTTCTCCAGGGCTTTCCACACTTTGCTTCTATGTGCACTATCATACACTTTTTCAAAGTCCATCAAGGCCATTAGTAGATCTATTCCATATTCATAATGCTAGTCCTGCAGTTGTCTTATAGCACAAATTAGATCCACCGTGGACCTTCCTGTTCTGAAGCCATGTTGCTCTTCTCTCATCCCTCCTAATTTTGCCCGACTTTGTGCTTCCAAAATTTTCTCAAAAATCTTTGCTCAGTGACTTATCAATGTTATCCCCTGATAGTTCTTGCACTTTCCCTTCTTAAACGTTGGGACAGTTATTCCCTTGTTCCAGTCTTCTGGGATCATCTTCTGTTCCACACAATTTTCATTACTCCATAGAGCCATTGTATCCCAACCTCTCCTGCTGCTCTCACCGTCTCTGCTTTTAGCTCATACAGACCAGGTGGCTTCTCTCCCTTCATCTCGCCCAATGCCTCTTCCACTTCTCCCCATGTAAGGACTTTTTTTCTATTTTCTGCTCCTTCTCTTTTTTTTCTCCTCAGCTTGTTCCTCCTTGTCCAGGTCTCCATTTGGGTTCAGGAGTTCTTCAAAACACTCCTTCCACATATTCTTGAGTTCCTCCTTTTTCTCTACATCTTGGCCACTTTTGTTCACCATTCAGGCATAATCTGTAGTACCATTCTTCCTCTTACTTTTAATCATCCCATGTAACACCTTTTTTGAACCTTCATTATCCTCTTCCATCATTTTGGTCCACTGTTCCCCCCACTTTCTTCTCTCCTCGGCCACCACTCTTTTTGCTTCTTTGTTTTTTGCCTCTACTGTTAACTTTTGGAACCACACCGTAAAGGCTCTGCTATTCTTCTGTAATATATTCTTTGCTTTATCATTCCACCAGGGTGTTTCTTTCCATCTTTTTTGATGTTTGTCCTCCCACATATTGCTTCTGCCGCACTTACTAATGTTCCCTTAAACCTACCCCACTCCTCTTCTACCGTTTTTGGGATGATTTCCTTTACTAATTGTAGGTACCGCAGCCTGCTTTCTTTCTCCTTCAACTTCCATTCCCTTATACGTCTTTCCTGGTTTGCTGTCCCTCCCAGGTTGATTACCAGCAAACGGTGGTCGCTATCCAAGACCTCTGATGGTATTACCTTAATCTCAACCATGTTCCTATTCATCTCACTGTCATAGAAGAAGTAGTCAGCTATCGACTTTGTCTTTAAGTCTTGACTGTACCAAGTAATCTTGTAGCTCTCTCTTTTCCTGAACCAAGAGTTCCCACCAGCAAGCCATTCCTTTGACAGAACGCCAATAGTCTTTCACCTTCCTCATTTCGGCAGCCCCAACCCTCTGGTCCGAGTACACTTTCACAGCCTTGTCTTTCTCTTACAACGTGTGCGTTTAAATCCCCCATTACTATTACATTCTTCCTTCCCATCGGCTTCCACATTTCCTCTTCAAACTCTTGTTCCTCCTCAGTAGTGCAACCTATCTGTGGCGCATACACTTGTATTGCCTCTATGGTCGCCCCTTGAGTGATTTTTTGATCTTCATCATCCTATCACTTATTCTCTTCACTTCTTTTTTTAATTCATCTCTTACTACTATTCCCACTCCATTTCTCCTTCCCTCCTCATTCCCACTCCAGTATAGTTGGCAGCATTTCCTCAGTTCTCTCCTTCCTTCTCCTTTCCATCTCGTTTCAGCTAACCCCAATAGGTCTAACTTACTTCTTTCCATAATGTCTACCATCACCTCCACCTTTCCAGTCAATGTTTGTATATTTAATGTTCCAAATCTTTGTCCTTGTTTATTGCCAGTTCGTCGTCGATTAAATGCGCCCTTTCCGAGGCCCGTTCTATTTTTCAAAGCAGAAATCATAATCCACTGCTGGCCTGCTGAAACTATCGTAGCTTCACCAGAGCCCCATTAGCCGCCACATTTCAGGATTCCTGTAGGATCTTCACAGCTACCGTAGCGGTTCCGGGGCACACAGTCCCCACTGTACCTCTTTCCTACATGCAGTCCCCTACTTCACGGTATACAGGACTTAAAATCCTGTCTGAGGCCTGCGATCATTTAAATGTTAATAATTGGCAACCAATGCTGTACAATCGCAATAAAGTCAGGAGATGTTCAATTGACTCTTTTGTTAGAACATGTTACGCGTTTCGGGATTACACTTATCTTCAGACATCTGTTACAAAAAAGTACAAAATACAGGGTGATTCAAAAAGAATACCACAACTTTAAAAATGTGTATTTAATGAAAGAAACATAATATAACCTTCTGTTATACATCATTACAAAGAGTATTTAAAAAGGTTTTTTTTCACTCAAAAACAAGTTCAGAGATGTTCAATATGGCCCCCTCCAGACACTCGAGCAATATCAACCCGATACTCCAACTCGTTCCACACTCTCTGTAGCATATCAGGCGTAACAGTTTGGATAGCTGCTGTTATTTCTCGTTTCAAATCATCAATGGTGGCTGGGAGAGGTGGCCGAAACACCATATCCTTAACATACCCCCATAAGAAAAAATCGCAGGGAGTAAGATCAGAGTTTCTTGGAGGCCAGTGATGAAGTGCTCTGTCACGGGCTGCCTGGTGGTCGATCCATCGCCTCGGGTAGTTGACGTTCAGGTAGTTACGGACAGATAAGTGCCAATGTGGTGGCGCTCCATCCTGCTGAAATATGAATTGTTGTGCTTCTTGTTTGAGCTGAGGGAACAGCCAATTCTCTAACATCTCCAGATGCTGTAGTCCAGTTACAGTAGCACCTTCGAAGAAAAAGGGACCAAAAACTTTATTGGCTGAAATGGCACAGAAAACGTTCACCTTAGGCGAGTCACGTTCATACTGAGTTGTTTCCCGCGGATTCTCAGTGCCCCATATACAGACATTGTGACGGTTGACTTTCCCGTTAGTGTGGAAAGATGCTTCATCACTAAACACAATCTTTGAAATGAAAGATTCATCTGTTTCCATTTGAGCAAGGATAAAATCACAGAAATCGAATCTTTTAATCTTATCAGCTGCAGACAGTGGTTGAACCAATTTCAGACGATAAGGTTTCATAACTAACCTTTTTCGTAGGACTCTCCATACAGTTGATTGTGGAATTTGCAGCTCTCTGCTAGCTCTGCGAGTCGATTTTTCTGGGCTGCGAACAAATGCTTGCTGGATGCGTGCTACATTTTCATCACTCGTTCTCGGCCGTCCAGAACTTTTCCCTTTGCACAAACACCCATTCTCTGTAAACTGTTTATACCAACGTTTAATACACCACCTATCAGGAGGTTTAACACCATACTTCGTTCGAAATGCACGCTGAACAACTGTCGTCGATTCACTTCTGCCGTACTCAATAACACAAAAAGCTTTCTGTTGAGCGGTCGCCATCTTAGCATCAACTGACGCTGACGCCTAGTCAACAGCGCCTCAAGCGAACAAATGTACAACTAAATGAAACTTTATAGCTCCCTTAATTCGCCGACAGATAGTGCTTAGCTCTGCCTTTTGTCGTTGCAGAGTTTTAAATTCCTAAAGTTGTGGTATTCTTTTTGAATCACCCTGTATAAGTGAACAGCACATTCAACACGTCTCAACGTTACAGAAAACGAGATCTGGTCGTATGAGCTACATAGAACAAACTTCAACTCCTTCCTAACCAACCAGGCGTACAGCCTTGACAACTCAAAGAAAGTGTCCAATAACATATGAGTGCGACACAAGCAGTCTTGAAGCAAAGCATATACCGACGCTAAACAAGTCAACAAGCAGCGAAGCGCCCTCGGTAAGGGGCGCTGCATAGTCATGTGTTCCATGCGTTCACATGTAATTTGATAATAATATACTCAGCATATAACATCTAACAGGGTGTAATTACGACTATCAGTCGGAATAGTACTTCCGTACACGTTAACACTAAAGGATTTTTCCCCTCTGTCACACACACACACACACACACACACACACACACACACACACACACACATTCTTTTTTTATTTTTATTTGTTTGTTGTCTCGACTATCGGCGAGGCACGAAAACGTCTGTGAATGAGTTTCTTAGTTTTGAGTACACTTACGAAAGAAATATAAAAACAACTATGAGAGTTACTGATTTATGATGCTTAGTTTGCAGTCAGTTCTGAGTATTATTAGTAACTACGCTCCAGTCCCTAAACCTAGTTACAGAAATGCGAATCAGACGCATTACGTATTCCAGACCATAGCAGCCGCGACTTGGAGACACCAGCTATGGTCATTTCCCACCCCGCTGTAAGATCACATCGGTTCGTCTTCTTCCTCCTGGTATTGTAACTGAGATTTGGCAACAAGGCAATGTATGTTTGGCAACTCTGTGATCGACGAGTTACTTCCTGGTGTGCACGGAATTAAGCCTCAAAGTTCACTTGATTTTACCTGTCATTTCCATTGAATAATCTGAGTTATTTTCGCTTGAGGTGTAACAAAAGGTTGTAAATTTACGGTTTTCAGCCCAGGAAAGTCGTTGCACGTGGAAATCGCAACTAATCTCGTCCTTCAAATAGCGGTTTACGAGTTCTAGCCACTATTGGTCTCGTAAGAGGAAGCTAAGACATATACTTATTTGCCAGCTCTGTGGTAACGTAGTGAGCTATGAAACAGCGTCTGTTATGGTTCCCAGTTCCAGTCTCACAGAGTGTAGCGTTTTTATCCCTTCTATGAAAGAGCTACAAACAATCAGATCAAACATCGATAAGGAAATCGAAGGAAATACTTTCGGCTCATAGTGCAATGGCGAAAAACTTACAATGCTGCACAACAGGTAACGCCTCTTTCCGCTGCTGGCAAGCAAATTTTGGGTTTCTAGGAATACGTAACTTTATTTATGAAATGCCACATTTGCATACATCTTGAGTATGACACAGCATACCAATTAAACACAGACCCAATCAAAATCTAAGTGAGTAGTATTTTACCAATTCGTGTCGATAGAGGCACGCTTGTGTACAGATACTCAGTTTTATTAAAACAGACTTTCGTCGCAAGGTTATTGTGGGTAGTTTTATTACATTTCTTATAATACAGCTCACAATTTTCGTAAGGTTTCCTTTAGTGTTATTGATTACACGCATTTAGAAAACTTGTTCTGAGTTAAAGCTCTGAAACAAGGTTTGAAGAAGAATAAAATGCCACTACCAGACGACAGCTAATGTAGAAAATACTTTTCCGACGTATTTTGGCACGATGCGCTCTACCCATACATGATACAAAAGTTTCGAGATGCATCTACGGTCTGGCTGTCTGTTAAACCTGAACTGAACAAAATGTCGCAGAAGTTAGCCCTTTTTCCACATACGACTATTTTGGGTTAGGAAGTGAAGGGAGTTGTGTTACAAGTTTCATTAGACTGATGACTTTAACAGACAGCAGAATTGCGTTTTAAAAAAATATAGCAGGGAATGTACTCAAACTCGCGACGTCTTACCTACCGTGCGCGATACTTACCATTACGCTACTAGCCGACACGTAACTATAACAACTCCAGAAGTCAAAAACAATTCCTCCAGAACTTCTGCATTCCACAGCGCTGTGGGATAATGCATATGGCCAGGTCAATACTTATGGGAGACAAACAGTTATACCTTTTCTTTTGCACTCCACGACGTTTTCAACAAACAGATAGCGCAATAGAGTAGCTCAAGCGGAAAGAAACACTTCCTATTTAAATTTATGCATCCTACAGTTCTGTGTTGGTGGCAGTTACGTGATTTTATTTTGGTGATTACAAAATAAAGTTGAATGTATGCACTGGGTAGCCGAGGCAGCTAGTTCATGGTGATTCGGTCAACCAAGTAAAATTTACTGAACATGCTGCAAATTGATACAGGCAGCCTGTGTGTCAGAATTCTCAGCCAGTGTGGCACAACGGCGTTATGATAGAAAAATGAGCCATTCTGAAGAGGGTTTGGTGGTCTGTTGGGCTGATGAGAGGTTTATATATCTATGGTCTGGGCTCGATTCCAACTTCGGTCAGCCGGCCGAAGTGGCCGCGCGGTTCTGGCGCTGCAGTCTGGAACCGCGAGACCGCTATGGTCGCAGGTTCGAATCCTGCCTCGGGCATGGATGTGTGTGATGTCCTTAGGTTGGTTAGGTTTAACTAGTTCTAAGTTCTAGGGGACTAATGACCTCAGCAGTTGAGTCCCATAGTGCTCAGAGCCATTTGAACCATTTGAACCAACTTCGGTCAGTGATTTTAGATAGGGAGAGACAGATTCCATTCTCTTCTGGCTACACCACGCGAAGAAGATATAATGGCATTGTGGTCTGAAATTCACGTTAAAAATGATATTCCTTCTCTACCAAGTAGACGTTAGGTTGAGCCACAATAAAGTCTGGAGTGGCGACATGTAGAAACTCTATCACCAGTAACCTTTCTTATACTAGTTATTTATTTCTAGTGACGAAACAAACGCTATGTAGGCTCACAGGAAACTTATTCCATCTTTTATCTGAGCTTCTGTATGTCGATAAAATTGGTTCTGAACTGGGAATGCAACTCAGACCGCCCTTAACGCGGAATTTGTTCCCTTCGTGACAATACAGCTCGGCTACAATTTGTTGTTTGTTCAAAACTGCAGATTCCCCAACATCTCCACACATTGCGCGTGAATGGGTTCGAATCCTGGCCCGGCACTAAAGATTTCATTATCTATTATCAAGATCTAGCATGAGAACACCTATCTGCATTTTAATGCATTTTCATTCGTTGTCAACACTAACGATATTTGACGTTTTTGACTCCCAGTGAGACACAGAACTATTCGCGAGATCACTGTAAGTTCAACAAGCTGCTGGTGGAGAAAAATTTGGTAGCTGACGTCTCTTTGCGTGTAGTCAACAACGATGTGTGTGGGGCTCTATTCCCAGTCAGCACTGAACTCTTCGTCATATTATTTCTAGTTCAAACATGCTCACATGTCGCTGCTGGCGCAACAAGCCGATATTTAACGTTCGTTTTCTCTAAAATATAACAACGATAGGTGTCGGGTTGGAGTCCTGGGAAGGTAAAAATTAATGTTTCGTCTCGTCATTTCAGTTAAAACATCTTGGTACTGCCGAGAAAATGCGATATGTCACAGTTGATTGTGCTTCGATATCTATCCGATTAGGTTCTGGGTTCGAATCCCTGTCCAACACAAAGCTTTACCTCAAGGCATTTCAAATAAGTTACTTGTTAAGAAGCAATATTTAACATCTCTCGTAGTTCGTTAACAGGGACAATAGGAGCTGGGTAGGAATTCGCGTCCGTTAAAAATGTTTGCGTTATGTAATTTAAAGTTGGTATTTGCTATTTAATACTGTCTAAAATCGTGGTATATCACTCTCTGTATGCCTAATCAGGAATGACTGTTAGTTTCCGTCAGTCACGAAATCTTTGCTTAGTCTGCATGACCTGGTTTGAATCCATATGCAGGACGAGACGGTTCGTCGTGTCATTGTAAGTTCATACATACTCAACTAGCTGCTCGCGAATAAGTTAAATTTTTAATTTCATTTTGTGTTAAATAATAAGTACGGTATGTTACTTTGAAGAGGAAATCATGAATACGACGAACTTACTACGTGCATTACCTATCTGACGTAATAATGAGAGTGGTATCATATCAGGTATGTCATTTATTGTAATAAATGTGAGCTTACAAGCCTTAAGGACAGTCTCACCTGTGATAAGGTGTTCCCTGATCTTTCTAGTATCGTGGTATTACTTTACATCTTGAGTTATTGCGATACAGAGTAGTGTTTTCTAGTGGTGACGTGTTGGAACCATTTTCAATAGTCACACGACTGTACCAAGGAGCGATTAGAGGACCTGCTAGACAGCTGGGTTATGTGGGTTGTATGCGAATCAGGCGAAATGCAATTCAGGTCGTTCGGATACTTTTGAGCACGACTGTACATATTTCTTTTTAAGATATCATGATTCCTCTGGCTATTATTAATTTCTATATGAACAGTGAAATGTCTGCCATTATGGTTTCACAAAGTCCGCCATCTTTGGCACTCCCGGCATACACATCGCCTTCGTCGACACAGAGCACAGTCCTCGACTCTGCGTCAACATGGAATTCCCTGTCACGCAGTCGGCCAGGACCACGCGCTCGGGCTACCCCTCTTGTCCCGGCTGACGTTGGGCACCACGCTGCCACCGACGACCCGCGGCCCGCCGAGAGGCCCCCTCTCGGCCACGCCAACTCCGAACTTAGAATATTTTCAGGGCGCCACAACTCGCTCGTTACCTCACAAACCCTTCTGCCGGTTCGAGAAACGGGCTACACCAGCGTGTGACTGTGGGGCCACACCAGGCACCCCGGAACACGTGGTGTATGAGTGCCACCTCTTCGACGACGTAGCGGCGCAATTTCGCCAGCAACTACCACACCATGACACGTATCACCTGCTCAGGCATGAGGACCATTTCACAATCTTGAACAAGTTGGCCAATGAGATCTCACTCAAAGTGATAAGGGAGTATCTCAGGAACAATGACTAAGATTTCACTACACCCAAATTGACTCCACGCACCTGACCTGTTCCGGCGAGGCGTGGACTTGGCCAGCCGCCTCACGGCTGGAATCCGCCACGCCTGGGACTATGGGGGGGGGGGGGGGGTGGTGCGCCCAACTACCGATCTGAGACACTCACCGATTTTCGACACTAGGTTAGGATAGGTTAGACGTAGGATAAGTTAGGATAAAAAACACTAGTATAGTGCTGCAGCGATCTACAATTCCGGCCAGCCCGGTGCCAGGGGCCCGTTCACCGGGATTAGCTCGGTGAACAGGGCCAACAACGTAGGTTTATATTTTGCTGGCACATTTGTAACGCTGCAGGTAGAAGTAGCTTAGTATAAGTAGAATAAAATCACATAGGAAGACAAAATAGTAGTGCCCATAGTGAGAGCAATAGAAAACTAATATAGAGTAAGCTGTAGTACTAACACCAAACTGTATCAACTAGGACCCACTAATTGTATAAGGTGGTGGGTTGTAATGTATCATATATGTATATTGAGAAATAAAGATTTTTTTGCTGCAGATTTCAGTGGTAGGCCATCAACAAGTGTCAGCATGCAAACCATTCAACGAAACATCAGTACCCTTCATGATTACACTACACAAAGCCTTACGCCTCGTCTGGACCCGTCAACACCGATGTTGGACTGTTGATGACTGGAAACATGTTGCCTGGTTGGACAAGTCTCGTTTCAAACTGTATCCGAGCACATGGAAGTGTCGGGTACGGAGACAACTTCGTGAATACATGACCACTGCGTCTGAGCAGGGGACTGTTCAATCTGGTGGAGGCTCTGTAATGTTGTGGGGAGTGTGCAGTTGGATTGACATTGGACCCCCGATAGTCTGAATACCATCCTGATAGGTGACACGTACGTAAACATCCTGTCTGATCATCTGCATCCATTCATGTTCATTGTGCACTCCTACGGACTTGGGCAATTCCAGCAGGACAATGAGACACCCACACGTCCAGAATTGCTACAGAGTGGCTCCAGGAACACTCTTCAGAGTCTATACACTTCCAGTGGCCACCAAACTCTCCAGACATGAACATTATTCATTGTATATGGCACGCCTTGCAGCGTGCTGTTCGGAAGAGATTTCCACCCTCTGGTACTCTTACAGATTTATGGACTGCCCTGCAGGATTCATGGTGTCAATTCCCTCCAGCACTACTTCAGACTTTAGTCGAGTCCATGCCACGTCGTGTTGCGGCACTTCTGCGTGCTCGCTGGGGCCCTGCATGAATCAGGCGGGCGTACCAGTTTCTTTGACTCTGCAGTGTAGATAAATAAATAAATCATGTGTGGAAAGAGAGAAAGCTAAATGAAACTTGACTGGACTGAGGAATCGATTTTAAGAGCTAAAATATTAGCAAATATACGTTTCCAAAAGGCTCAGTTCAGGTCACGGGATACTATCGCACTAACGAACAGATTGTGTAAGGTTACAATCTATTCAGTTGGTACTGAACGCTTCCTACCAGTTTTTTCTTGCTGCTCATTACTGATGCTATATGGACACTGCTCGACAGTCAGAAACATGCATATCAAAGACCTATCTTCAAAAGTAGGACGAGCTGCCAAGAGTAAGCCTTTTCTCCCTTTAATGTCCGAGGACATATGCGAACAGACTTTGGCGTCTCCTGTGAGCGATCCAAGTAACTAACTAGCACGTTTTCCCGACACCATATGTCAGGCGTGTCACGTAGACAACCAAACACAGGAAAATCAGCTGTTAGTTAATTATAAATCTCTGTCTCTGCAATGATTTATCTGTGAGATGTTTTTTTGAGAGAGTAGACATCTTGTAATTAGCAATAGCGTAAAATGTATAAGGACGAAAAAAACCATTTATAATAATTGCAATATTTATTACATGGACTGAATCGACAAATCTGTGTTAGTAAACAATGTAACGAGAAAAGATAGTTAATTATTCGAAAATTGACTGATTTTGTAATGAATAACCGAGTGGTATATGTAAAGGAGGAAATTCGTTGTAGTTAATGGGTTGCAGTTAAAAAATAATTTCGTTCTTACTTGGGATTGAAATTCAATTATTTTTGAAATCATTAACCCGGCTGCAACTAAGGCATTGGTGAATTCAATCGTCGAGAAGTGATGACCGTACACTCGTAGTTTCAATTGACTTACTGACAGAAAAAGTAACTAAGATTCTTCCATCTTTTTAATACTATAACCAAAGTAACGAAAGCCTGGTCTGCTGGAGTATTCTACACTCCTGGAAATGGAAAAAAGAACACATTGACACCGGTGTGTCAGACCCACCATACTTGCTCCGGACACTGCGAGAGGGCTGTACGAGCAATGATCACACGCACGGCACAGCGGACACACCAGGAACCGCGGTGTTGGCTGTCGAATGGCGCTAGCTGCGCAGCATTTGTGCACCGTCGCCGTCAGTGTCAGCCAGTTTGCCGTGGCATACGGAGCTCCATCGCAGTCTTTAACACTGGTAGCATGCCGCGACAGCGTGGACGTGAACCGTATGTGCAGTTGACGGACTTTGAGCGAGGGCGTATAGTGGGCATGCAGGAGGCCGGGTGGACGTACCGCCGAATTGCTCAACACGTGGGGCGTGAGGTCTCCACAGTACATCGATGTTGTCGCCAGTGGTCGGCGGAAGGTGCACATGCCCGTCGACCTGGGACCGGACCGCAGCGACGCACGGATGCACGCCAAGACCGTAGGATCCTACGCAGTGCCGTAGGGGACCGCACCGCCACTTCCCAGCAAATTAGGGACACTGTTGCTCCTGGGGTATCGGCGAGGACCATTCGCAACCGTCTCCATGAAGCTGGGCTACGGTCCCGCACACCGTTAGGCCGTCTTCCGCTCACGCCCCAACATCGTGCAGCCCGCCTCCAGTGGTGTCGCGACAGGCGTGAATGGAGGGACGAATGGAGATGTGTCGTCTTCAGCGATGAGAGTCGCTTCTGCCTTGGTGCCAATGATGGTCGTATGCGTGTTTGGCGCCGTGCAGGTGAGCGCCACAATCAGGACTGCATACGACCGAGGCACACAGGGCCAACACCCGGCATCATGGTGTGGGGAGCGATCTCCTACACTGGCCGTACACCACTGGTGATCGTCGAGGGAACACTGAATAGTGCACGGTACATCCAAACCGTCATCGAACCCATCGTTCTACCATTCCTAGACCAGCAAGGGAACTTGCTGTTCCAACAGGACAATGCACGTCCGCATGTATCCCGTGCCACCCAACGTGCTCTAGAAGGTGTAAGTCAACTACCCTGGCCAGCAAGATCTCCGGATCTGTCCCCCATTGAGCATGTTTGGGACTGGATGAAGCGTCGTCTCACGCGGTCTGCACGTCCAGCACGAACGCTGGTCCAACTGAGGCGCCAGGTGGAAATGGCATGGCAAGCCGTTCCACAGGACTACATCCAGCATCTCTACGATCGTCTCCATGGGAGAATAGCAGCCTGCATTGCTGCGAAAGGTGGATATACACTGTACTAGAGCCGACATTGTGCATGCTCTGTTGCCTGTGTCTATGTGCCTGTGGTTCTGTCAGTGTGATCATGTGATGTATCTGACCCCAGGAATGTGTCAATAAAGTTTCCCCTTCCTGGGACAATGAATTCACGGTGTTCTTATTTCAATTTCCAGGAGTGTATTTGATCTTTATAGGTAACTGTGGAAACAAAAACTGACCTGGCCAAAGATCACCTCAAGACAAGAGGTAAGCTTAGACTTTCTTGCCTTCACACTCCCTTAGCACTGTGACCTACTAACGTCCGCCCAAGACGCAGTTAAATATGCTGAAATTTTCTATACGCGTTAAATCTTTTGTTCGCATGGTTATCTAGAGATATTTTCAACTAACTTCTTCGTAATACGTTAGCACATTAGTAAGTTGGTTGCCACAGCAACGAATATCAATAGAGATATAATTACTTCATACTCTTTGACGCACTACCATAGGACCCTTACCATATGAATTCATTATCTTCTGTAACTTTTTAACGTAACATTACAGCTGCGACCTCCACGGCGACACTGCTGCTGAAATATCTAAAGAAAGTGTATCTATTTTCTTTAAGGACGTGTACTACAGCTCAGTCATCTCTCTACTAGACAATTAACATGCAGCCGCCATTATTTGTCATATATCCCTGAAGATCAGTATCTGCCACCCATCTACTGCCACAAGAACGCCGCGGTCGCCCAGCTCTTATGGAGGTGATTTAACTACTCCACAATTATTAACCCTTCCAGGAGTTTTTGACGAATACATTTTGGTTTGGATCTCTGAATTCATACACCTCAGGCGCAGATTTTGGAGACGCTTACTTGTCTTCTAGACCGAGAGTAAGCTACACAGTGTAGCGTTGCCACCGTGTTGTCTCTTGCTGTTGCCAATTGGCTTGTTGACTTTTCTCATTGATTGTATAAAATGGAAAGCCAAGACCTATTTCCATTCCAGGGAGCACTTTTCTTTTGGGAGCTTGATTAATACTCGTTGACGAAGAGGGGGCAGTAGTTGCACTAGTGCAGCACAGTGAAAAGGGACACTAGATCTTTTTAACACATAGACATATTGGGCTTCCACATCTGTGTGTGACTTCTGAGTGCAGTGCAAAGAACATTGCCTTTATTTAATGATTCAGTCTGCTTCGCTACATCTGGGATATCTAGCACTAACAGTAAGTTACTCATGCTGCCATTTTTCTTGATTCGAATGTTAGAGTATTTACATCTTCTTCTTTGGTGAAGGACTTTCGGAAAGCCATATATAGTAATTCCGCTTTAGTGGCAGTGTCATCGGTAACATTACCACTTCATCGCGCAATGAAGTATTGATTGTGTCTTGCCGCTGGTGTACTTTACACACTACGAGTATCCCTTAGGATTTTCTGCCACAATTCAAGACAGTGTTTCGTTGTGGTTACTATCAAAAAGCATCTAGCATTGAAGATCGCGCTAAATTTCGAGCGTAGTAAAATTACGCCACTCTTGGTGGTTCTGCATTCTTTTAAATTTGGTACGCTTTTTCCGTTGCTTCTGCATCAGTGTTCTGATCTGTTTTGTATACCATGTAGTATCAACACCATCTCTTATTAATTTGTTTCGTCTATTATAGGAGCTATTCATGTGGCTACTAGCCTTGGAGGTCGAGACCGACTAAAAACTTAAACACTAGAAAAATACGCGGACATCACAATAGAGATGGTAAACATATACCTGTCTCTATGCCAAATTTGTTAGCTGAAAAAGAGTGTGAAGAAAAGAGGGGTTGTTTCGAAATCTGTACGTCATTCAGAAATTACAGTCGTTGCCAAGTTGATCTGATCGACAAGCAAACTCAAGAATTATTTCCCGCAAACATGTTTGTCTAGCTAAAAATAGTTTCATGTGATGCTCAAAGTTAAAAACAGTTTCATCGAAAATTCAGGCATGTATAACAGTAAATTCTGAGTACAGCTAGGAAATTCAGAATATACAAGTTTTAACTACAGAAAACGCATTCTATCTGAAAATTGGTCTGATTGCATCATATACATTTTTAGCAGTGTTCAGCTGCAGGTAAGATTTGTAGTTGACAGACTAAGTTGCTTCCTCCGGATTATACAGACCTTGTATCTACTATACTTATTTTAAAGTAGTTACTGTAGAAAATTTCCGACAAGCTCTTACGTCGTGGATAATAATTACGTTCGATTAATATTTTAATTTTGCTAAGAATGAACAACGATTAAAAAGATTGTACTAAAAAATAAAGACGGAGAGATTTACGAAAGTCCCTAAAAATATTTGACAACTGTTATAAATCGCCGGTTTCTTTATGTCATAGCTTCAAAACTTCAGTTTTTCGGGCCGCTTTCATCTTGGAGTGTTAGGAAACCATATTGCAATGCTGTCGCTCTAATGTGCGGTAAAAAAGCTTACAAACAGCGACGGCTATCCGTTCTTTCCCTATAACATAACAATAAAAATAGCGACATCTGAGCTGTGACAATAGTCGCAAACAAACAAATGCCTCTGCGTTTATCTCTTCAAAGTTTTACGCGAAGTTCAATCCAAATATCGAATGACTATTAAGAGGCCTGTGAATCGTGTGAACAAAATCTAAGATGCTGTGAATGGAACTTGTTTGTACTAGTGATGTAATGACATTCAAAATCTGCATAACGTTGTTTCTGGGCAAATTTTATGTTGTAGAACTGTCACGGAAATTTGGAAGTAGTTCTGTTCTGCGCATCTGAATACTCATTCAATATATTCGTACTCCATGCAGCGCTCCTGGCAAAGATTACATACATTGCATCTATGCTTCTATATGTAACGTCTTTGCTCCTCATGCTGACAAAGTGCTGTGCAGCGAGCAGGCATGATATGCAACGTATATTTCAAGCAAGAATTCGCTGAGACCATGGTTTCCACATCACATTGTTGTAAGTACTGTTCCATATTACCTTTATTTACGGTACAACATTATTTTAGTCCTGATTAATGTTCTAGTCGTGTCCTTACTGTCTGAGTATCATTCACTGACCATATACTTGTAGATCTTGCCTCGACAGCCACATTTCAACTGTTACAGTAATTAAATGAGTACTGGTATGCACTGACGAAAAGCATTAACTCCGAAACATTTCGTAAACTATAAAGTGTTCTGCTCTCATTTTTATTGTTATTGTTCTAACTATGTACGTTAACATTTAGTGTTTTATATATACAAGTGCGTTCAGAGCAGCTCCCCCCCCCTCCCCCCCCTCCACCACCTCCTCGTAAGGCACTGAAGATTCAGGCTGCACCCCAAGACGCAGAATTGTACAACATGATAAAATTGCATTTTATTCATTTCATGCTCGGCTCTTAGTCAACGACTCTTGCGTCCTTGATACTGGGTTATGAAACTTTTGGTTTGTAATTAACTTGAAGGGCAGCATACGCAGATAAGAAACGGTAGTTGCAAGTACCGGTAAGCGGATGACTCGCTCTATACGTGATTTAGCAATCGCGCTGATAACGTAAGAGGGAGGGTCAAATGAAAGTCTTATATGCTTAGTAAAAACGCGAAAAATGGCGCCAGCAGCCTGCAAGTTGGTCAAAATGTTACTAACAGTGTAACGGATATTCGCTAGGTGGCAGCATCGTGCTGATGTACAGACAGAGTATGGCTTATTTCCCGAGCGATCGCTTTCTTCTTCTTCTTTTTTCCCAGGCTAGGACGAAAAATGAGGTAACATCAAAAGGTGAAATTCAGTCATCTACTGACTATGAAGAGACATATCTTTGATAAACGATATAAAAACAGCTTTTCTACTAAATAATTTGATAACAAATTGAAGCGAACGCCATTCCTATACAACTACCCATTGAAACTGCCTGGAAGCAGTGTGTATTTCCGACGAACAGCAGAATTAGTGAAAGATTAGTCGAATAATTCGATCTTCTGAAAAAACTGGAACCGACCAGAAAAATCTGTTTAATTAGTTTGGTTTCAGAGAGGCTGAAGTGATTTCAGCTGGGATATTAGTCGAAGTTTATTGCCACTAAGCTCTGAAGGTCTTCTCCCTTCTCCGCAGAATATATTTGCGAAGAACAATTGTACTCTAATTTATGTAGTACTTGATGCACTTCTTTATGTAGGTGCTTCGCCAAAGGAGGCAGTGAACAATAGAAATGAGTCACAAATTTTGTCATTATTGCCATGTAAACACTAACAAGATATCGGTTTGATGTATTCTGCAATATATCGTTGCTTGTACATTAGCTGCAATGTCTTTTCCAGTAAATGAGGGACGATATTAATGGTCTGTATTCTGCTAGGTCTAGTATGATGACTGTTCAGCAATAAGAATATGTTTTGTTCTTCTGCTAACAAGATATCTCTAGTATTAGTCGACCACAATACTATTATACCTGGGAGTGACGGTGCTTCGGCCGACTTATCCTGAGTCAGCGCGTAATCGAGGTTACGGAGGGAGGAAGACGGTGCAGCTACAGTTATGCAACGAAAACTGCACTAACCTTGGAGATTTAGAGTTATCAAGTGGATGGTTCTTCAAACGAGGGAAAGGCCTCAATTTCTTTATCTCCGTAAGTTTCACTGGAATCCGTCGTCTGTTTCCACATCAGTGTCGTCGTCACGTCCTGCCTATTCATCTTAACTTTCCAGAGCAAAACTAATTATTATATTATATATTGTTTCTTCGAATAACTCATCTCTGTGCCAATATTCATTTTTTTGCAAGTTGGCACGCTTTTAACGAATCATATTGAGATTTTAGATAAAGACTCTTTGGTTATTTGTTTTAGTACTGTAGAGTGAATGGAAGAGATGTTTATCCTGCAATTTCTTTGTTTATTGTGTTCCAGCTTAGTTGCACAGCGTTCAAATCATAGTGGAATGGATGGTTCCTCAGAACAGTAAATCCCTTACAATTTGAAACGGCATTTGCATTAAAAACAGGCTTTAGCTTCTGAAATTTTCCCGGCGTATTTCTTCTTCTAATAATTTCCGGGTATGCAGCCGGATCCCGTCGACATTCTGCCACGATATTTCGGCCCAGAGACGTCCGGCCATCATCAGGTGAGTACACAACTACTGAAGAGCCCAGGTGCAGTCGCGGTATTTATGCCGAATCTCGCGCATGTGAAATGTACTGGCATCCTACAGCGCATGCGTCAGGTGTTGACATGCGCAGCATAGCCGAGTTGTACGTGCTGCCCTCGGTGGTGGAAATAAAGGTTCATCTAGTCATTGAGTATCGAATGACACTGTCGATTCCGCTGTGATTGTATAATTTTAATAACAGTATTCCAATTTTTATCCAGCTGAAAGCCGTTGTCACGATTTATAAGATTATTGGCAAGACGTATTTCCACTGATTCCTTGATTACGGAATCCCAAAAACCGGAAACCGGGGATAAAATTTTTGTTACATTGTATTCCATTGAATGTCCCAAAGAAATACAGTGCTCTGCTACTGCCGATTTTGACGGTTGCCGCAGACGGGTGTATCTTTCATGTTCTATACACCGTTCATGGACAGTTCTTGTCGTCTGGCCAATATATGCAGCGCCACATTCACAGGGAATTTTGTAGACGCCTGCCTTCTTCAGTTGTAAATCGTCTTTAACGGATCCAACCAGGGCCCGGTTCCTTGCTGGTGGACGGAAGATAACCTTGATTTTATTTTTCTTCAGTAATCGGCCTATTTTCGACACACATTCCCGGCGTATGGAAGGAACGCAGTTGATTTAAAGTCATCATCTGCGTCCTCAGTGCGTTGCTTCTTGTTATGATAGTTGCGCATGGCCTTCCTTATTTGGCGAGAAGTGTAGCCATTCTCTTTGAAAACCTTCTCCAAGTGTTCTAATTCTGCGTGGGGTTTTCATCATCCGATATTATATGCGCTCGATGTACACTCCTGGAAATGGAAAAAAGAACACATTGACACCGGTGTGCCAGACCCACCATACTTGCTCCGGACACTGCGAGAGGGCTGTACAAGCAATGACTACACGCACGGCACAGCGGACACACCAGGAACCGCGGTGTTGGCCGTCGAATGGCGCTAGCTGCGCAGCATTTGTGCACCGCCGCCGTCAGTGTCAGCCAGTTTGCCGTGGCATACGGAGCTCCATCGCAGTCTTTAACACTGGTAGCATGCCGCGACAGCGTGGACGTGAACCGTATGTGCAGTTGACGGACTTTGAGCGAGGGCGTATAGTGGGCATGCGGGAGGCCGGGTGGACGTACCGCCGAATTGCTCAACACGTGGGGCGTGAGGTCTCCACAGTACATCGATGTTGTCGCCAGTGGCCGGCGGAAGGTGCACGTGCCCGTCGACCTGGGACCGGACCGCAGCGACGCACGGATGCACGCCAAGACCGTAGGATCCTACGCAGTGCCGTAGGGGACCGCACCGCCACTTCCCAGCAAATTAGGGACACTGTTGCTCCTGGGGTATCGGCGAGGACCATTCGCAACCGTCTCCATGAAGCTGGGCTACGGTCCCGCACACCGTTAGGCCGTCTTCCGCTCACGCCCCAACATCGTGCAGCCCGCCTCCAGCGGTGTCGCGACAGGCGTGAATGGAGGGACGAATGGAGACGTGTCGTCCTCAGCGATGAGAGTCGCTTCTGCCTTGGTGCCAATGGTGGTCGTATGCGTGTTTGGCGCCGTGCAGGTGAGCGCCACAATCAGGACTGCATACGACCGAGGCACACAGGGCCAACACCCGGCATTATGGTGTGGGGAGCGATCTCCTACACTGGTCGTACACCACTGGTGATCGTCGAGGGGACACTGAACAGTGCACGGTACATCCAAACAGTCATCGAACCCATCGTTCTACCATTCCTAGACCGGCAAGGGAACTTGCTGTTCCAACAGGACAATGCACGTCCGCATGTATCCCGTGCCACCCAACGTGCTCTAGAAGGTGTAAGTCAACTACCCTGGCCAGCAAGATCTCCGGATCTGTCCCCCACTGAGCATGTTTGGGACTGGATGAAGCGTCGTCTCACGCGGTCTGCACGTCCAGCATGAACGCTGGTCCAACTGAGGCGCCAGGTGGAAATGGCATGGCAAGCCGTTCCACAGGACTACATCCAGCATCTCTACGATCGTCTCCATGGGAGAATAGCAGCCTGCATTGCTGCGAAAGGTGGATATACACTGTACTAGTGCCGACATTGTGCATGCTCTGTTGCCTGTGTCTATGTGCCTGTGGTTCTGTCAGTGTGATCATGTGATGTATCTGACCCCACGAATGTGTCAATAAAGTTTCCCCTTCCTGGGACAATGAATTCACGGTGTTCTTATTTCAATTTCCAGGAGTGTATTAAGGTACTGAGAACACCGGCTGTTTGTGCTGGGTGATGGCAGCTTGACGCCTGGAGATACAGATCTGTGTGAGTCGCTTTCCTGTACACAGAATGTCCTAATGACCCAACATTTTTACGGCGTACTAGCACGTCTAGAAATGGTAAAGTGCCCTCTTTTTCAATCTCCATCGTAAATTTGATGTTCTCATGTAATGAGTTTAAGTGATGAAGGAATTTCTCCAGTTCCTGTCTGCCATGAGGCCATACAGCAAAAGTATCATCTGCGTACCGCCAGAAGACCGTAGGTTTTAAAACAGCAGACTCAAGTGCTTTCTCCTCAAAATCCTCCATAAAGAGATTAGCTACCACAGGCGACAAAGGGCTCCCCATGGCGACGCCGTCTGTTTGTTCAAAGAATTCGTCATTGAATAAAAAGTACGTTGAGGAGAGTATATGTTCAAACAAGGCCGTCATTTCTGCACTGAATAAGTTACCAATAAGATGTAATGATTCCATTAAAGGCACTTTGGTAAATACAGTGCTTCTGTGTGTTGCTGCCTGTTCTCCACTATTTATATCCGGCAGGAGGACGTTTTTTATCCTCGGTGGTAGCTTTTTGTTATTACTTCCGCAGTATATTGCAGCGTAACTTAGCTTGCTCGCCTCACTTCCCCTTACTCAGCACTCTCCAGGCTTTACTCGGCACTCGGTCAGTGTGTGTCCTTGCGTCAGTCTACTGGTAGACTGCTGCTGTCAGCAAGGCTATCTGTGCCTGCCTACTTCACAATGCCTCAGTCACTGGCGTGCCTCTGTTTTGCCATTCTCCACTGAGTGAAGCAACGCCTATTATGTGTGGCCGCAACTACTGCACTACGAGCAGTACGTGGACGACGGGAAGGTCGTTGGTGCAGGAAGACCTTGGCTCTGGCGTGATCGGTAGAATGGTAACCTGCGGTCATACAGGCCATCACAGTAAAGCCGTTGCATTGAACGGAAATGATGTTGAAAAATAGGGTTTTATAGACAGTAGATTTGGGAATAATATGGTGTATTGGATTCCTGAATAAAACCTACCTGCTTTCAGAAAAAAAATGTAATGCATTACTTGTTGAACATCCCTCGTACATTTTCCTGTGGTGTTCATTCATTTGTCGCTCGGCTGTGAGAGCAGCGTGGGTGGATCTGCTCTCCAGCACTAATGTCACAGCTACTATCATCTACATCTACATTTACGTGATTATTCTGTCATTCACAATAACCACCTTCAAGCTGTCTCTCTACCGTTCCACTCTCGAACGGTGCGTGGGAAAAACGAGCACTTGAATTTTTCTGTGCGAGCCCTGATTTGCCTTATTTTATCATGATGATCATTTCTACCTATCTCGGTGGGTGTCAACGGAATGTTTTCGCAGTCGGAAGAGAAAACTGGTGATTGAAATTTTATGAGAAGATCCCGTCGCAACGAAAAGCGCCTTTGTTTTAATGATTGCCACTCCAATTCACATATCATGTCTGTGGCTCTATCTCCCCTATTTCGCTATACGAAGCGAACTGCCCCTCTTTGTACTTTTCCCATGTCATCCGTCAGTCACACCTGATGCGGATCCCACACCGCACAACAATACTCCACAATAGGGTGGACAAGCGTGGTGTAAGCAGTCTCTTTAGTAGACCTGTTGCACCTTCTGAGTGTTTCTAAGTAATGTTTTTCTAGTATGCTTTCGACGGATGATAAAAGCAATGTAAGTTCTAGTGGCAAAAAGACATTTTTTTATGTCCAATAATTACACTTCAACAATTTTCGGATTTTTCTCTTTACTTGTAATGCATCTAAACTTACATGCATCTGCGTTAAAGGATGACAGAGAGTGGACAGGGTTATCGGTTGAGATGGAGCTGTAACGAGGTGCGATTTAATGGCAGACTGATGATGCATTCTAGAGAGGGAGATGTTATTGCAGGTCATTTGACCATCTTTTGCCCTGTTCTGTCAGGATGCAACAGTCGCGTGACATTGCCTGCGTTCGACTCGTATACAGCCACGTGTTCTATCTGTGACTTAGGGCACTGTCTACTTGCGATCGTTAACAGCAAACCTCTCGGTTATCAGACGACTACCATCTCATGTGTGATGAAACGTAACCATCCTGTTTCGACACATTCCTCTAAACGAACGAAGATTTATGGGATGCAGTCCATTCCTACAATGAAGGCTTTCACGACCGGATGGTACTGTTGTTGATAATTCTTCCGGATTATATGGCCGTGGTCCATGGACTTCTTCTATTCCTAACGTTTCGTCCAATACTACGTTGGACATCCTCAGAGGTATGGCTGGTCCTGCCGAGTCGGCAGGACTCAGCAGGACCAGCCATACCTCTGAGGATGTCCAACGTAGTATTGGACGAAACGTTAGGAATAGAAGATGAACATGGACCACGGCCATATAACCCGGAAGAATTATCAACAACAGCACTCCATTCCCCTGTCGCACCTTGGGTATAAAATCGAGACTTCTGTTTCATAACTAAGGTGATTCTGAGTTAGCGATAGGTGTTTGTGAGACAACTGCAATCCCCGTGTATACACCTGCCTGACAGATGTGCTGTTTACAGATCTAGTGGCGGCATGACATGTAATTTCACACGTCGGACGTCGCTGCTATGCGTTTATCTGTTCCCTTGTAAGAGGCATTTTCCGTTACTAACGAACATTTTAAATAGGACTGATGCGGGCATAGTATAATTTCTGAACCGTGATCGGACGTGAACAGTAGAATCCAAACATCTCAGGAAAGCTACATTGTGCTCGTATCACACAGAATCGATATTTTAAGGAAGCAGTTTTTTCATTTTACAGTCTGTTACCATAGTTTATCGTAGGGAAACCTGCAAGAAGGATGTATGTCATGCGTTGGAAATATATTTCTTACATTGCAATATTAACAGCGCTGCATTCCACACGACCAATAGGTCGGAAACTGAAACGATCTAACATTATAGCCTGTTTTATGTGCACAACCGTGTAGCTTTAGCAGTGCGTATGTTCTCTCTTACCAGTACACCCCCCCCACCCCCCCCCCCCCTGGTACTGATCCCAGGCACTAGAAAAATACTTTAAAATTGATAGCGTAGTTGATTTACGTAAAATGCTTCCAACTTCATTCTTCTGGAGCTCCATCATGCATAGAAACCACCCGTTTCTTGTTTTTCTTAACTGTCTGCTATTACCTCACAACAGTTTCAGATCTACTACACACCGATAAGGAGTGCTAACCTCTTCGACATGGGCGCATCTGGAGAAATCTTGTGCACTTGGATGGGCGAGGGCTCGGGAAGGTCCATTCACGAGACGCAGAATGTAGCAGTCTACTTCTGGTCAGCTGCAGATTAAATCGGTAACGGTGTTGCAGGGCGGGTTGGTCAAAGACAGTGTGAGGGAGTCTTTCAGTCTCTGATTTTATCCTAAGACTGCAAGATTGCCCTGTGGGTCCCATCCGGATAGAGATAGGTCGTAATATAAGCACTATGGTCGAGGTGCTAGAAATATGTAGATCACTGACTGGTATACTTTGATGATGTATGTGTTCGAGAATTACCAATGAATGTACGTACTGCACAGCCAGCTATGTACATATGCAATGATATGCGTGTCGAAGTAGAGAAGGGGAATTTAGCGATGATAGTGAAATCGGGAAACTTGGTGTCGCGTCATTGGTCTGTGTCGAAATTACTGTAAAATTGCTAAAATTGTTCGCACCATCAGCTTTGATGCTTATTATTACAGTACATCAACGGTGTCTTTTCCTTCCCATCCGTCCACTGGCTGTTGGTTACCACATGATTATTGACTGACATCGCTTGTTTGAGATGGAGAAAGAGTTTTGCTGGAGGGGCAACACCTTCTGGGGATGGCTAGCACCGAAACAGTGATCACGCACGTGACTGCAGTATGAGGAATCAGTCGAAATGGTTCAAATGGCTCTGAGCACTATGGGACTTAACTTCTGAGGTCATCAGTCCCCTAGAACTTAGTACTACTTAAACCTAACAAACCTAAGGACATCAAACACATCCATGCCTGAGGCAGGATTCGAACCTGCGACCGTAGCGGTCGCGCGGTTACAGACTGTAGCGCCTAGAACCGCTCGGCCTCTCTGGTCGGCGAATCAGTCGAAACAGAACGCAGAGCCATCAGCTATTCTGTCACTGGGACAGATGAGTTTAAGTGTAGAGGTCGTCAATCACCTCCAGACAGCAGATTGGAAACGCTCCACAACACCTCCAAACTCTTCCAGTTTCCTTACGTTGTTACTGTCTTTTATTTAAAATCATGCACTGTGTGTGGTGTGTTATGGTAGCAGCAGTAACAAGATTTACACCGTGCGAAGTCCAGTTTTGTGTGAGAACCAAATGGATCAGAATGTGTTAATGTCAGTTTAGAACTTGCCACAGACCTCGAAGTCGTGGCAGAAAAAACGAAATGTATGGCAGTGTACAAAGCGTGTTACGGCAGAAAAAATGTTTCAAACAACGTCACAGGGTCACAGGGAGCGTCTCTTGCAACTTACTGTGTAGTTTGTGGGATGTGGTCATCCTCAACAGTTCAGGCGGTGCAACTTTACACTAGTGTGTGAAGTTGATCAAGACCTTTGTATTTATTAGGATCATCACATGTGCTCGATGCTGGCATGCAGATGGTATTTGTTTTCCATATATGGGAGGGGAGAGACGCAATAAAAATCTTATCGAGTCCTCTATGGGATGAAGTTAGTGGAGCTTTTGTTGTTGTTGTTGTGGTCTTCAGACCTGAGACTTGTTAGATGCAGCTCTCCATGCTACTCTGTGCGAGCTTCTTCATCTCCCAGTACCTACTGCAGCCTACATCCTTCTGAATCTGCTTAGTGTATTCAACTCTTGGTCTCCCCCTACGATTTTTACCCTCCACCCTGCCCTCCAGTACTAAATTGGTGATCCCTTGATGCCTCAGAACATGTCCTACCAACCGATCCCTTCTTCTAAGTTGTGCCACAAACTCTTCTTCTCCCCAAATCTATTCAGTACCTCCTCATTAGTTATGTGATCTACCCATCTAATCTTCAGGATTCTTCTGTAGCACCACATTTAGAAAGCTTCTATTCTCTTCTTGTCCAAACTATTTATCGTCCATATTTCACTTCCATACATGGCTACACTCCATACAAATACTTTCAGAAACGACGACCTCTTAGTTAAATCTATTCTCGATGTTAACAAATTTCTCTTCTTCAGAAACGCTTTCCTTGCCGTTGCCAGTCTACATTTTATATCCTCTCTACTTCGACCATCACCAGTTATTTTACTCCCCAAATAGCAAAACTCCTTTACTACTTTAAGTGTCTCATTTCCTAATCTAATTCCCTCAGCATCACCCGACTTAATTCGACTGCATTCCATTATCCTCGTTTTTCTTTTGTTGATGTTCATCTTATATCCTCCTTTCAAGACACTATCCATTCCGTTCAACTACTCTTCCAAGTCCTTTGCTGTCTCTGACAGAACTACAATGTCATCGGCGAACCTCAAAGTTTTTATTTCTTCTCATTGGATTTTAAAACCTACTCCGAATTTTTCTTTTGTTTCCTTTACTGCTTGCTCAATATACAGATTGAACAACATCGGGAAGAGGCTACAACCCTGTCTCACACCCTTCCCAACCACTGATTCCCTTTTGTGCCCCTCAACTCTTATAACTGCCATCTGGTTTCTGTACAAATTGTAAATAGCTTTTCGCTCCCTGTATTTTACCCCTGTCACCATCAGAATTTGAAAGAGAGTATTCCAGTCAACATTGTAAAAAGCTTTCTGTAAGTCTACAAATGCTAGGAACGTAGGTTTGCCTTTCCTTAATCTAGCTTCTAAGATAAGTCGTAGTGTCAGTATTGCCTCACGTGTTCCAACATTTCTACAGAATCCAAACTGATCTTCCCCGAGGTCAGCTTCTACCAGTTTTTCCATTCGTCTGTAAAGAATTCGCGTTAGTATTTTGCAGCCATGACTCATTAAACTGATAGTTCCGTAATTTTCACATCTGTCAACACCTGCTTTCTTTGGGATTGGAATTATTATATTCTTCTTGAAGTCTGAGGGTATTACGCCTGTCTCATACATCTTGCTCACCAGATGGTAGAGTTTTGTCAGGACTTGCTTTCCCAAGGCTGTCGGTAGTTCTAATGGAATGTTGTCTACTCCCGGAGCTTTGTTGCGACTCTGGTCTTTCAGTACTCTGTCAAACTCTTCACACGGTATCATATCTCCCATTTCATCTTCATTTACATCCTCTTCCATTTCCATAATCTTGTCCTCAAGAACATCGCCCTTGTATAGACCCTCTATATACTCCTTCCACCTTTCTGCTTTCACTTTTTTGCTTAGAACTGGGTTTCCATCTGAGCTGTTGATGTTCATACAAGTGGCTCTCCTTTCTCCAAAGATCTCTTTAATTTTCCTGTAGGCAGTATCTATCTTACTCCTAGTGAGATAGGCCTCTACATCCTTACATGTGTCCTCTAGCCATCCCTGCTTAGCCATTTTGCACTTCCTGTCGATCTCATTTTTGAGACGTTTGTATTCCTTTTTGCCTGCTTCATTTACTGCATTTTTATATTTTCTCCTTTCATCAATTAAATTCAATATTTCTTCTGTTACCCAAGGATTTCTACTAGCCGTCGTCTTTTTAGCTACTTGACCCTCTGCTGACTTCACCACTTCATCCCTCAAAGCTATCCATTCTTCTTCTACTGTATTTCTTTCCTCCATTCTTGTCAATTGTTATGCTCTTCCTTAAACTCTGTACAACCTCTGGTCTAGTCAGTTTATCCAGGTCCCATCTCCTTAAATTCCCACCTTTTTGCAGTTTCTTCAGTTTTAATCTACAGGTCATAACCAATAGATTGTGGTCAGAGTCCACATCTGCCCCTGGAAATGTCTTACAATTTAAAACCTGGTTCCTAAATCTCTGTCTTACCATTATATAATCTATCTTATACCTTCTAGTATCTCCAGGATTCTTCCATGTATACAACCTTCTTTTATGATTCTTGAACCAAGTGTTAGCTGTGATTAGGTTGTGCTCTGTGCAAAATTCTACCAGGCGGCTTCCTCTTTCGTTTCTTACCCCCAGTCCATATTCACCTACTACGTTTCCTGCTCTCCGTTTTCCTACTGACGAATTTCAGTCACCCATGACTATTAAATTTTCATCTCCCTTCACTATCTCAATAATTTCTTTTATTTCGTCATACATTTCTTCAATTTCTTCGTCATCTGCAGAGCTAGTTGGCATATAAACTTGTACTACTGTGGTAGGCGTGGGCTTCGTATCTATCTTGGCCACAATAATGCGTTCACTATGCTGTTTCCCCCCTGCGGGTCCAGGGTAAGAATAGGCCCGAGATATTCCTGCCTGTCGTAAGAGGCGATTAAAAGGAGTTTCAACCGTTTCGGCCTTCTATGTGATGGTCCCCCTTGGGGTTTGACCTCCATTTTTCAAAATTCTACAGAAGTACGAGCCTTTTGGGGAAGGACGCCTTATGTGGTGTACCACTGATCCTCAGTGCACTAAGACCTTGGCACTCCGCATTGTACCGGCGTTGTAACCATACCCACTATTCCTCAAATTGGGCCTAAACGCCTGATGAGTTGTACAAGTTATGCCCATAGTGCGTCCCCATCTGCACCTACGATCTTGATGGACTTTCCATAGCACCAGAAATCCAGCATGGTAGCCAGCCCGTTGTGGTGGGGTCGTCATGTACCCTCTAGGTTGTAGCCCCCTGACAACACAGGGATCGTACTGCCGATACCCTCCCCGCATCGGCCAAGGAGTAGATGCCCGTCTCCTTGGGGCATCAGGACTCCCGGCAATGGTCATCCTGCCAGGTGGCCCTTGCTGAGGCTGGGTGGCGCCCATGGGGAGAGCCCCTGGTCGGAGTGGGTGGTATCGGGGCGGACGTTTCGCAGATGAAACGTCAACACGTATCAGGTCACTCTGCGGCCGAGTCTTTCAAAAGGAAAGGTACTGTTTCTAGTTCTGTTTCTCCTGCCCTTTCCCCCTTGGCCACTCCCTGGGAGGAGGGACAGGCCCGCCGGCTTGGGGCGAAGTACTTCCCCCGCTATTTGGTCTGTTCTCGAACCGATGGGGGGACGTTCGCCACCTCCAAGCCCATGTTCTTTGTTCAGCACTGAGGACATCTTTGAGGAAATCGAGGCTCTCAGTAAGATGCGTTCGGGGTCCGTTCTTATCAAGACCACCTCCGCCACACAGTCGGCGGCGCTCCAGGCGTGCGACCGCCTAGGGGACATCACAGTGTCCACTGTCCCGCATCTGGCACTAAATAGGACACAGGGGGTTGTTTTTCGTCGGGATCTCCTGCTGCAATCTGATGAGGAGCTCAGGGCCAACCTGGAGCGCCGAGGCGTGCATTTCGTCCGGCGAGTCCAGCGCGGGCCCAAAGACCGTCGCATCGACACCGGGGCCTTTATCCTCGCCTTCGAGGGGGATATTCTCCCGGAGAAGGTAAAGGTGATGTGCTACCGGTGCGACGTGCGACCTTACGTCCCGCCTCCTATGCGCTGTTTTCGGTGTTTGCGCTTTGGGCACATGTTGTCACGGTGTGAGGCTGAGCCCCTTTGTGGCGATTGTGGACGTCCTCTTCGTGAAGAACATACATGCACCCCACCACCTTGGTGCGTTAATTGTCCTGGCATCCACTCGCCTAGATCCTCAGACTGCCCCGCATATCAGAAGGAGAAGAAGATACAAGAACTCAAAACTTTGGATCGGCTCTCTTATTCTGAGGCCAGGAAGAAGTATGACCGCCTCCATCCCATGCCATTGACCACTTCGTTTGCCTCAGTTGTGTCCACTCCTTCCGCGGTATCCTCACCCCTATCCTGTCCCCCCTCCGCCTCGTCCCCCCATCCGGGGTCTCTGCCTCCGCCTCCCAAATCCCTCCCTTCCAAATACTCCTTCCCTGTGGCCCCCGCCCCCTCTGCCCCAGGGGCCACCCTTCCTCCTCCTCCTGCCCCCCCCTGCCGCCTGAGAAGCGATCCTCTTCTCAGGCGTCCATCGGGGAAACGTTCCGGACCCCAGCTTCTGAGGTCCGGCGTTCCAAAATGGACCCCGCGCATGAGGACCTTCTTTGGGTCCAGCCCACCGTCCCTGTGCCTCCTCAGACTTCCAAGAAGACCTCCAAGAAGGCCTCCAAGAAGAAGTCTCTATCTCCCTCTCCACCCTGACGCGTTTCGTCTGACGCTCCATCCGTGAGTCGCTGCTCCCGGCCGTCCTCAGTTTCGCCGGGACGCTCTGCTGCGAGGCGCTCAGCTGGCCTCTTGTCGGCAAATGATGCTGCCCCTCCTACACAACCAGGGACAGCGGCCGCAGCTGGCGACGACTCGATGGAACAGGATCCGTCTCCCGCCGGTTGTAGTGCTGTTCCCTCGAAACCTGGCCCTCCGCGGCTGTCGAGGTGACCAGCTCTTCCCCCGTCTCGTTCCCCCTCCTTTTTGGCTAGCGATGGCCTTGTTACATTGGAACATAAGAGGTATTTGATCTAATCGCACTGTCCGCTCGTCCTCGGTCTCCAGGAAACCAAGTTGCGCCCGACTGACCGTATTGCCTTTACCCACTATACCTCGAAGCGGTATGACCTCACCCCTGTGGACGGTATCCCAGCTCATGGTGGATTCATGTTGCTCGTTCGGGACGATGTCTATTACCATCCCATCCCATTGACCACCCCACTCCAAGCAATAGCTGTCCGTATTACTCTTTCTGCTTTTACTTTTTCAGTTTGTACCATCTACACTCCATCGTCATCTGCTGTTAGTCGGGCTGACATGATGCACCTGATCGTTCAGCTTCCCCCGCCGTTTTTATTGTTTGGCGACTTCAATGCCCATCATCCCCTTTGGGGCTCTCCTGCATCCTGTCAAAGAGGCTCACTCTTGGCGGATGTCTTCAACCATCTCAATCTTGTCTGCCTCAATACTGGCGCCCTGACTTTCCTCTCAGACTCTACTCATACCTACTCTCACTTGGACCTCTCGATCTGTTCTACCACTCTTGCCCGTTGGTTCGAGTGGTATGTCCTTTCTGATACCTATTCGAGCGACCACTTCCCCTGTGTCGCTCGTCTCCTGCACCACAACGCATCCCTACATCCTTCGAGCTGGAACATACCGAAAGCTGACTGGGGACTTTACTCCTCCCTGGCAACCTTTCCGGACCACGATTTTCTCAGTTGTGACAGTCAGGTCGAATACCTCATGGCTGTTATCATCAATGCTGCTGAACGTTCCATTCCTCGTACTACCTCTTCTTCACGTCGCGTTTCCGTCCCCTGGTGGAACGAGGCTTGTAGAGACGCTATCTGTGCTCGACGACGTGCTTTAAGCACCTTTCGCCGCCATCCTACGTTGGCGAATTGTATTGGATACAAACGACTCCGAGCGCAATGCCTAGAGTCATCAAAGACAGCTCCTTTAACAGTTTTACTCCCTCTTCTGTCGTATGGAGTGGCCTGCGCCGGCTGTCGGGCATTAAGGCACACTCCTCGGTACCTGGCCTGACCTCAGGTAATGAGGTCCTCGTTGATCCTGTAGCTGTCTCCAACGCCTTCGGCCGGTTTTTCGCGGAGGTTTCAAGCTCCGCCCATTACCACCCTGCCTTCCTTCCCAGGAAAGAGGCAGAAGAGGCTCGGCGACCTTCCTTCCACTCACTGAATCTGGAAACTTATAATGCCCCCTTTATTATGCGGGAACTCGAACGTGCGCTTGCACTGTCCCAGTCCTCTGCTCCGGGGCCACATGCTATTCACGTTCAGATGCCGGCACACCTTTCTCCGGCGGGCAAAAGCTTCCTTCTTCGTACCTACAATAGCGTCCATAAACCACCACTTGTGCACTCACAAAGTTTCTGGAATTGTCCTTAGAACCAGCAATGCTGTTATCCAGTCCCTTGCTGAATCATTAACACACGTGCAAACACTATCAGTCCCTACTTCTCACATATTGTCCATGTATATGACCAACAGAAACGTGTGCAGTGAAATGTAACTTACAAGTTACTTAATTTGATGAACTGGTGTCAATTACAATTTTATAACATAAGAATACAATAACAACAGTACAAAATACATCATTAAAACATAATAATACAGATAACATTTGTAGGAATAGGGGCTTTACAAAAGAATAGAAATAAACATATACATCAGTGTTACAGGAATTATGACATAAGTAAATAAATAAAAGATCAGAATAATTATTGAAATATCAACTTCACACATGAGCATTAAAACAAAACAGAATAAATAATGTCTAAACATCTTTACAAAGAAAATAACATATTATCAGAAAAATTCTACAATATAGCTCTCATCAGCTAAACGCATAAAGACAGGAAAAACACAGATTCACATAGTGTAATAACACAAAAATACAGGACAGGGTTTGTTTTTAGTGTGACATTTGGTACTGCAGTCCACCCCAAAACTTCAATCGATATATCTTTCCTCTTATTTCAACATTTGTTTCCACCAAAAAAATTCTATCCAAGCATGCTTTCTGTATTTATATGTTCACACATTTCTTACCTCATTATTTATTTACCATTATCTTACCTCATCATTTATTTCCAAGAAAATCCTACCTAAACCTGTGGGCCCTAAATCCTACTTTTTTGGTTCATATCCTCTTTCAAAATTCTTTTTTTTTTTTTTTTTTTTTGGCCAAACCATTTTCTTATAGCTTCGCAATGCATTTCTTCCAATTCATCATAGTTTGTTTCTTATATAGTCTACCCCCTCTTAAGCTAACTTAAATCTACTGAGCTCAGATGCTAAACTAAGGGATGAGGCAATGCAGCAGCGCAAAACAATTAACACAAACAGCAATGACAAAAAAATGCAAATTTGCAAAGCAAGCTACAATAAATCTAAATTACCAAGCAATTCAACATTACAACAAATATGAGGCAATGCGCAGCAAACAAGAAAAATAAATCTGGCTTAGCAGCGTACCATAAATTAAAATTCAGTAGCATGAAAATGAAATGACTTATATCTAAACATGACATAGCTCAAGCAGAAAAATAATACACTAAAAATGGCCATGTCTAATACCTATGTCACATCTTAACACTAGAGTGATGCATCACAAAAACTTACTCTGCAAGAAAGTTACCAAGTCAATAAAAAAATTATTTATGCAATTCCTGTGAAAGGAAATGTCTATTTGTGCTCTCTTTTCTAAGAAAGTATATCATAAACGTATTCTTTACTGGGTCTGTAGACAGAAAATAGTGATATTAGTACATATATTAAGTTTTATAATAACCAATGCTGCAGTGCAGCTAGGAACTAAATATTAAACAAAATAGGCAAAGCAAGGCGTCAAACGTCATTCACTAGCCATATGGCATTTCATAATGCAGTAAACAATCTTTCAACTAGCAAGACAATAGACATAAAATGTTTCTCATCATTTCATTTCAGTAAATGTCATAAATTAAGAACTCTACAGTGTAATCATGTTTTCAATTTTGAGGGTGTCGTATTTACGATGCTTTCTACAAAGGAATGTCGATAGCGAGGATAATGGCCTCCCCTTTTTTTTTCTACCACCTAATGGCTTTTTCTCAAGGCGGCTGGCACACCTGGCCGCTCACGACGCATTATATGCAGGTGGTCATTTAACTTTCTTACCGAAATATTTACGACACCAGTTTCCGCTATAGTGACAGTCTCATATAAAAATATTTCACAGGTCAAGAATTTGCGTTACAAATGTGTAGAAACAAAATCCTGTAAATATAACAGTGTCCAAAAAATTTTCAGTGGCATTGTGATACATTCACACATGATTCACACATGTACACACATTTCATAATTCTAAAGTATGATTCTTGGTTTCCAACATCCTTTTCCATAAGTCAGAGTCCCTAATCACTATTAATTACTCCTTACCTTATTACACATATATATATATTCGTCGACACGTCAATCTTGCGACGACACTTCAATATTTCATCATAATAAATACATAGCATAATCAAATTCCTCGTATAGCATCAGCTTACTGATCATAAACATACCTCAACAGCATAATACACATCGTCGTCGTAAAAATAACATCATAACACCTCAGTCCAATCTCAAAATTATCGTAGCTTCCTCTAATAGTGTCAAAACCTAAAAAAATTCTCTGCTCATGTCAAAAGTGTTATCTGCCTCAAACGCACTTTAAAAATCATGATCCCATACCAAATACATCATTCAAAGCTCTCATAGTATCACAATGGTTCCGAAAAAATATGAACAGTTTACAAAGTACAGACAAAATACAGTTTCATAAGTGTGAAGTTATCCAACTGTGTAATTACGTAAACATCTGTCACTGATATAGTAAAATAAATGTTTGTCTCTCTCAGTTAAATGATCAGATAGCTGTGTAATTTACATGTTAGAGAAATATGGTACCGATGTATAAAGTTGTATAAGCAAATACCATATTAGCTAGGGCTCCTTGTGCTTGCCAAACACATGGTACACAAAGTAGGCGTGTACCCCCCTGAGGATAAATGAAATTATATCCTCAAGTGTTACAGATTACAGCAATGGAATGAAATGTATCACAGAAAACTTTCTTTGTAATTCAAAAATCTTGAAAAATAAATGGTTTAAGTACAAAATTGATCACTCAAATGCGTGTCCTGTAGCGCTAAATGTGCGTCTTGCTGTAAGATAATTCTGTGGAAGTGTCGTAGTTATCGTCCTCTGTAAGCAAAGTTCTGCTGATGTCAATGTACTTACCTCATCATAAACGAAAGTGAAATGCTTTGCGAATAGATATCTTAGTTATTACGCTTATTGCCGTGATGAAGAAAGTACTGTGCTATGACGTATTGTTGTGCTACGGAAAAGGCAGTCTCATTGTAGCTATACCACAAAGTTACTACTAAAACATGTTTTACTTTCCAGAAGAATTCAGAAAAATTGTGCAGCTATAAAACAGATACACCGCAAAAGCATTATTGTAAATTGTCACTCATTAGTAGCGTCGTGATAAAATCGAGTAGCTGTCACATAAACTAACCACTGTGTCATCTGGTATTTCACAGAAAGTACTTTAAATTCAGAATGTATTTTCAAGTAAACCAAAATGTTGCATTAAAATCTTATTAGCAGTACTGGTAAATGTTCTAAGTATGTAAGCCTTATAGTCGTTATGTAATCGTGCAACTAACAAGCAAGAATGTACAAATAACAACACTGTGTCATCTGTTCACTATAACAATGCATTCGTAATTTCTGTTTAAATAAGTTCTCTCGGTTCTTGACTGGATATTTATCTTCAAACATTGTTGCATGTTAACAGTTTCTTAAGTCTGACAAAGCCTACTAGTAATGTAAAGTGAAAAGTTATATGGCAAAGACAAAGTTAAAAAGCAGATTATCTTTCAATAAACGGTTTTACATTTGAAATGTGGTACAATCTTTTACTCTTCAAAGTACTCAGAGTTTCAGCTTGAACGCAATTATCATGCAGTATACGTCGGTAAAGAATACTGGAATTTTTCTCAAGGTTAGCTTCTATGTTATTTTTCTCTGAGGCAGCCGGCGCACGTGGGTGCCTGCGGTGCCAGTCATTGTCTGTCTCTTTGTTGGCGCGCGTTGTTATTGGGATTAGGAGACCTAACTTCTACAAATTCGCCTTGCCGAGAGGGCCCAGCTCTGTTAGAATCCCGCCAGTTCTGATGAAATTCACGTCTGTCGTTATGATTATATTGTCTGTCGTCATGTCGGTAGATTCCACAGTTTCTTTCTTGTCGGTCACATGGTGGAGAATTTCTCCCTGAATCGTAACTGCACGCTGAACTGTTGCGTCTGAAGTTATTCTGTCTCCCTTGATAATAATTATTTTGGTTCCCAAATTGTCTGTTTCTCTGATTGTCTCTGTGATAGTCACTACCGCGGAGAGGTGACCTTTCCCTGTAATTATTACTACTCTGCCAACGGTTGTCATACGGGTGGTGTCTGTTTTGGTCACGATATGTGTTGTGAGAATAGCCTTGTCGTGTCCAGTTATTATTTCTTTCATCGCGGAATTGTGACAGATATGACCTGTAATTGTTGTGCTCCTGTTTCCGCGTTCCCCGATTGTCAGTATCAATTTCCAGTTCTTGTAACAGTCCCTGAAAAGCCTCAATGTCTTCTTTGCAAAGTCCTGCTAAAATAATATGTCGTAAATGTTCAGGTAATTTGGTTAAGCAAATGCGGATGAGTTCTGAGGGGCTGTATGGGTTTGACAGGTACTGATTCTTGTGCAACATGTCTTCAAAATATTTCACAAGACTGGAGAATTCAGATTGTTCGAAATGTTTCATCATTATGATGCCATGGTTTACTCGGTCTTGTGTGTCTTGAGACCAATATGCTGAGAGGAAGGCATGGTAAAACTCTCCTTCACTGTGGCAATCGTGAATGACCGATCGCATTCTTACAGCTGGTTCATTCTCTAAGTAGCCACACATAAATTCTAATCTGTGCTCTAATGACCAGTTGGGAGGAAAACAATGAGAGAATTGATGGAGCCACGCTTGTGGATGAATGTCGTTGCCAGAATTCTTAAATGTTTTGAATTTACGTGTAGTAATGAACAGCTTATAGTCAAAGTCATCATGTCGGCGAGTCGCATATCGGTCATTGTTACGTCGTTTCGGCGGTTCATTTCAAAATTCGGTGCACCTTGCCAATTTCTTTCATAATTTCCGAAATGCGCTGTGTTATTATTTTGTGGCTGTTCCGTATTTCTATGTCCCTCTTCCCGTGTTGGAGCGCGAGTGTCCTCTGAAATACGTAATTCTTGTATTACCTGTGTCAGCTGATCTTGTACTTCCCGGATTTCTCTTTGGTGTTGCGTATTAATATGATTCAGATTTTGTTTCAGCTTCCTAATTTGTTCGCTCTCTTCTGTGTCATTAAAGACTGCCGGTTTTGTGTCATTCAGATTATCCTCTACCTTCGTAGATAAATTAGTGAATTGATCCGAAAGTTCGGCTACTTTCTCCGATAGTGTACTTATTTCCTCAGTGTGTTTTTCTGAACCACGTTTCAGAGTATCTACTGTGTCCTTTAAGTTTTCCTGAGTTTTTGCAAGTTGCGTAACCGAATCGGTAGATGCAACTGAGTCAAATTTAGCTTGCAAGGTCTCATGATTTTCATGAACAATAGTTTGCAGTTCTTTTATGGCTGCTTCTTGATTCTGTAATGCATTTTCATGCCGCAAAAAAATAGGTTGAAAATGCTCACAAATTTGTGTTTTTACGTCATTACAGACTTTTTGACATTTCGATTCAATGTTATGTAACTCAGTAGTTAAATCTTCACGTGTTTGTTCAAGGGTTTGTTCCAATGAGTCTAACTTTTGAAGATTTTGTTCCATTGTGTCTAACTTTTTAAGATTTTATTCCACTGTGTCTAACTTTTTGAGATTTTGTTCCACTGTGTCTAACTTTTTGAGCTGTTGTCCCATTTGTTGCACTAATTGTAATAACAATGCACTGGTGTCTGAAACATGTTCCTCAGTGCTTTTCAGCAGTGAAGTTGCACCGGCAACATTCACATTTTGACAAGCAGAAAATGTGTCTTGACTTATTTGAGAAAACGGTGAGGGCCCAAAACCTGAATCTACAGTATTTCCGAGATTGTTTCCTGTCATTTCGGATTCCTGAGGCGAGCTGTTGCCGACCGATCGATCGATAATGCTTCCATGTTCACTAACTGTTTCACTGTGTACACCATTATTTGCAACCCGCTCCATTTCCCTATGCGCAATTACCAAATTACTACTTTGAACATTAGTTAATTCATTACTCTGCGGCGCTAACACACTGCTTTCGTCTTCACTGTCATTTCTCAGTTTTCTTTGGAGCCTAGTATTACGTTTTTTACACGCCATAATTGTCACAATATTTCACACGATAACACAGAAAAGCACAATTTGAAGAGCAAAATAAAATAACATAGCAATGGAAATAATGTCTACTTAATTGCCAGCGCAGCTGCGAAATACTTGATGCAAATCTACATGCATGCCACAACTGTTTTACTGTGCAACAATGAAAGACTGCAACTACAAAGGAGATTCTCTCTACAATTACGCACTAGCAATAAACAATAGCTACACTAATTACACAAACTACAAGATAAAAATCAGAAGATTCCAATGAGGTATCTTAGGCTAAGGGTCGACATATGAAACGTCCCCTTTGAACAATTTTTACAAGACTGTGCTTAAACTGACACACAATATTTTTAGCGCAACGAAATCTGACTTTCAAAAATCCTTACAAAAGGATGGCCCTGACTAACATTAAACTATACCTTTCACAAATCACTTACCTCACAAAAATCTTCATTACTCGAACTGTACACAGCACAGCCAGTGATTTTCATACAGAGGTGGCGTTACCAATAAAAAAAAACCTAAACAGCCTACTTACAATGCACAGAACAGTACTGATGAATTACGGCAGCGGCTTGATGTGTCGATCACCAACATTTTTGCAGACACTGTACCCGTGAAGTATGTTCTTGTATACACTCTCCATCCTACCTGCAGTATATTTAGTTTCTAACACAATGGCCAGAACTCATGCTAGCAGATCTACCTCTGTCTCTAGAGAAGACTCATAATTGAAAAACTGCATACAACCCCACAGAAAGTAGTACAACTCACCTTATCAACCCTATTACATACCAGGACAAGCTACTCTCAGACTTTTATCTGTCCCTCAGCAGACATCAGCGCGTTACACATTTGAATTGAAACTGTTGTAGAATGAAACCAGTACATTTCGAGACATGGGTTCTAATTGGAAGTGTTGTATACTCACTCTCCTCTACAAGTCATAGAAGTTTTTGATGGGAATTTCCTAACACCTTGTATACTGTGCATGGATAGGTTTTAAAAATTTCCATTCACAGCACTCTCCCTTTGCCTGTCTGCCTTGAAAATGAATGGTGTGTTCCTGTCAAAATAACGTATGTCACTTGTCTGCATTCCAGTTTTCTGATTTCTGAACAATGGACCTTTGTCTGCTGTGACGATAGAGAGTTGGGTCAAGGAGGAGGAAGGCTGGCAACAATACATGACATCCTCAGAAATCTGTCAACAATGCAAACTGGTCTTATCCTTGTACAGCCAAACTAGCAACTATCAGACCCAGATGATGATGCAACACTGATCAGCTGCCTTACCATCCTGTGCCTAAAATCTCCATTATGATACAGTATAAAGGGGAATGAGGTCATAACATCGCTGTTTGGAGCTTTACAGGCATTGGAGCTGCAACTTATTATTCAAGTCACTCTTCAAATCGCTTCACAGGTGTCATTGCTCCCTGTTCAAGTCCTCCTGCCAAAGCAAAATCCTTGGAAAAATACTGGCAATAGAACCATGTAACATAACTATATGCTGGCGACTGTCACCCACGTAAAGTTATTGAAATCTTGGAAGTTGTAAGTATTGGTTTGGCTGTGGGAGCTGAGGTATGTTGGAGGCACTGAGTTGGTCAGTGCTATTGCAAGCTGTGATGAACAAATTAGGATAACGGAAGTGGACTTTAGCAGGGCGTGAAGGATGTGAGGTGAGCACTTTCTTTAGTAGCGGCACATGGATGGAAGCTCTAAAGATGGCGGCTGTCACAATATGGCAGACTGAGGAACGTAGATATACTTTAAAATTAAACAATAATTCACATTTTTGATATGTAGCAAAAGGAATTGCATTTGAGAAATCATGGCACTGAGGCGCCTGTTTTGAGCGATTGATATTGTGTATATCACAAAACTATAGAAGTTGCATGAGGAAGCAGAGAACACTACTATAAAACTCATTAAAAATTAGTAACAGTTGAGCATGTCATGCGAGCCTGTAACATATTATGAATGATAGCAGAGCACACTAGCTATCATTGCTATAATTTCATGAATTATTATGTGTTTTATTTCTTGTTAACAATGTAAATATGCCAGAACATGAATGCATCATGGAATTGCTTACACCTTACTGATTGTACCTACGTATCACGTGTACACAGAACATGTGTACACAGAACATGAATGCAGCATGGAATTGCTTATACCTTGCTGATTGTACCTACATATCATGTGTACAAATTATTACATGATTCCTAGAGTATTTAATTAAATGTTAAATTTGCTTTTTGTTAAAGTCTTCCCACTTGAAAGTAGTTATTTAAATGTAATGTTTTGTACCACTGCTGAATAGAGTGCAAAGAAATGCTTCTATTTGACAGACGTCTTTTATTGTTTATCATGTTCTAACAAAAATTTCTTTGTCATATTAAGCACATGTGCACAAATTTCATGTTTTATTTTGAAGAGCATAAACAGCTACATGTAGGATAATAGGGAGAAAAAGAAGTTTCATTTGGCCTATACATTGTCATTGTAACTTGTATCTATTGCAAATGCTGTTTCATTGTCACTATTTTGTGTTTGTTGTGAATTTTTGTGGAAAACTGAAGGTGACAGCGAGTGGTAGCTCGTGGGCATTTTATTGGGCAATCTCACTGCGCAGACTGGTTTGGAGGTAATATGTTTGTTGGGTGGTGATAGTGTGGATTTAGGACTTGTGTTTTTGTTCGAGTCAGATAGGACTTTCCAAATTTCTCAGTAGAGTATGAAGTAACATGAGAAATAACAACCTCAAAAACAGAAAGAATTAGAATTGTGCAAAATTAAAAACTATGCTTAGCAGAGAATACTTGGAAGTTGCTTTCTGTAGCACTAGTCCATGTGGATGAACCTATGCTCTGACTGACTGCAGGGAAAAATCCAGCTAAGAAAAGTCATCCATTCCACAGGTTGACCATAACCACTGATAACAACAAACCCAATATGTTTAATGAGTCCACAAGCTGAACCGGCAAACCATAGGAAGCTAAGGAAAGAGAGGAAAATGAGGACCATCCAAAAGAAAAATGGCAGGTGGACTGACTTTCTCAAATGTAGGTGGAAAAGACTGCAAGAACACCATTCCCAATCATCTACATGCTCTGATAACCATTATCTGCAGAATGTGTGCAGAATCATAGCGAAATACTGATAATGATGAGTGTACATTTGTGTTTTACGTAGTGTAAATTATGTCATAGACAAAATTGTGAGAGTTTGTTGTTATTATAGTCGCAATATAAATTTGAATTTTTCGATCGAATGCATTTTAAATTATGTGTTTCTCTGAATTACAGACTCGTAAAGCGATGTATGAAGCACAGATCTAAACAAATCGTTAATATTGTATGAAAATATTTGCTATGTTGTATTGATATTAAAATTGTAAGCAACTGTGGCTTATTAAAGGCATGCTACATTTGACGGGATGGATGGGGGAGGGGGAGATGGGAGCAGGAAGCCAGTAACAACATATGGTGTCCACACCCTCTCAGAACTGAACTTTAAATGTGTGTCAGCAATGAGCTCCACTTGCTAGGGACGTGGTACCAAATGAAAAAGATTGGTACTTTACTTAAAAGTGGTATTATAAGATAAGAGTTATACTCAAAGTATTGGTACTTTAAGGAATCGATATTTATCTTTGATAAAAGTTTTAATGCCTTGAAAACATTTCCCTTTGTATGAAATTTGACCTTTAAATGAACAACGACGATCTCTGTCTATTAGGAATGAATATGATTTTTCATAGTGCAGAAGTGTACTATAATAATGGCGTGTGACGAGGGCCTCCTGTCGGGTAGACCGCCTGGTGTAAGTCTTTTGATTTGACGCCACTTCGGCAACTTGAGCGTCGATGGGGATGAAATGATGATGATGATTAGGACAACACAACACCCAGTCCCTGAGCAGAGGAAATCTCCGACCCAGCCAGGAATCGAACCCGGGCCCATAGGATTGACAGTCTGTTGCACTGACCACTCAGCTACTGGGTGTATTTAACTTGTAGTAAGTCGACATAAATTACAACCAAAATCTTCAATTGATCTAATGCAACCTATCAGTGTTCATGTATCATTTCTGTAAGAAGTGATACGTGCAGTGCAGCTGGAACTGTGCACTGTATTTTTTGAAATGTAAGTAACTGAAAATGACTCATGTAAGGCAAAATCCCATAGAAAAAAAACTATCCTCATATTCATACAAACACCTGCAAAATTATTTAATGGGTGGAAAGCTAATGAGATAAGAGATTTGTATACTTCGATGACCGAAGAGAAACTAGGTCTTCTAAGCATGACATGTCTTCAAACAAGGGACTGACGTTGCCCACATGAAATAAGGCAGCAAAAATCATTACATAAGTAAACTTACAAAGTCATGTAACATATATTTATGGACATGCACTGCGAGCCAGTAACTGTATCACCAACATCCTAGACGATTTAGCTTCAGTGTACCCATCTCAATATCACAGGAAAAAAGTTTATACCTTAAAAATCAATACATATACGACACTGAGATAGCATCCTTGCCCAGTCAGCTACCCCATCATTGTGAACTCAGGTATCTGCACCAAGAAATATTGGCTGGCTGGCTAAGGTTAACCTTCAAAGTAAATGCAAAAGACTTCACTCCCAGTTTCCATCGAAAGATAAGGTGATTCTAACTGATATAAATAGACTATATGTTCTTTGTGTGATAAAAGTGAAAAGACATAGTTTAGGGTTTCTGTTCATTTCCAAGAAAACGAAAAATTTGTGAACTTTCAATTGACTGTTTCTGAAAATGATCGAAGTTATGACAAAAACAGGTTTTTTCCACGTTTTTTCCAAAATATCAAAAAATTACAGTAAAAAATTCTGTCATGTGAATACTAATAAAACTGCCTGTTTTTCACTTATCCTCATCATATTTCGATCATTTTTCAAATATTTTCATCATTTTTCAGAATACTTTATTTTTCAAGTTTCTCAGGAATTGTTTCAAAATTGTTTCATAATGGTCAATCATTCTTCTATTATGTATGTCAAATTTTCTATCAGTTTCTACGACATTTACATGAAAATACGTAATTTTTCATTTTATTATGAATTTAGCAAGAAATCCTGAACTATATCTATTGAAAATATTTCTTTTAAACAAAAGACACCGAAAATATTTCAAGCATAATAATTTTTAAGCTACAAACTCAGTATCACGAAATTCATTTTAATCATCTAGTTTTTTTCCTTCTTCTGCAGCTCAGTATAATATTTCTATCTTAAAAAATGAGAAACAAGCTGACTAATTAATTTCAAATACCTATTTGGCAAATTAATTTTAAATTCATTATTAATCTTATACAAACTTTTTCTCCATATTTTGTATTTATGTAATCACATCTGTTAATATTATATAAAACATCTACTTCTAGCTCCTTAATTATCTCAAGTGATTTTGCGTTGTTTACACAGCTGAGATTTGTAGACTCCGTCTATACAGAAAAAATATTGATTAGAAATATTTAAATTTATAAATCTGTTAAATATATCAAAAAATATTTCATGTAAAATGTAAATTCACTCATTATGAAAATATAAAGAGATTCTTATTTAAATTTTTTGGTTTGTATAGACTCAACAAAAAACAATGAAAAACCAAAACGAATAATTTATACAGTTGAAGAGATAGTAGATCTGTTTAATAATTTGGACATTGACATCTTGGGTTGTCGGGTGTTCCGCTGGATATCAGCGTGGTACTTGCACGATATTTCGGTCACGTAGCTCGTAACCTTCATCAGGTGCGACCTGAGACTGCTCCTCGAGTGGACCTGGTCCAGTATTTATGCCTATGGCCTTCCCCCTCCAGCAACGGCTGCAGGCGCTTCCTCTGTGGTCCGCGCCCATTCCCTGCGACCTGCTGGAGCGTTGCTGCTCCGTTTTCCATCCGCTGAGGTTCTAGGTGTTCCCTCTGCGGTCCGCGCCCACCAAACCCGCTCCTGGGGGTTTCATCTATGGTCTAGGGTACCAAGCGTTCCCCCTGCGGTCCGCGCCCGCTCATTACGACCTGTTGGAGCGTTGCCGCTCCGTTTTTCGTCCGCTGCAGCTCTGGATGTTCCCTCTGCGGTCCGCGCCCACCAGTCCCACTTCTGGGTGTTCCCTCTTCGGTCTGATGCGCCTGGCAGTCCGTCAGGGGCTCGTTTTCCATCTCCATGTCTCTGGTTCTTCTGTTTGGTCGTGGTGAGTGGGCGCGGACCGCAGGGGGAACGCTTGGTACCCCAGACTGTAGATGAACCCCCCAGGAGCGGGTTTGGTGGGCGCGGACTGCAGAGGGAACACCTAGAACCGCAGCGGACGGAAAACGGAGCAGCAACGCTCCAGCAGGTCGCAGGGAATGGGCGCAGACCACAGAAGAAGCGCCTGCAGCCGTTGGTGGAGGGGGAAGGCCATAGGCATAAATACTGGACCAGGTCCACTCGAGGAGCAGTCTCAGGTCGCACCTGATGAAGGTTACGAGCTACGTGACCGAAATATCGTGCAAGTACGACGCTGATATCCGGCAGAACACCCGACAACCCAAGATGTCATTAGATCGCTGGGAAAGCCTGAAGAGTTACAATTTGAATATTGACCACCTTATAATAAAAACTGATGAACATGTAAAAGTCCATTTTTTGATGACAAAATTGAGAAATATAATAAAAATTAGGAAAAGGTGGTAATTTTAAAAATTAAATATTATGATGTAATATTCTATATTAAGCAAAATACTTTATATTTACATGCATAATTATGTTTGCTAGTGTATCAGCTGGTGTTTTAGCACCAAAACAAGGATATAATTTCATTGCCAGTTTTTGTGTCATCATAGGATTTTTCGTATGCTTCATGTTTATGACATAGACAAGATAATTTGTAATGGAATTATATTTTATCAACATCTCTTTTTAATCACGTAACACATTTAAAAGTATGAAATGAATCACAAGATTTTGAATAATTATATGGAGACTCCAAATTCCACACTTCTTGTGGAAATATCTCACTTCTTCCATTTTTCAAATATTACGTACACAGTTTTACATGACCATATGATATTGAATCAATTAACTGATTATTTTTACAAATAGTTTGAAACACAACAAATATAAGATAAGACATGTCAGACTCCATTGAGATAAAATAATTTCTCATTTACATCTCAAAAATTTTCTTATCATTTAATCCTGCTATCTCTGTGGTCTGTAATGCATAAAAAGAAATCAGTTTTGTAGGATTTTTTAATATAATTTCTCAAGACACAAGGAAATGACTGACATTATCTGCTAGTGGGCATTGATTTAAATCAACAAGAAAAGTTGAAAATTTGTGCTCAACTGGAATTTGAACCCAAGTCTCATGCTTACTTGACAGATATGCTGATCACTGCACCATCTGGACCCAGTGGTCAACACAAATGCATGGACTATTTTAGAATACTTCCCATCAGATGCAAATTCTCAACTTACCCACACATTGCTGATGTAGTGCCCCTTGTCCATTATCCTTATCAGTCATAGCATATACATTTTCCATATATGTATTAAGTCCAAACAACAGACATAATATGTATAATTAAGATGAGGATGACAAATTGATCACTTCAGTGGAAATACACACTGTATGGGTTGCCCGTACAGTTGCAATGACTACTGTGTCTGGATGGCGCAGTGGTCAACACATCTGCATAATAGGTTGCAGACATGGGTGCGAATCCCAGTGTGGCATAAATTTTCAACTTTCCATTGCCCACTAGCAGCTAATGTTGGTCATTTCTTTGTGACTTGAATCATAGCTGCTGTGGGATCAAAATGTGGCTGTTCCTTCAGACAAATCCACAATACTAAGGAGAAGATGTCTAGTAGATCACTTTCGTGCAGATGCACATCACACTTACAGACTTGCAGGAATTGGCGAAATGCTGTGACTAATGAGGATAGTGGGCAAGAGGCACTGCACCAGCAGTGTGTCGATAAGTTTGAAATTTGAGTCTGATTGTAAGAATGAAAGGTAGTCTGTGCAGTTATGATGACCACTGTGTCTGCAAGGCACTATGGTCAGTGCATCTGCCTAGTAAGCGGGAGACCCAGGTTCGGATTATGGTTTAGCATAAGTTCTCACAGAAAGAGTTGATGCAGTGGTTAGGACACTGGACTCCCTTTCAGAAGGACGATGGTTCAAACCCATATCTTACCATCATATTTAGGTTTTCCCTTATTTTCCTAAATGGCTTTGGACAAATACCAGGATGGTTCCTTTGAAAGGGCACACCTGACGCCCCTATTCTCCCCTAATCTGATGGGACCAATGATCTCACTATTTGGTCTCCTCACCCAAATCAACCAACCAACCACAAATTTCTAACTTTCCCCAGTGATTTAAATCAATGCCCACTGGCAGCTTATGGCAGACATTTCTTTTGTCTTGATTCATAGTGGCTAAAATATAATTTCTCGTTTCTCAAGCTCATACTTAGATTCATACCTAAAAACTGTCAATCGAATTCCATATTCTCAACTATAATTTTATCCTCTTTTGGGAACTCATGTGCTATTGAGTATGATTTGGATATAGTCAGCCATCAACAATATGAATATTTGTTTCTAGAGCTTTATTAGGTATATTTACTAACAAGTTTCAGTTTTGTTCATCTATAACGATTAAAATTTTTAGAAATGCACTAATGAATCTAAATGAGATCAAAAATTTTCTAACAACATATATCTTAATTAAACAGACATAAAAAGAATATTAAAAATTTATTAACGTATCTTGTTGGTCATAATGTACATGGACCTTAAAAAGGATTTACAGAAGCACTTAATTATTTAGAATAAGTGGAAAAATCAGAAAATATTTTTCAACATTATACGATTTGTCTGCCTTCTAATAACGAAGCTAAATGTGTGCCAGATACATGTGGTCGTTTTTTGATAAATATAAAATTTGATAAATCTAAATTAATCTTTATAATAGTTTGAATAAAAAGAATTAATTTTTATAAAAGTACAAATCATGTATGGAAGTGAAATATGTACAATAAACAATGTAAACAAGAAAAGAATAGAAGCTTTTGAAATGTGGCACAGAAGAATGCTGAAGATTAGATGGGTAGGGCACATAACTCATGAGGAGGTACTGATTAAAATTGATAAGAAGAGGAATTTGTGTCAGAACTTGATTAGAAGAAGGCATCAATTGGTAGGACACACTCTGTGGTATCAAGGGATCAGCAATTTAGTACTGGAGGGAAGTGTGGAGGGTAAAAATCGTAGAGGGAGACCAAGAGATGAATACACTAAGCGGATTCAGAAGGCTGTAGGTTGCAATAGTTATTCGGAGATGAAAACGCCCGCATGGATAGAGTAGCATGGAAATCTGCATCAAACCAGTCTGCAGACTGAAGACAGAAAGAGTATGAACATAATTTAAAACAACTATTGCAGTGAATTATTCAGTCATTAAACATCAACAATAAATATGATCATAAACATCAAACATTCATCTTAATCATAAATATATATGAAACTTCCTGGCAGATTAAAACTGTGTGTCGGACCGAGACTCAAAATCGGGACCCTTGCCTTTCGCTGGCAAGTGCTCTACCGAGCAGGAGAGCTTCTGCGAAGTTTGGAAGGTAGGAGACGAGGTAATGGTGGAATTAAAGCTGTGAGGACGGGGCGTGAGTCGTGCTTTGGTAGCTCAGTTGGTAGATCACTTGCCCGCGAAAGGCAAAGGTCCCGAGTTCGAGTCTCAGTCAGGAACACAGTTTTAATCTGCCAGGAAGTTTCATATCAGCGCACACTCCACTGTAGAGTGAAAACTTCATTCTATAAATATATATGGTAAACATGTTTAACATTAAGACAAATGTTCAAAATATATTATTAATATTTTATTCATAATTAAATGATGGCAAAATATGATCCGTAAGTTGTGAAACAAGCTAAATGAAAGAGAAAAGAGTTGAACAGTTAAAAGAACAATTTAAAAATGGAAGAAAAAGCGCAGAAAGGAATTTGAGAAATGTAATAAAGAAGATCAACCAGTTATAGTTGCAATCGAAAAAGTTGAAGAAGGAATCGAAGGTTTGGGTGATAATATGTTAAGAGCTATTGAAGAAAATTGAGAAGTAAAAAAATTTACTATTTATCATCAACATTTAAAATAATTTGAAGAAATATCAATTAAAGAAATTGATTATAGCTTTAGTGAATCAGAAGTACAAAATGTTTAAAATATGATGTAGAAGAGATGAAAAACCAAAATGAATGAAACATTAAAAAAAAATATATGAGTGAAAGAATGTTGAAATCTATTAATGATAGTGAAGATATAGTTTTTTGTTTAAGACTTGTTGGTATATTTAAATATATTGGTAATTTATCAGTAATATTTGATGGAAATAAATGAATTATAGATGAAAGAGAATATGAAGAGAAAGATGAATTAAAGAATCTTCTAACTAAAAAACTTACTACTATACATGATATAAATACAAAATTTGATTCTATCGATTTATTCAGTTATGCAGGTATATTATTTGATTCAGAAGTTCTATGTTCTAATAAGAAACCAAATAAAATTTAATTACAGTAGTTTGATAAAGGGACTTGATACAGTTTATTTTCCAGAATTAAGACAATCAAACACAGATTATTCATAAAGGGAAAAAAGGTGAAGGATTAATAAAAACTATACCAAAACACCAGCTGAAAATGTTCAGATGGAAGATGTTAGAGATTTAATTGACAGATTGGCTGCAATGCATGCTGGAGAATTAGGTGGAAATAAGAATTGTCATAATGAAAAAGTCGGTTTATCAAAAGTGATAATTAGTAAATTAAGTGTTTTTATCATTAATAATCCCAAATTTATACCTTATTTAACTAGATTCTTCAACTGTTTACTTCATACATTTTGGAAATATGAAAAATGGCGGAAAAAGGTGATTAACACAGTAACAATTATATTAACATTCCAAACACATATTCCAGAGTTTCTTATTGTGTTCCACAAACAAAATTAGAAGATAGGGAAGCGTAAGGAACTCAAGGCAGAAATAAGTTAGATGAAGCAAAAAAAATATTATATTTTATATGGAGACCATAAAGATTCTGAATATAGTTATGAAGCAGATAAACATATTTAAAAACATGGTAAAAGAAGGGATGTATGCTGCAGATGCATCATCTGGAGAAAAATTAGCTGCAATAGCATCTAGAGGAGTAACGGACGGAAAAATAAAATTAGGACTTGGATGAGAAATTGATGATAATGGTTGAGGAGCATAAAATTTTTATTATTTTTTAATCTGTGAAAATGAAGAATTTCAGCATCGATTATTCAGTGCTCCTCAGTGACAAAACTAAAGCTGAATCATTTGAAATTAAACTCAGTAATGATCAGTAATATAGTACTGATAACTTTTTCCTGATGCTTAAAAAAGAAAGATATCAGCAGAGAACTGATGTAAATTTGCCCATAACATTAGAAATTCCTGTTATGTAAGCAGTTGCAGAATATTTAACGAAAATGAAAGAAGGAGCAGGTCTAACGAAACACAAGGTAACAGTATTAGAAGCAACTGGTCCAATATCTGGCGAAGCAGCAGCATGGTTTAATCAGTTTGTACTGAAATAGAACAGAAAAGATATTATTTAGCAATAGAAAAGAAAGTTCTGGGAATGAAATTTTCAATGATATGGTTAATGAATGTAGTAGAGCATTATCAAGTTGTGGCCTAGATAATCTACTTAAACAGTTTAAAATTAAACACTATCATAGTATTTTTATAATTGGAGAATTACCTTATAAACAAGAATTTTTTAATCTGGAATTTCAGATCATACTGGTGCACATGGGAGTTGCTACTACATAACAAATAATACAGAATCTATATTTGATTCATTTGGAAGCAATATACCAAAAAGTAACCTAGATAAATGTTCTGTCAAAATGAATTATATTAAAATATTGAAAGAACAGAAGATTATGATGAAGCTGTGTGTTGTCAGCTGCAATTATTTGTGTTTAAGTCATTATCAGATAACTGTATGTTGAATGACATTTTGAATCTATTAATGATGTTTTTGGAAATAATAGAAACATGCAAAGGACTGTAAAAGTAAAATAAAAATAAAGAGTTTCATAGTGGACTGATTAACTTTTCAAGTAACTAAAACTTACATTGTTTTTAATGACATAAGATTAGCAGATGTAAATAACCCAGCTGATAAAGATGTAGTCAACAAATGATATTTAGAAAATGAATTAAATAATCCCATTACAAAAGCTGAATACCCAAGTATTGTGAAACAGTTTAATAACTATATCACTAATACACATCTTAATGACAAAATTAATCAGCTTCATAATGATAATTAAGTCACTATAACACATCTTAATTAACAGATTAATAATTTCAACAGAGAATTAGAAGTCTGAGAAAGGAAGATACTTGAGAACGTAATACCATTTAATAATTTTGATATTACATCACGTTTTTATGATAATCTAAATGAAATAAATATTAATGATCATTCAATAATGACAGATAAATCAAATTATGTAAGTGAAAAACTTAGAGATACAGTTAATATCGTATCACCACATGTAAAAATAATTTTAATTGGTGAAATTTAATCTGTGTAAATTGACAATGAAAATTAGTTCTGTCTTTATGGAAGATCATATTTTGTGCCTTCAGTGCAAAAAAGTTACTGAAACTCATCACTCTCAAGGAAACATAATCAGATATGGGCCACAAAGGATTGTTGGACTCTGTGCAAAAGAAGATCTAAAAAAAGCAAATTTATTAAAAAAATTATAGATGCGTTGTGGAGAAATGATTAATGAACTACTTAAGCTAATGAGAAAAAGTTTTGAAAGACAGAATGATGTTTCAATTAATTTAGGAGATATACAGTATAGTAAGCTGATTTAGTAGAAATGGATTCTGGAAAATTAATAGGAATTTCAAAAATGAATGAAGGATATAAATATTTTTTAACTGATACTGCTGTTTATTCAAATTTTTCTTGGGCTACTCAATTTAAAGGTAACTGTATTCCAGTTAAGGATAAAGATATTACTGCATGTTGTTATAATTATCATTTAAAACTGAAGTTGTGTGATGAATCTCTCAAGATATATTCTAAAATATTATACCAGTGATAAATGCGGATCATGAACCACAAACTCGTTGTAAGAAATGTACTTGTTGTAGCGAAATTAAAGATTCAATTTTTTATCTAAATCAATGGTGTAAAACAAACATTTAGGTAAACAGAAAATGTACTCAAGACTATGTCAAAAACAAGAAATCTGGTGATAAAAACATTACCTTGAAACTAATTAAAAGTAATTTAAAAATCTTTTATCTAAATCTAGCTCTGTCTTGATCTCAATTACATTAATCTTTTTAATATATTAAATTTTGTTTAATAATTTCTTAATTCTCATTGTTCCCATAAATAATTAAGAAATCTACTGATAGAAAAATTACATTGAAGCAAATTAAAATCTTACCTCTGAATTTAATCACAAACTAACGTTAAATATATATTGATCTTCTACTCAGTTAAATTTATCTTTGGCTTGAAATCCATTTCATTTGTTGTACATTCATTAATTAAAAAAATCTGAATCCTTTATATCGTAATTCATAAATTTACTCAATTTCACTTGAATTATAAATTTTTATTCTACATTTCCACTGTCAGTATTTTTGATTTTTCTGTACATAAATTTGTTATAAATGGTGACATAATTGGTAGTTCACAGTCGCCATTCTTTCTATTTCTCGTAAGAGAAATAAATTTGCTGGCCATAGTAAATTAAGAAAAGATGATTTGATTGATTTTATAATTAAATATTATAAATGAATATAAATATCTGGAAACAATTGCTTTTTTTTTAAATTGAAGATGATGATGAAACTCTTTAAAATGCTGAAACTAAGCAGCTGAAAGAAGTAGATCCATTTTCTATAAATATCTATGAAAAACAAAAAAAATAATCAAACTTTTTCAGTATATCAAAATAAAAAAAGATGGTATCTGTTTAAGAAACCTTAAAATTACATAATGAAATCATCAAATACTGAAAAAAACGAAAATAAATTTCAAACATAAAATTATACTTATGAATGGAGAACATTTGAGTAAATGCTACAAAAATGGAAAACATATGATGTCTACAATTCAAGTTGGATGGTCTAGTGGGAGTCTAGATCAGGGTACTGGATTGTAGTCAGCAATTAAAAAAATATATTAAGACGTTAACCTTATATTGAAGTATCAGAAAAATAAAAACGAAAAAAGGTTGTGTTAGTGTTAAAAATTATGATCAAAAACGTTTTGGTGGTCAATAAATTCAGCATTTTATCATGGAGATAAAAAAGAGTTACAAATTATAGAAATGTTGGACTAGACATTGATCAGAACTGTGATACATTTAAATTTCCAGGTATATTTGAAGATATTTCAAAAATTGAAACTCAATTTAATGTATCTCTTAATATTTATTCATTTGGTTACAATTGTCAAGTATATCCATCGAAAATAAGTGAATGTATACAAGACTGGTACATTATTGTTCAATTAAAGATTTGTCTCAAATTATTTCGAAACCCAGATCTCAAAACATAAGTAACTGAAATTTCTTTGTGATGCAAGCTTAATGCATTTTAGTGATAAAGAAAAATTATGTAGTCTTCTTCCAAATTGTTCAGTTAACAGACCATTAAACGTAAAATTACCAGAAAAAGGATCACTTCTAAGAGTGAAAAATTATCAACACACAATGAATGTTCCTTTTGTTATTTATGCTGATTTTAAACGTATACTTTTAACGATGGATAATTATCGACCTGATATGTGGATATCGTATACAATGAAATATCAAAAACATGAAGAAAGTAGAATGTTTCATTACATTAAATATATATGAGTGAAATTATAAAAATACAGTTGTACATAGGGGAGCAAATTGTTATAAAAATTTATTGAATAAAAATCTAGTTGTATAGAGGGGAGCAAATTGTCATAAAAATTTATTGAATATGTGAAAGAGAAAGTGTCAGAAATTAGTAATTTATGCTCCAAAATTGAAGAACTGAAGTTATTAACATTTGAAGAACAATTTCAACTATGTAAAAGAGAAGTATGTTCATTTGGAAAATGCCATTTTTAACAAGACATAAAAGTTTGACAGCATGATCCTTTAAATTGAAAAATATATAAATTAACTACATAATAATTGTAATTGCAACTAAACATCCGTGTTTTATACCTATTTATTTACATAATCTCTCAGGAAATTATTCTCATTTCTGTATAAAAGAACAAGGTTATGATGAAAAATAAATAGATTTAATATCAAATAAAAAGAGAGATATATTAGTTATGGTAAAAAGTAGAAAATTTGAAAAATGAGATTCATTGATACATTTGAATTTATGGCTTGTACACTTCATATTATCATTGAATGTAAGAAAGAACATAATGATATACATTAGAAATTTTTTGCAAGAAATGTAGTAAATATAGTATTAAAATTATGTTGATCCTTGTGATGATATAGATAGTTGGAAAAAATCTGAAGAAACGAATCTTCCATCAAAACAAAAGTTCTATAAGATTTGATGAAATTTGATATAAGTGTTGATGATTATAAAATGCTAAATTAGTTTGGGAAATTATATCTAAAATATTATGGTGAATGCCATGATTTATATAAAGAATTGATGTATTGCATTTGTCTGATGCTTTTGAAAATTTTAGAAAATTTATAAAAGCTTATGGTTTAGGTCCATCTTCGGATTTTACGATATCAGGTTAAAGTTGGGATTGGATATTATAAACTATTAAAGTTAAATTGCAGTTATTAGATGAATATGATATTATATTAATGTTTGTGAAAGGAATTGGTGTCAGTATATCTCAATGTTGCAAAAGGTACATTAAGGCAAATAATAAATATTCAAGAAACTGTGATTCAAATAAGAAATAAAATTACTTAGCATATTTAAATACAAATATTTTATATGGCTTAGCTATGAGCCTCTAAATGGCAATATTGAGAGGAAACATTTTTTTAGATATAGATGTGATAAAAATTGCTATTAATGCTGAATATGGTTATAGTTTTGATGTAGAATTAGGGTATACAAAACATTTATTATATACATAAATTTCTATTATAAACATAATGATTTAGCTTTATTTCCTGAAAATAAAATTATGCCCATACCTATTATCAGCACTGAATGACAAAAAATATTATTTAGTTCTTTGTAGAAAACTTAAAGAATATTTATCCCTAGGAATGAAAATGACAAAATTACAGAGAGTATTAAAATTTAAACAATCTAATTGGTTATAAAAATATATTGATCTGAAAACAGTAATGTGAACTCAATGAACAAATAATTTTGAAAGAGATTTGTTCAAACTCTCCAGTAAATGAATGCTCAGAAAAATGATGGAAATATTTGGATATAAAATTAGTTTCATATGAGAAAAAGTGTGAAAAAATATAGCAAAACTAAATTTCAAGGAAGAACAATTTTCAATGAAGATCCTGCTACAGTTCACATGAATAAGACATAAATTATGTTCAACAAACCGAGTTGCAGTGGAATCAGTAAATTCAGTTTATCTGAAGAATTGGTATACAATTTTGTTTTTCATGTTATGAAACCAAAATATACAGAATAGCTGAACTCTGTTAAAGATACTGACAGTTACATCTAAAATGTACAAACATAAGATTTTTATGAGCATATGAAGAGAATATGATAGAAATTATAGGGGAGTCCTTAGCCATTGAAATGGGTTTTGGGAAAGTGAAAATATTCGAAAACAATGAAGAAAATATTTAGTAAAACTTTTGAAAAGTGATGAAAATTGGTGAACAAGAGAGTAATTTTATTTGTGTGTATGTGATAACCATTTTTCATTGTAATTTTTTTTGTTATTTTGGAAAATTCCTTCATTTTTGGCGATATTTACAAGAAAAATTGGGATTGTTTTCATATCCTTCAAACTGTGCCAGAAACTCTGAACTATTTCTGCTAAAGTGCCTAGCATAGTTTGTATGAATACATAACTTGAAAGTCGCTTCCAGCACACAGCTCTCATGCAAATCAAACAATGTTTTTATTTTCGTTACAGACTGAAGTTAAATGTAACTCGATATACAAAATTACAGAATAGATTCTCAGAAAAACAGCTGAGTAGTATTCTAAAAGAAACAAATTAAATATTACGTGAACTTCCGACTCTTCCTCTAAATAGTTACTTGAAACCAGAATTTTATCAAGTTGTTTCATTGATAATCAGTTACATGACTGTGATAATGTAATGCTTTCCTTTGAAAATCCAATGGGATCTCTATGCCGATTCTAACTGCTGAGTGGTGCCATGATGTATAAGATCACCTCAGCTGTATGATAATTCTTCATTTATGATCGAGCTAGCTTTGCAGTGTTAGAGGTACATCTTCAGGGATATATATTTATTTCATAATTATCATCAGTTACTTTAAACTGAACCACCGACTTTTTTCGGCTAAACACTTTTATCACAACTGGAAAAAGGATGTTGAGTCATCTGCTGGTTTTCGTTTGGAATAAATTATGAGATAAGTGTTTTTCCCTGAATTCGTGACTGTAACGCTACAAATTCAGTTGGATCAGTAATAAAGATTTATCATACAACTGAAGTGGTGTTATTCAACGTGGTAAAAGTCTGCAGCTGTGGATGCCTGCATTACAAAATTTGCTGCTGATAGGAAACTACAAGTTCAGGATACATTAGATTGTTATTTACATCTCAGAAGGACATCTAAATATGACTTAAAATCTTCAAAGTACATAAGTACATCGGTGGTTGAGGTGCTAGGAAAAGTAACAAGAGGGAACGAAAGATGTCACTTGGGATGAGTTCGGCCATAAACAACTATTTTGATCATTTTGTTCCCCAGTAAATGTTAGTGAAACATATATGATGTGTAGTTACATCTGCTCGGCAGCAGATAAGCAATCACGAGTCTGTCGTCCACCCATGACGAAACAGAAGCGGCTAGTTGAACTAACGGAATGAAGGTAAGTGAAACTTGCACTTCGTTGAGTTCCGTTTGGCTTGCCAAATGTAATGCCCGACGTCGTAAAATAGAGGCAGTTTCAGCCCCCATCTGCCGCCCAAGGTCCCTCCTGTTCGGATGAGCCGTCAACGTTGAAGTATCTCCTGTTCCACTTGGAGCTTCACACTACGATGTTTTTCGTACTTCACACCTCAGTTTCACTTAGCCTCTCCTCAGCTTGCTTTGTCCAGTCGAAATATTTCAACCACTAGTCAGCCAATAAGACGTGAGAACCGAGAAGTTGTTGTTCCCCTCCACATGCACTGTAGTGAGAGGCCAATCAGATTTTACCAGCCATAATTGGAAAAGTTCGTTATTTACCGAATTGTGTCAAGCCAGTCTGTCGCGACAATAACTACTTTATGACCACCAGCATCGTCTTGTCACACAGCCGTTGCACGAGTAGGCGTGATTACAGTCTCGCCGGCGCCAGGGAACACTTTGAGGAATAGTTCATGAAGAATAGCTGGGGCAATAGGAACAAGAGTTTCGTTTCCACTCTGTTTGTGAGAGTGTGACCAAGGGGCGCTTCTACAAAAGAGGAGACGCCTCGTGGATGATTATTGCGCTACACCCGTCTGTTTGCCCACAAAGCTCCGCACACAACGCCCCTCCGATTCAAGAGTGACTCCACCACCGGGAGGTGAATGAGGGGACGTCTTTCACCGCAGCATGTCTGTCCGTGGTGGTGCCGACTTGTCATCCACGCCGTGAAAGTCACTTTCCTTCTAAAGTGTCAACCCTACCAGCCTTGAGGGCGCAACCAAACTTTTGTGAAAATGCGTTAAAACGGGGGGGGGGGGGGGGAGTGAGAGAAGGCTTATTGTTTTAAGCTGGCTTGAAAAGAAAGAAAAGGTCTCCACACAATCGGGACCTGCCCGTACGAAAATCTTACAAGAGGGTGAGAACCTATTTACCTTATGAACGATTACAATTGCTCAACCATACCTAAACTACACGGAAAATGGGATGTTTTAAGGGGTTATTCATTGACCTCGTGCATTTGTTTATGTCATTTCTGATGGCTATTGTCATCCTTTTCCTACCAAGGTGGCGTAAGAAGTGTGCTATGAAACCAGTCGGTCAGTTAATTGACAGACTGTAATTGATCGAGCAGATGTAATTTCACCTCATAAATTCTTAACTAAAATTTCTGTAAATCAATACGATCAAAGCAATTGTTTTTATCCCGTTAGAACGCCTAGTTTTTGGCCGAAGTAATTCCAAGTGACATCTTTCGTTCCATCTTGCTGGTTTTCGTTGCGGTCCATAACCAATGTACTATGTCCATTTCTTACGTTCCTCACAGATTGCGCGGCCCCTCCTGCCGGAGGTTCGAGTCATCCCTCGAACATGGGTGTGCGTGTTGTCCTTAGCATAAGTTAGTTTAAGTAGTGTGTAAGTCTAGGGATCAATGACCTTAGCAGTTTGGTCCCTTAGAAATTCACACACATTTGAACGTTTTCTTACCTTCTTCGAAGATAATAATTCATATTCAGAAATTCCTTTGAGATGTAAAATCCTCAACACTGTTGTAATGTTTATGAGAAATAGTAAACAATTTAATGTAACTTAGATTTATATTTTCCTGTAAATGGTTACAATCGGCATATCTAGTTCTTCCAGTCTGAACCGTCGAAGGACACTGACGCCGCTGGAACCGTTAAGTACTCGCTAGCTAGCTTATACAACTATCGAAAAAAAACTTTCATGTCTTCCCATTGCTCCAAAAGATCTGTACACAGTGGTGATACAGGTGTTAACCAAAAAAAAAAAACTCATTCCGTCTCTCTGATCACCCAGAGCTGGTACGAAATAGGTGACTGCTCCAACTTACTTTTCTTTGCTGTATACTAATTTCCTATGACGACTTGAAAGTCAGAGACACGTGTTGCAAACTGGACGCAATAGGAAGGACGAGGCCCCTTTGCTTTTTTTTCTTTTATCACTCGTTTATTAGATCAGAGAAATACACATTTTAGGACAAAATTTAACTACATGAAATATTGCTCCCAGTAAAGGTTAACATAAGCAGTGACAAAACTTAGTTCTCTTAAGGGTTTCTCCTGGCAACAAATTTTAAGGAGGCAATGTAAGGTTTATATCAATTTATCTCAAACATGTAGCTAGTGATTGTATCACGACACACACTTTAACAATTTCGGCAACAAATAAATAGCGTGAATTAGTACTCACAGTAACCAACTAATCAACAGCCTTGCCACTGAGTAAGCAGTAGGCCATTTGGAACGAATTAGCAACACCCAGCAACTAGGGGGAGTTAATACCAACAGTCTTTAAATGTCTTGCTCTCCATTAAATAAACAAACTTACAGTAATTAAATGAATAACAAATCAAACATACTACGCTCCACTCAAACTCTTCAGTGGAAGCCAAGCCAAAATGAACTGACTAGCACTGAAGTCACACTAAAGCTCATCTCTGTGTTCCCAGACACACATGGGGCAAACTTATACAAGACAAGATTTTGAAGGGAGCACATCAGTAAAACCGGTAGTGGAGCCAACTCGTGCCAGTGAAAATTAAGGTACTAGACCGGGGCACAGGGTGGTATACAATGAGGTTGCCTTAGTGCTACACTGCGCTCCAGACAATTAATTCAAATGGCCAATTCAAAATTAAGTACACGTAAACCAGCATTAATTAACGAGGAGTGACACCAGGTCGCTCGAAGGGATGACAATACTTAATTGAAAAGACGAATGCCGGAGGCGGCAGTAACATCAAACACCTTCTCCGAGTTTTAACCAGGAGTCACTTCTCGCTAAGCAAGTAAACATTTAACCAAGCACAAGGAAGGAACCCCAAAGAGGAAATTCAAATTAAACATCCAAAAGATTATAAGCACAGGGAACCCCAACTACTTAAATTTAAAAGAATTCGCTCTCCCCAAAGGCAGTGTAAACGCTAAGACCACACTTAAGAGGCCACCAAAATTGGTTACAAAAGTCTTATACATTTGCTCCTTTTCTTTAAAAGAAACACAAGGCTGCTTAACTTCTGCTAGAAGTCCGGTATGGCTCGTGTAGGTTACACCAGGCAGCAACCCAAGCTAGGCGGTCGCAAGGCACGGCTAGCAAAGGCAGGAGAGCAGACAGGCAGGCAGCCAACACATATCCTCCATCCTGAACCGGCAGACCGCGTACAACCAACTCCACATATACGTGGTTGCTTCCCACCTCGTGCCTCGCTGCGTCTCAGCAGGTAACCCGCGCAAACGTCAACTGCCACTCGCCCCGCGAATGCGGAAAACAACAAGGCAAGCACAGATAAGAAACATCGAAGGATCCATAATGGACATCCAAGAGACTGGCGCGCCAGTAACGGGCGCCACGGCTCAGCCACATTATCAAAAGAACCAAGAAACCTATTCCTGCAGGTTAAAGTGGGGTGTGCCCACCCTTCGCCTTTGCAACAGGAGTGAATTTTGCTGGGGACACTTTCAGTGACTCTTCAGCTTCTCCCGGCGTACTTCACGACAGAGTAGTTGATGGGTGAACGGCCAGATGTCAGGTTTCACCAGGCTCAATATTTTGGCAAGCAGTTACGTTGCCGTCATGATCAGTTCATTAGAGCGTTTGATGATGCGGTCCAGCAAGCGAGGTACAACACTTTCCTTCATTACAATCCAGTTTATGAGAGTACTGCCGAGTTTCATTTTCGGCGCAATTCTGCCCGGTGATTTAGTAACTGTTGCAGATACTTTACTTTAAACAACAATCCAAAAACAAACAAGTAAGTTGACTCCTGAAAACAAGGGGTTTCAAAGCGAACGAACTGAGAATAAACATTGCCAAGTTTCAAAGCGTCGCACAGCACTCGTCCAGCTGCTGGTCTGTTGGAGCTCGCGCGTTAAGCTGTTGAAAGTGTTGTGACTTGGCAAGACAGCCAAGCCACTATGAGGAAGCCGAAAGGCACGCGTTTAAGCTCACGCAGGCTGGCGTGAGGTCTGGAACAGGTAAAGTAATTATACTAGCAAAAAAAAGTACGTAGCTGCTGGAATACTTTAATCCACAATTGGTGAACATCGCTCGTGACGGTACATGTTTTACAGCATCAATAGTAACTGGTAATGGCGCCTTGCTAGGTCGTAGCAAATGACGTAGCTGAAGGCTATGCTAACTATCGTCTCGGCAAATGAGAGCGTAATTTGTCAGTGAACCATCGCTAGCAAAGTCGGCTGTACAACTGGGGCGAGTGCTACGAAGACTCTCTAGACCTGCCGTGTGGCGGCGCTCGGTCTGCAATCACTGATAGTGGCGACACGCGGGTCCGACGTATACTAACGGACCGCGGCCGATTTAAAGGCTACCACCTAGCAAATGTGGTGTCTAGCGGTGACACCACAGAAAGTGTTAGAACTCAAGTAGTGAGGCCAAAACTTTGGATAAATAATTAAAATGTAAAAAACCATTACCACCTGCCTCCGTAGCAGAAATCGATAACGCACACATGTGAGCTGATTCGAAACCTGGTGATGCAAAATTTTCACTGCCTGTGTGTGTGTGTGTGTGTGTGTGTGTGTGTGTGTGTATGAATACCTGAGGGACCAAACTGCTGAGGTCATAGGTCCCTAGACTTACAACTACTTAAACCAACTTTGGCTAAGAACATCACACACAGGTATACCCAAGAGATGACTCGAACCTCCGGCGGGAGAGGCCGCGCAATCCGTGACATGGCGCCTCAAACAGCACGGCCTCAATGCCTGAGTTTGGCCGACAGCAGTAGGAGAGAGATGGTTTCTTAAAGTTTATGATCACCAGTATTTGCAGCAAACGTCCTGCATTAAATTCCAAACCTCTCCGCAGTGTATCATGTAGTGAAAGCACGTGATAACGTTGATGGTGATCCGTCCGTTGAATGGAGACGTTTAGCTCGGCTTCCCCTTGGGTATGTTCCGAGAGGGGTTGGTTGTGCTCCAGCACCGGATTTCAGCCTCTCCCTTCCCTTCATCTATAACGAAACAAAACCAACCCAGTGCTGTGCAAGCATTCATCACAGTCATCGGCACGGTACTGATACGCACTTGAGACTTCATAGCAGGTCGGATGAAGGCAACGGCATACCAACCCCTCTGGAGCCTTGCCTAGAATGCCGATGCAGTATTGCCGCATCTGCTCCCCTACGTTTACTCCTAGGGCGTGGGACTACTCCCACTTTTGAAATCTTTACGCGAATCACTGTTACGGTACCTGCTATAAGATACTAATGAGTAAAAGTATCATCTGAAAATTATTGAGAAGAAAGATATTAAACTTCCTGGCAGATTAAAACTGTCTGCCTGACCGAGATTCGAACTCGGGACGTTTGCCTTTCACGGGCATGTTCTCTACTATCTGAGCTACCCAAGCACGACTCACGCCCAGTTGTGGAAACAACTTTTGAAATAATAAACATTTAACACTACTGGACATTAAAATTGATGCACCACGAAGGTGACGTGCTACAGACGCGAAGTGTAACCGACAGGAAGTAGATGCTGTGACATGCAAATTATTAGATTTTCAGAGCATTCACACAAGGTTGCCGCCGGTGGCGACACCTACAACGTGCTGACACGAGGAAAGTTTCCAACTGATTTCTCATATACAAACAGCAGTTGACCGGCGTTGCCTGGTGAAACGTTGTCGTGATGCCTCGTGTAAGGGGCAGAAATGTGTACTATCACGTTTCCGACTTTGATAAAGGTCGGATTGTAGCCTATCGCGATTGCGGTTTATCGTATCGCGACATTACTGCTCGCGTTAGTCGAGATCCAATGACTGTTAGCAGAATATGGAATCGGTGGGTTCAGGAGGGTAATACGGAACGCCGTGCTGGATCCCAACGGCCTCGTATCACTAGCAGTCGAGATGACAGGCATCTTATCCGCATGGCTGTAACGGATCGTGCAGCCACTTCTCGATCCCTGAGTCAACAGATGGGGACGTTTGCAAGACAACAACAATCGGCACGAACAGTTCGACGACGTTTGCAGCAGCATGGACTAACAGCTCGGAGAGCATGGCTGCGGTTAGCATTGACGCTTCATCACAGACAGGAGCGCTTGCGATGGTGTACTCAACGACGAACCTGGGTGCACGAATGGCAAAACGTCATTTTTGCAGATGAATCCAGTTTCTGTTTACAGCATCATGATGGTTGCATCCGTGTTTGGCGACATCGCGGTGAACGCACATTGGAAGCGTGTATTCGTCATCGCCATACTGGCGTATCACCTGGTGTGATGGTATGGGGTGCCATTGGTTACCTGTCTCGGTCACCTCTTGTTCGCATTGACAGCACTTTGAACAGTGGACGTTACATTTCAGATGTGTTACGAACTGTGGCTCTACCCTTCATTCGATCTCTACGAAACCCTACATTTCAGCAGGATAATGCACGACCGCATGTTGCAGGTCCTGTACGGGCCTTTCTGGATACAGAAAATGTTGGACTGCTTCCCTGGCCAGCACATTCTCCAGATCTCTCACCAATTGAAAACGTCCGGTCAATAGTGGCCGAGCAACTGGCTCGTCACAATACGCCAGTTACTACTCTTGATGATCTGTGCTATCGTGTTGAAGCTGCATGGGCAGCTGTACCTGTACACGCCATCCAAACTCTGTTTGACTCAATGCCCGGGCGTATCAATGCCGTTATTACGGCCAGAGGTGGTTGTTCCGGGTTCTGATTTCTCAGGATCTATGCACCGAAACTGTGTGAAAACGTAATCACATGTCAGTTCTAGTATAATATATTTGTCCAATAAATACCCGTTTATCATCTGCATTTCTTCAAGGTGTAGCAGTTTTAATGGCTAGTAGTGTACTTACTTTTTTCATCTGTATTCTTTCCTTTGACTGTCCTTGTATGACAGGATTATTTTTTCCAAGTGAAGCAAATTTATCTGTAATTTCGTCCAAATGTAAGATCCACACTTGCCGGCTGCCTCTTGCAAGCCGCGGAATGTCGTGTGGCGCAACGGGGGTGCCGCGTGAAGGAGGCGTGGGCGTTGGCGCGCGGCTCTCGCCGGGCCAGCCATCGCCGGCGCCCACTTGTCGGCGCGCGCGCTGCGCCGCGGCGCGCAGAGTGCAGCGGCCGCCACTGCCGCCTGCCGCCGCCGTCTGCCGCGCCACTCGTCCCCGCGCATGCGCACCGCGCGCTTCCTAATTAAAACGCCGCCTTCAGCGAGAGCGTCTCCATGGAAACGCCTCTTACAAATCTCTTCTGCAGCGCGCGGCGCGGACGATTTTTTTTTCCCCCCTCCTGCGCCCCGGCGGCTGCCACGGCAGCCACGACCCTCCTTCCTCACTTCCACCCATTCTTCTCTCGTCTCCCCTGCGTGCTCTCGCGCAGCACTCGCCCTCGGCCCTCCTTTAAAAAAATACAGGACCAGAAAATCTTTATTCTCACTTTTGCCTTGTAGGGGGAAGACCCTCCAGCCCTGCGTTTCGTATCCCCTTTCACTCGCTTCCCCGCGCGCGCGTTCACGAGCGCCCCCCCCCCTCTCCCCTCCCCTTTCCCCCTTCGCCTGCTTCCCTCTGTTCTCTCCCGTATTATGTTCCATTGCACAATGGATATTTTCTCACTAATTATTTAAAAACACAGCGTGCGGAATGTGGGACAGAAGGCGACGGCGACGGCAGCGGTCGGTCGCGCCGTCTTTGCGTATCCCCATTCGGGCGGCTTTTGTCGACGTCTCCCATCTTTACTGTCGAGCCTCGGCGGCGTTGCCGCTCCCCCATGACTTCATTAGGAAATAAAGTCGAGCGAGCGCGCTCGCGGTGTTTGTCTTGGAAATTCTCGCGCCGCTGCTCCGTCTTAGACGCGCGTGGCCGCCCCTTGTTAAAGGCGGCCTCTTGTCGCCGAGGAACTAACTGTGTGGGGTGGGGGGGGGGGGGGGTCAGGCTGCAGTAAGAAGAAAGGATAAGCGCCGGGCGGTCACGCGACACGGCGGTCTGTGCCCCGGACACTTTCGGCCGCTTTGAGCCGCCACCTCCGCTCATTCACAAACTAGGTCTCACGTGTGGATTGTTCGTGACGTCATCAGCTCAGCTTCCTCGGCCGACGGGATAAAGACGACTGCGACTACCACCATTCCGATGTTTTACAGGTTGAAGGCAAACGATATTCCACTGATGTCAGGACTCATTTTACCAGCGTAGAAACCGTGCAGCCACAGTCTACGACGAATAGTCTCGAAGCTGTATAAGGCAAAGAAATGACAAATGCAGCGATTCTAGTGCTCCAAGCGACCGCCTTCTAGTAACAGAAGAATGGCACCAAATAAACTAAAAAACTGCTATTTTAATAGTGTTACTTCCTTATTTTTCACACACTAAGGCTGGCCGGGGTGGCCGAGCGGTTCTAGGCGCTACAGTCTGGAACCGCGCGACCGCTACGGTCGCAGGTTCGAATCCTGCCTCGGGAATGGATGTGTGTGATGTCCTTAGTTAGGTTTAAGTAGTTCTAAGTTCTAGGAAACTGATGACCTCAGAAGTTAAGTCCCGTAGTGCTCAGAGCCATTTGAACCATTTGAACACACTAAAAACAAAAAGTTCAAATGGCTCTGAGCACTATGCCCCCTAGACTTAGAACCTGCGACCATAGCAGTCGCGCGGTTCCGGACTGAAGCGCCTAGAACCGCTCGGTCACAGCGGCCGGCGCACACTATAATGGGTGGTGACTTTCTAATACGCTACTGCAAATGTTACTAAATCAATATCCCGCATCACTGCCAAAGTCATCGTATAATAACAAAACCTCGGTGCACTGTGTATGTTCCAAAGAGATATGAAGTGGAACGACCATGTGAAAACTGTGATAGGGAAGGCAAATGATTGACTTCGGTTTAATGGGAGAATTTTAGGAAAGGGCGATTCACCCGTACAGGAGACCGCATATAGGACGCCGGTGCGACCTATTCTTGAATACTGCTCGTGTGTTTGGGATCTGTACTAGGTCGGATTAAGACATCGAAGCAATTCAGAGGCGGTATTACCACCCCTTTTAGTGTGTGCCGGCCGCTGTTGCCAGGCGGTTCTAGGCGCTTCAGTCCGGAACCGCGCAACCGCTACGGACGTAGGTTCGAATCCTGCCTCGGGCATGGATGTGTGTGATGTCCTTAGTTTTAAGTACTTCTAAGTCTAGGGGACGGTGTTACCGGTGGGTCCTAACAACACGCAGATGTGATGGAGACGCTTCGGGAACTCAAATGGGTATCTCTGGGGAGAAGCGACGTTCTATTCGAGAAACACTATTGAGCAAATTTAGAGAACCGGCATTTGAAACTGACTCCCGATCTATTCTACTGCTGCCAATATACATTGCGCTTAGCGGCGACGAAGAGAAGATACGAGAAATTAGGGCTCATACGGTGGCGTATAGACAGTCGTTTTTTCCTCGCTCTACTTGCGAGTGGAACAGGAGGGGAAATGACAAGTAGTGGTACAGAGTGCCCTCCGCCACGCACCGTACGGTGGCTTGCGGAGTATCTATGTAGATGTAGATACCCAGTTCAAGCAGCCGAGTCGCATTCGTATCATCGAAAATTGTGATCGGATAAGTTTAAGTTCAAAAGGACACGATTACGAATATGTTAGTGTATTGGCACGTACCTTCTGATGTTTTGCGCTGATCGTAGTTCGTTCTGGGAGTCTTTTCATTCTTGGACATTAGCAGCTAATTATTTTGTAAAACCCCTGTTGGCCTTCTCTTATTGCTGCTTCTGTGCCTTACTTATACCTCCATCAGTGGTATCCACAGAGAAGGGTGGTTTTTGCTACTTCAGCACTGATAAAGTGCCTCAGTTGGACAATATTCGTTTGGGTGAAACGGATTTGCCTACGGGTTTGTTAGAAATATCAAACAATGATTGCACAGCTTCCACACGAATTTTTTATCTGAATTTGCCTCAAAATGGCGTTCGAAAATTTTAATGCCTTGCACAGAACGGCGTGTTCTTCTTCATAACACAGTCCCTTCTCGTATAAATGTCCAAGATGCTACTCCCGGCGGGTGTAAAATGCATGTGCGCAACGGAAAATATTGAACGTGAAAATGATGATTTGGCCCTGTCTGACTGCCCCCTGAAGCAGATATTAGGATCTATTAATGCTCTTTAACATATAAATTGCAACTTCAACATAAATGAATGATTAAGACAACTAATACTACTGAATGATAAACGTTGTTTCTCATTATACATTTATTACAGATTAAAAAACAACCCTTTATATTACAATTGTCTACATTTCTTGAATAAAAATTTGCTGATCAATTGCCCGACTCGGCCACGCGATCTAACATATATAACGTGAAATGACTAACATCATCTACGTATCAAACACTAGAAGACACTACTTTGAAAGACCTACGGTGGTACGGATCCTTAGTGGAAATAAACTAACGTGATCACATCTATTTAGCTTTATAGCCCTAATAAGCTGAAGCAATTAGCAATATCACCGTATGTATTGCGTCCGGTTCGTTGGAGTGATGGTTCTCGTACACGTCTGCGACGATGGATGAACTCCAGCCACAGAATAAAACTCTTTCAAACAGTAGGACGGGAGAAGGCGGTCCTCTGACTAATATACTCTAATACTGTCTTCTCCTTTCTGTGTTCTACAGACGAGAAACGCGAACCCCCAGCCACAAGGACGGAGTTCAGATAACGTCTCAACATTAGTGTAGGCAGAGGAATTGCTCTCAATTGCTGAACGTTGCGTACTCAAAGATGACTTCCAACCCGGAGGCGAAGTACAGAATCGTATTAGTTTGCAACAGTACAGTGCCTAACCGTTCTAATTATAAACGCTCCTGAGACCAAAGACAGCAAGTCCGCCTGTACCAACAAAGTTGATACTGAGCGACCGTCACACATTGGTGCTAAAAAACGGGAGACCTCTTTCTCTCCACTGCTGGCTCCCCAGCAAAGCTCCGCTCCCCTTCCTCGTAACTGCAGAAGGCGAATCATATTCTCGAAACCCCGGAATATTCTCCCTCTCTACAGATTCTTCCAAACGCCGACAAACCATATTGTAGTCTTTTGTCGTCCAGCGCAGAAAGTTTGCGAGGGAATACCTATACTCGTACAATGGTACGCTTCTGAGTAAAAATCCTTGGAAATTACTCAGCCTATGTGATTTACGAGGATACGCTTCCTCGTGCCTCTCAGCTGTGTCCAAGATTTGCAGAGTTCCCGGTCATCCTTCCGGGCCGGCCGGGGTGTCCGAGCGGTTCTAGGCGCTACACTCTGGATCCGCGCGACCGCTGCGGTCGCAGGTTCGAATCCTGCCTCGGGTATGGATGTGTGTGATGTCCTTAGATTAGTTAGGTTTAAGTAGATCTAAGTTCTATGGGACTGACGACCTCAGAAGTTAGGTCCCATAGTGCTCAGAGCCATTTGAACCAATTTTTATCCTTCCGGTCCCACTAAAAGGGCTGCGACTCTATTGTGCTCCAGTGCTTAGATGCCCCAACGTCCATCTTGCCACTTCCTGTGTTTAAGCAGGACCACCACACCTGTGTGGGACTTCCACCCAGGGCTTGAGTTCCGCCTGCCATTTCATCTCCACTGGCGTTCCAACCTCTACTAGTAAAGGCAATTATTCATTACACCGTTTTTATAATAAAGACACTCCGTCAACTTTAATGCAAAAGCGTTAACATTTATTTACAAGGCGTACGTGACAATGTCAGTCTCTTTTAAATATTCATGTATACGATGTCCAACCTATCAAATGATAACTAATTGTTGTTGTAGGACACGGCAAAGTACGTAGATGAGTGCTTGTAAGGTGCGAAATTATAGCGACCTTACAAATGAGCCATTTCTTGCTGCTGGGGAGTGGAAATGAAATGTTATGCTACGAAAAGAAACAAAATGCACGAATATTTTGCTATAACACATTTTGCACTATCCATATAGTTGGAATAAGGATCACTTCATTTGTATGCAAGTGGTGCACTGCACTTCAAAAGGTTTTCTTGGTTTTAGGAACTTTCCGATGATCTGCTAACTATAATAGTTTTTGGGCAGTTTATACACGGCCATATTGGTTATTTGTAAAAGGAACTACGGTTTTCTTTCGTAAGTAACCACAAAACTGTACGTAAACTTTTTGCAAAATTAAAGTGCGAAACTAAGCATTGAAAAAGTTGTAGACTGATATGCTTATTTCCATTCGGGAAGCGTTTAGACATTTATACACTAGTAACCTCATGAACAGCAGCTTAAAATTTTGTCAGACTAATAAGTCTTTAGGCGGCCGGGGCGGCCGAGTGGTTCTAGGCGCTACAGTGTGGAACCGCGCGACCGCTCCGGTCGCAGGTTCGAATCCTGCCTCGGGCATGGATGTGTGTCATGTCCTTAGATTAGTTAGGTTTAAGTAGTTCTAAGTTCTACGGGACTCATGACGTCAGAAGTTAAGTCCCATAGTGCTCAGAGCCATTTGAACCATTTTTTTAATAAGTCTTAAACATGATCTCGGATGCTTAAAACGTGTAACTAGCCATTGTGAAGTGAGCACTTATTATTCATAACGTTATTCATCTCTCAGCACCCTTTAGAAATCTAAACAGTGATATTTTTGGATTATTTTTCTTATTGTTGCTGCAATTTATAGCAGTAATTGCAGTGTCTGTATTTCAGCGTTTGTGTATTTCGATGGAAATATCTTTCAGACATGTATGTATGTTTGAAGAACATTTGCATCGAACTACACGGACATTGTAATATGCAGACACTGCTGTAACTGTATTTCATGTCGAAGCAAAGGTAAGGTGATGAACAAAGCATTGTATCTCCCTGGGCGGGAATCAAATAACGTGCGAGGAGTATGGGACGCAGATAATGGGAGATATTGAAGTTTGCATCGCTGCTGGAGGCGTGCTGGGATAGTCCATGTGGTTAAGGCGATCGTTCGCGAAAATTGGGAAATCCGGGTTCGAGTTTCACTCCGGCACAAATTTTCACGTGTTTCTAGAAAATGGTACTGCTGACGTACAATCGTATCCGGAGTTTACGAACGCGTCTCATACGGAGAGTTTACGACGTTATAATAAGCTCCGAACTACGGCTTTGTTTGAAACAGTTCTCCACGATTGTCCTTACTGTCCAGGTCTTTTCATCTCTGCTCGACCACAGCGCCGTACACCCATTTGAATCAGAGTACTATAGTGAAGCCTTGGTCTCCCTCGAAGGTTAACCCCCCCCCCCCCTTACCCCTTTCCGCACACTTCCCTCCATTACCAGTTTCACCTTTGATCGATGTCTCAGGTCACGAAGTCTTCGATCAATCTCCTCCATCGTTTTCCAAGTTGTCCCATAAAGCTCTTTTCTCTCTAGCCCGGCACTCTACCTCTTCTTTACACTGCACAAAATGACTAAATGGTCACTTTTTCGAAGCCGTGTAATCGTCTCCCATTGCGACGCAGAAGTTTGAAATTTGGCTCAAAGGTGCCTAAAACCAAACCTCTGTAATGGTGCAGAAGCGAGGCGCCCTTCGGCTCGGCAAAGCTTCGGACTACAAGGTGCCGACACAGCTCAGAAGTTCATGTTGTATATAAGGGGGGTTAATGATGCCCATTGGCACCCAGTTTCACCGCAATTCTGTGCAACGCAACTGTGGACTTGCCACACGATGGGAAGATGTTACACAGCCTGCGATGGAGGTAATAACTGTGCTGTGCCCAGCATTGAAATCAAGCAGATTTCTTATAAGTGGCCGAGGAAAACATGTCAGACACGCTGCCTCTCAGAACCGACTCGAAAAGGCCTCAGGGGGTGGCATAAATTGGGTCCGGGAAACCATCTATTCCGTTGGGGCGTTGATTCCCAAACGTTTCATGATCTAAAACGGCAGTTCACATATCAACGAGCATCAGAACGACGTTCATAACAAACCTTTGACACTGGATGAGAGGGCGTCGTGGGGCTGAACCTGAGCGCACCCCTTTAGAGTTTAGCGCGACCGCAACTTCTGTTCTGGGCTATAAGGAGGAACCACTAGCGGCCGATCAAAATCACTCGAAATTTGAGCGTGTTTTGAAGAAGCAAATGGTGATTATGCTTTTCCAGCCCTCCCATTTTGATCCATCCTGCGACACGATCCGGACGGGGGCGAATGACACATTGACACATACGTGAATGACGTGGCAGAGCGTCCCACTAACAAGGGGAGGCCGCCAATTGTGAAATTCAGATTCGATTCACACTGCACATAATAAAAGCTCATGGCCAGAGGTGTAATGTGGCAAAGCACCAAGATGCACTTCTCAGCCGTTGTCGAGAAAATCGACAGTTAAAAGAAACCGTTGCGGTGAAATACTCTCTACGATTAATAATATTCTACAGCGTCGTGGCGCAGTGGTAAGCGCTCGGATTCGTAATCCGAAAGTCGCCGGATCGAATATCGCGCCGTGCAACTCTTTTTTATTATTTGGTTTTTTGTAATCCAAATGTATATACACACACACGAAATAAATTCAATCCATCGTCCACCACCAATTGTCTTCTCCGATTTTTGCCGATATGATACGATACGCGTGGTATGCATCAAACCGGACGAACGATAGAACAATTTTTCAGAATGTCAATCACGTGTGTTTCCGAACAGATAATTTAAAAAACAATTGTTCTTGTAAAAACGCATCGTTTATCAGATGTGCTCGATGCCGTGCTGTTTTCTGCTTCCCATGTTTCTGTGATAACTATCACTCTGGTTCGTGCGATACTCCAGCTACTTCTGGTCACTAATTGTTAATTATGTGCGAGTGTATACCGAACTTATCAATAAATTGTATCCAATTGAATATTATTTGTGATATTGTGTTTTATTTCAAGTTTTATTTTTCCACGACAAACGACTTTCAACAACTTATTATATGCATAATTGTTGCAACTGATTGCCGAGTGTGTGTGTGTATGTATATACATTTGAATTAAAAAAAAAACAAATAATAAAAAAAAAGTTGCATGGCGCGAGATTCGATCCGGCGACCTTCGGAATACGAACTCGAGCGCTTACCGCCTTGCCACGAGGCTGTAGAAAACTATCAATCGTAGAGAGTATTTCACCGCAACGGTTTCTTTTAACTCGATTTTCTCGACAACGTCTGAGAAGTGCATCTTGGTGCTTTGCCACATTACACCTCTGGCCATGAGCTTTTATTATGCGCAGTTTGAATCGAATCTGAATTTCACAATTGGCGGCCTCCCCTTGTAAGACAAAGCAGTTGAGTAACTCCCTCGGTGCTACCCGTGCACCTTCGTTGAGTACTTTAAAAATGTCCATGTATAGAGAGATTCAAATGGTTCAAATGGCTCTGAGCACTATGGGACGTAACATCTGGGGTCATCAGTCCCCTAGAACTTAGAACTACTTAAACCTAACTAACCTAAGGACATCACACACATCCATGCCCGAGGCAGGATTCGAACCTGCGACCGTAGCAGTCGCTCGGTTCCGGACTGAAGCGCCTAGAACCGCTCGTCCACCGCGGCCGACGTATATAGAGAGCTATTCACTGATTCCTAGGTGCCGGTGCGACAAGCAACCATTTCGACACACCTCAGCTGAGTGACGCTACGTCGTTGAACTGGCGGCTGCTGACTATACGGGAAATCTGATGGGTGTCGAAAGGGATGCCTGTCATGCTGGCGTCCTGGAGTCATCCTCTTTGCAGGGACTTTTCTAAAGTGTTCACACAGGTGGCACTGAAAGTGTTGCTGAATTGGGAGAGGGGGGGGGGGGGTCTTAGAGGGAGGCTTTGCTGTTTTATTTGCGCATGTGTCTGTGTCGCACCCCCCTGTGATCAAGCTGCAGTAGGGCGACAGACAGGAGAGCTGCTTCGGAACACATTCAGATTTCACTGAATGGTTTGGAACAGTCCGTAGCGATTCTTCCCTGTACACCATACCAAACACTGCAGTCGCGCTACAGCCGGCTGGTGTGGCCGAGCGGTTCTAGGCGCTTCAGTCCGGAACCGTTAGTTAGGTTTAAGTAGTTCTAAGTTCTAGGGGACTGATGACCTCAAATGTTAAGTCCCACGGTGCTCAGAGCCATTTGAACCAGTCACGCTACACTCCTAAGAGCCGTGATGACGGTCAGTGCTGTTGCAGGCCCATGACGTTCTTTGAAACACTGCCAACTGTTGTTTTCGGCCACGAAATGTGTGGAAATTAACGCCCCAAGGGAAGAAGTGGTTTCATTGACTAGCTTTAGCCGCCCCCCCCCCCCACCACCACCACCGCCCCTACGATGCCTTTTCGTGCCGGTTCTCAGCGACTGTGTGACTCAAATATTTTCTTCGGTCACCCACAAGAAAACCGGGTGATTTCAAGGATGGGTGTCGCTTTCGGTCCTCCATCGCAGAGGGATCAAGAGGAGGGCTGTAATCTAGGTAAGAGGGGGTGTGACGACCTTCCCATCTTGCGACACGTCAACGGCGGCGTTGGGCAGAAATGTGGTGACGTTCGGTGCTAATATCGTGTCCCTAACCCACCTTATACCTCTACATGAACTCCCGCGCTCTGGCCTTGATTTGGTATGTACTGACACCTTGCTGTCTGAGAGTCGCCGAGCGCGAGAGTGAATTCGCAGGGCGGCAAGCTTTTGCACCATCACAGAGGAATGTTTCTGCCAACTTTGAGCCAAATCTCAAACTTCTGCGTCACATTGGGGGACAATTATGGGATTTCGAAAAAGTGATCCTTTAATCGTCTTGCCAGTGTAGTTACATATACGTCTATACTGCAAGAAATTTTTTTTTAGAAAAGGTTTCCTAGTCACTAAATTATATTCACGGTAGTGAGAGATCTTTCCTTTCCATAGTCAGTTCAAATGTTTCAAATGGTTCTGAGCACTATGCGACTTAACATCTGAGCTCATCGGTCCCCAGTCAGTTCTAAGACTACTTAAACCTAAGTAACCTAAGGACATCACACCCTCCATCTCTACACCCTCCATCTCCTTTCCCAAGGTGGCTTCCGTCAACTCCCCCTCCCTGATGATGCCCTCTCTCCCTCCATTTATCCTTCCTATCAACTCTGATCCTCAATCCCCCTCCTTTCCTCTGTCCTTTCCCTGGGCTCCCTCTTCCCCCCCCCCCTTCCATCCTGTTTTTCTCCCTGCTAAACCTCTCTCTACCTCCCTTCTCCCCCCCAGTCCTTTTGTATTCCCCTCCTCTGCCTACCCCACTCCCTGTCGCGTCTGCCCCCCACCCCTCTTATGGGTCCTCATCCTCCTTCAGCTCCTTTCCCGGCTCCCCCCTTCGCTTTTACTCTCCTTTCCCCCCTTTTTTGTTTTCCCATCTTCTGTCCAGTTTCCCCCCACCTGCTCTCGACTGTGGTGTCACATTTGCCAACTTTTTAGTGCAGTGTTCCAGTGACTTTTCAGTGTTGTTTGTCTTTCTCGTGTTGCGAACAGAAACCATGCTGTCGCTAGGTGTGAATTTTATGTCCTTTGCGAACAGAATCCAGACTGTCGCCGTGTTTTTTTAATTGTCTATTGTTTTCCCTGTCTGCTTCGTATGTATTTTTATTAGCGTCATCATCCCTGTGTTGTTGTTTTAAGTTCCACGATTTCTTTTCGCCTTGTTACTCTCTAAGTCTCCGATTTTATCGCCTGTTTTTTATTATTTGTTCTCTTGATCTTTGTCACAAAATCTGTCGGCTGAAGAGCGGCGTACTAAGCTGCTGCCAGCCCGCCCCCTTCGGAGGAATTGAAATTCAATAAATGAAAAGAAAAAAAAAAGGACATCACACACATACATGCTCGAGGCAGGATTCTAACCTGCGAGCGTAGCAGTCGTGCGTTTCCGGACTGAAGCGCCTAGAACCGCTCGGCCACATCGGCCGGCTCCATAGTGAGTGTATCTTGCATATTCTCTTTACAGCTGCCGTCATTAGTTATTGTACTGGCCATGCAGCAGAACTCGTCAATTACTTTGTGTCACTCAGAATCAACTGATTTAAATCACCACTATTCGTGACACTTTACGTGAATCAACAAAGTGATTGACTGCTAGTAGTTGACAGCCGAGCAACCACTCACAGAACGAATTTGGTCACACTTTCTGTACTGTGCACTTGGCATATCTCTGCTACCTCAGCTGCCGGTTACCAGCCACCTGTGGACGGCATTGCTAGTCTACAAGAAAAGTCTATGTTTTCATCTGTGCTCTGTAACCCTCTGTCAAGTGCATGGCAGGAAGTAAGTCCAATTGTACCAATTATTATGGTTTCTTCCTGTCCCATTCAAGCATGGAGCGCGGGAAGAATGACGGTTTAAATGCTTCTGTGCGCGCTGTAATTATTCTAATCTTGTCCTCTCGATGTTCGCGGGAGCGATACGTAGTGGGTTGTAGTACATTCCTAGAACCATAATTTAAAGCAGATTTTGAAGCTTTGTAAGTAGACTTTCTCGGCATCGTTCCCGTCTATCTTCAGGAGTCTACCAGTTGAGTTTCTTTAGCATTGCTGTGACAGTGTCCCAAGGGTCAAACAAACCCGCAACCATTCGTAGTGCCCTTCTCTGTATACGTTCAGTACTCCCTGTTAGTCCCGTTTGGTATAGATCCGACACGTTCGAACAATCTTTCAGGTTGGGTCGCATTTGTGATATGTATGCAGTCTCCCTTGCAGTCCACCCCCGTTAGATGAGTGGTAAGCGCGGTGGAATGCCACGCCAAGGGGCCAAGGTTCGATTACCGGATGGAGCAGGAGATTTTCTCCGCTCAGGGACTGGGTGTTGTGTTGTCCTCATCATCATTTCATTCCCATCTACGAAGCGCAAGTCGCCCAGTGTGGCGTCAAATGCAATAAGTACTTGCCTACGGTCCACAATGCCGTACGCTTATTTCCATTTTTCCTTTGCAGACTGATAGCAATAAACCGCCACGTGCTTTGACTTGCAATAAACCGCCACCTGCTTTACCTACTGAACCTCCGTGACCGTTCCGTATCATATCACTACGAAGTGTTACACCCAGATTTTTGTAAGAATTGACCGATTCCAATAGTATAGACATGGGCTACCGGTACTACGTTTTTTTTTTTCGTTTTCTGAAGTGCGTAATTTTCCATTTAAAGCAAGTTGCCTATCTTTTCAGTGCCTCTAAATCTTATCAAGATTCGACCGAATGTTTACGCAGCTTTTTTCAGACAGTATTTAATTATCAGTAATTGCATCGTCTGCGAAAAGTCTGAGGTTACTATTAATAGTGTCAGCAAGGTCATCAATATAAAATATGAACAGCACGGTTCCTAACACACTTCCGGTGGATACACTTGAAGTAAATTCTACATCTGGCGATGACAATCCATCCGATATAGCATGCTGTGTCTCCCCAAGTAATCCTAAATCCAGCCACAAACCTCGCGTAATACCCCGTATGTTCTTTTTGAGTCATCAGTCTTCTGACTGGTTGATGCTGTTTGCCACTAACTCCTCTCCTCTCCTCTTCATCTCAGAGCGGCACCCGCGCACTACGGCCTCAGTTACTTGTCGGATGTATTCCAACCTCTGTTCAAATGGTGCAAATGGCTCTGAGCACTATGGGACTTAACTTCTGAGGTCATCAGTCCCCTAGAACTTAGAACTACTTAAACCTAACTAACCTAAGGACATCACACACATCCACGTCCCAGGCAGGATTCGAACCTGCGAACGTAGCAGTCGCGCGGTTCCAAACTGTAGCACCTAGAACCGCTCGGCCACTCCGGCCGGCCTCCAACCTCTGTCTTCCCCTACTATGTTACTACCGACAGTAAGCACACGTACTTTTCTGAGTCAAATCCTTTTCAGGAATCATGAAATGCTGCATCTGTTGAACTGCGTCGATACATCGCTATCAGTATATATGACAAAAGTGCGAGTTTTATGTCACGTTTTCGGAATCCATGCTGCTTTGCATGGAGAAAGTAATTCTGTTTGAAATACCTCATTATGTTTGAGCCTGAATATACTCTAATATTTTACAACAGATGAGTGTCAAGAATATAGAACGCTAAATTTGTGGTTACTTCTGCTACCATTTTGGAAGTTTTTTGTAGATGTTTGTGACCAATGTGTTGTTCCAACTACTGGGCACGATCTTTTGTTCTAGGGACCTGCGATGTATTGTAATTAAAAGGGGGACTATCTCAGCAACAAATTCAGTATATAATCTGATAGCGATTTGTTCCCTGTAGCTTGGTTCATTTTGACGATTTCAGCTGTTTTTCAACGCTGCCAATACTAATACCCATTTCACTCATCTTTGTGGCGGTACGAGGATTACATTAGAACAGTTCTCCTGGTTATCGTTTGTAAAGCAGAGTTTATGTGCTTTGTTTCTCAGAGCGGTATGTTTCTTTTACGGAGTGTGTGAAGGTAACTGAGAAATAGATTAGGAAAGTGATAAGACTGTTCTGATCGTGTAAAGCGAATCAGTATTACAAGTTAACGGGGAACGTATGAACGCGTTGAATACTGAACTTCACAGCTGCCGCTAAGGAAGTCGTATCGTGCTGGGGCGTAACGGCGAACTGACGACATCCTCCCCCTTCCCTTCCTCTGTTTTTCATGCCCAACTGCCAATCACTCTCTTATTCTGCTCCAGGCACAGTTTTACTGCTGTAAAAGTTCATCTTATCTCTTTTCCGTTCAACTGATCTTAAAAGTCCTTTGTTACCGCTGACTGAACTGCTACGCTATCGGAAAACCTGAAAGTTTTTCGTTTATTCTTCCTAAACTTTAATTCTTTTTCAGAATGTCTGCTTAGTCAAAGCACAGAGATAAAGGCTCGTACAGCCGTGCGGCGGCTTCCTCTGAAAAGTGCTGGAAGCTACGAGACCAGGTGAGGAAGTAAGTACAAACTTTTCGGCCGATGAACTGACAGTTCTGTAGAAATTTAGCTTCCCTGCCGCGACAGAGATATTAATACTGTCAGTTCATTGCCCGAACGGCTTATGTTTACTTTCCCAAGGGGCCTCGCAGCAGCTTCCAGTAGTTTTCAAAGTGAGCCGCACTGCTGTGTTGTCGCTTTGCCGGTGGCGGCCAGCCTTTCCGGTGTTCCGAGGTCGCTTACATCTACCTCCTAGCCGTCTCTACGATGTATTTTCCCTTACGTCAAAGCCGTAACCTCACAAGGCGATGCCAGTTTATCTGTAAAGAGGCCACTGCCGATTCCGTATCCCGTCCTCTCCTGACCAGAGTTTCTGCTCCGACTCTAATGTCCTCGACGTAGTCGACCGGTTACAACTTATTAACTACACTCGTCTTTCTATGTCGCTGTTGTTACTTGGTACTCAGGTAGGCATCCAAGTTTTTATCTAAGTTTTTCCATGATTTCTTATATATTCAAAACAATCGATAAGTTCATGTACCATATTACTGATCTCCTGGAGAAATAAATAAATGTTACCAATCGCTGAGTTCTCAGTGTCTCGGTGATGGAATGGTCTGCATTAAGATTCAGACCCTCCGCAGCGCCTGATTAGGCCGTCGACGTAGTTGAAGCCTTGCATCATTTGGAAAAGTGTTAAGAAGGAGATGTGTCAGAAAAAACAGTTCCTTAGTCGTTTGGCCCATTGGTGACTTACAGCTTTACGTGCCACAGTGAGGAATGGTGTTTTGTTGAGTTGCTCGCAGCTACCTTCGCGGTATCCACTCCGAAACTCGCTGAGATGCATCTGCGTCCACTGAATGCAAAAGTGACAGGGAGTGGTGCTCATTTCCGGTCCCTGTCCGTTAGCATCTTTCCTCGATCACTTTTCCTATGCCATAACACACGGCTGCGGATGGTGCACCGTTTCTTGTAGACATGTTGGACAGTAAGCGGCGGTTGACCATCAAAACGGGTATCTTCATTTACGTTGTTGCCATGGGCACGTTGTAAACACTACACGCTCCTCACTCAGGCCAGCCAACTAGAATACACATGTGAGGACTTAAACAGCGCGATTAGGAAAGAAACAGCATGGAAAGAGTACTCCATCTCCAGGAGCCTGCACTTATAGAAATGAACGACAAAATAAACGTGACACGAGACCCAGGATACAAGAAACAGACAATCAACATCCAGAATGGGATTTCTCATTTTGGAAACATCCCCCACTCTTTAGCTAAGCCATGTCTCCGCAATATCCTTTCCTTCAGGAGTGCTAGTTCTGCAGGGTTCGTAAGAGAGCTTCTGTAAAGTTTGGAAGGTAGGAGACGAGGTACTGGCAGAAGTAAAGCTGTGAGGACGGGGCGTGAGTCGTGCTTGGGTAACTCAGTTGGTAGAGCACTTGCCCGCGAAAGGCAAATGTCCCGAGTTCGAGGCTCGGTCCGGCACACAGTTTTAATTTGCGAGGAAGTTTCAAACAATCAACATAACAGACACCTTAGAGGAAGATGGCGAAAGTGATACAAGCAACAATACATACGATGATGACGATAACGTTCTTGACAAAATCACCTACCATAGAAGACGTGACAGTTTACTGTTCCTGATGTAGTGCAAAATCCTCCCTCTCGTCTCCCAGTTGGTAGACTTTGCTGTTGGCAATGTACAACTCACCTCTAATCTTTTGTGTAATCTTTAAACTTCCTTCAGTTTCAATAAATAATTTCAAGTATCAAATTGACAATGGATATACGACGGCTGTTCAATAAAGAATGATCATAACTTTTTATGGTCATAATTTCTCACGCTAAAATTTAATCTTATGATATTATGTTAGCTTAATGTGCAACAAACACGCCGTAGTAGTTCCATTGTTGGGACTCTACATCTACATCTACATTAATACTCCGCAAGCCACCTAACGGTGTGTGGCGGAGGCACTTTATGTGCCACTGTCATTACCTCCCTTTCCTGTTCCAGTCGCGTATGGTTCGCGGGAAGAACGACTGCCGGAAAGCCTCCGTGCGCGCTCGAATCTCTCTAATTTTACATTCGTGATCTCCTCGGGAGGTATAAGTAGGGGGAAGCAATATATTCGATACCTCATCCAGAAGCGCACCCTCTCGAAACCTGGACAGCAAGCTACACCGCGGTGCAGAGCGCCTCTCTTGCAGTCTGCCACTGGAGTTTGCTAACCATCTCCGTAACGCTATAACTCCTGGTTCCCGCCTGTGAGAGGGAGGCAATGTCAGACATGTTCAGTATCGCCTACCGCTGCAATGGAGGTAACACGCGAGGAAAAATATGCGGCTTTGAAATTCTGCTTTCGTCTCAACAAATCTTCAGCTGAGAGCTGTACAATGTTACAGGGGGCCTATGGAGAGTCTGTTCTTCCCTACAGCACAGCTCGAAGGTGGTTTAAGATGTTTAAAGAGGGGAGACCACAAATTTCTAAGGAAGATGGAGCCGGTGCTCCTGTTACTGCTCTTACGGAAGAAAGCATCAACACTGCTGCTGTCATTGTAAGAGAGGATCGACGAATTACCTTCAGATCACTTTCTGAAATACTGAACATTTCATTGGGTGCCACCCACTCGTTGGTGACAGAAAAATTACACGTGACACGTGTTTGTGCGCGATGGGTTTCAAGACTGTTGATTGCCGAAGAAAAGGACATTCGCGTGCAGGTCTGCATGCAGTTAAAGTTGATATTAGAGGAAGATCCGGAGTTTCTTTCAAATGTAATCACTGCTGATAAAACTTGGGTACATCATTTTGATCCTGAGAGCGAACAGCAAAGCTCAGTGTGGAAATCTCCTTCATCACCAACCCCCAAAGAAGCAAAAGTGGTGGCTTCTGCTGGGAAAGTTATGGTCATATTATTCTTTGATATTCATGGAATGGTGTATCAGCATGTTGTACCTACACGCGCATCAGTAACTGGACAATGCTACAGGGATCTCGTTAAAACATTACAAGTCCATATCAGGCGGAAAAGACCACATTTCCGCTGGATGCTGGACCACGATAATGCGCGGCCGCATATTGCCAACGATGTTGCTGAATATCTTGCAAAAATCAACGTGAAGTGCGTCTTCACCCTCCCTATAGTCCGGATTTAGGCCCATGTGATTTTTTCCTATTCCCTAGCATGAAGAAACGCCTTCGTGGGAGGCATTATGAATCGTCGGAAGCAGTGGTGAAGGCTGCGGAGGCGATTTTGAAGGACCTCTCAAAAAATGATTTCCAGCATGTATTTGAAGACTGGCAGAAAAGCTGGGACAAGTGCATCGCATTCATGGGAAAGACTTCTTTGAGAAGGACCATCAAAATTATGAAGGTGAGTAAAGAAATGTTGTCAAAAAATTATGATCATTCTTTATTGAACAGCCCTCGTAATTTATAGTTTATACTTTATTTCAATAATAAAAGAAAGAGCTGCAGAGGAAAAGAAAATAATAACACCACAAAAAAATTTAAGAGGTGGGGCAACGGCAATGTTGCGCCAGGTACCGGAACCGCGAGGTCCTCAAGCCCATGAAAGAGGACATACTGGGTGTAGACCCTCACGTGAAGGCCCGATGCAATACCAGGGCTTTCCCTTCCGGTCTTGGACGATGGCAGGCAGTCATCTTGTCCTTTCTTTCTCAGCTTCTACAATTTTCGTCTAAATTTCTACCAATTTTATTTAACATCTTCTTTTTCCTTTAACTAATTTCATTTTCTTTGCAACTCATTTTTTATTATTTTCATTTTTTACTAGTCAAAACAATATTTCTTTGTAACGTGGAACAATTTACGCTAATATATGAAAAACTGTAAAATATTCGGCGACAGGTCTTTAAATCCATACATACAATAAAAATGGATGTACGTACACAAGACCTACTCGGAAAGTAAGTTCGGATCGGTCACGAAATGGAATCCACTGTGAAAATCAAAAATGTTTTATTGGCAATAGTGAGCTATATCTTACAGCTACTTCTCCACATAGTCAGCGCTCCGACTTAGACATTTATCGTAGCGTTGTACCACCTTTCCAGTACCCTCGTCATAGAAGCCAGCCGCCTGTGCTTTCCGCCAATTCTCAACGCTCGTCCACAGCTCCTTGTCTGCGCCAGAACGTTCTCTTCATAGCCAGCGGTTCACGTGAGAAGAGATGAATCTCAGGACGAGCCAATTACGGGCTGTGTTGTGTGTGTGTCGAATACTTTCCACCAAAAAGGCTGCAGAAGCATCTTCATTGCCCCTGTAGAGTGCGGCCGCGAAGTATCATGAAAAACGAAACGCGTGACAGTTATGTTATGTGGACTGCATGACATCAAGCGAAATCTCTCACCAGGCCCTCACACTTGGCGGGAGACACTATTTTCTAGCCATCTTTCGTGTACTCCTGTGCACTTATAATTGTAAAGAGCAACGTGCCGCGATCAGTGGACATACTAGAGACATTGCCCAACACATCTGTGCAAAATTTCATCGGATTTTCAGAGTGGTTTCAATTTTGCGACCGATCGGAACATACTTCGCGAGTAGCCCTCGCATATGTATGTGTGTATGTACATATGTACGTTCTACATCTCCTCCTAAACTACTGCATCGAATTCAACCAAACCTGGTACACATATCACTTATTATCTGGAAAGGATCGCAGTGTGTGTAAGAACCACCTATCTATTGAAGTGGCGGTGGTGAGGGTGAAAAAGCACGGTAGCTCAGGACACAAGATTAAACATATTTTACTCACCTAGTATTTGAGAATGATAGCAGTCGGAGACTGGAAACAAACTTCACACATAATTTTATACTTTTAAGTAACTTTTTCTCGCTGACCAGAAACTTTATCACTTACTACATTTTCTGTATTTATGCAGTAAAACTGCCGCATCAGGCATGACGTTTTAATTTATTACTTCTTTACTACTACGTGTATTCTTGATACGTTTTGGAGCCGCTATTGACATATGCCAGTGAATGTGTCAGGAAAATCATATAATTGTCCAACACGTAGTTCAGGAGAGATGACATTATAAGCACTGAGGTGTGTGAAGAGCTGCCGCAATATCTTGTTGTTGTTGTTGTTGTTGTGGTCTTCAGTCCAGAGACTGGTTTGATGCAGCTCTCCATGCTACTCTATCCTGTGCAAGCTTCATCATCTCCCAGTACCTACTGCAACCTACATCCTTCTGAATCTGTTTAGTGTATTCATCTCTTGGTCTCCCTCTACGATTTTTACCCCTAATGCTGCCCTCCAATACTAAATTGGTGATCCCTTCATGCCTCAGAACTTGTCCTACCAACCGATCCCTTCTTCTTCTTGTGCCACAAACTTCTGTTCTCTCCAATCCTGTTCAATACCTCCTCATTAGTTATGTGATCTAGCCATAAAAACTTGAGCATTCTTCTGTAGCACCACATTTCGAAAGCTTCTGTTTTCTTCTTGTCCAAACAATTTATCGTCCATGTTTCACTTCCATGCATGGCGCCACTCCATACAAATACGTTCAGAAACGACTTCCTGACACTTAAATCTATACTCGCTGATAACAAATTTCTCTTCTTCAGAAACACTTTCCTTGCCATTGCCAGTCTACATTTTACATCCTCTCTACTTCGACCATCATCAGTTATTTTGCTCCCCAAGTAGCAAAACTCCTTGACTACTTTAAGTGTCTCATTTCCTAATCTAATTCCCTCAGCATCACTCCACTTAATTCGACTACATTCCATTATCCTCGTTTTGCTTTTGTTGATGTTCATCTTATATCCTCCTTTCAAGATATTGTCCATTCCGTTCATCTGCTCTTCCAAGTCCTTTGCTGTCTCTGACAGAATTATAATGTCATCGGTGAACCTCAAAGGTTTTATTTCTTCTCCATGGATTTTAATTCCTACTCCGAATTTTTCCTTTCTTTCCTTTACTGCTTGCTCAATATACAGATTGAATAACATCGGGGATGGGCTACAACCCTGTCTCACGCCCTTCCCAACCACTGCTTCCCTTTCATGTCCCTCGACTCTTATAGCTGCCTTCTGGTTTCTGTACAAATTGTAAATAGCCTTTCGCTCCCTGTATTTTACCCTGCCACCTTTAGAATTTGAAAGAGAGTACTCCAGTCAACATTGTCAAAAGCTTTCTCTAAGTCTACAAATGCTAGAATCGTAGGGTCAGTATAGCCTCACGTGTTCCAACATTTCTACGGAATCGAAACTGATCTTCCCCGAGGTCGGCTTCTACCAGTTTTTCCATTCGTCTGTAAAGAATTCGCGTTAGAATTTTGCGGCCGTGACTTATTAAACTGATAGTTCGGTAATTTTCGCATCTGTCAACACCTGCTTTCTTTGGGATTGGAATTATTATATTCTTCTTGAAGTCTGAGGGTATTTCGCCTGTCTCATACATCTTGCTCACCAGATGGTAGCGTTTTGTCAGGACTGGCTATCCTAAGGTTGTCAGTAGTTCTCTCTTGGCAAAACTTTCAGCACACAGTATCCACATATGACGCTGAATGAATGTACAAAAATATGTCACTGTACGACACATAGTTCACGGGATATGACCTTAAATACTGAGATGCGTGAAAAACTGCGGCATCATTTAGGACGTTTAAATATATTATTTCTTAACTACTATCTCTATTCACAAGCCATCCCCCGGACAGTAGCCACATATGACACTGGATATGATAAACCTGCAACTTTGTCATTGTACTGCGCATATTCCAAGAGATAAGACATCATAAACATTAAGCCACGTGAAAATGAAATTGCAGGGGGAAATTAGCTAGAGGTATAGATGAAATATGTGTACAAATACGTGTGAAATATGTCTGACATGTGCGTACGCGGGCATAGCCACGGGTAAGAAGCTCATACTAAGCCCGTGGAAGAATTCCAAGCAAATCTAGTACACACATTAGTTACGATCTGGAAGGAAATTGGGGGTAAAAAACACCAGCATCCTATTGGGGTGAACGTGATAACGTGGATAGAGAGTTTGGGGGGGGGGGTGAGAAATGGATAAACAGCGAGGGTGAAGGAGGAGATGGATAAACATAATGTGGAAGAGGAGATCGGCGGAGAGGAGAAGAGATGGACAGAGAAAGGGAAGAGGAAGAAATAGGTAGAGGCAGTGGAAGGAAGGGATAGACAGGGAGAGGGGGGAGGAGGAGATGATAGAGAGGGGGTGAAGGATGAGTTGGACAGAGAGAAGGTGGAGGATGAGATGGACTGAGAGAAGGTGAAGGGTGAGATGGACAAGAGAAGGTGAAGGATAACATGGACAGAGAGAAGGTGAAGGGTAACATGGACAGAGAGAGGGGGAAGTGGGAGGTGAACTGAAACTTCCTGGCAGATTAAAACTATATGCCGAACCGAGACTCGAACTCGGGACCTTTGCCTTTCGCGGGCAAGTGCTCTACGAGATACTGGCAGAAGTAAAGCTGTGAGGACGGGGCGTGAGTCGTGTTTGGGTAGCTCAGGTGGTAGAGCACACAGTTTTAATCTGCCAGGAAGTTTCATATCAGCGCACACTCCGCTGCAGAGTGAAAATCTCATTCAGGAGGTGAACTAATTGAAGGTTGGAATAAAACCACAGGCGACGCCGGGTACTGAGGATATGCAGTAAATGAAATGAATTGTAATGAATGAATGACGTAGCACGTCTACACGAGATAGCTCGTTTCTGGCACTTTGACACGTCTCCATGTGGACCTGTTCTACTGTGCTGATTCCGTACAACCGACTGGTATATACTGGGTGACGTGTGAGTAATGGTCAGTACTGCGGCGTATGACAGGAACGATCATTCGAAGCAAAACAGTTTAGTTGACGTTGGGTTTTAAAATGTACCTCAAGAGCTATCAGAACTTCATCATCGTTGGTGTGAAACAATATCTCTTCTAGAATGAGATTTTCACTCTGCAGCGGAGTGTGCGCTGATATGAAACTTCCTGGGATATTAAAACTGTGTGCCGGACCGAGACTCGAACTCGGGTCTTTGCCTTTAGCGGGTAAGTGCTCTACCAACTGAGCTACTCAAACACGACTCACGCCCCGTCCTCACAGCTGTACTTCTGCCAGTATCTCGTCTCCTACCCTCCAAACTTTACAGAAGCTCTCCTGCGAACCCTGCAGAACTAGCACTCCTGAAAGAAAGGATATTGCGGAGACATGGCTTAGCCACAGCCTGGGGGATGTTTCCAGAATGAGATTTTCACTCCTGGCAGATTAAAACTGTGTGCCGGACCGAGACTCGAACTCCGGACCTTTGCCTTTCGCGGGCAAGTGCTCTACCAACTGAACTACCCAAGCACGACTCACGCCCCGTTTGGAAGGTAGGAGACGAGATACTGGCAGAAGTAAAGCTGTGAGGACGGGGCGTGAGTCGTGCTTGGGTAGCTCAGTTGTTAGAGCACTTGCCCGCGAAAGGCAAAGGTCCCGAGTTCGAGTCTCGGTCCGGCACACAGTTTTAATCTGCCAGGACGTTTAATATCTCTTCTACTGCAAGATCTTAGCTTTCCATATTTTGACAGGTGGCAGAGTTAATCAAAACAAGGAAAATGTACAATAAATATGAGTTCCAAGTGCATACCTAAAGAGCTTCGAGACTTCATCTTCACTACTATGAAACACATTTCCTGTAGTGAACTAGTGCTGATAATAGTGTAGGCACATTTGGTCGTGTACTGTCTGAAGCTGGGGGGACAGTAAAGTTGGTGCCTGGGCCTCATAATCGCCGTGTCGGGACAGTTTTCGAGTGGTGCCGGACATCTGTGTGACAGCGCGGGTCGCAGCTGATAGAGGGCGGCAGCGGCCCGCTGTTGCGGGGGCGGCCGAACGGAACAGGTAGCGGCCGTATTGATGGCCGGCGGCTGCCGGCTGGCGGTCACATGGCCCAGCGCGCCTCTAATTAGGCCGCATGCCGGGCGCCGCGGCTCGGGAATTCTAACGAGCAGCGGGCAGCCGGCAGGCAGCGATAGCCGCGGGCCCGCACCGCAGATAACTGCCGCCGCGCGACGCCACCTACCCCTTGCTCGCCCCCAGGAATGTCGCCTTATCGCGATAAGCGCCTGCCCCCAGTCCCGTGTGTTTCTCCCCCGAATAATTGGAGCGACTCGATTGATCGAGGAGGTTTTGGCCAGTAAAACTGGGAGAGAACGTCGCTCCCGCGCGGTCGCCCTTCCTCCCTAGCGCACATCCTGCCGCGGGGTAGTCGGCTTTTTGTGGCTGCACGTGCTCCGCGGAGGGATGAAAGGGGGAGCAGGTACGCTAAGAGCGCGCCCTTATCGCTGTGTCCGTCGGCGCCGGAATTAGGGTGACGAGGGGGGTAGTAATATAAATGGCGAGCTCCCGTGGCGCCCACTCGCCGCTCGAGCGCTCCCAGCCTCCACGTGTTCTTCCCTCGGCAGCCAGACTGCTGTACCGCCAGAGTGCATTTCCGAGTCTACTACGGATACTGAATAGTTCATGCTGTCACCCGGGAAAAAACAGCTGTGGACAACATGGGTGCCGCAATCGTATTTATACTTCTCTATTTTGTCGCCTCACTTGATGGTCCTACTCGTCCTCTCACGCGACCCTCGGTGTCTTCTGGAAGACCATTCACCTTTGATGAGCCACTCTTCCGGATCGTTATGTCGGGACTGAGGTAGGGGCGGGGCGAGTGGGGGGGGGAGGCAGGGGCGGCGGATGACGGTTCACACTCATTAAGGTGACCTATTGGCATAATATCGCAACTCAGTCGTAAACTTTGTTCAAATGGCTCTGAGCACTATGGGACTTAAAACCTGAGGTCATCAGTTCCATGGAACTTAGAAAACACCAGCGGGATAACGTGGATAGAGAAGGCGGGGGGGGGGGGGCAGAAATGGACAGACATCGAGGCTGAAGGGGGAGATGGATAAACATAATGTGGAAGAGGAGATGGGCGCAGAAGGGAAGAAGGAAATGGACAGAGAGAGGCCGGCCGGGGTGGCCGAGCGGTTCTAGGCGCTAAAGTCGCAGGTTCGAATCCTGCATCGGGCATGGATGTGTGTGATGTCCTTAGGTTAGTTAGGTTTAAGTAGTTCTAAGTTCTAGGGGACTGATGACCTCAGAAGTTAAGTCACATAGTGCTCAGAGCCATTTGACAGAGAGAGGAGAGTGGAGGAGATGGATAGAGAAAGGAAAGGGGAATAAACAGGTAGAGACAGTGGGAGGAAGGGATAGACAGGGAGAGGGGAGGAGGAGGAGATGGATAGAGAGGGGGTGAAGGATGAGATGGACGGGGAGAAGGTGGAGATGGACAGAGAGAAGGTGAAGGATAACATTGACAGAGAGAGGGAGAAGTAGGAGGTGAACTAATTGAAAGTTGGAAAGAATACACAGGCGACGCCGGGTACTCAGGAGTATGCAATAAATGAAATGAATTGTAATGAATGAGTGTCGTAGCGCGTCTACACAAGGTAGCTCGTTTCTGGCACTTTGTCACATCCATGCCCGAGGCAGGATTCGAACCTGCGACCGTAGCGGTCGCGCGGTCCCAGACTGTAGCGCATAGATCCGCTCGGTCACCGTAAACTTTGTCTGTGAAATAGTTTTATATACATATACTTGCCATTTGTTTGCACCCAATGCCCATTCTCGCTTCTCAACCTCCATAGTTTATATGAACATGGCATCTCTTCTTTCGGCGGATTGTCTGCCGCGAGTAATGGGTATAATGGCAGAGCCAATACGAATGTAGTGTGTGGACTATAAGTTGAGAATGGGGGTCTCACGGGGAGCATCCCGGCGATAAATCCCTGCAGCCGCGCTCTTCTCTGTGCCCTTGATGGCTCAGATGGACACCGGCACGGTAGCTCAGCATGTTCGGTCAGAAGGCTGCGTGCTCTCTGTGATAAGAAATACTGAGTCAAGGAATGACCAACTTGAACGGATGTCTTGTGACGTCCGCCCAGACCAAACGCAACGCCGGTATACCGGCAAAAAAGATGGATAGAGCGTCTGCCATGTAAGCAGGAGACCCCGGGTTCGATTCGCGGTCGGGGCACACATTTTCAACTGTCCCCGTTGATGTATATCAACGCCTGTCAGCAGCTAATGTTATTGATTTAATTTTAATTCCATAGTTTATGTCCTTTCAAATCGACTGAGACTACATATTGACTGTTACCAATCTCAATTTATTTTAGTTTCACTAAACGTTTCCTACGTTTAAACCTGCAACAGGTGCGCTTGTGTGAATTAATACATGTGTATGCTGTGTGTACGATTCTGAGTCAACCTGTCGCATTCTCTGGTGATCACAAACTCTGAAACGTGAACAATTATACATAAGACTGTGCTTATCCTGATATGAAACGTCCCCTTTGAACAATTATACAAGACTGTGCTTTAACTGACACACAATATTTTTTAGCGCAACGCAATCTGACTTTCAAAAATCCCTACAAAAGAATGGCCCTGACTAACATTAAACTATACCTTTCAGAAATCACTTACCTCACAAAACTCTTCATTACTCGAACTACTGCAATACAGTGAGCGCCACTACTGCCAGCTAAATAAAAGATTCAAACTACGGAAGGCACTAACTACTGATAGGGATAGTTAGCAAATGAAAGATTTTAATAGAGAACAAACAATGTATTTACCTTAATAGTCATAATATATATAGCAGTTCATGACAAATTACAAAACTCCGCCATCTCTCTCCCCACATCCACCACTGCTGGCGGCTCACCTCCAACTGCGCAACGCTATGCGCTGTTCACATCCAGCTGCCGCTGCCCAACACTACAATGGCAGACAACAATGCAAACTAGCCACAGACTGCACACAGCACAGCCAGTGATTCTCACACAGAGTGCTACGTGGCGTTACAAATAAGAAAACCTAAACAGCCTACTTACATAGCCCCCATACTCCCCACAAAAAATTTTACAAATTGTTTTGGGCAGTGGCCACTAATGATTTGATAAAATTTTTTTTATAATTACAATAACAAAGATATCAAATGCACACACTTATTGATACAATGTTGGTCAAAAGCTAAAATTTTCTCACAGTCTATAAAGACAGTCCTGATTCATCACAGTAAAATTACAGTGTTTTTTTTTTTTTTTTTTTTCAAAGTCTGAACAGTAAAAGAGAATGCACACAGAAGTAGTGGATTTCCATGCAGTCTTGAAGAAGTAGTGTCCTTCCAACGGAAAGACAGTGCTGACTCTTGACATGCAGACAAGTAATGGGCCACAACAGAGCAAACCCACAGCAGAGTCATTCGAAGTTTTGAAGAATATTGGTAGGTAGGTCATCACAGAGTAGACCCACTGTAGTCCTGGTAGAGAGTATGGTATTGGTGGGTCACCAGAGGTGCAGACCCACTGCGGTCCTTGTAGAAATAATGGTATTTGTGGGCCATCAAAGATGCAGACTCACTGTAGTCCTTGTAGAAATAATGGTATTGGTGAGTCAGCAAGGGTGTAGACCCACTGTAGTCCTTCTAGAAATAATGGTATTGGTGGGTCATCAAAGATGCAGACCCACTGTAGTCCTTGTAGAGATGGCCAGCAGCCTTCTGTCGTGACTGTGCAGGTGCACAATCACCATTGAAGAGTCTTGCGGATAATATAGCAAGTCCATAACCACCACTTGTGCACTCACAAAGTTTTTGGAATTGTCCTTAGAACCAGCAATGCTGTTACCCAGTCCCTTGCAGAATTATTAACATACATGCAAACACACACAGTCCCTACTTCTCACATATTGTCCATATACTATGACCAACAGAAACGTGTGCAGTGAAATCTAACTTACAAGTTACTTAATTTGATGAACTGGTGTCAATTACAATTTTATAACATAAGAATATAATAACAAAGGTACAAAATACTTCATTAAAAACATAATAATACAGATAACATATGTAGTACAGGCTTTACAAAAGAATCGAAATAATATATACCTCAGTGTTACAGGAATTATGACATGAGTACATACATAAAAGATCAGAATAATTTTTGAAACATCAACTTCACACATGAACATTAAAACAAAACAGAACAAATAATGTTTAAACATCTTTACAAAGTAAATGACATAGTATTAGAAAAATTCTACAACGTAAATCGTATTTGCCAAAAACATAAAGACAGGAAAAACACAAATACACAAGAGTACACACACATATAGCGGAATAATACAAAAGGAAAGGATAGGGTTTGTTTTACTGCAGTATTTTGCAAACAAAACTTCCTTTACTTCTTGGAGATCTCCCTTCATTCATCATTATTTTCAAAAAGTCCTATCTATACCTGCTTTATGTATTCTATTCATATTTCTTTCAATATAATTATTTCTCAGTGTACAATACTCATTTTGGCCCAAATCTTTTTCATATAACTTCGCAACGCATTCTTTACCTATTCTCCATAGTCAATTTCTTATATAGTCTACCCCTCTTAAGCTAACTTAAATCTACTGAGCTCAGATGCTAAACTAAGGGACGAGGCAATGCAGCAGCACAAAACAATTAACGCAAACAGCAATGAAAAAAAATGGAAATTTGCAAAGCAAGCTTCAGTAAATCTAAATTACCAAGCAATTCAACATTACAACTAATATGAGGCGATGCGCAGCAAACAATAATAATAAATCTGGCTTAGCAGAGTAACACAAATTGAAATTCAGTAGCACTATGCCTGGCAACCAACAACAGAAAATGAAATAACTTATACCTAAACATGACAAAGTTCGAGCAGAAAAAATAGTACACAAAAAATGGCCATCTCTAATACCTATGTCACATCTTAATACTAGAGTGATGCATCACAATTTATTCTACAAAAGAAATTACCAAGTACTTGAAAAGAAAATTATGAATGCAGTTCCTGTGAAGGTAAATGTCGTTTTGTGCTCCCTCATTTTTTTGAAAAAAATTATTATTTACTCGATCTGTAGACAGAAAATATTTATATTAGTACATCTATAAAATTGTATTTTAACCAATGCTGCAGTGCAGCTAGAAACTAGATATCAAATGACATAAGCAACTATGTACAAAGTAAAGCATAAGAACATCATTCAGTAGTCATGAGGCATTTCATAAGTTAGTAGAAAAATCTCTCAACTAGAAAGACAGTAGTCATAGTCAGGTGTATAGACATAAAAATATTTCTCGTCATTTCATTAGGCATTTCAGTAAATACCATAAATTAAGAGCTCCACAGTGTTATCACATGTTTCCAAGTTTGAGCGTGTCGTACTTGCGATGCTTTCTACAAAAGAATGTCAATAGCGAGGATAATGGCCTCCCTTTTTTTTTTTTTTTTCACCTGTGCCTCTGAAAGGCTTTTTTCCAGGCGTCAGTCGCGCAGCTGCCCACGTAATGCGTCGTGCCCACGATGCATTACGTGAAGGTCACTTTCTTGCCGAAATATTTACGACACCAGTTTCTGCTACAGTGACAGTCTCATATAAAAATATTTCACAGGTCGAGAATTTGCGTTGCAAATGTGTAGAAACAAAATCCAATGAATATAACAGTGTTCAAAAAGTTTTCGTCGGCATTGTGATACATTCACGCATTTACACACATTTCATAACTTTTAAAGTACGATTCTTGGTTTCCAACATCCTTTTTCACAAACCAGAGTCCCTAACCACTACTCATTATTCCTTACCTTATTCGTCGACACTTCTTCAATATTTCATCATTACAGATATGTAGCATAATCGAATTCCTCATATAGCATCAGTTTATTGCTCATAGACATACCTCAACAACATAATACACATCATCATCGTAATAATAACATCATAAAACCTCAGCCACATCTCAAAATCGTCGTAGCTTCCTCCAATAATTTCAAAATCTAAAAAAATTCTCTGCTCATGTCAAAAGTGTCATCTGCCTCAAACGCACTATAAAAATCATGATCCCATACCAAATACATCATTCAAAGCTCTCATAGTATCACAATGGTTCCAAGAAATTATGAACAGTTTACAAAGTACAGACAAAATACAGTTTCATAAGTGTGAAGTTATCCAACTGTGTAATTGTGTAAACATCTGTCACTGATGTAGTAAAAAAAATGTTTATCTCTCAGTTAAATGATCAGATAGCTGTGTAATTTGTGTGTTACAGAAATATGGTACCGATGTGTAAAGTTGTATAAGCAAATACCATATTGGCTAGGGCTCCTTGTGCTTGCCAAACACATGGTACACAAAGTAAGCATGTACCCCCCTGAGGATTAATGTAATTATACCATCAGGTGTTACAGATTACAACAATGAAATGAAATGTATCACGGAAAACCTTTGTATCATTGTACTTCAAATATCTTAAAAAATGCATGTTTTAAGTGCGAAATTAATCACTCAAATACGTGTCCTGTAGCGCTAAATGTGCGTCTTGCTGTAAGATAATCTCTGTGGAAGTGTCGTAGTTATTGTCCTCCGAAAGCTAAGTTCTGCAAAAGCCAATGTACTTACCTCATGATAAACAAAAGTGAAATGCTTTGCGTATAGATATCGTAGTTATTACGTACAGTACCGTGATCAAGAAAGTACTACACTGTAACTTATTGTTGTGCTAATAAAAAAAGGCTGTCTTATTGTAGCTATACCACAAAGTCACTATTAAACATGTTTTACTTTCCAGAAGAATTCAGAAAAACTGTGCAGATATAAAGCAGATACAGCACAAAAGCAACAATGTAAATTGTGTCACACATTAGTAGTGTTGTGATATAATTGTGTAGCTGTCAAAGAAACCAAGTGCTAAGTCATCTTGAATCCCACAGAAAGTACTTCAAATAAAGAATGTCTTTTCAAGTAAACCAAAATGTTGCATTAAAATCTCATTAGCAGAACCAGTATATGTTCTAAGTATGTGAGCCTTATAGTCATTACGTAATCGTGCAACTAACAAGCAAGAATGTACACACACAATAACACTGTGACGTCTGTTCACTATAACAATGCATTCGTAATTTCTGTTTAAAAATGTTCCCTTGGTTCTTGATTGGTTATTTAACTTCAAACAGTGATGCATGTTGACAGTTTATTAAGTCTGACAAAGCATATTAGAAATGTGAAGTGAAAAGTTTTATACCAAAGACTAAGTTAAAAAGCAGATTATTTCTCAATAAATGGTTTTACATGTGAAATGTGGTGTAAACTTTTACTCTTCCTAGTACGCAGAGTTTCAACTTCAACGCAATTATCATGTGGTATACATTGGTAAAGAATGCTAAAATTTTTCTCATGTTATTTTTCTCAGAGCCAGCGGGCGCACGCGGCTACCTGCTGTGCGAGTCATTGTCTGTCTCTTTGTTGGCGCGCGCCGTTATTGGGATTAGGAGACCTAACTTCTACAAATTCACTCCGACGAGAAGGCCCTGTCCTGTTTGAATCCCCCCAGTTCTGATGCAATTCAGGTCTGTCGTTACGATCAAATCGTCTGTCGTCATGTCGGTAGTTCCTGTAGTTTCTTTCTTCTCGGTTAAGTGGTGGAGAATTTCTCCCTGAATCGTAACTGCGCACTGGACCGTTTCCCTTGATAATAATTGTTTTGGTTTCCATATTGTCTGTTCCTATGGTTATCTCTGTCATATTCATAGTTACGGAAGTGTGATCTTTCTCTGTAACTATTACTCTGCCAGTGGTTGTCGTATGGGTCGTGTCTGTTTTGTTCACGATTTGTTTTGTGTCCAGTTATTATTTCTTTCATCGCGGAATTGTGACAGATGTGACCTGTAATTGTTGTGCTCCTGTTTCCGCGTTCCCCGATTGTCAGTATCAATTTCCAGTTCTTGTAACAGTCCCTGAAAAGCCTCAATGTCTTCTTTGCAACGTCCTGCTAAAATAATATGTCGTAAATGTTCAGGTAATTTGATTAAGCAAATGCGGATGAGTTCTGATGGGCTGTATGGGTTTGACAGGTACTGATTCTTGTGCAACATGTCTTCAAAATATTTCACAAGACTGGAAAATTCAGATTGTTCGAAATGTTTCATTATGATGCTATGTTTTACTCGGTCTTGTGTAGCTTGAGACCAATATGCTGAGAGGAAGGCATGATAAAATTCTCCTTCACTGTGACAGTCGTGAATGACTGATCGCATTCTTACAGCTGGTTCATTCTCTAAGTAGCCACACATAAATTCTAATCTGTATTCTAACGACCAGTTGGGAGGAAAACAATGAGAGAATTGATGGAGCCATGCTTGTGGATGAATGTCGTTGTCAGAATTCTTAAATGTTTTAAATTTACATGTAGTAATGAACAGCTTATAGTCAAAATCATCATGTCGGCGAGTCGCATATCGGTCATTGTTACGTCGTTTCGGCGGTTCCATTTCAAAATTCGGTGCACATTGCCAATTTCTTTCATAACTTCCGAAATGCCCTGTGTTATTATTTTGCGGCTTTTCCGTATTTCTAAGTCCCTCTTCCCGTGTTGGAGCGCGAGTGTCCTCTGAAATTTGTAATTTTTGTATTACTTGTGCCATCTGATCTTGTACTTCCCGGATTTCTCTTTGGTGTTGCGTATTAATTTGATTCAGATTTTGTTTCAGTTTCCTAAATTGTTCGCACTCTTCTGTCTCATTAAAGACTACCGGTTTTGTGTCATTCAGATTATCATCGACCTTCATAGATAAATTATTTAGCTGATCCGAAAGTTCAACTACTTTCTCTAATAATGTACTAATTTCCTCCATGTGTCTTTCTACTGTGTCCTTTAAGTTTTCCTGAGTTTTTGCAAGTTGCGTAACCGAATCAGTAGATGCAACTGAGTCAATTTTAGCTTGCAAGGTCTCATGATTTTCATGAACAATAATGTGCAGTTCTTTTATGGCTGCTTCGTGATTCTGTAATGCATTTTCGTGCCGCGAAAAAATAGGTTGAAAATGCTCACAAATTTGTGTTTTTACGTCATTACAGACTTTTTGACATTTCGATTCAATGTTATGTAACTCAGTAGTTAAATCTTCACGTGTTTGTTCAAGTGTGGTGTCTAACTTTTGAAGATTTTGTTCCATTATGACTAACTTCCGAAGATTTTGTTCCATTGTGTCTAACTTTTGAAGCTTTTGCTGTGTTTGTCTCAGATTTTGTTCCATTGTGTCTAACTGCTGCTGTGTTTGTCTCTGATTTTGTTTCATTTGTTGCATTAATTGCAATAATAATGTATTAGTGTCTGGAATCTGTTCCTCTATGCTTTTCGGCAGTGCATTTGCACCGGCAACATTCACATTTTGACAAGCAGAAAATGTATCTTGACTTATTTGAGAAAACGGTGAGGACCCAAAACCTGATTCTACAGTATTTGCGAGATTGTTTCCTGTCATTTCGGATTCCTGAGGCGAGCTGTTGCCGACCGATCGATCGATAATGCTTCCCTGTTCAGTAATTGTTTCACTGTGTTCACCATTATTTGCAACCCTCTCCATTTCCCTATGCACCATTACCAAATTACCACTTTGAATGTCTGTTAATTCATTACACAGTGGTGCTGATAAGCTACGCTCGTCGTCACTATTATTTCTCAGTTTACTTTGGAGCCTAGTGGTACGTTTTTTACACGCCATTATTGTCACAATATTTCACACGATAACACAGAAAAGCACAATTTGAAGAGCAAAAATAAGAGAACACATTAACATAGCACTGAAAATAATATCTAGTTAATTGCAGCTGCGAAATACTTGGTGCAAATCTACATGCATGCCACAACTGTTTTACTGTACAACAATGAAAAACTACCACTACAAAGGAAATTCTCTCTATGATTACGCACTAGCAATAAACAATAGCTACACTAATTACACAAACTACAAGAAAAAATCAGAAGATTCCAGTGAAGTATCCTCGGCTAAGGGTCGACATATGAAACGTCCCCTTTAAACAAATTATACATAAGACTGTGCTTGTCCTGATATGAAACGTCCCCTTTGAACAATTATACAAGACTGTGCTTTAACTGACACACAATATTTTTTAGCGCAACGCAATCTGACTTTCAAAAATCCCTACAAAAGAATGGCCCTGACTAACATTAAACTATACCTTTCAGAAATCACTTACCTCACAAAAATCTTCATTACTCGAACTACTGCAATACAGCGAGCGCCACTACTGCCAGCTAAATAAAAGAGTCAAACTACGGAAGGCACTAACTACTGATAGGGATAGTTAGCAAATGAAAGATTTTAATAGAGAACAAACAATGTATTTACCTTAATAGTCATAATATATATAGCAGTTCATGACAAATTACAAAACTCCGCCATCTCTCTCCCCACATCCACCACTGCTGGCGGCTCACCTCCAACTGCGCAACGCTACGCGCTGTTCACATCCAGCTGCCGCTGCCCAACACTACAATGGCAGACAACAATGCAAACTAGCCACAGACTGCACACAGCACAGCCAGTGATTCTCACACAGAGTGCTACGTGGCGTTACCAATAAGAAAACCTAAACAGCCTACTTACAACTCTTTCTCTGGCGTGTTACATAGCATCGTTGCTTACAGAGCGTATGTGATGCACTTGACAAGTGGGGTTCAAAAATAAAGCAAAGGAAGCTCAGTCATTTATAAATTGTAAAAGATGTACACTACAGAGAAAGAGATTGTGATCACTCGAGGCAGTAGTAATAATAATAATAATAATAATAATAATAATAATAATTTCGTTCACTCAATGGCCGGATTCAACTCTTTCAATTAGACACCTCTTCGGCAAATTGCCTACCCAGTTATACAACCGGGAAAAGGAGTCCTATAGTTTAACGTGGAATCCGAATCACATGTATTTGCTGGTGACGTTGCATGTCATTAAGAGCTGAAGACTACACTGAAGACAGACTGATGCTCTTGGCGGGATTCGATTCCACAACCTCTCGGTTTCCTAGTAAGCGTTTGACAGCTAGACCACCAGGCCTGACGGTGGAGACGGTCAAATTGTAGCGTTAGTCGATATCAATAACAGCCCCTGTAAAGCTTAATCTTAAATGTTCGCAGTTAAAGCTGATCACGCCTGCAGATTCCTGTAGTCCACTGCATCTTCGACATCTGTCAATCGTCTTATAGGCCTTAGACATCTTTTCTCTCTGGGATCCATCTTCATGGTTTTTTTTCCGCCATCAGTTATCAGCCATTCGTTCTAAATGGCCATACCATCTGTCTACAGCTTGCATAACGGTCCCTTCCACTTCCATCACTTTTATAATTTCTTCAACTTGATATCGTCTAATAAGGAGACTATAGCACTTCATCTGCATTAAACCACCTCTATGGAGAGCAGTTGATCTTATTCCCCAACTTTCAGACCCACTTATACACTGTCTGGTCAAAAGTAGATGGACACCTGTTAGTAGACATTAATAATGGGGTGTGTCCACCCTTCGCGTTTATGACGAAGCCTGCTGAGGGCACTTTCAGTGAGGTGTCTGAATGTCTGTGGAGGGATGGTAGCCTATTCTCCCTCAAAAGCCTAAACAAAAGAACGTGGTGATGTTGGATGCTGGGGTCAGGAACAATGTCGACGTTCTACCTCATCCAAAAGGGTCCAGGTCTGGACTCTGGGCAGGCCAGTCACTTTCATGCTGGTTCATCACAGTAAGCTAATCAACTGGTACAGTCATCGTCTCTAATCTGTTCCTCCACATTATACAATACACAATATTGTTAAATGTGTTCGTATCCTTCCGAATTTAGCGTTTTTTTTAAGTGCAATAAGGGGACCATAGTTAACCACTACAAACATCTGCATACGCTAACACCACTTGCTGTGTAATTGACTATTGGCACTTCTCAGCCGGCCGGAGTGTCCGAACGGTTCTAGGCGCTACAGTCTGGAACCGCACCACCGCCACGGTCGCAGGTTTGAATCCTGCCTAGGGAATGGATGTGTGTGATGTCCTCAGGTTAGTTAGGTTTAAATAGTCCTAAGTTCTAGGGGACTGATGACCTCAGCAGTTAAGTCCCATAGTGCTCAGAGTCATTTGAGCCATTTTGAGCACTACTCATGATGCCAGGTAACGTTCTCCATGCATTCACCAAATACAAATATTTCCATCGGATTGCCACACTCCAAATTATTCATTTCCATTCGTCCCCTGTCCAAAGGCGTCGTTCTTGACACCACCTCATATCTCAGTAATGACTACATTGGCCACGGAAATATTTGGTATATGAGGAACTTCTCTGCGTCTGTAACCAATTATTTTTAACTCCTTATTCGCAGTCATTGTGCTAGGTGAACTAAAAGTAGCATTTTGAGATTCACAAGTGATTCGTTCCGTTGATGTCTTGCGTCTTTTACAACCATCCTCCGCAGTACTCGAAGGTCTCTCGCCGTCAGTGCAAGGGGTCTGCCTGGTCTTTGTTTAACAGTGATTATTACTTCACGTTACGACTTTAAAATCACGTCAGCAACAGTCTGGTGGACCAACTACTGAAGGGTTGAAATTTGCCTGATGGATTTATTACTTAGATGACGTCCAGTGACCAGCACACAGAGCTCACCTATCAGACCCATTCTGCAGTTACTGCTTCTGTGCTGACAACAAGCACTCCCTGCCTCCTTTTATGCTGGCGGGTCCACCTGTCGTGATCTCTGGTGCTCAGTTTCACATTAAATAGGACTGCGTGAATACTTTTGATTAAATAATGTACGTATGCTTTCTACTACTGTTTCGAAAAAAGTCTTTCTAGGCCTTTTATTTTATTTTATAATCTTATTATTCTGAATTATTAACTGTCGAATAAGACGTCTCTCTTGGCCAATTTTAGTTTTAATACCCTTTATAAATTTTATGTTGGCAAATGTAGCTACACCGACGGACTAAGGCAACCCTGCAGGCTTGCGTAGGCACAATATCTTTGACCTTGGTCTATAAGCTGCTTCTAGTCCAAGCAGCACATCAATTCTACTGCTAAGTCGTGAGTTGTGCTGTAATAAGTTAACACGTGTTTGCATCTCTCGTCACGGAAATAGGACTGCATAATGTTGCACCACGTTATGCCATTTCTTTTTGCGTTAAATTGGGCGAAAACGAGACGACAACTTACTGTAAGCTTCAGTAGGCTTTTGGAGAGGAGGTTATGTCAAAAACTCAAGTTTTTCATCGGCATAAAATGTTTAGTGAAGGCAAAACGAAGATGAAGACTGCAGTGGACGAGCATCAACCTCATTGACGAATGTCAAATTGTTCATAAAGAGTGGGTGCCTCCTGAACAAACAGTTAACCAATATTACTACAAAGAAATTTTAGAAAGACTTCGTAAAAGAGTTCTTCGTGTCCGTGCCAACATTGCTGATAATTGGATTCTGCATCATGATAAGGCGCCATCCCATCTGCTCTGTCAGTACAGCAAATTTTAACCTCAAAACAAATTTCAGTACTACCACAGCCACCTTATTCACCAGATATCACTCCGTGCGACTTTTTTCTATTTCCTAGAGTCAAAACGGCGGTCAAGGGACACCATTTTCAAACAGCGCAAGATGTCCAAAAAGCTGTGACGAGGGTCTTGGAGGATATTACAGAAGATGAGTTCCAGAAATGGTACCATCAATGGCAGAAGCGCTGGAAAAAAGTGTGTGCAATCAGAAAGGAACTACTTTGACGGAGACAACACTAAACTTGAATAAAACGGTAAGCAAAATTTTTTTTCACATCAGTCTTATAACTTTATTGTCTCACCTCGTATACTCAGTTCCGTTTGTTTATTTTTAAACCGCACTTGTCCTATTTTCCAAATAGATTCCTCAGCATAGATTTGGAGTCCTCACTATGCCCAACAATTATCGCCTGGTAATCCGGAAATAGAATTACATTACTTCTCCATGTGTTGAACACTTCTTGCAGATACTTAAAAAAAAAAGAAGAGGAGTCAGCGGACAGCCGTGTCTAAGCCATTTGCTAATTTGGAATTCCTCTGATAACACATTTCTCATTGCTGGAACATCCATAATATAAGGCTCTAACTGCGTCAGTGTTGGCTGTTAAGAAACCATTATTCCGTGTAATCAGCCACAACTTATTTAACGACACTGTCATACTCCTTATATAGATCCACAAATTTTAAATTGAACGTTCGCTCGCTATCAATAAGTTCTGATACGCCTTTATAATGTAGTCGGGTCTGCGTATTTCATACAAATATAATTATTGGAATACCGTGTCTTGTCTTTGATGGTTTGTCACCAACGGTCGTTTTCCCAAAGTGTGCGAAGATTTATGCATCTGCTCCTTCATGTTCGACAATTATGAAAGGAATGGATGAAGTCGAACAGACGTTACTGGACTATCAGTGACTGAAGGTATACGAAATATTAAAACCCATAGCCATATCGAAAGAGGGGTACGTTTTGCACGAAGAATCAATAATTATTAAAACGCCTTTGCAAAGAAGATGGAGCATTTTTTGAACGCCGACCAAACTCGGCAGCGAAACCAAATACTTGGGCCATATTAATTCAAAAGATTTTGCCCGCCGATTTGCCGTTGTGGATAAGACTCGATTCTACTGCTGCACACCAGAAGCAACGGCAATCGAAGCAGTTGCTGGAATCCCATCGACAAACAGGGTGATGTCTATTTCATCAGCCAGAGAGGTCAGTGTCAGCGTTTTGTGGGATGAACATTGGATGCTCATTGATCAACTTCCAAAGGTTGTATCAACGTACTGCGAATTCAACGTAAGTGTTCTGGACGGGCCGAGTGAATATACAGGGTGTTCGGAAATTCCCGTTGCAAACTTCTAGGACTTGTAGAGGGGAGTGAGTATATAACATTTTGAATAGGAACTCATGTCCGGAAACGTACCGTTTCCGCTCTACGACGGTTTCAGTTCAGATGTTTAACTCACATACTTCTGCTTGAGGAACCGAATTATTCGTGACGCTGTACTGTTATTAGGTAACAGTTCGAAAGGAAACATAACGAAACATCACTTAATCGCCGGCCGCTGTGACCGAGCGGTTCTAGGCGCTTCAGTCCGGAACCACGCTGCTGCTACGGTCGCAGCTTCGAATCCTGCCTCGGGCATGATGTGTGTCGTTACGTTTAAGTACTTCTAAGTCTAGGGGACTGATGACGTCAGATGTTAGGTCCCATAGTGCTTAGAACCATCTGAACCATTTGAACTTAATCAGCCGCGCGGGGTTAGCCGATACACCCCGTGACCTAGGGTGCCGATAGCCCTTCTCTTGACCAAGACGTCAAGGAAAGGTAATTTACCCTCCGTTTCAGTCTCCATAGTGAATTTGATGTTGGGGTTTATGGAGTTTAGATGTGTAAGGAAGTCAAGGAGTTTATCCATACCATGTGGCCAGATGACGAACGTGTCGTCCACGTAACGGAAAAAGCTAGTAGGTTTCCATTCGGATGACGACAGGGCTTCCTCCTCGAAGTTCTCCATGTACAATTTCGGAAGACAACGCACACTTATCTGTATTTGCACGCAGACAGCTGCCACCACCCTTCACAGAGGAATGGGGTACTTAAAACTCACCTAGCGAGGTGGCGCAGTGGTTAGCACACTGGACTCGCATTCGGGAGGACGACAGTTCAATCCCGTCTCCGGCCAGCCTGATTTAGGTTTTCCGTGATTTCCCTAAATCGTTTCAGGCAAATGCCGGGATGGTTCCTTTGAAAGGGCACGGCCGATTTCCTTCCCAATCGTTCCCTAACCCGAGCTTGCGCTCCGTCTCTAATGACCTCGTTGTCGATGGGACGTTAAACACTAACCACCACGACCACTTAATACTCTAGTACATAGGGCGCGCACTATCTCTGATGCAGAGAGTCTGCCCCAGGAATTGGAACATCTGAGAACTGTACTTCGAAACAATGGGTACTCAGAGTGGCGGATTCAACGTGCTCTCCGCCCAACCACTACAGCACAACCTGTGGAGATGGATGAAATCACGAGGGAGGAGGTAGGCACTGCGTTTATTCCATATACAGGCGCACTCTAGGGGAAAATCGACCGCATTTTGAAGAAACACCAGGTCGGAACTGTGTTTTGTCCTCCGAAAAAAACTCGTGCACTGGTGGGGAGCGCCAAAGATGACCTCTCGGTTTGAGGAAGGCTAGCGTGTACCAGATTCCGTGTCAATGTGGCAAGTCGTATATTGGTCAGACGATGCGTACCGTCGAGGATCGATGCCGTGAACGCCAGAGGCACACTCGACTGGTATCCGAGCAAGTCGGCGGTCGCAGAACATTTCTTTGTCGGAAAATCACGCTATGGAGTATGAACGCACGAGGATTCTGGCACAGACGTCGAGACACTAGGACAGCGTTGTTAGAGAGGCCATCGAAATTCGCACCAATGACGACCTCATAAACCGTGACTGTGCCTATAATCTTAGCAAGGCTTGGAAACCAGCGATTCGGTTAATCAAGAGTAAATCGAGCAAACGTATTGTTGTGACGACCACTGCGGACAGAGCCATCACACCGACGTCATCTCAGACGCCGTCGCAATCTGTTCCACCGCGCGACCGTGGCGCGGACGGCTAAGGAGCGCGCCGCGGGCGGAGGGTATTTAAATCGGCCGCCGCCGCGACCGCACACCGGGCTACTCCACAAAATGTACACCCAGGGCTTCCCCGGAAAGATTGTGAAACTTATAAAAAGCTACCTCTCCGGTAGGACATTCTCCGTAAAAGTAGAAACATCACTGTCAAGCAGAAGAAGAATACGTGCAGGGGTACCACAGGGTTCGGTTCTTGGACCAACCCTGTACAGTCTCTACACCGCAGACATACCAACCACACAACACGTACAAACAGCACAGTATGCTGATGACACCGCATTCTTCTCCTGCTCAACAAACAGGAACCTGGTCACGAGACGTCTTCAAACCGCCCTGAACAAGTCAGACGAATGGGCCAAACAATGGCGAATCTCACTAAACTCTGAGAAGACCCAAGCCATGCTAATGACTAGACGTCTCGGTAAACGCCGCCCCCCCAGAAGACCCTACCAAATGCTGCACCTGCAGGGCCAAAACCTCCCCTGGAGAAACACTGCGAGGTACCACGGTGTGACACTAGACAAGCGCCTGACTTGGAAGTGCCACATCGAGGAGGTTCGCAAAAAGGCCCTAGGCAGGATGCAGATCCTTTATCCAGTACTGAACAGTGCAAGTTCCCTTGACCCGAGGACAGGAGTAACCGTCTATCGAAGTCTAATTAGACCGATACTAGAGTATGCGTGCCCAGTATGGGGTTACGCTGCTAGATCGGCGGTAGAACGGCCACAAAAGATTCAAAACAGAGCGCTCAGAAGAGCTCTACACACACCGCCGCGTGTGTGTAGAGCTCCACATAGCGGCAGACATTGTAAAATTAAACACGCGATTCCGTACCCTGGCGGAGCAGTTTTACGCCAACGCGGAAAGATCGCCAAACGATCTAATAAACTCACTTGGTCGGTACAACAACGTACCAGATCGATACAAAAGACCAAAAGCATTACTCGTCGCTTAAAAAAAATAAATATTAAAAAAAACCGTCACTACTGAAGTGACAGAAAAGAAACACACGATACTCTAAAGAATAAAACAAACGAAAGACAAGCACATCCAAAAACTTCCCAAAAACAAAAATTGAAGGAAATGTCCGAATGGGACAAAAACCTTCGCAGAAAACAACCTCTAAAGACAGAGGGAGAAATTAGAGTGACAGCAGCAGACCGAACCCAGTTCCCTCTGAGCAGCCATAGCGTACGGATCTCCGTGCCGGCGCGTTCACAGGAGCTCAGTCCACCAGTTCACCTGATGATGGCGACATGTTTGATCGCCGAAATATTGTGCCCGTTGGACACTGTAGACCGGCAGTACACCCGTGGATATTTTGATTATCAAATACGCCGGGAGAAACTCAAGAATCGCATTAATCACATTTGTTTGTGTTAACACTTAAACATTACGTGTTTACATTAACCCAAAATGAAAAAGAACCCAGCATGCTGTACATACAGAACATTACTGACGTATTACAACATCGGTTTGTTGTGGCGACCACTAACGTTGTTACACATTGTACCTGGGAAGCATGTACTGGTACACACTCTCCATCCCATCTGGCGTATCTTCAGGTTTTAGTCCAGCGGCCGTAAAGGGTGCCAGCAGATCTTCCTCGGTCTCTAAAGGAGATTCGTAAATTAATCTTTGCCTACGACACCAGAAGTAGTAGTCCATAGGATTTAAATGCAACGATCGCTGGGGTCACGCGATTGTAGCAACTCGGCCTATCCATCTTTCACCATATCGCCTGCTGAGATGTCTCCCAACCACACGTGAGAAGTGACGTGGTGCACCATCCTGCTGAACAACATTTCCTGATGGACAGTGGCACAGCTTCCCAGAACGGGTACGTGGCCCGATCACAAGCCCGTCCAGAATATCTGCACACGTTAATACCATACCGGTACTGAAATCCCTGAACAGGCGTGGCACGAGGGTTTCCGTTTGCCCAAACATGGCTGTTTTGCGAATTCAGAATACACGTGGACGTGTTACACATCTGAGCTGAAACTGTCGTAGAACAGAAACGGAACGTTTCCGGATATGGATTCCTATTCAAAATATAGTGTACTCATTCCCCTCTACGTGTACTAGAAGTTTGTAACGGGAATTTCCGAACACCCTGTATAAGTGACATCCCTGTACTTTACAAGAAAGAAAATCGTTTTTCATGAGAACAACGCACCTGTCCACGAAGGTGCTATGAAAATAAAAGAAACTGAGAGATTTGGTATCCTCTGACGTATATGAAAGCGGTAGGAAAGTTGTGGCTGAAAAATGTTGGAGTTCAATGAAAAGGTTATGTCATATTTAGACAGGTATTTCACTACCGTGCAGAAATGCACTTCAGTGATGGTTCTATTTATAGAAAAAATGATTTTCTGTGTCGTCTATGTGACTGACGTGTGAAGAACAATAGACAGAAACATCGGTCAGATATTACGTGGCATATTTGTTTTAGGCCTTCATCAGTTACTGAATTCGCAATGGCGACAATACTATCTCTCATATCTTAAAGTTAAACTAACTTTGAACTTATAAAGTATCATCTTTGACATAGTTCCTGAATTCCCAGTTCCTTAAAAAAATATTTGTAGGTCTTATGTACTAGAACGAAAATGGCAATGAGAGATTAATAGTGTACTTCCGGGTGTTCTGTCGAGTTGTTGCTTCCATTTTCTGCACAACATTTCGACAACACTGTTCTTGAGGTGTTACGAGTTTTGCTGTTATGAGTACACACTGCCAACCAATCTGGCACACGTGCGTCTGAAGAAGAAAATTGGGTCGGTCGACAAAACATTGTGCATAGAACGGAAACAATTCGGCAGAACACTCGGAAGCACACTGTTAATCAATGGTGCTGATAAACCAGGAAGATCACAGCAGTGAGGGAGGGACGTTGGACTGTAATAACAGACATTTGTCGCAGGTTCACTTGTTACTGTCCTGCTGCCCTGCGGATCCTTCTAGTTTTGATTCATTCCGACGATTCTTTCATTGTGTTTCAATTTTCACGAATACACCATCCGTCCAAGACCTTCTGATACTGATTTCATTTCTGGTGTACAAGCGACATAAGCGCATTAACTGCGGTGACAACTTCAATTAACAACTGTAAACAACAGATGAGCATTCGTGCAATCACTTGTGAGCAGGCAGTGCTAGGTAGTAGACGTTCGAGCGTAGGTTGTCAACGTTATGGAGCAACATCTCAAACTTAGGTGTTCAGGATATCCTCCAGAAAGTTTTGGAAAAGAGAAAAGTGTGTCCAACGTTCGTGCCACACAACCTGACCCCCGAATACAAACGACGACTCGTGGACGCCAGCCGCCAATTGAGGGAAGTGCAAAACGCGGACACTTCTTTTTTTCGATAACATCTTCGTGGATGACGAGACTTGGTCTACATCTACATCTACATTTATACTCCGCAAGCCACCCAACGGTGTGTGGCGGAGGGCACTTTACGTGCCACTGTCATTACCTCCCTTTCCTGTTCCAGTCGCGTATGGTTCGCGGGAAGAACGACTGTCTGAAAGCCTCCGTGCGCGCTCGAATCTCTCTAATTTTACATTCGTGATCTCCTCGGGAGGTATAAGTAGGGCGAAGCAATATATTCGATACCTCATCCAGAAACGCACCCTCTCGAAACCTGGACAGCAAGCTACACCGCGATGCAGAGCGCCTCTCTTGCAGAGTCTGCCACTTGAGTTTGCTAAACATCTCCGTAACGCTATCACGGCTACCAAATAACCCTGTGACGAAACGCGCCGCTCTTCCTTGGATCTTCTCTATCTCCTCCGTCAACCCGATCTGGTACGGATCCCACACTGATGAGCAATACTCAAGTATAGGTCGAACGAGTGTTTTGTAAGCCACCTCCTTTGTTGATGGACTACATTTTCTAAGGACTCTCCCAATGAATCTCAACCTGGTACCCGCCTTGCCAACAATTAATTTTATATGATCATTCCACTTCAAATCGTTCTGCATGCATACTCCCATATATTTTACAGAAGTAACTGCTACTAGTGTTTGTTCCGCTATCATATAATCATACAATAAAGGATCCTTCTTTCTATGTATTCGCAATACATTACATTTGTCTATGTTAAGGGTCAGTTGCCACTCCCTGCACCAAGTGCCTATCCGCTGCAGATCTTCCTGCATTTCGCTACAATTTTCTAATGCTGCAACTTCTCTGTATACTACAGCATCATCCGCTAAAAGCCGCATGGGACTTCCGACACTATCTACTAGGTCATTTATATATATTGTGAAAAGCAATGGTCCCATAACACTCCCCTGTGGCACGCCAGAGGTTACTTTAACGTCTGTAGACGTCTCTCCAATTGGTGTTACCAATTGGAATGTAACAAAAAATTGCAGAAATTCACATGTAGGGTGAACGCTTTGACAACATAACCTACATTCAGTTAATGTGATGCGTGAACGGAAAATCACAAAGAAGGATATTTACGACAGTTTCACATGGATGTACAAAAGTTCTGTGCGCTGTACTCCGGTGGTGGGAGACTATATGCAACACCTGAAGCGTTAACCCCTTAATGCCAAACATCGCGAATTCGCAACGTACCAATTCTGTGATGATAATTGGACGGTTGACTGTTTTAGTCGACAGTTTCCGAGTGCAGATGCCGGTAGGTGCTGATTCTGCATGAAGCTACCAACGCTTCTGGCAAGTGCTGCATTCTCCTGGGCGCTTTGGGCACCTGTAAAGCGCCGCCATTTTTGGTTTTTACCTTTCATCTAAAAAATTATTCAGGTATTACAGGGTTAAAACCACTATGTTATCTTTTCTCCATTTTTATTAATCCAGTCTCGAAAAGTTTTGGCTCGATGGGATATTACTATCATTTTTCCGTGTTACTGTTTGCTTTTTTGATTTTCCCTCCAATTTATAAGATTAACTACATTTCTAATTATGAGGATTGATACGGTCACTATGTGACAGACCATGTGGGTACCCTTCCCCACGCTAATAATGGGACCGTACGAACTTCATCTCGTCGATTTGTTCCATACTGACGGGGACAGTCGTGCAGGACCAGGATTTTAACATAAGTTAATAAAAAGAAGCAAATCTTAACCGTTTTCGAGAAAATGGAATTTTAAATGTTATGCGTCCTTATGATTTTGTTTGGTCGCTTGACTTCAAGTCTGCAGCCGAGTGACTACCTTCGGCAGGTGAGCGGCTCGGACATCTTGTTTACGTCCCTGCCGAGTTAGCTGTTCTGTTGTGTTACAACTATTTTTCAGTTTTTGTCTTTGTTCACTCTCAAATGTGTGTGTGTGAATTCCTAAGGGACCACACTGCTAAGGTAATCTGTCCCTAGACTTAACCACTACTTAAACTAACTTAGGCTAACAACAACAAAAACAACACACGCACACACACACACACACACACACACACACACACACACACACACACAGAGACACACACCCATGCCCGAGGGAGGACACGAACCTCCGGCAGAACGGGGCCACGCAATCCGTCACATAGCACCTCAAACCGCGCCGCCACCCCGCGCAGCTGTTCACTCTCAGTTCGCTCACTACCATTGCGTTTTTTGCCTTGTTGATAGGTTTCATTCTGATGAAAGTGCATGTTCTTACGAAACACCTTACAGCAAAGTCCTGACAAAAGCTGACGCTTTATGAGACAGACCACGTAAAGTCGCAGCCTTTGCAATATCTTTAGATGACCAGTCAGTCCACTGTCCTTTCATTACCACTTGCTGTTGACAGGAAAAGAGTCCTGAATCACATTTTGAAAATGTTTAAAACTCTGTAACTCGGCGCTACCTTGAGAGAGACGATCCTGTAAATCTGCATTGTTCTGCCTCAGGCCTTTTATTTCTGTTTCCATAATTTCTAATTTTTTGCAGGCATTGTCACATTCACAGCTGTCTTTGTCTTCAGTCATAGTTTTGTCCAGTAGTAATTTCTTCGCTAGTTTATAACGTATTTGCCTGTACAATATTTTCTACTTCTTCACGGTAGCTTCGTTTTTGTGTCCAAATATTTCTCTCATTTGCACCAGACGATGGTACGTTTAGAGCTGAAACAGCGTCAGTCTTCAACTTGTGTTTCGAATGAATATTCAACAGATCAGTTTTGAAATTCCTTTCATAATCGGAATTAGCAAAATTTGTCGAACAGACATGAGCATTTTCAACTAGACATGCTTATTTTCAACTGAAAAGCATTTATTCATTTTTGTTTCGTCTCATTGTTTGTAGGGGATGTGTGGAACATAGTTCCTAACTGCTTTGTCTACTGTGGCTAGTACAACTGGCGATCGCGCAGCAAACCATTATTTTTCAGTTAAAAATTTATTATAAAAAATCCCTCAATATACTGATAATTACGGCGAGACTCTGTACGCACTCGCCAGTTGCTAATAAAAATCCACTTTGCCTATGTAACCCCGTTTTCACTTGTAAACTTGTAATGGTACTTGAATTACGTAACCATTACGGCACCTCACCTCAGCCTCTCGATACCAGCAATATTCTACTGTGTTTCTGTAAAGTAGTTAACATATTTCTGAGACAACATTCAGATTTGATTTCATTAATGTAGAGGTACTTTGATACATCGATATGTTTATATTGCAATGATATTATTCTTATGTGAATTCTTTCTTTTCTCACTATGATCATTGACGTACTTGTAACTCTGATTTTTGGGCGCGTAAGCGGTTTTTAGAGAGTCAAGTCTTGGTCGTCGTGTTGAAAAAACGCAAATTGTAGTCAATTTATAAAATGTGAACTTTAACAGCGAGGAAGATATTTTCAAGTATGTTTTATATTGTGAAATGATGTTTTGCGAGTTACTTGATATTGCAACACAAGTAATAAAAAAGAAGTGTAACTTAAATTCGGAGTGCTGATTGCTTTTTTACATCACCATTGTGCTAACTTGCAAAAGTTTAATCTTCAAGAATGATTTATGGAACACATCTATAAAACTTTTGAATATCGCAGAATAAAACCTAGGCCTCTTTGCATCCGAGCTTGGAATCATCACCACCTAAATGGTTCAAATGGCTCTGAGCACTATGGGACTTAACATCTATGGTCATCAGTCCCCTAGAACTAAGAACTACTTAAACCTAACTAACCTAAGGACAGCACACAACACCCAGTCATCAGGAGGCAGAGAAAATCCCTGACCCCCGCCGGGAATCAACCCGGGAACCCGGGCGCGGGAAGCGAGAACGCTACCGCACGACCACGAGCTGCGGTCCATCACCACCTAGATTTTCGACGATTGAGCCATGAGTTCACAACGAGACCACTGTGGGAAACACGAAAAGATGAGTGCCTGGTTTATCCATTATTTCATGAAATGACTTTATTAACTGTGCTCTAATGAGACAAGCCACATGCCACGTAATATAACATTGTTGTTGCCCGAAAATGCAATAGTTAGCAGCGTGAGCAACAGTACAATCTTAATTAATTTTTGACCTTTGTTGTGGTAGGGTTATTAGAAACTCAATCACCACATAATACGTTATACAGGGTGTTTCAAAAATGACCGGTATATTTGAAACGGCAATAAAAACTAAACGAGCAGCGATAGAAATACACCGTTTGTTGCAGTATGCTTGGGACAACAGTACATTTTCAGGCAGACAAACTTTCGAAATTACAGTAGTTACAATTTTCAACAACAGATGGCGCTGCGGTCTGGGAAACTCTATAGTACGATATTTTCCACATATCCACCATGCAATAATATGGCGTAGTCTCTGAATGAAATTACCCGAAACCTTTGACAACGTGTCTGGCGGAATGGCTTCACATGCAGATGAGATGTACTGCTTCAGCTGTTCAATTGTTTCTGGATTCTGGCGGTACACCTGGTCTTTCAAGTGTCCCCACAGAAAGAAGTCACAGGGGTTCATGTCTGGCGAATAGGGAGGCCAATCCACGCCGCCTCCTGTATGTTTCGGATAGCCCAAAGCAATCACACGATCATCGAAATATTCATTCAGAAAATTAAAGACGTCGGCCGTGCGATGTGGCCGGGCACCATCTTGCATAAACCACGAGGTGTTCGCAGTGTCGTCTAAGGCAGTTTGTACCGCCACAAATTCACGAAGAATGTCCAGATAGCGTGATGCAGTAATCGTTTCGGATCTGAAAAATGGGCCAATGATTCCTTTGGAAGACATGGCGGCCCAGACCAGTACTTTTTGAGGATGCAGGGACGATGGGACTGCAACATGGGGCTTTTCGGTTCCCCATATGCGCCAGTTCTGTTTATTGACGAAGCCGTCCAGGTAAAAATAAGCTTCGTCAGTAAACCAAATGCTGCCCACATGCATATCGCCGTCATCAATCCTGTGCACTATATCGTTAGCGAATGTCTCTCGTGCAGCAATGGTAGCGGCGCTGAGGGGTTGCCGCATTTGAATTTTGTATGGATAGAGGTGTAAACTCTGGCGCATGAGACAATACGTGGACGTTGGCGTCATTTGGGCCGCAGCTGCAACATGGTGAACGGAAACCCGAGGCCGCTGTTGGATCACCTGCTGCACTAGCTGCGCGTTGCCCTCTGTGGTTGCCGTACGCGGTCGCCCTACCTTTCCAGCACGTTCATCCGTCACGTTCCCAGTCCGTTGAAATTTTTCAAACAGATCCTTTATTGTAGCGCTTTTCGGTCCTTTGGTTACATTAAACCTCCGTTGAAAACTTCGTCTTGTTGCAACAACACTGTGTTCTAGGCGGTGGAATTCCAACACCAGAAAAATCCTCTGTTCTAAGGAATAAATGATGATGTCTACAGCACACTTGCACGTTGTGAACAGCACACGCTTACAGCAGAAAGACGACGTACAGAATGGCGCACCCACAGACTGCGTTGTCTTCTATATCGTTCACATCACTTGCAGCGCCATCTGTTGTTGAAAATTGTCTGCCTGAAAATGTACTGTTGTCCCAAGCATAATGCAACAAACGGTGTATTTCTATCGCTGCTCGTTTAGTTTTTATTGCCGTTTCAAATATACCGGTCATTTTTGAAACGCCCTGTAGCAGCTGCGGCATACTGAGCGTTGTTTGGGTGCAGTCTGACGTCAGCAACGCGATTTGCTATTGCGCATCCACCTCATGATTCCTGACCTGTATTGCAGTATTCGTCTGTTTACATATGTTGAAGTCCTAGTAATGCCCTACAGAAGCCGTGAAAATGAATCAAAAGGATGAGGGGAAGTTTGCGCGGTTCCCGAGTGAGGAGAAAATAGAGAAACTAGCGAACCTGCGGAACAGTGGTGCGCTCTGGGAGCAGTGCTGCGCTCTCGCGACCGCCAACGCCGCTGCGCTCGCATCTATTATTGAGGCGGGCGACTGGAGTACTGGCGCGCTAGCACTCGACCGGCGCGGGCGCGCCCTCATGGCGCCGGGACGCAGCGGCGCATTCAGCAGGCGGAAGGCTCGGCTCAGGCTGCGGACGGGGACGGGATATGGCGTGTGGCGCTGCGTGCGGCCCTTCTCGCTGGCGCGTTCCCAATTAAGAAGGCGGCGCGCGCCACTCCAGCGCCGCGCAAGACCACTTGCCGACCGATCTTTTTGTCGCTCTCCGTCTCCCGCTCCTCGTGCCCTGCTCGAGACCGGAAATGTTGCCGGGGTGTTAATAACGCTACCGTTAGACTTGTTAATCTAAATACGAGGGCTATTTTTTTCCATGGTGTGCTTGGTCGCGAAATGAAACCGCAGTGAAAATTTAAAAAAAAAATATTTGCATCATTTAGCTACACCTTCCAACATAGACGCCACTACGATTGCCGGCCGCGGTGGTCTAGCGGTTCAGGCGCTCAGTCCGGAACCGCGCGACTGCTACGGTCGCAGGTTCGAATCCTGCCTCGGGCATGGATGTGTGTGATGTCCTTAGGTTAGTCAGGTTTAAGTAGTTCTAAGTTCTAGGGCACTGATGACCACAGTTGTTAAGTCCCATAGTGCTCAGAGCCATTTTTTGAACCACTACGATTTTCCAATACCGTCGTCATAGACGGCAGCTACCTGTGCTTTCCGCCAAGAAGTACATGCCGAAAAAGTGGGTTACGGATGGAAAAGACCCACAGTGGTTTAACAACGCAATTCGGAGAGTGCCCAGGAAGCAAAGACAGTTGCACTCGCGATACAAGAGAGATCGGGAGAATGAGAACAGGCAAAAGTTAGTAGAGATTCGTGCTGCTGTAAAAAGAGCGATGCGCGAAGCACACAACCACTACCACCGTCATACCTTAGCAAAAGATCTTGCTGAAAACCCAAGGAAATTCTGGTCTTGCGTAAAGTCGGTAAGCGGGTCGAAGGCTTCCATCCAGCCACTCACTGATCAGTCTGGCCTGGCAACGGAAGACTGCAAAACGAAAGCTGAAATTTTAAATTTAGCGTTTGAGAAATCTTTCACGCAGGAGGATCGCACAAACATACCGCCGTTCTAGTCTCGTACAGATTCCCGTATGGAGGACATAGTGATAGACATCCCTGGGGTCGTGAAGCAGCTGGATGGCTAGAAAATAAATGAATCGTCAGGTCCTGATGGGATTCCAATACGGTTTTGCAGAGAGTACTCTACTGCATTGGCTCCTTACTTAGCTTGCATTTATCGCGAATCTCTTGCCCAACGTAAAGTCCCGAGCGACTGGAAAAAAGCGCAGGTGACGCCTGTATATAAGAAGGGTAGAAGGACGGATCCTCAAATTTACAGACCAATATCCTTAACATCGGTTTGTTGCAGGATTCTCGAACATATTCTCAGTTCGAATATAATGAATTTCCTTGAGACAGAGAAGTTGCTGTCCATGCATCAGCACGGCTTTAGAAAGCGTCGCTCCTGCGAAACACAACTCGCCCTTTTTTCACATGATATCTTGCGAACCATGAAGGGTATCAGACGGATGCCATATTCCTTGACTTCCGCAAAGCGTTCGACTCGGTGCCCCACAGCAGACTCCTAACTAAGGTACGAGCATATGGGATTGGTTCCCAAGTATGTGAGTGGCTCGAAGACTTCTTAAGTAACAGAACTCAGTACGTTGTCCTCGATGGTGAGTGTTTATCGGAGATGAGGGTATCATCTGGAGTGCCCCAGGGAAGTGTGGTAGGTCCGCTGTTATTTTCTATCTACATAAATGATCTTTTGGATAGGGTGGATAGCAATGTGTCGCTGCTTGCTGATGATGCTGTGGTGTGCGGGAAGGTGTCGTCGCTGAGTGACTGTAGGAGGATACAAGATGACTTGGACAGGATTTGTGATCGGTGTAAAGAATGGCAGCTAACTCTAAATATAGACGAATGTAAGTTAATGCAGATGAACAGGAAAAAGAATCCCGTAATGTTTGAATGCTCCGTTAGTAGTGTAGCGCTTGACACAGTCACGTCGATTAAATATTTGGGCGTAACATTGCAGAGCGATATGAAGTGGGACAAGCATGTAATGGCAGTTGTGGGGAAGGCAGATAGTCGTCTCCGGTTCATTGGTAGAATTTTGGGAAGATGTGGATCATCTGTAAAGGAGACCGCTTATAAAACACTAATGCGACCTATTCTTGAGTACTGCTCGAGCGTTTGGGATCCATATCAGATCGGATTGAGGGAGGACATAGAAGCAGTTCAGAGGCGGACTGCTAAATTTGTTACTGGTAGGTTTGATCATCACGCGAGTGTTACGGAAATGCTTCAGGAACTCGGGTGGGAGTCTCTGGAGGAAAGGAGGCGTTCTTTTCGTGAATCGCTACTGAGGAAGTTTAGAGAACCATCATTTGGGGCTGACTGCAGTACAATTTTACTGCCGCCAACTTATACTTCGCGGAAAGGCCACAAAGATAAGATAAGAGAGATAAGGGCTCCTACAGAGGCATATAGGCTGTCATTTTTCCCTCGTTCTGTTTGGGAGTGGAACAGGGAGAGAAGATGCTAGTTGTGGTACGAGGTACCCTCCGCCACGCACCGTATGGTGGATTGTGGAGTATGTATGTAGACTTACATGTAGAAGTCTCTACCCTGGTCTACAACTCGTTGTCTGTGCAAAAATGCTGTCCTCATAGCCAGCGGTTCAAGTGAACAAAGAGTCGAAAATCATAGGGAGCCATTGTCATGGAGAAGAAGAATGCCTGATGACAACTTTCCTCTTCACTTGACCTGAATTGGCCTTCGCAGACGATTATCTCGAATCACCTGATCCACTCGCTGAGCAAAAGCATCGATTGACACTCGCTTTCCACCCTGACCACCTGTAACCTCCCCCCTCACTTATCGACCTTAATGACAGTGAAAAATGAAACCGCGTGTACCTAATGGGAGTTTTGGAAAAGCAATCGTCACCGAAGTTAACCTGTCGGTAAAGAGGGAGGAAAGGGTTACATCTAAATGAAAGGAAAAATGCAAATGAAACTGGTGGAAATTAATTTCGAAAAGGGGTAAAGTCAATAAAGAAAGTAAATGTGCGGCCGTTACGTTAACAATTAACTAGCGGTAATTAGATATTTGAGATTTGGGGGAAATCACGGTCGCCAGTCCTAAGGACAATTACTATAGTAACTGAAAAAGAAAGGTTATTACACATATAATTAGCACTAGAAGCGTGGCAACTGAAGGTTGACACGTGTAGTGTGAAAACTGAAAGTTTGTCAGAAGTAATAAATTTCGCTACACTCTGACTTAATTTAGCAAAAGAATTAATTAAACCGGAAAATCGAAAATTAATTTAGTGACTGAAGTTAATAGTGAGCTTTCTTTCTGAAGCACATCGAAATCCAGTAAAATACGGTTAGTCTTGGACTACCTCAACAATCATTTCAAAAGCAACTTGACTCTACGCAATTTAGAAACAAGAGATTTTACTTTGAACTTGAATTAAATGATTCTGAACTATTAACAATAGTAAAATTTAGTACGTACCAAGCTGAGCTGCAGTCACAGGTAAGCTAAAATACGGTAACAAAGCTCGCACTCTTAATTCGTGCTTGTGTAATCTGAATATTGTAGCCAGCTCTGAGACTTTAACTGAACTTTGAAATTAAAGCAGCGAAATAGAATATTACTTTAATGCTGGCGTTTGAATTTCAATGACACTCGGGTTCATTTCGGAAAAGGAAGGGACCCTGCTTGGCAATGCAATCGGGACAATGAGCAACAAAGGTTCATGCTAAGTTGCTGTAATTTTGCGAGGCAAATGGAACAATTTGAAAAGCTGAGGTCTGCCATACAGTTCTGAAACTTTACGTGCTTTTAGTCTTCCTTGTTGGTTGATTGAAGGTTTGAAGCCGTCGATCGAGGAGGTGGCGACAGTCACTCATTGTCGGCCGTCGCTGTTGCAGAAGCTGGATGTTGGCGCGCCTTCTTCTCGACACGGTCACCAGGCGAAACGGGCTCTTGATGTGCGCCAGCTAATACTTCCCGTCCGCGACACCATGTCAGAAACTACCATCGCGAGTCGAGCGCAATTACATGCTGCCAAACCCCGAAAGCGCGGCAACTCGCGGGAGCGTCACACAACACCTGCTCCACTCGCTACTCCCGCCAGACTCCGACTGTTCTGCCCGCGCTCCACGCGGCAGAGTTAACACTACCAAAGATCCTACACACTTTGATTCGTCACACGACCTATCGACGTAATCGTTCGATAGCAGTTTTCCCTAGGCAAGACCCAGCGTAAAAATACAAATAATATTTACGAAACAAACCAATTATACATCGACATGAGTGCATAAATATATATATACAAACAGTAAAACAATTACAATATATAAAGAGACAGAAATGTCATATCTTGAGGTAACAAAACAAGGAAAAAAATAATAGTACAATAGATGGAAATAGGAGTATATGCATTTCCGGCGTTACACGTGCCCCACATTGTCTGAGGATGTTCGTGTAACGTAAACAGACTCAGAAAATGTCCCAAAAAAGAAACAGCGGAAATGCATATGCTCAAAACATCAACAAAATTTAGCATTCGTCTAATTAATCATAAATCAATTTTTAGACCATAATAATTGAGTGGGGACACTCCTAATCTTATTCCACTCTGTCATCTTGCACAAAATAAAACAGGTTGACAACATATTAAAATTCATAGAAGATACAGAAAATGGTTTAGCTATTCCAAAATCATTAAAATTCGTAACACTATGAGAAATGGAATACTATTTGCAAAATTAATCAGAGTACATGGTCATAAAAACAGGTAGATCAAAATACGCAAATTAATAATTAATTACATAGAATACACATTTTTACATAACCTTTTCATAATTAATATCTCGTCATGAGATTCCACTTAACGCTAAACAAGAAAATAATATTCAGTAGATCGAAAAAAACATAAATATTGACAGCAGAATTCTTTCACATCAGCTGTCCGGGAAGAAAAACTATTCCGCCTTTCGTACTCGCAAGTACAAAGAATGCCGACAGCGGCACAAGAGCCAACAGCGGCACAAGAGCCGACAGCGGCTCGCCTCACCAGTATTGTTGCGCCCGCGTGTGCGGCACGCTTGATCTCACTCGCCCTTGTGACGGCGTTTCCAGAACGTCCGTTTCACTGAATTCTTTAGGAAAAACTCACTCCCGAGTAATCTCAAGGAGTCCATAAACACTATCACAGTGGATAACTCAACACTGTCCATCATCACACGCATGTACTAGCCTGAAACTTAAAACAGCGTCTAAGTACATCGGCAATGACTAGTAAAACACATATTCATGAAATCTTACAGCTAGTTACAAAATCATATTTACATTCCTTAATCTACTGTGACTCAGCTGAAAACTTAAACTAGCAGCTTGGATTTTCAAATTGATTAATATTCAGTAACTCTTAAATCATTTAATCAACATAAATTACTTATTAATTACAACTTCTTTAATGACCTCTTGGTCAGGCAAAAGCATCGCAACATGGCACATCCTTAAATTGGTGAGGTATACCAATGACTTTATATGGTCCATTATGAACAAACTTAAATTTAGAGATTTCATTGTCTATCTCGCTCGATTTCTCATGAGCTTTTACAAGTACTAAGTCTCCGATCGCAAACTTAGCAAAACGCGCTTTAGCGTCATGACGACGTATGCGAGCATCGGCTTAAAGCTTCATTACTTCTCGCAAACGATCTTTTTTCGCACCAATACTAATGTTAATTCGTGGAGGGAATTTGATTAACTCTTCCACTAAACTTTTACTTCTGTCATCCAACAGGATTTCCTCTTGAGAAAATCCCGTCGATTCATGTCTCAAGGTGTTCATAATTCTCATAAATTCTGCTTCATATTAGCCCCATGCCCTATGGTTGTGATGACAATAGGTACGGGAAAGTCGGCCTCGTCTTTGTTCGTGTGTTACGTTTGACACACCGTCTACAATACTTTCCAATTCACTTTCTACATTATTGTCAATGCCGAGATTCCTCATGTTACGGCAGTTCAAACTCATTCCTACGTCAATGTCATCCGGCCACTTAACAATGTTTATAGGCTGGTATTGCCTATGCACACCGTCTCCTGCCTCGTCAAAACTAACTACTATTGTTTTATCTTGGGAAGTACATGTCAAAGTTTTGTTTTCGCAGTTAATCACTGCACGGTACTTTAATAGCCCATCTCACCCGATAATTACTTCCGTAGTTAAGTCTGGCACGACGACAAACTCTTGTTCAAATCGTGCCCCACATATCTCAAAGTTGACAAAAATCTGTTTTGTGACCGGTTTACTGGCCTTCCCAGTAGCACCGATAATTTTCACTCCTGTTACTGGCATAACTACGATGCCAGGTCTGTCTTTCAGTAACTCAAATATTTTCCCAGATACAGCACTCAATTCTGCACCGGTGTCAATCAACACGTTGCGTGCATATTAACAGACACTACTATCTGTCTACACTTGTCCTCGACTGTTTCTTTATTTTCCCACAGTAAATCCTCGTCTATATCCAGGTCATTCCAGAAAAAACCATCCGGCTTTGATCCTAAATCCGGTTTATCTGGCGGCTTTTTCAGCCTCTGTTCACATACAGTTTTAATTTCAACACGTTTGTCCTGAGGCTTAGTCTCTAGCTTCGCCTCCAATACCGAAACCTTTTCCTGTAACTCGTCAACTAGTGAGTGTTGCTTTGCTATCAATTCACTAATTGTCACCTTCGTTGATTCCTCTTTAATCAGATTGATCTCATCTGCCAATCTACCTGGAGGAATGTGCCCAGTCGCATCTGAAATTACTTCCTCTGGATCTGCGCAACCCACACTGCTACCGTCTGACCGCATAACGTCAGCTCTAACCTCATACACGCTGAAATCTATGTGCTTTTCTACCAATTGTGTCCGGCTATCACTAAAATTTTCGTAATCTTTCCCCTTAATACTCTCGCAATGTTTAAACTGGAGGTTTGCGTCGGATGGGTCGGCTACTTCTACCACTATAACTTTCGGTAAAGTCTGCCGGTTAGGGCCAGAACTTTCCGTTACTCCTTCAACATCTAACTCCTGCGGGACGAAACACGACGAATCTTGCTCGTGCTCCCCATTAACATCAACTATTTCTGGTAAAGTCTGCCGGTTAGGGCCAGAACTTTCAATCACTTCACAAATACTATCTTCCTGTGGGACGAGACGCGGCAAATACTGCACGCGCTCCCCATAAACACTTCTCCCATACAGACCCCTATAATCTCTTAGTTCGTCGTATAAGCGACCGAACTGCCTTAACCAGACCTCATCCCTCTCTGCATCCCCTCGCTCGATGACGGACGTTTTATCCGACATCTGATCTTCTCTCAACAATTGCGAATCATTCTTAAACTCAATCTCCAGTTCCGCTGTGGGTATTACAGCTGGCACCTTATAATCGATTTCCGGAACACTACTTAAATTGTTCTCACAGACAGTGAATGTACCTTCTACTGCCGTGTATACAGCTGATCTACTACTTGTGGGCGCACTCCTTTCTCTTAACACTGGCACACTCTCCCGCCGTTGATTATTCCATACGGAATTTTCATAACGACGACACCTGAGTTTTCTACTGTTATTGGGCCGCCAAAATTTCTCCACGCCCGGTCGGCCCCTCACCGGCGCGGCTAATGGTTTCCCTGTCTCGTCCCAGCAGATACGCTCCCCGGATGCTGCTGAGGCGGCTGATCACACCCTCTGGCGTTATTACTATTCTGTGAAGCCCGTATCACGTTAGTATGATACTGGTTTCCGTCATTCCTGTTATTATTTGCATTGTACCGATTGTTATTACGGTCCGAACCATTATTGTTATTGCTGCCATGGTTGCGGTATGCATTATTCCCGTGGTTATCGTTGTTGTGGTTGCTGTGGTACCCGTTGTTGTTACCACGGCCTCTGCCACTGTCGCGATTATTGCGCCAATTGTCCTCGTCCTCCACTCTTTCCAGGAAATCATTGATTGTCCTGTAATTGCTTCCTACGTATCGTTTTGTATCATCTGGAAGCTTCTTGTAGAGTTCCCAGACTATTTCGGATTCCGAGCGGCGGTCACGCAAATATTCCAACTTGCGGATCCAGCCCTCACAAAACTCCTTCATCGAACCGCGCGTATTCGCATCGAAAGGCCTCGATACGACAAATTCGCGCCAGACACTTTGCTGTTTTTGCTCTGACCAGTATTCAGCCAGAAACAAATTTTTAAATTCGTCAAAAGTCAGGTTCGTAATGTTGAGGTTTAAGCCCCAACGCTTGGCATCACCAGCCAACACATCAATAATCGCATTAATTTTTCTCTCATCAGTCCATGATCTGGGTAAAACTCTTTCACAATTTTTAATGAAATCCGTCGGGTGTATACCACCTTTTTTCAAGGGGTCGAACCGCTCCTCTTTCGTCAACAACTCCGAACTATGTGCACAGATTGGCACATAGCTCTGTTTTTCGTCAAGTTTCCTTTCTAATTCCGACACCCTCGTAATCACTTGGCAAGTGGTTGTCGCAAGCGTTTCCACTTCCCTCTTTTTCTCTTCGCAGGTGTTAGCCTGCTTCGTCACTTTGGTATCTACTTCGGATACTAAAGCCTTTAAAGTTTCCACCTTCTGTTGATCCTCTTTTCTCACTAATTGAATTTGTTCCGTCACCTTATTCTCGATGATCGGAGCAACTGCGTCTCCTACACTTTTCTCGATTCTGCTAATTTCGGAATCAAAACGAGTATTTATGCTCGCAATTTCCGCCTGAACGCCTATCATTTCCTGTTTAAGATTACCGATTTCGCTATTAATCACGACAATATCGTCTTTGATTTTATCAACTTTTGTGTTAACAACTTCAACATTGTTGTTAACAACATTAATAGCTTTGTTCTGATTGTCTAGCATTCGTTCAATTTTTTCAGACTGAGCTACTTGCTTGGCAGCCTGAGCTGCTTGCTCGGCAGCCTGAGCTTCTTGCTTGGCAGCCTGATCTTTAATTTCTGCCGATTGACTCTTGATTTCGTTAATCAAAACATTCAATAAATCAGTTAAATTCCCGGAAACCACCGGTTTTACTTCCGTAGCGGCTTCCTCTTTCATTGTCCCCCCGTATTCGTCATCAAGGGATTCAGATTTGATTTTCACTTCCGATTCTGAAACATTTTCTAAAGTCTGGAATTCCATTTCTGCTCTTTGTTGCGTTTCGGCGGTCGCATCTTTCATGCTAGCCGCCTGCCCCGGAACAATGGGTACCGCTGTGCGCGTTTCCCACTGTTCGACCGATTGTTCCGTATCCAAGTCTACCAAATTTTGGCAATTGTTGCCTTCACTCATTTTAATATTTTTCAATATAAATGCCAAATCTCAAATCTAATTAGGATTCCTCACACTAATATTCTCGCCGACGTATCGACCATTTCGTAACCAGTGCTTTGTTACGAGATTTGCACAATGCAAAATTCGTGTCCAGAACAACCTCAAATTTGAAGATCGTCCTGTCACCAGGTCGCCACGTGTAACCTGCCCCCTCACTTATCGACCTTAATGACAGTGAGAAATTAAACCGCGTGTACCTAATGGAAATTTGGGAAAAGCAATCGTCACCGAAGTTAATCTATCGATAAAGAGGGAGGAAAGGGTTACATCTAAATGAAAGGAAAAATGCAAATGAAACTGGTGGAAATTAATTTCGAAAAGGGGTAAAGTCAATAAAGAAAGTAAATGTGCGGCCGTTACGTTAACAATTAACTAGCGGTAATTAGATATTTGAGATTTGGGGGAAATCACGGTCGCCAGTCCTAAGGACAATTACTATAGTAACTGAAAAAGAAAGGTTATTACACATATAATTAGCACTAGAAGCGTGGCAACTGAAGGTTGACACGTGTAGTGTGAAAACTGAAAGTTTGTCAGAAGTAATAAATTTCGCTACACTCTGACTTAATTTAGCAAAAGAATTAATTAAACCGGAAAATCGAAAATTAATTTAGTGACTGAAGTTAATAGTGAGCTTTCTTTCTGAAGCACATCGAAATCCAGTAAAATAAGGTTAGTCTTGGACTACCTCAACAATCATTTCAAAAGCAACTTGACTCTACGCAATTTAGAAACAAGAGATTTTACTTTGAACTTGAATTAAATGATTCTGAACTATTAACAATAGTAAAATTTAGTACGTACCAAGCTGAGCTGCAGTCACAGGTAAGCTAAAATACGGTAACAAAGCTCGCACTCTTAATTCGTGCTTGTGTAATCTGAATATTGTAGCCAGCTCTGAGACTTTAACTGAACTTTGAAATTAAAGCAGCGAAATAGAATATTACTTTAATGCTGGCGTTTGAATTTCAATGACACTCGGGTTCATTTCGGAAAAGGAAGGGACCCTGCTTGGCAATGCAATCGGGACAATGAGCAACAAAGGTTCATGCTAAGTTGCTGTAATTTTGCGAGGCAAATGGAACAATTTGAAAAGCTGAGGTCTGCCATACAGTTCTGAAACTTTACGTGCTTTTAGTCTTCCTTGTTGGTTGATTGAAGGTTTGAAGCCGTCGATCGAGGAGGTGGCGACAGTCACTCATTGTCGGCCGTCGCTGTTGCAGAAGCTGGATGTTGGCGCGCCTTCTTCTCGACACGGTCACCAGGCGAAACGGGCTCTTGATGTGCGCCAGCTAATACTTCCCGTCCGCGACACCATGTCAGAAACTACCATCGCGAGTCGAGCGCAATTACATGCTGCCAAACCCCGAAAGCGCGGCAACTCGCGGGAGCGTCACACAACACCTGCTCCACTCGCTACTCCCGCCAGACTCCGACTGTTCTGCCCGCGCTCCACGCGGCAGAGTTAACACTACCAAAGATCCTACACACTTTGATTCGTCACACGACCTATCGACGTAATCGTTCGATAGCAGTTTTCCCTAGGGAAGACCCAGCGTAAAAATACAAATAATATTTACGAAACAAACCAATTATACATCGACATGAGTGCATAAATATATATATACAAACAGTAAAACAATTACAATATATAAAGAGACAGAAATGTCATATCTTGAGGTAACAAAACAAGGAAAAAAATAATAGTACAATAGATGGAAATAGGAGTATATGCATTTCCGGCGTTACACACCTGCAGCGTGAACTTTTGTACGTCCTGTTTCAAAGATCCTGCACCATTTCCGCATTTTGCTGTCATGCACGTTATGTGGGTTACATGAAATGAGGCAGAACCCCATCAGAATCAAGACATCGAATGTCACCAGGCACTTCACATCTTGCGGGAGACTATTGTTCTAGGTATGTTTATGTGGTCACTGTGCGCTCAGAACTGAAAACTGCGATGCGGGGCGATCGGTAGGCGTACAATAGACACTGGCCGACACATATAAAGCCTGTCCGCCCCCGCCAGCTGAATGGGTAGCCGGTACGGTAACTCAGCGTGTTCGGTCAGAGGGTTAGCTGCCCTCTGCAATAAAAAAAACTGAGTTAATAGGATAAACGACGAACTGAAACGGGTGTCCTGCGACGTCCGCACCGAGCAGATGAAAGAACGAAAACGAGCAAAATGAGACTAAAAAGAAAAAAAAAAAACAGTCAGCGTGATGGATTGTCACTCCTCTGAGCCGGGGTTCGATTCCCGGCTGGGTCGGGGAATTTTCTCCGCCCAGGGACTGGGTGTTTTGTTGTCATCATCATCATCATCATCATCATCATCCTATAATCTTCGACTGCAGGTCGCCGAAGTGGCGTCGCATTGAAAGACCAGCACCCTGCGAACCTGCCCGACGGTGGCCCTAGCCATAGGATTAAATAAAAATCTGAAGCTTCATCGAATTTTCTCTCTGGTTTTGATTTCGGGGCCGATTGGATATTAGAAAAATAGCCCTCATATTTTTCTTTAAAATGCGAGTACCTACACCGATACTTGAGTCTAGAAGGCTATTGGACAAGTTTGTTACGATTGTAGCTTAATACAAGCGAATCCTTACGCACTACTAAAATTCTTGCAAAACATTAGTTTTAAGAATGAGCACTCAGATTAAATGAAGACATTGTATAATAGACGGAGCTGCACTTACACCAGCCACTAGGGGAGAGTGGCCATATTATCTGCAGTCAACTACGTAAAGGCCAGCCTCTCTGGTCTCAGGAGAAGAGTTACTGCCTAAAATATCGACGTCGTGAGCTTGAGGCCCGTCAGAGACATTGGTATTGTTTTTAATCTGTTGTTACTATCGGCCTCCACTAGCTCCAACAACACAATCGACAACAAGATCAATAAGAACAGAAATCACATATCACTACCCAACAAAATGGATTATATCTTCAGTGGCTGTTGCCAGTTGCTTGCGTGTTTGGGTGGATAAGTGTTCTGACTGTTAGGCAGATCCATCATAATATTGACTCTCTATCATCTCCTGTCTTCTTCCATTCTTTTTGTCTTCACGTAACTATTTCCGAATTTCACTTAATCTATCAGTTGATACCTTTTCCTCTTTCCTTTTCCATCCATCATCACCACTAAGCATTGTCTTCTTGGACATTGCCATAACCAATTATTCTTTTTATTTAAAACCTATTTTGTCGCCAACTTTTCTTAATACTCGTTTATTTTTAGTTCTTTCTCTCCATCTTACACTGAAGCGGCAAAGAAACTGGTATAGGCATGTGTATTCAAATACAGAAATATGTAAACAGGCAGAATAAGGTGCTGTGGTCGGCAATGCCTATATAAGACAATAAGTGTCGGCCACCGTTGTCGGATCAGTTACTGCTGCTACAGTGGCAGGTTATCAAGGTTTAAGCGAGTTTGAACATGGTGTTACAGTCAGCACACGAGCAATGGGACGCAGCATCTCAGAAGTAGCGATGAAGTGGGGATTTTCCCCTATGACCATTTCACAAGTGTGCTGTTGTGAGGTAACGGGCGAGTTGTGGCGTTCTGAAAACATTCTAAGTTCGGAGCTGGTGTGGCCACATGGGCTGCTCGGATGTGTGTGATGTCCTTAGGTTAGTGAGGTTTAAGTAGTTCTAAGTTCTAGGGGGCTGATGACCTCAGTAGTTAAGTCCCATAGTGATCAGAGCCATTTTGAAGCATCCAACGGTGTATCAGGGCTCGTCAACAACCGCGTGGTGCCAAACGTCAGCCGGAGCAAGGAAGGTAGCGCCAGCGAGTGGTCCAGGCCGACCGCGTGGCTGGGAATTCCATGCTGACGCTGTGACGAGGACTGTGCTTTGTGTCAATGAAGGAGTTATGTTTGCCAGGAGTGCCAAAGATGGCGCACTTAGTAAAACCATAATAGCAGACATTTCACAGTTCATGTAGAAATTAATAATAGCCAGAGGAATCATGATGCCTTAAAAAGAAACATGTACATTGCAATTATTTGCACGACGATTCTGATGGTGTAATCAGATTTTCAATATCTTTATTAGTTCAAAGTTAAGTATCTGACTGTAAATTATACAAGTAACACCCAGCAATGAATTTCCAAAACCTATACTGTTCATCCAGTTTTGTCGATCGATGTGTCTTTACAAAACTATTAACGTAAACCTAAATTGGTATGAATTACAGGGATGTAACCTGAATAGTACATGAATTATTGTAGATCAAAGTGGCCAATTACTATTGATCGCGTCAGACCAGAAGTATTCCACAATTACACGAAAAAATGGTAGGAGCATGCTTCTAAATATATTTATTCGTCTATGTCTTTGTATATATCCGATAGATACTATTCATGAAGAAATTGGTCAAATATTTACTGTGTTTTAGAAAGCACAGAGACATTAGGCTACTGGCCTGCTTTCGTTTCTATTCCTTTGATATATGTTTATTTGATTTGTTTATGTATTTACTAATGTCTTAGAGCGTGTTTATGGTCCAGCCGTAGGAATATTTATTAAATTTCAAGTTATTTAAATGTAAATCGAGTATTTTGTATGTGTTTCAGTATGTTTGTGAGTGTGCGTTGGCTTGGAGACATAGCGGGAACATTCTAGCCAATCACAGCGCTCGTTACTATGGTAGGGGGAGTACTGAACAGAACGGACGGTCGCACGGGACACGTGGGAGGGGGGAGGGAGGGGGTGCTGGTGCTGGACGGGAAGGCACGACGGAGGGTCGCAGGAAATACTTGAAGAGTGTGAAGAGTGGAGCAGTTCACATGTGGTCACGGGCTTTAGAAATATTTCGTAGTGCCGACTTGTGGACTTGTGAGATTTCCGTGGCTTCTGCAGTGAAGACATAGTATGCACTTAGAAGTGACTAACTCGCGAGCTATGTTGTTGCTCATAACTAATTACGTGAAGCAGGAATCGATTGTTTCCCTGTTATTCAACTTGTATTTTATTTAATTGCTGGACCATTGACACCAGTAAATGTTTTGCAGAAATATACCACATTCTCAAAAGTACTTCTACTATAATGCTAATCATTTAAAGTCGTTAAAATAGTACCTGCAGATTTTATTTAATTGCAATCTTTCATTCATAAATTTCTATGTTACATTCAAAATTCGCAATTGCCGAGTGATAGGAAACTGCGACCATTCGATTCATGAGTATATTCGTATTGTATACTGTAGATTCAGCGGTATTTGGCTTGTAATGCGGCAACTACGTAGCCCAGCACCTAGACACAAAACCAGCCAAAACTTTTAATATTTCAACTGTGACAAGGGGAGGCCGCCAATTGCGAAATTCAGATTCGATTCATACTGCGCATTTTAAAAGCTCATGACCAGAGGTGTAATGTGGCAAAGCACCAAGATGCACTCTTCAGCCGTTGTCGAGAAAATCGACAGTTAAAAGAAACCTTTGCATTGAAATACTCTCTACGATTAATAATTTTCTCCAGCGTCGTGGCGGAAGCGGTAAGCGCTCGGGTTTGTAATCCGAAGGTCGCCGGATCGAATCTCGCGCCATGCAATTTTTTTATAATTAGTTTTTTGTAATTCAAATATATATATATATATATATATATATATATATATATATATATATATATATATATATATATAATTAATGAATTGCTTATGCATGTTGGTGAAGGCAGATGGCAGATTGCTCTCCAATTGTACCGCCTCCATTTTTCCGTTTGTTTAACAGGGTGTACCAAAGCTCTCCCGTCCGCACTGATTTTCGACGAAGTTATAAGTTGCGCTAGGGACCGCATCTACCTTCTTTCGAAGTTAGCAGGCAACTACGCTAGTTATGCGGCGGCTCGTTTCGGCCCATTCAACGTCTGTTCTTCAAGTGTGGTGGTGGTGGTGGTGGTGGTGGTGGTTAGTGTTTAACGTCCCGTCGACAACGAGGTCATTAGAGACGGAGCGCAAGTTCGGGTTAGGGAAAGATTGGGAAGGAAATCGGCCGTGCCCTTTCAAAGGAACCATCTCGGCATTCGCCTGAAACGATTTAGGGAAATCACGGAAAACCTAAATCAGGATGGCCGGAGACGGGATTGAACCGTCGTCCTTCCGAATGCGAGTCCAGTGTGCTAACCACTGCGCCACCTCGCTCGGTTCTTCAGGTGTAACGAGCGAGTAACGGAGTTTATATTTCATACCTGCCACAGCAAATTTGTGTTCGTGGGGTCTCTATTCTAATTCGAACGTTTGACTTACGCTATACGTATTCGTTTCGGAATATCGTTTCTACGTCTTCCGATAACTATACGTGCTTAACATTATGAAGACAATAACATTTGTGAAATACAACTTTGTTTAAGGAAAACATAATGATGTTCGAAGTCGCCCAAACAAATACAAAAAAAAGGTTGCATGGCGCGAGATTCGATCCTGCGACCTTCGGATTACGAACCCGAGCGCTTACCGCTGCACCACGACGCTGTAGAAGGTTATTAATCGTAGAGAGTATTTCACCGCAACGGTTTCTTTTAACTGTCGATTTTCTCGACAACGGCTGAGAAGTGCATCTTGGTGCTTAGCCACATTACACCTCTGGCCATGAGCTTTTATTATGCGCAGTATCAATCGAATCTGAATTTCACAATTGGCGGCCTCCTCTTGTGAGTCTCAGGGTATGTAGTTGAGGGGGACAATTTTTTTGAAAGCCCGCACCGCGTATATCAGGAATCCGGTAAAACACCAAATCCGACATCGCTGTGGCCGAAAAGAGATCCTGCAAGAACGGGACCAACGACGACTGAAGAGAATCGTTCAACCCTTCCACAAACCGCCCCAGATTTCAACGCTGGGCCATCAACAAATGACAGCGTGCGAAGCATCCAAGCCGGCCGGAGTGGCCGAGCGGTTCTAGGCGCTACAGTCTGGAACCGCGCGACCGCTACGGTCCCAGGTTCGAATCCTGCCTCGGACATGGATGTGTGTGATGTCCTTAGGTTAGGTTTAAGTAGTTCTAAGTTCTAGGGGGCTGATGACCTCAGTAGTCAAGTCCCATAGTGCTCAGAGCCATTTTGAAGCATCCAACGGTATATCATCTATATGGGCTTTTGGAGCTGAAGGCCCACTCGTGTACCCTTGATGGCTGCACGGCACAAGGCTTTACGCCTCGACTGGGCCCGTCAACACCGACATTGGACTGTTGATGACGAGCCTCATTTCAAATTGTATTGACGTGTACGGGTATGGAAACAACCTCATGAATCCATGGACGCTGCATGTCAACAGGGCACTGTTCAAGCTGGTGGAGGCTCTGTAGCGGTGTGGGTCGTATACAGCTGTAGTGATATGGGACCCGTGATACGTCTAGATATGAGTCGGACATGTGACACGTACATAAGTATTCTGTCTGATCAACTGCATCCATTCATGTCCACTGTGCATTGGACAATTTCGTCAGGACAATGCGACACCCCACACGTCCAGAATTGCTACAGAGTGGTTCCAGGAACACTCTTCAGAGTTTATGCACTTCCGCTGGCCACCAAAGTCCCCAGACGTGAAATTTATTGAACATATTCGGGATGCCTTGCAACGCGCTGTTCAGAAGAGATCTCCACCCACTCGTACTCCTACGGATTTACGGACAGCCCTACAGGGTTCATGGTGTCAGATCGCTCCAGCACGAGGCCTACGAGAAAGACAGGCCGCGGCGCGTACGTCATGAAAGTAGGTCTGCGCTCGTTCGCTCGCTCAACTCAGCAGACAAACTACGTTTCTAGACCTGTTAACTCGTGACTAGGTGTGTACGTACAAACGAGAATTGCATCTTCTACTGGAATCCGCTATTCTGGAGTCTTACTGATACTAGTCCTACAATGATCCGGAGTCCATACGCCTACTTATAATTTTTTATGGCCTTACTTGGGTACAATAAAATTAAAATCATGTCAAAATGATTATCAGTTGCATAAGGCACCACTTCTTGAATGAAATGTGGACTGTTAAGAAGAAGAGATTAAATCCTGTAAACAAGACGTTATATCATTTATATCGAGTACTGATCTTGAATTAAATTTTGTTCTAGTACTGTTAATCAGTAAGACTTCATAATAGCAGATTCCAATAGAAGATGCAATTATCGTTAGTACGTTCACTTCAAGCTGCGAGTTAACGGGTTTAGAAACGCATTTTGTGTTGAGCTGAGCGAGCGAGCGACTTCAGGCACGCCTACCTTCGTGATGCATGGGCCGCGACCTATCTTTCTCGTGGGCATCGGCTGCAGCGCTACTTCAGACATTACTCAGGTCCATGCCACATAATGTTGCGGCACTTCAACGTGCTCGCGGGGGCTCTACGCGATATTAGGCAGGATTAGCCGAGCGGTCTGAGGCGCTGCAGTCATGGACTGTGCGGCTGGTCCCGGCGGAGATCTCCCTCGGGCAAGGATGTGTGTGTTTGTCCTTAGGATAATTTAGGTTAAGTAGTGTGTAAGCTTACGGACTGATGACCTTAGCAGTTAAGTCCCATACGATTTCACAAACATTTGAACATTTGTTATTAGGCAGGTCTATCCGTTTCTTTGGCCCTTCAGTGTATCTTCTCCTTCGTCGTCCATATCCTTATCCGAAGTGTCTCCAGTCTTTTTTCATCTTCCTTCCTTAATGCCCACGTTTCTGCCTCATACAAACCACACTCCATACAAAATATTTAACCGGTCTTTTTCTCAGGTGTCTATTCAATTTTACATATAGTCGTATGTATGTACCTGGTGTTTGAGATAGTGTTTTTCTCTGTAACTTAGAAAACAATAAGTGAAAGGATTATTTATTTAGATAGGTAAACGTAACAACTGTCATTCTTTGTTTGGAGGTATCAACGTCGTTTATTTAGTTATTGTCCATAGAGTTGCAATAATCAATTATAAGTTTTAAATGAAACACTGTTGTTTTCTTTCATTAGCTCAATTATTTAAATAAACTTCGCACAAATCAGTTTAAAACCAGTTTCTGTCAATTTGAATTGAGGATCTAGAAGTTTTAAAAGTTGTAGGGGTGGACGCAGCTAGCAGGACGTAATTCGCTGCGTTCAGATGGATATCCTGTGACGGAATATTCCTTTAAATACTGTGTTCAAACGAGAGCCAATTTTACTGAAAGCACAGATCATTGCACCTACTAAACTTTCTACGAACGAGATGCAAAGTTGCTGGTGTCATGGAGCGACAAGTTCCCTGGGTACGCTGTTTGAATTCATGTTAGATTAAACTGTAGAATGTATCCTTAACATTGTTTTATACTAGACATGTCGGAATGTATTAGCAATCGAAGTTCGGTCTTACCACACAAGCTGACGAGTAATGAAAATGGCATACACGTCCATGTGCGTTGACAAGTTGCTGATGCTCGACTAATGCCACTAATTGTGGCCTACGGCGTGAGATATCCAAGTTGAAGAGCTCCATCACCCATTACGTTCTTACTCACTGAACATCGATATCCGGAAACAATTACAGGTAGTTAGATGAGGCGCGGCACCAATAGACGAAGACCAGCAAGAAGTGAGGATAATATGGAAGAGTTTGTTCCAGCTGCAATACACCGCGATCTGCATGTCAGCTTACGAGACGACGTTGCAGTTACTGGTGTCAGCCTTACATCCGTGTCACCGTCACAAATTTCAAAAGTATCACTTGTCATGAACACAGGAAGAAACATGGAGGAAAACCGTGTGTCCGTGGCACCAGCACCGTGGCACCGCAGATCGTTTAGAAGATAAAGTGGGTTGTGCATTCGGGAAAATGGGCACTCGTTTGAACATCTCAATTACATGATCATAGTGCCTCCAGAACACCCACCTGGACACATCCACCCTTAAAGCTATTAAGGTTGCTAGCTCTATAATTAAAATTGACGGAAATTTGATGGGTACGTAGCTATATCACAGAAAAAAATAATGTTCTACGTAATAAATACAGCTTGTTGCTGTAAATCTCTGTAATAAAACGAAATAAACTCTTTTCATGGTTCATCAGGTTACCCTCCGTTCAGAGGCCGTTGCACGCAGCGACCGTTATTTTAATTTGTAAATAATAGATTTCAGCTATCAGTCGACCTTTGGAATTTTTATTGGCAGATCTAGATTTTAGCTAGAAACTAGCCATTCTCAATGCACTATCCTTTTTTGGTAAATATGCCAATAAAAATTCCAAAGGACGACTGATAGCTGAAATCTATTACTTACAAATCTGTTCATGGTTTCTAAGAAAGAGTAATGTTTCTTACTTTTACCCGTATAAATAAATAATCGTCTGACTTATTATTTTGTATGTTACAGAGAAAAACACCGTATCTAAAAGTTCCTGTGTATGTAGATAGTTAATTCACGGTTTGTGTATGGAGGCTTTGTCCTACATTTGTGGTTGTAGGTAGTGTGGTATACGTTTCAGGAATTACGTAGGGGCGAGAATTACAGGCCAGGACATTGTTCTGCACTAGACGCGGCTCGCCTCGTCATCAGCTACATAACGTAAGCACGGCCACGGCGAGACCGTGCAGCTCTGCACGACGTTATGCTAATTAAACGCTATCTACCTGTGATGAAACTACCAGGCGAGGGTAGCTGCAAACTTTCTCGGTATGCGATGTTTTAATCATAAAGTGTGCATCTGCTCTTCAGCTTACTTAAAACCTTCGCCGCTTCTCCTCTGTTTTGCACGAAGGAGCAGACTGTAAGGCCTGCACATCATTTTATCAAGAGCAAATCCGCAGACGCAGGGTCCGCCGTTGGCTGGTTGGTTGGCTTGGAGATTGAAGGGACTAAACTGCAAGGTTATTAGTCGCCTTTTCCTTAGTCACACAGGTCTCAGGTTAAAACCATATCGCAAGAGAATCTTATTGCCTGGAATCCGGGGAAGGAACAAAATGCGTCAAACTACGTGTGTAATCACAATGAAGTAGAAAACGAAAGCATCAAGCCAAAACTGAAAACATTAACTAAAGAGAACAAAGCAGTAGAAGATTTTAAAACAATATAGCACGCGGCCTTGGCTGGCTGATCCCAAGAATAAAAAAGGATGAGCCATCCACTTTGCAACAGACTAAATTCTCAGGCCTAAAAACACAAGGCAAGAGAAACACAGATGGTGAAAAGACAAACACCAAGTCGAACAGACAGCACCAGAGGGAGCGAGGAAGAGTTAAAATGTAGGTAGAGGGAGGGCTTGAAAGATGAGGCCAAGGCGCCCACCCTTAAATAGGATGATAAAAACTCCCTTCACGGATAAAGCTTAAAAATTTGTTAGCCGTATAGGCGTTGTTACCTAAAATCGAAGGGAGCGTGTCAGGGACATTAAAAGTCCAACAAGATGTGGACCACCGTCAAGTGGGAACCACAGCAAATCTGAGGTGGGACCTCGCGACCCAGGAGGTGACCGTTAGTCAGCCAGGTACGGCCGACGCGGAGCCGGCAAAGGACAATGAGTCATTGTGAGAGGCTCGCTTGGAGGACCTTCACCCATCCGTCGCCTCCTTTATTCGCAAAGTCAGGTAGCGTAATTCTGTATTCCAGAGCCCAAAAAATTGGCGGCGTAATACCGTTCGAAGGTCATATTCCGGTATGCCGATCTCCAGACTCGGTTTACGAGTAGCCTCTTTGGCTAGCGTTTCGGCAAGTTCATGTCCCGGGATTCCGTCGTTTCCTGGGGTCCATACGAACACCACAGACCGTCCACGTTGTACGAGGACGTAAACGGACTCTTGTGTGGTCATTAATAAAGGATGACGAGGATAGCACTGGTCGAGAGCTTGTATGGCCCTCAGTGATTCGCTAAAAATGAGGAAGGACTCCCAGGCGCAGGAACGGATAAGCTCAAGAGCGCGAGAGAGGGCTACCCAGTGAAAACACTGCAGTCATCTGGCGAGGAGCGCAAGTCGGTATGTCCTGCATGAGCATAAACGAACCTAACGTGATCATGAACCATGGAGGCAACCGTGTAAACTACATCTGAACCCTGGGACACATAAAGAATAGAGAGAAAGGCGGCGGAGGGCCGCGGGATGAACTGAGTCTTTTGAGACTTGATATGTCCAGCCGGAACTGAGATCGAGGTAGAAACCATGGAGGTGTACGTGAGTGGACCCGGAGGAGGGGTGGTAGAGGGAAAGATTCGAGTGCAGTTTGAAGGGGCCAGACACGGACTGCAATTGTAATCCCCGATCTGGGCTGCTGTTGCGGGAAATGGATCGCTATGCAAGAGAAAAGGAGACGGTAATTCGGATGTTTAAGAGAGCTGCGAACGTGTGCAGTATAATTGGCAAGCAGTTGTTTTCGCCGAATCCGCAATGGAGAGCCCCAGCTTCCAATTGTAGGCTTGTAACGACAACAATACATATAATAATTTTTTTTTCTTTATGAATTTAGATAAATTAATATAAGCAATGTTTTGAATTTCTTTTTCGATTCTTTTCGTGTCATGTTAAAGAAACTGTGAGCAACTTTTGAAACGAATATTATTATTTATGTTAGAGTTCAAATAATGTGGTAATCAAAGGAAAGTGTATTTAATGTTAAAACTATTGTAAGATGTGAAAATTATAATTTATACACTTGGTCCATACGTAGGTAATGCATTAGGATATGTGTAGTAGAAAACCTGTGGTGAATACCCTACCTGTAGGGGAGCGGGAAAAGGTGGAGGCAGGCGAGGCGGGAAAACGCACACTGGCGCGGTTCGGCACAACGGGCACAGTATAACAGTCGGAGGCGAGCAACAGTCGGAAGTACACGTACTGTACCGAGGAGGCTACCCAGGAATAGTGGATTCCATTGAGCCTCGGATGAACCGATTCCGACGAATACTTGGCATGGCTATATTCTGAGGCACAAAATTGGAAAGATTACGACGCTAAGAAGATGGAAAGTGCCGACGTAGTGTGAGCCTTGGCCGTGCTTGCATGTGTGCCGTGCTGCCCGCTATCTCGCTGCCCGCCATCCGCCGCTCCGACTTGCACAGGTCAAACATTTATTTCATCTTTAGAAGTGTATCTGTGTGGACCAGCGTCGAAACTGTTTCTAACTGTTCAATAATAACGTGACTTTTACCAGAAATGCCTTAGCCGTTACTGATCCTGATCACTGACCTAGACAGGATCCTTACCTCGTATTGTGCAATCCGAGTATCCTGAACTTAAAGTATAATGTATGAGTTGATGAAAATTATCAGCAGATTAATCTATGCCATAAAGATATCTAAAGTTCAGTGTGTTATTGCAAATGTTGGTAAAGAACAAAAGTATGACTAAATAGGAAGATCGTTTTTTGAATTGAGTTAGCGATGTTATTTAATTAATTTGAGACAGAAATAATGACAGTTAAATTATTCAGAAGTAAGACAAAAGAGTAGTTATCCATAGATTGCTAAATTTGAGTGTAAATTTGCCTTCAGTACTTAATAGTTTCAGTATAACGACCATAACAGTTTCAGGGCCCCCCCCCCTTCTCTTGTCCATTATTTCAAACCTTGAAATGTGTTGATCAGATTTGACCAGTAAAGCTAAATTCTATATTAATCCTAAGTGTATTAGTGTTTTTCCATCATTAATAGTGACATTGTGTGTGTGTACTGTCAAGATTGTCGATGCTAGGGCAATCTATGCCCGATTTCAGTCTGATCAATATACAAAATGCAGTTCATAGTAATCATTGCTGTGTGGTGTTGTGTAAATTTAGCTCGCCCCAGTTAGTACCAAAAAGAGAAAACTTTAGTTCAGTGGATTTTTCCGGTTTCAAACTTTGCCATATAACGCTTCATTACTACGAGTTACTATGCTTGTACATGCACCCACTTGTACAAGGAAAAACTCACTCATTGCCTAAGTAGGCTGGTGACCGAATTATTAATTATAGGTAGCATCTACTGTGTGTACTTCTTGTCCATGCGAACGAGTAGTTATACTTTACATTTGCTTGATGCATCACTGTAGTTATTGACTGAGTATAAGTCCGATCTTGCTTCTATTAGGTACACGCGGTCAACTAATGTACTAAAATCCTTGTGTATAAAGTGAAGCCCGTGAACTTATTACAGTACAGGCTTTATAGAGCTAACGTACGTCCGAGCAGGGCGGTAGCGTTACAGGCTGTTCACAGGGCTCGTTCCGAAAGCTCCCTGAGCGCAATGCTGAACCCTACGACAGGCTCCCATAGTCAAGACAGGACAGTATAAGGGCTTTGTACAGCTGCAACAGTGTAGGGTGATCTGCATCCCAGTCGATGTGACTCAGGCAAAGAAGAATGTTAAGATTTTGCCATCACTTTTGCTTAAGCTGACGAAGATGGCGAAGCCAAGTTAGGCGGGCATCGAAAACCAGCCCTGAAAAGCGATGAGTCCAGTACAGTAAGGAGATGGTCATCAAGATAAAGTTGAGGGTGCTTGTGTACTGTACGACAGCGACAGAAGTGCATAACGCAGGTCTTGGCAGCTGGAGACTGAAAGCGTTGGGTAAGGGCCCATGACTGCACTTTCGTATGGCTCATTGGGTCCACTGCTCAGGCTCCTGCAGCAACTAGTCTGAGCTTTCCGTTACAACTAACCGTAGTGAAAAGGTTCAGTTCAATCCGTTTCATGAGTGTTACGCACAAATGACACCCTAGCACTGCCATTTCATACTGTCACAGCTGCAAATACACTGACCAGTCACATATTCCACCCCCACAATCATGTTCCGCACATCAAGACGCTTCATTCGAACACAAACTCGATGAGATAAAGTCAATGTTGTATGAATTCATGTAAACGATATGCAATTGACAAGTGAGTGAGCGCACTGTGGTTGAAATACTCGAGGCTGGCGTGCATACATACATTCCAGACACGACGGTCACAGAGGCTTTTAGTTCGGGAGAGAGGCCACACAGCGGGACGCCAGTCCCTTCAGAGGATGACCGAGCCTATGTCGGCCAGTGACCGCCTGTGTAGTAGACAGCGTGGGCCCGAGTGGAAAGGGGGAAACAACCCCATGTTCGGCTTAAAAGCAAATTCGGCTACATTATGTGGGAGCAGCCAGTCTATGCATTCTTTACACATAGCACACAGTTTCAGAGATTTTCACAGGGAGAGACCAAACGCCAAACGCCAAAGCTACAAGCTTCTGGATTGGTCGCCTTAAACGAAACGTCATTCTCCCGTTTTAGAATTGCAATGCTGGTTGGCAGACGATATTTCTGATGCCTTGAGCTGAAGGAATAATGGAAGAGACCGAAAGATATACCCCTTCGCGTCTGGCATGGAGAGGCGCCGTTCCGTTGTCGCTCTTGGAGCGAGAACACGTAACGAGAGCGTGCGCGCTCGTACGTGTACTCGAAAGAGCGAGGAACAAGTCTCTCCTCAGTACTTCACTGGGAGAGCACCTCTGTCGACAGCGAATCAAAGGGCGACTCTATTTTGAGTCCTTGCTATTAAGCGTTGTTCACTGTGTTGGCCGACACACTTATTGTGTGGTGTGAACAGACAGAGTTATAGTTAAACGTCTGCGAGCGAATTTTGAGTGGCATCGTGGCGGACTGGTTATCTGACCAGTGTACCACGCCAATAGTTACACTAGGGGCGAATACGAATCCTTGACTTCATCAAGGTGTAGGGAGAGTTTGATTGGCGAAGGTCAATCCTGATAGAACGAGAGTTATCTTATTTGTCAGCAGCGAGCGGCGCAGACAGCAGTCATCGCAGCTTACGGTATTGTGCGCTACAGCTATTGCGAGCCCCATATTTCCTCCACAACAGTACACTTCACTGCATTTCACACGCGACAGCCTCGACCGTACCTAACAACATCCTAAAGGATAATTATTCAAGTTGAGTAGGCGCGCCTCTCAGCCATTCTGCCAAGGCAACAAGCATCTTAAACTTTGTGTAGAAATTTCATTAGCGAATCCTATCCTTGAAAGGTAACTTCACATTCCGAAAAGAACCAGGATATTACTTGCTCAATTCATAACTAAAAGCGCCATTGTGATTTCTCAGAATTTTTGCAAAATAAATAATAACTTTCGTTAGTTTCATGTTTTTCTTACACTAACTAGCACTACTCCAGTACCCAAGTATCCCACTAGTTACGTAAGAAATTTTGTGAATTTTTGTGTCATTTCCTTACAGCGGACGACTCCAGAAGATATTTATTCCTGAAAGTTTTTCAGGCATTTCTCTTTAGAACGTTAGGAGCGTCTGTCTGACTTCTGTAGTAGGGGTGGAAATTGCATCTTGCAGGAGCTACAGGGTAAAGGGTACATCTCAGATTAATCCGTTGCGCAGAATAACAGAATAATAGACCAACCCCTCAGAATGTGACCAACTGTCAAAAGACTGAGTAACTAGCTTTTGCATTGTAGACTGCTACGAGATGTGCAGGTAGAGAGTCAGTGAGGTTCTGGAAGCTACCGACAGAGAAGTGAATCCATACCTACTCCAGTGCTATGGGCAGCTGCGCTGGGTTTCTCGGTTATGGATCCATTAGACCAAGAGCCCGATCGAGGCTGTGCCACAAATTCTCGATTGCGTTTGAATTCGGGGAGCTTTGTGGCCATGGGGCTGTACGGGTTTGACTAATACTGATTCTTGTGTAACACATCTTCAAAATATTTTACAGGGCTCGAAAATTCAGACTGTTCGAAATGCTTCATCATTATAATACTCTGTTTTACTCGATCTTGTGTAGCCTGAGACCAATATGCAGAAAGGAAGGCACGATAAGAATCTCCTTCTCTGTGACAGTCACGAATAACCGATGGCATTCTTACAGCTGGTTCATTGTCTAAATAGCCACACGTAAGTTCTAACCTATGCTCTGATGACCAGTTAATTGGAAAACAATGAGAAAGTTGATGAAACCAAGCTTGTGGATGTGTGTCATTACTAGAATTCTTGAATGTTTTAAATATACCCGTTGTGATGAAGAGCTTATAGTCAAAGTCATCGTGTAGGTGAGACGCAAATCGGTCACTGTTACGTCGTGTCGGCAGTTCCATCTGAAGGCTCGGTGCACCCTGCCGACTCCTTTCAAGATCCTCGGAATACCATGCATTATTGCAGTGTGACTTTTCCGTATTTCTAAATCCCTCTTCCCGGTCGGAGCGCGAGTATCCACTGAAATATGCATTTCTTGTATCACCTACGCCAGATTATCTTGTACTTCCTGCATTTCTCTTTTGTTTTGCGTATTAATTTGTTTCTGACTCTGTTTAAATTTCCTAATTACCTCGTACTCCTCTGTGTCAGTAAAGGCTACCGGTCTTGTATCATTCAAATCATCATCTACCTTCGTAGATAAATTTGTTAACTGGTCTGAAAGTTCGGCTACTTTTTCCGATACTTTGCTCATTTCCTCCGTGTTTTTTTCTGAGCCAAGTTTTAGAGTGTCCATTTGTGTCGTAATCGTTTCTACTGTGTCCTTTAAGTTTTCCTGATTTTTTTTTACAATTTGTGCGACCGTATCGGTAGATGCAACAGAGTCAATTTTAGCCTGCAAGGTGTTATGATTTTCGTGTACAATGATCTGCAGTTGTTTTATGCATGCTTCAAGATTCTGTAATGTTCTTTCATGTCGCGAAGAAATAGGCTGAAAATGTTCACAAATTTGTGTTTTTACGTCTTCAGAAATATTTTGATATTTCGATTCGATTTTGTGTATCTCAGCGGGTAAATCTTCACGTGCTTGTTCAAGTGTTTGTTTAATTTCGTCAATTATGTCTAACTTTTGAAGTTGTTGCTGTGTTTGTTTCTGATTTTGTTCCATTTGTTGCTGTGTTCGTTTCTGATTTTGTTCCATTGTGTCTAACTTTTGAAGCTTTTGGTCTGTTTGATGAAATTTTTGAATTAATTGCAGTAACCATGCATTAGTGACTGAAACATGTTCCTTTGTGTTTTTCGTCAATGCGTTTGCACCAACATTATTCGTATTTTGAGAAGCAGAGAGTGTGTCTTGGCGTAATTGAGAAAAGTGTATTGATGCAAAACCTGAATCTACGGTATTTCCGAGATTTTGTTCTGTTATTTCGCATTCCTGAGGGGAACTGTTACCGACCGATCGATCGGCAATAGTTCCCTGTTCATTGATTGTTTCAATTTCTACCCCGCTATTTACTATCTGGTCCATGTCCCTATGCACTATTACCAAATTATTGTCTTGAACATTTGTCAGTTCGTTACTAAGTGGTGCTGACAAGCTACACTCGTCGTCACTGACATTTCTCAATTTGCTTTGCAGCTTAGTTTTACGCTTTTCACTCGCCGTGATTATCACACTATTTTACACACTAACACATAAAGAACAATTTGAAATGCAAAAATAAGAAGAAACACTGAAATAGCACTGAAAATAGTAAATATCTAATTAGTTACACAAGCGATTGCGAGATATTTAGTGCAAATCCACATGCATGCCACAACTATTTTGCTCATGACAATACAAAACAAAAATAAGAAACTACAACTGCAAAGGAAATTACATGCGTACAATTACGCGCTAGCAGTAAACAATAACTAATTTCTAATCATACGCTAATTATTCAAACTACAAGGAAATCAGAAGATTCCAGTGAAGTATCCTCGGCTAAGGGTCGACAGGTGAAACTAAGTCTTTAATTATTTTCCCTGACAAAGACAACTCAAACTTAACCTATTCATTTATTACCCACGATATACAAACCTAACGCAATCTGACTGGTATACATGGCTTCCAATAATTATCACAAATGAATGGCCCTGAATTGCAAGGAATCCCATAATTTTTCATAAGTCACTTACCTCACAGAAAATCATCATAACACGAATTACAGCAATAACAGCAAGCAGCAACTACAGCCAGCTTAATAAAAAGATTCTGACAACTATAGACTCTTAACTACTGGGAGGCATATGGTTAGCAAAAGAAAGATTCTGTCGAAGAGCAAACAATGTATTTAGAAGATTTTACCTGGTTCATGTGACATCTAGTTCCAAAAATTATGTAGTTGTCAATAATTCCACTACACAAACATTACCAAGTACATCCATCCTCATTTTACAATGCATGTCCTTCCAACATTGAGTCTCCACCAAGAGAATCATTTCCAAACACTTCTCTGTCCACTCGCTGCTGGTCCACCCAACCACAGACCCTCTTACGGAGGGCGCAGAGCGTTGTCAGCGATACTAATACAGTCTATAGCGCTGCCAACATACAAACATGCAAACAGGCTACTTACAAGACGTTATGAGTGGTAAGTTGTGAGTAATATGTTCTCTTATTACTACGTTCAAATCTGCTTCATTCGCCGAAACACAGCAGAATTTGTAAACATTCATGTCACTAACATTCTAATGCAGCTGAAATTGCGACAGAATCATAAGACAGTAACTGACGGAAAGACATGTCAATAGTTTATGAAAATACCCATTAGCGGTATAAAGATAAAGTGAAACTTCCTCACGTATTTTGTTCCAAACCCACAGTAATTCTCGTTTCAACTGCTACTGATGGCGCTAGAATATTACATCATTTCACTGAAAAATCTGTAGTCACTTGAATATCGCGGTAAATATGGAAGTTTCGCATATTAATAACATGACCAAATGCTCTGCTTTTTGCGCACTAACATTTTCCAAAATCTTGTTTCTATATCTGAAACCGTTTACGAGGTATGAGGAATTCTTTGAATGTTTCATCTGGGTTTTTCGCTGGCGCGCGAGTCTGGGACGAAGCGCTTTATGTACGGTCCTCTTTCTCGAGATTGGTAACAGATAGCTATATCCTTCAAAGTTTCGAGAAACGCAGCAACATACGAGCTAGCATGCACCAAACGAAAATTCGTAGTAATCTGTATTTTTCATTGCAAAGTTTCCGAAATTCATTCAGCAATTTACTTAATCCTAAAATATCATAATAAAATACATGATCATTAACAAAATGATAGGCAGTTCATCAATGAAGCTATAAAATGAGCTAGAATCAAATTTTTTTACAGAATAGTTTCCTTTAAGAAAGACAGGAGTTCTGCTGGATTACGTCCCCGGCTGTTCACGGTATTCAGCCAGGCAGCTGGCTTCCGCGCCGAATCATACATCGTGTGAGAGTTTCAGAGTGCGAGGTGGCCGTCGCCCCCATATGCTTGCCGGCAGCCATACGCGCCGTGTAGCAAACTTGCGGAGAATCTTTCTCCGTGTGCGACGGGCTGAAGGCAGGGACACAGACACGGCTACGGAACAAAAGCGCCAGCCCGAGGCTGGCAGTGGGGCAGGCGCGCCAGTCCGGCCATCTCTCCGCGTCCTGCCTTTGCGTCAGCCAAAGTCAGACTCCCGCTTCCTACCCGGCCCGCTCCTTCTGAGAATTCGCCCGGCGGCCTGGCCCCATGAAACCACCCTCCTGTAACGTGCTTTCTCTGCACAAAGTGAAAGCGAAACAGACCCCAAAAAATACACTACTGGCCATTGAAACAGCTACACCAAGAAGAAATGCAGATTATTAACGAGTATTCATTGGACAAATATATTATACTAGAACTGACATGTCATTACATTTTCACGCAATTTGGGTGCATAGGTCATGAAGAATCAGTACCCAGAACAACCACCTCTGGCCGTAATAACTGCCTTGATACGCCTGGGCATTGAGTCAAACAGAAATTGGTTGGCGTGTACAGGTACAGCTGCTCGTGCAGCTCCAACACGATACCACAGTTCACCAAGAGTAGTGACTGACGTACTGTGATGAGCCAGTTGCTTGGCCACCATTGACCAGACGTTTTCAGTTGGTGAGAGATCTGGAGAATGTGCTGGCCAGGGCAGCAGTCGAACATTTTCTGTATCCAGAAAGTTCCGTAAAGGACCTGCAACATGCGGTCGTGCACTATCCTGCTGAAATGTAGGGTTTCACAGGGATCGAATGAGGAATAGAGCCACGGGTCGTAACAAATTTGCTCAAAGTGCCGTCAATGCGAACAAGAGGTGATCGAGACGTGTAACCAATGGCACCCCATACCATCACGCCGGGTGATACGCCAGAATGGCGATGACGAATACACGCTTCCAATGTGCGTTCACCGCGATGTCGCCAAACATGGATGCGACCATCACGATGCTGTAAACAAAACCTGGATTCATCCGAAAAAATGACGTTCTGCCATTCGTGCACCCTGGTTCGTCGTTGAGTACACCATCGCAGGCGCTCCTGTCTGTGATGCAGTGTCAAGGGTAACCGCAGTCATCGTCTCCGAGCTGATAGTCCATGCTGCTGCATACGTCGTCAAACTGTTCGTGCCGATTGTTGTTGTCTTGCAAAAGTGCCCATCTGTTGACTCAGGGATCGAGACGTGGCTGCACGATCCGTTACAGCCATGCGGATAAGATACCTGTCATCTCGACCCTGGTTCGTCGTTGAGTACACCATCGCAGGCGCTCCTGTCTGTGATGCAGTGTCGAGGGTAACCGCAGTCATCGTCTCCGAGCTGATAGTCCATGCTGCTGCATACGTCGTCAAACTGTTCGTGCCGATTGTTGTTGTCTTGCAAAAGTGCCCATCTGTTGACTCAGGGATCGAGACGTGGCTGCACGATCCGTTACAGCCATGCGGATAAGATACCTGTCATCTCGACTGCTAGTGATACGAGGCCGTTGGGGTCCAGCACGGCGTTCCGTATTACCCTCCTGAACCCACCGATTCCATATTCTGCTAACAGTGATTGTATCTGGACCAACGCGAGTAGCAATGTTGCGATACGATAAACCGCAATCGCGATAGGCTACAATCCGACCTTTATCAAAGTCGGAAACGTGATGGTACGCATTTCTCCTCCTTACACGAGGCACCACAACAATTTTTCACCAGTCCACGCCGGTCAACTGCTGTTTGTGTATGAGAAATCAGTTGGAAACTTTGCTCATGTCAGCACGTTGTAGGTGTCGCCACCGGCGCCAACCTTGTGTGAATGCTCTGAGAAGCTAATCATTTGCATATCACAGCATCTTCTTCCTGTCGGTTAAATTTCGCGTCTGTAGCAGGTCATCTTCGTGGTGTAGCAATTTTAATGGTCAGTAGTGTACAAAGTAATGAAGGAACCTTCATAACCACAGCAACAAGTTGTCGAAGCTCTCACTACCAATCACTGTCACTTCATAACATTAACCAACGCAGTGTCAGTAAATAAACATCGTAATGAAATGAAAATGTAAGGTTGGCAAGGCAAATGCGCTTGATGCCTTTCAAGCTCAGTCATAGACATTGTTTCATTGACGTGCTGGTTGTAAACCCTCTCATCCATAGCATCACTGGTTCCCTACGGCCCGATGTTAATCGATGACGCAGGACACAGGAATATTTTCCGGCAGTAGAGCTCTGTTGTGCTGAGAAGTTGTAATAGACTGCAGGCGCGCCTTCCGAGCGGGAAGGAGCGCCTGGTCCCAGGCACGAATCCGCCCGTCGGATTTGTGTCGAGGTCCGGTGAACCGGCCAGTCTGTGGATGGTTTTTAGGCGGTTTTCCATCTACCTCGCCGAATGCGGGCTGGTTCCTCTTATTCCGCCTCAGTTACACTGTGTCGGCGATTGATGCGCAAACAAGTTCTCCACGTACGCGTACACCACCATTACTCTACCACGCAAACATAGGGGTTACACTCGTCTGGTGTGAGACGTTCCCTGGGGGATCCACCGGGGGCCGCACTGCACAATAACCCTGGGTTCGGTGTGGGGCGGCGGAGGGGTGAAGTGGACTGCGGTAGTCGTCGTGGGGTTGTGGACCCCTGCGGCTGCGGCGGGGACGGAGCCTCTCCGTCGTTTCCAGGTCCCCGGTTAACATACAATACATACAATACTATACAATAGACTGCAGCCTTTCTTAGCAAAATTTGAGACAACACATAAAATTCACATAAAAACCTAACTTTATTAGGAAATCGTCCGTTTTTAAGATGATTGTTATTGTAGTGAATGTCGTATACTTCATTAAATCTTCTGTACTGCACTGGTTATGTAGCGTTTCTTCTGGTGTCAGCCACACTTTTTACCACTTCCATCCCCTCTACCCCTCTTATCATCCTCATCGTCGCGTACTTAATTATCTATTGGAGTTATGTGCTAATTTTTAGGAAACAATCCACCGAACAACAAAATAAAGGGTAAACACATAAGCACACCATCACATATTGCGACAGTTCATCGCAGCAAAATATTCTGGGAAAGATGAATGGGCTGAAGGAGCATTGGTTTAAGCGACGGAGCTACATTGGATTTTTTTTCTTTTGACGTTACGTAAAGTCAATGTTCAAGAGGTTAGTACATTCAAAGGAAGATCTCCGTCCAGGGACTCCAGTTTTTGCAGAAACCATCTACACACGTAAGACCTTCATGTTTTTAACTACTAGAATGTTGATGGTAGCCTCGTGGCCTTATACTAGAAAACGACTAAACAAGCTTCACTGGTTTTGTGGCATCTTCAAGAACGACAGCAGATACTCGTCTTTTCTATAAAGGAAAAACATGAGGTCAGTTTTCACTCTGCACAAATCGGACATGTAAACGCTTGAAAATGCATGTCACGGATGCTATGTTGATAATATGTCGCCCAAGATCTCTGGATTTTGGTCGGCTGAAACAAGTCCAGGTTAGAAACGTGTGGTATGTTTGCATCCCAAAGATATACAAATAAGTGTGCAATATATATTTATCACTGTCTTCGCAATGAAAATGGTGCATTTCCTGATTTTTTTTTTTTTTAATGGACTTGTAGTCCGGGGTGATATGTTACAATACAGCGTCACCGGTCTATTGCGGTCTAACTGTGTTGGTGAGGCAGTAAATTTCCAAAGGGCAGTGACTCCGTCACTGCAATTCGCTTTGGAGGTGTGGCGGTGGGACTTGTAGTCCCGTACGCCAGGGCAGGGGTGGGATGGGGACGTGTAATAATTTCCTGATTGCAGCCGTAAAATCATATATGCTCACTATCTGGTTAAACGTCTGTAAGTTTATAATAAATTTCCAAATCTCTTACCAAGCAAAGTTGTGCACTGGTTTACACACTACAGCTAATAGGGGTGGAAGTGAAGCTCAATTTTCTCTCTTGCCATACTGAAACAGACATTTCGTAGTTTCATTAGCACAGTGGACGTCTGATTCTCTAGTGAGACCATAGCCTTTCGGTCTGTCTCGAAACAGCTCGACGTAAAATCAATATTCAGGTCTTAATTGTAGTACAGGGCTTAACTTCCGCCGGAACGCTCCGGTACCGTGTACTGGGTCCTCCCGGGAAAATTTTTTGAGCTCACTGGAACAAGTCGACGCCGGAGATTTAAAATAGTGCACGTGTATTAAATCTGAGCACGACGATAATTTAGTTCTGCGCTGGTAACAGTTAACGTGTGTGTTTGTGTGTACAGTATACCGAAGATAAGCTGAGCTTTGTTCCGAAGTTATGATCGATAGACGTCCGTAACATTCGTGCCTGCTGCCTTTTTGTTTACGACTGCTACCATCCTCAGCGATCTACCGTATAAGCAAGCTGAGTTAAGTTTCGTTCCGAAGTTGTGGTCAGTATATATCGCCTTTTGTTTACGATTGCCAGGAACTGAGCGATCTAGTAGCATGGCGACTTTTAGTATATTATGTCTCAACGAGAAATAAGTAACATAAGAATTGATTGGACATGAGCATCTATACAATGGCTTTCACGAAGCCTTGTGGTTGTATCGTTGTAATTGTAATAAATTGTTTTAGAAACCTAAATTTCAGAGTTTTGTAAACAATTATTTCGCATTATGTTTCATCACATGTTTTCAAAAAGTCGAAACTTGTGAGTTTTATGGTTGGAGAAAGGAGGGAGAGGAGTTTATCCTTGAAGAGTTTTCGTACCGGCAGATAAGTTTTTGGAAACAAACCACTGGTCTACTCCTTTGTAATTGCTTTACACATGAAACGTAATTGTTAGTATTTTAACTGTTGCTTTTTTGCCAAGGAACGAGCGTAATCTCCGCTGAATGCTAATGCTTCACCAAAGAGTGTCCTAGGAAAAAGGAAATGACGTCTTGCTCATAGTTTAGAAACATGATCCTTTTCGTGTCCGCGGTACGCAAGGCTTTTTGCACCAGAAGGAAGCGATGCTGCAGACTGCGGCGGCCTTCATTACAGGTAAAACTGGGGGGTGCGGTGTTTGAGATTCAGGACGGCGCCACGTCATATCCGTATCCCGCGCTGCCTCTTGCCACTCCGTGGCGCGCGGAAAAAGCCGAGATATCTGATCTTGCTGCCCTTTGAAAGGGGGGCGGGTCTTTTGATCTTTTCGCTGCGCCGGGCCGTTCGTTACGTCCCACCTCCCTATTCTCATTATAACAAAGCTTGCCATTTTCATCCGGTCGCTTCCGTCGCGCAGTTCGAATTACCTTTTCCTTTGCCTCCAATGTTTCAGAGCAGTTGCTCGGAGAACTACGTGAATTTTTTTTCCAGTCTCCGGATGGCGGACGCTCAGTGCTTTGAAAAGACTCGCAACGTTACGGAATAATACTGTAAATTTTTCCTAGCCTCAGTGATGGTAGCTGTCAGTATCAAATAACATCCGATAGGCGCTTTCCTGCGGTCAGAGCACTAGTCTCGGGAATCTATTGCGCTGTAGATTCTACATCTCGCTACAGTAAGATCAATGAATTCGAAATGCTGTATTGGCATTTGTTTCTATAATAGAAAACCGAGTACGAAGATTCCTGTAGACCTACTATTGTGTCCCTGGAAAGATAACATCCAGTTCAGGCCGTTTCCCAAACAGGCCTAATGTCCTCTGAAAGTTTTTGCAAAAATTTACTGTAAGTTCCTTTGAATCCTGTGAGATGTGCATTTGTAAACATGTGGAATGTGTAAACAAACAGTTGACGTTACTGATGTGTAAATGAATTCAATTTCGTTTGTTTTGTAACTGAAGTCACACCCAATACCTAAAGAAATCTGTGGTTACTTGTGGTTCCCTCAAAATGGACAAACAGCCTACTGAAGCATATTCTGTATGCAAAAGCTCGAGTTACTTGTACTAGTTTAGCCGTAGCTGTTGATCTGCCGATGAAATAAAAGTAGCGGGCAATTTTAATTTCAAATTTGCGAGAGGTTTGATAGTAGAGGAGTGTTTCAGGGAAATGTTTTCTTCGCTTGGAGTATATTGTTCGCATCATTCTACTTTAATCAAATGGTTAAGGGAATCATGGAGGCGTAACGAGAACCGCAGGAATATTCTCCACCTCAAGTCGACCACCGTCTTCGTTCATTGAGGACAATTTACAGAGCTGCAGAAACCAAGAGAAAGGCTTGTATGCGCCAGCAAATCACTTTATTTTGAAGGACAGCTGAAAGATGAAAGATAGGTATTGTTGTCTACGTTCGTAAGCAAGTGAGCATGCGAGTGAGTATTTGTCTTTGAGATTGAAAAAAAAAAACTACGCAGAACAAGAACTGCTACTCGCGTTTGAATATGGGGGTGCTTCAATTGTAGATCTGTTGTTTTCGTTGCTGAGAGGGATATCAAACCCTGAGTATAGATACATGTACGTAATGTTAGGCCGTCGAGTAAGTCCCTGGGAAGTGTTACATGGATCAGTGCTGGATCAGAGTGCCGTATTAGTTTCAAGTCATACTTCCTAGATCGAGACACGTCAGTTTGTCCTTTCACGATGGCAACTGTTCAGTTGCAGAAGGCTTTAAAAAGACTTTGAGGTCATTCCCTGAGCATAAATGCTGTTACCCACTGTAAGGTGTCAGGCAAATCCAACACCTTCCATGAAAACCCTGACATGATAAGCAAATCCAGTAGTACGTCACATAGCTCCGAATAAATCGTGACATTAAATTAACCAAAGTAATAAGAGTAACGAGTGAGCAAATGGAATACCACAGACTAACACAAGAATGCCTAAATGCATGTCATACCTTCCCACCGTGAGACAGACGCAGTTCCGAGGGGAGAAACGAGAACAGAAGCCGAGAGCAGAACCGTGTTAAGCTGAAGGCCCTAAGATAAGGGACGGACACCCACGTCGCCAGCTAACCGCTAGGACCACCCCCCAGCCCATGTTAAAAGCTAGAGCCCTCCAGAAGAACAGTATAGATCTTACGATAACACAAAAAGGGCCACACCACCCGCAAGTTTTAGCGTGAGACTTTTTCGCGTCTCTGTTACGTCAGGACCACCCCCCAGCCCATGTTAAAAGATGGAGCCCTCCAGAAGAACAGTATAGATCTTACGATAACACTAAAAGGACCACACCAGCTGCAAGTTTTAGCGTGAGACTTTTTCGCGTCTCTGTTACGTTGCAAACTTTAAAAACATTGCCCCACCACAAAAAGTATAACGTTTCTCATTGGATAAACAGAATTTTTGTAGGCGGAGCTTAAGGTTAACATTGAGACCTGATTGGTCAGATAAAAACACAGCCAGATAGTTTTTTTTTAAACCAACTTCGGTAAATTGTAGTAAGGAGAAGTTAGGGGGGAGTTGCTTCGGAGACGGCGAGCTGGATGGAGCTGCGCCGGCCGCCGCCCCCTGACGAACACCGACTAGGTAATGAACGCACGCGATGCCGCATAACAGCGCATAAAGCTTCACTCAGAACTGCAGAAGTCTCATCTGTTACACCCCCTTTTTGCGTAATACTAGTGTCGATCGTCAATTAAAGCTCATGGTGTTCACATTTGCCACTTGAAGTAAAAAATCTGAAACGCGATGATTTTTCTGTTATATAGTTATTAAGAAGCCACATCAGCCACTGTAATTTACGACAAGTTAGACAAGTAATTAAAGATAATTGAGGGTCACTGTAGACCATTTTGATAGTTTTCGCTTTTGTGAAACTTAATTTAAACCTAGATTATAGATGTGATATGGCATAGGTCATCCTTCGATCCATTGTAGAACTTGGAAACCCATTCAGGGAATATTCGTTCACATTTTTTGTTGAACGCAGTTGGTTTGTACCGTCCTGTATTAAAACATTTCCTTTTATCAATAGTGCAATTTATAAACAATGTTTTGTGAGTAGAATAAAATTTCCAGTGGTAAACTTAACTGCTTTTTCGACGTTATTTTACCAGCTAACTAAAAATAGGAAAGCCTTGAACCCCTTCCACTAAATTTAGTTAGTATTAAGATTCTTTTACAGGGAGTGCAGTGGAGCTGACGCTGAAATCATTAAGTATTTGGTTATATCATCGCTAGTCTCACTGAACTCTTCTGAACTCTACATGTCATGTGTGGTCTGACGTCTCCTTATCAGCAACAGGTCCCAGGTTCAAACTAGTCAATTCCCTAAAAAAAAAAAAACAAAAAAAAAAAAAAAAAAAAAAAAAAAAAACACGCTCAGAGCGTCGTTGCGCGAAAGTGGTAGGGAGACACGATATAGAACGACAGACACCACGCAGAATGCTAGAGAATGGCGACCCTGCCAGGATGGTAAAATATCATGATTGAAGGTCGACCACATGCCTAACTAGGTCAGAAAAATACCCTGTTAAAAAATTTTCGTAATAAAAAAATTTTTTTTGTAAGGCATACATAGTCGAAAACAGTACTGCAGCGATAGATAGTAAGAAAGTATTCAATAAAAAGTGAGACATTCCAGCAGAGACAATAGCATAATTAAGTTATGAATTTTAAAAATGGTTAGAATTGAGTTTTCTCCTCAATGCAAGCGCACATGTGGCGGATACATCGTTGACAAGTTGGTTCTGACTCAACAAGTAAGTGAATTGATTGTGAAGTCGTGTGTGCAAAAAGTTTATGAAACGCGTGAGATCGTATGAGCGCATGTTGACGCGAAGTAGGGCGCGTGAATTGCTTTTAAAACAGAAAATAAGGGATTCGGAAAGATTAGCAATGGCAGATCGAGACCTTGACCGAATTGAGGTAGAGACCCAGCATGAAAATGGACAGAGAATAGAGGACACTACACCAGACGATGCAGTATCGTGAGAAATGGGACATATAACGCACCATAACGAGGATAATGTACGTCAAGGCATAGAAAACATAAGTCAGCATACGACAGAGAAGCAGGAAAGTAGAGAGACAGTCGATGAGGATTCTAACTTGCGTCTTGAATACGTAGAACCCATAGTACAAGTAATCAGAGCTCCCTCACTACAAAGTACAAGGAATGCGAGCAGAAACGTGTCACAGCACAGTTCAATGCAATCGGTTGCGAACCAACACTTGGGCGAAAACACAGAGCGTAGGACGTCGGAAGAAAACGCAATAGGACCCACCAATCTGGCAGAATTATTATAACAAATTACGGAAACCATGACAAGGCAAAATAAAGACATAGCGAACCAAATTCAAATTCAGAATGCAGAAACCACGAGACAAATGCGTGAGATTAAAGAACAAAATAAAAAAAAAATCAGTTACACCAAGTCGTATTGAAGACGAGGCAAAAGAATCTCGAGAAGTGATAGAAAACTTAATAACAGGTCACAATCAATTGAGAACAGACATTGACAAGGTACAAGCGGACGTACAAACATTGCGTAATGACATTCAGGACGAGATCAAAACATTTCGTAACAAAATGACACAGGAATTTTTAAGGATGTCGGAAACAGTTTTTTGAACCATTATTGGACGAGAAAAATTATTTTGCATTATTTGTAATACGTCCCTCGTACAAACGCGAAAAGTTCAACGAACCCTTCTTATTAGAAGTACAGTCATTCTCTACCAGTAGCACATATTGAAAAAGAAAATACAAGTTGTTTTCCCTCACGTAATATGCTATGCAGAAGATAGAACACAAATAGAAAGTCGTAGATAATTCCAGGTCAGCTACTTTCTGCAGTTCAGTGTTTACGATGTCCCTTATTAGCTATGTGAGAATTTTAGAATTTTCGATATATGCTTGTCGCTACTGTTAAAAATTTCTTTTTTGTGCATCAAACACAGTGCCCATCAAAAGGAAAATTGGAAGTCACTTAAAACTTTAAAAAAGTTGCGGTAGAGTCATTTCTAGATTTGTATGTGCCCTGGAAAGCCGTTATCTGTTGGTCTCATTCTGTTTCGTAATTTGAATGGTAAATCTCTGTCTACTTTAAGATGTCCCATAAAAAGTCGTGGAAAGTGTTTTACCTACAGATTATGGCTCATCTGCTATTATTAGTGTCTTTACGATTCTACTGCCATTAAAAACTTTCAGACCACTGAGGCAGCACATTGTAGGAGTGTGATTTTTCTTTTGGTGTTCTAACAGTCACTTCTTTAATGTATGAGTGTGTAAATATTTATAATGTGTTAAAAGGCGTAAGTCTTCCTGAATGAGTGGTTGTTCTTTTTTGAAATGTTTGAAGGAAGCGTTTTCAGATTTGTTTCCTCTGTTCAGCTCCCCTTAGAGGGATAGACTGTTAGTGGTAGGGGAGGGCGGGGGGGGGGGTATGATGAATGGTTGCAATGTTAATTAGATATATGAAAGTGGCTCTGTTTATTTGACATAATTACATCATTTCCGTCCAAAATAATGATCAAGGAATCCGTTATCCACAAAATTAAACAAGAATCAGAATTAACTCAGTTTATAACATTAAAATGCATGAAAAGGTTGATAACGATGAGCTAATGCCTTGGAAAGCCTTGACAAGGGATCCGAAATATGATTCAAATGAACGCATGTCCGGATAAAAGAGTTTAAATCAGCAGAAGTCGTGCTGTCATTGCCAAAGTGTTAGTGTTTAAAGACAGAAAGCAGCAAAGGAAGATACGCGTTTGCATATATGGCTAGAGTTGAAAACATATTGAACCTTTAACTGCAAGCAAGTCTTGAGAATAAAGATAGAAATTACTGAATTTTGCTAAAAATGACTCGACATTCCCTACAGTTCGTCTCTCTATTTCGGCTGGGTCTCACCATATTAATCTGCTGATGCCGGCAAAATCAGTCATTGGTGTCATGCCAACAGCCTGCATGTGCGTGTGACTTCGAGTCAGTGGGAAAAGAACCTAAGTCGGCCACTCATCATGTGTGCTGGTTGGGGAGCTCGTCCCGTGGTGCCTCGTGGTTGTAGAGTAATTTTGTGCCGTCTGCTTCCCACAAGGAAGACACGTGTCTTTGCGTTCTTCTGGTGTCATGTAACTGTGATTTGGTGAACAACAAATATTCCAGGCGGCGCCCAGTGGAAAGTTGTTGTAAGAGATGTAAGCTTCTTTCTCTTTCGTTTCAGGTGGTTAACCAGTAACAAGCTTCTTAACACTTGGCTCCGAAAAAGTGTGACCTACTGTCTTTCTTTATCTATGGCCAATCAGGATTGACCTCTGTAAGAATAGCTGTGTTTCTATTTCCCAGTTCTAGATTATTTACAAGGTGTACAACTTTGTTTCCGCCGGGTTTCCCCCAAAATTTGAGGCTTTAATGAAACAAATTGGTTACACATGTATCATTCAAGGTATTTTCCATCACTGATCACTACTTTCTCCCATATTTCGGGCGGTGTACAAATCCTGCGTCGAAAAAATTGTTCGTCTTTTGAACCGTTCACGAGTCGATTCAATTAGTGACTTCTTCATGAGATCGGAAGTGTTGGTCAGCCAGGCCATGCGCCATTGATCTAAACATATGATAGTCAGGGGAAGCAATGTCTGGAGAATACGGCGGGTGGGGTAGGGACTTCCCATTTTAGAGTTTCCAAGTACGTTTTGACCTGTTTTGCAACGTGGGGTCGAGAGTTGTCGTGCTGCAAAATCACTTTATCGTGCCTCTCGCTGTACTGCGGCCGCTTGTCTATTAATGCTCTGCTCAAACGCATTAATTGCGTTCGACAACGAGCACCTGTGATTGTTTCGCTCGGTTTTAACACCTCATAGTACACGACGGTGAGCTGGTTCCACCATATGCAGAGCATGATCTTGGAGCCGTGAATATTCGGTTTGACCGTTGACGTGGAAGCATGGTCGGGATATCCCCATGATATTTTGCGTTTAGGGCTATCGTAATGAACCCCCCTCCCCCCCCCCCCCCCCCCCGGTCACAATGCGATGCAGAAATCCCTTCGGTTTTTGCCTCTGAAGCAAATGTTCAGAAACACAAACGCCGTTCAATGTCTCTTGGTTTCAGCTTACACGGAACCCAAGTTTATTCTTTTTGAATCATGCCCATAGTCTTGAGACGTTTTGAAATGGCTTACTGTATCACTCCCACTAATCGTCTTAATTCTTCTTGAATTTGACGCGAGTCTTTACTCAGCAATGTCTCCAATTCTGCATCTTCGAAAACATTCTCTCTTCCACCACTATACCTGTCTATTACGTTAAAATCACCGTTCTTGAAGCTTTGAAACCACTCACGACACGTTCTTTCACTAATAGCGTCCTTACCATCCGTACTTGAGAGCATTCTATGAGACTCTGCCGCTGTTTTCTTCATGCTGAAACAAAACAGTAACACCTCCCGCAAATGACGTGAATTAGGCTCGTAAACTGACATTTTCAATCAAGAACAACTTATGATGCAGACACAAATCGACTGATGTTTGAATGAGGTTGTGTTGACCGAGGTTCAAGCTAACTGCCTGATCTGTTTGTTTCGATCGCTACATACCGTTGTCGCCACCTATCGGCAAGCGGCGGAAGCAAAGTTGTACACCTTTGAATATTACCCAGTTGTAGCGGTTTTCACACATTTTGTCTTGCACGGCTTGAGCAAGGTGGCTGTATCCCACAATCTTAGGGTGTACTAAACTTCCCTGTTCCCCATGCTACCCTCGGACGTTTTCCATAACGGTCTGTGTATTTCCACGAATCTGCCTTACTACAATTCTACTGGCAATAATAGTCTACCGGGACCTTTCAAAACGGCAAAACGGCACCCGTTCCTAGACCACACACAGCTCGCTAAAGACAGACTCCGTCATCCCGGCACGGCCTGGAGGTATTATTTGTTTTTGTGACTTCAGAGCTGCTACTGCGGAGGCTACCTAGTTCAAAGGACAATCCAGCCTGATCTCAAGGAATTCCTTTGCACATATACAACTGCTCTTTCTGCGAACCCTGGTGGAGCAGTTTTCTCGCAGTTTATGAACCATGGCGCACCCACTCGGTCACAGTTAAGGACATCTTGCTTTCATAGAACCTTCTGTAGGTGAACATGCAGTTGAATATGAAAATGTAATCTACATTAGTTAAGTACTGACAGTCACTGGTACTGATACGTATTACATTTATTAGTGGGGATTAACCCCTTCAGTTCCAGTGGTTTCCTCCTGAAACCACCATTTTATAATTTTTTTTTTTATGACCAGGGCGTTTAGCCTGAAAACACCGATGCTGTTGCAAGACAGTGACAGCTAGTGCTACACTGAGGTACTTCTACGAATCGAGTGCAATGAAGCAGTCACTTAATAGCGCTCAGGGTAACAGTCGGCTCGGAGACAGTGTTACATGATTGTAGGAGATTATGACATGCGTTTTTTATAGTGGCCATATAGATAAATCATTAAAAATGGCAGAAAGTATGTCTACAGTATTTTAACGTAAATTTGAGTCTTTACTACTTCTTTTGTGAGTGGTTCCGAAATAAAACCACTGGGACAGCATTCAGTTTTGATAAAAAATTCATTAAATTGTAGACTCATTTTTGCTTCTTACTTACGACGTCAATTTGTTTTAGGCATTATGAATACACGGAAGTTTCGAGATGTGGGACTGTGTAGTAGTACAGACTCAAGGTTACGTTAAAATAACCTTCATATCAATGATATCCTCTAAATGGCCACTATAAAAAACCTCATGTCATAATCTCCTACCATTACGTAACGTAGCACAATCTCCACCCCGACTGTTTCTTTGCGCGCTATTAAGTGACTGCTACACTGCACTGCATTCGTGTTGGTGAGGCTGAAGTAAGAAAATGTAACTGAAGAGCGGGAATGTAACACAGAATGGTTGAAGAACTGCGTACATGAGAGTTAGACGACTGGTTTACATAGTAAAACTTTTTCCAAGTGGGAAATTAGTTATTTTGTTAATGACTGAAGTATTTCTACATACTACAGAAATATCATTTATCTTTTTAATTCTGGGTTTACATCAGTTACGGGACAGTATGCGTAAAAACTGGAAGCGGATGACAGCGCTCTGCATCCAATAGGACAGAGAGTTTACGTTTGTTCTTCAAAACAAAGTAAATTGAGATGATATTTATCGCTTTAAAATTATCCTTGGATGAAAACTTGTCGATTGAAAATAAGCGAGTTTGAGGATGAATTAAAATTAAACGGACGTGCTCATATGATATGGTGTTAGTGTGTGGCGGTTATGAACAGATTATTTGTATAACAGGATTTGGAGAGACCGCCACTGAACGTTATGTGTGCGTGGGGAGGGGGAGGAGAGAAGGAAGAGGAAAAAAATGAGGTGCTAGGTTAAGATTACGCCAGAATGTTACATTGGGAAGAGTATGAGACAAGGGGGTTTCTGTTGTTGGTAAGTCAGTCTGTTGTAATTTTGACATTAGAGGATGGACAAGGTACAGATGTGCGCAGAAGGTGCAATACGGATGTAACAGTGAAATAAAGTACTTAGAACTGTTATTAAGAATACAGAATGGGAGGTTTGCCAGTTTCAAGTGGGCCGCTCAGTGTGAAGTTTGGATTACTACTGCAAGGGTATCCCCAGTGATCTGATTTGGAAAAGTTAAAGTTATTAATGTAATTAAATAATGAACTCAATATGACTACGGCATAAAATTATAGCTGCTTGAACACATCGCATGTAATCTTAGGATATAACGGTAAATAGTGGGCAGAGCAATACGAAATTATGCATAATGCAATGCATCAGCTGAGTCTCCAACGCCTCACTATAGATAATAAAAAGGGGATCGTCTAACTATGAAATGAAATAATGGTCCAAATCAACCTCAATTTACTATAAAGTTCTCAACTAACACATTCACGAACAAGAACTAAACACAGGAGTTGCTAGAGGATGAAAAATGCAGAGAACACGTAAATGGATAATTGCTAACACGAAATAGTTCTAATCTAACACATAAATGATTGGCAAAGACAAGATAGGTTAGGTCTATGGGAAATACCGGCGTCTGAAAAATTATGTATGGAGAGACACATTCGCAGTGGGCACACAGTGATTGTCAGATTGCACCAAAAGAACGGAAGACTACTTCGTGCAAACAAAATCACTGTTTGAGTCGTGAATGAGCGCTCAGTCACTCAAGAACAGTACAAGAGTCGTGGAACCTGTTTGATCCTAAATACGCGCCTACAAACGACCTGTAAGTCTCGTACCCCACCCACCTAATCTGCAGTTTCTCGCCACACTGTGGAGTAGAAAGCTGCGAGTGCCATGATCCGACGCTCTCTAGAACACGTGAACTGCTGCGTGCAGCAGCGTCCCTTCTCTTATATGCAGGCAAGGTGTTCTTCTCGACCTCTGAGGGTCAAGTGCCTCTCTAAAAGTCTCCAGACAAAGTGCTTTACTCGGAAGCCCTAGACCTGGGATGTCAAACCTTTTGGCTTAACTAGAACACTGGAAAAAGACGAGTATTGGATTGCATTTATATTTTCTTTGGCTGCAGGTTGGACATCGTCTCCCTAGACGAAGTGTTTCCCCACTGAATCCCAAACTTCTATTCTACCAAGCCCGCGCAATTCCCGTGTGTCAACGAAAAGGCTGTGCAAAATACTGACCAATGATATCGTTGTTAATAACTAGTTCCCATCTAGCAAAAATTTTGGAATGTTAACCAATCGCCTAACTCCCATGTATGCATTTCGTAAACAATTCTGTATTACACTCTCACTCTTCATTTAAGTCTTTCGCTTCATTCAATACAGTTGTCTACACGTCTGACTTTCTCTCAAAACTGGCTTCCTTACTTCCTCTCCTCTGCTATTTCTTGAGATTAACCAGTAAAGTGCCCCGTTAGAATATTTTAGACAGGAAGGTGTTCACCCTGTATGGAATGATGGCCAACCGCTTTTATGAAGACAGAAAAGAATTCCTGGACAACGTGCAGTTGTTTCGTTTCTGACGAAACACAGAGATATGTATCCGCGACTGACTTCCCACTCCACTGTGTTCCAGGAAGGCAACCTGTCCGTAAGAAATCAACTTCCTTTGAAATGTGGTTTGACTCGATGGCTCAGATTGTAAAAGCAAAGGCACTGCACAAGCGCAGTTGCTAGTCACGGGACGTTATGTGACTTCTTTGGACAGAGGCCGGACACCACAAGTTTACGTTGCAGAACGCTTGTGTGCCGGTCTACGTGCTCATTATCTCGAGATTCCCGGAAGCGTGTGTGACTATGTTTCCGCAATCTTCCCAGATAAAATGATTCAAAAATAGCGAGTATCTATCGTCAGTACTGGTACAGGATCAATTTTCCATTCATGCTACGATGACTATTTCCAGAAGTTATTGAAATTTAGAGAAAGTAACATTGTGCACTGCAAGTAGTAATTTAACATTCAGTTTCACAGTTAACGTATTGAGTAAAAATGTGCTACAGGAAGGGCAGAGAATGTAACCCTTAGATGAGTTTCTTAGACCGTTGATGATTCAGGCAACAAGTTGGAATGGGAAGATTAAGAGGTTTGTAAGCGAGAGCAGTGTTAGAAGAATGAGTTTTAGTCGTTTCTGAGTTTTTATTGATCGATGCGGAAATGTAAGTATCAGGTTAATTTTCTGAACATGGTTAGTGCAAGATAGGAGGTAGGGGATTTTGTACCTGGAGCATAGTGTACCTAGAAACGTACACTGAAGCGCCAAAGAAATTGGTATAGGTATGCGTATTCAAAGACAGAGACATGGAAACAGGCAGAATACGGCGCTGCGATCGGCAACGCATATATAAGACAAGTGTGTGGTGCAGTTGTTAGATCGATTACTGCTGCTACAATGGTAGGTTATCAAGATTTAAGTGAGTCTGAACGTGGTGTTATAGTCGACGCACGAGCGATGGGACACAGCATCTCCAACGTAGCAATGAAGTGGGTATTTTCCAGTACGACCATTTCACAAGTGTACCGGGGATATCAGGAATCCGGTAAAACATCAAATCTCCGACACTGCTGCTGCCGGTGAAACATTCTGCAAGAAAGGGATCAATCACGACTGAAGAGAATCGCTCAACGTGACAGAAGTGCAACCCTTCCACAAATTGCTGCAGATTTCAGTACTGGGCCATCAACAGCTGTCAGCGTGTGAACCATTCAACGAAACATCTTCGATATGAGATTTTTGAACGAGGGCCCACTCGTGTACCCTTGATGACTGCACCACACAAACCTTTACGCCTCCGACAATGGATTGTTGATGACCTTATACATGTTGCCTGGTCGGACGAGTCTCGTTTCAAATTGTGTCGAGCGGATGGACGTGTACAGATATGGAGATAAAATCGTGAATCCATGGACCCTGGATGTCAGCAGAGGAGTGTTCAAGCTGGCGGAGACTCTGTAATAGTGTGGGGCGTGTGCAGTTGGAGCGATCCAGCAGGACAATGCGACACTCCACACGTCCAGAATTGCTACAGAGTGGCTCCAGGAACACTCTCCTGACTTTAAACACTTTTGCTGGCCACCCAACTCCCTAGAAATAAACATTATTGAGCACATCTGGGATGCCTTGCAACTTTCCGTTCAGAAGAGATCTCCACCCGCTCGTACTCTTACGAATTTATGGTCAGCCCGGAAGGAGTCATGGTGTCAGTCACCTCCAGCACTAATTCAGACATTAGTGGAGTCCATGCTACGTCGTGTTGCGGCACTTCTGCGTGCTCGCGGGGGCCCTTCACGATATTAGGCAGGTGTACCAGTTTCTTTGGCTGTTTAGTGTATTATATTGGTGTTCAAATGTAGTGACTCATTTTAAAACTACATGAGGGAGTGTGCACTACAATCTGTCATTATCAGCTAGCGCCATTTTCTACTATTTTCCTTGTTGTGAGACATGAGATAGTGCTTTGTGGAGCGTTTGTAAATACTAAGAGTTCTACATATTTAAGTGCTGTGTATTAGAGCTATTTGGAGAATATTTTTACTCATACAGTTATAGAGTCTTATGGCGAGTAAAATTCTGTGTATTTTTAAACCTAGTTGCATTACATGTGAACTATTAAGCCATAATTCATTTGTTGCGCACTATCTTCTAACTTGAGACAGAAGAAGTTTTTCTACCGTGGAACGTGTGATATTTGCAGATGAGCAGAGTTTCTTTAATGTCTTAACAATTTTCCCTGTTTTAAAAACGTAAATTTATGTTAGTGGACATTAGCTTGTGTTTAGAAATGTTTCTAACTTGTAATTGGCTTTTCATAATATTTCTTCTGAATGTGATTTCAGTTACTGGTTATTGGTTTTCAGTAGAGTAATAATACAAAAATGGCTCTGAGCACTATGGGACTTAACATCTTAGGTCAGCAGTCCCCTAGAACTTAGAACTACTTAAACCTAACTAACCTAAGCACATCACACTCATCCATGCCCGAGGCAGGATTCGAACCTGCGACCGTAGCAGTCACGCGGTTCTGGACTGAAGCGCCTAGAACCGATCGGCCACTGCAGCCGGCTTAATAATACAACACTTAGACTATTAAATATAGTATTGACACGATTTTCTCTATTGGAACACTTTTAAATTTGAATAGAACGTTTGTTACTACATTTATGACCATGTTGTACCTTGGAACAGTTTTTTACAGCTAGAAAATCGTTACTTTCTCAGAGCAATTATTGTAATTTCAGAAATAGACTGCAGCACTCATAAAGTGGGTTCTATCATTTCAAAATAGGATAAAAATATGTAAATGTATTGAACCTCTAGTACAGAGGGAAGTCAGTAAGCGTTCCATGCTGCAACACTCTTCCCTACTCGACTATGGCTGCCCCCCTTCCCAACTCCATCCTCCCCCACGAAGCGTGTACGTTGACGATGCGTTGTGGGTTGCGTGCCTCAGCTATATACACTCCTGGAAATGGAAAAAAGAACACATTGACACCGGTGTGTCAGACCCACCATACTTGCTCCGGACACTGCGAGAGGGCTGTACAAGCAATGATCACACGCACGGCACAGCGGACACACCAGGAACCGCGGTGTTGGCCGTCGAATGGCGCTAGCTGCGCAGCATTTGTGCACCGCCGCCGTCAGTGTCAGCCAGTTTGCCGTGGCATACGGAGCTCCATCGCAGTCTTTAACACTGGTAGCATGCCGCGACAGCGTGGACGTGAGCCGTATGTGCAATTGACGGACTTTGAGCGAGGGCGTATAGTGTGCATGCGGGAGGCCGGGTGGACGTACCGCCGAATTGCTCAACACGTGGGGCGTGAGGTCTCCACAGTACATCGATGTTGTCGCCAGTGGTCGGCGGAAGGTGCACGTGCCCGTCGACCTGGGACCGGACCGTAGCGACGCACGGATGCACGCCAAGACCGTAGGATCCTACGCAGTGCCGTAGGGGACCGCACCGCCACTTCCCAGCAAATTAGGGACACTGTTGCTCCTGGGGTATCGGCGAGGACCATTCGCAACCGTCTCCATGAAGCTGGGCTACGGTCCCGCACACCGTTAGGCCGTCTTCCGCTCACGCCCCAACATCGTGCAGCCCGCCTCCAGTGGTGTCGCGACAGGCGTGAATGGAGGGACGAATGGAGACGTGTCGTCTTCAGCGATGAGAGTCGCTTCTGCCTTGGTGCCAATGATGGTCGTATGCGTGTTTGGCCCCGTGCAGGTGAGCGCCACAATCAGGACTGCATACGACCGAGGCACACAGGGCCAACACCCGGCATCATGGTGTGGGGAGCGATCTCCTACACTGGCCGTACACCACTGGTGATCGTCGAGGGGACACTGAATAGTGCACGGTTCATCCAAACCGTCATCGAACCCATCGTTCTACCATTCCTAGACCGGCAAGGGAACTTGCTGTTCCAACAGGACAATGCACGTCCGCATGTATCCCGTGCCACCCAACGTGCTCTAGAAGGTGTAAGTCAACTACCCTGGCCAGCAAGATCTCCGGATCTGTCCCCCATTGAGCATGTTTGGGACTGGATGAAGCGTCGTCTCACGCGGTCTGCACGTCCAGCACGAACGCTGGTCCAACTGAGGCGCCAGGTGGAAATGGCATGGCAAGCCGTTCCACAGGACTACATCCAGCATCTCTACGATCGTCTCCATGGGAGAATAGCAGCCTGCATTGCTGCGAAAGGTGGATATACACTGTACTAGTGCCGACATTGTGCATGCTCTGTTGCCTGTGTCTATGTGCCTGTGGTTCTGTCAGTGTGATCATGTGATGTATCTGACCCCAGGAACGTGTCAATAAAGTTTCCCCTTCCTGGGACAATGAATTCACGGTGTTCTTATTTCAATTTCCAGGAGTGTAGACAGCTAAACTGTGAGAGCAACTGCATCAAAGGAGTATCTTCGGTGAGGCCTGACTAACATATGGTTGCAGAAGAAGGGCAGTAGCCTTTTCAGTAGCTGCAGGCGCAACAGTCTGGATGATTGACTGATCTGTAACGTTATTCAGTATGGCTTGCGATGTTGGTACCGCGGCAGATCAGATAGCAAGGGGAAATTACTTGCGTTCTACTTCCTTAGCACGTGCAGTTGTGGTATACAGGAACGCGTGAAGTGGATCAGTGGTCTCGCGTCGAGAGGGTGACCGTTCTTATTCCCTTTGTTATATAGCTAGGGAAGGCCGAAATGCACGCTATAAGCTCACGCAGGATGGCGTGAGGTCTGAAACAGGATACGTAATGAACGCTATAAAGAAAAGTACGTAGCTGCTGGAATACTTAACTTTAATCCATCATTTGTATACATCGTTCTTGATGAGACATGCTTCATACGATACCTATCAATTGCTATGGCTCCTTGCTAGGTCGTAGCCATTGACTTAGCTGAAGGCTATTCTAACTATCTTCTCTGCAAATAAACGAGGCTTCGTCAGTGTTGCATCGCTAGCTAAGTCGTCCGTACAACTGGGGCGAGTGCTAGTAAGTCTCTCTAGACCTGCCGTGTGGCGGCGCTCGGTCTGCGATCACTGACAGTGGCGACACGCGGGTCCGACATGTACTAATGGACCGCGGCCGATTTAAAGCTACCATCTAGCAAGTGTGGTGTCTGGCGGTGACAGCACACCCTTAATTTACCCCGTCTAGGCCTACTTGGGCAAAACGACGATAATAATACGAAAAGTTGAATACGTTTGTCTTATCAAGCCGCGCGGGATTAGCAGAACGGTGTGAGGCGCTGCAGTCATGGACTGTGCGGCTGGTCACGGCGGAGGTTCGAGTCCTCCCTCGGGCATAGGTGTGTGTGTTTGTCCTTAGGATAATTTAGGTTAAGTGGTGTGTAAGCTTAGGGACTGATGAGCTTAGCAGTTAAGTCCCATAAGATTTCACACACATTTGAACATTTTTTTTGTCTCATTAACACTATTGCTGGAATCCAAGTAGTGTTCCGAGCAATAGCTTCGTAGACAGTGAGGCGTTTGGAGGTCTGTTTCGTGTGGAAATCGTGCACGGACACCTGAGTGGTTAAGACGACCTCTCGCAATAAGCGCAGAACCCGGGTTCGAGTCCTAGTCCGGGACAAATTTTCATGTGTCATCAGTAGGGAATATTTCCATCCCTAAAACAGCTGATGTCAAAGAGATTCGCAGTTTCCGAATAAATTTCGTTCCCATCTCCGTCCGGCCATCCAGATTTACGTGTTACGTGTTTTCCCTGACTCGCTTAAGGATAATGCTTGAATGATTCGTTTGGGAGGTCACATACAACTTCCTTCCCTAATCCCAACTTTAGCTCTCTCTCTAATGACCTCGTTGTTGATGGAATGTCAGACATAAATCTTCCTTTCTTGGCTTTCCTGTGTGGTTTAATGAAGGTGGGATCAAATGGTTCAAATGGCTCTGAGCACTATGGGACTTAACATCTAAGGTCATCAGTCCCCTAGAATTTACAACTACTTAAACCTAACTAACCTAAGGACATCACACACATCCATACCCGAGGCAGGATTCGAACCTTTCGCGACTGAAGCGCCTAGAACCGCTCAGCCACAACGGCCGGCGAAGATGGGATACTCTTGGGTAAAATATTCCGGAGCTAAATGAATTCCTCATTTAGATCTGCAAGTGGGAACTACTTAGAATGATCTCGGTATGGGAAAAAGTGTAGATCAGCTGAACGGAATAGATACTTCCTTGAAGAGGGATACAATGATGAACAGAAGTTCAAAAATGTTCAAATGTGTGTTACATCTTATGGGACTTAACTGCTAAGGTCATCAGTCCCTAAGCTTACACACTACTTAACCTAAATTATCCTAAGGACAGATACACACACGCATGCCCGAGGGAGGACTCGAACCTCCGCCGGGACCAGCCGCACAGTCCATGACAGCAGCGCCTAGACCGCTCGGCTAATCCCGCGCGGCAATGAACAGAAGTGTACATGAAAAAAGGATCATGGGGTATAATCGAACTGAGTCAGGTAATGTCGAGGGAATTAAATTAGGAAATGAGCCGAAGGGGCGGATATAAAATGTAGCCTGGCAATAGCAAGAAAGCTTTACTTAAAAAGAGAAATACTCTGACATAGAAATCAATTGAAGCGTTATGAAATCTTTTCTGAAAGTATTTGTTTGGGGTAAAGTCTATGTGGAAGTAAATTATTATTGTTATTATTTTGAGCTTTTCTTCATTACAGAGGCTTATCTCCAACATAATAATTTACTTGGAAATTGCAATACACAGAATAAACGTTCTTAAACTATATTTTCAGAATATTCCTCCAGGTGTTTTGATCTTGTGTGTCCTCTTCCTCTGCGCCCATTCTCGTCATTGTGTGCCGAACATTTTGGAGCCAGGTGGTCATTGGTCGTCCTCTTCTTCTTCTCCCCTCCGGTTCCCACTCCAGTATCAATCTTGGTATTCTGGTTTCCTCCATTCGTCGTACATGCCCGTACCACTGTAATTTCTTCCTATCCATTACGTCATATGTTCTTTCTTTTATTTCCATTCTCCTTATTACTTCGGTGTTCCTTATCTTTTCTTTCCTGGAGATTCTTGCCGATCTTCTCCAGAAGTCCATCTCTAGAGCTTGTAATTTTTTATTGTGCTTCATGTTAATTGTCCAGGTCTCCGTTCCATACAGAACCACACTCTCTAATATGGATTTGTATATTAATTTCTTAGTTCTGCTCGTTACATTCCTGCTCCATAAGACTGAGTTAAGCGTCCCAATGACCCTCCGTCCGCTACTAATTCTTTTATTGATTTCTGACTCTGATTTTCCCTCGATTTCTAAAATGGATCCCAAATTACAGAAAGTGTTTATCTTTTTGATTTTCTTTCCTTCAATGTATAGCTCATCTGAATCGTTAGTCAAGTATTCTGTTTTTTGGTAATTAATCTTAAAACCCCAAGTTTTGTATGCTACTGCTAGTTGATTGCACATATAGATAGCATCTTCCCCATCTTGTGCTACGACTACTTGATCATCAGCAAACAATAAACGATGTCATCATGTGGAAGTAAAATGTGGACAATTAACTGTACATACGTGGGTGTGTTGAAAAGTAATACCTCTCAATTTTTTATGTGGAAACACTCACAGCTTTTTAAATAAAGCAAACGTTATTAACATTCTTCATATTTATTATTCATATCTTTATAATTACAACCCTCTGCTGCTAGAGGAACTCTAGCGTATAACATGACAGTGTGTAACGTAATTACGTCTGTGAGTGAGTAACAGCGTGATGTAATCGAGATTGGAATCCGAAGAGTTTGTCTACGGAAGCAGCAGCCTCTCCTTCAGCATAACAATGCCAAACCTGACACAAGCGCTGCGACATATGCAACACTCCGACGTCTGGTTTCACTGTCGTCCATCAGCCTTCATGCAGTCCCGACTAGAGCCCTTCCGATTTTCGTCTGTTTCCAAAACTCGAAGAACGCCTTCGACGACTTCACTCTGGCACTGATGAAGCGGTGCAAGAAGAGACGAGGTCGTGACTCTGTCAACAGAGTCAAACATTCAACAGTGACGGAACCAAGACATGTGTTCGTTGCCATGATGGCTACAATGAGAAATAAATATGTAGACCTGAAGAATGAAGATGTACGATGTTAATAACATTTGTTTTATTTAAAAGAGCTTTAAGAGTTTTCACATCAAACATTGTATTGCATTACTTTTCAGCACGTCCTCGTAGAACGAGAGAAAAAGACAGAAATGCGGTGCTGCATAAGAATGCTATAGATAGATGGGTAGCTCGAGTAACTAATGAAGAGCTAAAACTCAAGGCGCTCTCACACGACGGAAATGAGGACTGTTAATGCCGCACTACCGTCTTCGGTAAGTTCCTAGCCCAGGTGGTTTGCCGTTACCTTTCCCGACCTCTACATCTACATCTACGTCCATACTCCGCAAGTCACCTGATGGTGTGTGGCGGAGGGTACTTTGAGTACCTCTATCGGTTCTCCCTTCTATTCCAGTCTCGTATTGTTCGTGGAAGGAAAGATTGTCGGCATGCCTCTGTGTGGGCTCTAATCTCTCTGATTTTATCCTCATGGTCTCTTCGCGAGATATACGTAGGAGGTACCAACATACTGCTTGACTCCTCGGTGAAGGTATGTTCTCGAAACTTCAACAAAAGCCCGTACCGAGCTACTGAGCGTCTCTCCTGCAGAGTCTTCCGCTGGAGTTTATCTGTCAACTCCGTAACGCTTTTGCGATTACTAAATGATCCTGTAACGAAGCGCGCCGCTCTCCGTTGGATCTTCTCTATCTCCTCTATCAACCCTATCTGGTAGGGATCCCACACTGGTGAGCAATATTCCAGCAGTGGGCGAACAAGTGTACTGTAACCTACTTCCTTTGTTTTCGGATTGCATTTCCTTAGGATTCTTCCGATGAAACTCAGTCTGGCATCTGCTTTACCGACGATTAATTTTGTATGGTCATTCCATTTTAAATCACTCCTAATGCCTACTCCCAGATAATTTATGGAATTAACTGCTTCCAGTTGCTGACCTGCTATATTGTAGCTAAATGACAAATGTTCTTTCTTTCTATGTATTCGCAGCACATTACACTTGTCTACATTGAGATTCAATTGCCATTACCTGCACCATGCGTCAATTCGTTGCAGATCCTCCTGCATTTCAGTACAATTTTCCATTGTTACAGCCTCTCGATATACTACAGCATCATCCGCAAAAAGCCTCAGTGAACTTCCGATGTTATCCACAAGGTCATTTATGTATATTGTGAATAGCAACGGTCCTATGACACTCCCCTGCGGCACACCTGAAATCACTCTTACTTCGGAAGACTTCTCTCCATTGAGAATGACATGCTGCATTCTGTTATCTAGGAACTCTTCAATCCAATCACACAATTGGTCTGATAGTCCATATGCTCTCACTTTGTTCATTAAACGACTGTGGGGAACTACATCAAACTCCTTGCAAAAGTCAAGAAACACGGCATCTACCTGGGGAACCCGTGTCTATGGCCCTCTGAGTCTCGTGGACGAATAGCGCGATCTGGGTTTCACACGATAGTCTTTTTCGAAACCCATGCTGATTACTGGTTTGGAATGTGAGATATGGACGACCGTGATGAGTGCTCGTGTAGTGTAGTGATGTATTTGTGCCGTCCGAGGTGGAGGGGAGGGTGAGAAAGAAGTTCAGGGTTGTCACTTAACCCACTGCTATTGAAGAATATTGAGGGCAGTGCTGAGCTTAATTCCTGACCCCGTGGGTGGCTCACTATTAACAGTGTCACATGCCCTAATTTCCTAAGGCACTGACAAAAGGCCTGAAACTTAACACTGTATACTGCCACAAGGTTTGGTGCAATTTGCGTCAGTACTTCCCTCCCCCTCCTCCTTCCTGGTTTAACGGGCGACCAGCAAGTAGCAGCCACGATGATCTCTTCCAACAGCAGGATTCGAACCGGCTACGTCCCAGTCAGGTGCACTGTACAGGCGTGCGCCTGCCCGAGTCGGGAAGAAAAGAACCGTGCGGGACATCTCGATTAAAGATATAGTAGCGTGAAGAGATGCATGTAAAGTGTCTTCTGACTGCAGTGATGGAGCTCGTGTGCTGCGTCGCACACACGCAGAGCTGTGAGCGCCGAGTGCCGAGGACGTGGGCTGGGTGCGCCCCCGCCCGCCCCCAGACGAAGCGCGGCGGTGCGGAAGGGGGCGTCACCCCGATAAGGGCGGCCTGCGAACCGCGCCACCTGCTGGCGAGCACCTTGTTAGCGCCCTGTTCGATTCCGCGCTTCAACGTATCGATTATGTTGTCAGCGCTGGCACCTGCCGGACCGACGCGCGCTTGTTTATTTTGTGCCCTCGCTGGCGCCCGTCTACTTCCCCTGCCTCCCGCGTGCGTGCGTTTACGGTTTGTTTCGGGGAGGGCGTTGCTGGCCGTACGACGCACCTACGATGACTCCAAAAAGCATCCGTCTAACTGTATATTTTTTTTAAAAAACTACGTCTGCTGCACATGAACAGAAACGAATAAAGGATCTGAATAACCAATCCTCAGTACATCAAACTTATTGAAAAACAAGGAACGACATACATTCATAGCGTTATCGAGGTCAACAAAGCAGAGAATTGCATGCGAAAGCTACTCCATAAAGGACTCATCCAATCGTGTTTTCTGACATGTAGGGCCTGCAAAAGTGGTTTAAATTACAAAAATAATATTTAGTAGGGTTTCTCTTTCCAGTTATTACTACTTGCAGTCGTATGGCTTAGAGTTAAGTTTGAGGTCACGAAGGATGGTATTTTGCGCCGCTCCACAATCAGAACTTGTTTTAGGCCTTTCTTATTAGATCTTAGGCTTTTCCTGATGTTCTCTTCCAGCAATTTCCAAAGGATTGGGATTAATATCTGGGCTGTGAGGAAGGTTATTACCGTGTATTGTACAGGAGCCATATCCTCGTACACTACTGGCTATTAAAATTGCTGCCGGCCGGATGGGCCGAGCGGTTCTAGGCGCTACATCCTGGAACCGCGCAACCGCTACGGTAGCAGGTTGCAAACCTACCTCGGGCATGGATGTGTGTGATGTCCTTAGGTTAGTTAGCTTTAAGTAGTTCTAAGTTCTAAGGGACTGATGACCTCAGAAGTTAAGTCCCATAGTACTCAGAGCCATTTGATTAAAATTACTACACGAAGAAGAAATGCAGATGATATGTTATACTAGAACTGACACGTGATTACATATTCACGAAATTTGGGTGCATAGATCCTGAGAAATCAGTACCCAAAACAACCACCTTTGGCCGTAACAACGGCCTTGATACGCCTGGGGCATTGAGTCAAACAGAGCTTGGATGGCGTGTACAGGTACAGCTGCCCATGCAGCTTCAACACGATACCACAGTTCATCGAGAGTAGTGACTGGCGTATTGCGACGTGCCAGTTGCTCGGCGACCGTTGACCAGACGTTTTCAGTTGGTGAGAGATCTGGAGAATGTGCTGGCCAGGGCAGCAGTCGAACATTTTCTGATCCAGAAAGGCCCGTACAGGACCTGCAACATGCGGTCGTGCGTTATCCTGCTGAAATGTAGGGTTTCGGAGGGATCGAATGGAGGGTAGAGCCACGGGTCGTAACACGTCTGAAATGTAGCGTCCACTGTTCAAAGTGCCGTCAATGCGAACAAGAGGTGACCGAGACGTGTAACCAATGGCACCCCATACCATCACGCCGGGTGATACGCCAGTATGGCGATGACGAATACACGCTTCCAGGGTGCGTTCACCGCGATGTCGCCAAACATGGATGCGACCATCATGATGCTGTAAACAGAACCTGGATTCATCCGAAAAAATGACGGTTTGCCATTCGTGCACCCAGGTTCGTCGTTGAGTACACCATTGCATGCGGTCCTGTCTACGATGCAGTGTCAATGGTAACCGCAGCCATGGTCTCCGAGCTGATAGTCCATGCTGCTGCAAACGTCGTCGAACTGTTCGTGCAGATGGTTGTTGTCTTGCAAACGTCCCCATCTGTTGACTGGGGCATCGAGACATGGCTGCACGATCCGTTCATCTCGACTGCTAGTGATACGAGGCCGTTGGGATCCAGCACGGCGTTCCGTTTTACCCTCCTGAACCCACCGATTCCATATTCTGCTAAAAGTTATTGGGTCTCGACCAACGCGAGCACCAATGTCGCGATAGGATAAACCGCATTCGCGTTAGGCTACAATCCGACCTTTATCAAAGTCGGAATCGTGATGGTGCGCATTTCTCCTCCTTACATGAGGCATCACAACAACGTTTCACCAGGCAACGCCGGTCAACTTCTGTTTGTGTATGAGAAATCGGTTGGAAACTTTCCTCATGTCAGCACGTTGTAGGTGTCGCCACCGGTGCCAATCTTGTGTGAATGCTCTGAAAAGATAATCATTTGCATATCACAGCATCTTCTTCCTGTCGATTAAATTTCGCGTCTGTAGCACGTCATCTTCGTGGTGTAGCAATTTTAATGGCCAGTAGTGTATTTCTAACCGTGTGCTTCGGGTTGTTGTCGTGTCGAAAGATGTAATTTCTTTAGAGACCTTTTTCGACGCTAGGCTTTAGATTTTGCTTGAAGACATTGATATACATTTCGTGATCCATTCCACAGTCTATAAGTTGTAGTTTTCCAACACCAGCAGCACACATCCACTCCCACACAATCAGGGAACCCGCACCGTGTGTAACATGGGTATGCAACATTATTTGTTTATGGTTCATTTAAATGTTTATAATTTTTTTTGCTTTAAAATTTTCGCATATTGGTAATATATTTTCTATAGATGTAAAGTAAAGTGTGCTATACTAGAGTTTGAAGTTCTTTGTTATATACGTGAGTAATGTACGTAAAATACTGTGTAAGTTGTTTATTATGTTAAACAATTTTCTGATGACAGTTTGTGTTTAAGAATATTTGTGTGTATAAATTCTTCATGTTGATGTAAATTTGACAATTTCAGAAATGGTAGCGCTTAGGAGCAATATAAGAAATAGGTGTTATGTGAAAGCCATTGTGGTTTTGTTTCAAACGAAAGTGTCTGTGGGGGGGTTGAAAAAGTGGCGAGGGCGAATTGGCGCGCTACCTAGAGCAAGCGCGGGAAGTTAAGGGGCTCCGGAAAGGCTCAAAATCATGAAAAGTTCAATTTTTACTTTTTTGCGTTTTCTGAATCTGCAGACTATTACCTTTTAATATATATATAATTTATTCAATTCCGAAGACTACAACTATTCTTTAATTTTTTTTGAAATGTGTTCTACATGGGCGTAACCCACTGTGGCGCTGTTAAACTGCTGTCAAATGGTGTTATTATTAACGTCCGTGTTCATCAGGTACATTTTAGTGATGTGAGATAAAGTATGTGTTGTGGCTAACCTGTGATAGTTCAATATATATCGCTGGTGTGATTGTCGATTGTTTCATGTTTATTTACTCTGTCGTTATCTCGAAAATATTTGTAATTAATTCTGTTTCTTGAGTCTCTGTTTTGTTGAAGTACAATAATGAGTAAAAGTAAAGTTATTAGAAATCCTCTGAAGGCTTTTAAGAAAAGGAGAAATGTGGGAAAGCCAAAGGTATGTGTTATTACTGTAAACAATAAAGACGATAACCAAGTGAGTGAACCTAACCTCTCAAGTACACCTGCCCATAGCAGTCAAAGTGGGAAAGAAAATACTTGACAGAAGAAGCTTGGTTCAATGAGTGAAACTATGAATGTTTTATGGGCGAATCGGATGTGAATGAAATATTTGATATGTCGGTTCTCAAAGGAATTTTTTCAAACTGTGTTAAGATGTATTCATTGTAGTGAAGTTGGTCTGGAACTCTCCATAATAAAGCACGTAGGACTTGCTAGTGAAATACAACTGAAATGTGATAAGTGTTCATACATGACCACCTTTTGGAACAGTGTTGCAGTAACTGCAACTGAAGAAAATGTTAGCAAAATCTACGAACACAACAACGAGCGATGCTTGCTTTAGACAAGGAACGCCTTCGGGCTGCAGGCAGGGCTGTAAAGAGTCTAGAAATACAAGCAAGAGTAAACAGGAGGAGGAACAAGAGGAAGCTGGAGGAGGAGTTTGCAGAGGATCAAGATAATCCATCCTATGGACCTGGAATGCACTAAAAAGTTAATCCAATCTTTGTCGCTCGATTCCCAAAACTTTTATTTTCTCATACTAATTACATGTTTTCTAAGGATCTTCCAAACATATTTGTTTCAAACTTTCAGTAAATGTTACACAGTACCGTCTGCATAATTTAACACAGCCTTTTTCCAAAAAACTGTATATTTTTGAATATATAAATAAAAAATTGCAAAAAAATGTTGTGAATTTTCCTTACAATTGAAAAAAATCATCTTTAATAACTGAACTAAAATTTTGTAAAATCCCTGTGTTAAGTTGTAGCCCATATTCCAATAAATAATCTGTAAAAAGTTCAACTTCCTACCTCAAATACTTTGTGTGGAAAAATGTAATTTATAAGCGTTATTTTAACATTGCAAGTATAGGGCGTTCCGGAGCCCCTTAAGTCATACAGTCTGTAGGCAGCAGTGATTGAGGCAACGCCTTTGTGGAGCAGGAGAAGCTTTGCCTGAAAATTCGCACAAAAATGTCTCGGATAAAGACTGCAAACGGCTTGCGGCATAGCTGCGAGTTGTTGGGCTACTGTATTTAAAATTGTACGACGCCAAGAAGAGAAACTGAGCCTCTACAGCAAAATACTTGCAGGCCGTACTGTGGGTGGTGTAGCCGTCATAATTGTTCACCACACCCAGGCCCACAGACACCAGATAAGATTTTTTTGTATTTTTACTTTCGTGCAGCGTGAGCCATTAATTTAAACTGTGTTTTGTTAGTGAATAATCATTTTTGAACTTTAAAGTAACTGGTTCACCCTGTTATTTCATCCTAATCATACACCTATATAGGGATCCATCCTGTTGTTTCATTAATCCGAGTATCCTGTTTTACAGACTGATGAAGATGCAAGTTAATATGACGAGGCACCATTTAAATTGTTTTTGTGTTTTCTTAACTATTGCAAAGTGTTATGGTAAAAGTCTGATTACGTAACATTCAATAAGAGTGGAGCCAAGTTACTAGAATCTGTTAAAAGACTATACTGAGTTAATTAAAAGAATAATAGCTTTTGAAAGTAAATTACAGTAAGAAAGAGGTTGTCTTGAAGTGAAATGTTCAGTATAAAAAGTGTGTGCTTTATCATCTAAGTATTTTAGTATTAAAGTTTGTTGATTATGGAAAGTGCTTTTCTAAAGGCCCCCCTGGCCACGTTTTTTTAGCTACCTTGAAGTTATCTTTTTGTTTGAAGACGTAATGTATGAGGGTGTAGTCCAACACTGTTTACGTGGAGTAATATTTATTTGAAGAAGCAACTTAAGCAGTAGCAAGAAAATAGGCAAAATTCATACTTCTGCTTTTCCAATACTTCATTGTTTCATTGCTTGGATAGGCTGGCGACCGTTAGTACATATTTCAAACCACTAAATGAACTTGGAACTGAGTTGTTCTAACTTCAATATTAATAATGTGCTTCTTTCTAACCGCTGGGTAAGATCTTAGAAAAAGAATTGAATAGTCTGATTTACTTTTCGATTAGACAAAACATACGGTCAAATCCTATAAAAAGGGTAAATGTATTGATTAGCTTTGCCTATTAACATGACTATCCTCCCAAAGTGTACTTTATTTGGAAACTAAATGGTTCAAATGGCTCTGAGCACTATGCGACTTAACTTCTGAGGTTATCAGTCGCCTAGAACTTAGAACTAATTAAACCTAACTAACCTAAGGACATCACACACATCCACGCCCGAGGAAGGATTCGAACCTGCGACCGTAGCGGTGACGTGGTTCCAGACTGAAGTGGCTAGAGCCGCACGGCCACACCGGCCGACTATTTGGAAACTAAACTAAATTTTAGAGATGTTTATACGTTGCAACGTGGAGACAGGATTTTCTGTTATTTAGGTAAAAGCATGCTAAATTACAATAGTAGTTGTAGGGTTACAGGTAGAAGGTTATGTGGGAACATCTCTGTGTTTTTCTTAAGCCACACCATTCGCCTCTTATCCGACCCGAATAACTAATATTTACTTTCATCAGAAAGTATAACTCCATTTCAGAAGTCTTCTTTCCTGTGTTCCTGGGTAAAATCGAGACGTTTCTTCAGATTCCGTTCAGTGGCCTAAAATTTCTTGCGAACGACTCGGCTATTATATCTGTACTTCTTGCAGGTATTTCTGACAATGTTTGCACATAGCTTCTTGCCTCTCCATTATCTCCCCAGAAAAATTAACAGTGCTGATTTTAGGATTTTTCTTGGTTTCGCTTATGATAAACATCATGTCTGCATCGGTCAGTGAGCGAGGACGTCTAGTCTGTGGCTCGTTTCTCAGTGTATCACGAAGGGGCCATCCGAATGGGACGAAATCGGTAGATGTGATGTACGTGCACAAACGAACAAATAATTACAGTTCCAGACAAACTAGATGATGAATTCCAGAGAAAGCGCTTCACAAATTGAGCAATTCAGTGACGTGTTGTTCTACCTCTGGCCCAGAAGCAAGCAGCTATCCGGTTTGGCATTGATTCACAGAGTTATTGGCGCGTTAGATCGTCAGTATCCCCAGCTGATTGGAGAGCCTGCCCATAATGCTCAAGACGTCCTCAACTGGGCAGAGATCCGGCGATCTTGCTGACCAAGATACAGTTCGGCAAGCACGAAGACTACCATCAGAAACTCTCACCATTGTCAGACGGGCAGTATCTCGCTGAAATGTACGGGCAGGACGGCTTGTCATGGTTGTCATTTGCGGCACCCTTACATCACAACGATGCATCGACGATATTTTATGCTCCGTTTTGTTGCCCTGAAGGGAAATCTATCCTGGACTTTTCAGCAATACAATGCCCACCCGTACTCCGTACTCGGAGAGAGTTTTTACTGCTTGTCTTCGTGTTTACCAAACCCTATCTTGGCAAGCAGTGTCACCGGATCTCTCCCCAACTAAGAACGCTTGGATCGTTATGGGCAGGCTCTCCAACTAGCTCGAGATTTTGGCGATTTAACCCACCAATTGGACCGAATTTGGCAAGATATCACTACTCAGGAGGACATCCGACAACTCTGCCTATATATATATATATATATATAATGTGTGTGTGTGTATGTGTGTGTTTGACATGCCTTAATATACCATCCAAAGATAATAATTGATTATTTACAAAACCGAAAATAGATAAGGCTATATAGACTGGTTCAGATTATATTTCAGTTCAGTAAACAGATGGTTATTCATCTTCATCCATTTCCATCATCGTACTTAAGAAATATGGTTGGTAAGGCTAGTTCATTGAAAAAAGTGATTTTGATATTTCTGAATTGTAAGCTGTAGTCAATAGCCTGCAAACTAGGATAATAATATGTGTCATTAATATGTACTGTAAATTAACAATGGAAAGATGTAAATTGTATTTGCAGTCACAGAGAAATTTGGTATTACAAGAATATATCAAGGTAAATATAGTGTTTTAAGAGAGGGGTGGGGGGTTGTTTGGGGAAGGAGACCAGACAGCAAGGTCATCGGTCTCATTGGATTAGGGAAGGACGCGGAAGGATGTCGGCCGTGCCCTTTGAAAGGAACCATCCCAGCATTTGCCTGGAGCGATTTAGGGAAATCACGGAAAACCTAAATCACGATGGCCGGACGCGGGATTGAACCGTCGTCCTCCCGAATGCGATGTTTTAAGAGAGCTGGACAATGTATATATTGAACCACATAACTTCAGTATTGATTGCTGTAATATTTTTCATGATATTAAACACACATTTTAATAATATACTGAAAAGTGTCTTGGTTTTTGATGATACGGCACCACATAATGTTCTACATACTTTATTTACACATTTCCTCATCTTCTATCAATGTTAATGTCGAGTATTACGAGAGTGTGGCGGCGGAGCTCCATATACAGTCCCGTGACTGTTAAGTTTGTTAGCACATCATCGTCGCAGAGCAGTCATATACACTGTACACGGTTTGATGATATGCAGTACTGTCAACACATCATACCCGTCGTTATTCGGAGTTGTTATGTATTTTTGTACTCTGCTGTACTCATTTATCATTGGATAAGATGGTATTAAAGTGGATTTGACGTCCAGCTGTGCATTTCAGGGTGGTATATTAAACGTGGTTTCATAGGAATGGTTATAAATAAGGGTGGGATTTGGGAAGGTACGTTCTTCCTTCTTCTAGCCCATTTTCTTTCTTCCCTATCTTCTTCGATGTCTCTTCTGTATTTCCCACTTCTTCCTTTCTTCTTGCTTGTATCGTGTTTTTTTTCTCCGGGCTACGATATGACAATTAGGATTCCTGGAACTTATAATTGTTGTGTTCCAGGAATTCCTGATGTTAACAAAGTGGTAGGGGATGATATGATTTGTTCTTAACACATTCGCCCCCAATGCAGCTTCCAGCAGTCCTTTTATTTATGCTTCTCTTATGTGGTACTGACATATTAGTGGTGTACACTGAAAACGTTAGTTGTCAAATGCAGTTAGTATTTATTTCTTGGATTCGAAACCTCCTTAGTTTTTTCATGCAGATAAAGATAAAATTAGACAAATACGTGTTTAATTTTTTTGCAATCATTCTTGTTTCCCCTATGTACTCCCCTCTCTGCTGTTGACTCTTGCAACAAACTTCCGAACCAATATGGTCCCCTACTGATTAACTCATATATGGGCATCAAATTATTCGAATACCTGTACTCTTACTGTATCTCTAAACCATCTTTCTGTTCTCGTTTATCTTCGCTTTCTCATCAGCTTTTCAGATGATAAATTATGCCAACATATAGGTAATAATTTCCAATACTCTTTCATTCCTTGAAATATTCTTTTCCTATGTGTACACTTGTAATTTGGATTAAAGGTGACCTGCAGATAAAAGCACAATTAGTATTCTGTATCAAACATCTGGTATGAACAATGTAGTATCTCATCATCATCCGTTTGTATTGTTTCGATCGGTGGGACGTTTGCCTCATCATCAGCCGAATCCCAGTCAGTCGTGTTCCAAAACGCTAATTGTGTTTTCGATCCTAACTGTTCTATCACTGGTTTCTCTTGTCTTGCATCATATCTAAGTCGATTAATTTGTTTACTGTTGACTTTACAATTGCCGGCCGAAGTGGCCGTGCGGTTAAAGGCGCTGCAGTCTGGAACCGCAAGACCGCTACGGTCGCAGGTTTGAATCCTGCCTCGGGCATGGATGTTTCTATGTCCTTAGGTTAGTTAAGTTTAACTAGTTCTAAGTTCTAGGGGACTAATGACCTCAGCAGTTGAGTCCCATAGTGCTCAGAGCCATTTGAACCATTTTGAACTTTACAATTTTTCGTGGGTCGTGCATTATCCTTCTGGTCTCCCACCTCTACAGCTAGTCAGTTCTGACGTTTGCCTGGGTTAAGTGGCCTAATCTCAAACTCAGGTAATTCGTTTTTCCTTTGCTAATTTGACGTACTAAGATTCTGTGGTTCTTTTACTGGCCACGGAGGGTCGTTAGAATTCGAATAGTTCTGATACTGTGAGTGAAACCAGTTCGGTCTGTTGTCTCCATTTCGCCAGTTCCCATTCTATGTGTTCTGAAGCAGTTCATATTTGATTGTATTTTGTGCTTCAAGCGACCAGTATCGTGACAAAAAATGACAATTTGAACTCTTCGTACGATTTACAAATTTCATCAATCCTTTGCATCGTTTCAGCAGTCCCACCGTCCCTGTGTGCACAAATAAAATCTAACGTATGATAATGGTCAATTTTCTAGTAAACCAATCTGAAACTGATTGATAGAGGCAAAGAATTTCCGTCTTCTTTGTAATACTAAAATTTCCTTACAGTGAGAAGGTGATCATTGTCGTATTTAGTATTGGCACCATGTGGTGTTTGTATCAAACCACCTCTCCTCCCTCCATTCATACCACTGTCATTGAAGTCTGTGCGTCGACCGCCATTGGGTATTGCACGCTTCCGCTATCTTCTACGTGTGTATTAAACCGTTATAACTGTACACAATTATTCGTCTCAAGCTGAGCCACATATCCTATCTTCTCTGTCGTTGTTACTGGTGTTCGATTTTGGAACATATTGCCCATGACAGGATCGCTATCCGTTCTTGCCCGTGGCATCAAACTCTGGTATGGCCTGTACTATTCCGTTTAGCGACTTGCTCTTACCTGATCTACTTGCTGCAGCACTGCATATTGCTCTCGTGAAGGTGGGTCAGCGTATGCTACACTTAGCACCTGAAGTATCGGATTTTGTTGAGCTCCCTGCAGTTCTGTCTCTACATGAGGCACCCTCTGTATCTGATCAGTTGGTACCTCTGTTTGCAGCTTGCTAGTATCCATTTTATGCATCGGTACATTTGATTTTTCGCTTGATTTGTCACTTCACACATTCGTCCATTCCGACATGCAGCTACATACGCGTCTCTCCACATTTTCGTGATTTTTTTGGCGTCTCGTTATCACCTGGACATGACTTTGTTACGATCTTTACAGTGTCTCTGTTTTAATTTACAGTAGATTATGACGTCGTAATCGACTCTGAGCACACACTGTCGTTGTCGCTCTGACCTTCTATACTTCTCAAAAATTCCGCTCTGAGTCTTTGGAACTGCTCATTGTTTTTCGATTCGATCTTCAAAATAAGATCAAAACTTTTCAAAGGTGGTTTCGTAACCATTCTCTGAACAGTTGTCTGTTCGATGACCTGTTGTGCCTTGCGAAGTGTTTTTGTTGCGAAGATATCTAGCTTTTGTTTGACCTCTTTCACTCACTATTGAGTCTCGTCACGAATCTTCATCATATCTTTTGGCACCTAGTCAGTATCTGTTCGCATTTGTCTGTGACTTACCATGAATGCTTCAATCACGTCTCGTGACTCTTTTGCATCATTTCGAATTTAATTAACAACTGAGATACTGGCAGAAGTAGAGCTGTGAGACCGGGCGTGAGTCGTGCTTCGGTAGCTCAGATGGTAGAGCACTTGCCCGCGAAAGGCAAAGGTCCCGAGTTCGAGTCTCGGTCGGGCACACAGTTTTAATCTGCCAGGAAGTTTCATATCAGCGCACACTCCGCTGCAGAGTGAAAATCTCATTCTGGAAACTGAGATCAGTTTGCCTTTGTTCTAAATTTCGTATGCATTTATTCATCTTTGCAAACCCCGTCTCGGTTTGACGTCGTTATATCACTAAACCCACCCTCATGCACACTTTGAATTTGACGTTCTTGCGTCGGTAAACGCTCTTGCACAATTTGCATGGTTTGCACCAAATATTGCAACATTGCAAGCATATTGTCGGATACGTTTGCATCTTTCCCGGTAGTAATTTGATGCGAGCTTTCCGTCTCCTGCCTTTCCTGCACCGTTTCTTCAGTTATGAACAGAGAGCAGGTCCACTGACATTCATTCGTTCAATCTTATCATGTGACAACTGGTTCATTACAACTACGCTTGGTTCGAGATACCCCAATGCAGTTTCATCTGAGTTTACGTCTCTGTCATGATCTGCCTCTTCTCCATTATCATTATCAACCCTATGATATGAATGAGTTGAACCTGTCTCAGTTTCATGATGTGACCTTGTCATTGCTAACTCGTGTTGTTCAGACACTTGTCCTTTTGTAATATACGCTTGACCCCTTCCAACTCGTCTAGCACCTGTCTTTGATTTCGCTTATGTCCTTCCTTCATTTCCGATCTTTGAAACAATCTCTGAGCTTCGCACCTTTTACGCGCCTGATTCCGCGTCAACATGCGATCATATGACTTAACATGCATACTCCTGCACGAATTTCAGAATGCAACGTAAAATTTCTCTAAGTCAAATGATGAAATGTTGTCAACGATGGTAGGAGCAGAATCCATCACAGACAACAACGATATGACACTCACCTGTGCGTCAGCAAAACACAAAAAATGTTATTAAACCCAAATTACTGAATTTAAATATTGAATTGGCACTACACAAAACTTAATAAATTCAAAAAGAAATCAAACATTTATCTTTGAAGTTCATTTCCCGATCTAGCAAAAGTTTGGAGTTACACTGTTTTGTTAACTTCCAATGGGATAAGCACTACCTTATGAGTGCTGCAAATTCAATCTGTCAGCCAATTAATGATGCCAACAAAGTATTTGTAACCCCAAAATGTTAACAAAACTTTTCAAATCACACTTAAACAGGATAGCATACCCGATCTACAAATCATCAGGAGTATCACCTTCTATCTCAAATTTCCACTTGACAATGTCATATCCTAAACATAAACATATTGTGACAGTCTCATAATCTACACACAAACGGTTCTGACAATCTCCCTTCCAACCAGAAACGTATTCTGGCAGCCCTCCTTCTAACCAAAAATGCATCCTGGCAGGGTCGCCATTATCTAATGTACTCACCCAATTTGGTATCACCTGCCCTTATAACTTACCACAAACAGATAGGTCTGACAAGTTTACCTGCCAGGTAAGGAGATCCCAGACACAGCGACATTTAGACATCATAATAATAGCTGTTATATCTGACCTAAAGTATGCCAATGAGGAAGAGGTAACCTCTACTCTAGATCAAACAAACGGTTTCCTTTACTGAATAGTTTTAGTATAATAATCACCATACATGGTGGGTTCATTTTGCGGATTTGGCTGTGAAGGAAAAATTAACACAAGAAAATCTTAACGAACCTAACTTCAAGCAAGATAAATACATGAAAATTTACCAAACAGTTCTTACACTATCGTAATCTTAAGAGAAAAACAAATACTAACGTAACATCATGTACGCTGAACACAAGAATTTTACCACAAAATATTTAAACTGGCAGCGCTACAAAATCACACAATTGACTGTACACTTACTGCTCTATTGTAGCTGGATAATATTCCTTACCAAGCAAGTGTGACAGCAGACAACGAAATAATTCAGGGGTACAATGTTCACATCGTGAAAAGTCGATATAGTCCATACGAAAGCGTAACAAAAATGCTCGGGAAACGTAAATAAGATTCCCCCGGGAAATGCTAAAGTAGCTCACGCGGCCGACTTTTGGTGAAATAAGAGAACCTGTATTCTAAGATCACTGTGCGATCACTGTGCTGCTGTCAGTGTATGTATCGCATAGGGATCGTAAGAATAACGTTAGAGAGGTTAGGGCGCGTTCAGCACAAGTAGACTGCCATTTCTCCCTCACACGGAACGGTAACAGAAAATCGATAACATTGGTAGAATCTACCCTCAACCGTGCACTGTACAATGTCTTGTGGTATACGGATATAGAGAGAAACCAACAAATGTACGTAGTGCAGTAATATTATCTGCCAGGTACTAGTGCAGTAATATTATCTTCAGTGTCTTAAGTTTTTTAGGAATCAGTATTTTTAAACTTTTCCGACAAATCGGCATCAATCGATCGAAGAGGTGCCCTTTTTTAGAGGTTTTACTGCTGTTCGGTGCTCTAAATTGGCAGCTCCTGATATCTCGACTATTATCTTCAGCGTCTTAAGTTCTTTAGAAATCCGTATTTTAAACGTCTCCGTCAGATCAGCATCAGTCGATGGAAGAGGCACAATTTTTAATAAGTTTTACTGTTAAGCGGGACGAACTGGGTTACAATCCATGTTGAGCCATCGAAAGCTAGGTTTACTACCGGTTCCCCAAATCACTTCTACATCGACCTTCACATCTGCATAGACATTCAGCATTTGGAAGATCCGATCAGTAACAGGAATTGCGTCTTGAAATGTTGAAGAATAACAAAAGAGACACAAAAGTAATGGAATGTAGTCGAATTAAATCAGGCGCTGATGCTGACGGAATTAGGTTAATGAAAGAGACACTGAAAATAATAGGTGCTTTTCCTATTTAGGATCCGGTCGGTGTGGCCGAGCTGTTCTAGGCGCTACAGTGTGGAACCACGTGACCGCTGCGGTCGCAGGTTTGAATCCTGCCTCGGGCGTGGATATGTGTGGTGTCCTTAGGTTAGTTAGGTTTAAGTAGTTCTAAATTCTAGGGGACTGATGACCCCAGAAGTTAAGTCTCATAGTGCTCAGAGCCATTTGAACCTATTTAGGCTTCAAAACAAGTAACCATAGACGAAATAAAGAGAATGTAAAATACAGACTGGAAGTAGGAAGAACAGTAATAGTCAAAAAGAGAGATCTGTGTTAGGAAGTCTTTTCTGGAAGTTTTTGTCTGGAATGATGTAGCCCTTTACAGAAGTGAAAAGTTGAGGACAAACAGTTCAGAAAAGAAAAGTGTAGAGTTTCTGAAACGTAGTGCTACAGAAGAATGCTGAAGATTATATGTGCAGCTCCGATAACTAATAAGGAGATACTCAACGACTTGAAGAGAAAAAACATGTATGCCACAACTTGTCTAAAAATTGACAGATTGATAGGAGATATCCTGATACATCATGGAATAATTAATTTGGTAATGGAAATAAGTGTAAAAGTAAAAGCTGCAGATAAAACCGAAGATCTGACAATGGTAAACAGTTTCTGGTGGGTGTAGCCTGCAGCAGTTAAACAGAGAAGACGACGTTCGCACAGGAGAGACTCGTACGTAAATTGAAGGTAGATGGGGGGAGAAAGGAAAGGAGAGGGATTACTAATGTCAGGTTCATCCGGACATGACGGGTAATCAGTGTTGACGAGTGTAAATGTGTACTGGACAGGGACTCGACCCTGGGGTCTCCCATTTACTAGGCAGGTGGCGTTAACCACTGTGCCATCCAGAACACATTGTCAGAATAACCGCACGGACTATCCGGGCACGCCTCACGGCCGACCCGCATTCCTACCCAGTGCCATCTATCCACAGTCCCTTTCCATTTCCTTCACGCTCGCTGCTCTGAGATTTCCGCAGGAGGTCGGACGTGCATTATGTGATCAGAAGTATCTATACACCTCCAGAAACATACGTTTTTCGTATTAAGTGCATTGTGCTGCCACCTACTGCCAGGTACTCCATATCAGCGACGTCAGTAGTCATTAGACATCGTGAGAGAGCAGAAAGGGGCGCTCAGCATAACTTACGGACTTCGAACATGGTCAGGTGATTGGGTGTTACTGGCTTCATACGCCTGTACGCGAGATTTCAACACTCCTAAACATCCCTATGTCCACTGTTTTTGATGTGATAGTGAATTGGAAACGCGAAGGGACACGTACAGCACAAAAGCGTACAGGCCGAGCTCGTGTGTTGACTGACAGAGACCGCCGACTGTTGAAGAGGGTCGTAATGTGTAATAGGCAGACATCTGTCCAGACCATCACACAGGAATTCCAAACTGCATCAGGATCAACTGCAAGTACTATGGCAGTTAGGCGGGAAGTGAGAGAACTCTGATTTCATGGTCGAGCGGCTACTTATAAACCACACATCACGGTGGTAAATGCCAAACGACGCCTCGCTTGCTGTAAGGAGCGTGAACATTGGACGATTGAACAGTGGAAAAACGTTGTATTGGGTGACGAGTGATGTCACACAACATGGCGATCCGTTGGCAGGGTCTGGGTATGGCGAATGCCCGGTGTACGTCATCTGCCAACAGTAAAATCGGAGGCGGTGGTATTATGGTGTGGTCGTGTTTTTCATGGAGGGTTCTTGCACCCCTTGTTGTTTTACGTGGCACTATCACAGCACAGGCCTACATTGATGTTTTAAGCACCTTATTGCTTCCCACTCATGAAGAGCAATTCGGAGATGGCTATTACACCTTTCAGCACGGTCGAGCACGTGTTCATAATCCACGGTCTATGGCGGAGTGGTCACACGACAATAACATCCCTGTAATGGACTGGGCAGCACGGAGTCCTGACCGAATCCTATAGAACACCTTTGGGATATTTTGGAACCGACTTCGTGCCAGGCCTCACGGACCGACATCGATACCTCTCCTCAGTGCAGCACTCCGTGAAGAATGGACTGCCATTCCCCAAAATACCTTTGAAGCCTGATTGAACGTATGCCTGCGAGAATGGAAGCTGTCATCAAGGCAAAGGGTGGGCCAACACCATATTGAATTCCAGCATTACCGATGGAGGGCGCCACGAACTTTTAAGTCATTTTCAGCTAGGTGTCCGGATACTTTTGATCACATAGTGTAGTTGTACAGCCGCACTGAACAAGGTGGATCAATTGACCGTCTAGGTGGATCAATTATATGAATTCGTGGCGTCTATTCTTTCGGACATGTTTGAGGAAACAGACACCACGAATTCATATAAAGGACACACTTGCTTGGAGAACTGCATCAAACTAGTCTTCAGAAAGAAGAAGACCGCAGCAAGAGAAGCAATTGCTGTCAGGTTTGTAACCAGCAGTCACTGACAAAAAGTGACCTTCCGTCCGGTTACTGTCGGTCAGAATCTTTTTACGACCACTGTTGCTGCTCAGTTCCACATGGCTGCGAGCAGCACAACATCCCTTGTAGATACGTTATACAGACTGCGTTGGTACACCAATAAATCGGTCAGCTTCATTGACAGTGCGGTCCTGGGGCGGTCCAAAGACGATTGTTCGTTTCGGCCGCGCTGTCGTATCTCCACGACGACAAATTTACTGCCCTGATCCTGTAGAACCGACTGCAACACACACACCACTTCACTGACATGTTACGTCATCAGCGGAGGGTCACGTGAACGCCGGCTAGCAGTTCAACACCAGCTACAATGCTCGTAACCGGTCGTAAGTGTACTCCGCTGTCCAGTGGGGTTGTAACTGTTACATTATATAATGACACTACTGTTATAGAAGAGAAATGAAAGGTGAAGCTGTCGTACTTACTATAATTAATCTTATTCGTTTTATCGAATTCTAAATTAACTGAAATGATGCCTTTATCTAAAATTGTAGATTATAGCCAAGTTACATAGGCTTCTAGTCTGAACTGAAAAGTGAAGTCCCGAAGTTCCAAAATGTTGGTGGAAATACGTTTGGAAAGGTAGAGTTGAACATTCTATCGACACCAAGGTCATTAGAAAATGGTTCAAATGGCTCTGAGCACTATGGGACTTAACATCTGTGGTCATCAGTCCCCTAGGTCTTAGAACTACTTAAACCTAACGAACCTAAGGACATCACACAACACCCAGTCATCACGAGGCAGAGAAAATCCCTGACCCCGCCGGGAATCGATCCCGGGAACCCGGGTGCGGAAAGCGAGAACGCTACCGCACGACCACGAGCTGCGGACAGGTCATTAGAGATTAACAGCTTGTTACCTTAGTGAAGATGGCTCACCCACAGTTTCAAACAAAACCACTGTCACTAAGAGTAGTCTAATTACTACCTCAAAGAAATTAAGTGGTGCAATTAACTATCTATTTGTGCGGAGGTACACAGTGTGATCAAAAGTACCTGGACAGCTCTACGTAATGCGGAAGTGACCACTGGATGTCACGAGAGACGGACCCTGCAGTGTATAAAGAGGCGGGGAGCATTGCGTTGTCAGTATAGGAGCAGTAATAGCAGAGTGAGTGGTCAGGAGAGTTCAATGACTTCGAAAGTGGAGTTGTCACTGGGTGTCACCTGAGTAGGAACTCAATCGGGGATATTTCAACCTTTATAACTGCCCGTTTCGGCTGTTGGTGATGCACTGCGAAGTGGAGAGTGGCGGAACACCCACTGTCGATCACTGCGGGAGATGACTGTAATGAGTCGCGTAAAGTCAGTGGGAGGAATTACTCTTGAGTTCTAAAGTACTGTCAGCAGTCTAGCTTGCTCAATGACTGTATGTAGAGTGTTCACGTAAACATCTACACTTACACCCACATGACTACTCTGCAGCTGATGAGAAAGTACCTAGTAGAGGGTTAATCGAGCCACCTTCAAGCTGTTTCTCTATCGTTCCACTCTCGAATAGCTCTCGCGGAAAACGAACACTCAAATATTTCTTTGCGAGCTCTGATTTCTCATATTTTATTATGACAACCATTTCTCCCTATGTAGGTGGCACCAAGGAAATATTTTCAAAATCTGAAGAGAAAGTTTGCGACCGAAATTTAATGAGAAGATACTGCCGCAACGACAAACGCCTTTGGTTTAATGATTGGCACCGCAATTCGCGTATCATATCCGTGCACTCTCTCCACTATTTCGAGATAATACAAAACGAGCTGCCCCTCTTTGGACTTTTTCGATGTGCCCAGCCAATCCTACCTGTTGTGGACTCCACACAACAAAGCAGTATTCCAGAAGAGGGCGGACAACCGTAGTGTAAGAAGTCTCTTTATTACACTTGTTGCATTTTCTAAGAGTTCTGCCAACAAATCGCAGTATTTGGTTTGATTTCCACACAACATTATCTATGTGATTGTTCTTTTTAAGTTATTCGTAATTGTAATCCCTAAGTGTTTAGTTGAATTTACAGACTTCACATATGTGTCATTTATCGTGTAATCGATATTTAGCGGATTCGTTTTATTACTGATGTGGATGACTTTGCACTTTTCGTTGTTTAGAGTCAGTTGCCACTTTTCATATAACGCAGATGCATTGTGTAAACCGTTTTGCAAGTGGTTTTGATCATCTGATAACTTTACAAGCCAGCGAACGACAGAGTCATCTGCAAATAATCTGGGGCGCTGCTCAGATTGTCCCCTAAATCTTTTATGTAGAACAGGAGCATCAGAGAGCCTGATAAGTAGAGCAGAAACAGTACAGAGCCTGTAACACTTCCATGGGGAACGCCGTACGTTACTTCTGTTTTACTCGATGGCTTTCCGTCAGTTACTATGAACGGTAATCTTTATGACAGGAAATCACGAATCAGTCACAAAGTAGAGACGATAGCCCGTAGGCACGCAATTTGATTAAGTCGCTGGAGTCAAAAAGAATGTGGTACAACGGTCGTTACGGGGATAAGCCATAAAATTCTGTAGTGGATGCTAAGCGACGCTTCCAGTAGTGTGAAGACCTACGGCATCGGACAGTAGATGACTGGAAGCGAGTGGTTTGGAGTGGTCAATCGTGCTGTATCCAGTGGCAGTCCGATGGGAGCTTTTGGATTCGGCGACTACCAGGAGAACGTCACCTGCTATGACGTGTAGTGCCATCAGAGAACCTGTACGATGAGTTAGGAAGTCGGCTCCTATCCAGACCCTAGCGTACAATATCACTAGTCGTCTTGAGGAAGGGTGAGCTGCCATTCCATCGCAGACATTAAGACCCCCTCACTGAACGTCTCCAAGCAGAGTTCAACCCACCATAAAGTCGAAGGGTGGACGCATTCCGTATTAGTGTCCACTAACAGGGGTCCGTATACATTTGACTTGATAGTGTACATGTCTGCAGCCTGGTTCAGCGTAGCACGTCACCAGAGCGACCAAAGCAAAGTGAAGCAGCCCACTGATAAATTGGAGCATCATGAAGTAACGCATTTTCTGCGTTTGAAGGAAAACCACGCAGCAACAATCCGTGGTGATTTGCTGGAAGTACGAGGTGCGGCTAGAAAAAAACCGGACTGATGCTGGAAAAAACATTTATTTACAATTATTTACAATTTCATGTTATCTCCTTCAATGTACTCTCCTCCTCGGTCTCTACACCGCTCCATACGAATTTTCCACTGTTCATAGCAATGCTGCAGATCATTTTCGGTACGTCCATACATTACTTCCGACGCTTTTTCTTTTACTGCTTCAACAGTCTCAAATCTAGTTCCTTTCAAAGCTGACTTGACTTTAGGGAAAAGAAAAAAGTCACAGGGGGCCAAATCAGGTGAGTAGGGTGGATGATCTAAGATGGGAATGTTGTGTTTTGCCAAAAACGTCTTCACTGACAACGCACTGTGAGCTGGGGCATTGTCTTGGTGAAGGATCCATGACTTTTTTCTCCACAAATCGTTCCGTTTTCTCCGTACTCGCTCACGTAGGGTAGCCAGGACGCTAATGCAGTAATGCTGATTCACTGTTTGTCCCTCTGGTACCCAATCAATGTGCACAATCCCTTTGATGTCAAAAAAAAAAAAACAAAATCATCATTGCCTTGAATTTCGATTTTGACATTCGTGCTTTTTTTTGTCGTGGAGAACCAGGAGTTTTCCAATGCATCGATTGGCGTTTAGTTTCGGGATCGTAAGTAAAAAACCACGATTCATCGCAAGTAATAACATTTTGTAAGAAGGTGGGATCACTTTCAATGTTTTCCAGGATGTCAGAACAAATCATTCTTCGGCGTTCCTTCTGTTCAATTGTGAGACACTTTGGAACCATTTTTGAACACACTTTGTTCATGTTGAAACTTTCATGAAGAATCTGCCTAACACGTTCATTGTCAACTCCTGTTAACTCAGACACTGCTCTGATTGTTAAACGGCGATCTTGTCGAACAAGTTTACCGATTTTTTCAATGTTTGCATCAGTTTTTGCTGACAATGGTCTGCCAGTGCGAGTGTCATCACTGGTGTCTTCGCGGCCATCTCTAAATCGTTTAAACCACTCAAACACTTGTGTTCGCGATAAACAATCATCGCCGTACACTTGTTGTAACATTACAAACGTTTCACTTGCAGGTTTTCCTAGTTTGAAACAAAATTTGATGTTAACACGCTGTTCTTTCTGTACACTCAACATTTTCCGACGCACAGACAAAACGTCAACTACTTAAAACAGACGCCACGGGCAGACTGAGTGCAGGAGGCAGATGAAACTCGATCAGTAGGCGGAGCGAGAGTCACGTGACAGGCCACGCGACTTTCAGCCTTATTGCATTCGTTTTATTGTTTCACCAGTACTAGTCCGGTTTTTTTCTAGCCACACCTCGTATACGGCAACAGTGCATCAGTGCATCATCACGTGAGACATGATTAGGTGGCGCACACCCGTCCACTGTGGCCAAACAAGCCTGAATGACGAAGAGCGCAGTGCAAAACCATCACTCTATGACGAACAGACAATCTCTAGAGAATTGGAGACGCTCCTGCTGGCAGACTATGTATCACAGTCGAGTCGACAGCGCAAAAAGTGGAACGCAGGCACAGTTCGATTTTCAAGATATTGTACGCCGTGTTGAAAACGACAGTGATCGTTGTCAGCTAGATTCGGCGACAGCTCACGTCCACCGAAAAATGCCACCGAACACAGCAAGCAGCGAAAATGTTACAACAGTGTCAGGCCAACGCAGGCGAGTTGTTTAGCCGCCTAATCATCACAGACTACTGCCGGGCCACGCGGGATTAGCCGAGCGGTCTAGGCGCTGCAGTCATGGACTGTGCGGCAGGTCCCGGCGGAGGTTCGAGTCCTCCCTCGGGCATGGGTGTGTGTGTTTGTCCTTAGGAAAATTTAGGTTAAGTAGTGTGTAAGCTTAGGGACTGATGACCTTAGCAGTTAAGTCCCATAAGATTTCACACACATTTGAACATTTTTTGAACTACTGCTGGGAGCATCACTGAGACAAAAATGGCACTGGTTCAATTGCCTCTTAGCACTATTGGACTTAACATCTGAGGTCATCAGTCCCCTAGAACTTAGAACTACTTAAGCGTAACTAACCTAATGACATCACACACATCCATGCCCGAGGCAGGATTCGAACCTGCGACCGTAGCGGTCGTGCGGCTCCAGACTGAAGTGCCTAGAACCACTCGGCCACACCGGCCGGCCCAGAGCGAGTAGCAAATGGGGAATCTGCCATGTCGTATCCTAGCACGGCAGGAGACTCAGGCCCGGCCTATACGCCACAAAAGTCTGTTTTGTGAGATGCGTGAAGAAATCCTTTTGGAAAGATGACATGTGGAGCCAGACGTTAGCCACCAGAACGGGGGAACTATCAGACCGGTCGTTTCTCTGTGTTCATACCACGAAATAATATTTGTTTAAAATCCTATTAATGGGCACACTCGTTAGCTCACAATAATTATTTCTGTAGAAGGCCCGATTTCCCACGTGACCGCCAGATAAAGAACAAAGCAATCAGTCGAAACAAGTGGGTTTACTGCCGTCGAAAATGGCGGAAACTGAATCACCATCGGGCAAGACGATGCTGAGTGTTTTTTGGGGGCAGAGCTGCTCCGTAAGGTTATCAAATTTTGTCTCGACCTCTGTATTCTTCTGACCTGGCAACCACTGACCCCCTCCTTTTCCTCCAGATGAAGAAACCATTGCATGGGAAGAATTTTCAGAATGACGGCCAGGTGAGTTTCGAGGCTGAACGTTTGCTGAACAGCAAAATGCAGACTTCTATAACCGAGGTCTCCACAAGCCATGCGAAAAATGCACTTAAGGGCGAATGTAAAGAGGACCACCACCATTATCATCACTATTATATTATTATTAATGAAAATGTGCACAATGTGCAAATACAAACAAATACAAATGCAAATACCAATACAAATACAAAGCTGAGTTAAATTGCTCTACTCCTAGTTTTATTATTAGCACTGTTCTTTTTCTACAGTTTTTTGCATCATATCTTTCATTGTTTTCATTGCACGGTTCACACACGCAGTCTTAATTCGACTAGTGAAATCTCTTGTTTTGTCATAACTTGTAGTGGAGTCCATTACTATGTTTCAGGAACACAGTTTGATTATTCTGAGGATGTGAAGCTCCAGTGCTCGTTATCAATGTCTTTTCTTTTTTATTTTTGCGCCTATCGCACTCAAGTATGCGAGCTTTACGTAGGGAACACGCTTCGTTACGAAATAAACCTCAACCTGCGCTTAATACGAATACATGTTTCTTATACTTTTCAAATTTTAACGATACGCAATTGAAGAATGGAAAGTGTCACTCAGACTACTTTCTTTTATTGCCCCTTTTACATGTAACACACTTGCCAACATTCATCCAGTCTCGTTCAAAAGTTATGTTTGTTTCACACTGAGACTGAAGAGTAGTGTCGCAGAATAGTAAAGAGTTTGAAACGTGGAATATTGTCAAAGTTTATTGCCTATGCCGAGAGCCAGAGGCAGTAGGTTAGCCAAGAGGTAAGAGGATTGCGCATGTATCGGAATGTGTCGCCACGCAGGGGCAATGGCCTGGTTACACACAACAGGCGAGAGAGAATTGCTCAGCACCCGGGTTTGTGTTAGACTTTTGTAGAGTGTAAGACAGAGGTATAGCGTCAGCTGTACTGCATTTCACAACTTCGCGTAAGTCTGCCGTAACGACACGTAACTCTGTCACAAGAACACCTAAGGGGCGAGCACAACAGATAAATCAGCAGTATAAGTGGAACAAATGCGTTCATTACAAACGAGCATGACGTCAGGACGTCGCTCGTGCTTCCTTTAAATACGCCAGCTTCGATAGCAACAAGGCGCTCGCAGTTAGACTTGCAGTTAGATGTGTACTGGGACGCTGTGTAGCGCTCAGCTCGGTGATCGACATGTTAATCTTTATTAAGGAGATGTTGCAGTAAGGGCGGCCCATCCAGCAGCAGACGTGAGGGGACAGTACCAGCTCTGTTCCTCTCTGCTGCCGCTGTGAATCTTCGACCCAGGATTAGCAGACATCTCGGCAGACTCGCTCGCCGCCAATGCTGACCACATCAGTGAGCCGTCGTCGAGATCGTGCGGGGCCTAGGCCCTGTGCATCTGCCGTCACAACCGGGTGAGCCGACGACGCTGGGGGACTCCAGCCCATTCCGCCCGTCCACCGCGGACGAGCCACCAGGAGGAGCAGGGAAGAAGACGGGGTGGGATAGAGTACACTCCGCACTACGAGAACGCGTCTCGTGCCGACAGCGCCGGGACTCCAACCCAGAGCCTCCACGCGCAGCAGCCTGCTGTCCGTCGCCGAGCCGGCCGGCCAGCCGGACGCCGCCAGCCACACGCGGCCGAAGTAAGGACATTCCTCCGCTACGTCACAGCACGCGGCGCTCCGCTAGCAAGACTGGTGCGGGCCGGAGCTGGTGTCATCGCTACGAGTCAACGAGGACTCGGCTGAGGTCGTTGATGTCACGAAGCTCAACCTGCCTGTGTTACGCAGACCACATTGTACTCAGCAGGAATAAAGGTGTCATGAATTAATAACGTTTCTTTGGCGTTTCTGACGCGTCCACGGTCATTTCCTAGCATCCTGACAACTGGAGAGGTCACCTCTTGGCCTCCAGTCCACCGTAGGCGACCGGGACCACCGGGGCGCCTACAGAAGTAACTATTGATACGTTTCCACATTATTTAAACTGGTAATCACCGATCTCTGAAGCTTTTTCATTTTATGGTCTGCTATCAATACGTTTCTCCACGTCAATTGATAATTCTCAAACACGACACTGTAGCAAACAAAGATATCTTAATTAATCCAGCACGCATTTCCGCGAAATAACTGAATTACTAAAATGGAGTACTTCTGAAAACCGATGTAACACTTTCAAATATTTACTCCACTTTCTACCAAATTTTTCCTGCTACTAATCCTCGATGCGGCTTCGTGTGATTGCACTGAGCCAGCGTTGCCAACTCTCCAAATCAAAACAAGGTAAATGTGCCTACAAAAAAATCCAGAAAAGGTTGAAATAAAACAAAGCGTATTATTGTTCAGTTTTATTTTTGCAATAATTACACTGTGTAGCGGAGTTGCAAGAATTCATGTTCATTTTCTTAAATCGGAATCCTCTGGATACATACGAAGTATTGCCTGTGTGTGTATAACATTGTTTAAATTACATATGTTTGGCGATATGGAAACAATAGATCTGCATTTTTAATAGTTCAAAACGGACGATATGCATCACTACACTTGCTAATTGAAATATTAATCTGTATCCATGTAACTTACAGTTATTATTTTTTGATCCAAATAATCTGTGCACTGCCGTGACGTAGACTGTCCTACATAAAACGGCATTGTTCCAATTTTTTTAACAGTGGATGGTGGAAGAACGTAATCCTTCCAACACTTATTGTTGTGTTGAAGAGCTGCTCGTGGTTTAAGAGTAGCATTCAGCTTCTCAGAACTAAGTTTATTATGAAGTTTTATTTTCATTACATCTAGCCCTGTACTGTTAGCTCGTGCAATAACGAACATAATGCTGATAAAAACCTACACGTTAAAAACGTTTTCTCAAGTCGCACCTTGTGATTACATAACATCATACCGGAATGGAATACTGTTTGGTTGCGATAATTTATACGATACAATTTTGATGGATTTCTTTTGCTTTAGAATCAAATTCTTGCATAATAATTTTCTCAGATTTAGACATATCAGGTGTATAACTCGATTTAAAACCACATGAAATAAGTGTTCTCCTGGATTTTACGTTACATCTTAAATTTGCGTACGACGTTTTATTTTAATGGCCTTAATAGATGTAGAGCTGATGTATAGATACAAATGTAAACTTTCCAGGCAGCACAACAGAATAAAGAAAATTACACATGTGCCTTGTGCATCTCATTAGAGGAATGATTTGTGGATACACTTGTTCTTGAATTCAGATACAGCACCTTGAAATTTTATTTCTACATACGCGTAGAAAATATCAGGCCATTTTCAAAAGCTCGATATTTTGATGCAAAAAAGGTATTTGAATAACATCATCATGTCAGTTTATTTCGCACAACTTTCTTTTCCCCACAGTAAAAATGTAAATAATGTTTCTGCTAGCTACCTACAGGACAAATTTCACAATATCTGCGCTGCAGAACAACATTGTTTTTTACCCTTAACAAACTAATGCACTGAACAGAAGTTAGCTTTTCTTCTCCTTCAGTTGAGCCGCTGTCAAACTGCTTAATGTAATTGTGAATCGTAAGACTTATGAATCAAAGTCTGCATTGGTGAGAATGCCCTCCTTCACTATTTTGAAGCTGCGAAGGGCCAAGTTTGTTGATGTCAACTATGGTTGGTTGGTTTTGGGGAAGGAGACCAGACAGCGTGGTCATCGGTCTCATCGGATTAGGGAAGGATGAGGAAGGAAGTCGGCCGTGCCCTTTCAGAGGAACCATCCCGGCATTTGCCTGGAGTGATTTAGGGAAATCACGGAAAACCTAAATCAGGATGGCCGGACGCGGGATTGAACCGTCGTCCTCCCGAATGCGAGTCCAGTGTCCAACCACTGCGCCACCTCGCTCGGTGATGTCAACTATGCTACAACGGCATGTCCAGTAACGCTCTCAGCTGGTTATATTTCGTAGTTATGTTTCTGGTCTTGTGTGCTGACGAACCTGGAATCCACACCAACACAACTTAATTTGCTTTGTTGTGTTGTTTTAATTCAGCCTAATAATACATTTTTATGGGATAATGAAGCGTATTTTGATATCTTAGTCCAATGCAAGTCATTTTTCCTTAATCGACACGGATTTTAATGGTTTACTATTGCCAATGAAAAAGCCAAAAAAGCGAGATAATGGTAAAAAAAAACCACAATTCCAGATCCTAGCTAAATGACTCACTTTCGAACTAAATGGTACTGAATAGAATACAGAGTTAGCTCTAAAAAGGCTCATTTACCATGCCGGACATTTGCCACGATTTTATCTGCTCTGAAGGGTTGTGTCCCTTGTCTCCCCCTCCCCCTCCTCACCCGCATTTAGTAACTCCACTTTAGTGGCACTGTTATCAGTAACATTACCGTTGCTGGCGCGCAGTAAAAGGTACTTACTGAGCCTTTCCGCTGGTTTACTTAACATAGGACCAGAATCTCTTTGGATTTTCCGCCACATTTCTAGAGAGAGTTTCGTTGTGGAAACTATTAAACGCATCTCGCATTGCAAATCCGCACCAAATTTCGAGCCTCAGTAAAACTTCGCCAATCTTGGAGATTTTGCGTTCGTCTAAATTACACGTGCCTTTTTCGGTGCTCCTACAGCAGCTTTCTGTCGTGTTTTGTGTACCAAGGGGGATCAGTTCCGTCTCTTATTAATTAATTTGGTATGAATCTCTCGAGTGCTGTTGATACTATTTCTTTGAACTTAAGCCACACATGGTCTTCACTTACATAGTTTGGAAGGATTGCAGACTGTCTCTGAGAAAGACGTCAACCGAATTTTTAGCTGCTTTTATAAATAGATGTATTTCGCGTTTAGTTTTGATGAATTTCTTTGTCACGGAATTGAGTCTCGCTGCGACTGTGTGTTCACTAATCCCTGTATCCGTCGTGATGATCAGGATTATTTGTGGCTAAGAGGTCAAGTGTGTTTTCGTAATCATTTACAATTTGAATGGTCTCCTGAACTAATTGTTCAAAATGATTAAAAAAACATTTAGAACCATTACGGAAGTTGTTTTCTGTCTACAATTGGGTCTGAAAATGTATTTTTGTCAACATACGGAAGGTAGATTGAAGTCACTGCCAACTATAATTGTATGAGTAGGGTACCTATTTGTGATGAGACTCAAGTTTTCTTTGAACTCTCGAGCAACTGTTTCATCTGAGACCAGAGGTCGGTAAAAGGAGCCAGTTATTAATTTATTCCGGTTGTCGAATATAACCTCTGCCCATACTAAGTCACAGGAACTATCCGCTTCAATGTCCCTTGTGAGCTGGAACACACATTACATTATTTTTCCAGCCGCGTGACCGCTACGGTCGCAGGATCGAATCCTGCCTCGGGCATGGATGTGTGTGATGTCCTTAGGTTAGTTAGGTTTAAGTAGTTCTAAGTTCTAGGGGACTGATGACCACAGTCGTTAAGTCCCATAATGCTCAGAGCCATTTGAACCATAATTTTTCCTTAAGTTGTGCTTCTTGTTTCTGTTGTAGTGCAGATCGTTACAATTACGGCATTTCCCTCCAAAACCTAGGATGCTTTCTCTGTGGCCCTGTAAATACCAGAGCTAAACAATGTAGAACAACAACGTACGTTACAAGCATAGCATTTTGTATTACTTCATTTCCTATTTCTAACATTTTAAAATTGTACGTCGACTTTAGATGACATGTCAATCATATTTAGTGAACGTATTTTCAGTCATGTTTTGAACATTGTCCCGCTACACTTAAGTAATGTTTCGCCGCAAGGGATATCGGATTTTAGAGAGTAAATTAATATGGAGTATGTCGTTCTTCTTTTCAAACATTCACATACCCATTTCTTCTTTCCTTATTGTCTTTTGGGCATGCAGTCGTAGTAATTAAAGTAGGCACAAATGCAGTGATCAAAAAGAAATGATTAGCGTACATTCGCATTCTCTTGACATCGTTCCTTTCTTGTTGCTCCCATGGCGATGGACTGTTTCTATCGCAATCAGTGAGCGCGAATGGAAGCTACCATACAGACAGAGGGATCTATATTTATACCTGGCAGAACTAATTACATACTGACATAATCGTCGGTATTGCTTTCGTTTCCCAAAAGTTATAAATATTTCGGTTTCGGAAAAGAAGCTCTGTATTTGGCCAAGATGTCGAAGAAGAAGGTCCCTTACGTACTGGTTGTATCGAGTAAGATGTGGAGACGGCGGTTTCAAAGCGGACAGAAGTAGTACGAGGAAGGGCGTCCCTTACCTGATGGATCGCTACTCAAGCTACCTGGCGAAGGGGCAAGTGTGGCAAATGTCCGGCATTCTTGGCAACACCGCTCTGAATGGGAGCTCAAAACCGGCTTTATTTAACACCCCAAGACGGAGAGTGAACTCTAGCTGTGAGGTACTGTTGTCATATAGAAAAACAATGTTCACGCAAAGAAAAAGCGAGCTCGGCTTCTGAAGGTCCAGAAGCCAACGATAAGTAAGGAGCACAGAATCGATACATTACGACATCAAAGGTTTCAGTACTGCTTTCAAGGTGATAATTAAAATTTTATGAACAACCGCTGTAAGCGTTCCCGGTAGAGGCAATCAACCTTCAGTTTACGGTTTCTCAAGGGGGGAGGGCGAAAGAATAGCAAGAAATGGGCCAGGGACCCGGGAGTCGGGTGCAGCATTTGTGTGTTATCTGCCGCAACAATCACACGGTGGGGGGGGGGGGGGGGGGGCGCTCTGCCGGGAACCGCCCCCGCCGCCGCCGACTGACTGCTTCCCACAGGAAGTCCCGGCGGTGACTTGCAATATCGCGAGACTCCGGCAGCGGGAGCTTAAAGCCCTGTTTTTGTGACCCGGCGTCGTCTCATTGAGTTAGGACGTTGACAGTGGTTTAAAATAAGGAGACGGCCGCGGCGTTTCCCCCGAGAAGGTCCCGAGCCTCTTATTAGGATAGTTACACTGGCATGCGCGGCCAAGATAACTCGCAGGCCGCGCAGGTAAAACGCGGCGCGGGATGGGGACGGGGCGGAAAAAAAAGTGTCGACGGGCAGTGGGCTCCGATTCATTCACAGATCTCCCAGCGAACCGAATAAATAAAACCGTGCTTCATCGCGGGAGGTAACGTTATCACCGAGACAGAGGACAGCTACCGTGCTGCGCTCGTGAAATATTACGCGCCGCTCGCCGAAGTCATATTTCACCGGCATAATATTTCACATGTAACCCACTGCCGCCAAGGGGGAGGGAAGACACGTCTCGCGGACCCGCGGCACGTTAATTTATCAACGGTGATGCCCGAAGGGGCTGTTAAGCGCGGTGGGCCAGTGGAATTCGAAAAGACGCTCTCGCAGTCGCCAGCGGGAATCTGATATCATGATCCCCCCGTCCAAATGTGTTTGAGGAACGTGAGCATGCGTTTTGGCGCCGTCTCTGGCCCCTGTAGGTATCCTGTGGCAGTTGTACGAAGCCACTGCTTCCATTATTGGGCGATGCACTAAGATTCACACCCGTTCCCCATGTTATTGTTGTTGTGGTCTTCAGTCCTGAGACTGGTTTGATGCACCTCTCCATGCTACTCTATCCTGTGCAAGCTTTTTCATCTCCCAGTACCTACTGCAACCTACATCCTTCTGAATCTGCTTAGTGTATTCATCTCTTGGTCTCCCTCTACGATTTTTACCCTAAATGCTTCCCTCCAATACTAAATTGGTGATCCCTTGATGCCTCAGAACATGTCCTACCAACCGATCCGTTCTTCTGGTCAAGTTGTGCCACAAACTTCTCTTCTCCCCAATCCTATTCAATACTTCCTCATTAGTTATGTGATCTACCCATCTAATCTTCAGCATTCTTCTGTAGCACCACATTTCGAAAGCTTCTATTCTCTTCTTGTCCAAACTATTTATCGTCCATGTTTCACTTCCATACAAATACTTTCAGAAATGACTTCCTGACACTTAAATCTATACTCGATGTTAACAAATTTCTCTTCTTCAGAAACGCTTTCCTTGCCATTGCCAGTCTACATTTTATATCTTTTCTACTTCGACCATCATCAGTTATTTTGCTCCCCAAATAGCAAAACTCCTTTACTACTTTAAGTGTCTCATTTCCTAGTCTAATTCCCTCAGCATCACCCGACTTAATTAGACTACATTCCATTATCCTTGTTTTGCTTTTGTTGATGTTCATCTTATATCCTCCTTTCAAGACACTGTCCATTCCATTCAACTGCTCTTCCAAGTCCTTTGCTGTCTCTGACAGAATTACAATGTCATCGGCGAACCTCAAAGTTTTTATTTCTTCTCCATGAATTTTAATACCTACTCCGAATTTTTCTTTTGTTTCCTTTACTGCTTGCTCAATATACAGATTGAACAACATCGGGGAGAGGCTACAACCCTGTCTTACTCCCTTCCCAACCACTGCTTCCCTTTCATATCCCTCGACTCTTATAACTGCCATCTGGTTTCTGTACAAATTGCAAATAGCCTTTCGCTCCCTGTATTTTACCCCACCCACCTTTACAATTTGAAAGAGAGTATTCCAGTCAACATTGTCAAAAGCTTTCTCTAAGTCTACAAATGCTAGAAACGTAGGTTTGCCTTTCCTTAATCTTTCTTCTAAGATAAGTCGTAAGGTCAGTATTGCCTCACGTGTTCCAGTGTTTCTACGGAATCCAAACTGATCTTCCCCGAGGTTGGCTTCTACTAATTTTTCCATTCGTCTGTAAAGAATTCGTATTAGTATTTTGCAGCTGTGACTTATTAAGCTGATACTTCGGTAATTTTCACATCTGTCAACACCTGCTTTCTTTGGGATTGGAATTATTATATTCTTCTTGAAGTCTGTGGGTATTTCGCCTGTCTCATACATCGTGCTCACCAGATGGTAGAGTTTTGTCATGACTGGCTCTCCCGAGGCCATCAGTAGTTCTAATGGAATGTTGTCTACTCCCGGGGCCTTGTTTCGACTCAGGTCTTTCAGTGCTCTGTCAAACTCTTCACGCAATATCTTATCTCCCATTTCGTCTTCATCTACATCCTCTTCCATTTCCATAATATTGTCCTCAAGTACATCGCCCTTGTATAAACACTCTATATACTCCTTCCACCTTTCTGCCTTCCCTTCTTTGCTTAGAACTCGGTTGCCATCTGAGCTCTTGATATTCATACAAGTGGTTCTCTTCTCTCCAAAGGTCTCTTTAATTTTCCTGTAGGCAGTATCTATCTTACCCCTAGTGAGACAAGCCTCTACATCCTTACATTTGTCCTCTAGTCATCCCTGCTTAGCCATTTTGCAATTCCTGTCGATCTCATTTTTGAGTTCCCCATAAGTGAAGTATTTGATATGCATCTCTGCCACGACCATTGTAAGGCGGATGTATTTTTCGTAGCCGGCCGTTGTAGCCGAGCGGCTCTAGTCGCTTCAGTCCGGAACCGCGCTGCTGCTACGGTCGCAGGTTCGAATGCTGCCTCGGGCATGAATGTGTGAGATGTCCTTAGGTTAGTTAGGTTTAAGTAGTTTCTAAGTCTAGCTCAAGACAATGAATCTCCCCACCGACTTTGGGGCCCTGCGAGACTTAGTCAAAATGGTATTCGAAAGACGCAACGAGAAATTTGATATTGATGGATTATACAACCAATCCGTCATAACAAATGGTAGAGTAGCCCACGACTGTTCCAAAAACTGGCCAGAATCACATATTCACACGTATTTCCCACGTGAGTCATTCAAACGTGGGACAGATCAACACACATAACAGCAGACTAGTCTGGCAGGAACTCCGAAGGGTGGTGGAGGAGAAGAGTCTAGACGTACTCTGTTTGCAGGAACCGTACTCCCAAGCTGGGCGGATCCCTTTCATGGCTGCCAAGGAGAGCTTCGTAGGAGAGCTTCTGTAAAGTTTGGAAGGTAGGAGACGAGATACTGGCAGAAGTAAAGCTGTGAGTACCGGGCGTGAGTCGTGCTTCGGTAGCTCAGTTGGTAGAGCACTTTCCCGCGAAAGGCAAAGGTCCCGAGTTCGAGTCTCGGTCGGGCACGCAGTTTTAATCTACCAGGAAGTTTCATCCATCAGGTTTATAGAGCACTGGCACACCTGTAACGCTGCAGGTAGCATAAGTTTTTTCGTAGATTAAGTAGAATTAGGAACCACATAGCGGTAAGATCATAACTAAGATTTACCTGTAGTGTAGAATAAATAGCTGCATATTTGTGTATGAAATTAGGACCCACTAATGTAATCAGGTAGTGGGTAAATATGTATAATGTAATGAGTAAGTCTAGGGGACTGATGATCTCATATGTTAAGTTCCATAGTGCTTAGAGCCATTTGAACCATTTTTTTGAATATACAGAAGAGCTCGTGATCTCAATACCCGAGCCGCTTGGCAGCAAACGACCTTCCTTCATAGAGACTGTAAGATCTTTATGCGCATATTGACCAGTCGCATCGAATCGTCGTTGGCGCCGGATGGTATGCATGCAAATCAAATTTGTCTTGGAGGAAGAAATAATATCCACACCGCTTTGGGGGACTATCATGACATCGTTGTCCTCGCGGCGGCTTGTCGCTTCTGGGGAGGGGAGCACCGGTCGCACATAAAGTTCGACCAAACCTTTGATAGCTTCGATCACGCGGTGATGAGCAGGATTGGTATCCCGCCTTTACCGACCACTGCAGTGATGAAGCTGTTGCACACTGCCAAATCAGCTGTGGTGATCAATTGAGGGAGAACGGAGTATTTTAGGATCCTAAGATCTGTCAGCCAGGGTTGCCCCTTTTGATCCTCCAGTATGCGATCGCCTTAGAACCGTGTCTCGCAAGCCTTCACCATCGTCTTACCGGGATCTCCCTACGGCACCTATCATTCGAATATAGAGCACACGCAGATGATACTGTGTTTCTCGTCCAGGCTGAGGGGGAGACCCGCTCCGCACTGGATTGGCTACAGACGTGTGGGACGGCAGCTGGTAGCGAGGTCAACTACCAAAAATCGCAGTACATGCATGTGAATCTAGGACTGGAACAAGAAACAGAGGGACCCTTACGTGTGGTGCAGACCCTGCGATATCTGGGTGCCACCTCCCACAAGGAGACAACGGGAACGACTGCGGACAGCTACCGCCGGTTGTTGAGCAGAGTTCGCCCATCGGTACGATTAAACGCCCTTGGATCGATGGATATGCTGCAGCGACTGCCACTCGCGAACCTCTACCTCTCTGGCATGATATGCCACCTGACACACTTTCTGCCTGTGAGGCGTTCATTGGCTATGATGATTCAGGCGGCTTTTGAATACTATGTAAGCTTGGGACCGCCCTTTAAGGTACAGCGCTTTACTATATTAGTCAGCGTCCACGAGAAGACGTTAGCTATGTACACACATCAAAAAAGTCTTGCCTAACCTGGGTTCCGAGAGTTCCGGAACCTGTTCAGAAAAATGGATTAGAGATCAACATAAACATCATTTCCGCCCTTTTATTGTTCATGAAAACCACACATTGCATTTTGTACCATCATACAGCGAGACCATCAGATTCCTGTACACACCGGTACCTCTAATACCCAGTAGCTCGTCCTCTTGCACTGATGCATGCCTGTATTCGTCGTGGCGTACCCGACAAGTTCATCAAGGCACTGTTGGTCCAGATTGTCCCACTCCTCAACGGCGATTCGGCGTAGATCCCTCAAAGTGATTGGCGGGTCACGTCGTACATAAACAGCCCTTTTCAATCTATCCCAGCCGGCCGGGGTGGCCGAGCGGTTCTAGGCGCTTCAGTCTGGAACCGCGCGACCGCTACGGTCGCAGGTTCGAATCCTTCCTCGAACATGGAAGTGTGTGATGTCCTTAGGTTAGTAAGGTTTAAGTAGTTCTAAGTTCTAGGGGACTGATGACCTCAGACGTTAAGTCCGATAGTGCCTAGATCCAGTTTGAACCATTTCAATCTATCCCAGGCATTTCAAAAATGTGTGTGAAATCTTATGGGACTTAACGGCTAAGGTCATCAGTTCCTAAGCCTACACACTACTTAACCTAAATTATCCTAAGGACAAACACACACACCCATGCCCGAGGAGGGGTCGAACCTCCGCCGGGACCAGGCATTTAGATAGGGTTCATGTCTGGAGAACATGCTGGCCACTCTAGTCGAGCGATGCCGCTATCCTGAAGGAAGTCATTCACATGATGTGCACGGTGGGGGCGCGAATTTCCTCGGCAATATGTTGGGGATATGGTTGCACTATCAGTCGTAGAATAGCATTTACGTATCTCACAGCCGTTACGGCGCCTTCCATGACCACCAGCGGCGTACGTCGGCCCCACATAATCCCACCCCAAAACAGCAGGGAACCTCCACCTTTCTGCACTCGCTGGACAGTGCGTCTAAGGCGTTCAGCCTGACCGGGTTGCCTCTAAACACGTCTGCGACGATTGTCTGGTTGAAGGCATATGCGACACTCATCGGTGAAGACAACGTGATGCCAGTCTTGAGCGGTCCATTCGGCATGCTTCTGGACCCATTTGCACCGTTCTGCATGGTGTCGTGGTTGCAAAGATGGACCTTGCCATGTACGTCGGGAGTGAAGTTGCGCATCATGCAGTCTGTTGCGCACAGTTTGAGTTGTAATACGACGTCCTGTGGCTGCACGAAAAGTATTATTCAGCATGGTGGCGTTGCTGTCAGGTTTCGCCCGAGCCTTAATCTGTAGGTAGCGGCCATCCACTGCAGTAGTGGCCCTTGGGCGGCCTGGGAGAGGTATGTCATCGACAGTTCCTGTCTGTCTGTATCTCTTCCACGTCCGAACAACATCGCTTTGGTTCACTCCGAGACGCCGGGACACTTCCGTTGTTGAGAACCCTTTCTGGCAGAAAGTAACAATGCGGACGCGATAGGACCGGAGTATTGACCGTCTAGGCATGGTTGTACTACAGACAACACGAGCCGTGAACCTCCTTCCTGGTGGAATGGCTGGAGCTGATCGGCTGTCAGACACCCTCCGTCTAATAGGCGCTGTTCATGCATGGTTGTTTACATCTTTGGACGAGTTTAGTGACATCTCTGAACAGTCAAAAGGACTGTGTCTGTGATAAAATATCCACAGTAAACGTTTATCTTCAGGAGTTCTGGGAACCGAGGTGCTGCAAAATTTTTTTGATGTGTGTATATTGAACCACCCACAAACTGGGGCGTAACAGGGATCACTCTCTTACGGTGGCGATCATGGCTGAACTAGTACTGATGTCACACGTTTCGCCGGTCTGCGTTAGGCATATGTCGCCTCGTTAATGTGAGTGCTGACTTTCAGCAGTGGACAGAGTTCGAGCGTGTTTACCGTCGTCCCGGTTGCCGACATTGAAGGACGTCTACAGTCTGCTTCTGCAACAGATCGGCCGGGACAAGGTAGAGCGGAAACATCCTGCACTTAATTGGAGAGTGGTTTGGCGCACGGTTCACCATCCCTACCTACCTGCATCGGACAGATCGACATGGTACATGGTCATGAACCGGAAGTACCCGACGAATGAGTAGAAATACGCTTTCGGACGAGCACTGGTTGGGTTGTGAAGCAGCGTTGGTCGTCTGGACCTTGGCAACGAAGGTCGTAGCCTTCGAGCAGAAATTTCTTCCGACATAGTGTTTCTTCCGGAAAAAACGTATTTTTCGTGCCATAAGACGAACGAGATGGTGTGGGTCACGGGTATGACGGCCCATTGCATATACAGTGATACAGATACGAAGGTACTGGATTATTGGCATTACTTGCAAAACGGATACGCAAAACTATTACCTCTTCGCGAGTACAAAGATTGGTATGCAATTTTCTTTTTTTGCGGATCTGCCAGCTACCGAGGGGTGCCGTGCGAAGATGAGCAGTGGTGGGGTGGTTTATCGAACTGGTCAAGTAAAAGCGATCAGCTAAGGAGAACAGCGTGAGTAGAAGACGTCGGATCACAGAACAGATACGCCTAGCATCAGAAGGTCTTTTTTCTTTCCTAAGTTTTTTGTGAACTGTTTCTAAGTTTTTTGTGAACTGTTGAAGAGTGCTGGAGGTGGCCTCACCTTTTGTCTTTACTTCCTGTTGTGTGGTAGGGACGATTCTAGAGGTGCTGTCCAGGCGACAGCAGGATTCCTTCCAGGACAGTTATGTGGCTATCAGGACGTACTAAGGTTTTGTAAATAATTAAAGTTCATGTTGCTCCTACTCGTTGGCCGAGGGGGGGGGGGGGGGGGAGAGGGAAGGGGATGGAAGACACTGCGGCCAGGCCTCAGGTTCGACTCCTCGTGCCTACTCTGCCCTCCGAGCCACCGGTCTATCAGATTAAAAAGAGAGAGAGAGAGAGAGAGAGAGTGTGTGTCGCTAATGGACCCCTGTGCTGTGGCGCTCGACTCTGAAGTAAGCCAGTTCGAATCTTGGCGACCGACAAAAATTTTCGCTCCCATTATTTGGCCGGTAAGAGGAGAAGACGTGGTGGCGTAAGGTTTCTGATCACACATAGAAATTTATCCGTTTGCCATGAATTTCTGCTTACTTCTTAGTCAGGCAGAATTACAGTTCTGTTCGGGGTTCAGATGAAAATGCAGAGCGAAATTCGCTACATGTACAGGTTGAACACGAATTCAAGAATGTGAAATACAATAAATACATATGAAATGCACATGACATAATAAATGTGAAATAAAGAAATGTGAAATAAAGTTTGTATATGTGACTTCACTGCTGTGAAATAAATGTTCAGTGTGATGACCATCAGCTTTGTTACATAATGCGCAACGATGAGGTTTTCTCTGATTTTCTGTGAGATCCTGCGCTCCCCTATAAGAATGCGCTCAAGAAGCTCAGGTAGTGTTTCTGCTGCCTTTGAGTACACAAAGTATTTTACGTAGCTCCAGAGGGGAAAGGCAACGGGGGTTGAGGTTACCGGGAGTGAACAGGCCAAGCGACTGACGTTGTCTGTGAGATATGTACTGGCTCGACCATCAGGCTGATCTGGAGCAACATCGTTCTGAAACGACAAATTAGTTTGCAGTTGCAATGGAAAGTCCTTCAGAAGTTCAGAAAAGGCATTATACACAACGTTACAATACCGTGCATCATTCAAAAGACCTGGTAAGATGTGTGATCCAATACGGAGATCTCCAAGAAATCCGTTCCAGATGTTCACTGAGAATCTTCTCGCATAGGTAGTGCGTGGCTTTTGCACATCGCAAAACTTCATTTCACATTTCGGATTAGAGGTCCGTGGTATCAAAACGTTCTTAATTTCGTCCTCTAAAATCTGCTAGATTTTTATGCGTGACGTATATGTGATATGTCGTGCAATTGTGAAGCCGCAGGATTAGTTTTTAAATATTTTTAGAAAATTGGGTTTGTATGTTTTACACTACTGGCCATTAAAATTGCTACACCACGGAGATGACGTGCTACAGACGCGAAATTTAACCGACAGGAAGAAGATGCAAATGATTAGCTTTTCAGAGCATTACCACAAGGTTGGCGCCGATGGCGACACCTACAACGTGCTGACATGAGGAAAGTTTCCAACCGATTTCTCATACACATACAGCAGTTGACCGGCGTTGGCTGGTGAAACGTTGTTGTGATGCCTCGTATAAGGAGGAGAAATGCATACTATCACGTTTCCGACTTTGATAAAGGTCGCGATTGCGGTTTATCGTATCGCAACATTGCTGCTCGCATTGGTCAAGATCCAATGACTGTTAGCAGAATATGGAATCGGTGGGTTCAGGAGGGTAATACGGAACGCCGTGCTGGATCCCAACGGCCTCGTATCAGTAGCAGTCCAGATGACAGGCATCTTATCCGCATGGCTGTAACGGATCATGCAGCCACGTCTCGATCCATGAGTCAACAGATGGGGACGTTTCCAAGACAACAACCATCTGCACGAACAGTTCGGCGACGTTTGCAGCAGCATGGACTATCAGCTCGGAGACCACGGCTGCGGTTACCCTTGACGCTGCATCACAGACAGGAGATCCTGCTACGGTGTACTCAACGACGAACCTGGGTGCACGAAAGGCAAAACGTCATTTTTTCGGATGAATCCAGGTTCTGTTTACAGCATCATGATGGTCGCATCCGTATTTGGCGACATCGCGGTGAACGCACATTGGAAGCGTGTATTCGTCATCGCCAGACTGGCGTATCACCCGGCGTGATGGTATGAGGTGCCATTGGTTACACGTCTCGGTCACCTCTTGTTCGCATTGACGGAACTTTGAACAGTGGACGTTACATTTCAGATGTGTACGACCCGTGGCTCTACCCTTCATTCGACCCTTACGGAACCCTACATTTCAGCAGGATAATGTACGACCGCATGTTGCAGGTCTTGTAAGGGCCTTTCTGGATACAGAAAATGTTCGACTGCTGCCCTGGCCAGCACATTCTCCAGATCTCTCACCAATTGAAAACGTCTGGTCAATGGTGGCCGAGCATCTGGCTCGTCACAATACGCCAGTCACTACTCTTGATGAACTGTGGTATCGTGTTGAAGCTGCACGGGCAGCTATACGTGTAGACGCCATCCAAGCTCTGTTTGACTCAAGGCCCAGGCGTATCAACGCCGTTATTACGGCGAGAGGTGGTTGTTCTGGGTAATGATTTCTCAGGATCTATGCACCCAAATTGCGTGAAAGTGTAATCACATGTCAGTTCTAGTATAATATATTTGTCCAATGAATAATCGTTTATCATCTGCATTTCTTCTTGGTGTAGCAATTTTAATGGCCAGTAGTGTATTAAAGCTCTCAGTCGAAGAATGATGTTGTCCTGCTGCCAGCCCATTTTCATCATGGCTGGCGAGGGGACGAAATAATAATAAAGGGGAAAAACGGACAAAAGCCCACTCTGTAATATTTGATTTACAGTAGACCCAAATTTATTCGATATACCGTTCGCTTACTACTGCGCCTTGCACGAAAATAACACCGAAGGTAAATCTACGGTACTAAGAATACTTGTCGTGGGTGTGCGGTGTGCCAGGAGCGTATCGGAAGAGGCGGCAGGTGGGGCAGCCCCGCACTACAAGCCCGGCGCCACATCAGAGGCGCTGTGCTTCGGCTGGCCGCAGCGACCTCGCGCTGGAACTTCCCGGAAACCGGTGAGGTCTGCCGCAGAGCCAGGGGGCCGTGCGGTCGACCCGGCCACGTCAAAGAGAGGACCCCCCCCCCCCCCCCCATCCCTCCGACCTGTAGTGGGACGCGACTCTGTCTGCGTCGAGGCCTTTATCGTCGATCTGGCGAAGGCGCACTGTTGCGGCTAGCAAACTTAACTGCTGCCTATTGCAGCGGCTGAGTTTGCCTGCTGTGGTGTCCCATCACGGTATACGAGTGCTCCTACCCATCCGAACGTCTGAATCGATAACGCTTCGCACTTGCCGAAACTCTCCGCTACAGCTAGAACGACTTTGTCTGCATGTGCTGTGGGCCACTGCTCAAAATCGAGCTGGTTTGAGTGAAGCATTTCAGTTACATCAACTAGTCAGCTATGACTTAAGAGTGACGCCTACGCTAATGTGCACCGCCACAAGCATATAGGCATTAGAATAAAACAGGCTAACTGGCTTGTTATTTCAAATCCATAAGTTGCGCAACTGTTTGCTCTGTACCTTTGCTGTGCGACAGCTATAAAGTAATTTTGTAATATGCTTGCATACTAGCTGAAATGTATACATGCAACAATCACAAGTATGACGATACAGTGGACGCAGGAACGCTGCTAACTTGGGAATGTGGTGATCTGTAAAGTACAGAAAGAGGACAAACTGGTAGCTTAGAACACAGGACCCTCCTAGCGACGTGTCCTGGCTTCACAAGAGTAACACTAAAGTATCTATAGCTGAACAACGTGTCTGGCATAGCGATAGTAATTCATGTACATAAAAGCTCCCTCGTGAATCAGACCATCTATTAGTGAAAACCGTGTCACAGTCCCTACATCAGTTTTCGAAATTACCTTTGTAAGACGTGTATATTTCTATTGTCTGTTGTCAAACCACAATTCATGAAAGATGCTTATATTTTATTAATAGGATTAAGTAGGAATAATTAATATTTGTCATGCTGGAAATAATTGTGGTAGCAGGGAATGTCTGCACCAAAGTGTTGTTGGAAAGAGAGACCGCAAATTGATATAATTTTAAAAAGGGCGGGAGAGACATCGTATGGATACATTTTAAGAAAAGAGCGGAAAAGACCGCGCATTGATACATTTTGTAATGGTAGCAGGGATTGTCTGCACCAGTAAGCATTGTTGGCAGGAGAGACCGCACTTAAGACAGCAGGTCTGAAGCGAGAGGTTGAGAGGAGCGGTGTGCCTGCCAGCCACCAGCTATGATTTACAAGAGATTATAAACGGATGTACAGAGACATCAGTTAACTATTATCATAAGAGGAACTAATATTATTGAATTACTTTTTTTTTGAGAAACTCAAGACTACTGAAGGTATGTTTGTGGAATGCTAGTTGGAAGATTATTGTAAAAAGTAAGTGCCATTTGAACGTTTGTAAAATCATTTCATTCAGAGTATAATTAATTTTTGCCAGCAATATTGCATTTCTGATTATAATTCATCCCAAAAACCATCAACGTAGAACTTTGCAAAATTTTATTGTTATCAAGAAAAAGTTTAACAATGAATTACGTAACTTCAGTCAAATTAATTAAAGAATAAAGTCAGCTTTGCTATTAAAGAATAACGTCAGCTTTGGTAATAAATACAGCCACTTATTATGACAGCCCACCAGCAGCTAATAAAATACAGTAAAACAGAGTAAGTATATTCACGTCGCAGTTCGATGTAGCAGTCAGATGGCGATCCAGTGACAGTAAAAAAGGTATGGAACAGTTTTGAGTTATTGCAGGTAACGACTGAGGGCCACGACGACGACACATTGTATGTTTCGTCGAAATAATCAGAAAATCACTTTTCATGACCTTGTAAGCAACATAGTTACTGCCCAAACACTGCTAGAATCTCAACATGGTTCCGAAGTTCATAACAGCTTAATTACAACAGATAATATGATATCGAACAGTTAAAAAACTCACATGTAAGTGTGGACATCTATTCTGATGAAATTTTACTACCTCGAATTACTGCGTCAGTAGCGCGCGCGCGCAGACACACACACACACACACACATTCCACCATAGTCTATATCTGCAAGGCAGAATGTATTTATGGTTCAAATGGCTCTGAGCATTATGGGACTTAACTTCTGAGGTCATCAGTTCCCTAGAACTTAGAAATACTTAAACCTAACTAACCTAAGGACATCACACACATCCATGCCCGAGGCAGGATTTGAACCTGTGACCGTAGCGGTCGCGCGGTTCCAGGCTGTAGCGCCTAGAACCGCTCGGCCACCCTGGCCGGCAATGTATTTATGTACAAGGTGTTTCAGGTATAGGATGTTTTCGAGTAATAAGTGAAAGGAATATTTGTTTTACCCTCCGTTGCTCGCGCGGATGACATTCGCCATCCACATGACTTTCCCTCTAAATTTTGTCTTACAGGGCTGGATTGAGTTCGCGCCATTTTCAGTACCTTTCTGTTAACTCTCCGGCTGTTAGCTCCAGTTACGGAAGATACATTGTTTATCAAATATTGTTATTGTCTGGAGTACACTTGTCTTCCGCGCGAGCTCTGCTGCCAAAATCTGAAACGAAGTAAGTGTGTTTTACTTTATTGCTTTCCTAGATTCAATCGCTCTTTCATGTGCGTAAATTTAGAGCTATTGAAACTGATTGCAGTTACCTTCCATGTTATCTAGTATTCTCTTTATTTTTAAATCGTGGAAGAAATGTCAAAGGCAAAAAAACCTCGGACAGAGTTTAGTAGAGATCCTAATGTATGGTGGGAATGATCCATTGAGCTGAGTGATGAAGATGCTCGCAGTGATAGCACTGACTCAGAGACTGAGGATTCTGTTCATGAAACCGGTCATGATTCAGGAACAGAACAAGAAGTGTCAGTAAAGACGAATATGAATCACAGGAAGAAGTAACTCAAGAGGATGCATTTTTTTTAGGGAAAGATGGAACAACTAAACGGAGGAAAAATAAATATCCTACCAGTCTTAGAAGCAGATCTTGTAATTTTATTACGCATTTGCCTGGACCAAAAAATGAAGCTCGTATAAAAAAAGACAGAAATACATATTCTGAATTAGCATTAATGCAACATGCACTAATATAGATATCAATGAAGTTCGTGTAACTTCTCTAGGGAATGGGACGCTAAAGAAACAGATGCGATATAGATCAGACCTTTCAATGGTTTGTTATACCTATGTGCATCGTTGAGATGTTCTAGGAAGAGTATATCGAAATTGTGGGATAACTTAAAGGGAAACGGACTTGAATCATGTTATTTATGCATAAGCGAAAACTGATTCAGGTTTCTGTTGAGATGTCTGCTAGTGAATATCTTACTGTTGACGAACAGCTTGTGACGTTTATAGGAAACTGCCGTTCAGGCAATATATTCCTAGCAAACCAGAAAAGTATGGGTTAAAAGTGTTTGCTTTGGTTCATGTGAAAGCAGATTACAGTTTGAATTTAGAACTGTAGGTCGGTAAGCAACAAGAGGGACCATGTAATGCCAGTAATTCAGCTGAAGATATTGTTCTTCGAATGGTCAAACTGTTTCAAACGTTAGAATATATTATACTGTGTTCAAATATTAAATGTATTATATTGAGGTTTAATTAAAAAATCATAAAACCAGTCATGAAGACCGTTCAAAGTGTACAAATAGACCGCTTGCTTTGTGGATGACACCTGTCATCCGTGCGAGTGGTGATGTCACGAATTCTCGCGCGAGTAACGAAGGGTTAAGGAACGTAAATGTAAACGCATCAGCGCACACTCCGCTGTAGAGTGAAAATCTCATTCTGGGAACGTAACTGCTTGTTTAAACTTATTAACATAGCTTATTTACCTATTTTCCAGAAAGTTACAGCAACGAACTATTATTTTAGAATTGAACTTTTTTTTCGGCATGTGGCTGATGTGTTTAAACCAACCGTATGCAAAGACATTTAAATCAAATTTCTATCAGTTTTAGTTAGCCAGCTACGGACAATGTTTTATGGAAGGATGCAGCATGCTGTACGTAACAGGTCGTTTGTAGATGGATGCTCTGGTGGAATGATCATTTGAGTCAGGTGATGAAACGAGTGCCCATTTTTCTGAGTTCACAACTCAGTATTCGTCGACGTGTGGACGAGATGTAAAGCTGCTGGTGTTACGGAATGAAAAGCTACGTAGATGCACTGTTTTAATTCATCTGATGCAAAACTGTGCGACCGTACGGTCCGCTCCTGAGGATCACGATGTCCTAACGATCTTCCCGGAAATTTAAAGAACCGTACTTTTGTCACAGAACGCACAAGCCCAGTTGACTCCAAAAAGTGGATCGAGTGTCGAAAGCCGCAGGAAATGTAGCAGGACGGAATCTACCTGTTCACCTGTATCTATTGTTTGCAAGACGCCGACAGTATTGGCATCGGCGACAATGCCACCATCCGATGCGCACAGCGTGTCGCTGAACGAACTGAAAGCACGCGGGGGCGCGGGCGATCCAGGGAAGAGCTGGTACTTGTAGCACGACGCGCAGCTTCCGAATTTTTGTATCGGTAGCTCGGTGCGTGTGGCCCGCGCGCTCTTGCGTGTGATGCTGGTATGTTTGGCTGGTCCCTCCGCGGCGTTTCGCTGTCGCAACACGGTGTTCGCCCCGCTCCTCGTTTCCGGCCACAGCGTCCTGTCAGACTGCGCGGGGGCGGGGGGCCGTTCCTCCAGCGTGACAGGACGCCCACCCGCTAATGACGTCACCGCGCGCGGCCCCGGCCGCCCGCAGACCAATAATCGATCACCGGGGCATTCGATAATTCCAATTCAATGGCCGCGTTCCGCTAGGTGCCTTTGAAGTCTGTTTGACATGCATTTCAGTCTCAATACCTATACGCGCGCGTTTCCCGCTTGACGTTTATCCTTGCAAAATACATGTATTGAATCGGGCTTGATTAGCCGCGGGCCCGTCGCGCCACCTCCCTCGCCCGCGTTTTGCTCTTTTTTTTCCCCTGTCCCGGTGGTGTGATTGATGCGAGCTGTATCGGGAAGCCAATGAGTCGGTGTAAGTGTACACAGCGCGGCGCGGCGCTGCGCCGGGTGCCTTTTTACGGACGAGCGTCGGTCGTATACATGTTTATTCGGAGGACGGTTGCTCATTATTCCGATATGCTGAATTGATGTCCCTTTCACTCGCTACATCCAGAATCGCAACGCTGTGTCGGATGAGCGGGAAGAGGTATCTGGTCTTCCTTTGTAAATCTCTTCCTGTGTAGCACCATAAAGGCACTCCTACAGAAACCTGAAATCGCATTGTGCGAACCGTACTATCCCAGAAAGCACAGGGCTCGCGGTTTAAAGATCGTTTTACCCTTCATAGAGCTTTCATGTTTCTATATCTTGAGGTTCGCAGATGTAGCAGCCACTCGACTCCTTTATACCGCTATTAGCGTACGGAAACAGTTACAACACTTACAAACACGCGTACACACACACATATTTCATAGAGTTTTCATTTTTCCATACCTTGGGGTTTGCAGATGCAACAACCCTCGACTTCTTTATGCCGCTATTGGCGCACGGAAACAGTTTCAGAACACACAAACACACATACAGACGCACGCACGCACGCACACGCACACACACACACACACACACACACACACACACACACACACACACACACACACATTGTCATCTTTGTCTGGGACAATGGACAACACTGTCCCAGAAACAAACGAAAAATAGTTCCAAGTGCCACGTTCCGAGCAATATATTCAAGAGGTTTATTTCTTCTCCAAGGATTTTAATTCCTACTCCAGATTTTTCCTTTGTTTCCTTGCTCAATATACAGACTGAACAACATTGGGACTAGGCTACAACCCTGTCTCCCCCCGTTTCGTGCCCATCGATTATAACGTGCTCCTCGAGAATAACTCTGGCATAAACAATTATAGCACTGAAAATTCCTGGCGGATTAAAACTGTGCGCCAGACCAAGTCTCGAACTTCAGACCATCGCCTTTCGTGCAACTGTTTTACTGACTGAGCTACCCATCCAGGACTAACGACTTCTCACTCCTTCACTTCCGCCAGTACCTAGTCACCTACCTTCAAAACTTCATAGAAACTCTCCTGTGGAACTTGAAGGCCTAGCACTCCTCGAAGACAGAAGACATGGCTTACCCACAGCCTGGGGGATGTTCCTAGAACGAGATTTTCACTTTGCAGTGGAGAGTGCTCTGATATGAAACTTCCTGGCCGATATGAGGCACTATAGGAAGTCAAGCTGTGAGGACTGGTCATAAGTCGCTTTAGGGCAGACGAGTTGATAGAGCAATTGCACACGGCCGGCCGCTGTGGCCGAGCGGTTCTAGGTGCTTCAGTCCGGAACCGCGCTGCTGCTACAATCACAGGTTCGAATCCTACCTCGAGCATGGATGTGTGTGACGTCCTTAGGTTAGTTAGGTTTAAGTACTTCTAAGTCTAGGGGACTGATGTCCTCAGATGTTAAGTCCCATAGTGCTTAGAGCTATTTGAACCATTTTGAACTTGCCCACGAAGGAAGAAGGTCCCGAGGTCGAGTTTCGGTTCTAGTTTTCAGCTGCAAGGATGTTCCATATCAGCGCACACTCCGCTGCAGAGTGAAAATTTTGTTATGGAATTTTAATAGTGTAACCTAGCCGAGTTTGAACTGTTAAATGAATTCGGGTTTAACCCAAACCTCAAAATATATAATGCACAGGAAATGACCTGGGGGAGTCTGAGCGAACATCTTGGGGCTATGGCAAGAAAAAGTGGGGTGATACGCGAATACAAGAACTCAGCAAGAGAACATTTAACCTATGTCACCTCAATTCTCCAACTTTTTACCTACATGTTGTGCCCCCTGTTAAGCCGAGCAACTCAGGGGCATGTTGGGTAACCAACCCCAGCGGGAAACTGAGTCGTTGAGCAGACAGGATTTGGAGGTCAGTGGAAGGCAACGGAAAACCACCAGTGAAATTTTCCATGAGAACCCAATGGATTTGTTCAATTCTGAGTTATCTGGAGCTCCAAGTCCCCAAGGTGGATCATTGACGGGGGGGGGGGGGGGGGGGGGGGGAGCGGACATATGACTGAAGGAAGTTATTAGACAAACATCACAGTGCAAATTATCCCTGCATATTGTAAGAAAGATTGCAACATTGAATGTATGGTGGGCTGCTTCAGACAGGAAAACTTGCTATAGCAGAAAGAGAAATGAGTGCGAATGACCTGGGTATTTTCGGGCTTAGCGAAACTCATTGGAGAGGAAGTGGCCATTTCATGACCCAAGGAAGGAACACTGTGTATTTTTCAGGGAGTAGCGAACAAAGCAGAAATGGTGTTGCAATAGTTGTTCCTAGAAATCAGAGCAACTGTGTCTTCATTTATAAACTCATTAATGAGAGGATCATCTTGATCAAACTGAGTGCTTCTCCGTGTAAACTCAACTCATCCTGATCTACGCCCCTACTGCGGCAGCATGTGATGAGGAGACAGAGGAGTTCCATGAACAAGTACTTAGCAAGGTTTCTCACAAAGAATAGGCAATAATTCAAGGAGACTTCAGTGTTAAAATTTGAGATACTGCACAAGACATACACTTACAATCTGTGGTTGGGCAAAATGGTCTCGTTGTGAGAAATGGCCGAGGCAGGTTCTTACTAGATTCCTGTTTGATTTGACTGCCTGTAACGCTATGTTCCATCATCACCCAAGACGACTGTACACTTGGATAACACCTGGTGACAGATTTAGAAGCCAGACTTCAACCTAGTGTGAAGACGTTGGAGGACTCCAGTCATGGACTGTAAAACCTTTCCTGGATCTGACTGTGGAACTGATCACGATCTGCTGTCCATGAATTCCATCGAGAACAACGGAGAAGGATAACTAAAACCCATAAATAAGAAGCTCTTCGGAAATTTGGTGAAATTGTAAGACCAAAACTCCATATCATCAGTCTTGATGAAGATGCACCAGCATCACAAACCAAGTGAAGAAGGTCGTTTCCTCATAACCGACATCAGGACGACCACAAAGTACAAAACATCCTTGGATACCACAATCCACGCTACAACTAACTGAAGAGAGAAGCAATCTGAAGAAAACTGATATCCGCACCATCTAGGATCAAGACAGATATAAGAACATTTGCAGAGAAATACAACGGAATTGCAGAAAGGAGAAATCACACATCATTAACGGTATCTGTAATGAGACAGAACAACATCATAATCAACGTCA